>NC_139458.1:195965833-197234166 GCF_057233095.1 Heloderma suspectum
GTGCAAAACGTTGTTTTCCAGATTTGCTATATAAGCAAAAAAAATCCTAAACAATAGCTGATGCTCCTTAATGAAAGACATCTGGGGTATCAGGTACCTGTCTGCTAGTGTTCCTGTGCTTTAAACAATTGAAAGTTTGATTGTTAATTGTTGTTGTTGTTGTTATTGTTATTGTTATTAACAATATGGGGGTTGGACTCAATGGCCTTGTAGGCCCCTTCCAACCCTACTATTCTATGATTCTATGATTATTACACTTATTTCTGGACAATAATAACCAAATTATTAACTGGGACTGGGAAAAATATAGGGAAGAAATACCCCCTGAGATTACTCCAGTACTTAATGGACCAAAGTGGAATCACTGAACTCTGAAAGAAAGACACCCTAAGACCACTAGCCCAGATGATGCCCACTTGGGAAGTCCACTCCACACTAGTAAACTGGATGCACCTGGGTCGCCACAGACTCCTGTGACACAGCTTTGCTACAACTCTCATTCCAGTGCCTCTAAATCCCTCTTGATGACAAAGATGGTGATAAGAAGTGATAGGGACATAGTAGGAATAGGTGAGAATTTAATTTCAGTTCATTTTTAATGAGAATTTGCCAAAACTTTTCACATTTCTTCATATTCAGGATGGAAGGAATGTAGGATTTAAAACAATCAAATGTGGGACCAACCACAACTGACAAATGCTTCCATCCAGGCCCAGGGCTTTAAGCAATTAGAAGTCTGAGTTTGAGGGCTAAAATAGACATTATTTTGAATGTTTGTCTAGCAGCTCTGTCTTCTTTTGATTTTTACTCTAGAGTAGGTGCAGGGGGCTCGATCTGCATCTTAAAAGCCTGTTTACCCCCATGCTAGTGTCACAATTGAGATCAGGGGTCCTGTGCCTACTCTAGAGTAAAAAATAAAAAAGGACAGAGCTGCTAGACATACATTTAATGTAATCCCTGTTTGGGCCCTGAATCCCTGTGTATCCAGCCATGTCTGCGGTACTGAATTAGGGCTGCCACCTCTTTTTTCTGGCAGGCTCCTCATCTTCAACAGCAACATGGCAGGCAGGTACAACATAGTCTGCTCCATGCCAGGAATAGCTATACCTATTGTATTTGTCTGGTGCAGATGGGTGAGAATAATGTTTCATTTTGTTTTTGCTATGAATTTACCAAAGTTTCCAAATGTCTTCATATTCAGGATGGGGAGAATTGGAGATTTATTTTTTAAAAAACTCAATGTAGGAAAAAGTGAAACCGGCAGATTTATCCATCCCTACTTATGACAGTTACGTGCCTTTCTCCAGACAGCTCTGGGTGACATACATCATACATGACCCCTCCTGGCCATTTTACCTTCACAACAACACTATAAGGATGGCTAGGGTGAAAGGCAGACGACCCAGTGGTTGAGTGGGGATTGAACCCAGGTCTCCCCAGTCCTAGTCAGACACTCTAACCACTATGCCACACTGGATCTCAGTACATCATTGCAATCAGTCATTTACCTTTAGCTCATCTTTGTTTGCTGTTGATCTCTGTTCATGATTCATGCAGCCTAGTGAGGAATGTATATTAATCTGACATGAGGCTAATAAATTAATCTGCAGGGAGGTAAGGGTGGCTTAATAAACCTTAGGCAACCCACTATTCCCATCTCCATCCAGGTTGATAAAGGCTGCAGTAGGTCTTCCATGCACACCTCCAATCCATCCACCTATTTATACAACTGCTTGCTTGCGATCTGCCGTAACTCACTGGCTTCCAGCATCACACTGCAAAATTAGCTAACAGGGTTTCGGAACACTGGTATTCAAGGTAGCCTGTTTTTTACTGGATATCATCATGGCCATTCTGGTTCTGTTTTTTTTTTTTTTCTTGGGCATCATGTAACACAGTATAAAGAAAACACCAGGAAAACTGTCTTCTAGCTTGAAAATAAGCCCCGCGGCGCTGTTATCATACCCTGAGGGTATGATAAACTTCTGCAAAACTATTTCACAGCCCTGAATTTTCTTTGTAGTTACATGACAGCTACTCCTGCAGGTACTTGTTGTAGTTGCAATTAAAAACAAAGCTAGTGGGTTTTACTGCATGTCAATCACTCCTTAATGAAAACACATACACACAACGTTATAGTGGCTCTGGAGCAATTATGTGATTCCTATCAGAAATTCTCATCAGCTAAAGAAGCTTTTTATGTACTGAAACAAAGTGCTGGTGGAAGAGGCTGGTTTCTTCTGTTCTTCTGAAAGGAGCAAACAGAATTCACAATATCTGGAATTATTATTCTTTCCTTATAGGTAGTGCACCTTACTGTATATTTTTCAGTTACTGCAGCCTATGCCAAGTTTTGTTTCTAATGGCGCTATGTTGCTGATACTTATCTTGTCAGCATCTATGACACTCAGATCCTGTTCCACACTCCTTCTCACTAGAGAGGGGGAGCCCCTGATGCCCTCCAGATGTTTTAAACCCTAGCCCATCCATCCCAGCCAGCCTGGCCTGTGGTTGGTTGGAGATTATGATAGTTTTAGTCTGAAATACCTGGGGGGTTGCTGACCCCTGAGACACTTTCAAGCAGTAGATGTCACTGCATTTTAGCTTTCTAGACTTTTAGCTTTGCTGTTTTAAATCTGTATTTTAAATCTTTGTATTGCTGCTAGGTTTTCTGCTGGTTTTATTCTGGTTGTATTGCTATGTTGTGGCTTTTAATATATTTTATATTGTTTTACTGTGTGCTTGTTGTTTTTAATTTTTGTGAACTGCCCAGAGAGCTTCCGCTATCGTGCAGTATAGAAATGAAATACATACATACATACATACATGTCACTTTGGTGATTCCAAAGTGATTAACTTGATGGCTTCTGCCCCTTTTCCCAGTTTGTGGTGGATCATGGTGATTTTTTCCCCATTTTGTAAGTCTTCTGTGGATTGGCTGTGCGTGGTGTTCCACTCTGACTTTCTTCCAATTGATTATAGATAATTTAGAATTTCTATAATTAAAGTAGGAATTGGTGCATGCACAATTTGCTCTTGCTTCACCATTCCATTCCTTTCATTCATTTGTGTGATTCTGCCCCACCTTCCTTGTAAGATGTGTATGTCCATTTTCATCATAATGCTCATCTATGTTAGGGATGTCGTGAGCACCCCAGCATGTCTGGAAGCCCTGTGGGCTCCTCTGCATCTGCCCCCTGGGGGCCCTCTTGCTGAGCCCTGGGGTGCTGGTGAACCTGGTCACCGAGCAACCCCAGGCTTGGTGAGAGTCCAGGAGCAGCCCGCCCTTGTTGCGAGTTGCTGCCGCTGGCCTCACTCAAGCCTTCACGGGCTCCTTGCAAGTGAAGAATCTGTGAAGGCTTGAGCAGAGGAAGGAGTCGCCCGCCCCCAAACTGGCACCCTCCCCTCCTTGCAAGGAAGGCAGAGAGTGCAGTTGGAGGGCAACGACTTCCTCTGCCACCTGACTCAAGCCTTCACAAGCGAGGAACCCATGAAGGCTTGAGCAGAGGCAGGAGTCGGCCTCCAACCGGGTGGACTCCCCTCCTTGCAAGGAAGGGACAGAGCGCAGTTGGAGGGTGACTCCTACCCTTGTGCCTGTCAAATCTGCGCAGTCCTCATCTGTGCAAGGAAGGAGGCTATGCAGGCTTGACACGTGGCCAGTGCCTCCCACCAATCGCCCATTTTTCCCTCTTGCAAACAGGGAAGAACGGGTGGTTGGCAGGCTGTGATGGGCTTGCAAATGAAGACGGGCAGCCTAGGGATGTCAGAGCATTCCGCCATGGATCCCAGGGAGGCTGAATTCCAGTGCATGCAGCCCCTTGGAATCCGTGGCGGAATGGAGCAACCCACCCCACCACCCCCCGGAAGCCCCCCGGAATGGAGCCTACCTGGCTGCAGCTCTGGCTCTGGCGGTGGCGGCTCTGGCGGCAGTGGCTCCAACGGCGGCTCCAGCGGTGGCGGCGGCTCTGGCCACTGCCGGGCTGCAGCCGCAATTTGCATTCCTTCGCTGAGTTGTGATAGGCTATGTAAATATTTATGTAGCCTATCACGGCAAAGAGTGGGGACGCAAATGGCATCCACTGTGCCATTTGCGTCCCCGCTTTTGCCATGATAGGCTACATAAATATTTACGTAGCCTATCACGGCTCAGCGAAGGGACACAAATGGCGGCCACTACGCCAGCCGCCATTTGCATCTGCAGACCTGCCACAGCCGGAGGTCCAGCTGTGGATGCACCCGGCCAGCAGCTCCGTGGAGTCGCTGCAGAGCGGAGCCAGCCGGGGAGGATTCCGGGGGGAGGGATGGAGCGCCTCCCCCCCCCACCGTGGGTGCCACTTACGAAACAGGTAAGTGGTTTCATACATCCCTAGGGAAGCCACACAGCTTTGTTGGGTGCTTACCGAACCACAAGAAGCTTGTGTGGGGCTGTGAGTAGGGACTGGTGGGGGCAGGTGGGGGCAGTGGCTCAGCAAGCACCTAAGGAAGCCGGGCCCAGGAGAGTTTGTCCATTCCTAAGCTATGTCCCATTTAAACGTAGAGCTGTGTGCAAATGGCCTCTCAGAATTCTCCAGCCTATTTGTGGGCAGAGAAGGGGGGGAGGGATTTCACTGAATTTCTCCTAGGGGAGGAGAAATTCTGCAACAGTTTCTCACAGATAGGGCTCAATATTGGCACCGGCTGTAGCACAGGTTCTTTCTTTTTTCCTCAGGGTTTTTGGTGTGTTGCACTGCTCCTGCAAGTGGCAAGAGCATCAACTATGTTGAGACTTCCAGTTTTCTGAGGCAGAACTTTGAATTTCTTTTGCTTTTTGAGCTTACCTACTCACTGTGAGGTGGCCGAGGGTGCCATATGTGTTTTCTCTCTCTATCCCACATCTTTCCATTGCTCTGCAGCCTCCCAGGCCACCTGCATTTCCTGAACTGAAAAAGCCCCATGGGAGGAATTGCCTCATGACGTCTTCCTCATGATTGTTTTAATTGAAGTGTGGGAAGCCGAGGAGGCTACCACAGTGGTTATTGTACAATGAAAGACAGGACACTCACACATGCTCCTCAGCCTCCTCATAACTAAAGGAAGGACAAGAACCCCAAACCCAACGCTTAAGAATTCCTCTGAAATTTATTTTCTTTTGAATTTCTTTTTTAAAACAATTTCTCTTCTATCAAATTGAATGAGAATGGCCAAAAAAAAAAAAAAAAAAAGTGGGATAAATTTTCAGCACAGCATTATTTAAAAGAAAGGGATGTTGATTTCAGCTTATATACACCTTACATTAAAAAAACCCCTTTACAATAAATCAAAGAAGATACACTGAACTCTCCCTAAATCCAAAGTAGTCTTGAGGGGTTTCTCCATGATAATGGAAGGAGAAGCCAATTGTGGTTTACCTGGATCTTTCAAGGAGCTGGCTTTGCTCTCTGCAGGGCTCTATGAGCAAGTATACTGCAGCTGCTTCACAGAACATTCTTCCGGGTCGGGAGGGGGTTGGGGTGAATGTCATCTGACTGGCAGGAAATGCTCATTCAATAAGAGAGCACGTCTCCTCCTCCAGACTCCTCCCCTGTTTCTTCTTTGATAAAATCCTGGGAGGTTTCCTCCCCTGTATCCACATAAATCACTCTCTTTATCTCTCCCTCCACCCCTGACAGTCATGAAAGGAACACCGCATTCTAGCTGCCCTGCTTTGATCAAGTGAAACTTTGGAGCTTTGATGTTAAGGATCTCTAAATGCATTATTATTTCAATTCATGGGAATCTCAGGAGTGTGCAGTTTGGGACAAGCCCCATTGACCACAATGGGAGTTACTCCTGAGTGGACACACATATGTTTGTGCTGGGAGAGACAGGGAGGGGGAACTGATGGGAAACCACCAGCCCTTTTTTAACCCAGTGCTGCACAGGATCAGGATGATAGGTGAAAGTAGTTCCTTCTGAATGGCAATAACCCAAGCAAGGGAAAATCACAGCTTTGAGAAAGCACTTTAAAGCCTTTAGAGAATTAGTGCTTTAAAATGTGCTATTTCAGGTGTGTGTGTGTGTGTGTGGGGGGGGAATCTCAGCAAATTCTGATGTGCACATTCAGGGGACAAACCTCATTCAGCACAATGGTAGTTAGTTCTGAGTAAACACTAATTGGTTTGTGCAGGGATGGGAAACACACAGGAAACACCCCTTGGCCAGGGTGATGGTGAAAGGCCCACCCCTGGTCAGGGCGAGCATGCTTGAGGTAAATGTGGGGGTTGGGGCACACAGCAACTATACTGGGGAGAACCCGAGGAAAAGAATTGGACTTTAAGCTGTCTCAGTAAATCTCTTTTTTCCCTGATAAGCTCCAGGGTGGCTGCTGGATGGCCACAACGTAGGGATGTACGAAACAACTTACCTGTTTTGTTTTGTACATCCATGGTGGGGGGGAGGTGCTCTGTCCCTCCCCCCAAAATCCTCGACGGCCGGCTCCGCTCCACGGCGACTCCATGGAGCCACCGGCCGGGGCAGCCTGCAGCGACATCCAGCCACTGCTGGGTTGTGCAGGGACGCAAATGGCGGCCGTCATAGCCACCACCATTTGCGTAGGGATGTACAAAACTCAACTTTTCGCGGATTGATTCGCAGTGGGGGGGAGGCGCTCCATCCCTCCCCCCAGAATCCTCAACCGGGGGGGAGGCGATCTGGTCCTCCCCCCCAGAATCCTGCCCGGCCAGCTCTGCTCCATGGCAGCTCTATGGAGCAGCCGGCCAGGGCCGTCTGCAGCCAGATTTCTGGCCACGGACAGTCTGGTGCGGATGCAAATGGCAACCATTTGCGTCCAGCCAAGCAGCCGTGATAGGCTACATAAGTATTTACATAGCCTATCACGGCTAACCCCTCCCCCCAAAAAAACCCAGCGTACGCAAATGGCGGCGGCTATGGCGGCCACAATTTGTGTTCCCTATTTTTCACCGTTCTAGCCTACATAAATATCTACGTAGGTTATTACGGCGAAAAAAAGGGGAACACAAATAGCGTAGTGGGTGAAAAATAGAAACGGCGAAAAATATGGAACGCAAATGGCAGCTGCTGTAGCCATCACCATTTGCATATGAGATTTTGGGGGGTTTCTTTGATTGGCTTGCTGTTATAGGCTATGTAAATACTTATCTAGCCTATCACGGCAAAGACCAGGACAACAATGGCGGCTGCGGCAGCCGGTTGAAAGACCAGCCACCGCCGCCGCCGCCACCATCAGACCCTCTGCTGGAGCCGCTGCCATCCAGAACATCTGCCCCAGGTAAGCCTCGTCCCAGGGGGTATCCGTGGGGGGGGCAGGCTGTTCTGCCACGGATTTTGGGGGGCTGAATGCCAGTGCATTCAGTGCTCACTGAAATCCATGGCGGAATTCTCCGCCATCCCTACATTTGCGTCCTTTTTTTTTTTTGCCGTGATAGGCTACGTAAATATTTACGTAGCTATCATGGCAAAAAAAAAAAGGGAACGCAAATGGCGGTGGCTATGGCGGCCGCCATTTGTGTTCCCTTTTTTTTTGCTATCATGGCAAAAAAAAAGGGAATGCAAATGGCAGCTGCCGTAGCCACCGCCATTTGCGTTCCCTTTTTTTTTTTTTGCCATGATAGGCTACGTAAATATTTATGTAGCCTATCACGGCCTCCGCAGGGATGCAAATGGCATCCCTGCATTAGCTGTGATAGGCTACTTAAGTATTTCCGTAGCCTATCACGGCTATAATGAAGCCGTTTCGCGTGCCTTTCGCAGGGTGGGGGGCAGGGGGCTTCGTTCCACCACAGATTTCGGAGGCCGAATGCACTGGCATTCAGCCTCACTGAGATCCATGGCAGAATTCTCTGACATCCCTATAAATCGCTCATGAAGACACCCTCCAGGTTTCCCTTCAAAGGGGCATGGATGGAACAAGGTGTTGGATCAAATGGAGAGTGTACATTTAAATAAACAAGTGCCTATTCTTTTCCAGAGGTGACTGCTGCTGTTTTAGTTTGGATATTATATGTGTGTGTGTATGTTTTATTTTTACATTGTTTTATGTTATTTATGTGAGCATCCATGAGAGGGCTTTTCTGCCCTGAAAGGTGACATAAGAACATGGGAGGGCGGGGAATAGCACAAAACTGTGTAGAAGGTTTTGAGAGTAACTTGGGCTGCAAGCCTATGCCCACATTTTGTTCACAACGCTTGCCTATCACAGATGCATTGAAACAAAGAAGTCGATTCACCATTGATTCTTGTGTCTCTAGAGGCAGAAAAGGTCTCTCTAGAGGCATTAGTCAATTAACCTATATGGTCAGTTTCACTTGGAGCACTGTCTAGTTTCAGACATTCTTGTTCAAAAGGACCTATATGCAGGTCAAATGTTTTAACACAGACACTTTTTCATCCAGCTAGTTTACTGTCTTTGCCCTCTTAAAGGAAAGCCAAACTGGTGCTATCACAAGTCACCTGAGAGAACTATGGGTACTGTTTTATCTGGCCTCAGTCTGTCTGTCTTTCTTTCTTTCTTTCTTTCTTTCTTTCTTTCTTTCTTTCTTTTTCCCTTTAATGGCTTTTGCTTGTATCAGAATTTATTCATTTATTTAGTGGATTTGTAGACAGCCCAACTGCAGATGCTCTTGGAGCAGTTTACAATCATAAAAAGGTAAATTATCCAGTAGAAATGTGCACTGTCTGCAAGATTTGACTCAGGCCCTGATTCATTGCTTTGGTGAATGGCACATTTGAGCTCAAACTGATTCAGCGTCTGCCTGCTTTGACTGATTCAGGGTCTGCTTGCATTGACTTGGGTTCTGAACTTGAGTTGAGATTGGTAAATTCAAGGCTTTGTTCCTCCCATTGGCTATCATGGATTTTTAATTTTTTTAAAAAAAATCTATAACTTTTGTTTCCTCTTCATCAGAATTGGATGATAGTTGGAACTATAGTAGCCCCATAGGATGGGATTATGCCTGCCCAATGTCAGAAAAATAGCTAAAGATTTTTCCACTACGAGCCATATATTTTGATTTCCCCCCCCCCAGGAAACTGCTGAAACTTGGAAGAACAGGATGAAAATTGCAGGGATAGTCATAGTTGTCCCTTTGGAGGGGATTGGGCCTGTCAAGTATTAGAACAGTCGTTGCAGGGGAGGTTGTTGTCAAGTGCTTAGCTTTGGGTCTTTTTTGTGATCGATGAGAACAGTTGAAGGGCAAAACTACTGATTTTATTATGCAAATGACAGTCAGGTCAACAGTGCTTTAGGTTACAAATGGAAACGATGAACAGCAGCAAAGTACTAAGTCTCTAGACAGTTTTGTATAACACAGGACTACTTAGGCTACAAGCAACTTTTTTTGTTAATAATGCACAATGTTAGGTAGTTGCAACAGAAACTGGTGCTGGCTGTTTCTTGACAACTTGAGATGCTGGTTAAGCTCCTCCCTTCGGGTGGAACTTTCCAGAGGAACCTTCTCTGTGCAGCCAGACTTTTGGAATGCCTCATGAGTTGACGTTGATCCTCTCACCTAGCCTGATTTCTCACCCTGGGATCTTGTACTTCTAACTCCACCTCTTCCTCCAGCTCTGGCATTCCTATGGGTGAAGATGGCCCTGGCTGGCTATTTTCCAATTGATTCATTTGCTCTTGGACAGCCTCCAGTCTGGGACTGTTAGTCTCCTGCAACCTTGGCACTTCAGCAAACCCTTCCACCACCACCCACTTCGCATCTATTCCCACTTCTGTTTGGAGTGCCTCTCCAGACGTGCTAAGCCCAATCCCTACAATTGTGCAAGACATTTGACATGTTGTGGGTCTCCAAAAGGATGTGATTATCCCCCTATGTTCTTTGTGGACCATTGTTCTGAAAATGACAGACATCCTAGAGGTGTCCCTAAGTAAGAAGCATGCAAAGTTTCAGAAAGATAGGTGCAGCGGTTTATGTGGAAAGGGAGTCTTCATTTTTGAGGGGGTGGGTGGGAAATGATTTGCTTCTCCCTCCTCCTCTCCCATGATTTTTTGGGGAAAATTTGTATGAAAATGGCACATGTCCTAGAGGTGTACCCATGTACACCTCTGCAATGTTTCAGAAGAATTGGTGCAGGAGCTAGAGAATTATGATGATTGAGAACTTCCTTCATAGTGAGGCCTAGTGGCATTGGAAGGATGTCCATCTTGAGGGCCCAAACTTGGCCTCCCCCAAAGCACAGTGATTGGAGACCACTGTAAAACATGCTCTAGGAATAGGATTAGAAGATGGACCTGTCACTCATTCAACCAAACTCCCTCTCCCCCTTCCCGCACTCATAGTCAATGTTTAGAGAAACCAAACCAATAGACACTATTTGGGGAGGAGATGGAGGCTGAATCTACACATAGCAGTTATACTGTTATCATACCGTTATCATAACTATTGGTACTCATGACACCAATGGGCACCAATAGTTATGATAACGGTATAACTGCTATATGTAGATTCAGCCAGAATGTCTTCACCTCTGAAACCAGAGTAGGTAAAAAAAAAAAAAAAAAGCATTGTATGGCCCATATTCAGTTCTGGTCACTTTGGTGGGAAGTCAACTTCACCTCAAGAAGTACCATAAATGGTCCAAAGGGGCATGATTCTGCTTGGGCTTTGGCAAATTCCAATGCACATCCTTAGTATCCAGGTCCTGGGCAGTCTCACATGGCCATAGCAACATGGAAAATTAATGTCAGGCTATTTCACATTTTCACAGCTTGTGACCCTTCAAGCTAAACACAGCCAACTAGCCACATATTGAAGCTTGCTAGGAGATTGATAAATGTCCTGCTTTTTCTTCCTGCTGGCTGCAAAAATAGAGGGGTCCATCAAGCCACTAACTGGCCAGAATAAATGGTTGGTGGGCTGTGTTTGACTTTGTGGTTCTAAAATTGGGCAGGCCTGGTATATATGAATGGCAGTACCCATTTTCATCATCCTCTCTGATAATTGTCCATAGAGTCAGTACTGGCAATAGTGACACTTGATTAGGGAAGTACAGATCTTGTTGAATCTGTTCTGTTTGTGCTTTTTTGATTGTCAGGCGTCCTTTGTTCCATCATCTGCTCTTTGATGGACTTGGATTTTTATTTTTTTTTAGGGATGCACAAGAATGTGATTATTGTGAACCGCCAAGAGAGCTTCGGCTATTGGGCAACATAGAAATAATTATAATAGTAATAATAATTTCATTCCTGTTTGCAAATGTGCATTAATACTAATGCACACTTGCACAAATCACCGATGCAATGAATATGAACTTGAGCACACTCCGGGAGAGAGTGGAGGACAGGAAGGCCTGGCATGCTATGGTCCATGGGGTCACGAAGAGTCAGACACGACTGAATGACTCAACAACAACAACAACACTTGCACAAATCCACCACCACCCCAGCTTAAAAAAGAAAAGGTCCACAAGTCCGCAGAAGCTACACAACTTAGAAAAAGATGGTCTACTGTAGAACCTGCAGGTCAGATACATAGAAACCAGACTAATTTGAATCCATTGGAGATTTCTCTGCCATCCCTACTCTTGTTGACTATATATAACATGCAGAAGAGCCTTCCTGAGTCATCTTTTCAGGGCTATTTTATTTACTATTGCTTTTACTTTTATGATTCAAAAGCCAGAACTAAGCTGTCCTACATCAATGTTGACTTGAAAACACACATAATCTGTATGCGTGAGGGCTATTATTTTCTTATTTTGCAATCTACATAAAGAGCCTCATATCTGGAAAAACAGCAACCATATGCAATCAATTGATTGCTAAAGAAGTATTATCCCACTAGGATGCTTTCCTTTATGTACAGGATGGAACATGAAATTTTAAAATTAGCCTTGCTGTGAAATGAGCGACAATCTAAGTAGAAGAATGTCAATCCACTTGAGAAAATATCAACATTCTTTTCACTTAACCCTTCACACAAAAGCAAATATCTCAGTGGTCATAGCCATTCTCATTCTCAGTTTGCATGTGCTCTCCCAGCTCAAATCTCATTTGTCAGGGGCAAGGGGAGATACAATTTATTTGATCCAACTGTTTGTGATTTATTGATTTATTCATTTCACCTGAAAGATTAGCCAAGGAAAATTCAAACGCTCCCATCTTGAGACTTTCCTGGCTAGATTAGAAGAACTTCAAAAATTTCTCTTTGTTTGGAAGTAGATTCCTGCTGTGTTGCTTTTGTTTCACATTGATTGGCAATTTACATGTCAGAATCTGATGAAGTTGGGCTGACTCTCAAAATGCCAGCCAGCCAGTGTGAGGAGGAGAAGAAGCTGTGCTGTGGAGGCAATATTCAGAACGTTTCAACATCACTCATGCCAGGAAATCGAAAATCCTGCCACATTAGGCATCTGTTCTGAAAGCCAAGCCTCTCCAAGGAGGACTTAGTATCCAAAGATGCAAATGCTGGGAGAAAAAGAAAAGAGAGATCCAGAGACAAACAACCTGTTCAGCTCTACAGGTCACAATGTAAATGTGACATGAGGTTAAGGCTGGCAACACATTTGCACATTCCATTTCCAAATGATTCACTCAATTTTCATGCTCGTAGTGGACATAAAGCTATTTGCGGAGAACACAGTTAATCTCATTGGCTGTTTTTGGGAGAGTCCTACTTCTCTGTACAGACTGTAGAATAAATACTTCAACGCTAGCCCCACGCTACTCAGTCCTTTAAAATAGTGACACGAGCAAGCTGAAAGTGATGGCTGTTCAAAGCAGCGTGACATCTCATCTATCATGCAATTCATGCTATGGATATTGAGGCTTCCAGACACCCTCTTCTCATGTTTTAGGGCAGTGGTAGGCAACCTGCTGCTCTCCAGTGTCATGGACTACAACTCCCATAATCCCTTACCATTTGCCATGATGGCTGGGACTGGTGGGAGCTGTAGTCTAAAACATCTGGAGGCACCAGGTTGCCTACCGCTGTTTTAAAGTTAACTGCTGCAGCCAAAAGTGTTATATGTATATGTATTTTGAGGGTTTTATGGTTTGGGTTTTTTTAAAAGCAGGGTCAGAATATGATGCCAAAAGGAGCTTGGGTACTCCTAATACTTGGATGCTATTGCGATGATCCCCACCCCACCCAAAGTTCAGCTATGAGAGTTGGGAATAGGGATATATGGACTGTGTAAACTCTGCTCCGTCTGTGTTTTGTGAATTGTCAGGCGCCTTTTGTTTCATTGTCCATTCACAAACAGATTTGTGTTTTTTTAATCATGTGGAAAAATATGCAAATAATTACGTAAAAGCTTTCACAACAATTTACGTAATTTACTTCAGTACGTAACATTGAGTGTATTGTCCCCAATTCCATTCAGATTTCCCCGCGTATATTTAACAGTCTCAGAAGAAACATGCATATTTTCCTATGAATAAATATACATACATGTGGGGGGTGGAATTTAAAACCCAAAGTTCACAGAATCTGCATGGCCTGAGGAGGTCAATCCACAATGGATTCTGCAGGTCAGATTCTTAGAAATTCGAGCTCATTTTAGTCCATCTAGAATTTCTCCAGCACCCCTAGGAAAAATGTAGGGATGGGCAGATTCCTTACTTGTTCTGCTTTGGAATCTGCCCACGGGGGGAGGCTATCTGTCCCTTCCCCCAGAATCCTCCCTGGCCAGCTTCACTCTACAGCGATTCTGCAGAGCCACTGGCCAGCTCCAGAGCACCAGTGATACAGCTGCCAGTTGCTTTCTGGCCACAAATGGCATCTGCTACGCCATTTGCGTCTGGAGTCAGTCAGCCCAGCCAGTGATATGGCAATGGCAGCCGTATCGCTGGCGCTTCAGAGCTGGCCAGCTGGGAGGATCCGGCCAGGGAGGATTCCTCAGAGAGGTGGAGGTCAGCGATCCATTCCTCCACGGACTCCAGAGGCCAGATTCAATCTGGCCTCACTGGGATCCATGGAAGAATTCTCTGCCATCCGTAGAAAAATGTTCCCATTGATGCTAATGGGAACTTTTTTCTAACCCTCATAGCCATGCCAGGGATGGGATGATTTTTGCCCAGATTGTGGCTGTGGTGGGAAGGGATAAACCTCCCCTGCCTGTACACTACAGTCCTGATAACACTCATCTCCTTGCTCCTGTAACTAATTAATTAAAATTTGGAGACCAAACTGCATAGTACACATTAAATGTAATGCGTAGATTGGCCCTGAGAGTTTACAAGGAAACTTATGAAATAGAATTTCCTCCTGTCCCAAATTCAGCACAATATTTATTTATTTATTTATTTATTTAATTTCTATACCGCCCAATAGCCGAAGCTCTCTGGGCGGTTCACAATATACTACAAAAGCTCCAACAGTAAATTCTGTAGTAGTTTTTTTGTCTGTTTTCTGTTTTAAATTGAGCTTCATCTGTTTCTCATTTAACAAGCTTCTAATACACCTTTTAAGGAATGCCTGTTTCTTTCTCTTAATCCAATGCATAGTTACGAAAGCTAGTTCATGCTATAATAATGTGCCACTCTGTATGCTTCTGTTCAACAAGCTATAGGACCGTCTCCTGAACATAGACTCTTCTGCTTCTTTTTTAAAAATCATGTTAATTATTTTATCCCATTTTTTAAGTAGTTGTTTCTGTTAGGGAGAAAAGATCAAGTCTCTGCAAAGGGCAAGATGTAATAGGCAATTTATATTCAGCGTGTCACATATGCTGACTGGTTTTTCTTCCATTTGTCCATGCTGTAGTCATTGGCAATTTTATATGCCTGCCAAAATCTATGGTTTCCATTCATTTTGAAGTGGATAATGTGTGCCTGAAGTTAACTGAATTGCAGATCTGAAGGATTCTTGGAGGTAATACGAGATAAGAACAGAGCCATAAGTGGGCTGTGTAAAATGACCAAAGTATGAAGCTGACTGGCCAAGGTGTAAAGAGAGCTAGGTTGCGGGGAAGGGGGAGGTCTCCTCATCTTCTCATGGTGAGATGTTGCATAGGGGTCACCACCTTCATCCATGCTTTGAAGGGTGGGGTCAGTTTTCCCTGTTCTCCGGTCCTTATTTCTAATCATCTTGAGTGTTAATTCATAAGTGACAAGAGTAGGAATCTTTCTGAAGGGGTGTCAGGGTTCCCCTTATGACCTGGACCCTCTGCAAAACTCCTTAAGGATCTCTTGCCTCCTTGAGAATCCCCCCTTCCTTCTCTTAAAAAAAGGAGGAACCTGGGAACTATAGACCATTCAGTCTGACATCAATCCCTGGGAAAATTCTGGAGCAGATGATAAAGCAATCCATCTGTAAGCACCTTGAAAACAATGCAGTGATTACTCGAAGCCAACATGGATTTGTCAAAAACAAGTCCTGCCAGACGAATCTGATCTCATTTTTTGATCAAGTAACCTCCCTTGTGGACCATGGGAATGCTGTAGATATAATATACCTCAACTTCAGCAAAGCTTTTGACAAAGTGCCCCATGATATCCTGATGAGCAAACTAGCTCAAAGTGGGCTAGATGAAACAATGATCCGGTGGATCCACAGTTGGCTACAGAATCGGACTCAAAGAGTGCTTATCAATGGGACCTTCTCAAACTGGGGAGAGGTAACAAGTGGGGTACCGCAGGGCTCAGTCCTGGGCCCAGTGCTCTTCAACATTTTTGTATTAATGACTTGAAGGAGGAGGTGCAGGGAATGCTGATCAAATTTGCAGATGACACAAAATTGGGCGGGATAGAGAATACTTTGGAAGACAGAAACAAAATTCAAAGTGATCTTGATAGACCAGAGTGCTGGGCAGGAAACAACAGAATGACATTTCATAGGGATAAATGCCAAGTTCTGCACCCAGGAAAAAGAAACCAAATGCACAGTTACAAGATGGGGGATATGTGGCTCAACAACACTACAAGCGAGAAGGATCTTGGAATTGTTGTCCATCACAAGCTGAATATGAGCCAACAACGTGATGTGGCTGCAAAAAAGGCAAATGCTCTTTTGGGCTGCATTAATAGAAGCATAGCTTCCAAATCCCGGGAAGTACTAGTTCCCCTCTACTCAGCACTGGTTAGGCCTCATCTGCAGTACTGTGTCCAGTTCTGGGCACCATATTTTAAGGAGGATGCAGACAAACTGGAGAGGGTTCAGAGGAGGGCAACAAAGATGATCAGGGGACTGGAAACAAAGCCCTGTGAGGAGAGACTGAAAGAACTGGGCATGTTCAGCCTTGAGAAGATACAACTGAGGGGAGATAGTACTTGAACGGTTGTCAGAGAGAGGAAGGCCAGGATCTCTTCTCGATCATCCCAGAGTGCAGAATAATGGGCTCAAGTTACAGGAAGCCAGATTCCGGCTGAACATCAGGAAAAACGTCCTGACTGTTAGAGCAATACGACAGTGGAACCAATTACCTAGGGAGGTGGTGGGCTCTCCCACACTGGAGGCATTCAAGACAAGGCTGGACAGTCATCTTTCAGGGATGCTCTGACTTGGATTCCTGCACTGAGCAAGGGGTTGGACCTGATGCCCTTGTAGGCCCCTTCCAACCCTACTATTCTATGATTCTATGTATTAGGCTCTTCTAGGCTGCTTCTTCCTGCTCCTTCTTGAGGCTCTGGTCTCCTGACTCTACTCTTACTGGCTCTCTCGCTCTCATTTATACCCTCCTCCCTCAAAACCGAAAGTACTGTTTCAAACCTGAAGAAATGTAACTTAATTGGGGAAATGACTCTACTCCTCTCAAGGTTACCCCCTCCCAACAGAAGACTCCAGGTCTCTAAGGCCTTTTTCCTTTGCCTCTATAGGACTCAAACCTTCACAAGGGGAAAAATGTGTAATTGTTGATTCTAATTCCAGGAACAGAAACATGTTTTGTGATGGAAATTAATACCACTGTTACATTTCTAGAAATAAAAGCTTGAACTTACATTAATCTCTGTGGCTGGGACCTTTATGGCCAATTTGCTCAATGAAATAACTGAAAAGAGAAGAAGCCACCAACAAGGACTTAAGTTGCACTTGTGCAAGATCACAAATAAAGGTTTTTTTATGACTATTTGCACAAATTTCAAGATCGCTCCCACAAAAAAATTGTGCACACTGCTGCCATTAAAAACAAACAAACAAACAAACGAAACTCACCAGAATCTGTGAATTGGCTCAACTCACTGCAGATCGAGTTGACTCCAGCAGGGGGAAATAGAACAAAATCCACATGGCCAAACCAGAAAAATCCATTGAGTTTTCACTCCCCACTCTCATAGATCCCTACTTATGTGGTTGTCATTCAATACAACAGGTAAATATAAAACATGTGAACCCTGCTATGGTGAGGAAAAACTACCTTGATATAGGGGTGGCTTGGCCTTCACTGACAAGAACTGTGCAAAGGGATTCAATCTGCATTGCACAGGAATGCAATGCTTGCTCCTTTGAAGAATGCAAGTCCTTTTTTTCACACACTTTGTCTTTTGTAATGATGGGCATTTTGCTCATGTACATAAGTAGCTTTCCTAATGAGATATCTCATTAGAATGTTTCCTAAAGTACTGAGATTAAACCAAAAAAAAAAATGTATACATACAGAGAGATGTGTAGATCCAAACTGCTGGAAAATTATCTTTTTGCTTCAGCAGGGCAGGCAACTATAAATACCTGTGCAAACTCCACACTTAAATATAATGCCATCTTAGTTCTAATCTACTTGGAAGTAACTCCTTGATTCCAAGTCAGCAGGCTTAGGGTAGTAGGTTTAGTCTTTCATCTTTTAAATCAATGGGACTTAATGACCAAATGCTTTTTAGAATCATGACTGAGCATTACAGTTCAGAATTCCTGTAGACTAAAGTATTCAGGATTTACACTGATTTGGTGCCTTTGACAAAATTCATGGAAATCTGAGTGCTTTGGTTTAAGTACAATTTTGGTTAGGCTTTACATTTCACATATAGGTGTACAGCAAATTCAGCCAAATCCCAAAGCCTCTACCAAACAGGCTGATTCAGAAAGATTAGGAGATGCCTGAATCAAAGCAGGGGTCCTCCGAAGCAGACAAAATAGAATCTTAACTAGAGCTGTGCACAGCTGGCATCCCGAAATTCTCCACCCTATTTGCAGGCAGAGAAATTGGGGGGACAACTTCACCAAATTTCTCTAGGAGGACGAGAAATTTTCAACAGTTTCTCATGAGCAGGGCCCGCTGCTGGCAGGGGTTGCAACATAGCTTCTTTCTTTTTTCCTAAGAGTTGCTGGGTTTTGTTTTTTTCCTGCTGCCACTGCAAATGCAAATGTGTTGGCAACCTCCCCCCCCCCATTTTGCATGTAGTACAATGCAGGTGTGTGTCCTCGTGTCCAGCTCCAGGGAAGAGGTGGAGCTATTGCTGTGACAAAATCTGCCTTCTCAGGTCATTTTATAATTTATTTTGAATTTCTTTTTGGTGGGTTTTGAGCTTACCTAATCACAGCAAGGTGGCTGAGGGTGCTGTGTGTCTGTTTTCTTTCTATTACACATTGTTGCTCTGCAGCCTCCCAGGCTGCCTACACTTCCTGATCTGAAAATATCTTCCCCTGGACTTCAGTTAAAGTGTGGGAAGCCAAGGAGGCTAAAGGCAGCTTGAAAGGTGATTGTACAATGAAAGACAAGACACTTGCACACACTCCCCAGCCACCTCCTTAGTAAGGTAAGCACAAGAAACCCAAATCCAACTATTGAGAATTTCTCTGAAATTTTCTTTACCACAGAATTTCTTTTCAAAAGCAATTCCTTTTTATCAAATTGAATGAGAATGTTAAAAAAAATGTGGGAGAAATTTTCAGCACAGCATTAATCTTAAACCTCCTCGAGCTTTGTGAATAATTCAGAGATTGAAAGGCAGAGGCAGATAATTTCTTTGCAAAAATTGATACATTTCTCTCCCCAAGCTCTCCATATAAGGAAATAATAGGTGGGAAATCACAATGCAGTTTGTACCCCCACCCCCAAAATTATATATGCACAAAATTATGTATATTTCAAAAAATGTGCATAAAAATGTGTATTTTAGAAAAGTAGCATGAAAAATATGTACATTTGAAAAAGCATGCAGAAAAAGGCACACACTTGAAAAATCCAGTACAAAATGCATATTTTAAAAATGTGAACGAAAATACTTTCAAATTTTCAAAAAACAAAAAACAACTCCAATCCAATGCAGAGGTGGTATGGAATGAACCTAGCACTGGAAAAAAGAAGAAGAAAAAGAACCGGAGTGAAATTGATCTTGAAACATTTGCCTATCCCCAGTTTAAATGCTCAGTGTTGAAGTCCTCCTGCCTCTGCCAGAAGCCCACATCCACCCCTGTCCCATCAGTTTTGCGGAGTACTGTGACTTTGGGGCCAATTGAGCAGATTTTTTTAAAGGCTTAAACTGCCTGGCTGGCATTCATCCTAACTTCCTACCTAATGCACCTACCATTCTGAAATTTGGTAGGTTTCTTCCTTAAGGGCGACAGTATAATGTAAGTCATTTCCATGCAAACCCCCCCCCCTAAAAAAACAACAACAGGATGGTAAGTGATTCCTCTTTTTAAAACAACCACCACCACCACCACCACCACCACCATACATTTTTCTGAATGTTGAGCTCAAGTTCAACTAAAGAAAATATGCGTAAAAATGTGTATTATGAAAAATATGAATATTAGGGAACCATATGCATAAAATTGCTTTAGTGTATGGGTGAAATGTGTACATTTAAAATATGCATTAAAGTGTGCACATTTGGAAAATGGTGATCCCAAAATGTGCATATTTGGGGGGGAAATGTGCATAAAACATGCACACATTTTCTGAACGGTTTATAAATAGATGTGGGAAAAGGATGGAGCAATTTTAGCTGTGGAAATCGAACAGACTTGTTGAAAGTCTGGCAGATTTGCCCATCCATACCTAAGGCTGCTTGTCCATACTATCTCAGTGTGGGCAAGGGCTCCTACACTGTGAAGGTAACATGACGTGGGTCCCTCAAGAGTCCCTTCCTGATGCAGAGAAAATAGGCAACAGAGGCAGCAATGGTTCACACAGGGTATCTCTCCACTGTTACAAATTTGAAGAGTTTGTGATATACCTCATAATTCCTCTCCTGGAGCCTGGATGTACTAGCATGCAGCATATGTTAAAAAGTCTGCTTTCTTTATGCATTTGAGAAGCATTTACCAGCTGGGATAATACAGAGAACATGCAACATTTGTAACAGATTATGAGACAGACTTCTGATAGCTTTTTAATTAGAGATTGATTTTTCTAGTAAATACTCAACACACTACAGTAATTTACTGAATGTGGCAATGCAGGGATGTTGCAGGATGAAGGAATTTCACCACATACTCTCATTTTGGTCACTTTGAGAAGTGCTGTTAAGAATACTTTTTAGTGTGGAATGGTTCATTTACTGAAGAGACACGTTTCTGCTAGCGTAATGTCATTTACGCTGGCAGACTAACACAGTTGGATAGTGCCCAGTGTGTCATAAAAAGATACAGAAAAAGTCAGTTATTTGGAAAATGTTGGAGACAAAATATCAACATATTTTGCAGTTCAATCCCTCTCTAAACTGACATAAGTCTGCATCTCTTTGATTGCCTATTTGCATATTCCAATTAGTACAGATGAATGAATATTTACATATGTAGATACAGACTTTGCCTTCTAAAACTGCAAGTTTCTGTTTTGGAATTTTAGATCCCTTTTCAAATATTGGTCCAATAACTGGACATATTAATGCAACCATAATCTAGTAACGAGGGAAACGCACACATGCCCCTTAGCCAGTTGCTATTAGATTCCTTAATAGAGAAGGAATAATACAGATACTAGGTTTTGTGGCACAACAAACAGCTATTAATTTTTTTAAAATCCTGCCTACATATTTCATCTTATCCAGAGTATGGTATGCATTCATAGGGCATGGGGAAAACAAAAATGAAAGACGTTTTGCTTATTTGGTAGTGGATGGTTAGGGATGTTGTAGAAATCTGCAAGAGAATCTAGGGAGTTCAGTTTTCTATGAATCCAGCCCATGGATTCTGCAAAGGAGTGGCTTTTCCCGAGTTGCAGGGATTCCACAGACATGCAGACCATTTTGTTTGGTTGGGTTTTTTTTGTTTAACTTTCTGGAATTATATATTTGGTTGTAGAAAAATACATACAATTAAAAAACACCAGCCCAAAATGTGCATTTCTCCCATAGGCTAAAGCATGAAAATGCACATTTGGGGGAAGATTTGCACGGGGGGGGGGGATTTGTGCATTTTTGCAAGTGTGGTTTTGCACAAATGTAATTTTGCACAAATTTGGGCAATGGGGGAAAATCCAATTCTTTATTGATTGTATTGCATTGTATCATTCAATGTAACTCTGTGTGTGCGTGTGTATGTGTGTGCGGATGCATGTGTGTGTATGTATATAGATATTGTATAGCAATCCACACACTACACTGCATGTTCCATAAGCATATCAGTAGAATAAGTTTTATAATTAGTCAATTCCTATGTTTCTGTGGTGATTTGGATTTATTATTATGTAGGTCCTTCTTTTTGTTGCCTTTACTTTGTTAACTTTATTTTGAAATAAGATAGTTCCATGGCTCTTCTGGAGCTGAGAGAGGGGCTCCCTCCGATGGGTGCTTTCATGGCCATGTCCTTCTCTGGATCTGAGAGGTCTGTATCAGAGGTTTCTCCTTCTGAGGAGAGGGAACTGGAACACTGGGTCACGACAACAGCCTTATACTAAGATGGACTAATGGTCCATGTAGCTTAGTATAGTCCACACTGACTGGCAGTGGCTCTTTAGGGGCTCAGTTGGGGGGGGGGGTCTGTCCCAGCCCTACTTGGAAATGGCTGAGACTGAACTTGGAACCTCCTACCGGCAAAGCAGATATTCTACCACTGAGCTACAGCTCTTCACATGCTGTATTCCATGCATACAGGGTGACATGATGTGGGTGTGGGCATGGAAGATAAATGCAATCTGTCCCCTTTGAGTGGGGATAGAGGTGAGGGAATCACCATGTGTATTTAATCTGCATATGCCATATGGTCATATCATCTACTGCATTGTAGGCATGGCATGAGGAATGCACAAATATGTATGTTTCTGTACTACGTCTGTGAACCTCAACAAGAGAGAGAATGCCTCTCTCTGCGAGATGATTTTGTTTGCCACCAATTCTTCCTACATCTTTCTCCAAAAATGCAACCTCCTCTGAACCTATGATAATGTTGATGCTCTGCAGCAAACCATCTAGCCTCCAGTTGTATTCAGCTGCAATATTTTAATTCCTGGTATGTAGCATACTGTGCTTTAACTATTACTCATTTCTCTTCATCTTACTGTATTATTATTATTATTATTGGTTATACTACATAAGACAATCAAATCAGGACCCACTCTAAAAATGGCTGACATCTGAAAAAGGCCTTTTACTATAAATATACACACTAATAGTGACATTAAAGAGAGAAAAATATTGTGGTAATTTTGTCCAGCCAGTTTAAATATGATGTGTCTCAAATAAGGCCAACAGTTATTCTGATCAAAATAACAGAGGCACTGTTGAAGTAAAGTACATCTAGTATGTATAACCCCTGCAGCGTGTGGTCGCCTACACAATATTCAGAAAATACAACATATTTCCAAGTGGGTGTATAAAAATGAACACCTCAAGGCGTATACCTTTAGTTCCTATCTCTTTATTTTTTCCCCTTAAGTAAATGATTAACTTTTATATAGGTTGGGGACGGGGAGGGAATATGAAACATTAGAAATGAAATCTGGGATCTGTTTTACAAAGGTTGCCTGAGAGATGGTATGTTGTGTGAAAATCTGAAAGTATCCAGGGGCTTATTCAACATCCTTTAAAAAAAAGAAAAGAAAGAAAGATCAAGAAGCAGCCAAGCAGGCTATGGAGGAAGAAGAAGAACTGGAAGTGCTGAAGGCAATTGACTTGACATCTGCTAAATTCACTGAACTCTTGGTGTTAAACATTTCCTAATTGCCCTGGCCTTAAATCAGCTCAGGGATTTTCCTTAGGCCATTCAGAGTTGAATGCTGGTAGCATGAAATACAGGGACATGTGGGGAGGGGGATAATTTCCCATAGTCACATCAAAATGAAAAAGAATGCCAAGCTGGCATTGCTTGCTGTTGAGTTCAGATTTGGTGATGTCTTTTGTGTCCCTCTCGCTCATGCATTGAACGAAAAGGGCAGGGTGATCTTATGAAAGAAGAGGTGGACACCTTAGAATTACAAAAGCCTTAAGAAATATTTAAACAGAAACACCTCACCCACCACCAGTTGGCAGGGTACTGTCCTTCACATATTAAAATGCAGCCAAAGAAAATGCTGAACAAATACCCATCTGTACATATGCTCTGAATCTAGGGTTACATCAGGACATGTCACATGTGTGATTGGATTCCACAAGCTCAAAAATTTTCTAAAAGCAGCTGCTGGACTGGAGCAATGTAGATTGAGGCCATGGTTTGATTAGATTATTTTTTATTATTATTTATGAAATGGATTACCTGCTTTTCATTATAAAATAAACCCATTATAAAATAACCCTACAATGCTGTTTTCCAGATATGAGTTCCCCAAGTGTATGTCCCTATGTGCCCTCCCCGCATCAGGCAAATAGTAGCTTGGGAGAGCAATCTATTTTTAGAAAATGGCTTCTCTCTGAGTCCAACAGCCCCAATCCAAATTACCCTCTCTCCTCCTGCAGCTGCCATTCACATTTTTTTTTTTTTTTTTTTAAGAAATGGTCAAAGGTCTCCCAACATCATGTCTAGTTTGGTCCAACTCTTCCAGTTTCTGTAGTCAGCAGCAGGCAAAAGCCCCGGTTCTCGTGCCCCCACTGGGTGAGTCCTCCTCAGAGGAAGACCCAGATTCTCCAGAAACTGCTGAAGCTCAGGACTTGCCAGGGCCACAAGGCCTGGAGGAGCCCGGGCCCTCAGTAATGCCCATGCATGACCTACCCCCACTGAAAGAGGGGGGATGCACTTTGGCATCAGAAGAGGAGAGATGCCCAAGCCCCCAGGAGTGACATCGGTTGAAGAGGCAGGCCAGACTCCTTGAGCCCAGGAGACGTACCTGACTACAGCAGAGGACTCCTCAGGAGTAAGGGGAGACTTCAAGAGGAGACTCTTTCCAGGACCTAACAAGCCACAGCTGGGTCTTGAGCAGGGTTCTGACAGCTTCTGCTAAAGAACAGCAATTGGGAGCTGTTTCTGGAAACAGCATCTGTCCTAGTATTCTGGCTCCAGCCCTAGGATCCCTAGCTCTCCATTGGACTAAATCCCTCATGAATACCTCTGGACTGCTCCTTGGACTATGCTTCCTGCCTGAACCTTGTTGGCTGTGGTGTCTTACCTAACTCCCACTTGGACTGAATCTCCCCTGAGTAGCTTGGGGACTGCCTATTGGCCATTCTGCCTGCCTGAACCCTGTTTGCTGCAGAGCCTTAGTCCTCTGCTAGTAGCCTTGTCTCTGTTCTCTAATCCTGAGGGAACTCCCAGGGATCTTCTAGTTATTGATCTTGGTCTGCTAGTCAAGCAGGGGAAAGCAGGATGCCAGTAACCAGCTGAAGCAGTTCACACAA
This sequence comes from Heloderma suspectum, assembly GCF_057233095.1. NCBI lineage: Eukaryota > Metazoa > Chordata > Lepidosauria > Squamata > Helodermatidae > Heloderma > Heloderma suspectum. The sequence goes on from NC_139458.1 coordinate 195,990,432, forward strand.
GCTCAGGAGACAAGGTGAAAGCAGGTGACATGAGCTGCTAAGAGGATTCCAATGTGTAAATAAGCATCTGGATCATGCTGGCTGGGGATGAGGGGAGTTGTAGTTCAATATATGTGGGGGCATGAGGTTCGGAAAGGCTGATCTAGATTGAAGACCCACTCAGCAACATGATAGTAAGTCAGGGAAAAAAAATTACTTTCCTTTTAATAAACTGAATGTATCTAGGCAATTAACAGGTTATGAGGTGAAGCTGGAAGTGACAAGGAGTGTGGCTTTAATGGGCATATCTGTTCCATAGTTAAGATTTCCCATACATCACCAAATGTTAATCCAGCCATGTTAAACCATTTAATGTAGATTTTCTACAACTGTACACAGTAGATCAGTAAAATTCAAGCAAATGCAAATAGATGAGCAAAGGGCTGGATGTGTCTGATCTCGTAAGCTAAGCGGGGTCAGTACTTGGATGGGAGACCACCTGGGAATCAGGCTTCCTGAATTGAGCAGGGGGCTGAACTCAGTGGTCTTGTAGGCTCCTTCCAACCCTATGATTCTATGATATGATTTGCAATTGGGTATTATATATATACTAGGGCTGTGCACCACTTCAGTCCAAAGCCTGAATAGCGAGGTGAAGTGGGATGATTCGGAGGTGCCTCATCTTGCTACGAAGCAGAGCAGAACAGCACTGACGCACCCCAAACTGAAGTGGGTCACGTACTAGGCACCTCAGTTTGCCTCATATATTCAGAGCTCTTCTTATGCCTTCTGAACAGCCCAGACAGGCTGTCTCCAAAATGTATCAACTTCTGGAATATCATGCGGAGGGGGAGGGGGAGGAGGAGAGAAGGGAGAGGAGGGGGAGGTAAAAATGTATCAATTTGAGAGAGATCCAGCCACCAGGAGGGGGGAAAGGGCAGAGGAGCAGGAGGAGGAGGGAGGGAGCTTTGCTGTGAGTCCACGATTCAATCTGGGAATCTGGTTCAGTCTGAAATCTGGCAGACTTGATTCTGCCTGCACCCCCGAGCCCTGCTTACTGAGGCCTTGCCCAGGCTTACCCCCTGCCTGTGCTCGGCGAATGGCCTGCACTTGCCTTGGAAGCCTTGTCGAGCTTCACAGTCACCATTTTCTGAGAAAGAAAATGGCGATCACAAAAATGCGCAAATTTGCGCACATGTGAAAATGCACATTTTTGCGAATGCGCATATTTGCATATGCACAAAAAATGTTTATTTTATGAAAATGCACATTTTCATACACACGCTAATGAGTGCCTTTGGAAAAATGTGCTTTTCACACATGAGAATATGCGCATTCACAAAATGCGTATTTTCACACATACAAAAACATGCCCATTTTTACAATCACCATTTTATTTTTTTTTAGAAATGGTGACCATGGAGCTTGACAAGGCCACTAGGGTGAGGGCAGGCTGCTCACTGAGAGTGGGAGGGGCTCGAGCACAGTCCAGGGACTGGTGAACGGGGGCAGTGGCCGGGCAGGAGTCCAGAGAACCTAGACAGGGGTGAGTTCGCACTAGGGATGCACGAAAGTCACTTACCTGTTCTCACAGCTTGCTTTGCGGTGGGGGGGAGGCGCTTCACTGCTCCCCCCGAAGTTCAGGCTGGGGGGGGCTTCCCTCCTCGCCCGGCTGAAATTCAGGCTGGGGAGAAGCGCCCCATCTCCCCGGCTGCGAACTTCAAAAGAAAAAAAAACAAACACCCCTGTGATAGGCTACGTAATGATTAACGTAGCCTATCATGGCTAGATCTGCAAAGTCAGCCGTGATAGGCTACGTTAATCGTCACGTAGCCTATCACGGGTGACTTTGAAAAAAAAAAAGCCGTACGCGCTTATGTAGCCTGTCACAGGGGCGTTTTTGTTTTTTTTACTTTTCTTGTAATGGCGGCGGTGGCAGCCGGTCGAAAGACCGGCTGCCGCCCCCGCCCCTGACGAAGACCTGCCGAACCGCCACCGGGACCCGCCACCGGGAGGGACATTCATGAAAGGTAAGTCCCATCCCGGGGGGGGGGGCGGGGGGGCGGAGAATTTCTCCCCGAACAACCTTCGGAGGACCGAATGCGTTGGCACTCGGCCCCCCGAAGTTTTGGGGAGAAATTCTCCCCCATCCCTAGTTCGCACATCCCTACTCGGTTGTTAGTCTATCTACTTAGCTCTCTAGATAGTCAGACAGAGATAGATAGATAGATAGATAGATAGATATAAAAAATGCACTTTATCACAGTGTTAAAAGTATTTGACTATTTGAATAGCATTAATAAGCTTAAAGTATTTGGAGGTTAAGCAGGAGCTCCAAAAACACCATAAACAATTGTGTATATGTAAACAATACTTTTCTGGACTTACAATGATTATTTTTAAGACATTGGCCTGTCTATAATTTTCTAAGAATTCCTTTAATTTGAATTAATTGGAACCCTCTTATTCTGCTTTCTGTTGGGGAGAATTTATGTATTACATTCACAATATGATGGCTGCCATGTCAAATGATTACCTGTATATCTGAAATGAGATGATACAGATCAATCACTACAGAAATACATTTGATATGAGACACAAACACAATGCCTTTCAGCCTGAGAAGGCTGTTCCCACCTTTGGCTGCAAGTTTATCACTGAATAATAACAAATTCTGTACATATTTGTGGGGATCCATCTTTCCAACTTCAAGTCTGAGTCCTTGCCCATTTCCCAACTCAGCTTTCATAGTTAAAAGTGAATCCTTCCCTTTTCTTTAGTTATTGGTGTTACTAAGTGCGTACTCAGTTTGACAGGTTGCTAAATCTGCCCCAAGTGGATTTGCAGGGGCAGGGGGGTCATTAGGATTTTCCACTCTTATTTTTGTATGTGCCTTATCTGCACCACTGCCACCATCTGGATGTTAACAGAACTAAGCAAATGTTTGTGGTGATCTCTCCCTCTAGTGGCTAATTTCTTTCAGCTCTTTTAATTCAAGTCTGTAATTGGGAAGCAAAATGATCATAAAATCTTTCTTTTCTACATTTGCACATCAGCTGGCAAGTAAGATGCCTGCCTGTCTCATTGCAATAAAGTTGGTACCAATGCAATAAAAAAGTTGCCATCTGTAGGTTGGAAGGATGACAGAATGGAAGCATTGCACTGCATCTATAAAATAGAGAAATCTGATTCAGATGTAAAATTGCAACATTACTCTTCGGATGGTAATATTAATGTGTGACAGTACACGCACATGCATGCATGTGTGCACATACTGGGTGGGTACACACAATCACCGCAGCCCACTGTGACTTATTTAAGCCATGGTGGGTTGCAGCATGTGCCAACAGCCATTTTGAATATTCAACCCCTGGCAGGGGGTTGCCATGGTTTGCCCTGTTGTCTGAACCCAGGCAGAATGGCTTATTGGAGGGGGAAACAGCCCTCTTATAACCCTACAACAGGCCATGGCTTATGGGAGGCTTGTTTCGCTCTTCAACAAGCCACGTTGCCTGGGTTCGGACAGTCGGCAAGCCATGTCCAGGGCTTGAATAGCCGACTTGGTGCCCATAGGCACTCATCATCTCTTAAAACATCCATGGTGGGCTGTGGTAATTGGGTGAACCATGTCCCTCCCCTGCCCCCCCCCTCCTGTTTGATTCAGAGATTTCAGTAGAATATTAGAAATGGCTTTTTGTCACTGGACTAGCAAAGACCAGGGGTTACAAAATCAGAAACATCATTGTATCATTTGTCATTGAACCAATCTGAAGCCATCAACGATATAGCAGGAAATTCTGAAGGGCACTCATCACAACACTCCTCATAGCCATGCCCCCAAGGAGCAGCCAAAAATTCAGGCAGCTGTGTTGATCTATATCACAAACCCATTCTAACAGTTGTCAGTTCCACTAGGAGCAGGTGTTTTGTAAAGTTAATCAGTTTTAATTGCCCATTCAAATCCAAGCCACCCCCAAATACTTTGCATTACAACAGGGAACAATAGATGGTTGCTGGAAAGATTCTCTCCTCCTCCCCATAGCTATGGTGAGGACTGCAGCTACATTCAGAGGAAATAGTGAAGGGGGGGGGGGCAGATCACGTCAGCATCCTTGCTAATCAAAAAGTTCCTGCACTGTGTCCCTGTGAATCCTGACTCCACTACACCACTGGAAGTCATATTAATTTGTTTAGGGCACAACCCTTTGGCTGCTAGACAGTGTCTAGATGGCCATAGGATTTTTCAGTTTATAGGAACCAAGGTTGGAGCAGGTGCTCTGAGGTCAGTTCACACAAATCTGACTCCCCTCCCCCTTGTAGGCAGTGCAGTTGGTCCCTGGCTCAGTGCTCAGAAGATTTCCTAATTAATTAATTTCCAGTTAAAAAAAAAAGGACTTAATTTCCAGTTAAAAAAAACAAAAAACAAAAAAACGTGATAGGCTACGTAAAGATTTACGTAGCCAGTCACGACTAGATTTTTAAAAAAACACCGTGATAGGCTACGTAAATGTTTACATAGCCTATCATGGCTGATTTAAAAGAAAAAAAATGCACGTACGCAAATGGCGTCACCCATGGGCGCCGCCATTTGCGTCCCTTATTTTGTCACATCTCAGTCTACATAAACGTTTACGTAGACTAAGACGGCGAAAATAAGGGGAACGCAAATAGCGTAGCGTCTACGCTATTTGCGTTCCCCTTATTTTCGCTGTCTTAGTCTATGTAAATGTTTACGTAGACTAAGACGTGCCAAAATAAGGAACGCAAATGGTGGCGCCCATGGGCGCCGCCATTTGCGTACGCGCGTTTTTTTTCTTTTAAATCAGCCGTGATAGGCTACGTAAACATTTACGTAGCCTATCACGGCTGATTGCAGGGACGCAAACAGCGGTGGCTATGGCCGCCTCCATTTGCGTCCCTGCTAGCCAGTGGCTGGATGTCCGGCCACTGGCGGAGACGGCCGGCGGCTCCGCAGAATCCCTGCGGAGCCTCGGGCCACTGGCGGAGCTGGCCGGCAGCTCCGCAGAATCCCTGCGGAGCGGAGCCGGCCGGCCAGAATTTCGGAGGGAGGGATGGAGTGCCTCCCCCCCCACCTCGAATCAATTTTGCCAAAAGGTAAGTGACTTTCGTACATCCCTACGCATCAGACCAGAGAACCTTTTTCCAAATGTTTTCTGTGTCTCCCACATGCATTTGGCAAAACCCAAATGGGATTCCCCCCACACAGCAGTGGCTTTCTTCCTGCCACTCTTCCATAAAGCCCAGCTTTGTGGAGCAGCTGGGTTATAATTGTCCCATGGATGGTTTCTCCCATCTCAGCTGTGGATCTCTCCAGCTCCTTCAGAGTTATCACTGGCCTCTTGGTTGTTTACTGTCCTTGCCCAGTCAGTTTTGGTAGATGGTCTTCTCTACACAGAATTGTGGTTGTGCCATATTCTTTTCATTTTGTAATAATGGATTTAATGGTGCTCCGGAGGAAATTCATAGTTTGGGATATGTTTTTTATAACCCAACCCTGACTGGTGCTTCTCCAGAACTTTATCCCGGACCTGTTTTGATAGCTCCATGGTCTTCATGATTTGTTTAGGTACGTTCTCCACAAACTCTGGGGCCTTCCAGAAACAGGTATATTCAATCTGAGATCATGTGACATTTGAATTACACACAGATGGACTCCATTCAACTAATTATGTGGCTTCTGGAGGCAGTTGGTTGCAACAGAGCTTATTTAGGGGTGTCACAGCAAAGGAGGTGAATAATTATGCAATCCAGACTTTCCAGTTTCGTATTTGTAAATCATTGCATAAAATATGTAGGTTGTTTCCCCACTTCAACATTATGGACTATTTTGTGTAGATATGTGACAAGAAAACGTACTTAAATCCATTTTGATGCCAGGTTGTAACACAACAAAATGTGGAAAAGTCAAATGGGGGGCGGGTTGAATACTTATGCAAGGTATTGTATCACTCATGTGCTGTCCCTGCAAAGTTGAGCAGGTGGGTAGTGATGAAAGGGGGTTGGATGGGTATGTTTTTCTGGATGATTGTAGCAGCTGCTGGAAACACTAACCAGTACAGTCTCCTTGAGGCTTGCCATCATGTGGAATGTTGCTTACCAGTTTCTGTGTGAACCAGGGCAGAGACCTGCATTCCTCCATCCATGTATCTTTCTTGTTGTTATATAATTCGACTGTGAATTCAGCTCTCTTTCCTGCTCCATCTACCTTCCCTTTCATCTCCATTGACTTCTCCATTTAGAAAGCAGTTGGCAGAATCCAACAGTGACCACCCACGACGGCCAGCCCTGCTGATTCTGTTGTAGAACCGGCACCTACCGCTTGTACAGTGGGGATTTAGCACTCCTGGAGCAACCCAACATGAGCTAAAATACTCTTTTCTGGAACAAGGCAAGTCAGCAGAGCATGCTGCATAAAGCATGTTGCATAAACTCAGCCCCTTTATGCAACATGCCTTCACTTGTTGTTCAGCAAAAAAAAATGCTACATTTTACTGGTGAATAATCCCAAACTCCTGGGATAGCTATTCTTGACTTGGGGTGGGGAATGAATGGGAAAAAAAGAAAGAATGTATCTTCTTAGTACAGTGCTTGCCTCTTTCTCCCACTTGTTAGATTGCCCTCAGACATGAATAGGATACATAAACAGGAAGCAATTTGAAGATATAATTTAACGATTCACATTTGAAAATGTTCAAAGTGATTAGTTCCCCAGAACAGCATTGTAATTACAGCATTTAACTAGGTACCTAAAAGGTCCTTTTCCAGATACTGTTCTTGCATGAAGCTTGCTTTTAAAACATGAGTTCTTAATACATTCATCAGCTTTCCCATGCAGAAGCAAACAGAGTTCTTCCCTTGGTTTTGCTTCAGACTATTAAAAAAATATATGAAGTGAAGACTAAACAGAGGAAGGTTGTGGCGGGACAGGTGGACAGGTGTTCTAGTGTTGGTGATTTCATTTAATCCGTATTCTAAATCAGACCTAAGGGCAACAGAATTTGCAGGTTGAGTCACATATGTGCAGAAAAGAGATTCCTTTATTTTTCTGGTTTGGAATATTATTTTTGGATTTGGGGGATTGGTAGCAAAATGTTATTAATATTGAACATGCAAAGTGGGGATGTATGGACTGTGTAAAATCCATTCCGTCTGTGTTTTGCGGATTGTCAGGCACCTTCTGTTCTGTCATCCACTCACACAGATGGATTCATTTTTTTTCATTGTGTGGAAAAATACGCAAATAATTTTGTAAGGGGGTTCTCATTGATTTATGTAATTTACCTTGTTATGTTACATTTCACTTATTATCCCCCATTCCATTCAGCTTTTCCCTGCATATATTTTCCAGTCTCAGCAGAAACTTGCATATTTTCCTAAAGATAAGATCCAGAAGTCCATGGACTCTGCATGGTCTGAGAGGGTCACTCCGCAGCAAATTCTGCAGGTCAAATTCTTAGAAATCTGAGCTTATTTTAGTCCATCTTGAATTTCTCCAGCATCCCTAATGCAAAGCTAGGTTGTGTGTGTTTGTGTGGCCACATTTACACATATAGGGACATAGACACTGTTGATTCTGGTTAATAATCTGGTTATATAGTCATAGGTTTTAGGCATGAATAGTTACGATTCTACTTATCATCCCTTCACAAAACATAGGTTTGCTACTTTTATTGAAAGCCTTCCATTTGAAAATCCCTAGATGTTTCACCCAAGCAAGATTCCCTTCCAGATTTCCCTCAGTGTTGCTTTAAGTGAAATTCAGTGGCAACTCTAATCCCAGGCCTTATTAACCTTTCATCACTAGTTAGTAAGTGGCAGATGATACCCATAGCCCAGCTTGGAAAACAAATAAACTCTACACCACCAAGGCAAAACCAGCCAGAAAACTGTCACAGACATCAGCGAGGGAAGAAGGTAATTCCACCAAATCCCTTTCTTTGGGAAGTCCATCTGCCCCTCTGCTTGCATTGACAACTGCCAGTTATGAGCCAAATGTCTGAGGAAGAACTATGGGGACAGGATGAGTATTTTTGATTGTATAAGACTGTAGTTGTCTCACCCAACCCTAATAAAAATACATCAGTTAGGTTCATATTTTAATGCAAGATTACCAATGTACACCTTGCCAAAACCAAACATTGACCCAAACCCAATTCACAGTCAGAAATCCATATATTTCTGAATTCACAATACATTTTGCAAAAAAAGAAGAAAACAAGGAGGGTGTGTGTGACAAGATGCTTACAAATCCACAAAGAAAAATGTCTACATGTCTATAATGTGCAAAAACAACCATTGATCAATGGGTGAATGCATACAAAAATGTGTGAATTGGGAAAGAAGAAAAAAAAAGCACACAAAAATATTTACAACCCCCCCCCCCAAAAAAAAAAACCTTACATGGAACTGAGACAGAATTCGCCTAGCAGTGGAAAACTGAGAATGTGAGCTTGAGCTTGACAGATTCGTGCATCCCTAATTTTTATTTTTCTCTATTGCTGTGAGCCACTTTGATTGTAGGCTGGAAAAATAGTGTATTTTATTTATGACATGTATTAGTCACTCAGTATTAGAAGTTATCTGGGCAAGGTACAAGTTATTTAAAACAACAACAACAACAACAACCACACTTCCAATAAAACAACTATCACTAAAACAGCACTCTCCCAAAAAATCCCTACAAAATCCACCAGCACAATAGGAAGGGGGAGATTAACACAATTTCAGTATCAATCATATAATACAGAGAGCTACAAAAATAATCTTTGCAGATATAAAAACAACTATGCTACAACCACCAAAAAGACTGCAGAAATAAAGATATGGAAACTCCATTATTTTAAAAAAGCTCAAGAGAATGAAAAGGTCTTTGCCTGACACCAAAATGACAGCTGGTGTGGTGTAGTGGCTAGAGTGTTGGACTGGGAGCTGGGAGATCCAGGCTCTAGTCTCCACTCATTCATGAAACTCACTGGGTGACTGGGCCAGTTACAGACTCTCAGCCAAACCTACCTCACCAGGTTGTTTTGTGAGGATAAAATGGAGAGGAGCGGGATTATGTATGCCACCCTGGGTTCCTTAGGGAGGAAAAAAGGTGGGATATAAATGGAATGAATGATTGAATGAATGAATTAATGAATGAGATACCTGGTGAGCCTCTCTCTGAATGGCATTCCATAACTACAGGACTACCACTGATCTGAGTGAGTCCCAAATAGAATCCACCCTGGAGGAAAGTTTTTGGTCTTGTCAAAACTCTTCTGACTTGCCTTGTAAGTTTTCAAAGGCCTTGTGTGAGCTGAAACCAGACATCTGCAAATTCATCCCAACATGTCTCTTTAGGCAACATTTGGTGACTGTAATAGTGCTACTGGACTGCTGTGACTAGAAGGATTTAATTAGAAGGGATGTATGAGAATTTCGTCTTTGCTCACAAAATCTGCAAGCATGATGTGTTCGAAGGCCCAAATGCAACTACAAGCATGTATCCTTCAAAAATGTTTGCAAATTGCTGGACATATTTGATTTGTGCACCTTTCCCAGTTTGGTTTTGCACAAATTTCCCCCGCAGACTGAAAGCCCCTCTTTATTCTATGGAGGAAAGTTGCGCAAATTAGGAAATTGGCACAATTTGGGGGGAAATTGGGCAGACTTCATGTTCAATTGCTGCTTGATTTGTGAGGTTTTCCCGTTTGCACAGAGTGAGCAGTGATCGCAAACACAAACAGGAATTGGGCATTTATTTTTATTTATTTATTTAAAATATTTCTTGGCCGCCTTTCAAGGCAGAAGCCCTCCCAAGGTGGCTTACAACAATAAAATACATAAAAACAATTAAAATATTAAAAGTGATAAAAATATAAAAACAGTGAAAACAACAATAAGAGCCAACAATAAAAAAAGCAGCAATGATGTTAAAAGCAGCAACAGCAATGTTCGGAGAATCCTGGTGAACCGCAACATTGTGTGTGCACCCATCCTGAAGGAGAAACTCCTATAGGGTTGGCCCTTGTATGAGGTACAAAGGAGTTATGAGCCTTTCCCTATAGGCAGGCGTACGTACCTCTAAGTAGTGACTAGAGCAAATTCTTCAGAACAGAAGTAAATTAAAATCGATTGAGGTGCACATGCCACTTACCTCTCAGAATATATGGCCTTTAATATGTGGTTGTTGTCTTACATTTGATTCCTGTACTCAAGCTTTTATTGATGGACACCCATTAATTGGTGGAGTTGTTTATCACATCATAATGACTGTTGTTGTTGTTGTTGTTGTTGTTGCCCTTTTGGTTTGTTTGGTTTGGGGTTTTGGCATGAAGCAGCATTGCTGTTGCTATTTCTCTCATGGAGTAGACCAGACAATGGCTTTCCTAAGTTGTAAGTAGCATAGTGCATTTCAGTCCAGGAAATGAAGATCTGTGGCATCTTGCTCCTGTGGCATGCACATTGCTCATATTGATGTCATAACAATTTGCAAGGATCATGAGCTGCAATCTGTGATATTATGAAGGGAAACGTAGTGACGTGCCTGGAAGCCTGGATCCAGGCTACAAATCCGATCTTTCAGATGCTTTAACTCTTAAGTAATGCACCCGTAGGAGTGATCTCATTGATTTTTGGGAATAAGCTGTTTGCAGAATTGGGCCTGATACGCTTGAAACCTTTCACAGACACTGATCAATGCTATAGTCTTAATTACTATGTCTTGCTATTGAACTGAAATTGGTTGGTCTAAATGGAGTGCAATTATTTCAAAGCGCTGCAGGTAGATTACTTATTCAGATGAAATGCAGCCTTTCCCCGACGATGTGAGCTTTCATTCATACCTTGGATGCGGGTGATATTTTACATTGCTTTCAGATGCTAATGAGCATTCCCCCCCCACCCTCCCTCGCGTTGTCTTTCTGTGACATCTCTCAATCATATTTTCGACCTTCAAGGATATCAGCAGATCTGAGTTTTCTTTTGTGCAGTCAGTCTTTGGCACAGCTAGGGCTGCTCTCTTCATACAGGTACCTCACCGGTCCTCACAGGGAATTAGTCGTGACTAACCACAGAAAGAGAGACGTTCTTTACACTGGATTGCTTATAGCTGGATCTGAGGGATATTTTACACTTATAACATTTTGCATGTGATGCAAAGAACCTGGCAGGCCTGTAGCCAGCCTAAACGTGTGTGGGGGAGGAATAGGGGGCAGTTCATCTGGTTTGCAGACCTTTTAAAGACAAAATTGTAAACTTTTTGTATTATTTGTAAGAAAATGTAAGGGGCAGAGAAAATTTGGGGGGGGGGGCTGCCCTCCACAACCCACCCTCCCAGTTACAGGCCGGGATCCTGGGACAAGACAATTTCAGATTGATGGGGGGGTCACTTGGCTTAGTGTTCCTCCATACTCATACATACACACACACACACACACACACACACACACACACTCCGCGTATGTAGAAAACAATTACATCAGGGCTCTATTTATTTATCTGTTTTCATCCTTTGCTGACTTGGCCTCATGGACTCCAACCTGACATCCACCAGCTGGCCCAACTTGGCCCACACCAAGTCAAGTTGCATGGAGGTGGCACAGTAGCAGTAGGGAGATGAGTGCCACGGCACTCCCCTCTCATCCTCCTGCTGCCACTGCCAGCACACAACTGTCCCTCTCTCCCTGCTTGTTGTTGTTCAGTAGTTAAGTCATGTCCGACTGTTCATGACCCCATGAACCATGGCACACCAGGCCTTCCTGTCCTCTGCTCTCTCCTGCAGTGTGCTCAAGTTCATATTCATTGCATCAGTGATGCTGTCTAGCCATCTCATCCTCTGCCGTCCCCTTCTCCTTTTGCCTTCAATCTTTCCCAGCATCAGGGTCTTTTCCAGGGAGTTTTCTCTTCGCATTAGGTGGCCAAAATATTTCAGCTTCCATTTCAGTATCTGTCCTTCCAGTGAGCGCTCAGGGTTGATTTCCTTTAGGATTGACTGATTTGACCTCCTTGCAGTCCAGGGGACTCGTAAGAGTCTTCTCCAGCACCACAGTTCGAAAGCTTCGATTCTTTGGCGCTCAGCCTTCCTTATAGTCCAGCTCTCACAGCCATACATTACTACTGGGAAAACCATAGCTTTGATTATATGGACCTTTGTCGGCAAGGTGATGTCTCTGCTTCACTTACTATGCTGTCTAGGTTTGCCATAGCTTTCCTCCCAAGGAGCAAGCATCTTTTAATTTCATGGCAGATCACCATCTGCGGTGATCTTGGAGCCCAAGAAAATAAAATCTGTCACTGCTTCCATTTCTTCCCCTTCTATATGCCAGGAAGTGAGGGGGCCAGATGCCATGATCTTTGTTTTTTTAATGTTGAGTTTCAAACCAGCTTTTGCACTCTCAACTTTCACCCTCAACAAGAGGCTCTTTAGATCCTCTTCGCTTTCTGCCATTAGGGTGGTATCGTCTGCGTATCTGAGGTTGTTGATAATTCTCCCAGCAATCTTAATTGCTGTGAATCATCCAACCCAGCATTTCTCATGATGTACTCTGCATATAAGTTAAATAAGCAGGGTGACAATATGCAGCCTTGTCGTACTCCTTTCCCAATTTTGAACCAATTGGTTGTTGCATGTCCGGTTCTTACTGTTGCTCCTTGACCCTCGTACAGGTTTCTCAAGAGACCGGTAAGGTGGTCTGGTACTCCCATCTCTTTAAGAATTTGCCAGAGTTTGTTGTGATCCACGCAATCAAAGGCTTTGGCATAGTCAATGAAGCAGAAATAGACGTTTTTCTGGAATTCTCTTGCTTTCTCCATGATCCAGCGAATGTTGGCGATTTGATCTCTAGTTCCTCTGCCTCTTCGAAACCCAGCTTGTACTTCTGGTAGTTCTCAGTTCACATACTGCTGAAGCCTAGCTTGTAGGATTTTGAGCATCACCTTGCTGGCATGTGAAATGAGTGCAATTGTACGGTAGTTTGAACACTCTTTGTCATTGCCCTTCTTTGGAATTGGAATGTAAACTGACCTTTTCCAGTCTTGTGGCTACTGTTGAATGTTCCAAATTTGTTGGCATATTGAGTGCAGCACTTTAACAGCATCATCTTTTAGGATTTGAAATAGCTCAGCTGGAATACTGTCATCTCCGCTAGCTTTGTTGTTAGTAATGCTTCCTAAGGCCAACTTGACTTCACTCTCGAGGATGTCCGGCTCAAGTTCAGTGACCGCACTATCATGGCTATCAGGGACATTAAGATCTTTCCTGTATAGTTCTTCTGTGTATTCTTTCCACCTCTTCTTAATCTCACCTGCCTCTGTTAGGTCCCTGCCCTCTTTGTCCTTTATCATGCCTGTCTTTGTACAAAACATTCCCTTGAGATCTCCGATTTTCTTGAAAGATCTCTAGTCTTTCCCATTCTATTCTTTTCCTCGATTTCTTTGCATTGTTCATTTAAGAAGGCCTTCTTGTCTCTCCTTGATATTCTCTGGAACTCTGCATTCGTTGGATATATCTTCCCCCTTCTCCCTTGCTTTTTGCTTCCATTCTTTCCTCAGCTACTTGTAAAGCCTCATGAGACAGCCACTTTGCTTTCTTGCATTTCTTTTTCTTTGGGATGGATTTAGTTGCTGCCTCCTGAACAATGTTACAAACCTCCGTCCATAGTTCCTCAGGCACTCTGTCTATCACATCTAATTCCTGAAATCTATTCCTCACCTCCACTGTATATTCATAAGGGACATGATTTATGTCATACCTGAATGGTTTAGTGGTTTTCCCTACATTCTTCAATTTAAGCTGAAATTTTGCAAGAAGCAGCTCATGATCTGAGCCACAGTCAGCTCCAGGTCTTGTTTTGACTGACTGTATAGAGCATTTTTGGCTGAAAAGTACATAATCCATCTGATTTCGATATTGACCATCTGGTGATGTCCATGTGTAGAGTTGCCTCTTGTGCCGCTGGAAAAGAGTGTTTGCTATGATCAGCGTGTTCTCTTGGCAAAACTCTATTAGCCTTTGTCCTGCTTCATTTTGTACACCAAGGCCATGCTTGCCTGTTATCCCGGTGATTTCTTGACTTCCTACTTTGACATTCCAATCCCCTGTGATGAAAAGGACATCTTTTTTGGTGTTAGTTCTAGAAGGTGTTGTAGGTCTTCATAGAACTGATCAACCTCAGTGGTTGGGGCATAGACTTGAATTACTGTGATGTTGAATGGTTTGCCTTGGATTCGTACTGAGATCATTCTATCGTTTTCCTCTGCTCTTCCCCAGTAGTATATTGGACACCTTCCGACCTGAGGGACTCATCTTCCGGCGTCATGTCTTTTAGCCTTGTGGTACGGTCCATGGGGTTTTCTTGGCAAGAATAGTGGAGTGGGTTGCCATTTCCTTCTCCAGTGGACCACATTTTGTCAGAACTCTCCGCCATGACCTGTTCGTCTTAGATGGCCCTGCACGGCATAGCTTATGGCTTCACTGATTTATGCAAGCCCCTTCGCCACAACAAGGCAGTGATCCATGAAGGGGTCCCTTCCTCTCCTTGCTACCATCAGCCAAATGGGGTTTACAGTGCGGGAACTCCCCCCCCCCATAAGTTCCTGGACGTTGGGAACAAACCCTGGCTTGGCTCACAAAGGCAAGTTGAGCTGGGTGGGTGGGGGTCTGTTGGGCCCTAAAAGGGCCAGATTCAGCGACAACGGACATCCCTACTGAAAAATATGCACACAAAAGTGTGCTTTTGAGAACTGCACGCAAAACACACCTTAATCAATGAAGGGGTGGGGGGAATATGGACTTTACAGTGCAATCTGAAATGCTCACCAAAATATGCACAATTTTTCATGCAAAAAACAAAACAAAGCTCACCATCTGGTATGGACATGACATGGAATGAGCTTTAAGGTGGAATTCTAAGAACCTCTACGACCTTGAGTTTTGCTCATTCGCACCTACTTGGAACTTTGGCTAAGCATCAATTCTATGAATGAGGGAGGGATAGTGGTGGTGGTGGTGGAGTGATGGCTGGCAAAAATGACATCAGCTTGAACAATGCCTTGCTGTTTTGTTCCTTAAACATAAAATATGGGGCTCTGAATCCTTACTACTGAATAGTTCTGCCAGAGATTTAGCTACTGCATGAACACTAGCAATATGAGCATGAGTCCCCCCTCCCTCCCTCACACACACACACATACACACACACACACACACATTTAGTGAACATGAAACAGGGAGCAGGATCATGCTTACTGGCCAAAACACTACTGGCTACACATCTAACATTATTTTATTTATATATTTATTAATTTATTAATTACATTTCTACACTGCCCAATAGCTGAAGAATTAGTGAAAAAGGAGACCTATGCATAGGGATGTATGAAAATCACTTACCTTTCGGGGATTATGCTGATGGTGGGGGGGAGGCATTCCATCCCTCCCCCTGGAATCCTCGGCGGGGGGGGAGGCGCTCCGTTCCTCCCCCCCAGAATCCTGGCCGGCCGGCTGGCTGGCTGTGCTCCGCAGCAATTCTGCGGAGCCGCCGGCCGGCTCCGCCAGCAGCTGGACATCTGGCCGCTGGCTAGCAGGGACACAACTGGCGGCAACCGTAGCCGCCGCCGTTTGCATCCCTGCAGTCAGCCGTGATAGGCTACGTAAATGTTTATGTAGCCTATCACGGCTGATTTTTTAAAAAATAAAAAGCGTGTACGCAAATGGCGGCGGCCATGGCCGCCGCCATTTGCATTCCTTATTTTCACACGTCTTAGTCTACGCATACATTTACGTAGACTAAGACGGCGAAAATAAGGGGAACACAAATAGCGTAGTGTCTATGCTATTTGTGTTCCCCTTATTTGCACCGTCTTAGTCTACGTAAATGTTTATGTAGACTAAGATGAGCCAAAATAAGGAATGCAAATGGTGGCAGCCATGGCCGCTGCCATTTGCGTACGTGCGGGTTTTTTTTTTTTAAGTCAGCCGTGATAGGCTACGTAAAGATTTACGTAGCCTATCACAGTGTTTTTTTTAAATCTAGCCATGATAGGCTACATAAATCTTTATTTTATTTTATTTTTTTTAACCTGGAAATGGTGGCGGCGGCAGCCGGTCGGAAGACCGGCCGCCGCCGCACTGCCGCCGCCGCCAGGAAGTTCCGACCAAGGTAAGTCCCATCCCGGGAGGGGACGGGGGGGCAGGCCGTTCCGCCACCGATTTCGGGGGGCCGAATGTGCTGGCATTCAGCCTCCACAAGATCTGTGGCGGAACTGTCGTACATCCCTACTTATGTGTGTACATCTTCACTATACGTTTGAGAAATCTTTGCTAGAAATTGCCGGGCATAGAAGAACTCTATATGCATACAGTTGTATTTGTGTAGGGCCCCTTTCTCACCAATGCCAATTGCATAGCCATTGAGGATTAGGGATGGGTGAGAAATTTCTATTGGTTCTTATTTCAGTGCAAACTTACCTCCTAAACACTTCCTGAGCCTAAATATGAGCCGGAACACAGTTTGCCATCAGAATCTGCACATTTCCAAAGTTTGTGATGAACTTCACAAAAAATTCAAATAAAAATACCGACACAAATGTGTAATTTAAAATATGTGCACAAATATATGTGCATTTCAAAAACACACAAATATGCACATGTTTGGGGGGTAAATGCACACAAACCCTATTTCATTCATTGAAAAATCACTTGGGAGAAAAACTGTGTATCTTTACAAAACTGCAAAAAATGTGCGCATTTCTAAAAATGCATACAGAAATGCCCTTTTGTTTTTTTAAATGCACGCAAAAATACATGAACATTTTCATGCGGAGTCATAAAAAGATTCACAGTACAATGCAGTAGTGGGACAGAGTGAACTCTAACATAAAACAAAACAAACAACAACAACAACTGAGAACCTGAGTGAAATTGAGCCTTGCAGATTCACCAATACCTATTGGGGACCCTGTCAGTGTTGGGGGGCATGGCCAGTGGGTGCAATCCTACTCTCAAGTCATACATCCAGTGAATATGTGTGTAGGGATTGTATGAATACTTGCATTGCAGATTTATTAACTTGGCTTTGTTGTAGGGATGTTGGAGAAATCTGCAATGAATTCAAATGGGTTTGGATTTCTATGAATCTGACCTGCAGATTCCACGGCAGAATGGTTTTTTCCAAGTTGCACGGATTCCATGGACATGTGTATCAGGTTTTTTTTACTGGGGGGTATTTGCACATTCTATTAAATTGCCCTTGCACTAATCTGCACTAGCGCCAATCCACATTAGCACTAATGCACATTAACGCAAGTATGGATGACCATCAATTCACGTTAGCATAAGTGGAATGAAATTCTTCTACATCCCTAAAAAAAATCTGATTCTGTCAATGAGGGCATGATGGGACAAAAAGTCCCAGATAATCTGTGAAACACAGAATGGATTTAATAAAATCCGTACGTCCCTATTTTGTATACCCTTTTGCTAGGGATGTACGGAAGTCACTTACCTTTTCGCAGCTTGGCTTCGCGGTGGGGAGGAGGTGCTTCGCTTTCCCCCCCGAAGTTCAGGTGAAGGGGGGGAGGCTTCCTGCCTCGCCCAGCCGAAATTCAGGCCAGGGGGGAGGCTTCCCGCCTCATCCGGCCGAAATTCAGGCCGGGGAGAAGCACCCCGTCTCCCCGGCCGTGAAACAAAAAGTAAAAAAAAAAAAAGACCCCGTGATAGGCTACGTGACGATTTACGTAGCCTATCATGGTTAGATTTCCAAAGTCAGCCGTGATAGGCTACGTAAATCGTTATGTAGCCTATGCATGGGTGTTGTTTTTTTTTTACTTTAGGTTTTTTTTGTTGCAATGGTGGTGGTGGCAGCCAGTCGGGAGACCGGCCGCTTCCCCCGCCCACGACGAAACGCCGCCAAACCGCCGCCAGGACCCGCCGCCGGGAGGGACATTCGCCAAAGGTAAGTCCCGTCCCGGGGGGGTGGCAGAGAATTTCACCACCGATTTCGGGGGGCTGAATGCATTGGCGCTCGGCCCCCCAAAGATTCGGGGAGAAATTCTCCGCCATCCCTACCTTTTGCAAAGCTCGTCTATGATTCTGTAGCCCAGTTCAGTCATTAGTTCGCCTGAATGTGTGGGATCTAAAAGAAGGGATGGGAGAATGAGAGGCACATACACCAGTAGTGCCCCAACTCCCCCTGCCTGTACTGTCCCTGTCTGCTCCACCCTGATGGAGATCTGAAGGGGGCTTCTGTTTCCATCCACAGTAGTACTCTTAGAAGATTCTGCATGAACAGGAACTTTCATTGAGCAAGGTGTCCTTGTGTGGTGGTCTCCAAACATGTTGGCTTGAATATGCGCAGAAGCTTCCTTCAGACCATTGTGTTAAATGCACAAAGGTCAAGGTAGAGTAGATGACACATTGGGGGCAGGTCTCTCATGCATATCCCCACATCCCATACCAATTTGAGCCCTGACACATTCAGGTGAATGCCCGAGCAAGGCTTATATGCCCCGTTCCTTGTTAACTGTTGCACTGACAACCAACAGAGTGCCCTCCCCCAAATGCCAGTTAACATTTGGAGTATGTGGATATCTGCTCTGCTAGGAGCTCTCTATTTTACATTGGTGTTTTCATACATGTCTGGAAAAGTCATGGAATACTGGAGGGGATGCCCCTATTAGTGTGGTCATAGGTAAGGGGAGGTGTGGCAGTGGGCATTAACAGGCCAACTGAGGAGAAGTTGGGTTGGATACCTTATGCCTGCTCACCCTTCTGGTTCTTCATCCACCTGGATGGTTCCTGGCTGCCTTACCAGCTTGCTTCTGGGTCTGGTTCCAGGTCAGTCCAAAATTCACTCTCCATCATCCATGATTTAATTGTGGATGAGAAGGCCAATCTGGTGTGGATTAACAAGATCTGGATGGGGGAACTGGGAGGGGTTTGTCTTTCCCAGTGATGCCCTCCTGGGTGTTCGGTGTGGCACCAAATGTGTGTTATAAGATCTTTGCACTGCTGCTGACATTTGGTTTGGTTTTTATTCTAGATTTTGTTTTCTGTTTTAAACTTTGTAATGTTTTTTTTTAAATATGGCTGGTATGGAAATGCAATAAATACATAAACAAAGAAACAAACACAAACAAACCAGTTACCTAGGGAGTAACTGGGGAGTCCTCCCTTGCTGGACGGCTTTCAAGCAGAGGCTGGTCGCCCACAAGTATTCAGCAGTTTTTGAATAAAGTATTCATTAACAGAATTGTACACAGTAGGGAAAAAGCCCTATTGGTGACAAAGGCTGGGCCAGCATTAAGGGTTGGCATGCTTAGTAATGTGCCAAAGACCCACAGCCCTTCAGGGGTCCACTGGAGTTGCTCCTCCTCTTCACCATTGCAACCTGCTTTTTCACCTGTTTCTCGCTCTGGCCCAGGCAACGGTGCTGGTGAGAAGGAGGAGCAGGAGATTTTGCTGCTGGCTTGCTCAATGGATTTCTGCATGTCAAGCAAGCAGGTGGTGAGAAAGAGGATGAGCAGCAATAGCAGCTGGTGACCATGGTGGTGGGACGACAGACTCATCGAAGGAGTGCCCCAGGTAGGGTGTCTTGCCTAAAGGCCCACAAAAAACCTGGAGCTGGCAGTTGTCAAAGGAAAGGCGTTATGTGCCTCCTGCATCTTCTGAGTTTCAAATGAAAAGGGAAAAAAATACTGAGTAATTACAAACAAGTTGAAGGAACAAGACATCACTTCTTAAAAAATGTTTCTAATCATATTACTATTCCTCTAGCATAACAATAGAACGTTAGAAAAATAAGATTGCAGGACATAAACCTCAGGTGTCAACTTGTCAACATGTTACATTTAAAGTAGTTATTAAAATCATTATGCCATCAAGTCATGAAGTTTAGATATTCCAAAGATAGCAACCTGGTTTAATTGCTCACCACTTTTCAGAGATGAGGGTGAGGGAGGGAAAGACAAATGAGATGGAGGGAGTGGAAGAACCTGCACGTTTGCTAGCTACCCTCAGAGGCCTTTCACATCCCCATCAAAATGTATACACACATCCCCCCCCCCAATTCCAGTAACAACAGCTTAAAATAAATATAATTTGTGCAGTCAAATCATAGACTTTGGATGTTGAATCTCTTACCGGAGATACAGCTGCCTACCTGTTGGAAAGTCCATAATGACTATAGACAGATTTCTGAGAGTTTCCCTGCAACAACAACAAAATGAATGTTGACAAGGCTCTGCAATTCCAATAATGCTATTATTGTGTTCAGCTTGGGAAATTAAGGTATACGAATATGAATGACCACATTCTAAAAAGTGAGAAGTGCCAAGTTCCTCTGTCCCATGACTGTGAAACTAGCGCTCCTCACTCCACACTGCACTAGCTATGTGTAAGATTAGAAAATGGTCTGCTGGGAATGGTTAGCAACATGTTTGAAAGCCAGAGATCCAGAGATGCATAACTTAATATGAACATGACTACTTTTTTGCTCTCTGATAGGCAGTTCTTTTAAACGAGCTTCTGTACCAGGCTGTACCCCTTTCTGCCAAGGGGGACTGACACAGAGTGATTTTATTTTTCCTATTTTTCTTCAAGTTATCTTTTTAATGTCTCCTCATATACACTTATATTTCCCTTAAATATTTATCACTTGTATTAATTTCTCTCATTTCTTAAATCCACCTTTATTTGATTTTTGTCAATGAAAATTGCTTCCCACTATAACTCCCCCCTCCCTTGCTCATAGTAGATAATCTTGTAGACAAAATGTACTCTTGTTTTCTTTTGCAAAGTAACAACAAATGTGGTGTGAAAAGAAATAGAAATCAAAGTTTGACCCTGAATACAAGCCTGAATTGTAAACATCCTGAGATGTAGGGAAGTACGAAAGTCCCTTACCTGAACCTGAAAATTGATTTGTGGTGGGAGGGAGGCGCTCCATCCCTCCCCCCAAAATTCTGGCCAGGGGGGAGGCGCCCTGTCCCTCCCCCCCGAAATTCTGGCCGGGGGGGAGGCGCCCCATCCCTCCTGCCGTGAATCCTTTCCTGCCGGGACACAAATGGCGGTGGCCATAGCCACCGCCGTTTGCGTCCCTGCAGTCAGCCGTGATAGGCTACGTAAATGTTTACGTAGCCTATCATGGTGTTTTTAAAAAATCTAGCCGTGATAGGCTACGTAAATCTTTACGTAGCCTATCACGTTTGGTTTTTTTTAAAACTTGGAAATGGTGGCGTTGGCAGCTGCCAAACCACCACCGCCGCCGCCAGGGACATTTGCCCGGGGGGGTGGGGGGGGCAGACCGTTTCTCCACCAATTTCGGGGGGCCGAATGCCTCCTGAGATTCATGGAGAAATTCTCTGACATCCCTACTGAGATGTAATCTGCGTCCCATGATATCTGAGTGAGAATTTAGAACATTATGAAATGTGAAAAGGTCAACAGTCTAAACCGGTCCATGTCATGTGAATAGCCCAGATCAGGAAGGGGAGGTGTGAATGGAGAATGAATGGTTTTATTTCAGGAGGGCCAGATGAGGGTGCTCTGGTATGTGCTGAAGATTGCCAAAGTATCAGTTACAGAAGATGGACATGGCCCAATAAAAGATGTTTTGATAACAAGGATGGCACTTTATGACCATAGAGATGTTGGGGAGTCGGAAGGAGGTGCCAGGCTGTCCACAACAAATGTCAATCTTGGGAAATGGGAACATGATGTATTATCAGCAATGAACATACTGAACCCCTCTTTGATCTCATGAGCCCCAACAAGGGAAAAAGACTATAAAACCCTTATAGCGTTGCCCTTATTTTCGCCGTAGTCTACATAAATCTTTACGTAGACTACAGGGACCAAATAAGGAACGCAAATGGCAGCTCCCTATGGGGGCCACCATTTGCGTACGCACTTTTTTTTTTTTCAAAGTCACCTGTGATAGGCTACGTGACGATTAAGGTAGCCTATCATGGCTGACTTTGCAGATCTAGCCATGATAGGCTACGTAAATCATTACATAGCCTATCACGGGGTTTTTTTTTTTTTTGTTTTGAAGTTCGCGGCCAGGGAGACGGGGCGCTTCTCCCCGGCCTGAATTTCGGCCAGGCGAGGCAGGAAGCCTCCCCGCCCCCGGCCTGAACTTTGGGGGGAGAAGCGAAGCGCCTCCCCCCCACCGCGAAGCAAGCTGCGAGACCAGGTAAGTGACTTTCGTACATCCCTACGTAGCCTATCACGTCTCTATGTGTGTGTGTGTGTGTTTACATTCACTTTTTTATTTTGTGGCCGGGGAGACGGGGCGCTTCTCCCCGGCCTGAATTTCGGCCGGGCGAGGCGGGGCGCCTCTCCCCCCGGCCTGAACTTCGGGGGGAGAACCGAAGTGCCTCCCCCCCACCGCGAAGCAAGCTGCGGGACCAGGTAAGTGACTTTTGTACATCCCTAGGGAGGTGCTCCATCCCTCCCCCCAGAATCCTCTACAGCGGGGATGCAATCCAGTCCTCCCCCCCCGGAATCCTTGATGGCCAGCTCTGCTCTGCAGCGGCTCCACGGAGCAGCCGGCCAGGCCAGGGCTGTCCGCAGCTGGATTTCCGGCCGCAGACTGGCTGGTGCTGGGTAAAAAAAAACAAAAAACGGCGTACGCAAATGGCAGTGGCTACGGAGGCTGCCATTTGCGTTCCTTATTTTTTGCCGTTTTAGTCTATGTAAATATTTATGTAGACTATTATGTAAATATGTGACTTGGGGGGGGGAAGCACGGATAAATATGTAAATATTTACGTAGGCTAGAACGGCGAATCAAAAAGGAATGCAAATAGTGCCCACTACGCTATTTGCATTCCCCTTTTTTTTTCATCGTAATAGTCTACGTAAATATTTACATTCGCTAAAATGGCAAAAAATAAGGAACGCAAATGGCGGCCGCCATAGCCGCCGCGATTTGCGTACGCCATTTGTTTTTTTGTTTTTTTTACCCAGACATGATAGGCTATATAGGTCTTCACGTAGCCTATCATGTCTGGGTAAAAAAAAAACACACCCCTCTGCAAATGGCGTCCGTGGGAGCCAGTTGAAAGACCAGCCGCCGCCGAAGCTGCCGCTGGAGCAGCCGCCATCCAGAACATCCGCCCCAGGTAAGTCTCGTCCCAGGGGGGATCCGTGGGGGGGTGGGGGGGCAGGCCGTTCTGCCATGGATTTTGGGGGGCCAAATGCCAGTGCATTCGGCCTCACTGAAATCCGTGGTGGGATTCTCTGCCATCCCTACTGTAAGAGCAGGGACGGAGCCAGCTAGCGGCCCCACAGAGTGAAGCCAGCCAGCTCGGATTCTGGGGGGGGAGGAATGGATCGCTTCCCCCCCCGGTGGACCCCCCCATGGACGCGGGGTAAGGGGATCCGTACATCCCTACTAAGAGGTGTGCAATCTCTTGAGATTCAGAGGGCTTGAAACTCTTTGAGATTTCTTTGTAATTAAGTTTTTGCCTGAGAGGTGTGTAACCTCTTCAGCCTCAGAAAGCATGCAACTCTCTGGGGAGGTTCTACTTCTGCTTATTTATTTTATTTCAATAAATCTCCTTTTCTTTCAACTACATTGGTTGTGTGTGTGTTCTTCTCCACCTCATAAGATCCCAAACCTCTCAGCCTGATCAACTGAGTGGTCC
The DNA here is from genome assembly GCF_057233095.1 of Heloderma suspectum. Taxonomy (NCBI): domain Eukaryota; kingdom Metazoa; phylum Chordata; class Lepidosauria; order Squamata; family Helodermatidae; genus Heloderma; species Heloderma suspectum. Next base: position 196,014,063 of record NC_139458.1, read on the forward strand.
TGGGTAAATTGAAATCCATATTCACAGGACCTCATCTCTTGCCTGGTCAACACACCTTCCACCTCCACCCTTTCCCCACTGGGATTGAAGAGGATTACACCCCTGTACCAGCTTCATAAGGCATATTCACACATGCATGTTCTGTTCATCCCTAGATGTGGAGCAATGAGTCATGACCCGTGTTTGCGGATGGGGCCATGGCAAATGAAACATCACAGGTCGAGCTTTCATATGACTTCACATCCCTTCACAACCATAATACTTTTCAACAAGGGAGACACCCATTCAAAGCTGCAGCACTTTATTTATTGATTTGATTTGTTCCCTGCCTTTCTACAAAGAAAATGGCACTCAGTGGCACTGGCATACATCCAACGAGTCTAATAATGTAGTCTTTGCTGGGCTGTTCTGATTCAGATTGTGAGAGAAGGACACATATGTCTGAACGTTCCTCCCATATTTAGGGATGTTGCGACTGCCTGATTGGGTCTGGGAGGCCAGCAGACTCCCCCACACCTGGCCCCTGCTTGGCGAGCTGGGGGCATGGATGGACCCGGTCGACAAGTGCCCCAGGGTTTGGCCAGCAGCCGGGAGCAGCCTGGAGTGACCATTGTTGCTGCTGTTGCCATCTCCTCCTTGCAAGGAAGAGATGGCAAGAGCGGTTGGTGTATGTGGGGTGACGATGACTCCAGCTGTCAAGCCCTTATGCGCATAAAACCCTTGTGTGCAAAATGGCGGCCACAGGGACTCTGGCAGCCACCCTGGTGTGCACAAGGGCTTGACTGCCGGAGTCCTCATCACACAGAGGAGGGCTGGCTGTGGGTGCTCAGTGGGTGGTGGTGATCCTTTCTGCCGCTCCTATCCTGGCTACTGTGGCAGCAGCACCTTGACAGGAGGAGGACAAGAGGGAAGGGCCTCTTGTCATCCTCCCATGAAGGCGCTGCCTTTATGATAGCTGGGGTGGGAGGGGGAGAAAGAAGCGGTGCCCCCACCCGCCAAGTAAGTGCCCGCAGCTGCCCCTCCTCTGTGCAAGTCGCCATTACACGTAGAAATGGCGACTCGCTATTTTACGTAAATTGAATCTTGTGCACAGTGGCCAGCCACCTGTAAAGTGATAGCCATTGTGCGTGGGATTTAATTTATGGAAAATAACGAGTCACCATTTTAATTACAATAGCGACTCACACAGAGGATGAGTGGCTTGTGTGACTCGGGGGGGGGGCATGAAGGCTCAACGAGTGGGCCCAGGCTGTGAGAGTGGGGTGGCTGGCTGGTCGAGTGCCCAGCTGACCCAGATAGAGGCGAGTCCATCTGTCCCTACCTACAGTCAGGGCCAGAAATATTGGAACAAGGATAACTGTTTTGGCAGTTGGCCTCTGTACACCACCACACTGAAGTTGAAACACACCCAGATGGGAGCAAAGTCAGGGCTGTCAGTTGTAATTCAAGGGGTTTGACAAAAGTGGGGCACTAACCATTCAGGAAGGACAGCCAGTGGCATACCCCCCCCCCATCGTTGGTGGCGCATAAGTAATGGAATTAATGGCTGACAAGCAGCTGCATGGCCAGGTTTCCTGGGTACCCCATGACCAATCAAGCAGAGAAAAGGCCTGGAGGTGGTTCTGAGTGTTACATTTGCATTTGGTAGCTGTTCACTGGAACTCCCAACATGAGGTCCAAAGTGGTGTCCATAAAAGTTAGTGACGTACGAAAGTCACTTACTTTTTCGAAGGGTGACATTCACGGTGGAGGGGAAGGTGCTCTGTCCCTCCCCCTGAAATTCTCTCTGGCTGCAGCCGGACATCTGGCTGCTGGGCAGCCTGCATGGATGCAAATGGCAGCTGCTGTAGCCGCTGCCATTTGTGTCTCTGTATTTTGCCGTGATAGGTTACGTAAGTATTTACGTAGCCTATCACGGCAAAAAACAAAAACAAAAAACAGCGAATGCAAATGGCGGTGGCTACGGCAGCTGCCATTTGTGTTCCCCCTTTTTTTTTGTTGCCGTTTTAGCCTACGTAAATATTTACATAGGCTAAAACAGCAAAAAAAAAAGGGAACACAAATGGCGGCTGCCGTAGCCACTGCCATTTGCGTTCGCTGTTTTTTGTTGTTGTTTGCCATGATACTTACATAGCCTATCACGGCTATAATGAGGAAGCAAATGGTGGCCGCAGATGCGGCCACCATCCGCAAATCAGCACTGACGGGAGCAGGTAAGTGCTCCGTTTCGTGCACCTTTCATGGGGTGGGGAGGCGGGGGGCTTCGTTCCACCACGGATTTGGGGGGGCCGAATGCACTGGCATTCGGCCTCACCGAGATCCATGGCGGAATTCTCTGACATCCCTAATACAAGTGAAGGAGGCCATCATTAGGCTGAGGAAACAAAATAAACCCATCAGAGAGATAGCAAAAACATTGGGAGTGGCCAACACAACAGTTTGGAACATCCTGAAAAAGAAGGCATTAACTGGCAAGCTCAGCAACAGAAAAAGGCCTGGAAGACCACAGAAGACAACTAAAGTGGATGACTGCAGAATTCTGCTCATGGTGATAGGGATGTCAGAGAATTCTGACACGGACTCCAGTGAGGCCGGATTCTTTAGAATCCAGTCCCCCGGAGTCCGTGGCAGAATGGCCTCTCCCCCCCCGCCACCCCTCGGAATCCTCCTGGGATGGACCTACCTGATGGTGGCTCCAGCGGCGGCAGATGAAGCGGTGGCGGCTCCAGCTGCTGCCAGTCTGCTGCGGCCGCAAATGGCGGCCATTGTAGCAGCCGCCATTTGCGTCCCTACGCTTGCCCGTGATAAGCTATGTAAATATTTACGTAGCCTATCACTGCTAAAGCGGGGACGCAAAGGGCATAGGGAATGCCATTTGCATCCCTGCTTTAGCCGTGATAGGCTACATAAATATTTACGTAGCCTTTCATGGGCTAATGTAGGGACACAAATGGCATCCCCTACGCAGGATGCCATTTGCATCTGCAGCAGCCCAGCAGCGGGTTGAGGCCCCACTGCAGATCAGCCCGGCCGGCGGCTCCGCAGACTGGCCATGGAGCAGTGCCAGCTGGGCAGGATTCGGGGGGGGGGTGGAGGAACAGATCGCCTCCCCCCGTCAAGGATATTGGGGGGAGGAATGGATCGCCTCCCCCCACCTGCGGACCCCAGTGGAGCCAGGTACCTGGGGTTTCGTACACCCCTACATGGTGAAGAGGAACCCTTTCACAACATCTAGCCAGGTCAAAAATGCTCTTGCAGAGGTAGGCATGTCACTGTCAAAATCTACAGTCAAGAGACGGCTTTATGAATGTAAATACAGAGGCTTCACAACAAGGTGCAAACCACTGGTAACGCTCAAGAACCGAAAGGCCAGATTAGCCTTTGCCAGCAAACACCTAAAAAAGCCTGCCCAGTTCTGGAGTAAGATTCTTTGGACTGATGAAACCAAGATTAATTTGTACCAGAATGATGGGAAGAGAAAAGTATGGAGAAGGAAAGGAACAGCTCATGATCCAAAGCATACCACATCATCAAACATGGTAGAGGCAGTGTTATGGCATGGGTATGTAAGGCTGCCAATGGAACCAGGTCACTGGTGTTTATTGATGACCTGACTGCTGATAAAAGCAGCAGGATGAATTCTGAAGTGTGTAGGGCTATACTTCCTGCTCAGATTCAGCCAAACGCTGAGAAACTGATAGGACGCCTCTTCATATTGCAGATGGATAATGACCTAAAACATACAGAAAAAGCTACCCAAGAGTTTCTCAAGGCAAAGAAGTGGGATGTTCTTCAATGGCCACGTCAGTCACCTGATCTCAACCCAATAGAGCATGCTTTTCACTTACTGAAGACAAGACTGAAGGCAGAAAGACCCACAAATAAGCAGCAGCTGAAAGCAGCTGCAGTCAAGGCCTGGCAAAGCATCTCGAGGGAGGAAACTCAGCATTTGGTCATGTCCATGGGTTCCAGATTTCAGGCAGTCATTGACTGCAAAGGATTTTCATCCAGGTATTAAAGGCGACCCTTAAGTTTGAAATGATGTTGGTTTGTTCCATTACTTATGATCCACCAACGATGGGTGTGTGTGTATGTCACTGGTTGTACTTCTTGAATGGTTAGTTCCTAGGGATGTCAGAGAATTCTGCCATGGATCTCAGTGAGGACAAATGCCAGTGCATACGGCCCCCCGAAATCCATGGCGGAATGAAGCTCCCCCATTCCCCACCCCACGAAATGGGCCCGGAACGGAGCACCTACCTGCTGCCATCCGCGCTGACTTGCGAATGGTGGCTGCGTCTGCGGCCGCCATTCACTTCATCCATGTAGCCGTGATAGGCTACGTAAATACTTACGTAGCTTATCACGGCTAATAAGTGATAAGTGATTGCAACCCTGCGGAAGCCATGATAGGCTACATAAGTATTTACGTAGCCTATCATGGCAAAAGTACGGGAATGCAAATAGCAGTGGCAATGGTGGCCACCATTTGGGTTCCCTTTTTTGTTTTCCGTTTTAGCCGACGTAAATATTTACGTCGGCTATTACGGCAAAAAAAAAAAGGAACACAAATGGCGTAGTGGCCGCCATTTGCGTTCCTTTTTTTTTTGCTGTAACAGCCTATGTAAATATTTACCTAGGCTAAAATAGCAAACAAAAAAGGGAACGCAAATGGCGGCCACCGTAGCCACCGCCATCCTTTGCATTGGCTGGTGTGTGTTTTTTTAGCCGTGATAGGCTACGTAAATATTTACGTAGCCTATCATGGCAAAATGCAGGGATGCAAATGGCAGTGGCTACGGCAGCCGCCATTTACATCCCTGCAGGCTGCCCAATGGCTGGATGTCCGGCTGTGGGTGGCCCTGGCCAGCGGCTCTGCTGAATCTCTGCGGAGCGGAGCCAGCCGGAGAGAATTTTGGGGGGAGGGATGGAGCGCCTTCCCCCCACCATGAATGTCACCCTTCGAAAAGGTAAGTGATTTTTGTACATCCCTATTAGTGCTCACTTTTGTCAAACCCCTTGAATTACAGCTGGAAGTCCTGACTTCGCTCCCATCTGGATGTGTGTCCTTTCAACTTCAATGTGGTGGTATGCAGAGGCCAACTGCCAAAACAATTATCCTTGTTCCAATATTTCTGTCCCTGACTGTATATTTAGCAAAAACAAAGAAACCCAAATAGAAACTGAAATGAAGGAAGTAAGAATTAGGGCATTCTTCTTCATCCTGATGTACTGTATTCCAGCGTGTCAAACACAATACTTTTCAGTGATGACAGTTCACACATTCAGTTGTGTATCATTGGTTGCATATGTCGGAGTCAAACAGTCGCTTGGCTTCTATTAGAAGAGCTGCTGCTAGTCAGGTGCGTGTGTGTGTATGAGAGAGAGAGAGAGAGGGAGAGAGAGAGAGAGAGAGAGAGAGAGAGAAATAGATTTTATTAATGGCAAGAGCAGTGGGCCCAGTCAGCGGAGGGTCCAGATAGCTTGAGGATTCTGAGTGCTGGACTTACACAGTGGAAGGACATGCTCAGCATGTCTGCTACTTCTTTTGTTGAGCTGAGTGCAAGATTCTGATAATGACACTGGATTTTCTTGGCATATGAAGGCAACTTGCTTTTGTTTCTTCTGTTGAACCTCATGTGGTGTGGGTGGTAGTTGGAAATAAAAGCTCCTAGCTTTTAGTTAAAATTGAAGCTGCTATACAGTGACAATATTTTCAAGATTTGATTGGAAACCAGTGGTTTGGAAGGCAACACAAAGGGGCCAGCCCAACTTGTAAAACTTAAATGAAGAAAGAGTGATACTTCTCTCTCTCTCTCTCTCTCTCTCTCTCACTCACTCTCTCTCGTGTCTGTATCAACTGAGTTGCTAGGAAGGAAATGATTGTCAGCAAATGTGCTTAATTGAGCATGATGACGTGGGGCTTGATGTGAAGTCTTGCCTATGTGGAAGTTGCACTAAGACAGATGTGAAAGACTTCATAGTTCTCCCCCCTCCCCATTTACAAGTCAGAGAACAAAATGATTTTATGCAGTAGCATTTGGCAATTTGTACACAGCTGACATGTGTTTTTAAAAAAATCTTTTGGAGTGCCAACACATGCTGTTGACTTAAACAACAACAACAACAAAAAGCAGCTCAACAAAGGAAGTGGCAGACATGCTGAGCATGTCCCCCCACTGTGAAAATCCTTGGAATCTTTCCCACTGCTTATGATTGACTCTATTAAAAATGAAGAAGAAGAAGCTTGCAATGCACAGAACAGAACTTGATGGGAAAGGTCGAGTCAGAATCATCTATTGACACACTTTCTTCTGGAAAACAGTACAGTTTACAATCACATTGCTGTTGTGATTTGGCTCTGGCTCCAGTCATGCAATTACTGCTCATGGTTGGAGATTCTTATCCCCATGTGCACCTATCTATCTAAGATCGATCTATCTATCTATCTATCTATCTATCTATCTATCTATCTATCTATCTATCTATCAGCCAGCAAGTCAAAGTGGCCTGGATGTTCACTGCAATATAGGCTGTGCACATGGAAACTGCTTGCTTCTGTGTACAGATCTCTCTTGCTGACTGAGCATATGCTTTTAGGTTTAAAATTCCTTCTGAAGGATCAAGCTATATATATGTCCTGAAGAATGTCTTATTATTTAAGAGTATATTTTCCCCTGAACAGATCTTTAACAAACTGTTGTAGTGTAGACTACTCCATTTCAGGATTCCAAGCTGCCAGCAAGTCACACATGCCCTTTTCCAGGATACACCATTCCATTGCTGCCCCACCCCACCCCAACTGCAGGCAGCGCTTCATGAATACTGAGCATGCTCTGCTGTCATTGAGATGTGGGGGGGGGGAGATTTTTTCCCTGAAGATGTTTCGTACTTCTGCAAACCATGGGGCTTCTCTAAGCCTGCTGATACTTTCTTTAGTGTGTGTGTGCTTAAATAAGAATCCACACTCTGCTAATGGGTTCACTATTAGTATATAGCATTAGGGATGGAGAAGAAGTTTTGTTCGTTCTGCGTTTGGAGTGAACTTCCCCAGTTCTCCCCTCCTATACCAGCACTTATAATGGAACATAGATCTGTGGTTTAATCAGCAGTTCTATGAACATTTTCTCTGCACATTTAAATTATTTACATTATCTCTCTGTCTTTCTCCTGTTTAATTCCTTGGAGAAGCTAGAAAGAACAGAATCTTCCAGGCAGGGTACAAATGCTTCTGAAAACTCTCCAGGAAGTGGTTGCATATCACAGCATCCTATTACTTTCTGGGTAATTGTACAGACAAAGATGTAAAAATCCATATTAATGTTGTAATATAATGTTGTTAAGATCACAAAAATTGTTCAAGCTTTGGAGATCTCCAGACCTCTTCATCAGATCTCCTCAAGATGTTACAAAAAGCAGCTGGAGGTGTGTGTGTGTGTGTGTGTGTGTGTTTGGCGGGGTGGACTGGGGAAAATAACCCTGACTTGATGGTGAAGTCACAGTGTCTGAATGTTCAGAGTCCCTAGGAGTGTTGGGTTGGGAACCAGAAGGGGGGCAATGCTAGATCTCCCATTTTGGAATCAAGCCATTACTCAAACGTGTTTCAATTTTTGGTGAAGCCCACTGGTCCCTTTTCCCAATGGATTTCAGAGAAGAACTCAGCAGTCTTTATATACATTATCTCCAGTTTGATTCATATAAAGAATGCCTAGTTTCTCTCTAGGGAGAGATGGGAGATAGCTATACTATCTAGAGTGATGGGAGTTTTAGTCCAACACATCTAGGGGGCATGAGGTTACAGACTGGGCAACCTGAACACATGGAAATTATAAAGATATAGTGAATCCCTCCATGGCACACATTAACCAATCTATCCTCAAAGCCTTGAAAGGAATTCCTGCCAGAAAGTTGATAATTCAGCTGATTACCTGTTTGAAATTTATCACAGGAGCAGAGGCCATTCAGAAGAAGATGTAGAGAGCAGCTCCATTATTAAAGTCTTGCTATGTGTGTTTGTTATTGTCAGCAACCACTTGGTAGGCTGCCGTTGCATTGAGGAACAACATTAAGAAAAAGATCTGTGGAGGGGTGATAAATTGCTTGGTGAAGGAAACAATTTAGTACTCATTGATAGTCCATAAAGAGACTAAGTGCACTTGCTAATGTGACTTTGTTTAGATTTACCCACAAGCTCCATCTTTCTGTGCCCATCTTGCAAGTGTGAATTCTATTCAGCCAAAAGAAGAAGAGGATGAAAGAAAAATATTGCTTAATGAACCAGAATATAATTTCTTTATTTTAATACGTTGCAGCCTTTCAAGCCAAAAAAGCCTCTCAAGGAGGCTCACAGAAATAACATAAGAAACAATGTAAGAACATAAAACTCACAAATACTAGGGGTGCTGGAGAAATTTGAGACAGACTAAAATGAGCTCGGATTTCTAAGAATCCGACCTACGGAATCTGCTGCAGAGCGACCCACTCAGGCCGCGTGGAGTCCATGGACTTTTGGATGATTTTTTTACTTCCCTGAAATTTATGCATATAAATTCATAAGAAAATACGTACATTTCTGCTGAGGAAACGTTGAATGGGAGACGATACGGTACATGTTATGTACTAAGGTAAATTATGTAAATACTTAACGTAACTATTTGCATATTTTTCCACATGCCGGAAAAAAAATATTCGCATCCATCTGTGAGTGGACGATGGAACAAAAGGCACCTGACAGTTTGCAAAACACAGACAAAGCAGGTTTTACACAGTCTGTACATCCCTAACAAATACAAAGAAGGGATAAAGGGATGTCCCCATTCCAAATCAGGATAGAGAAGCTGTTGAGTTCCAGTTGCAATACTTTTCTGTGTAGATTTTTGACCTCAAGAAGACAGACTCCTCCTAACCTAGCCTTATAAAATTCCTGAAACTAGAGCATCCCTTCTGTACCAAGATGGTTGGTGTGACTGGGCAAAAGGTGGTTACCTCAGAATGTATGGTTATATTGGAGCTTAGACTTCACCTTTATTATTGGAGGCACAGTAGTGCCTCCAACAGATAAGATGATCAGTCAACAAAGGATTGCACCATGTTAAATTAAAATCAGGGAAGTGGGTTATTCTAACCTTAATAAAATCAAAAGGGTTCCACCAATCTTCCTGAATGTCACATCATGTGCCAGACAAAAATGTCTATTTTACATAACCTGAAAATTTTGGGGAGATTGGTTAAATACTGAGGGAGAAAGGGAAGTTAACAGAAAAACTAAAAAAATTAATTGATCACACAGTTTTGGTACTGAAAACATCTGTTGGCAACCTTTTGTAGCCATCATTTGCCAAGGGGCTGGGGGCTATTTATGAAAACCACTTATGTTTTCCTATTCCTGTTGTATTGTAGTTGGTGGGATGGAATTTCTTTTAAAAAAATCCAATGTACTTGTTTTTAAAATAATTATTGTTGCCTATGAGTTTCATAAGTCAGCACTCGGAATGTTGAGAGGGTGGGGGGAGGGGAATAACTGCTGTGCAGAGAAAATCAGCAGCAGATAACTGGGTTTTGGGACCTCTGTGTGCGCAGACAAGCAATCCCCTCAGCATGACCAGACCCCACTAGGGGTGTACAAACCCCCCTTACCTTTGGTCTGCGGGCATCCGTGGGGGGGGAGGTGATCTGTTCCTCCCCCCCGGAATCCCCACTGGCCCTGGCCGGCTCTGCTCTGCAGTGAGTCCGCAGAGCTACCAGCTGGCTCCAGCTGCTGGGATGCAAATGGTGCCCACATAGCAGGCGCCATTTGCATCCCTGTTCTTTGCAGTAATAGGCTACGTAAAGATTTACGTAGTCTATTACTGCAAAGAACAGGGATGCAAATGGCACAGCAGACGCCATTTGCAGTGGAGCAGCGGATGGTGGCAGCAGATGGACCCCACCGGCTGGCAGCAGGTAGGTTCCATCCCGGGGAGATTTCGAGGGAGTGGGGGGGGGTAGTCCTTTCCACCATGGACTCCGGGGGGGGGGGAGTTCTAAAGATTCCGGCCTCACTGGAGTCCATGGTGGATTTCTTCGCTATCCCTAGACCCCACTGCTTCTGTTTACTGGTCTGTACTCCCAGCTGTTTCCCTTCTTCCTCTGCTCCCCCCATTCCCCTTAATCGTTTGTGTTACTAAGGTCCCTTTCTGGACTCAAGTGCCAGGAACAGAGGCCTGAGAAGGAAGCTATGCCATGGAATAGCAGTGAAACTTTGCTTCATAAGCAGGCCTGTCTTTCCTTGGGGGCAGAAAGTTTTGCTGCCTGGAGTTTGAGAAGCAGGCAATCGTGCTGACAAAGCTGTGGCCATGCCATGGAACAATGGAGCAGTATGAGAAAAGGTTATGTTAGTTACTCCCTGCAGCTAGCAGCTCCACAAGTCCGGAGAGTTCCCATGTATCCTGATCAGGCCTAGAGTTAGATAAGCTGCCTAAAACAATGAGAAACTGCCCCTGCAGGTTTCTGCTCCCATCCCACCCCCATTTGTCATTCAGAACCAAATTTTCCAGTTACCAACTACAGAAAAGAGCCAATCAAAAAGCAGAAAATTGGGGGCTGTGAGGAGATAAAAGAAAGCAACAGCGCCCTGTGAAAAGGACAAGAACCCCGTTTGTTCCAACCCAGCTTGCTTGATTTTTACCTTTTGCTTAACTCTGAACTTTATTAGCAGAATTTGATTTGTTTTGAGAGCTTTTTTTAGTTCTTGCCTCCATTTTGGGAAAAGTAGAGTCCTCTTTACTCTTTTTGAACATGTTTTCTCTTGGCTTTGAGATTATTTTTGGGATATCTCTCCTCAAGCCAGTTTCTCTGAGCCAGGCATCTGGCTGGTGCCTGCTCAGTTTGGTGTAGTTTTTGCTCACTATTTTATTTCACTCATTGGTGAAGCGTGGCTTCTCAACACTTTTCAATTTAAAATGGTGTCTTCGCTCTCTACCTGGATTAATTTTACCTAGCTGGACTTTGCTGAGTTCTACACTCTGGATTCTAGGAGAGGTCTCTTTCAACCTTCCTCTGGGTCCACAAAAGCCTGGTCTCCAGATCTCTGCTTGGGATGTGCAGAGGTAGCTATACATTCCTTGTATTCCCCCCTCCCCCTTTCTTTTCTCTAATGGTTTGGGTCATACTGCCATATAGCTGAAAGCTTCAAACACTGCATTTAACTAGGCTGGATTAGTGGAAGTTTAAGTACAATTGAAACGGCCGCTGGGCTTAGTTGGCCCTGCTAACTAGGGATGTCAGAAAATTCCGCCACGGATCTCGGTGAGGCCGAATGCCAGTGCATTTGGCCCCCCGAAATCCATGGCAGAACGAACCCCCCCATGAAAGGCATGCAAAACGGGACACCTACCTGCTGCCGTTCGCGCTCACTTGCGAATGGTGGCCGCGGCCACCATTTGCTTCATCACTATAGCCGTGATAGGCTACGTAAATACTTATGCAGCCTATCATAGCAAAAAAAAGGGAATGCAAATGGCAACAGCTACGGTGGCTGCCATTTGCATTCCTTATTTTTTTGGTCGTGATAGCCTACGTAAATATTTACATAGGCTATTACGGCAAAAGAGAGGGGCACAAATGGCGTAGTGGCCACCATTTGCGTTCCCCCCTTTTTTTTGCCGTAATAGGCTACATTAATATTTGGATAGCCTATCACAGCAAAAAAAAAAAAAAGGAACACAAATGGTGGCCGCCGTAGCTGCCGCCATTTGCGTTCGCTGTGGTTTTTTGTTTTTTGCTGTGATAGGCTACGTAAATATTTACGTAGCCTATCATGGCAAAATACAGGGATGCAAATGGCGGCAGCTACGGCAGCTGCCATTTGCATCGCTGAAGGCTGCCCAGCGAATGTCACCCTTCGAAAAGGTAAGTGACTTTTGTACTTCCCTACTGCAAACAGTGTTTTGGGCCTAATAACATTAGGCCTACTGGGCCTACTAACATTGGTTTTTTGTTTTGCTTTTTAATAGGCATTAGCAAGAGGTAAACTGTAGTGTATTTTGCATAGTGTACACATGTATTTTCTTTGTAATCATTGCATGTTTCACATTTTACATTTGTATATGATGCTGTTCTGCATTTAATTTTCTTTATAAACCATTCGTATCTTAAGACTTCCCCTGTGGCATGATTTCATTTGTTTAACAACTTAAAAGGGTGTGGCATGATTTGCTGTTTTCCTGCTTAAGTTTTAAAATATATTTTCAAACATATTTAGTTTTTAGATAGCAGGGATCTGTATTGGGACCAATGCTTTTCAACTTGTTCATAAAGACAGTGTGATGTAGTGGTTAGAGTGTTGGACTGGACCCTGGGAGATCTGGATTCTGGTGTGTATATGTTACCTCCCAGATGAGAGGCAGCATGCCTCTGAATGCCAGCTGGGGAACAATAGTGGGAGAAAGCTATTGTCCTCATGTCCTGCTTGTGGGCTTCACATAAGCATCTTGTTGGCCAGTGTGGGGGGGAAAAAAGGAAGCTGGAATTAGGTAGGCCTTTAGTCTCATCTCTCATCTAGCAGGACTCTTCTTAGGTTTTTAAGGGAACATTGGAAGGGCCCCCTTAGTCCTATGGGTTACATTTCATTTCATTTATTACATTTCTATACCGCCCAATAACCAAAGCTGTCTTGGCAGTTTACAAAGATTAAAAACCAATAGAAATGCATTATATATAGTATAAAACACTATTTACATACAAACATATAAACAGACAATACTAGGGTTGGCGGAGAATTTCTCCCCGAAACTTCGGGGGGCCGAGCGCCAACGTGTTCGGCCCCCCGAACAAGTTTCAGGGAGAAATCCTCCGAACCCCCCTGCCCCCCCCGGGATGGGACTTACCTTCGCCGAATGTCCCTCCTGGCGGCGGGTCCGGCCGGCGGTTCGGCGGGTGTTCGAGCGGGGCGGGAGCGGCAGCCGGTCTTTTGACCGGCTGCCGCCGCCGCCATTGCAATAAAAGAAAAAAAAAACACCCCCTGATAGGCTACGTGACGATTCACGTAGCCTATCACGGCTAGATTTGCAAAGTCAGCCGTCATAGGCTACGTCAATCGTCACGTAGCCTATCACGGGTGACTTAAAAAAAAAAAAAAGTGCGTACGGATAATGGCGGCCCCCATAGGGAGCCGCCATTCCCGTTCTTTACTTGGTCGCTGTAGTCTACGTAAATGTTTACGTAGACTATGCCGAAAATAAGGGCAACGCTCTTTGCGTTGCCCTTATTTTCGCCCTAGTCTACGTAAACATTTACGTAGACTACAGCGACTAAATAAGGAACGCGAATGGCGGCTCCCTATGGGGGCCGCCATCAGCGTACGTGCTTTTTTTTTTTAAAGTCACCCGTGATAGGCTACGTGACGATTGACGTAGCCTATGACGGCTGACTTTGCAGATCTAGCTGTGATAGGCTACGTGAATCGTCACGTAGCCTATCAGGGGGCGTTTTTTTTTTTTTTAACTTTCGCGTTTGCGGCCGGGCGAGGCGGGAAGCCTCCTCCCCGGCCTGAATTTCGGCTGGGCCGAGGCGGGAAGCCTCCCCCCCGGCCTGAATTTCGGCCGGGCTGAGGCGGGAAGCCTCCCCCCCCAGCCGGAACTTCGCAGGGGGAGCAGCGAAGCGCCTCCCCCCCACCGCGAACGTCCTTCGAGGACAGGTAAGTGACTTTCGTCCACCCCTAGACAATACACACATATATCTAAATAGTTTTAAACAATCAACCATAAGAAAAATCTGGGCCCTGATTAAAAGCTCATCATAAGCTGCCAAAGTCCTGAGAGAAGAGGAAGGTCTTAATCCGACATCAAAAATAAAACAATGTTGGTGCCAGGTGAACTTCGTTGGGGAGACATGATTGGGGGGCCACCACCGAGAAGGCTCTGTCCCTTGTTGCTGCTTTCTGAGCATCCCTCAGAGGAGGCACCTTGAGGAGGGCCTTAGATGATAAGCATTGTGTATGATAGGTTCATACCAAGAGATGTGCTCCATCAGGTATTGTGGTCCTGAGCCATGTAAGGCTTTATAAGTTAAAGCCAGCACTTTGATTTGGGCTTGGAAACATACAGGCAGCCAGCGCAAGTGGGCCAAAACTAGGGATGGCAGAGAATTCCGCCACGGATTTCAGTGAGGCCGAATGCATGAAAGCATGAAAGGGCAATTCTTTTTGGTATATGCTTGAGTATTAGGAATACCTTCTGCACATTGGTTTAAGAAGAGGACTGAACTTGTACATACTTGTACGTATATAGAAGAATATATTTCATTTTCAGAGAATGGTCCTCTCTTTCAGTTCAATCATTTTCCCCTGTATATCACCTATCAAGTCTTGCAATGCTGTAGCAATTTTGTGGGAACTAAGTTCAAACAGCTTCAAACACTACTTTACATCTCTTTGCCCTAGTACCTTCCCGTCCCTAATTTTAATTTAGTGTGTACATTTCTTCAGAGACCTTGGTTTAATCATACAGTTTAGGAATAATTCTAACATTTTTCCCCCCTCCAGGAAATGGGTATGTATGCTTTGGGGTGGGTGTAGGGAGGTAGTTATGGTGCCATAAACAAATTGATTAGAACCAGAAATGAAATTGCCAGGGGAAGAAAGTGTTTATTTATTGGAAAAGGCGGAATGTGCCTGCTTGCAAATATTTAACCAATTTAGAAGAGATCATGTTGCAGGAAAAGCTTCCTGAAAGGTAAATGAATTTCTATTTTGGTCTGCCATTCTCATTACCTTTCAGATTGAACATGAAAGGTCAGCAATGAAAGACTCATATGTGGTAAATTTTCTCCTATGAGGTGCCATTTCAAATAAAAGCAGGGATTTAACCCTCAATAGAAGGTAGTAACAACCATCAGTGGAATATTGACCTCTTCTTTTCTGCATTATTATGCTATAAACAGGATGTTGGTTGGCCTCATGGTCATGATCATGCCATACAGGTGCACTTTGGTTCCCACCCAAAACATCTGGTAAATCCATCTCAGCCAACAAAATGGTGCTCTGTAGTGGCCTTAGGGATGTGGTGAGAGTCCACGAAGGCAGAGTCTGACAGACTGCCTTTCACCTGCCCTCTCAGACCCCACTTGCTGAACTGCAGGGCACTCACAGAGCCCCTGGCGAGCCACCTCTGTACGCAACAATGGCAGTACGAGTGCTTTTGGGTAGGTAATGTTGCGTAACTGGTGGCCATAAAGGATCCATTTACATAACTTTACATGCATGAATGGAGCAAGGATCACATGGATGCAGCCCTGCACATTTCTAATGAGCAGGGATGCTCATGTCATCTGCTTCCCACCCCTGCTCAGAATTACCTGTTCTGTCTGAGTTTAGTCATAATCCTCATGGTAGGCGGGGGAGAAACAGATTTTCCCAGCAGCAATATATTGTTGTGAGCTATCCGTGTTGCATTTTGGGGTGGCCCAGGTTTGAATGGGCAATTAAGACCCATTAGCTCTACAAACAACCTGCTCCTAGCAGATGAAAACTCCTAGAACTGGCTTGTTGATATAGATCAACACAGCTGCCAGAGTATTTGGAGCATTCATGCCTATAAAGTTGTGTAAATTGACCCTTTACGGCTGCCAATTATGCAATATCACCTACCTAGAAGTGCCTGAGCCACCATTGTTGTGCACAATGGCAGCTTGCTAGGGAGGACAGACAGCCCAATGGCTTCATCGGGTGCTCGCCGGGCTGTGACAGAGCTGGTCTGACGGCACGAGCAGGGGCTGGTAGTGGCTTGGCGAGTGCCTGATGAAGCTGGGCAAGGGTGAATCCATCCATCCTTAAGTGGCCTACAGTTTCAGAGAAAACAAAAATGTGACCCCAGCATTTAATCAAGATGGTTATATTAGGGAACGGTCTAGGTGAGTGGGAGCTATTGATTATGTCCTTTCCTTAGGGCGCAATCCTATGCGGATAGGCATCCGCCTCTGAACTTGGAGGTGACAGCCTATCCAATGCAGGGCAAGAGAAGCACAGAGCGGATCATTCCCTCCACACTTCTCCTGCCCTGCATTTGTGGCTAGACAGCCGATTTTGGCTGTCTAGCCGTGGGAAGGCAGAGCAGGGGAGGAGGCTGCTGGCTGACACGTAGGATGTATCGTACTAGCATTTCCATCTTCCCTGCCCCGGAATGCCCCATTTTGGCCTCTTCATGCTCCTCCTCCAAGCTCGGAGTGCAGGACTGTTTCATGCTGCCTGAGAGGCAGCATGGAAGGGGAGGAAGGTTGTTTCTCCGGGAACCAACCTTGGAGTGCGGGCTCTGAGGTTGGTTCCCGAAAACCACATATCCTATGGCTGTCCAGCCGCTGACTAGCAGCCATAAGATTGCTCCCTTAATTACATCCCACTCTTCCTTTTGGAAAGCTTGGGGAAGCTTACAAAAGGACCCCAATCAACTCCTATCCAGATGCACACCTGCATAACCCAATCGTACCACAACATTGAGCCTTCCTACGCCATTCACAGGGTTCATTGGACTTTTAGTGATAAGAGTGAGGGACTTTTTCACTTTGCACTGTTTACTAGGGATGGGTGAGAAATTGGTTGGATTCACATTTTTATGCAAGATTACCTAATTCACACCTCCCAGAACTGAATGCAGATGTGAATTCAATTTGCAGTCAGAAATCTTCACTTTTCTGTTTGCAACGAATTTTGCAGAACAAAACAAATCATTTGAAAACCTGTGCACATTAGAAAAGCATGAATGAGAAAACAGTACATTTCACAAATGCACAAAAAACATGCTTTGGTCAATGGAAATGTGTACAAAAATGTGTACATTTGAAAAAAGTGCACAAAATACACGGGTTTTGAAAAATGCACATAAAACTCTGTATGAATGTAAGTGTGGGGAATAAAAAGGCCACAATGTGATACAGACCAGATATTGGGAAAATGAGTCTTGATGGGTTTGAGCTTGATAGGCTCTCCCATTCCTATTGTTTCCAATTTTTCCCTATAATCTCTCCTGTTTTTGCACCTACCACCCATTTGTCAATAATCCCATTCTCCTAATCCATAAATGTTCCAGATGAATCAATCCGTTTCTGGTCTGTGACAGTTTTGCATATATTCAATCATAAATCTCTTCCATCTGTTTTTCGAATCTGTCTGCACACTTTTTAAAAATTAGAAATCAATCAATCAATCAATCAATCACATGTATTTCCCCTAACATACACATCCTATATGCTACTTGTTCACATATATACATTTCTGTATGCAGTTTGTGAGCTGAGAACTGTATTGCAAAATCTGGAGACGTGGGCACTGGGCAGTCCAAAGGATAACTGTCTTCTGATCTGGATATTAGTCTGGGAAGTGCAAATCAAGTTGGTTTGCTTCCAAACGACTTTCTCCCCCGTAACTAGTTTTGCTCTAATATGCCCCCAAATGCCCTCTGCTCACAAAGGTGTCTTCATTCACTTCAAAGGATGTGGCTCTTGTGCACACACAAAGGGAAATTTGTGTGAACTCATGTAGCCATTGAAATGAATGAGGCAGGCAGCCTACATAATGCTCCTGAAGTCCATTTGCACAGCAGAGTGCTCATGGATATGTAGATTAGGTAGCATTTATTTTAGCTGTCATTTCTCTATGCCTCTTTCTCTCCCCACACTCCCCAATATTGCACGATTTTGTGGTTAGGTCAAGAGCAGCGGAGGCTGGTGGCTCTGATTTCGGTGGAGCTGTGATTCCATTCTGGGTTTTGGTCAGAAGCAGCCAGCACTCTAGCGGAGCTATCCAATGTCCCAGGCATGGTCTGAAGGCACATGAGGCAGCCACTTTGCTGAAGCTAAGCAGGTCCTGGTCTGGTCAATCCCTGGAGGGGAGACCGCCTGGGAACCACATGTAGCCACCTTGCGTTCCACAATGGAAGAAAGGTGGAGTATAAATAAATAAATAAATAAATGTCCTGAACCCTATCCTCAAAATGCGGTCAGCAACTTGGATAGCACCTTTAGAATTCTGGCTGGTTCTGACTGAAACTCAGAATGGAATCACAGGCCCACCGAAATCGGAACCACCAGCCTCCACTGTTCAAACATAGTTAGTCTAGCACAGCAGCATTGTCATTAATAAACTGTCATCCACTCCCCATAATTATTATTATATTCTCACTAATAATTAACTGGAATAATATGAACTATGTGGAAGTTCTCAAACACATCACTACATTGCCATGAAGTCCCTCTTACTATATTCAAACTTTTTATTTAACACTATTGGAGACCCTGTTTTCCACCTTCTTCATGGCCCACCAAAGTTAGAAGTAACAGTGTGTCTTGCACTGCTTTATTTCAAGGGCTTTTAATTCTAAACTAGGCACCCTTTGTATATAAACCAAGCTTTGGAAAGAATGAAGGAATTAAGCAAGTGCAGAAGCAAGGTTCTGTAGGTCAACAGAAGATGTCAGCATTGATTTTCTGTCTGACCTTTGGTTCTGGCTGTTGTTCGATAAGAAGATTTAGTCTGTAACAAATTAAGGACACCACAGGATAAACTGCTGAGTCAGAGTGCTAATATGAAACGTTCACAGTGAGCATGTTCTTCATGTCTGCAGTGAAGAAAAATGCACCCAACAGGAATATGATCGGTGGGCAGCGAAGAAAAATACTATTTCAATTAATGAGCTGCCTATGACAGCTAGGATAATTTTAGATGGAATTCAATCAATTCCTTTTTGCCTCAGGCAACACTGTTCAAAGGGCACTTTGATTTCAGATGTATTTTGCAAGATAAATAAATATTAGTGCTGTGCCAAAAAGTTATCCCATTTTTTGACCATTCTCTTTTAATTTGATAGTAAAGAAAGGAAGACATCATGTGGCACTCCTTCTCCCATGGGGCTTTTTCAGATCAAAAAGCACAGGCAGACTGGGATTCTGCAGAGCAACAGAGGGATGTGTAAAAGAACTGGGGGGGGGGACCAAGAACCTAGTACTCTTAGCTAACTCACAGTGATGTGGTTAGCTCAAAAATACCACCATCTTTTTTTCAAAATATAATAGAAAACACCCTGAGAATTAGGTAGAAAAATAAAAACCTCTTTCAGGGGAGAAGAAAAGATTCAGGAAACTGGAGGACAGATTTTGGCATTAACTTCACCTCTTCCCTGCTGCCTGCAGCTGAATATAACTTTGTCCCTCTCACATCCACTACAGGGCTTTCAGGGAAGTCGTGGTATTATAAGAATTGGCATTAGAGACATGATGTATCCTCAGTTGCGTTGCCCCTCAGAAATTTAACATTGGGAAGATCCTGGGAAAGGTGCTGAACCCAGAAGAATGACAACTACAGCTGGGCCAAAATCATCATCATCGGACATTTTTCTCAGAAAAGGTCTGATTTTTTTTCTTTTTTACCTCCCTAGAAATAAAAGGCCACTTTGCAAGCCTTTCTGCCAGTTTTCTTCACCATTTTGGGGTGTGGTGGCCTCCTTTCCTTTCCTCAATGTACAGAGCTCTGGAACAACACTAGGTATGGGGCATTGTGGAGCATGCAGAATAAGGACCGGGCTGCAAACACAGTTGATCCCACTTCTAGCAGTGCAAAACCCCTGAACACCTGTGGGGAAAATAAGAAAGAATCGGTGCTTCAGTCCTTTGATACAAATGTTGAGCCCTAACTGCGAGAAACAGTTGAATAATGTATCTTCCCCCTAGAAAACTTTGATGAAATAGTCCCTCCAATGGCATCTCTGCCCATAAAGAGGGTGAAGAATTTTGAGGGCCCTTTTGCGGACAGCTCTAATAAATATTGCAACCAAATTCTAGAGGTATTTGGGACACAAGAACTTGACTATGGGATGGCCATGGGCATCCACAGGAATTTTTCCAGCAAAGGGGCAGGACACAGCAGTTTGTGGTTGTAATTCATGCCACTACAACATATCTCTGCACTTTCCTTCTTGTGCATGCTTTGTTGCTTAGTGTCACATTCCATGGTATTTACAAACCTACATAGAGTAGTAGAAGATCGTGGGAACTGAATGCACTGGTGTGCTCGTGTGTCTCCACTGAAATGACCATTGGAAATAACTTCTAACTTTTTCACAGGTGCGTCTTCAGTTATTTTATAGATTAAATCATTAAGACATCTGTTTAGGACCTTCTACTCTATGGCTACAGAATGGCTCCGAGCTCACTATTAAAGAACTGCCAACATCTCTTTAGGAAGCAATTTGTAAGGATGTACGAAACTCACTTACCTTTTTGCGGATTGATTCATGGGGGGGGGAGGCACTCCGTCCCTCCCCCCGGAATCCTCAATGGGGGGGGAAGAGATCTGGTCCTCTGCCCCAGAATCCTGCCCAGCTGGCTCTGCTCCACGGTGGCTCCACGGAGCAGCCGGCCAGGGCTGTCCGCAGCCGGAGTTCTGGCCGCAGACTGGCTGCTGCGGATGCAAATAGTGGCCACCGTAGTGGCTGCCATTTGTGTCCAGCCACGCTGCTGTGATAAGCTATGTAAGTATTTACGTAGCCTATCACGGCAGGCAAAAAAAAAAAGGCATACGCAAATGGCGGCGGTTACGGCAGCCGCCATTCACGTTCCCTATTTTTCGCCGTTTTAGCCTACGTAAATATTTACGTAGGCTATTACGGCGAAAAAAAGGGGAACGCAAATAGCGCAGTGGGCAATATTTTCATTCCTTTTTTTTCGCTGTTGTAGCCTATGTAAATATTTACATAAGCTATTGTGGTGAAAAAAAAGGAACACAAATAGCGCCCACTATGCTATTTCTGTTCCCCTTTTTTTTCGCTGTAATAGTCTATGTAAAAATATTTACGTGTGCTAAAACGGCGAAAAATAGGGAACTCAAATGGTGGTTGCCGTAGCCCCAGCCATTTACGTACCCCTTTTTTTTTGCTTGGCCTGCCATGATAGGCTACGAAAATACTTGCGTAGCCTATCACGGCAAAGACCAGGATGCAAATGGTGGCTGCAGCAGCCGGTCGAAAGACCAGCCACCGCTGCTGCTGCCGCTGGAGCTGCTACCATCCAGAACATCCGCTCCAGGTAAGCTTCATCCCAGGGGGAATCTGTGGGGGGGCAGGGGGGGCAATTTCACCACGGATTTTGGCCTGCCACCCCCGTGGCAGAATTCTCCACGATCCCTAGTAATTTGTAGGGATGTACGAAAGTCACTTACCGTTTCGCAGATCTGTTTCACGGTGGGGGGGAGGCACTCCGTCCCTCGCCCCGGAATCCTTGATGGGGGGGAGGTGCTCTGTCCCTCCCCGCAGAGTCCTGCCCAGCCGGCTCTGCTCCATGGGGATTCCGCGGAACCGCCAGCCGGCTCCGCCCGCAGCCGGACATCCGGCCGCTGGGCAGCAGGGACGCAAATGGCGGCGGCCGTAGCTGCTGCCGTTTGTATCCCTGTACTTAACAATGATAGGCTACGTAAATATTTACGTAGCCTATCACGGCAAAGTAAAAAAAAAGTGTACACAAATGGTGGTGGCTACGACGGCTGCCATTTGTGTTTGCTATTTTTTGCCATTCTAGCCTACGTAAATATTTATGTAGGCTAGAACGGCAAAAAATAGCAAACGCAAATGGCAGCCGCCGTAGCTGCCGTCATTTGCGTAGACTGCACCCAGCTGTGGCTGGCCTGGAGACCAGCCGCCACACTCGCCGCCGCACCCGCCACCGCTGCAGTCACCGCCGCTGCCCTGCCGCACCCACTGCCGCCACACTCACTGCCACCACTGCCCCGCCGCACCTGATGCCGCCGCCGCACCTGCCACAACACCCGCCACACCCGCCGCTGCCGCACCTGCCGCCGCTGCCCCGCTGCACCCTCCGCCACACCCAGAAAAAGAGGGTGGATGGCAGGGAGCAAAGGGGGTGTTTTGCTTGTATTCGGTGTGTTTTGCCAGGGAGAGTTATATGTATGTGCTGTGCGTACGGGGCAAATAGTGTGCCCTTATTTTCGCTGTAGTCTACGTAAATCTTTACATAGACTAGACGTGCCAAAATAAGGAATGCAAATGTTGGTCCCTATGGGAGCCGCCATTTGCGTACGCGGTTTTTCCCCCCCCCCAAAGTCACCTGTGATAGGCTACGTGACGATTTACGTAGCCTATCACGGCTGACTTTGGAAATCTAGCCGTGATAGGCTACGTAAATCGTCACGTAGCCTATCACGGGGTATTTTTTTTTACTTTTTGTTTCGCGGCCGGGGAGACGGGGCGCTTCTCCCCGGCCTGAATTTCGGCTGGGCGAGGCGGGAAGCCTCCCCCCCCCCGGCCTGAATTTCGGCCGGGCGAGGCGGGAAGCCTCCCGCCCCTCGCCTGAACTTCGGGGGGAGAAGCGAAGCACCTCCCCCCCACCGCGAAGCCAAGCTGCGAAAAGGTAAGTGACTTTTGTACATCCCTACCAGCATCCCTACATAGTACTCTCTCAAAACTCAGGTGTGGTCACTCATCCAGAAAGCATCTATGCTGATCAGTCACCTCACTAACCATCTTTTTCACTTGCCAGAGCAAGGACAGCCCATCAATCACCCTAGCAGTCTGACAGATGTTATTTTCACATGTGCCCTGAAAAGAATCCCTGAGCTGTGCTCCCTTGTGTTTTCCTCCTCTACCACACCACTGTTGGATATAGCTCAGTAATACAATACATTCCAGATTCTATTCCTCACATCTCAAAGTAAAGGATTTCACCTAGGAAGAGTGAAAACCTACAGAGAGGGTCATCTTGAACATAATCTAACACGGTAACTTTTCAGATTACCTTATACTGAAAACATCCCCCCCCCCCATATCCACTCTTGCACTTAAGGGCAATGGAGGGCAAGTTGCTACCTAAGCCAAGAAACACTTCATCAGTTCAATCAGGATCAGAGAAAAGTCTCATGGGAACTCCATCAACCTCTAAATTTCAGCAACTATATCCAGTCATTCTTTTATTACATTTCTATCTCATCCAACAGCCAAAGCTCTCTGGGTGGTTCACAGCATGATTAATCATAATATAAAATCTTTAACAAAAATTTTAAACAGTTTAGAATTGAGTTAAAAACAATTGACATTTTTTAAAAGAGTATTAGGAAGTATTGGATGGAACAGGCAGAGAGATAAGGAGATTTCACCTTAAACAGAAATCAAATCAAAATTGGGAGGGGTGTTGTAGGTAACTTCTCAGGAAAAATGTCTGAGAAATATTGTGGAAAGCCAAAGGTACTGAGATTAAGACTAGTAAAAATCCTCAAGGGGAATTTCATACATTTCCTGGATTTTGGGGTCTGTCGTGTGTGTTTGGGTATTTGGGTTGGTTAAGAGATTATCCAAAGGGACTCATGGAGATTCTTACATGCCCAGCTGGGTTTCCAAGACCCTAAAACACCCTTCTTCTCTCCCTAACAAACTGAAAACTATGGAGAAATTTGTACGTTTCAGCCAAGAAGTAACTGCTGGAAAAATAAAATCCACACATCAGGATCACATTGCTGTGTCCATGGAAGCACTAGTTTTGCACCTAAAGGGCTCTTGGGATTCCACTCAACATGTAGCAGTTGATGAACTTAAAAATGAAGTTGAACTTGTTTTCCAAAGAATAATATAGAACTTCTTTAAGAAAATGTATTCTTCATGGCAAGAGAGATAAAATGTTAGGAATCTTGGGCAATGAACTAAAATATGCTTCTTGAAGTGTGTTTATGCATCCCTCCTGTGCATAAAAATAATAATTAATTAATTAAAAACAAACAAACAGCCGATACAGGTAAGTCTCTGTACAATTATTTAAGGCCTGCCCAATTGGGAGGTATCTTTTCAGTGCCTTGATCTCTGAGTACTTATGGCATATAACTTCATAACAGATCAAGTATGGATAGTAGTGAGACTCCCTGGAGCTATAAAAGGACAGAAGAAAGATGGTAAATTTCCATGAAAAGCCTTAATGGACTGGAAAGACATAGACATTGTAAAATGGAAACCAGGGTGTGGGAGTGGGGTTGAGAGAAGCATCTGTAAAGAAAAGTCAAGCCTTCTCCTTGGATTTCATCCAGCATCTGTTTGAATACATATAATTTTAAATTCTAAAGTGCTTTGTTTATAAAAGGTATTTACTTTCATTCAAGATACATTTTTGGAACACTTCAAGAGGTCGACTAAGATGCCTTCTTTGCAGCTGTTAGTTTGATGTGATTTTTTTTTTAAGTAAAAGATATTTATTTGAAAAAAAGAAATCAGTCTGTCCATTGTAATGAAGCTCAGGGGTAATGAAAACAAATGACTTAAGTATATATAATAATAATTGACAAGATCTTTTATGATTGCCATTTTTATCTCAGTTGCAGAAAATACTAATTAAAGTGAAAAACACAAAATAAAAGGCCAGAGGAAATGTGATTTCTTTAAAAAGTATAAGTCAGGGGAGTAGGTATATATTTGCAAGGGGGGGGGAATGGCCCAAAGCCTCTTGAAGACCCATTTATTTGAGTGGGATAGTTATAGTTATTTGTGCATAACTCTGCCATTTAAATTCATGGTACTTCAAAATGCTTAACTTTGGCTGGAGGGATCAGGACCATTATGCTGAGAATGGACAGAGTTGATTTAGTCTGTGAACATTTTTTTTCCCAAATGGAAATTTGCACAGAAGGGTCATAGAATCATAGAATAGAAGGGTTGGAAGGGGCCTATAAGACCATCAAGTCCAACCCCCTGCTCAATGCAGGAATCCAAGTCAGAGCATCCCTGCCAGGTGGCTGTCCAGCCTCATCTTGAATGCCTCCAGTGTGGGAGAGCCCACCACCTCCCTAGGGAATTGGTTCCATTGTCATATTGGTCTAACAGTCAGGAAGTTTCTCCTGATGTTCAGCCGGAATCTGGCTTCCTGTAACTTGAGCCCATTATTCCGTGTCCTGCACTCTGGGATGATCGAGAAGAGATCCTGGCCTTCCTCTCTGGGACAACCTTTCAAGTACTTGAAAAGCACTATCATATCTTCCCTCAGTCTTCTCTTCTCAAGGCAAAACATGCCCGGTCCTTTAGTGTCTCTCCATAGGGCTTTGTTTCCAGTCCCCTGATCATCTTTATTACCCTCCTCTGAACCCTCTCCAGCTTGTCTGTATCCTTCTTAAAGTGCAGTGCCCAGAACTGGACACAGTACTCCAGATGAGGCCTAAGCAGTGCTGAGTAGAGGGGAACTAGTACTTCCTGGGATTTGGAAGCTATGCTTCTATTATTGCAGCCCAAAAGAGCATTTGCCTTTTTTTCAGCCACATCACATTGTTGGCTCATATTCAGCTTGTGATCTATAACAATCCCAAGATCCTTCTCGCTTGTAGTGTTGTTGAGAGACACCCAAAGGGTTTCTCTCCTTGTTTGATCATTAGGACTAGGCAGTGAATTCCAGGGGTACTAGAACTAAAAGCAACCATGTGCAGGTCCATGCTCTCTTGCTTTGCCCCTGATAGGGCAGGTTCCCTTCACAAACTGAGCGGGTTCCGTCTGTGATTTTGCAGGGGCTTCTGGGCTGTGGAGGCTGGTGGCTGCGACGTCAGTGGGGCTGTGAATCTGCTCTGGGCTTCAGTTAGAACTCTAAGGGAGCTATCCAGTGTGCTGAGCCCTATCCCTGAAATAGGTTCCATGCCTTGGATAGCTACTTTAGAGTTCTAACTGAAACCCAGAGTGGATCACTGACCCACTGACATAGGAGCCACCAGCCTCCACTGCTTCAAGGACACACTGAAGTGCAGTGGCAGAGCTCCTGCTTGGCATGCAGAAGGTCCCAGTTTCAATCCCTGGCATCTCCATGTAGGCCTGGGAAAGGCTCCTGTCTGAAACCCTGGAGAGCCATTGCTGCCACCAGTCAGTGTTGACAATACTGGACTAGTACATCGGCCAATGGTCTGACTTGGTATAAAGCAGCTTCCTATGCTCCTAGTTAGGGATACCCTGGCCTGACACCATTTTCACACTGCCTTTCCCTATATTTTCCTAGGGATGTATGAGCGATTTGTTTTGGTTCATTTTTCATGGAATTCACACCTCAGCAAAACATGAGCTTGTTGAGGTTCTCCACCTCAACTTTCGTTCCAACTTGGTGTGCATCAGATTACAAACTCTGAGTTTTTTCCCTTACAGACAAAGAATTTGGTAGGGATGTACGAAAGTCACTTACCTGGTCTCGCAGCTTGCTTCACGGTGGGGGGGAGGCGCTTCGCTTCTCCCCCCGAGGTTCAGGCCGGGGGGGGAGGCTTCCCGCCTCGCCCGGCCGAAATTCAGGCCGGGGAGAAGCGCCCCGTCTCCCCGGCTGCGAACTTCAAAAGAAAAAAAAAAAAAAAAGCCCAGTGATAGGCTACGTAACGATTTACGTAGCCTATCACGGCTAGATCTGCAAAGTCAGCCGTGATAGGCTACGTTAATCGTCACGTAGCCTATCACGGGTGACTTAAAAAAAAAAAGTGCGTCCCCTGTAGGGACCAAATAAGGGACCAAATAAGGAATGCAAATGGCGGCTCCCTATGGGGGCCGCCATTAGTGTACGCGCTTTTTTTAAAAAAAAAGTCACCCGTGATAGGCTACGTGACGATTAACGTAGCCTATCACGGCTGACTTTGCAAATCTAGCTGTGATAGGCTACGTTAATCGTTACGTAGCCTATCACAGGAGTGGGGTTTTTTTTACTTTTCTTGTAATGGCGGTGGCGGCAGCCGGTCAAAAGACCGGCTGCCGCCCCTGCCCCTGACAAAGACCTGCCAAACTGCTGCCGGGAGCGACATTCGTGAAAGGTAAGTCCCATCCCGGGGGGGGGGCGGGGGGCGGATAATTTCTCCCCGAACAACCTTCGGAGGACCGAATGCGTTGGCACTCAGCCCCCCGAAGTTTCAGGGAGAAATTCTCCCCCATCCCTAATTGGTGGAGCGTCTCCACCTCTGGGATTTGTAAAATGGAAAGAAAAAGCATTCAGCCTCATCTTATAGTGCTTCCCCATCCTTCTACTGCTGCCGCATTTGGTACTCAGGGCAAGATTAATAGTAGGGAGCAACTGGACAGCTGTCACATGTCCCACATCTAAGCCCTCCATCTGCTCACATTTGTGGCCTCTAAACAGAAGAGAAGCTCTTGAGATGCTAATGACAGAAGTTCATAGCAGGCTGTGTATGTCTATTAACTGCTGAATGCTGGAGTGTTCCGAGCTGATAAATGGCCCTGATCGGTCTTGATAGATATCCCACATTGGCTTGATTAGCCTTTACTACCATCTCAGTGACAATCTTGTTCTAACCTTGTGGAACTCCCACACTGATGCCTTAAGAAAAGGCTAACGTGTTCATTCAGGAGGTGGAGACTCAATAGGGAAAGGTATAATATATGGCAGTCATTCTTGAATCTCATGTCTGCAGGGAACTTTTCCACATCAACCTATCTGCCAAGGAACTCCTTCCTATTGTACAAGATTCCAAAAAGTGTTCAGATCACTTTGGGTGTTTCCCAAGCTGGTTGAGCTATTAGTATCTTGGATTGTCACAGAGCTGACAATATTGTATGCATGTATGCATTTATGCATGCATGCATGTATTTACATTTATATACCACCTTATCTGCTAAAAACAATTACATGCTCTAACAATAAAACCATTAAAAACAGTTAAAACATTAAAAATACACTAACAGCATACTCCTTCTCTTAATGTGTGTCCTTATGTAGCCAAAACACCATAATCCACACACAGGACAGAGGCATTAGCAGGGCTGTGGAATGGTTGTAGAAGTACCCCCCCCCAAAAAAAAAGCCCTGGGGGGGGGAACCCTAATGGGGGAAAGAAAACAAGCATCATGGCATAATGAGAACTGAGCATGCTTAGTGGGCACAGAATGCTAGCTGACTGAATGTTGAGGTAGGATGAGAAGTGGAATGGAATAGAGCATCCTGAAAAGGGACATGTTTGACTGGTTGGCTGAAACCCTGAGAAAGAGCACCCCACGTGGCAACCTTTTGCTGTAGGTTTTATTGTATGTTCTAAGGTTCACACAACCTGGGGCTACACAGTACAGGACTAGATTGATAATGGTAGGCAACCTGTCTTTTGGAGAAGTGTATCTGCTGGTACTGATGTTACTGGTTACAGTTACTATTACTGCGTTTCTGGGAAGTCCAATATTACTCAGAAAAACACAGCTTGAAAACCACTGCTTTTTAATGAAAGCCGAGTATGACTCTCTGCCACTTTCCAAGACAAAGCATAACAAGCGGGCTGTCTCCTTGACCTGCTAAGGTTAACTCTACCTTAGTCAGAACATGCTGTTCTTTTGTTTTCAGGTTTGGCAGGGAGGGCCTAGGTAGCATACAGTAACATGGAATAGCTGAATGGCCAACTCTAAGCTGAGTCATCTTCATAAATGTTAATAGTGTGTTTCACAGTGCCCAGGTTGCACTTTGTGAGTTGATAAGAGCAAAAAGGATCTGTGAGAGCTCTCTAATCTCCTCTGGTATTTGCGTTTGTGAGCCCATATGAAATAATATTATCCCTTTGATTTAGTTCCTCAGTTCTGAAGTACCAGAAGGGCACCATAAATAATAAATAATAACCACATCTCCATGCATAACAGCTTGGCTAACATTTAAAAACTTAATCAACCGATGTTAAGAGACTTTTTTTTTTTTTGAGAAGGCAATTGTGTCGTTGCAAATACTTTCATTTATTTAGAACACACAGACAACTGGAGACAATCAGCTATTCCATCACTAGCTTAGCAGGATTTAGCCGAGTCTTAACATTATTGGACATATTTATTCACTGGCATCCACCAGCTTCAGTTTCCTGTTAAAGCCTTCCACTAAAAGTAATGCCTATATATGGAATGGCCCTCTTGTCCAGCTGCACAGTTATGGCATACACCAGCCTCACCTACCCTGGTGGCCTCCAGAGGTTTTGGACTATAACTCTCAGCATCCCTGACGATTGGCCATGCTAGCAAGGGCTGACGCTAACTGACATCCAAAGCATATGGAAGACAGCAGGGATTGTATCCAGTGGTGGTGTTCCACCAGCAGAAGGGAGTCCGCTGGTGGAAAGGATTTCCCCTTCCCCCTGCAGTAATATTTAAATATTTACGTAGGCTAAAATGGTGAATCAAAAAGGGACGCAAATAGCGCCCGCTACGCTATTTGCGTTCCCCTTTATTTTCGCCGTCATAGTCTACGTAAATTATTACATAGACTAAGATGGCCAAAAATAAGGAATGCAAATGGCGGTGGCTGTACCTGTAGCTGCCACCATTTGCATACGTGTTGGGTTTTTTTCCTTTCCCAGAGCCCTCCGCAGCCGGAAATCCGGCTGTGGACGGCTCTGGCCTGGGCTGGGCCTGGCTGGCTGCTCCGTAGAGCTGCCGCAGAGCGCAGCCGGCCGTGGAGGATTCCGGGACGGAGGAACGGATCGCCTCCCCCCCATCGAGGATTCCGGGGGGAGGGACGGAACGCCTCCCGCCCCCATCAACGTAATCCTCAGAAAGGTAAGTGACTTTCGTACATCCCTAATTCCAAGATCCTTCTCGCTTGTAGTATTGTTGAGCCAGGTATCCCTCATCTTGTAACTGTGCATTTGGTTTCTTTTTCCTAGGTGCAGAACTTGGCATTTATTCCTATTAAATTTCATTCTGTTGTTTTCTGCTCAGCACACCAGTCTATAAAGATCACTTTGAATTTTATTTCTGTCTTCCAGGGTATTAGCTATCCTGCCCAATTTTGTGTCATCTGCAAATTTGATCAGCATTCCCTGCACCTCCTCCTCCAAGTCATTCATAAAAATGTTGAAGAGCACTGGGCCCAGGACTGAGCCCTGTGGTACCCCACTCATTACCTCTCCCCAGTTTGAGAAGATCCCATTGGGAAGCACTCTTAGAGTCCGATTCTGTAGCCAACTGTGGATCCACCGGATCATTGTTTCATCTAGCCCACTTTGAGCTAGTTTGCTCATCAGGATATCATGGGGCACTTTGTCGAAAGCTCTGCTGAAGTCGAGGTATATTATGTCTACAGCATTCCCACGGTCCACAAGGGAGGTTACCTGATCAAAAAATGAGATCAGATTCAACTGGCAGGATTTGTTCTTGACAAATCCATGTTGGCTTTGAGTAATCGCTGCATTGTTTTCAAGGTGCTTACAGATGGATTGCTTTATCATCTGCTCCAGGATTTTCCCAGGGATTGATGTCAGACTGACTGGTCTGTCCCAGATTCCCAGATTCCTCCCTTTTGCCCTTTTTGAAGATAGGGACAACATTAGCCCTCCTCCAGTCATCTGGCACTTCCCCCATCCTCCATGCTTTCTCAAAGGTAATACACAGTGGTTCTGAGAGTTCTTCTGCTGGTTCCTTTATTACTCTAGGGTGCAGTTCATCTGGCTCTGGAGATTTGAACTCATTCAAAGTAATAAGGTGTTCCTTGACCATATGCCTATCAATCTCAAACTGCAATCCTGCCCCTTCAGCCTGTACTTCGCCTTTGCCAGGGGGGTCATAGACCCGCTTTTGGGAGAAGACTGAGCCAAAGTAGGAATTGAGCACTTCTGCCTTTTCTTTGTCATCTGTTATTATTTTGCCATCCTTATTTAATACTACCACTTATTTCCTCTGTTTTTTATTATGCATTGCACGTATCTGAAGAAAGCCTTTTTGTTGCTTGTAGCATCCCTCGCTAACCTCAGCTAGGGGTGTACAGATTCCCCACCGTCTGTTCCAGTGGGGAATCTGTGGGGGGGGGAGGCGATCCATTCCCCCCCCCCCAAGATTCTCCAGACTGGTTCCTCTCCACTCAGATTCCAGGAGGGGTAAAACTGGCTTGGGGGCGCTTACCTTCCCTCCTGCCAGCCAGAGCCGTTTGCCTCCTCCCTGTCCCTGCTGATTGCCATGTTTATTTTAAAAAAAGTGGCGATCAGGAGGATGTGCCCATAGACTTATATGCAAATAGAGTCATGAATCTTGTGTATAAGTCTATGTGTCCATAGGCTTATATGCAAGATTTATGGCTCTATTTTGTATATAAGTCTATGGGCACATCCTCCCAATTGCCTTTTTTTTTTTTTAAGACATGGCAATCGGCAGGGACAGGGAGGAGGCAAACGACTCTGGCTGGCAAGAAGCAGCTGAGTGCTGTTCCGCCTCCAGTCCTCGTGGAGCCAAGGCAAGTAGTCCCGATCCACTGAGGATTCCTGAGGCCAGATTCCAAAGAATCCAGCCTCATTTGAATCTGCAGCGGATTTCTCTGACATCCCTAACCTCAGCTTGTTCTTATCTTTAGCCTTCCTGATGCCATCCCTGCAATTCTGTGCTACCTGCCTGTATCATGTACTCTGCACCCCTCCAGGGTTTCCAGGTTTCCTGCTGCCTGCTATCTGATCCTCTTAATGTAGAAATGCCTGTGGGATTCTGCTGCCACCTTCATCTGCCACTGAGCTGTTGTCTCTCCTACCCATCCTTTCTACCAGAAGAAGGATTTAAAATGCTCACTGTCCATGGAGGGATGTGCAGCACCTTCTTGCAAAATGCCATCAGTCTGGTCAAAATATGTTTGGCTTCCCTCAATGATGCTCAGATTTTACACCTGAGGAGAATCCCTCCCCCCATTTCTCACCCCAAATTCACACTGAATTACAGCTTAGGCCAGGGGTAGGCTGATAATCCCTGGCCATTGGCCATAATGGCTGAGGCTGATGGAAGTTGTAGTCCATATTATATGGAGGGCACCAGGTTGCCTACCCCTGGATTAGGCTGTTATCTAAGCAAAAAGAAAGAAAGAAAGAAAGAAAGAAAGAAAGAAAGGCTCAAAATCATGAAATGCCTGTTTAATTTTGTGCAATCCCAAGTTCTTTCCCTGAGGAAGGAGTAGATCTCTGAAACATTAGGGCTGCACAAACATAAATAGGTACTCTGATTTTGTATCATTTTTTATTTTTTTATATTTTCTGGGCCTCCCTGTTGTTGGTTGTGTTTTGTGGGAAAATGTGGCAATTGTTTGGAACTGGTGATGCAAAAGGCTTCTTGATGAGTAGAAGCTATGAAATTATATAGGTTTTCTATTGATTATTGCTTCTGGCTGCATTCCTATACATATTTACCTGGGAGGAAGCCCCACTGAAGTCAGGGATGGCCCAAGACCTTTTGCTGCCTCAGACAGAGGACAAGACTACCCCCCCACACACACACATTCTACATGCAGAAGCCAACAGGAGCGTGTTAAATCTTATTTGAGCACTGGCAACGAGATAACATCCTCCACTAAACCTAAGGGCAGCCAGCAGGACAGGCTGTATCCTCCATGAGAGGGAAATGGCTCAGGAGAAATGATTCACCACTGCCTGTTCCCAGCATCTGCTACCTGAGCCGATTGCCTCACTCTGCCTAATGATAAGGCCAGCCCTGATTTATAGGATTGCCCTGTTCTTTTCTCAGGTAGGATGTCAGAGTGTTCCACTGAATGTTCTCGTGAAGATTTCAGTAAAAGTTCCAAAAAAGGCATAACTTCAAGAGTCAGTTAATAACCAAGCAACTCACCAGCCTAAAGCCAGTATTCAAATTTCCTCCATTTGCATCCATCTTCTCATTTTTTGATCAGCTAACCTCCCTTGTGGACTGTGGGAATGCTGTGGACATAATATACCTCGACTTCAGCAAGGCTTTCGACAAAGTGCCCCAGGATCTCCTGATGAGCAAATTAGGTCATCAGGAGGTTGCATTAGTGAGAGCTGCATATACAGCACTGATTTTAAGAAGAACATTGACAAGTTGGAGCACAACCAGAGAAGAGCAACCAGGATGGTGAAGGGTCTGGAAACCAAGTCCTACGAGGAATGGTTGAAAGAGCTGGGTATGTTTGGCCTGGAGAAGAGACGATTAAGGGGAGACTAGGGATGGTGTGGGCACCCATCTCAGTCTGCAAATTTGTCGGGAGATTCACAGTGGTTTTTGCATATAAGTCTATGTGGGCACATAGACTTATATGCAAAAAGCACTGTGAATCACCCATATATTCTAGTTTCACAGCACTATGTTGCGTATAAGTCTATAGGCATGGGCTGCTGACCACCATTTTTTAAAAAAAGAAAATGGTGATTGGGACAGAGATGAATGGGCCCAGGTAAGTTGTGGGCTGCTTACCGAGCACAGAGAGGTGTTCAAGTGCAGCCCGGAGGACCAGCGAGCGGGGCTAGGAGCTGGGCAGGCACCTGGAGAACCCAGACAGGAGAGCTCCCTAGGGGAGACATGATAGCAGTGTTCAAATATCTGAAAGGCTGTCATGCAGAAGATGGGGCAGATTTGTCCTCTGTTGCTCCCAAGATCAGGGATAGAATCAATGGGTGGAAATTGCAAGGAAGCAGATTTCAGCTTAACATTAGTTGAAATTTCCTAATGGTGAGAGCTGTTCAGCAGTGGCACAGATGGCCTGAGGAGGTGGTGGGTTCTCCTTCACTGAAGATATTTAAGCAGAGGCTGGATGGCTATCTGTCAGGGATGGTGTAGCTGCAACCTGCAGGGCAGTGCCTGAGCTGAGCAGGGGGTTGGTCTAAATGATCCCCAAGGTTCTTCCAACTCTATGATTGTATGATTCTAAAATCTAAGAATCTCAGTGAGACTGAGATTGACAATTCCATCCATCCCTAGTTCAATCCCTGGCATCTCCAGGTAAGGCTGATAATGTTCCTTGGAGAGCTTCTACCAGTCAGAATGGACAATACTAGCTAGATGGACCAATGATATGACTTGGTATATCATTTCCATGACAATTGGTGCTCAGCTGTGGTAGCCAAGAAGTGCATCCATCACCATTGCTTTCATGTACCTATAAAATCAGATGTGGGATGGGATGAGGAGGGGAAAGGAAAGCATACTTTAAGCACTGTTGTGGTGCTGAGAGTACAATAGGTGACCACTTTCCATATAGTGTAATACCTTTATTAGGCCAATTCAAAGATCAGCAAAAAAAAAAAGTACAAGTTTCTGAGATCTCCAGATCTCTTCATCTGGCAAGACGTTACAAAAATCAGGTTGGAAGGGGTGGCAGGATAGGAGTGGGGGAAGGCTGACTGGACGTTGTAGTCAGGATGTCTGCATAGTCAGAGGCCTGGTCCACCCATAACAACAACCCAGAATATGGGATGAGTGGGTTGTGGTTAAATTGTGGGTTGTTTTTATGTGTGAACCCTACACTATGATTTAACTAGTGGTTGTTAATTATGAACAACCCAGGAAGAGAAATGGTGGTTTGTTGTTGAGTTGTGAGCTCTGAATTGCTTGTGGTTAACAAACATAGTTAAACTATTGTGCAGGATTCACACAGAATTACAACCCATGATTCAGTGACAACCCATAGTCAACCCATACTCTGGGTTGTCGTTACATGTGTACAAGATCAGATTCTTATGATGGAGGAGGAGGGTTTGCAGATATTCAAATTGGGCTGTGCCTGATGATGTGAAGGTTTCAGTGCCCCTAGGAGCACTGGGGACATTTTTTTCTTTCTTTCAGCACTGGCAAATGCAACCCCAACACAATGCATGTACTATGGCAATGTTTGTGATGCTTGAAATAAATAATTATCCAATTGTGACCATAGTATTCTTCCAACATATTTATTTTCCCTCATATTCAAGCAGTAATTGTTTATTATTGTTTACTGAAAACAGCTCTGTAACTAAATGAGATGACTTCTTTACTCTCTGTATGTGTTCTGATGAAATGTATGTAGTCACTGAAGGTTTTGACCAGTGATGTGTGTGCGTGTGTGTGTGCGCGTGCACGTGTGTGCGTGTAGTGCTTCCCTTCCTAGAAATTAACATTAACACAGCCTTAAGAAACATAAATATTCATTCTATTTATTTACTTTTCTGTGAGATTAAAAAAAAGTTTTCTTATCCATGTGTTTTCTGAAAGCCCTTGAGGTAGCTGTCAATTGGAGTGCAAACTGGAGTGTGCAAAAATGTTGTGCTACTTTGCTGATAAAGCAAATATGTGCAGGCTTTTAGTTACGGCAGTGTAAATGTTGACAAATTTGATTAAACTACAGAGTACAAAAAACCCTTCCAATTTCTAGTGTCACAATAACAACTAAGAACTCTCGCCTCCTTCTGCAGGATTATGCTGAAAAGGAGAATACGATAGCCAAGGCTCTGGAAGACCTTAAAGCAAACTTCTATTGTGAACTTTGTGACAAACAATATTACAAACATCAAGAGTTCGACAATCACATCAACTCCTACGACCACGCACATAAACAGGTAAGTGTTGCCCTTTTTATTTTCATGGCTGCCAGTGCCAATAGGATGTAACAGCAAAGTTTTCTTTAGAGTGTACGGCTGCCCATTGCTTCGTGTCTGGGACTTGGGTGAAAATTAGAGGAAGAGCTGTGATTTTAACATATGCATGCCTGCTTGCTGAAAAAACATGCAAATGTCAGTGCGGAAATCAAAACACATGAACATTCAAATAAGTCCTAAATCAATCAGTCCCTCTGTCTGTCTGTCTGTCTATCTAAATATATTTGTGATTAATCATTTGCTTTTTAACTGATTATTGGTTGAATAATTTCACATAAATCTGCCCTGCAGTTAAGATCTATATCAGAGGTCCTTCTTTGGGGGAAACCTGCATTCTAGTTATAAGTGAGTGGCTAACCATATGTACCTGGAGCCCACCTTACTGTCTCTGAGGCACCAGGCAAAGTCTATCCCCTTCTCTTAGCCTTTTAGTGCCATCTAATTTGCCATTTAGGATCTTTGTTCCCCTGTGGGGTGGGGGGTTGCTTCATTGGCTCCTGCCTTGTCTTAGTGATTTTGTGCTGCTTCTTGTTGCTTTGTTGTTTGCTTGTGATGTTTTATTGTTTAAGGCTGCAGTCCTATACTCAATTACTATGGAGTCCATCCCTTTGAACTCAGGGGGCGTTACATGGGATTACGTTGTTGACCTATTTTATTAGCTGCATTGACACTTACATTACAAGGTGGCATTCAAATCTTAAAATAAATAAAACCATCACATTTAAATATATTGCTCTAACATGAAACTTTGAGATACTGAAGGACTTGTGAGAATTTACAATTTAATAAATAAGAGCTGCCACTCATTCCATTTACATTTAATAATGTGTTCCCTATTGCTGAGGCACTAGAAGAATCAAAATAGCTTCCAAAGATTAGCAACTGTATCCTGAACTTTCAGCCCCACCAATTAAAATTTGCTGGCCCAACCATTTAATCAACTAAAGCAGTAATGGATTAATCTACTGATTAAAGCATGAAGGCCCGCATATGAGTGGTTGCATCCTCACTGCTCCCTTGATTTGATTTCTTATCCAGGGCATCCTGAGTAACATCTTGAGTATGCCCTGCATTTACATGCTTGCCTGGTATAGACAGCTGCTGCTGTGATGGTCCCAAAACGGTAGAGCATAAGCCTCCAATCCTAAACGCGCTTACTTGGGGGAAAAGTCCCACTGAACTCTATAGGACTGCTTTCTGAGTAGACATGTGCAGAATTGCACAGAGAAAGAGAATAGTTAAGGTAATCTCTTTTAGAGGATCCTGCTTTGCTCATATGCCAGCTTGTTGTACAGTGACGTCACTCTTAACAAGGCACAAAGGAAGGTTATTTATCTTCAGTTACTGTAGTTGTTCAGTCATTCAGTCATGTCCAACTCTTCGTGACCCCATGGACCATAGCACGCCAGGCCTTCCTGTCCTCCGCTCTCTCCCGGAGTGCGCTGAAGTCCATATTCATTGCATCGGTGATGGATATTTGAGCTTCAAAATATTTGAGCTTCAGCTTCAGTATCTGTCCTTCCAATGAGCACTCAGGGTTGATTTCCTTTAGGATTGACTGATTTGATGTCCTTGCAGTCCAGGGGACTTGTAAGAGTCTTCTCCAGCACCACAGTTCGAAAGCATCAGTTCTTCGGCGCTCAGCCTTCCTTATAGTCCAGCTCTCACAGCCATACGTTGCTACTGGGAAAACCATAGCTTTGTTTATATGAACCTTTGTCGGCAAGGTGATGTCTCTGCTTCTTACTATGCTGTCTAGGTTTGCCATAGCTTTCCTCCCAAGGAGCAAGTGTCTTTTAATTTCATGGCTACAATCACCATCTGCGGTGATCTTGGAGCCCAAGAAAATAAAATCTGTCACTGCTTCCATTTCTTCCCCTTCTATATGCCAGGAAGTGATAGGGCCAGATGCCATGATCTTCGTTTTTTTAAAGTTGAGTTTCAACCCAGCTTTTGCACTCTCCTCTTTCACTCTCAACAAGAGGCTCTTTAGATCCTCTTTGCTTTCTGCCATTAGGGTGGTATCGTCTGCATATCTGAGGTTGTTGATAATTCTCCCGGCAATCTTAATTCTGACCTATGATTCATCCAACTCGGCATTTCTCATGATGTACTCTGCATATAAGTTAAATAAGCAGGGTGACAATATGCAGCCTTGTTGTACTCCTTTCCCAATTTTGAACCAATCGGTTGTTCCATGTCTGGTTCTTACTGCTGCTTCTTGACCCTCGTACAGTTTTCTCGGGAGACAGATAAGGTGGTCTGGTACTCCCATCTCTTTAAGAATTTGCCAGAGTTTGTTGTGATCCAAACAATCAAAGGCTTTAGCGTAGTCAATGAAGCAGAAATAGACGTTTCTCTGGAATTCTCTTGCTTTCTCCATGATCCAGCGAATGTTGTTGATTTGATCTCTAGTTCCTCTGCCTCTTCGAAACCCCGCTTGTACTTCCAGTAGTTCTCAGTTCACATACTGCTGAAGCCTAGCTTGTAAGATTTTGAGCATAACCTTGCTGGCATGTGAAATGAGCACATTTCAGTTACTACTTACATCAAAATTGTTCCCAAATGACATTAGGCTGCAGTCTTAAACACGCTTACAGAGCAATGCTACGCATGTCTCAAATAAGTTCTATTAAATTCAGTGGGACTTACTCCCAGGTAAGTGTGCATAGTATTGCAGCCTTACTTGGAAGTAATTCACATTAAATTCTGTGGGAATCACTTCTCTGAGTAAACATATTTAAATGAAAAAAGCACACACCCCAAAAAGTGTAGTCAAGAATCAGGTTTGACACATTGTCCACTTGTGGGGTTCAATGTGCTGAACCAAACATTTACTGTCATGACCTTTCAGTTCAAAATAGGGGATAGTAGTAAAGAGGCCTCTGAAATTAGGGGGCAATGTTGTGGGGTTGTGAAAGTGTTCAAAGTTTCAGGGAGGGGCACTTATCATTTGGTGGCATCTTTCAAACTTGCTTTTCTTTTTCTTTTTACTTTAGAAAGGGCAGTTCTCATTGGCAGCTGCCATTTTCAGTCCCAGAATGCCCTGGGGACACAGTTCTAAGGGACACTGTTAGAAAAATAGTAGTGGCCAGTGGGGAACACCACCTCCACCAGGACTCCACCATACCATTGTTCTAGCACACTCCTGGGTGAGGTGGAGGAGAAATGGTGTCTGTCAGGAGGTGGCTGCTGTGAGGAGCAACGCTGCCATCCCTAATGGCAGCAACAAAACCCAAATTTTAAAGGTAAATAGAAGAAAAAAGAAAGAAGGTAGGAAGACAGACAGACTGAATGAAAGAAGTTGTGCTAATGGTAAGTTCCCTGCATGAAACTGTGGGGAACTTTTGCACATACACCTCTGCAAACATAAAATCACCAACATGCTTCCCCTCCTGCCACAAATTTGCTACCCGTTAATTTCCTACTAAGTTTCCTTAGTACAGCTTCTATATTCCAGTAAGACCTTCCTGCCAGTTAACATTTTTGCTATGTGTGAGTGGATTTTTCCTCCTCTCCCCATCTCTCCTCACCCCTCTCTGGAGCAGTCCACAGGCTGAAATGCTTCTTTCGCTCTCACATACTGTTAGCAGAAGTAAATATTAATATGCTAGCATCATACAAATTGGCCTCCCAGCCTTTAAGTGGCTGATGGTTATGATTCACATAGAAGCATGGAAAATTGAACATCATGTGAGAAGCAGGCAAACAGGATATTGGAGGGAGGAGAAGTGGCTATACTTTCTTTTACCTGTTGACATCCTGTATAAATATTTGACAAAACGGAATAAATAGCCGGAAACTCATAGGCCTGTGAGCAGAAGGAGAACATGTGTGAGTGCTGTTCCATTAACTACTGCACAAGTGCTGGTGGAATACTTCTTGCAATGCGGCCCTGTGATGTACCAGAGGTGGTATTACGGTGTATATAAAATGGTAGATTAGGAAGAGACAGGCTGCAGCATATAAACTGGCAGGCCATGCAAATTGGGATTTGAGTGATAGCTCTTGCAAAGGGAAGAACTCCTTTGGAAACGAGATCACAAGATTTCTGGACATACGGCTCCGGTCCAGGTTATCTGAAAGACCGTATCCTCCCTTATGAACCTGCCTGTGTTCTGAGATCTTCTGGGGAGGCCCTTCTCTCAGTCCCACCACTGTCACTGGCACATTTGGTGGGAACCCAGGAGAAGGCCTTCTTGGTGGCTGCCCCACGGCTGTGGAACACCCTTCCCAGGGAGGTTAGGATGGCTCCCTCCTTGATGTGTTTCCAGAGGCAGAATAAAACATTCTTGTTCCAGCAGGCCTTTGGGACATAGCTGGAACCTGGGGTTAAGCTGCTAAAATGCTGTTTTAAAATGCTGTTTTAATGTTTTAATATAATTTTAATTGTTGTTTAATTTAGATTTTAACTTTTGTATATTTTCATATGTTTTAATTGTATATGTTTTAATTTTTGTAAGCCACCTTGTGTCCCAGCACTAGGGAAAAGGTGGGGTATAAATATAATAATAATAGTAATAATAGTAATAATAATAATACAGGTGTAGCTGTGAATAGAAACAATGTTAGAGGTTTTCAGAGTGATAATGAAGTTAGGCAGCTAATTTGACTGAACATTCCTAGCCAACAGAGAGGTGCCTGCGGCCTAAGTGAGGAGCTTCAAGATTTTGGCTTAAAACTGGTGGTCAGGGTAAAAAGAGGCTTGAAAAGGAAGGCAGTGGAGAGCGTTGCAAAAGTCCCCCCCCCGCCCAAGCCATACATGGCTGATGGGCCATGTTCCGCTTGTCACAAATTGTGACAGATGTTACTTCATGGTGACTTTTCTTAATTATAACATTTTAATTGTGTTTTCTCCCCCCTGCTGATATTAAACTGCTAGAAAGATGGGCAGGCAGTAATATTTTATTCTACTTATATCATTTAAAATCCTGGGTGTTCAGCACCTTCGTAAAAGTAGGATATTTCTGTAGCTGCTTTAACATAACGTTTGTGTAATGAGAATCTGCTACTGTGACAGTTTGGAACATGAACCCCCCCCCCTTTTTTTTTTTGCCAAGACTCAAAGGTAGAAGTGATTCTTTCTTTCTTTCTTTTCTTAATCCATCATGTTTACCTATCAGAGTTCTGGTAAGACTTGAACTGACCTTTTATTAGATAGGGATGGGCGAGAAATTGGTTGGCTTTGCATTTTAAGGCAGCAACCGACTGTGGACCCGGATGTAATTTGGGGTCGGAAATCCATACATTTCTGAATTCAAGATGCATTTTGAAAAATAAAAGTAAAATAAATTTGACAAGAAGCATATCTTTGAAAATTGCATACACTGCACACACACACACACACACACACACTTGAGTCAACAGGTGCATATGTACAAAAATGTGTACATTTCAAAAATGCTGGCAAAAAAGTACATTCTGAAAAAGGCACTCCCAAATATATAAAAATGTATTTGGGGGCAAAAATAGAAAACCTCACATAGAACTGGAATGAAATGAACTTGGTGGTATAAAAATAAGAACCTCAGCAAAATTGAGCTTTACAGATTCATCCATTCCTGTTATTGGATGAGTCTTCACTACCAATCAATGAGTCTGAAGTTTCGTGAATATCTATCATCTCTCTCTCTCTCTCTCTATCTTGGTGTATGTGTGTGGGGGTCTGTTTTCTAGATTTTATTCTGATTTGGTCCCTGACAAAGACTTTTTTTTCCAGGCCTATTAATTTGTTCCTGCTTTACGTTCATTTCATCTAGTCCATGTATTTGTGCTGTTTTTATATATTTAATTGAGTTACTCCATTAAATGGAGTTATTGTATGTTTCAGTTGTTTTTGTCTTGTAAGCCCCCCTCAATACATAGTTATAGGGTGGCTTATAATTTTTTTTAATTAAATTAAATAAAACAAACTCTAGACTAATCTGAAAGGAAGGGGCTCCTTACCTCTCTACCTTTGGGGGGTAGGCTTGCAAATAACAAGTTTATGGGTGTCCCTGGTACCAGATTTCCGTGGTTATCCTGACCTTAGTCTTTATCAGTTAATTGGAGCCATTTTGCTATCACTCACTCCTCATGGGCAGCATCTCATTATTTCAGGCAATTAGCTGCAACAATTAGCTGGGAAAGGCTGCCCCATCTTTGCAGGGAAATGATTTTCTTTCATGAGATGACTCTTTGAGCCTCCTTCTGCTGAAAATGTTTGAAGCTGAGGTTAAGGCCTCTCTAAGCAGACTGAGAATGTCTGGCTAACACCTGAGATCATCAATGTGGAACACTTAGGAAAAGTACTAAGTATTATAATTAGATCAGTTAACAAAGCAGAATACCTTTTCCTTTTTTGTCTTTGTGCTCAGTCAGGCAGGTAACACAACACCATTTGAGAACTCCCAGCACATAGCTGTCTGTCATTCTCTGAAAACTAGCCCTGTTTCTCTTGCTGCATGAGACCACAGCAGTGAAAAAGCTTCTACCTAACTATCAAGAAAAAGTAATGGGGGTTAACAGCTTTGTTGATAGTGTGGCAAGAACAATTACCCTTGCATTCCAGCTCATACATTGTTTTTCCTCCCTTATCTGTCTTCACTCACCTTTACTCCATGAATGACAAGATCTTAGGGCAGGGGTCCCCAACCTTTTTGGGTCAGTGGGCAAATTTGAAATTCTGAGAGAGTTTCATGGGCACCTTCACAAAATGGCTGCTATGGGAGTCCATGCTTGTTCATCAAATGGCTGCCATAATGATCATGGGTAGTCACAAAACACTCATTTCCTGATGACAGTGAAAGAAAAGCAACTTTCCCAAGAACAAGGGCAGAGATGGGGGCTGCACTCCAAAACACAAAACCACTCTGTTGAACCCAAATAAAGGTAGGGATGTATGAAAGGTACTTACCTTTCCGCGGATTATGCTGATGCTGTGGGGGAGGCGTTCCGTCCCTCCCCCTGGAATCCTGGCCGGGGGGGAGGCGCCCCCTCCCCGGAATCCTGGCCGGCTGGCTCCGCTCCGACATCTGGCCGCTCCGACGGATCCGACATCCGCTCTGACATCTGGCCGCTGGCTAGCAGGGACGCAAATGGTGGCGGCCATAGCCGCCGCTGTTTGCATCCCTGCAGTCAGCCGTGATAGGCTACGTAAATGTTTATGTAGCCTATCACGGCTGATTAAAAAAAACAACAACAATGCGCGTACTCAAATTGTTATTGTTTTTTTAATCAGCCGTGATAGGCTATGCAAACATTTACATAGCCTATCACGGTGCTTTTTAAAAATCTAGCCATGATACGCTACGTAAATCTTTATGTAGCCTATCATGTTTTTTTTGTTTTTGTTTTTTGTTTTACTGGGAAATGGCGGTGGTGGCAGCCGGTCGGAAGACTGGCTGCTGCAGCCGCCGAGGCCGCACCGCCGCCGCAGCCGCCACCGCCGCCACCGCCACCACCACCAGGAAGATCCGCCTAAGGTAAGTCTCGTCCCGGGGGGGCGGGGGGGCGGGGGGCCATTCCACCAGCGATTTCAAGGGGCCAAATGCGCTGGCATTCGGCCTCTCCAAGATCCATGGCAGAACTTTTGTACATACCTAAATAAAGGTGGTGCTGGAGGGCATCACTTGGCTTTGCAACATGGCAACCACCCAGTTAATTAAAACAAATCTTAGGTTGCAATCCTATGGCCGCTAGACAGTGTCTAGATGGCCATAGGATTTTTCGTTTCCTGGGAACCAAGCTTGGAGACAGTGCTTCAAGTAGGGATGTCAGAGAATTCCGCCATGGATCTCGGTGAGGCCGAATGCCAGTGCATTCAGCCCCCCGAACTCTGTGGCGGAACAGCCACCCCCCCCCGCGGGTCCCCCCCGGGAAGAGACTTGCCTGGGGCAGATGTTCTGGGCGGCCGCAGCTCCGGCGGCGGCTTCGGCAGTGGCAGTGGCTGCGGTGGCTCGTCTTCCGACTGGCTGCCACCGCCGCCATTTGCAGTCTTCTGTTTTTTTTTTTACAAGACATGATAGGCTATGTAAAGATTTATGTAGCCTATCATGGCTGGGTAAAAACAAAACAAAAAACACCACGTACGCAAATGGCGGCGGCTACGGCCGCCGCCATTTGCATTCCTTATTTTTGGCCATCTTAGTCTACGTAAATATTTATGTAGGCTAAAAAGGTGAATCAAAAAGGGATGCAAATAGCGCCCGCTACTCTATTTGCGTTCCCCTTTATTTTCGCCGTCATAGTCTACATAAATATTTATGTAGACTAAGACGGCCAAAAATAAGGAACGCAAATGGCGGTGGCTGTAGCCGCCGCCACTTGCGTACGCGGGGTTTTTGTTTGTTTGTTTTTTCCCAGAGCACTCTGCAGCTGGAAATTCAGCTGCAGACAGCTCTGGCCTGGGCCTGGCTGGCTGCTCCGCGGAGCTGCCGCAGAGCACACCCGGCCGTGGAGGGTTCCGGGGGGGAGGAACGGATCTCCTCCCCCCCTGTCGAGGATTCCGGGGGTAGGGACGGAACACCTCCCCCCCACCATCAACATAATCCGCGGAAAGGTAAGTGACTTTTGTACATCCCTAGCTCCAAGGTCAGTTCCCAGAAAACTGCCTCCCCTCCCCCTCCCCTGCCATCTTGTAAGTGGCATGATTTGTCCCTGGTTCAGCACTCAGGAAGGCAGGGCAGAGCAGGGGAAAAGGGGGTGTTCCTGGGGGCAGGGAGGGGAGTGGATGGCAGAAGCGTCGTTATGACACCTCCTACGTATCATCCGGCCTCCCCCACCCCATGCTCTGAGGCACCCCAGCTAGCTAGACAGCCGAAATCAGCCATCTAGCCGCAAATGCAGGGTGACCAGAGTGCAGAGGAGAAGGTCCCTTCCACGCTCCGCCCACCCTGCATTGTTTAGTCAGTCGCCTCCAAGTTCAGCGTCTGCTGACTATCCCCATAAGATTGTGCCCTTAAATAGGGGGAAGGCAGCCTGGTGGTGCCAAGAGATGTGTCTGCAGGCACATTGGTGCCCATGGGCACCATGTCAGAGACCCTAATCTTATGGGAATCCTTTAGAAATGAAATGGTGGATTGGATCCAGATTTAGGTGTGTGCAGCTTCACTGTCTGATGTGCTTGTCTCTGTCTATTCCTCCCCATGGCAGCTCCTCCACCCTTTCCACTGAAAATGCCACAAAAAGGGTTGGGGGGGGGGCACTTCTGAATGGGGTAGACTCTGGTGCAGGGGGGGAGGGAGAGGGAGAAAGGGTACCCCCAAAATGGCGTAGAGACACCTTCCTAACATGATCATCAAAAGCGATCTTTATTCAAAAATATTTTAAATTCTTGTGGGTGGCTTGGTGCCTCTGTTCGATCTGGAGGACTTTCCCCTTTCCCCACGCCACAGCCCACCCCATTCAGAAGGGCCTCGAACTCTCTTTGTATTATGGGGAATGAGCTGGAGGGATGTTTTTAGAAGGAGGTGGTGGGGAAGTCTGCTCCAGCCATGCCAGGTGCACGCACCTAAATCTGGATCCAACCCATTATCTTTGAAAATAGCTTGTTTTAATTTGTAGCTCCTACCTTCCAAAATCATTTTAATGTTGGTTTCATGGCCTTTCATTGCCCATTCAAGCTCATTCAAGCATACA
Source organism: Heloderma suspectum (assembly GCF_057233095.1). Classification (NCBI taxonomy): domain Eukaryota; kingdom Metazoa; phylum Chordata; class Lepidosauria; order Squamata; family Helodermatidae; genus Heloderma; species Heloderma suspectum. The sequence goes on from NC_139458.1 coordinate 196,058,980, forward strand.
TTATGTAAGTAATTGGACCTCTTTCTGATGGACAGACTCACTGAACACTATAGCCAGCCAACCCACTTGCTAACTAACCAGGGGGCCATCTACATGGCACCACTTTCGACATTCGCTCCATCGTAACTGCGCAGCATTGCGGCTGCGAATTAGTTCTGCTGCAGTACACACGTGATTCATGGCAGACTTCTCTGATGGAAAAATCCACTGTGCCCTGACACATGGCTATTAAAGCAAAGTGAACTGCAGCAGTCGTACTGCCCTTTTTTTTTACCATTATATTAGGGATGTACGAAAGTCACTTACCTTTTCGCAGGGGTGCTTCGCGGTGGGGGGGAGACGCTTCGCTTCTCCCCCCGAAGTTCAGGCGAGGGGGGGGAGCCGTCCCGCCTCGCCCGGCCGAAATTCAGTCCTGGGAGAAGCGCCCCGTCTCCCCGGCCGCGAAACAAAGTCTAAAAAAAACAAACAAACCCCGTGATAGGCTACGTAATGATTTACGTAGCCTATCACGGCTGACTTTAGAAATCTAGCCATAATAGGCTACGTTAATCGTTACGTAGCCTATCACGGGGTTTTGTTTTGTTTTTTACACTTTGTAATGGCGGTGGCGGCAGCCAGTCAGAAGACTGGCTGCTGCCCCCGCCCCCGACGAAAGGCCGACGAACCGCCGCCGGGACCCACCGCCGGGAGGGACATTCGCCAAAGGTAAGTCTAATCCCGGGGGGGCGGGGGGGGCGGAGAATTTCACCGCCGATTTCGGGGGGCCGAATGTGTTGGCGCTCGGCCCCCCGAAGATTCGGGGAGAAATTCTCCGCCATCCCTACATTATATTTAAATGCATAGCTGCACAGCCATGTGAGGATGGGGTGCAACACTTTGGGGGTTTAGTGGCTGTTTTGTATTTTAGGGGTTCTTTGATGTCTGCCCGTTCCTCTTTTGTAAGATGTGGCTGGCCTGCTCTTTCATTGTTATGCCAACTGTTTGTATACAATCACAGCAGCGGTCCTCCAGCCCCACACTCTCACAATGGTTCGCACATGCAAAGGGGCATGCCCACGTGAGAGTTACATGCCTACCCATCATTCCAAAATGGATCCCCCTTGGTGCCTCTGTAACTGCGCAGCTGCAAAGGAGCAGGGAGGAACGGGGAGGAGTGAAAAGGCATCACAGAGTGAAACAATCATTAAGCGCACCTACCCCACACCCACTGCAAACTGCGAAGTCAGTTCGAGGAAGGGACAGACAGCTCAAGAACTGCAGTAAACCCAAAGAAAGCTAAAAAAATTGCAGCAAAACACCTCTGCCGAAATCCACATTTGTGAAAACCATGGTTTGGCTGCGAAGTGGTGACTGCGTCATATATCCTGAAGGTCCTTGGATTCAAGCAGCCCCGGAGTAAATGGCTCATGTAGATTGGGCCCAGGAAGACAGTTTGGCAATTTCAGTGGAGCTAGCTAATAGGGTCAAAATCTGCCCGAGTTTTCTTAGCCCACCCGCACAGAATGTTGACTGTTTTAGCAAGCTGTGAAGCCCCAGAAGAAGAAGAATTATATCAGATGTGGTCATTTTCAGCCTATTTGTTATCTACATGGATTGTGCCAGTCATGAGGGGGAGGGGCAGAACTATTGCATTAGGGTCTCTATGACTTTCCTTCCCACACTGTTTTAAAAGTGCTGATATGGCCATTCCCTTGAGTAAAGTGAGATTGCCAAAACAACAGCACAGCACTGGGCCATAAAGGAGGTGAAAAACAGAAAAGCCACTGACACACAACTCTGCTGATATCCCAAAATGTGACTAGAATGCTAACTCGGAAAGGATATGCATGCCAGTGATCATGGTAGTGGCAGTGACGGAGTTCTTGCTGAGATGATGATGGACTGAAGGATGTGCTTGTGAATTTGTCTGTATTTCTGAACAGGAATAGATGAAATGGAAGGCTGAAGTATAGCTCTTGAGAGACAGGGTTGCAGCTCATGGGAAAGTATCCAGTGCTCTTTAAGACATAATATTCCCATGTGCTTATTGAAAATATGCGGCCTTATACATTCAAACAAGAAAAAAAAAGATCAAGGCAATGCTGAAACTCTGTTTCATTAATTTCTTGGGCTTTATGACCAGCCACATAGAAAAATGCCATTGGTTGTCCAGTGCTTTTGTCATAGCATTTAGGATTGATTGATATCCACTTCGTTACTAGGGATGTACGAAAGTCACTTACCTTTTCGCAGCTTGGCTTCGCGGTGGGGGGGAGGCACTTCGCTTCTCCCGCCGAAGTTCAGTCGAGGGGGGGAGGCGTCCCGCCTCGCCGGGACAAAATTCAGGCCGGGGAGAAACACCCCGTCTCCCTGGCCGCGAAACAAAGTGTAAAAAAACAAAACAAACCCGTGATAGGCTACGTAACGATTAACGTAGCCTATCACGGCTAGATTTCCAAAGTTGCAGTCTACGTAAATCTTTACGTAAACTACCGGGACACATAGGGCGCCACCATTTGCATACGCACTTTTTTTTTTTTTTTCAAAGTCGCCCATGATAGCCTACGTAACGATTTACGTAGCCTATCATGGCTGACTTTGGAAATCTAGCCATGATAGGCTACGTTAATCGTTACGTAGCCTATCACGTTTTGTTTTTGTTTTTTTACACTTTGTAATGGTGGCGGAAGCTGGTCGGAAGACCGGCTGCCGCCCCCGATGAAAGGCTGACGAATCGCCGCCGGGACCTGCCGCCGGGAGGGACATTCGCCAAAGGTAAGTCCCATCCCAGGGGGGCGGGCGGGGGGCGGAGAATTTCACCGCTGATTTCGGGGGGCTGAATGCGTTGGCGCTCGGCCCCCCAAAGATTCGGGGAGAAATTGTCCGCCATCCGTATTCGTTACAGGACTTCCCTTTGTAAACACGGTTACTTTCAGACAGGGATAGGCTTACTATTAAGCTTTCAGACAGGGATAGGCTTACTAATAGTACTTGTTACTTTCAGACAGATTTAGGCTTACCAATAGTACTTGTTACTTTCAGATAGGGATAGGCTTACCAATAGTAAGCCTGGCCCCGCTGGCTTACTATTCGCCAGGCCAGCAGGGACAGCCATTTTCTTTTCGTCTTCTAAGAATTGCCCTAGCAACACCACATCATGATATGGTGTTGTTCCTATGGGACATTCTGTCTCACGTTTCAAACAGAACACCCTGAGGCTGCTGAGGACAGCCATGTCACTGCTTGAAGTGGTGACAAAGCAAAGAGAGAAAGAGAACACCTTGGCCACTTGTTCTTTAAAGGCAAGCCCACCTGCAATATGAAAGTTCTTCATTTTCTCCCCCCATCCCACACACACACACACACACAATTAATCCACTCATCTTCAGGGGATATTTATTTCTACTCCCCCTCACAAGTACAGTAAATTCCTGGGCCACAGACTTCAGTGCAGCACTACTTTGATCCAACAGCTGGAATTGCTGCAGGAGGTGGGAGAGGCGCTGCATTGATTTTGCTTCAGCTCCGCAATTGAGGCTCTAGTGCACGGCAAGGACCCTGTACTTTGGTGAAGAGACAGTTATCAACCGTGACCCTGACTCAGAGATGGTGGATCAATATTTCAAAAATAAGGGGCTCTTGGAGCTGTGGTATCTGAAATATGAGACATCCATTATATTCCCTTGAAGTGGGACAAGTGGAAATGAGGGACATCCATTATGCTGCACTAGACTGGCGTGAGGGATGCCCTGTTGAGGGAGGGCTGCCTTTTTCGTCAACAGTGCTTTATGAGAGAATATTAAATCCAGGAGCATGACTGAGTAACGGTGGCTTTATTTTTGCAAGCAGAACCACACAATTATAGATACAGATATATATTCACACCAGTAATGTAGACCTAAGAACAAGTTCTCCACCTGACATGCAGCCCAAGATTGGTATGCACAAAATGCACGGATTATTATGCTTTGGCCCAGAGTGTTTGTATTCCTAATTCCCCCACGCTTGAAGACTAGGGTTGGCGGAGAATTTCTCTCCAAAACTTCGGGGGGCCGAGCGCCAACGTGTTCGGCCCCCCGAAGAAGTTTCGGGGAGAAATTCTCCGCACCCCCCCGCCCCCGCCCCCCCCGGGACGGGACTTACCTTTTAAATCTTTATGTAGACTAGAGCGACCAAATAAGGAACGCGAATGGCGGCTCCCTATGGGGGCCGCCACTAGCATACGCACTTTTTTTTTTTTTTAAAGTCACCCGTGATAGGCTACGTGATGATTTACGTAGCCTATCACGGCTGACTTTGCAGATCTAGCTGTGATAGGCTACGTTAATCGTCACGTAGCCTATCACGGGGGCGTTTTTTGTTTTTTTTTTAACTTTTTATTTCGCGGCCGGGCGAGGCGAGGCGCCTCCTCCCCAGCCTGAATTTCGGCTGGGCGAGGCGGGAAGCCTCCCCCCCAGCCTGAATTTCAGCCGGGCGAGGCAGGAAGCCTCCCCCCGGCCTGAACTTCAGGGGGAGAGCAGCAAAGCGCCTCCCCCCCACTGCGAAAAGCTGCGAGACCAGGTAAGTGCCTTTCGTGCATCCCTATTGAAGACTGAAGTGCCTTTTCTAAGGCTTAGTTACTGATGGCAAAAGCTTGGAGCTAAACTGTTATTATTTGGGGTATTTTGCCTACCCCCTCATGGCCTTTGGCCCCATCACTGGAATGCAGTGCCTCAAAGCTTATTGGTAATGGAATTTGGCCCTCGGACTGAAATAGGTTCCCTGCCCCTGCTTTGATCCATTCCCTCTTACTGTGATGTCCTCCCCTTAAACTCAGATGTGTGTGTGGTGTGTGTGTGTGTTCTGGATTATTGAAAGGGGTTGCTGTGTTGTTCTGTCTCTTCAAAAACCACAGAGTCTTGGGTAGAGATGGATGAATCTGCCAGTTTCATTTTCTCCCACTTTTTTTTTTTTAAATCTCAAATTCTTTTGGCCCTGTTTATGAAGACATTTGTGAATTTTTGGTAAGTTCTCATTTCTCAAACAACAAAAAGAATGAAATTCTCGCCCATCTGCACCAGCCGCATTCAATAAGTACAGCATGGTGAGTGCCATCTTGTACCTGCTTGCCATGTGGCTGTTAAAGATAAGGAGCCTATCACAAAAAGACGTGACCACCCTAATTTATAACCACAAACATGGTTGAATTACTCAGAGGTTCAAAGCCAGACTTTTCAGAGCTAAGCACTCAAAGCCCTCTGTCTGCCTGGATGAATCTTGTCCATTTCACTTCCTCCCACATTTGGATTTTTAAAATATCAAGTTCTTTCTGTCCTGTTTGTGTAGAAATGTGTGAATTTTGGTAAATTCTTAGCAAGAAACAAAATTCTCACCCATCCCTAGTCTTATGGCTACTTTGTTTATCTATTTCATTTTTACCCCACCCTTCCTCCAAGGAGCTCAGGGTAGTGTACATTGTTCCCCCACGCTGCATTTTTTCCCTCACAACAATCCTGTGAGGCAGCTGAGAAACAGTGGCAGACCCAAAGGCACCCAGTGAGCTTCACAGCTGAGTGAGTAGGAATGGAAACCAGAACCTACTGCTCAGTTTTGAGAGATTCTGGCTGAGTACCTGGAAGCATCATAGTGTAGAACAGGTGTAGGCAACTTGTAGCTAGGAATCTGTGAATCAGCAAAACTTGAGCTCACCACAGTTCTCCAAATTCCATATCAAACCACTCAAGTCTGTATCAAATTGCGAGCTCTGGTTTTTTTCTTCCTTTTCACATGAAAATCCATGTGTATTGTCTTGCATATTTTTCAAAATGTACACATCAGTCATGCGCACCTTTGAAATGTACACATTATTCTCCCACTGATTAAAGCATATTCGTGCTCATTTTTCAAAAGTACACGTTTTTTCATGCACAGTTTTCAAATGTACGCATGCTGTCAGACACAATTTGGGGGGGGGGTCTGTGAATCATATTGCAAGCTTGGAAATGCACCAAGATTGTGTCTGAATCCATATTCAGTATGGAAGGTGCAAACTAGGTAATTCTTGATCAAAAACAAAGTGAAACAAATTTCTCATACATCCCTATTTGTGGCCCTCTGGATGTTTTGGCCTAAAAGTCCCATCAGCCCTTACCATTGGCTATGCTGGCTAAGGCTGATGGGAGTTCTAGGCCAGAACATCTGGAGGGCAATAAGTTGGCCACCCCACCCTGGAGAAGGAAGAAGACTAAATTTGACCACTGTAAGGAGATGGGAAAGTGACCTCTATCAAGCAATGTTAGCCTTGTCTTCCTCAAAGACTTGAGGGCTTGATGAGAGTGATACCCTCGACTGCCATTCAGGCTGAGAGATGCAGGGATCAGACTACAGGCTTGAAACCAGGGTAGGGTTGCCCAACAAGGATGCCAGCAGGATAGAAACATCCCAGCTCTCTCCTTAAAAGTGTTACCTCCATTGTTGGGGGAAGTTGGCTTAGTCCACTTGTTTCCTGGTGCAGATTTGCAGTTGCTACATGACTAACCCTGTGGTCCTGTTTCATTGCACATATATTGCTTCCTGTGTTTATTTCCCCTTATTTCCCCAACATGCCATCATCCTCTTATGTTTACCGTACTCCTTTATTATGATGTCACAATTCCCAGGGTTGTGTCTGAGCACTGAAAATACATTCAGAGACTGTGACTTCTGAGTTCCAATTCAAATTAACTGGACTGCTCAAGGACCACAGCCATTACCAAGAATCCCCGAACTCCTTACTCAGAGAAAAATGCATCTTCAGGGTTGTGGCACTAGGCTCTGAATTATGATTCCTCTGGAAGGAAGAAGGCTGAACATTCCACTTGCACTCCAGCCCATAAGAAATCCTGCATCCAGTCCTGTAACCTCTTTCCACATAAAAAATAGAAGCCAACATGGCTTCCTACCTCTATTACCTTTCTCTTTCTTCTGCTTCTGTGTTGTACCATGCTGTTGTTCTCTCAGCCTCAATTAGATCTGACTCAGCCTCCTAGGCACCTCTGCATTACAAATAATGAATAATAAATAATAATATTAATTCCACTTCATTAATGATTAATGCAGTTACGTTAAAACGCCCAGTGGCTGTGCAGCAGCCAGTCTGATTCAACTCTGAGCGTATGCTCCTCTGAAATGTTGCTATTGCAAACAGAAGCCACCCTTGTCCACTATGGAAATCCCATAGGACATAATGACATGAAGTGCAGGGAAACGCAGAAATAATCTGGAACAGAGTTTTCAGTTCTTCTTTTAAAGGCTATTGACAATGAATCATTCTTTTCAACTAATGATTGGTGTTGCCTATGAATGACAGTGAACATATATTCACCCTGATCCAACAATCCCATACAGGCATAGGAGGTCTCCACTCTTTCAAAGTTTGTCCCATTCATTTCAATTAAGGATGAGTGAGCAATTTACTTAGGGAGGGGGGGGAATGGATTTACCCAGTTTGCACCTCCAGTGCCTTTTAGCAAGCCAGGGATGAGTTGCATTCTGAAATCTGCATTTTCACAAGCTTTCTGATGCAGCTTGTCTTGGGAAAAAAATCTCACCAAAAATGCACATAGTTGGGGAATGTGTGTGCAGACTGTGTATATTTGAGAAAAGTGCACAGAATACAGCATTTCAGCAATGTAAAATGCTTGGGGATAAAATGTGTACAGTTCAAAATGTGCACAAAAGTGCATGAGTATAATGCATACATTATGAAAATTGTCCACACACAAAATGCACATTTCTGTATGGATTTTTATTTTTAAATCACAAGCTTGTACAGAAATGGAACAGAATGAGCTTGACTTCGAGAAATGAATGATCTTGTCGAGATCAAGACTGACAGGTCTGTCCAGTCCTAATTTCAATGTACAGCTCAACTCCACATACCCAAAGGGATAAAGCTGCCACCAGTGTGTTAGTGAATGACCCATGTGGACTACTCTCATGCATACCTGGTTTAGTAGCATTGTATTAAGCATGAGTGGACAACATAGGGACTTGAGAATGTGTAAAGCACCCAAGGACCTTTTGTGTCACCTGATGGCCATTGTTAGTATTTTCATTACAAAAATTAGGGCACCAGCCCTTGTGGGTTCAGAGATACATTTGGAAATACAATAGTAAATAACTCCTGAAGAATCAGAAACAACCGAAAGAAACCTTGCTATGTATTTATTGACTTACTCCCTTGCAAACATTTCTATCTACCCACCTCTTCAGTTCTAGTAGAACTTCTGCTAACAATTAAAAACAGTAATTTAAAATAACCATCATTTCATTGAAACAATAAAGCAGAAGAACGTTACAGGGAATCAGTGATGGCAGGAATGTTTTTAAAAAGACACTGAAAACCTTTCTCAGTTTTTTTCAGCTCCTATGTAATTTTATATTTCAAAACATTTTTTCAATGGCGGGGCATAATTTTCTCATATTTCACCGTGGCTTTGAACCAGAGTTCTCTGTGCATTTTTTCTGAAGCCCACTTTCATTTCGGGGTGGGGTGGGACTCAGTTCTGGAACATGTGACAAAAAAAAAATTAACAAAGAGCCAGAAAGAGAGCTCTGCATTTTTTTGTTGCTGAGTGATAATAACTAACACTGCATATTTGAGATGATAGGGAGAGGCCAACAGGTCAGAGACTACATAACATCCCAAGACATTTTGCTGTCTGAGGCAAAGAACAAGATGTTGTCCTCTCCTATTCAGTGTGCAAAAGCCAGCTGGACTGGCAGATGAGTTTGTCTTCAGCACTGATGATAGGACAGCATCCTTCTCTGCAAACTAGCTTAGGGGGTGCAGAGTAGGCCTCATGGCACACAAGGCTCTCCTCCAACACCTTGTTGCCACCTCCCAGTATCTGCCACCTGAGGTGACTGCTTCTACTCTGCCTAATGGTAGGGCCAGCCCTGCAGAGATGGATGCTTGATCCTAGGACCCGTTATTCTGAAAGTTAAGTACTGCACTTTATTTATGATGGGTTGAATCCAGTTTTCATTCCACCAGCAGGAGCAGACCCTGAGTGCAGTTGTTGTGTTCAAAATGCCCTTCCAATGGAAGGGGAGGCGGAAGCACTCTATGCTGATTCCCTCCTCCCTCTGCTACACCCAGAGCCACCTCCCTCACTATTCTGGAGGGTCCCCCAACATTCTGGAACAGACATAGAGGACTGCAGGTGGAAGGGGGATTTCACCTGTGGGATTCCCCCACTGAATCAGAGGACTCCCATGGGCAGAAGGATCCTTTCTGTCCCTGTGTGGCTTACATACTTTCAAGCCATTCTTTATTTTGCTTTTCAACCAGGATTGGCTTCTAAAGCTGCAAACCTTTACCTGCTTACCTGGGAGCAAGTCCTACTGAACTCAATGGGTAGACATGCACAGGACCGCAGTGCAAGGCAGTTCACAGTTACAATCCACAGAAAGGTACAATGCATTAGGGATACATGGAGGTGTTTATGACAGTCTTTTCCAATCCCTGGCAGTTGATATCCCATGTTCTTCCCTCCATACAAAGGGGAAAGAAGGAGCTGTAGGATGGATGCAGAGGCTGACCAATGGTGGTGGAAGAAACCAACCTGAAGAAACAGCTTTTCCATTTGGGGATGAAACAAATATCTTGCCTCTTGGGCATATGACATACTTTCTATGCTGCTTTCAGGGCTCAATGACCTGCCCACAGAAATGTTAAATATTTTTAAAATAAAGTTTGTTTATGGTTATCACTTTAGGAGTAGGCACCAGTTCAGTCTAAAAACAATGGCTTGGATCCAGGATTTGCCTTCCGTAGAAGGGCGCTGTTCATGGAAGGTGCCTCCAATTTGGGGGGAATGTCCTTCATTTCCACACCACAGCTCAGCTCACCCCATTTAACAGGGTTCCCCAATCCTCTGTGTAGCATTTTCAGAGGGTGGGGGATAGAGGTGTGCCCTGGGGAGGAGGGTGTCAGGAAGTCTGCTTTCACCCTCCCACTTACATGCATGTACACTTGGATATAACCCAATACACTTAAGGGAAAGTTCTTTCAAAATCAATTGCAATTACTTTCAATTATATACCATAAAGATCACAGTGTGAACTGGATGTGCTACAGCAATGTGTTTCAACTTGCCCCTGGATTTCATTTGAAGTGAAAACATCAGGCTAGTTTTTGTTCTAAAAAAAACCCACACAAAAACATCTGAGGGATTTTGAGAGAAGCAAAAAGAGTCTTGATAAGGCTAGCAAAAGTTGCCAAAGCTTTATTAGCACATCTTCAGAAGGTGCTAAATTATGCCTAAGGAAAATTGGAGTTGAGTCTGGCAGATCTTGGGTTTGGCAAAACAATGTGAGATTTAGAGGGAAGCTGGAACAATTTCAGTAAGACTAACAACATTTCTCAAAGGGATTTTGCACGTTCCTAGAATAAATTAAATCCATGGTGAAAGCGGGGGGCGGGGATACATTTAACCATCCTACATGGCTGTGACATTTATGTATTTGAGTTTTCTGTTAACCTGGTTTTCTAATCTTACCCAGTCACTAGCATAAAAAGGTGAAATTCTACACTGAAGGTGAACAGCACAAACCTTATCAGAAAGCTCAGTGACCGTTCCCTGTATTTTCTAAACTGAAAGCCAGATTAAGAAGTAAATTTACTACACTGTTGCAGAAGGCTCATATCTATGTATGTGTGTATCTCAGGAGGATCTTGTAGCGTCAGAAATCAGGGTCACTAAACTAGGGATGGGTAAAAATTTCATTTCAGCTTGGTGTTCATAAGAATTTACCCCAAATCTGCAATGTTCTTCACTTTCATGACAAAAAGAACTTGAGATTTAAAAAGATTGAACATGGCAGAAACTGAAACTGACAGGTTCGTCCATCTAGGCCCAGGGTTTTGAGTGCTTTGCTTTTATAAGTCTGAGTTTGAATCCCTCTGTATTCAACTATGTTAGTGCTAAATTAGGGAGGGCACCACTTTTTTCTGACATGCTCATCGTTTTTATCAGCTATGGCAGGCAGATAAATCGTGGTCCTCTGCATGCTTGGAGTAGCTGACTTATTGAATTTGGCCAGTGCAGATGGGCAATGAAAATGAACTGAACTGAAATTAATACAAATTTACCAAAATTTTCAGAGCTCTCAAAAGAACTTGAGATTAAAAAAAAAAAGTGGAAGAAATCGAAACTGGGTTAGAGCATTTCTACACCAGGCTAAAATCCTGCAACTCTACTGGGGCTTCTGCTTCCATTTTAAATGCAGGATCATGACCGGCACCCTTTACACGGGCTTCTCTTCCCCCCTTATCTGTGTGTTCTACATGTTTCATTATACAGCCACTAGATGGTGCTGTGGTTGAGCGCCTCTTATTTTGCAACCTCCTCTTTTCATGAGGAAACTCAAGGTGCTGTAATTCGATAGCTCATTATCCCCCATCTTAAAAAAAAAAAAAAAAAATGGATAAAGGTCACTTAGCGCAGGAGATGCCCTGGAGGTTGATGCTGTCATGTAAAGGACCTGCAAACTTCTGTGAGTAACCAATCTCAATTGCAAGATAAAAGCCCCATGTGGAGAAGTCCTAAATCTAGATCCAATTCAATGTCTGTCTCATCCATACTTCTTTTCTCTTGTTCTCTAATCCTCACACACATCCTCACTACTACTTTTGCAGTGTTATTGCAGAAACACACAAAACACACAAAAATGATGTAATGTGCATAAGGCCGAGTTGACATATTTAAAAAATGGATTTGGACTTTCAGGACTGGGAAGAGAACCACTGCTGCTACTATGCAACATGAAGGAAGGTGAATAGATTTTGAAGTCAGCAGTTTGGATCAATTTTATATTGTGTGTCTGTGTTTTGTAGGAGAAACAGCCGAAATATAAAATAATGGCTGTCTTTCTGAGCTGGCAGCTCTGATGATGTCTGCAACAAAAACCGGTGTGGTGTACTGCTGAGAAACCCATTTTATTCCCCCATTCTAAGTGCTATCACTGACAATAAAATTGCCTGAAATATGAAATAATGGCAGCATGTTGCTTAATGTGACAGGGAGTATGAGAGGTTTTGGCCTTTAGTATGCTTTAATGGGGTACTTTAGAAAGTAACTATATGGCAAGTGACACATCTATTTATTAAACACAATTGTCCCAAAACAAATTTGCCGCATTTTCCCTCTCAAGGGAATGCATTATGAGTTAGCTTAATTGTGCAGGCTTTTCTCTCGTCCTGACACCTTGACAGCCTGTGTCAGCTTTTCAGAACTGGGCACTTTGGGAGTGTTGTACCTCTGCTCAGGGTGTTGCAATTCCTGCTCTGCGAGCAAAGATAACTCTGGACTGCTTCATGCCATCCAGTGTAAAGGAAGAAGCCTAGTCAGGCTTTGGTGAGTACACATGTGGGGCTGGCCTTGCAGTGGCAGATTCCCTAGCCAGATTCCCCCCTCCCCATAGGTGCCACTGAAAACTTCCCTTCCAGGGCTAATAGCAGCTTGTGGGGATTTTAATCAAGATTGCAGCAGGGGAGGAAAGGGTAAACTTCCCCTCCTGATGTGTTGCAGTACCAGTGAAAATTGCCCCCTTCACACCTATTTTTATTTTATTTTTTAAAAAAATGATATGATGAATGGTCTCCACTAGGATTGTACGGACTGTTTAAAATCCACTCCATCTGTGTTTCATGAATTGTCAGGCACCTTTTGTTCCATTGTCCACTCACAGATGGATGTGAATTATTATTTTTTCGTCACATGAAAGAATATGCAAATAATTACATAAGAAGTTTCGTAACAATTTACATAATTTACCTTAGTAGTATGTAATGCTGAGCGTATCGTCGCCCATTCCATTCAACTTTTCCTCAGCAGAAATGTGCACATTTTCCTACGAATAAATATGTGTAAATTTCAGGAAAGTAAACCAAAAAAAACCCCGAAAGCCCACAGACTCCACATGACCGGGGCTCGCTCCGCAGAGGATTCTGCAGGTTGGATTCTTAGAAATCTGAGCTCATTTCAGTCCATCTCAAATTTCTCCAGCATTCCTAGTCCCTCCCCACTCTCTTGTATCCTCACAAAAAAAACAACAACCCTGTGATAGTTTATTGTGGTTTATAGCTGTGTGGGGATTTGAACTTGGGTCATCCCACTTCTAGACTGATATGCTAACTCAGGGGTGCTGAACCTCTTTCATCCTAAGGGTCAAATTCCATTTCGGAGGAGCTATCAGGCTGCATTCCAGTGGTGGCTGGAGGTGAAGGCAACTGCGGTGGGGCCAAAGTCAAAAGAGGTGTGGCCAAAAATACACACACACACCCTCCATCCGCAAGCTTACTGGAGCTTAAAGCTGATGGTTGTGGGGAAGGGTCCAGGGGAAGGGAGCATCAGCCTCTGGGGAACCCTGGAGGGCTGGATTTGGCCCCTGGCCTGAAGTTCTGCCCCCCTGCTTTAACGACTACACCACAATTGGCTGTGTCACTATCATTTGGCTCCCTTGAAGTTAGGGATGTACGAAAGTCACTTACCTTTCCGCGGATTATGTTGATGGGGGGGAGGCGTTCTGTCCCTCCCCCCGGAATCCTCGATAGGGGGGGAGGCGATCTGTTCCTCCCACCCGGAATCCTCGACGGCTGGCTGTGCTCTGCGGCAGCTCTGCGGAGCAGCTGGCCAGGCCCAGGCCAGAGCCGTCTGCAGCTGGATTTCCAGCTGCGGAGGGCTCTGGGTAAAAAAAACAAAAGAAAACCATGTATACAAATGGCGGCAGCTATGGCCACCGCCATTTGTGTTCCTTATTTTTGGCCATCTTAGTCTATGTAAATATTTATGTAGACTATGATGGCAAAAATAAAGGGGAATGCAAATAGCGTAGCGGGAGCATTTGCATCCCTTTTTGATTCGCTGTTTTAGCCTACGTAAATATTTATGTAGGCTAAAACAGCAAATCAAAAAGGGACGCAAATAGCGCCTGCTACGCTATTTGCGTTTCCCTTTATTTTCGCCATCATAGTCTACATAAATATTTACGTAGACTAAGATGGCCAAAAATAAGGAACGCAAATGGCGGCAGCCATAGCCGCTGCCATTTGCGTACGCGGTTGTTGTTGTTTTTTACCCAGCCATGACAGGCTACGTAAATCTTTATGTAGCGTATCACATCTTGTAAAAAAAACCAAAACCCCGACAAGACTGCAAATGGCGGCAGTGGCAGCCGGTCGGAAGACCAGCCGCCGCAGCAGCTGCCGCCCGGAAGATCCGCCCCAGGTGAGTCTCGTCCCAAGGGGGATCCGTGGGGGGACAGGGGGGTGACAGGCCGTTCCGCCACAGAGTTCGGGGGGCTGAATGCACTGGCATTCGGCCTCGCCGAGATCTGTGGCGGAATTCTCTGACATCCCTACTTGAAGTTAGCAAAACTTTTCTGGGAAGGAATTTGTATACTTCAGTTTTTGCCTTGGCTTCACACTAATGAAATTAGACTTGCCTGGGAGGGCTTGCTGTGTGCCACACCACTGAGTCCTCTTTGATTTCGCCAGCTGAGCAGGCTTGGGGAAAACTCACAGCAGAAAGAGATCACCTCTTTAACTCTTTGCACGTCAAGAAGTGCTGATCCTTCCAAAGGGGTGGCACTCAGTCGCTGCCCCCTGCGAGTCAGTGCTGAAGCAATGTGTCACTGTGCAGCTGCAGCTGCCATTTTTGAGCCATAAAGCTGAGCCCCTGATGGCTTGTGATAATTAAACTCCCATAACACTTCTCTTAGGAGCAGGGGGGGTGTCAATCCTCGCACACTCACCAGATTCCAAGTCAGGTAATTAAACACCCTCGCTATTAATTTCCCCCCTGTGGTGCCAACTGATTACAGTGTCCTCTTTTGATTCCCTTTTCTAAGCTGTGTGGTGTGTCACACTGGTATGCACTATAAAGCAATTACCCTTTTTTTCCTCCTCGTGTAATGGCTACCTTTCACATGCTTGGCATATCCTTTATTTGGAACACCTGAGAGGGCATCTTGGCATTGTGCTGATATCTATAAACTCCTTTGATACTAGGGCGTGACACCTTTGATACTAGGGCATCAAAGGCATTGTTTGAATCCTGGTATTAAGTCACACGTTGGGTTTTTTAAAAATGGTTCATGATCTTGTTGCTGTTTTGGTTTAACAA
This sequence comes from Heloderma suspectum, assembly GCF_057233095.1. Taxonomy (NCBI): domain Eukaryota; kingdom Metazoa; phylum Chordata; class Lepidosauria; order Squamata; family Helodermatidae; genus Heloderma; species Heloderma suspectum. The sequence continues at coordinate 196,074,108 of NC_139458.1, forward strand.
ACAGAGAGAAAAGACTCTGCTGGAATTTTACAAGCTGTGTTTATGGTATAGGCAGTGTTGGCATTCAATTGTGGATTCTGACTTTTCCAATGCATTTTGTGAATATTCATTATTCACTATATATATTTAAATATGTGTGTGTGTGTGTGTGTGTGTGTATGTGTATATATATATATGTGCATATGTATGTGTATATATATATATGTATATGTGTGTGTGTGTGTGTATATATATGTGTGTGTGTGTATATACACACACACAAACACACACGTACGTACGTATGTATGTATGTCAGTGGATTCAGATCACCACATTTAGGAGGCTGTCAAGATTCACTGGAGTATTTGTTTTTGGACCCTCACAAAATGCAACTGACTGAACGTTGACATTCACCAAATGTTGGACTTCAAATCTAATATATGCACTGATGCGGTGCAATTTCCTATGTCTAATTTCTTGCAAGTAAGTCCCTTTAAGCTCAACAGGGTTTGCTTCTCCCAGTAACAAAACAATCCTAGGCACATTTACCCAGAATTAAATCCTATTGATTTCCTTGAGACTTACTCCCAGGTAAGTGTGTATAAGACTGCAGCCTCAGAGAAGTCAAAAGTAAGCTTTTGGTGATGCTTCAGGAAATACTTCATCTTCCTACCCCCCTAACCCCAATCAACAGCATATTTTCCATGCCAAAAATGTTCATTGGAGAACATTCAGTTCAGCCTTGATCTTTATCTTCCTTTTGTCCAGAATCTCAGCATCTAACAAATCTTTGAGTTAATAACTGACACCACTTGGTTACACAGCAAGTGGTCAACTTGCTTTTTGTGCAAGAAATTAGATGAAAACAACCCCAGCAACATTTTTCTAGACCCACAGCTGCTTCTAAGCATTAATTTAATGTATATATTAATTTATCATGTATACGTTATGAAATAGTATTGGATGGTGAAATCACAACCAGATTGTGAAGAGCTCCAAAGGATTCATTCAAAACGGGGGGGGGGGGTTCCAGATGAGCTGTTTATGATGCAGTCTCCCTGCCTCTTTAATGGAATTTAAAAGGGCTCCAGATGTTGTCTTTAATTTGTAACACTCCTGGTTTTCTGCCAACCTCTCCCACCACCACCATCACCACCACCACCACAATCATTAAGGAGGAAAAGGTGGAATAGTGGCACAATGCCCTCGATCTGTGGTTATTCAACACTCGCCAACAGAAAGCCTAATCTCAAAGACCTCTATGGGAGCTAGAAACATACATAGTTGGGGTCCCCTGCAGACATCCACATACATTGTGTAGACATTGGTGGTGGGGAGAGGAAGCAATTGCAACCTTGCAGCTGGTGCAGCCCCACTGATCCTTCAGTCAAATTGATGAGTGGTGAGAGGGTTGTATAATGCAACACAAAATGGCTCCTATATAGCTCCAAATAGCTATTTAATGAAGCAGCATCAGTCTCTAGAATAATTAGACACAATCTAACAGAAAGTGAAGTGTGCTGAAGCCCACTGAATTAAATGTTTTAAGTATGCTTAACTCTGCATTGCCTTGTGGCCTTTGGGTTTAAAGCACTGCTTAAACTTTACTACAGAAAGTCCCATCTAATTTCTACCAACAGTGTATATGCTTCAGCCCCTTGAAGACTGTAGGGCAGGAGCAGACAACTTGGTGTCCTCCAGAAGTTTTGGACTACAACTCCTAGAATTCCTGACCACTGGCCACAGAGCCGGCATCATATTTAGGCATTGTTGGGTACCTGCCAAGGCCCACATCCCCTACAGGGGCCCACTTCCTTGCCTCCTGGCCCTGCTGCTCCTCCTCCTTGATGTCACTGCTTGTTGGCCAGACTTCTTCAAGCATGCAAGCCATGACCAGAGTGAGAAGATAGAGTAGCATCCTCCATTTGCCTTGTGCTCTCCCTCTGGGTACTTGTACAAATTGGGTTCTGGGATAGGGGGCAAGTGAATGGGCTGTGAGGAGGAGATGGACCACTCAGATAGGGGCCCCACTGAGGACATCTTGCCTGAGGGCCCTCCCAACACCTGGAGACAGCATTGATGGGCCATGGTGGCTGAGGCTTATGGGAGTTGTAGTTCAAAACATTTGGAGGCATCGGGTTGCCTACTCCTGCTATAAGGATATGCTTGGATGAAGCAGGCAGTCGTAATATAGATGGCAAGTGGTGGGCTCTGCAAGGGGATTGTGGTGATGGGTCTCATATATCTCCTGAGTAGAAAGAGGAATTCTGTGAGCTCTCATGCAGAAAACTGGGCTGAATAACATTGTCCTGTTTTGGTGCCCTTTTGGAACTCATAGCTAAAAAAGGGAGAGATAAGATATCCTGGGATTAGGATACAGCAGGCTTTGTGTATTAAGAAAAGTGTGTTTCCTTGCAACTGGAGCAATCCTGTGCCTGTATATAGCCTGTACCAAGGTCTCCTTCATTTGCTAGAAAACCAGTAAATGACAAGGGGGAAAGGGTGCCGATCACAGGCTTCTCATCTCAAGGGACATCTTCAGTGGGAAATGAGTCATGTGCCACTTTGCAGAGACAATGTTCCCTGCATGGGATATTAGGTCCATTCTGCTGATGTTAGCTGCTGGTCCACTGCCTCCTTGCTTCTCACATACATGGCATGGCTCCCAAGCAGCTTCTCAAAAGAAGATTGCATTCAAAGCAGAATGGTTCATCAGCCTGACAGTGTCAATTTTTTCAGATTTCCTACCAACAGATTTCCTACCAATAAGTTAAGGAAAGCAAAATGGGAATCCAATCAGAGTAAAAACATCTGAGGAACTGCAAAAATGAATCTCGTAAGAGATTTTAAACTTTCAGCCTTTATACGGTGCCTCAGATTCAGTTTTTCATCTTTGCTATTATTAATTAGGTTGACTATAGGGATGGCACGGGCACCCAGTTCTTTCTAGGAATCCAGTGGAACCTCCCCCTCCACACCCCTGAGCCCCACTTGCTGAGCCTCTGCCCGCGCCCACCCCCTGCCCGCACTCTGTGAGCAGCCTGCACTCACACTGGCAGCCTCGTCGAGCTCTGTGGTCACCATTTTTTGAAAAATAAAATGACTATCACAAAGATGTGCATATTTGCATATTTGCAAAAATGTGCATTTTGCGAATGTGCATTTTTGCAGGTGCACGAAAGTGCACATTTCAAAAAATGTGCATTTTCATGCATACAAAAGTATGTGCATTCGCAAAATGCATGTTTTCGTGCATATACAAATATGCACATTTTTGTGATCGCCATTTTATTTTTCAAAAAATGGTGACTGCAGAGCTCGACAAGGCCACTGGGGTGAGTGCGGGTTGCTCGCCAAGTGTGGGAGGGCCTCGAGCATGGTCCAGGGACCAGCGAGTGCGGGCAGGTGCTGGGCAGGCTCTCAGAGAACCCGAACAGGGGTGGGTTTGCACATCCCTACTCAACTATTCCTCGAGAACAGCCTTCCTCAACTTGGTCTCCTCCAGATGTTTTGGCCTTCATCTCCCATCAGCCCTGGCCAGCATGGTCAATGGTCATGCAGCCATAGTCCAAAACATCTGGAGGGTACCAGGTTGGGGGAAATGTCTCTAGAACAAAAATGCAGAACCTCTGTCAGCATTAGGGCTGAATTCCATTTTGAGAAGCTTTCAGGGGCCATGTTCCAGTGGTGGGCAGGGCTGAAGGCAAGCGGTGTGGTACCAAAACAAATCAAGAAAACAAAGCTTGAGGAGAAGCATTTCAACCTTTCAAAATGGGGAGGGGACTACACAAAAGATAGGAAACTACCCAAATGATTGGTGGTTGAGGTAAAGGGGGTGGGCCAGGGGAACTGGAAAGGGGTGAGGCCTTCTGGGGATCCCCCCAAAAGCTGGATTGCTCCCCTCAGCCTAAGATTCTGTACTCCTGCTCTAGAATATAGGAAATACTAAGTGCTTTGGTAAGACCAGCAACATTTCTTCTGTAGTTCTGTATTTCACCTGATTATCACCTGGGATGAAATTTGAAGTGAATTTACAGGCTCCTCTTCAGTTGAAACACAGGAGGAATTGCAAAAAGAAGCCAAAAAGAATTATTATTATTATTATTATTATTATTATTATTATTATTAAACATGCAACACTTCTCAGGGGCCTCTCTCTCTTCTTCACTTGAATCCATTAATATCTACTGTTTAAAGGGAAAGGGGAAGTATGTTAAAAGAATGATAAGCACAAATGATTCCTAGGGATCAACTAGCATTTTAACAACTCAAGACCCGTGAAGCAGTAGAAAACAATTACTTGTGAGACTTTTAAGAAGATCCCTAACACAAACAAACCTCTCTGTGAAGCGGAATAGACTGAATCCCGTGCCTTAGTTAGTATGCACACACTAACAGTAGGATACTGTTGGTCCTTAATTATGAATCATCAACTTTGGCATGAAAAATACATAGATGTACATGTTATGAAATATTGCCCTGACTTGAGTTTACTTTTTTATGTGCCAAAAATGTCAGTTCCTAGGAAGAGCAGACAGCATAGCTTCTCTGCCCAAAGGAGGAGTTGTGCTTGTCTAAGAAACTGCCCTCTTGGAAATTAAAATGTCTCTAATTAAAAAAGAAGAAGACGTGAGGTTCACCTTAAAGAGCAACTATAAAGTAACATCAGCAGCCCTCACTTATTAAACCTAAGCTGCTTACATGCCTATATCTTAAGAAACAAGGCAGATGCTATGAAGTTTATCCCCAGGACACATAAATCACAGTACTGCAATTAGCCAAGTAGATTTTCTCCACAAATAGACTTTAAAATGAAGATGGATTTTAAATGACCAAATGTAACCAAGGTTTTCTTTTGCAAAAATATAACAGATTAGAACCACAGGAAGGTTTACAGCAACACGGGGGTGACAGAGAATGACCAAGCAATATAGTGTCCTGCAATGTTGTGTACTAAAGTAATAAACTGTATCCGGCATTTTTACTGACTCAGTTCTGTCGACACAATTCTTGGTATTGCTTGGCATTACACCATAATTGTCCAGCCATGTGCCATTTTATGTATAACAGGTGCTTTTAGTTTCCAAACGGAATTGATGCTATGCAGCTAAAACGATAATCTCTGTGTCCATATTTCTTTGGACCCAAGTTAATCAGAGATTTAAACAGTTAAAAAAAACCCACCATAATGTTATCTCATTTTGAAAGGTTAACAAAATAAAGGCAACAAAAAGAAGAATATGCATAATAATAAATCACAATCACCAAAGAAACAAAGGAATTCACTAATTATAAATCTAAATAGGAGCATACACTTTTGAGTCCCATGGGTTTCACAGGAGAGATTCAAGTACATCATTGTCTTTCCTGCTTAAATAAATGGGACTTAAAAGTGCCTGGCAACCTGATCCTAAACAGGTTTATGCAAAAATTAGTTCCACTGAGTTCAACGGAAGTGTGCTTAGGATTGTGGTCTAAGTTTGACAGGATCCAGACCATAATTAATCCAAGGGGGAAGAATTACACAAACAAAGCTTGAAAGGCAGGACAAACTATTTTTGCTTGCAAAATGATGAATGGACAGAATAGTGGCTGCACATTTTGCCTCATATCTCAGATTCCACAAGGGCTGAAGACTTGCTTTTTTATTTTTAAATGAAAACTGGTAACCTGGAGATTACATTTTATGCATGGTAAAATGAATAAAATGTAATCTCCCTTTCCCCTTCCTGCAGATGCCCATACATGGAGGGGAGAAGAGAATATTAGTTGTATGCTTCAGAACTGAAGTAATACACATGGCCATTTAACCCCCAACCCCACCACCCACCTTAAGATCCAGGGCAAGCTCTAAAATGGCCTAGGTGCACCACTGATGCCCATCACCAGCTTGCCCTACATGAGGAGGCATCTGAACTGGCCATTACTGGAAACAGAGAAAGACTTTTAGCATGATCTACCAAGGAAATACTGACATTCTTAACAACTTCACACCTTGGATGAGAGCTGAGAGAAAAAGCAGAAGGACATCAGACCTATATGGGCCTGAAAAAGTCCGCTGTCTTCGACATGCCCTTTTGTCACCACCTGTAGGCAGCTGCCCAAAGGGAGGATGCTGATGCTCTGAGTTAGAAGGCAGACGTATTAGTCATTTTGGTGTGTTAAAGATTGCTTGTGCCAGAAGGTAATCATCTATGTGTCCTGACTGTGCTCAGAAAACGCTCTCACCTATTTGCTATTGGACAAGATTTGAAATGGTAGGCCAACGTGATACAGAAATGGAATTGAAATGTCAAGTGAGATTTAAAGTAAAGAGAGAAAAATGACTCCAACTTGTCTTTAATTTTCTTGGTAGAGGAAAGCTCTTGAAGGTGTTACTGCAAATTTATCTTTATAATTAGAAAGCTTCTTCCATCTCCTATTGAAGGAAGTCAGTGAGTGCTTTGCCACTGACTTTGGTGAAGGCAGAATGGATCCTCCCCCCCCCACACACAAAAATCATTAAAAATAATTACCTTCCCACTTCAAGGCAATGCCACATGTAACCATTTTGCAGCAATACCAACAGTCTCTGTTTTATGGTCTTTTGATCATGCATTTAAATTAATTTGAAAGGCTGGATGATAATTTCAGTTTTACGGTGTTTTCTTTGGTCTTCCCATCACTAATATTTATGAGGTACTCTGGGTTTTTTTTGCTGAAGCTAACAAAAATATCCTAAAGCTTTGCAATTTGGCCAGCCTGCTTTTATACACATGCCTACTTCACCAGCAATCGTGGTAAAATATTCAGCATGGTCTCCTCAGCAATTTTGTTCATTTAAAAAAGCAGAAGAGCTAGAATCACTTACTCAGCTTCAGATAAACATTTAGGGTGCAATCCTGTCGGAATTCCCATCAGCCTCTGAACTTGGAGGCTGACGGGAATCCTATGCAGAGTGGGAGGAGCAGTGGAAGTGATTTTCACCTCCATGCTCCTCTCAATCTGCAATTTAGATAGACAGGCATTTTTGACCATCTAACTGAGGCTTTGGGGAGGGGGTAGGAGGGAGACTGGGGAGGTCTGTGGATACAGCATAATCCAACCTCCCCGGTCCCCTCCCCATCCACTGGTATGCCCCATTTCCCTCCTTTCCAAGGTTGTGTTTGTGAGCTTGTTAGAGGCAGCTGGCATGGTTCTCTCCATGCTGCCGGGGTAGGGGTGGGGAGCTCAGACTCCTGGGTCTGAGGTTGGACTGCTGATTCCGACCTCAGATCCAGGAATCCAAAATATCCTATGGCCCCCGAGATGCTGTCTAGGGGCCATAGGATTGCTCTCTTAGATACAGAATGCAGCATGTTTCCTGAGGAGGCTATAAGATTTCAGAAATTTTCTAGAGCCCAGACTCTTTCTTGGATATATCAGTTGTGTACATCCTGGTCCAGTTTCTAATTTTTCTTTTGTTCTTTCTCAGTCTCTCATTGAAAAAAATAATGAAAATGAACATATGGTTCTGTTTAGTATTCAGGGTGGCTTACAAAAATTAAAATTACAAAAAGGAATCAATGAAATCAGTATTAGCTTTTTGGTCCTCAGTTAAGAAAGTTGCTAGTGGTAGTAGTAGTAAAAGCGACCAAGCACTTTACTCAAGATGGGTGAATATGCGATGTTTGAGCTCCTTGGGCTTCTCCAAATTCTTCCTTAAAGCTTGTTTCACGTCATTGGCATTCCCAAACATGAGTGTGTGTGTTTTTCGATCAGGAGAAATGCACATTTTAAAAGTGCATTTTTCCTTCTTTTTTTTTAAACCACTTTTTCCACGATTGAAAATGCACATCCCCCCCATAGGCTAAGGCATGAAAATGCAGAATTTGGAGGGATTTCTGCATGTGCACAAGAATACAAATGCACTATTTCGGATGTGCACATCTGCACAAGTGCACACTTCTGAACATGGACAGAAGTACAGGAAATTGCAAAATTTCCCAAAAAGTGTGTTCCTGCTTGCATTGGCATTCATGTTGCAAATGGGACAAGCTCGCATACATTGTGAATGGGAATTAAATTCTCATACATCCCTTCACTTTACAAAGTATTAAGAAAGACAATTCCATGTCCAAAGGATTACAACCTGAGAGAACATAAAATGTAAATGTGAAGGGGGGCAAGAAAGATAGAAATGGGAATGTGCGGACATGTAAGAGAGATAAAACATGGTGCTTTCATAAAAGTAAGGATCAACTGGTATTCAGTGGAGTATTGCCCATGAACTAGGGATGGACAAATCCATCCAGTTCAATTCCACTCAGATCCTGATTTACATTAAGTTCATTCTGTCCAATTTCCACATCAGTTTGTAAATTTGTTTTTAAAGTCAGCACCAAAAAATCTATGTATTTTTGAGTGCATTTATGAAAATATATACACATTTCTGTCCACCCTTTTCTAAATTTACACATTTTTGCATGTGATTTTCTCTAATATAATGCAGCTTTGTGTGCACCCTTTTTGTGTGTTCATTTCATGGTTTGCAAACTGCACTGCAAAGTTCAGGAAAGTGCAAATATCGTATCACTGCATTCTGGTTTGTGTGCCGGTTCAGGAAGATTGAATTAGGTATGTTTGCATTGACATATCCAGACTCAGCTAAGTAGTGCCCTCACCCTGCGCCCAGCTCGCCTGGCTGTGGTGGGGGACTGTTGCGGGGGGGGGGGTTCAGGACAAGGATGAAGGCCATTGGCCTTCACTCCTTGCGTCAGCCATGGGCGGGGTCGAGCTGGCCGCTGTTTAGGCTGCGCTGTCCCCAGCCTCCGCTTCACTCCTCACAGTTTGAGCTCTCCTTTGAGCTCCTCGATGGTGGCAGCATCTCGGCAGCGGCAGCGTCCTCTGTCCTCAACTGCGACTGGCGCAGCTGAGGCACCGAGGTGACTGCAGCGAGGAAGAAGCGGTGGCGGCGATGTTCGGTGGCGGTGGCTGCAGTGGTGACAGCATCGTCCAGGCTGTCTGGGGCGAAGGTGGTTTGTTCCCCCCCTCGCGGCACGAGCACGAGGCTTTGCCCGCGCCTCCCTCCTTGCGCACCTGACCCACCAGGGTCGCCTGCTTAGGAGAGGGGGGATTATTTAGCGTCTGCGGGCGAGGTGGACAATGGCGGTTCGCTCCCCTCCTCGGCACAACCATGAGGTTTCTCCCGCGCCTCCTTCCCCATGCCCCTGACTCACGAGCATTGCCGCAGATCACCGGCTGTCGCTTGCTCAGGGAAGGGGGGATTCTTTTCCGGTGGCAGCGTCTGCGGAGTGAGGCAGTCAACAGCGGTTGCCCCCCCCAGGCATGAGCACGTGGCTTCTCCTGCACTTCCCTCCCCATGCGCTTGACTTGCCAGGGTTGCCATGGTTCGCAGGCCGCCGCCTGCCTAGGGGAGGTGGGATTCTCTTGTCCTGCGCTGGCCCCTCTGCGATCCCCTTACTCCTTGCCGCCTGAGCAAGGCGAGTGGAAGGTTTTTGTTTGTTTGTTTGTTTGTTTTTCTTCAGGCCCTCGACCTGTTTCCCCCCTCCCCGGACCAAATAGCTGTTCTAGTCGGCCAGCTGGGAGCCGAGCAGCCTCTCTGTAGGGATGGCGGAGAATTTCTCCCCGAAACTTCGGGGGGCCGAGCGCCAACGTGTTCGGCCCCCCGAACAAGTTTCGGGGAGAAATCCTCCTCCCCCCCGCCCCCCGCCCCCCCCGGGACGGGACTTACCTTCCCTGAATGTCCCTCCCGGCGGCGGGTCCGGCTGGCGGTTCGTCCGGTGTTCGAGCGGGGCGGGAGCGGCAGCCGGTCTTTCGACCGGCTGCCGCCCCCGCCATTGCAATGAAAGAAAAAAAAAAAAACACGTCCCCTGATAGGCTACGTGACGATTCACGTAGCCTATCACGGCAAGATTTGCAAAGTCAGCCGTGATAGGCTACGTGAATCGTCACGTAGCCTATCACGGGTGACTTTAAAAAAAAAAAAGTGTGTATGGATAATGGTGGCCCCCATAGTGAGCCGCCATTCCCCTTCCTTATTTGGTTGCTGTAGTCTACGTCAATGTTTACATAGACTACGGCGAAAATAATATTTTCGCCGTAGTCTACGTAAACATTGACGTAGACTACAGCAACTAAATAAGGAACGCGAATGGCGGATCCCTCTGGGGGCCGCCATTCGTGTACGCGCTTTTTTTTTTTTTTTTTAAGTCACCCGTGATAGGCTACGTGACGATTCACGTAGCCTATCACGGCTGACTTTCTAGATCTAGCCGTGATAGGCTACGTGAATCGTCACGTAGCCTATCAGGGGACTTTTTTTTTTTTTTTTTTTTACTTTCGTGTTCGCGGCCGGGCGAGGCGGGAAGCCTCCTCCCCGGCCTGAATTTCGGCCGGGCGAGGCGGGAAGCCTCCCCCCCCGGCCTGAATTTCGGCCAGGCGAGGCGGGAAGCCTCCCCCCCCGGCCTGAACTTCGCGGGGGGAGCAGCGAAGCGCTCCCCCCCACCGCGAAAAAGCTGCGAGAAAAGGTAAGTGACTTTCGTTCACCCCTACCTCTCTGGTCCAGCAGAGGTTAGGCTTCAACGCCCCCTGGTGGCCCTGTTGCACCTCAGTATAAGTCTGTAACGACAAGAGGGGGAAAGAAAAAAGAAAAACAATTATGAATGAATGAATGAATGAATGAATGAATAAATAAATAAATAAATAAAATTGGTGGGGAGGAGTGAAAGGAAGGCACCCGTTATTGCCCTCAGGGCCTTTTCTGGTTCCTGGACGCAATTCACAAGCGGGGAGAGAACAGTAAATTTAGGTGTATAAATAAATAAATAAATATTTTTTTATATAAAAAAAGGAAAAAAGAAAAGTACGTAGGAGGGTAGCACATTCCCCAATACACAGTGATGCCACCCAAAAAGGATTGGGGGGGGAGGCAAGGGCAAAGCTGCTTGCCTCCCAGCTAAGCACCCCTTCAATCAGGCCAACTCTTCATCATCCAAAGATGAAGATCCTGATATGGCCCTCATTCTAGCTAGGCTCGAGGTGGCGGAGAGGGACTTAGGGATCCCTGTATTACCTACCTCTGCCAGGCAGGCTCCCCGGACCTCAGGTTCAAGGGTAACCAGAGGGCAAGCTCGCAAAGATCTATTGCTTTCTATTTCAGACAGGCTGGGAGCCATCGAGGCTTCTCAGCAGGTCATCGCTGGGCAAGCTGCATCCGCAACGGCCGCAGCACCTGCATGCTCACTTGTGGAGCAGCCCCTTCCCGCGCAAGGGTCACTGGCATCTGTTTCACCAGCTCCAGCAGTTTAGGACCATAGCCAGAACCTCGACGCTCCAACCAACCATGGCGCAGGTGAGGTTCCGAGACCTGGGGAGATAGCACCACCGACCGGTTGGAACCAGCTCCTGCCATACGGGTGGTTCCCCTTCTCGACCGGGATGTGTTGGCCATTTCACACCCCAGCAGGGGGTATCCCAGGGTTCCCTTGGCCAGGTCTACCACCCCACTGCTTTGGCCCGGGATACACGCTCCTGGCCCACAGCTATGCCGCACCAGGTGGGGCCGCTCATGCGGCTGGCATCCCTGTGTATGCCCAACCCCATGGGGCCTTAGGCCCTCCTATAAACCCTGCTTGCAGGACCGAGGGGGGGGGAAACATCCACAGCCCCCCCGGATCCTGAGCCTCGCACAGCCAGTCTTAGGGAGGCTCCTCAACATGCCCCATCCACCATGGCAGCTTGCGCTGCCGTGTGCTGTGGCCCTGTGGGCGAAGGCTCTGACGAGCCTGGGGCAAGCAATAAGGACCCTTATCCCCACATAGATAAAGGGGCAATCCTGACTGGGGAGACATCTACCCCCCTGGGATACCACCTATTGCCTGCCACTAGGGAGAAAATACTACGGGGAGAATTTGTTGACGTCTTTTCCCTGCTATTCCAGGTGTCAGAAACAAAAGAGGGGGAGAAATCATGACAGGGATCATGAGAGGGTCAGGCGTAGGAAGGTGCCCCGCACTTGGGCAAACTGGCTGCCCGGCTTCTTAATATATATGGATGTCATTCAGCAATAGCACCCAGAATGTGGTTGGGTCCTCACTAAGTACTTGGATATTATATATAGGGCCTATACTGAATATGAAGGCGGAGCTTGGCTGGTCTACGATGAATCTTTTCGTATGCGAGTCATGTTTGACCCCACATTGCGCTGGGACGCCAAGGATCAGGATCTCTGGCTGCAGTTTATGACTCCTGCCAGGCCGGGTTTTGGTGATCGGTCAGATAGTGGGCACATCGTAGCTAAGCTGACGCCCGCCTCAGCCCCTAAGGCTGGGGTAGGACAGGCGGTTCAACACCATGCACTCTGCTGGGAATTTGGCTCCAAGGGTGTCTGCTTCAAGAATCCATGCCGATTCCTCCATGTATGCTCCATCTGCAGGGGAAAACATGCCTTCATTGGCTGTCCAAAGGCCAAAGGTTTGCAGGGCCCAAATAGGGAATGGCAGGGTGGCAGGAAGTCCGGTGGCAGCTCACAACCTCCGCCAAAAGGGGCCCAGCCCAATTAAGTTGCGGCCCCTGCAGCACCTTTTGAAGCGATACCCACTCCAGGATAACACCCGCTATTTGGACAAGGGATTTTCCCTGGGTTTCAGGATTCCATTTCTGGGCCAACGCCAGGCCCAAATTTCCCAGAATCAGAACTCTCTTGCAGGTTTCGAACAGTTGGTCATAGATAAGATCAATAAGGACGTGGCCACGGGGCGGGTCATTGGCCCCTTTGATTCCCCCCCGTTCCCCAACCTCAGGGTCTCTCCATTGGGCATTGTGCCAAAGAAGGCCATGGGTGAATACCGGCTGATCCACAACCTGTCCTTCCCCAGGGGTGTATCGGTGAACAACTCCATCGCTGAGCTCCTATGCTTGGTCCACTACACGTCATTTGACACGGCAGTATCCAAGGTGAAGGCACTGGGCCCCGGTGCCCTCTTGGGGAAATGCGATATTAAATCCACATTCCGCATCTTGCCAATCCACCCTGATGACTTTAACCTTCTGGGATTCAGTTTTTTCGGGAAATTTTATGTAGATCGGGCCCTACTCATGGGATGCTCTGTATCCTGCGCTATGTTTGAGAAGTTCAGTTCCTTCTTGGAATGGGCTTAGATTGATAAAACCGGGTCCCATTGGGTTGGGCACTACCTTGACGACTTCCTATTTGTGGGCCCACCCGGCACCCCCCAGTGCGCTCGGCTAATGTGGGAATTTTCCACCCTTGCTGATGAGCTGGGTGTACCGTTAGTGGAGGGAAAGACTGAGGGCCCTTCACCCACTATTAAGTTTTTGGGCATTGATTGAACTGGACTCCGTGAAGCAGCTTTGTAGGCTCCCGGCCGACAAACTGCAGGCCCTAAAGGATAAGATTCTGCACATGCTGCATTCTAAGAAGGTCACACTACTGGCCCTACAGGAAGTAGTTGGTCAACTTAACTTCGTTTGTCGGGTAATCGCCCTGGGCAGGACTTTCCTTAGACGCCTTTGTAATGCCATGCGGGGCCTGCGCTTGCCACACCATCAGATTCGGGTATCGTCCACCATGAAGGACGATCTCTGTGTTTGGCTGCATTTCCTCAACACATTTAATGGCATTTCCTTCTGGAAGCATGAGTTATTATTAGAAGCTGAACTGCAGATACACTCAGATGCATCGGGGACCCTGGGCTTCGGGGTTGTGTTTCGGGATAGATGGTGTCACGCACGGTGGCCGGCAGAATGGCTAGATCTGGGTGTGGGTAAGGACCTTACCTTCTTAGAACTCTTCCCAATATACGTTGCTGAGCATTTGTGGGTGGCCCAGCTTTCTAATTCCATTGTGCACTTCTGGTGCGACAATCAAGCCACCGTCCAGGTCATTAATTCCTTGTCATCTCACAATGATAGGGTCATGAGTTTGGTCTGGGCTTTCATGTTGCAGTGCCCTCAGTGCAATATTTTATTCCGTGCACGGCACATCCCCGGCATGGACAATGTCTTAGCTAATGCATTGTCATGGAACCAGGTGCAGCATTTCTGAGAACTGGCCCCCTGGGCGCGTGCCATGCTGGACACCATGCTGGCTGCCCTATGGGAAGTTGGCTGGAAGAGGTGGAACAGGCCATCCTGCAGTCCTTAGTCCTCAGCACGAGAGCAGCTTACGCCAGGTCAGGTAGGGAGTTCTTTGCCTACTGGGTGGCGGCACATCTTCCTCAGTGGTGGCCAATTCCAGTTGATCACTTGCTTCAGTTTTGTGTTGATGCCCACAGCCGGGGTCTAGCAGCCTGGGCCATCAGTGTAAGGCTTTCTGCACTTGCCTTCTGGTTTAAAATGAAGGGTGTGGTGGACAACACCACAGACATCCAGATCTGGTGGGTGCTTCAGGATTGGTCCAAGGGGTCCCCGGTGCCACCTGACCCCAGACGCCCTCTGTCACCAGATATATTGTTGGGTTTATGGGGCCTGTGGCCTTCGTTGTGCAACTCGACACATGAGGCCACTTTGTTTCACGCTGCAGCACTCACGGCATTCTTCGGAGCATTCATGATTTCTGAGTTGGTGGTGTCAGCCAAAGGTGACCTGTCGGGATGAGCCTTGCAGTTCAGTGACTTACAGGTTTCTCAGCAGGTGGCCCTTATTTGGCTTAGGAAGTCTAAGACCGACCAGGCAGGGAGGGGTGTCAGTTTGTCGCTTTTTCCAGCCCCTGTGTCGGACCTTTGCCTGGTCACCACCTTGGGGGATTTTCTCAAGGTTCAGGGTAATCTGTCTGGGCCCCTTTTTTGCCATAGTGACTCCTCTCCCTTAACCAAATATCAATTTTGGGTAGTCACACAGCGAGCTTTAAAGGCGTTAGGTTTGGGTGCACTTCGTTTCGGCACACATTCCTTCCAGATTGGGGCTGCCTCCACCGACGCAGCTGTGGGATTCACATCAGATAAAGTGCAGTCCATGGGCAGGTGGCACTCCAAGGCGTATTGGGCCTACATGAGGCCACTGCCAGGCCTTTAAGGCTGTGAGTAGAGATGGCGGAGAATTCCACCACGGATTTCAGTGAGGCCGAATGCACTGGCATTCAGCCCCCCGAAACCCATGGCAGAATGGCCTCCCACCACCTGCCACCCGGTGGAATCCCCCCGGGATGAAGCTTACCTGGGGAGAAGGCGAAGGCAGAGGCAGCGGCGGCTCCAGCAGCGGATCTGGCAGTGGTGGCTGGTCTCTTGGCCGGCTGCTGCTAGGGATGTACGAAAGTCCCTTACCTTTTACGAAACTTGATTCACGGTGGGGGGGAGGCACTCCGTCCCTCCCCCTGAAATTCTGGCCGGAGGGGAGGTGCCCTGTCCCTCCCGCCGCGAATCCTGGCCAGCCGGGTCTGCAAATGGCAGCGGCCATAGCCACCGCTGTTTGCGTCCCTGCAGTCAGCCATGATAGGCTACGTAAATGTTTACGTAGCCTATCACAGCTGAGTGAAAAACAAACCGTGCGTACGCAAGTTGTGGTGCCCATAGGCGCCTCCATTTACTTTCCTTATTTTGGCACATCTAGTCTACGTAAACATTTACCTAGACTACAGTGAAAATAAGGGGAATGCAAATAGCGTTTGCGTACGTGCGTTTGTTTGTTTTTTCACTCAGCCATGATAGGCTACGTAAACATTTACGTAGCCTATCATGTTTTTTTTTAACTTGGAAATGGCGGCAGCAGCAGCTGGTTGGAAGACCAGCCGCCGCAGCCACCACAGCCGCCGCAGCCGCCACAGCCGCCACAGCCGCCGCCAGGGAGATCCGCCCAAGGTAAGTCCCGTCCCGGGGAGGCGGGGGGGCAGACCATTTCGCCACCGATTTCGGGGGGCCAAATGCGCTGACATTCGGCCTCCCCGAGATTCGTGGCAAAATTCTCTGACATCCCTAGCTGCTGCGGCCGCAAATGGCGGCCATTGTAGCAGCCACCATTTGCGTCCTTCCAGGTTGCCGTGATAGGCTACGTAAGTATTTAAGGATGCCATTTGCGTCCCTGCTCTTTACCGTGATAGGCTACATAAATACTTACGTAGCCTATCATGGCAGCCTGGAAGGATGCAAATGCTGGCTGCTATGACGGCCGCCATTTGCGGCCGCAACAGCCCAGCCGTGGCCGGAACTCTGGCTGTGGCTGGCCC
The DNA here is from genome assembly GCF_057233095.1 of Heloderma suspectum. Lineage (NCBI taxonomy): Eukaryota > Metazoa > Chordata > Lepidosauria > Squamata > Helodermatidae > Heloderma > Heloderma suspectum. The sequence continues at coordinate 196,090,249 of NC_139458.1, forward strand.
CAGCCGGCGACTCCACGGACCAGCTGTGGAGTGGGGCTGGCCGGGGAGGATTTCGAGGGGAGGGATGGAGGGCCTCCCCCCCACGGTGGATGCCCCAGTGTGGAACCAGGTAGGTGTTTCATGCATCCCTAGCTGTGAGGACTGTTGTGTTCATTCCTTGTTGCTTGTTCTTCTAGATGGCGGGAGTGCGAGTGAACCAGTGAAGGTGCTCATCTGCGGGTACAGCATGGTTTTTTGGGCCGGTTAGGGATGTACGAATGTCACTTACCTTTTTGCGGATTCTGTTCATGGTGGGGGACGAGGCGTTCCATCCCTCCCCCCGGAATCCTCGACAGGGGGGAGGCAATCCGGTCCTCCCCCCAGAATCCTTGATGGCTGGCTGTGCTCCGTGGCGGCTCCGCAGAGCAGCCAACCAGGCCCAGGCCAGGGCTGTCCACAGCCGTATTTCTGGCCGCGGAGGGCTCTGGGTAAAAAAAAAAAAAAACCCGTATGCAAATGGCGGCGGCTACGGCCGCTGCCATTTGCGTTCCTTATTTTTGGCCATCTTAGTCTACGTCAATATTTACATAGGGGCGCTATTTGTTTTCCCCTTTCTTTTCTTCATCTTAGTCTACGTAAATATAGGGATGGCAGAGAATTCCGCCATGGATTTCGGTGAGGCCGAATGCCAGTGCATTCGGCCCCCTGAAATCTGTGGCAGAACGGCCTGCCACCCCCCCGCGGATCCCTCCCGGGATGAGACTTACCTGGGGTGGATCTTCCAAGCGGCAGTGGCTCAGGCGGTGGCTGTGGCGGCAGCAGCTGTGGTGGCTGGTCTTCCAACCGGCCACCGCCATTTGCAGTCTTGTAGGGTTGTGTGTGTGTTTTTTTTTTTTACAAGACGTGATAGGCTACATAAAGACTTACGTAGCCTATCACGTCTGGGTTTAAAAAAAAAAAAGCGTACACAAATGGCGGCGGCTATGGCCGCCGCCATTTGCGTTCCTTATTTTTGGCCATCTTAGTCTATGTAAATATTTACGTAGACTAAGATGGCGAAAATAAGGGGAACACAAATAGCGTAGTGGGCGCTTTTTGTGTTCCCCCTTATTTTTGCCATCTTAGTCTATGTAAATATTTACGTAGACTAAGACAGCCAAAAATGAGGAACGCAAGTGGCGGCGGTCATAGCCACCGCCATTTGCGTACGCGCGTTTTGTTTTGTTTTTTTAAGCCAGACATGATAGGCTACGTAAGTCTTTACGTAGCCTATCATGGCTGACTACAGGGATGCAAACGGCGGCAGCTACGACCGATGCCATTTGCGTCCCTGCTAGCCAGCGGCCGGATGCCCGGCTGCTGGCGGAGCCAGCCGGCAGCTCCGCAGAATGCCCGCCGAGTGAAGCCGGCTGGCCAGTTTTCTGGGGGGAGGGACAGAGCACCTCTCCCCCCAGCGAAACCCGGCAGAGCCAGGTAAGGGGAGTTTCGTACATCCCTACATAAATATTGACGTAGACTAAGATGGCAAAAAGAAGGAACGCAAATGGCGTCAGCCATAACCACCGCCATTTGTATATGCGTTGTTTTTTTTAAAAAAGCCAGACGTGATAGGCTACGTAAGTAAGTCTTTACATAGCCTATCATGTCTATCAGGGAAAAAAAAGGAAAAGACCAGACTGCAAATGGTGGTGGTGGCAGCCGGTCGGAAGACCAGCCGCCGTTGCCACCGCCGCCGAAGCCACCGCTGGAGCCGCCGCCGTCCGGAACATCCGCCCCAGGTAAGTCTCGTCCTGGGGGGATCCGCGGGGGGCGGAGGGGGTGGCAGGCAGTTCCACAATGGATTTCGGGGGGCCAAATGCACTGGCATTCGGCCTCACCGAGATCTGTCACAGGATTCTCTGACATCCCTAAGGCCGGTCAGAGGGCCTCCTCAAGCTGCGGATCCCAGCTAGAGCTCAGCAGCTACACCACCATTCAGTGTTTGGGCAGACGTGGGATATGGTGGGAGCGCCTCCTGCCCATGTTATTCCAGCAAGGGCTGGTGAAGGTTCCTCTGCAGATTCTGGTGCTGCACTTAGGGGAGAATGATCTAGGCCTGTTGAAAGGCAAGGCCCTGATTCTTCTAGCCTGGGAGGATTTGCGACTGATTTGGCGTCGCTGGCCGGGAATCACCATTATCTGGTCCAACCTACTACCCAGAGTGGCTTGGAGGGGTGGCTTAGATCCACGTGCCATGGATAGGCCCCGTAACGAGGTCAACAGGGAAGTTGGGAACTTTCTAATCAAACAGGCCGACCGGACCATCACCCACCCCGAAATTTCTCCTGCCCGGGGGATGCTCTACAGAGCTGATGGTGTTCATCTCACCGAACTAGGCAATGACGTCTTTTTGACTGTTCTGCAAGGAGGCATTTGGGAGTGTTTACGGCGCAGTAAGCAGAGGCTTGTTGCCCTCCTGTGGCTGCTCCGGGTGGGTACTCCGCTGGGGAAGAGGACAGGTGAGCATTCACAGGCACCATTTCAGGTGACTGGTAAGGCCCGAGGCTTCCGGCTCTGGGTTTTGTGGCACCAGTCAGGAGTAGGGATGTCAGAGAATTTTGCCACGAATCTCGGGGAGGCCGAATGCCAGCGCATTCAGCCCCCCGAAATCAGTGGCGAAACTGTCTGCCCCCCCCGGGATGGGACTTACCTTGGGCGAATCTCCCTGGAGGCGGCGGCGGCTCCGGCGGTGGTTCAGCAGCAGCGGCTGCAGCGGCCGGTCTTCCCACAGGCTGCCGCCGCTGCCATTTCCAAGTTTTTTTTAAAAAAAGTGATAGGCGACGTAAAGATTTACGTAGCCTATCACGGCTAGATTTTTTAAAAATACCGTGATAGGCTACGTAAATGTTTACGTAGCCTATCACGGCTGAGTTAAAAAAAAACAACAACAACCGCACGTCCGCAAATGGTGGCGCCCATGGGTGCCGCCATTTGCGTTCCTTATTTTGGCACGTCTAGTCTACGTGAACATTTACGTAGACTACGGCGAAAATAAGGGGAACGCAAATACCGTAGTGTCTATGCTATTTGCGTTCCCCTTATTTTCACCGTAGTCTACGTAAATGTTTACGTAGACTAGACATGCCAAAATAAGGAACGCAAATGGCGGCGCCCATGGGCACCGCCATTTGCGTACGCGCGGTTTTGTTTTGTTTTTTCACTCAGCCGTGATAGGCTACGTAAACATTTACGTAGCCTATCACGGCTGACTGCAGGGACGCAAATGGTGGTGGCTACGGCCGCTGCCATTTGCAGACCCGGCCAGCCAGGATTTGTGGTGGGAGGCACAGGGTGCCTCCTCCCCAGCCAGAATTTCGGGGGGAGGCATGGGGTGCCTCCCCCCTGGCCAGAATTTTGGGGGAGAGGGACGAGGCACCTCCCCCCCGGCCAGAATTTCGGGGGGGAGGGACAGGACGCCTTCCCCCCGGCCAGAATTTCAGGGGGAGGGATGGAGCTCCTCCCCCCCACCGTGAATCAAATTTCGTAAAAGGTAAGTGACTTTCATACATCCCTAGGAGATACGGCTTATCTCTGAGGCCAGCCCTCCTCACCCACTCGGGTTCTGTGGCTCGAGGCGGGGTGACAGGGGAAGGCCTCCCCGCCCAAAATTGGGTATGTCTGTTTGGGGAGGCAATGGTGGACACCTCGCCCCAGACGACGAATGCCTCACTCAACACCTGTCATGTCGTTCTTGTTTGCTGCGTGCCTGCCGGTGCTTCCTTTGCAGATTGTAATCTATCAATAAATGTGGCCCCATTTTATCCCAAAATCTATTTGTGTTGTCTCGTCATTTCTCCCCCCCTGTCCACCCACAACTCACCCATCCCTACTCTGAACATGAATGATCATACAGCCAAAATGACTAATAGCCATTGACAGACCACACATTTGCCTAATCCCCTTACCAGAACATACAGGGATTAAGAACATAGTCATGAACAATGAATTTGACAGGCTCACAATAGGTTAAATCCAATTGCTTGCATTAATTGCCCATTATATTGGGCAGATCAAAGACAGCTTACAGAACTCCTTAAAAACAGAATAGCACAAAAATATATAAGATCCTTGAAAAATCCTTGAAAAAGATTTTTTTCTGATCTGAAAAGATTTCGCACATAACTCAGTGCTATCATTCTGTGAGTTTTAGAGATGTCAGAGTAATCTGGTTGAGGGGTAGAGATCAGCAAGTTTTCGCCAGCAAATCATACAAAAACTAGGGATGTATGAAAGTAACTAACCTTTTCAAAGGGTGACATTTGCGGTGTGGGGGAGGAGCTCCGTCCCTCCCCCTGAAATTCTCTCCGTCCGTCTCTGCTCCACGGAGATTCCGTGGAGCTGCCGGCCAGGGCCGCTCGCAGCTGGACATCCGGCCACTGGGCAGCCTTCAGGGACGCAATTGGTGGCTGCCATAGCCACCGCCATTTGCACCCCTGTATTTTGCCATGATAGGCTATGTAAATATTTATTTACATAGGATGGATGAAAGTCCCTTACCTGGTCCCGCACCTTGCTTCGCGGTGGGGGGCAGGCGCTTCGGTTCTCCCCCTGAAGTTCTTGCCAGGGGGGAGGTGCCCCGCCCTGCCCGGCCAAAATTTAGGCCGGGGGAGAGGTGCCCCATCCCTCGCCGCTGAAATTCAGGCCCGGGGGGAGCGCCCCGTCTCCCCAGCCGCGAAATAAAAAAAACAAAGTAAAAAAGAAAACATGTGATAGGCTACGTAACGATTTACGTAGCCTATCACGGCTAGATTTTCAAAGTCAGCCATGATAGGCTACGTAAATCTATACTTAGCCTATCACGGGTGACTTTGGGGGAAAAAAAAGTGCGTACGCAAATGGCAGCACCCATGGCCGCCAAACCACCTCCAGGACCCGCCGCCAAGAGGGACATTCGAAGGAGGTAAGTCCCATCCCGGGGGTGGTGGGGGGGTGGGGGGGCAGAGAATTTCACTACCAATTTCGGGGGGCCGAATGCATTGGCATTCGGCCTCCCGGAGATTCATGGAGAAATTCTCCGCCATCCCTACCCCATGGACCACAGCATGCCAGGCCTTCCTGTCCTGCGCACTCTCCCGGAGCATGCTCAAGTTCATATTCATTGCATCAGTGATGCTATCTAGCCATCTCATCCTCTGCCGTCCCCTTCTCCTTTTGCCTTCAATTTTTCCCAGCATCAGGGTCTTTTCCAGAGAGTTTTCTCTTCGCATTAGGTGGCCAAAATATTTGAGCTTCAGCTTCAGTATCTGTTCTTCCAATGAGCACTCAGGGTTGATTTCCTTTAGGACGGACTGATTGGACCTCCTTGCAGTCCAGGGGACTCGTAAGAGTCTTCTCCAGCACCACAGTTCGAAAGCATCGATTCTTCGGCGCTCAGCCTTCCTTATAGTCCAGCTTATAGTAACAGCCATATGTTACTACTGGGGAAACCATAGCTTTGATTAGATGGACCTTTGTCGGCAAGGTGATGTCTCTGCTACTTACTATGCTGTCTAGGTTTGCCATAAATATATAAATATAATTGCTGTCAAATGCAAAATTAATATGGTAAATTAATTTTGTACTACATTCAGTTGTACTCTCATAAAATTCTCTTCAGGTTCTTGTATCATATCCATTATTACAGTATTTGAGCATAGCATTAAATAACATTCCAATATGCAATGTGTACTGATTAGCTTTAAAAAAATTGAGTTATGTTAATCAGCCCAACTAATACGCAGTATATGAATCTTGGATTCTTGCTAATTGCAGTAGGCATACATTGGCGCAATGCAAGAAGAGCATAGAAATTGCTCATTGTAATCTGTGCATTTAAAATAACCCATTAGTTAGATTAACCCATCCCTGATTTGATTGATTGTAATTTTAGCAAAGCAGTATTCAACAAAATGAATCAATTAACAGAAGATGTAAACTTATCTAAATCGTAATTTGCAGTCTACATCACTCTTTGGAACAAATATTTGAAACCCAGTAGCTCTCTTCATAATTGTTCTCTGAAATGTACATTAATATAAAGCCAGTTCTGAACACAGCCATGTGTATGATCTTGAAAGCACAACAACACATGTGCTTCTCCCTGTTCTCCTGGCCTTACGAGCCTGTTTTCCTTTTCCTGTTTAGCCCTATTCAGGTCTTCAGGAACTGTGTAGAATCTTCAGGATCTGTGTAGGAGGAGTGTTTAGCCCTATTCAGGTCTTCAGGATCTGTGTAGAATCTTCAGGATCTGTGTAGGAGGAGTGTTCTAGCTGATTTTCCAGAATCCTGGATCGCATGGAAAGCCTCCGCGTGGATACAGGAGTCTCTCCTCTTCAGATCATCGCCCTACACAGGGTGACAGAAACACATAAGGAAGAGGGGGCGGGGCCAGGGTGTGCCTTCTCATCATGTGTTGAATCTACACAGATCCTGAATGTCTGACTATAACTGAATAAGGGACTCTTCAAATGCAGCCAAAATAAACCCCTGCAGCAGGCAATGGTGGCTGGTGGCTCCGATTTTGGTGAGGCTATAATTCCATTCCGGGTTTCAGTCAGAACCAGCCAGAACTCTAAAGGAGCTATCCAAGGTGCTGAACCCTATCTCCAAAATAGGTTTGGCACCTTGGCTAGCTCCTTCAGAGTTCTGGCTGGTCCTGACTGAAACCCGGAATAGATTCACAGACCCACTGAAATTGGAGCCACCAGCCTCCACTGCCTGCAACCCAATGGGCCTCTTTTCTTCATGTTTTTTTCTTAACCTACTTCATTCTCTACACTCTTTGTTCAGTCACCCTAGCTTTAGAAGGCTGAAAAGCAGCAGCCCTCCTTGGCTACCATTCCATTGATCCCTTTTCCTCTCTTACCTCTGTCTCACTTCCTGCCTACTTCTTCAACAACTAATCTTTGTTAATAAAAATAACAACAAAAACGTTTCCTCCAACTGACCTTTCAGTCCTCATAGAAGCTCCACTTTTTATTAGGGTTGGTGGAGAATTTCTCCCCGAAACTTCGGGGGGCCAAGCGCCAATGTGTTCGGCCCCCCGAACAAGTTTCGGGGAGAAATTCTCGGCACCCCCCCACCCCCCGCACCTCCCCTGGGACAGGACTTACCTTTCCCGAATGTCCCTCCCGGTGGCGGGTCCCGGCGGCGGTTCGTCAGGTCTTCGTCAGGGGCGGGGGCAGCAGCCGATCTTTCGACCGGCTGCCGCCGCGGTCATTCCAATAAAACTAAAAAAAAAAATGCCCCTGTGATAGGCTACGTGATGATTAATGTAGCCTATGACGGCTAGATTTGCAAAGTCAGCCGTGATAGGCTACGTAAATCGTCACGTAGCCTATCACGGGTGACTTAAAAAAAAAAAAAAGCGCATACGGCTAATGGCGGCCCCTATAGGGAACCGCCATTCATGTTTCTTATTTGGTCGCCGTAGTCTACGTAAAGATTTACGTAGACTACAGCGACCAAATAAGGAACGTGAATGGCGGCTCCCTATGGGGGCCGCCATTTGTGTACGCGCTTTTTTTTTTTTTAAAGTCACCCGTGATAGGCTATGTGACGATTTACGTAGCCTATCACGGCTGACTTTGCAAATCTAGCCATGATAGGCTACGTTAATCGTCACGTAGCCTATCACGGGGGCGTTTTTTTTTTAACTTTTTATTTCGCGGCCGGGCGAGGCGAGGCGCCTCCTCCCCGGCCTGAATTTCGGCCAGGCGAGGCGGGAAGCCTCCCCCCCCGGCCTTAATTTCAGCCGGGCGAGGTGGGAAGCCTCCCCCCCCAACCTGAACTTCGGGGGGAGAGCAGCGAAGCGCCTCCCCCCCACCGCAAAAAGCTGCGAGACCAGGTAAGTGACTTTCGTGCACCCCTATTTTTTATCAAGAACACTTCAAAAGGCAGCATCACCAATTGCACAGACATCGCCTAAGCGCTCTAGGCATACCTTCAGCTGAATAAATGGAAATCAGGGACATGCTCTCACATTTCAGTGTATGCACAGAGGAGGTGAGAACAGAACTAGAACTGTTTATGAACATTCCATGGGTAGGGATGTACGAAAGTCACTTACCTTTTCGCAGGGATGATTCGCGGTGGGGGGGAGGTGATTCGCTTCTCCCCCCGAAGTTCAGGCGAGGGGGGGGAGGCGTCCCGCCTTGCTAGGGGTGGACGAAAGTCACCTGTCCTCGAAGGACGTTCGCGGTGGGGGGGAGGCGCTTCGCTGCTCCTCCCGCGAAGTTCAGGCCGGGGGGGAGGCTTCCCGCCTCGCCCTGGCCAAAATTCAGGCCGGGGGGAGGCTTCCCGCCTCGCCCCGGACGAAATTCAGGCTGGGGAGGAGGCTTCCCGCCTCGCTCGGCCGCGAACGCGAAAGTTAAAAAAAAAAACACCGCCCCCTGATAGGCTACGTGATGATTCACGTAGCCTATCACGGCTAGATCTGCAAAGTCAGCCGTGATAGGCTACGTCAATCGTCACGTAGCCTATCACGGGTGACTTTAAAAAAAAAAAAAAGCGCGTACGCTAATGGCGGCCCCCATAGGGAGCTGCCATTCGTGTTCCTTATTTAGTCGCTGTAGTCTACGTAAATGTTTACGTAGACTACGGCGAAAATAAGGGCAACGCAAATACCGAACCACCGCCGAACCGCCACTGGGACCCGCCGCCGGGAGGGACATTCGCCGAAGGTAAGTCCCATCCCGGGGGGGTGGGGGGCCAGCGGAGAATTTCCCCAACACTTTCAGGGGGCCGAATGCCTCGGCGCTCGGCCTCCCGAAGATTCGTGGAGAAATTCTCCGCCATCCCTATCTAGGGATATCAGAACTCACCCTAGTTTGGGTTCTCCGAACACTCGCTGAAGCAGCGCCCCTGTTCACACACCCCTGAACCTGTGCTTGGGCCATCCATGAGTTCGGTGAGTTCCCAGGCTCACTGCGAACCCATCCAGTGAGTGCTGCCATTTTCATTGATTTCTGCGTAAAACAGGAAGTTTTAAAAAATGTGCATATTCAATATGTGCAGTTTGGAGCTAGGAAAGCTAAATAATCGTGATATTCATGGGATTATACCTCTAATATTGCACTTATTTTGCTTTCCCAGCTCCAAACTGCACATAATTGAATACGTGCATTTTTAACTTCCTGTTTAGCGCAGAAATCAAAGGCGCGAGAATGGCAGCACTCACCAAACAGGATTGCGGTGAGTACTGGGGAGTGTGAGCGGGGGGCCAACAAGGATAGCATCTCGGCAGGTGCAGTTCGGGGGTTGCGGGCAGGGGTTGTCCGACAAATTCCCAAACCCAGTCAGGCGCCCGCGATATCCCTATGTTTCCGCTACTGTTTACATGACCACTAGCAGAACAACAAGCACAACCAGCCCAAGCAACATGTAGCCTAATGTGGTCAGCTTGCAGAACAACTTTGCAGAACAGCCTGTGCAATACCTAGGGATGTTGTGGGCACCTGGCTGGGTGAGAAATTGCAGGCTCGGCCTCCCAGACACCAGTCTGCAAATCTCCCCACTTGCCTGGCTAGGCACAAGCTGAGCCGGGCAAGCACACAGTGACGCACTTCCTCAACGAGCTGCCAATTTTCAGAAAAATGGCAGCTCGTCCTTGTTCGTAAACATCCATCTGTGCAAATGGCAGCTGAAAAGGGGCCATTTACATCTCTAATGTTGCATTTACGCTCCAGCTCCTTTACGGCCACCATTTGTGCAGATGGAAGTTTACGAACAAGGACGAGCTGCCATTTTTCTGCAAAATGGCGGCTTGGTGAGGAAGCAGACAGCTGCACACTGCTTGCCAGGTGCTTGCCGACTGCTAGTATGTACAAAAGTCACTTACCTTTTCAAAGCGTGACATTCGTGGTGGTGGGGAGGCGCTCCATCCCTCCCCCCAAAATTCTCTCTGGCCGGCTCCACTCCTCAGCAATTCTGTGGAGCTGCCAGCCGGGACCACCCACAACTGGACATCCGGCCGCTGGGCAGCCTGCAGGGACACAAATGGTGGCAGCCGTAGCTGCTGCCATTTGTGTCCCTGTATTTTGCTATGATAGGCTGAGTAAGTATTTACATAGCCTATCATGGCAAAAAAAAAAAAAGGGAACACAAATGGCAGTGGCTACGGTGGCTGCCATTCGCGTTCCCTTTTTGTTTGGCCATGATAAGCTACGTAAATATTTACATAGCCTATTATGGCAAAAGAGATGGGCGCAAATGGCGGCCACTACGCCATTTGCACCCCTCTCTTTTGCTGTAATAGCCTATGTAAATATTTACATAGGCTATCATGGCCAAAAAAAGGGAACGCAAATGGTGGCCGCCGTAGCCACTGCCATTTACATTCCCTTTTTTTTTGCCATGATAGGCTATGTAAATACTTACGCAGCCTATCACGGCTTCCGCAGGGATGCAAATGGCATCCCTGCATTAGCCATGATAGGTTATGTAAGTATTTACGTAGCCTAACATGGCTATAGTGAAGAAGCGAATGGCGGCTGCAGACGCGGCCACCATTCGCAAAGTAGTGTGAACGGAAGCAGGTAGGTGTCCCGTTTTGCACACCTTTTGCGGGGTGGGGGGGCAGGGGGGCTTCGTTCCACCACAGATTTGGGGGGACCGAATGCACTGGCATTCGGCCTCACCGAGATCCATGACGGAATTCTCTGACATCCCTACGACTGCCTGGTTCGCTAGGGATGGCAGAGAATTTCACCTAGGGGTGGGGGAGTATTTCTCCCCGAAACTTTGGGGGGCCGAGTGCCAATGCATTCGGTCCTCCGAAGGTTCAGGGAGAAATTCTCCGCCCCCCCGCCACCCCCCGGGATGGGACTTACCTTTTACGAATGTCGCTCCTGGCGGCGGGTCCCGGCGGTGGTACGGCAGGTCTTCGTCAGGGGCAGGGGTGGCAGCCAGTCTTTCGACCGGCTGCCGCCGCTGCCATTACAAGAAAAGTAAAAAAAAAAAAAAGCCCCTGTGATAGGCTACGTAACGATTAATGTAGCCTATCACGGCTAGATTTGCAAAGTCAGCCGAGATAGGCTACGTTCATCGTCATGTAGCCTATCATGGGTGACTTAAAAAAAAAAAAAAGCGCATACGCTAATGGCGGCCCCCATAGGGAGCCACCATTCGCATTCCTTATTTGGTCCCTGTATTTGGCCGCCGCCATTTGCATTCCTTCTTTTTGGCCATCTTAGTCTACGTAAATATTTACATAGACTATGATGGCGAAAATAAAGGGGAACGCAAATAGCATAGCGGGAGCTATTTGCATCCCCTTTTGATTCGCCGTTTTAGCCTACGTAAAGATTTACATAGGCTAAAAAGGTGAACCAAAAAGGGATGCAAATAGCGCCCGCTACACTATTTATGTTCCCCTTTATTTTCCCTGTCATAGTCTACATAAATATTTATGTAGATTAAGAGGGCCAAAAAGAAGGAACGCAAATGGCGGCGGCTGTAGCCGCCGCCATTTGCGTACGTGGTTTTGTTTTTGTTTTTCACCTAGAGCCCTCCGTGGCTGGAAATCCGGCTGCAGATGGCTCTGGCCTGGCTGGGCCTGGCCGGCTGCTCCGCGGAGCTGCCGCGGAGCACAGCCGGCTGTTCGAGGATTCCGGGACGGAGGAACGGAGCGCCTCCCCCCCCATCGAGGATTCCGGGGGGAGGGACAGAACGCCTCCCCCCCACCATAAAGATAATCTGCAAACAGGTAAGTCACTTTCATACATCCCTATTCAGCACACAGCGCAGCTAACGAGGGCAGCTGGCCGGCAGGGGTCCAGCGAGTGGCATGCGGCCCAGCATGAGTTTACCCATCCCTAGCAATACCTTGTGCAGTGGCTTGCACAATAGGAATCAAAGTACTGGATCAGGGATGAAAACAAGGTCTCTGCAAGTGGTAGAAGTGTTGTGCCAGCAGAATGACACCATGGGATACCACCCCATGATATTACCTCTCCTGAGTAAAAGGCTATGAGGGCAGGGACTCAGGCAATAGCTAGTTTTGTCTGCTTCCCTCTCTCTCATCCATCTATCTGCTTCGTATCTGTGATGGATCTAACAAGAGGAATTAGCTCTGAGTAAAAGTGCATATATGTATATGTACTGTAAATCCAGACACTACTCTGTTGGGGACAATCTCAGTAACAAATAGTCACAGGCATTGGAAATGCACAAGGCTGACTACCTTGAGGAACTTAACTTTTAATTCCAATTGGTCCAATGTACCTTCAGCGTTCCTGTCGAACATGGGAGTAAGCTGTTAGTATTCATTGTTGCCAGGAGCCTTAAGGCCATCCAATGGCATTTCTCAGGTCTATATGATCTTTGTCTCTCACTGTATAACTTCTGTCTTTCTTTTTCCTGTTCCAAACTTCTACTTGGTGTTGTTGTTGTTGTAATGTGTTCTCTCCCCTCTTCTCAATGCCACTGCTGCCTCTTTGGTGGCAAGATTTGTTTTCCTAGCTGCCAGATTTGGACAGAGTATAATGAGTCATCCTAGATTAACGTTAATAAAACTTGGGGATATCAAGATTCTAGCATGAGCTCAGTCTCTAAATTTGGCAGCTCCCAAGCAGGACTGTATTTGTTTTATTATGCCATTTCTAGACCTGACTGACACTGGTTTAGAAACAAGCTGCCACCAGCCCCCGGCTACAAGCAAAATCAGATGGGTGCGATCTGATTATAAAACAGGGAGAAAATAGCAGGTATATTTGGGAAATGGTGGAGAAAAACCTTGTCCCAGTGGATGGAGTGTGTGTGTGTGCGTGCATACGTGTGTGTTTGAAGCTGCTTAAAGGCCTGTTATGTCAATATAAATCTCAAGGAGGTGAATGCATGTGAAGAAGGCCAGAATAAAGTTCAATGTAAGACTCATGAAAGAAACAAGAAGTTGTTGAATATAGTTTCAGCTGAATCGTTTCATCCCTTTCTGCCTCCAAATAAATCTATTATCTGTGACTGCTCCATGAGAAATGAATTGTATTCAATAGGATTGCATGGCTTTTAATCATTTTAGGATTGCAGTACTCAATGATTTTAATATTGTGCATGATCACAACAAACACTCTTGTAACTTGAAACTTCTGCTGCCCAGAAAAAACCTGCATGATTCCACCTAGGAGTAGAGGAAGCTGCCCTATACTTGTCCACCTAGTTCAGGATTGTCCACACAGGGGTGGGGACTTGTGGCCCTCCAGATGTTTTGGCCTACAACTCCCATCATCCCTAGCAAACATAGCAAATGGCATTGGGATCATGGGAGCTGTAGGCCAAAACGTCTGGAGGGCAACAAGCTGCCCACCTCTGGTCTTCAGACTGGCTGTGTCTATCCAGGCTTCTTAACAGGGGGTTTTCTCAGCCCCAGCTGGAGATGCAAGGAACTGAACCTGGGACCTTTTGCATGCAAAGTGTGTGCCTTACCACTGAGCTAGAACTCTTCCTCTTCCTCTTTCCTTCAAATCCATTCTCAAAATCCACCTTTGCCTTTGGCTCAACCACCTAGTTCCCATGTTCTACTGTAACTAAGCCTTTAACTAGGCAGAACTACCAGAGCTCTGCCTAGTATAAGAGCTCTGCCTGTCTTAAACTAGGCCCTGGCCAGGGCCCACTCATTAAATAGATTCGAGGATACCAATATGACTCAAGTCCTCTTGTGTGAAATAATTATTTGTGGATGCAGAGAAAGCAAAAGAAAGCTTACATGTCCCTTAACTCTTGGTTCAGTCACTCCGGTTCCCCGGGCAGTGACAAGGTCTGGGAAAGCGGCACATCTTCTTCCCCCTTTCAGAAAAGAACAGGTAGCAGACCAGTTTGCTCAGGATTTTATAGAGCAAGCCTCACTAAGTTAGAAACCTATCAGAAAGTGCACACGTTGCTCGCCCCCCACCCCCCAGGCCCTTCTCTCTTGGCAGCAAAATGAGTTTCTCACAGTACAGAAAGAAGCATCCGTTATCATTTAGAATGTACACAGTGTGAAGAGCAGCCGCCGTGCATTGTTTTAGCTTCTGTTAGTAGTAAAAAGCATAGCCTTCGCTATATGTGAATACAGTTATGAGAACCAAATCTAAAATCATGAAAATTGCCAACGCTCTAGAAAATCAGTGTAGTTGTGCTGTTAAACGCTGCCTTAAATACTGCATATGATTCTGGGCAAATTCACACCTGATGCCCACCATTCTTCTGAAACCAAATCCAATACACTGCCCAAGAGGTTTCATGGCTTGAGGTGAAGGAGGAGATGGTGTCTAGGAGTGCACGAAAGCCACTTACCTGGTCTCGCAGCTTGCTTCGCAGTGGGTGGGAGGCACTTCGCTGCTCCCCCTGAAGTTCAGGCCGGGGGGGGGAGGCTTCCCGCCTCGCCCGGCCGAAATTCAGGCCAGGGAGGAGGCGCCTCGCCTCGCCCGGCCGCGAAATAAAAAGTTTTTTTTAAAATAAACACGCCCCCGTGATAGGCTACGTGACGATTAACGTAGCCTATCATGGCTAGATCTGCAAAGTCAGCCGTGATAGGCTACGTTAATCGTCACGTAGCCTATAACGGGTGACTTAAAAAAAAAAAAAAGCGCGTACGCAAATGGCGGCCCCCATAGGGAGCTGCCATTCGCGTTCCTTATCTGGTCGCTGTAGTCTACGTAATCTTTACGTAGACTACAGCGACCAAATAAGGAACGTGAATGGCGGCTCCCTATGGGGGCCGCCATTAGCCGTACGCGCTTGTTTTTTTTTTAAAGTCACCTGTGATAGGCTACATGACGATTTACGTAGCCTATCACAGCTGACTTTGCAGATCTAGCCGTAATAGGCTACGTTAATCGTCACGTAGCCTATCACGGGGGCGTTTTTTTTTTTACTTTTATTGGAATGGCAGCGGCGGCAGCCGGTCGAAAGACTGGCTGCCACCTCTGCCCCTGTCGAAGACCTGACGAACCGCTGCCGGGACCCGCCGCCGGGAGGGACATTCGGGAAAGGTAAGTCCCGTCCCGGGAGGGGTGTGGGGGGCGGGGGGGCGGAGAATTTCTCCCCGAAACTACTTCGGGAGGCCAAACACGTTGGCACTCAGCCCCCTGAAGTTTCAGGGAGAAATTCTCCCCCATCCCTAATGGTGTCCCTCCCCATTCAAAGGGCAACCAGTTTGAAAGTCGAATCTTACTTCTACACTTGAACAATAGGACAACATCCTCCACTGCACCAGCCAGGGCAGGCTATATGGCACTCAGAGCTCTGTCTTCCATCAAGTCTCTATTGCTCCCTGCCCCCCAGCAACTGCTGCCTCAGGTGACCATCTCACTCATCCTGATGGTAGCCCACCACAGATACCTGCTACTAGGCATGGCGGAGAATTCCGCAATGGATCTCAGTAGGGGTGGACAAAAGTCACTTACCTTTTCTCGCAGCTTGTTCGCGGTGGGGGGGAGCGCTTCGCTGCTCCCCCCGCAAAGTTCAGGCCGGGGGGGGGAGGCTTCCCGCCTCGCCCGGCCGAAATTCAGGCCGGGGGGGAGGCTTCCTGCCTCGCCCGGCCGAAATTCAGGCCGGGGAGGAGGCTTGCCGCCTCGCCCGGCCGCGAATGCGAAAGTTAAAAAAAAAAAAACTCCCCCTGATAGGCTACGTGATGATTCACGTAGCCTATCATGGCTAGATCTGCAAAGTCAGCCGTGATAGGCTACGTGAATCGTCACGTAGCCTATCACGGGTGACTTTAAAAAAAAAAAAAGCGCGTACGCGAATGGCGGCGCCCATAGGGAGCCGCCATTCGCGTTCCTTATTTAGTTGCTGTAGTCTATGTAAATGTTTACGTAGACTACGGCGAAAATAAGGGCAACGCAAATAGCGTTGCCCTTATTTTCGCCGTAGTCTACGTAAACATTTAGGTAGACTACAGCGACCAAATAAGGAACGGGAATGGCAGCTCCCTATGGGGGCCGCCATTATCCGTACACACTTTTTTTTTTTAAGTCACCCGTGATAGGCTACGTGACGATTCACATAGCCTATCACGGCTGACTTTGCAAATCTAGCCGTGATAGGCTATGTGAATCGTCACGTAGCCTATCAGGGGACTTTTTTTTTCTTTTCTTTGATTGCAATGGCGGCGGCGGCGGCAGCCGGTCGAAAGACCGGCTGCCGCTCCCGCCCCGCTCCAACACCCGATGAACCGCCAGCCGGACCCGCCGCCGGGAGGGACATTCAGGGAAGGTAAGTCCCATCCTGGGGGGGGGGGCGGCGGCGGGGGGGGCGGAGGATTTCTCCCCGAAACTTGTTCAGGGGGCCGAACATGTTGGCGCTCGGCCCCCCGAAGTTTCGGGGAGAAATTCTCCGCCATCCTTAGATCTCGGTGAGGCTGAATGCCAGTGCATTTGGCCCCCTGAAATCCGTGCCCCACCCCATGAAATGGGCCCGGAATGGAGCACCTACCTGC
Organism: Heloderma suspectum; assembly: GCF_057233095.1. Classification (NCBI taxonomy): domain Eukaryota; kingdom Metazoa; phylum Chordata; class Lepidosauria; order Squamata; family Helodermatidae; genus Heloderma; species Heloderma suspectum. The sequence goes on from NC_139458.1 coordinate 196,106,660, forward strand.
TGCCGTTCTCGCTGCATTACGAATGGTGGCCGCGTCTGCGGCCGCCATTCACTTCTTCCATATAGCTGTGATAGGCTACGTAAATACTTACATAGCCTATCACGGCTAACACAGGGACGCCATCCGTGCTGCATTGTGAATGGTGGCCGCGGCTGCGGCCGCCATTCGCTTCTTCCATATAGCCGTGATAGGCATAGGCTATGTAAATGTTTATGTAGCGTATCACGGCAAAACAGAGGGGCGCAAATGGTGTGGTGGCCACTATTTGCACCCCTTTGTTTTGCCATAATAGGCTATGTAAATATTTACGTAGCCTATCACGGCAGAAAAAAAAGGGAATGCAAATGGCGGCCTCCGTAGCCACTGCCATTTGCGTTCGCTTTTTTTTTTTTTCCCCTGTGATAGGCTACGTAAATATTTACGTAGCCTATCACAGGCTGGCGTAGGGATGCAAATGGCATGCCCTACACAGGAAGCCATTTGCGTCTGCACCAGCCCGGCAGCAGCTGGAGGCCCCGCTGTGGGTTGGCCCGGCCAGCGGCTCCGCGGCCTGGCCATGGAGTGGAGCCAGCCGGGCAGGAGTCCGGGGGGGAGGAACGGATTGCTTCCCCCCCATCAAGGATTCCGGGGGGAGGAATGGATCACTTCCCCCCACCTGCGGAACCTGGCGGAGCCAGGTAAGCAGGGTTTCCTACACCCCTACCTGCTACCAACATGTAACTACAATAATAGCACAGCATGTCCCTGTTTTCTATGCCTCCACCTCCCTGACCCTCTTCTATGGTTTTCCCTGTTTCAAATTTTAGATTGCAAGCCCCTCAGGGCAGAGATCTCTCCTCTTATAAGTAGTAGTAGTAGTAGATCAGTCTAATATGCAGTCATGCAGCTTGGGGGATCCAGTGCTTGGATGGTCAGGTGACAACGGTGTCCAGGAGTGCCTTTGACCAGCTTTGGGGAGATGGCAGATTTGGTGAACCATACTTTAGTCTCATGTTGAAATTACTATAATGTGCTCTATGTGGGGTTGCCCTTGGAAAGTGTCCAGAAACATCCAGAAACTAGGGACGGCAGAGAATTCCGCCATGGATTTCAGTGAGGCCGAATGCACTGGCATTCAGCCCCCCCAAATCTGTGGTGGAATGGCCTGCCACCCCCCCTGCCACCTCACGGATTCCCCCTGGGACGAGACTTACCTGGGGTGGATGTTCCGGATGGCGGCAGCTCCAGTGGCAGCTTCGGCGGCAACTGATCTTTTGACCAGCTGCCGCGGCCACCATTTGCATTCTGGTCTTTGCCGTGATAGGCTGCTTAAGTCTTTACGTAGCCTATCACGGCAAGCCAATAATAATTAAACAAAAACAAAAAACGGCTATGGCGGCCACCATTTGTGTTCCTTATTTTTCACCATTTTAGTCTACATAAATATTTACGTAGACTATTACAGCGAAAAAAAAGGGAAATGCAAATAGTGCAGTGGGCACTATTTGTGTTCCTTTTCCCCCCTGCCATTTTAGCCTACGTAAATATTTACGTAGGCTAAAACGGAGAATAAAAAAGGAACGTAAATAGCGCTCTCTATACTATTTGCGTTCCCCTTTTTTTTGCCGTAATAGTCTATGTAAATATTTTCGTAGACTAAAACGGCAAAAAATAAGGAAGGCAAATGGCGGCCGCCATAGCCGCCACCATTTGCGTACGCCGTTTTTTGTGGGGGGGTTTGCCCAGCCCTGATAGGCTACGTAAAGACTTATATAGCCTTTCACGGCTGCCTGGCTGGACACAAATGGCGGCCGCTACGGCGGCCACCATTTGTGTCTGCACCAGCCAGTCCACGGCCGGAAATCCAGCTGTGAATGGCCCTGGCCAGCTGCTCCACAGAGCTGCCGCAGAGCAGAGCCGGCCATCAAGGATTCTTGGGGGGAGGACGGGATCGCCTCCCCCCCGTTGAGGATTCCGGGGGTAGGGATGGAGCACCTACCCCCCACCACAAACAGAATCTTCAAAAAGGTAAGTGACTTTCATACATCCCTACTACAAACCTGGCAGCCAGTTTGTGGGTTATCTGTAGGGGTGCACGAAAGTCACTTACCTGGTCTCACAGCTTTTCGCGGTGGGGGGGAGGCGCTTCGCTGCTCTCCCCCCGAAGTTCAGGCTGGGGGGGGAGGCTTCCCGCCTCGCCCGGCCGAAATTCAGGCCGGGGGGGAGGCTTCCTGCCTCGCCCGGCCGAAATTCAGGCCGGGGAGGAGGTGCCTCGCCTCGCCCGGCCGCGAAATAAAAAGTTAAAAAAAAATGGCCCCGTTGTAGGCTACGTGACGATTAATGTAGCCTATCACAGCTAGATTTGCAAAGTCAGCCGTGATAGGCTACGTAAATCATCACATAGCCTATCACGGGTGACTTAAAAAAAAAAAAAAGCACGTACGCAAATGGCGGCCCCCATAGGGAGCCGCCATTCACGTTCCTTATTTGGTCGCTGTACTCTACGTAATCTTTACGTAGACTACAGCGACCAAATAAGGAACGTGAATGGCGGCTCCCTATGGGGGCCGCCATTAGCCGTACGCACTTTTTTTTTTTTTTTAAAGTCACCAGTGATAGGCTACGTGACGATTTACGTAGCCTATCACGGCTGACTTTGCAAATCTAGCCATGTTAGGCTACGTTAATCATCACGTAGCCTATCACGGGGGCATTTGTTTTTTTTTAGTTTTATTGGAATGGTGGCGGCAGCAGCCGGTCGAAAATTTGGCTGCCGCCCCCGCCCCTGATGAAGACCCGACGAACCGCTGCCGGGACCCGCCGCCAGGAGGGACATTCGGGAAAGGTAAGTCCCGTCCCGGGGGGGAGCGGGGGGCGGGGGGGCGGAGAATTTCTCCCCGAAATTTCTTCGGGGGGCCGAACACGTTGGCGCTCGGCCCCCCGAAGTTTCGGGGAGAAATTCTCCGCCAACCCTAGTTATCTGGTGTGTGTTTTACAGGCATATAACACCAGTCTTGAAACAGCTACACTGGCTTCCAGTTTGTTTCCAAGCCCAATTTAAACTGCTGGCTTTTACCTATAAAGCAGGGTGGGCAACTTCAGGAGGTCCGGTAGTCATTTTTGCCCCCAGACCTCCCTGTGGGGCACATCTCCTACTCTTGTGGGTGCCAAAAATGGGGGAGGGATAAAAACAAAATGGCATCCAAAGTGGCTACGAAGCACCTAAAAGGTGCACACAGACAGCCTCAGCCAGGTGACTCACCTGGTAAAACTCACCTGGTAAAAAAACTCCTTTTTATCTTGTACATTTTTTAAAAAATAGCTGATTACAGATCTTACTGGTAGTTTGGTCAAGTTTTCTTCCTCTGTCATAAGGGAATCTGAAATGCACTGTATAACCCTGCCTAGGCTTCAGGAGTGTAGTTTTGTGTTTCAGGATTTTTATTAATTTATAGCTGTTCCACATTTTTAAGTCGATTGCTTTGTGTTCCATGTGCTGAAATCCTTGAATTAAAGTAGCTCTCCATTTACAAGCTAGTAAAAGAATGTAAGAAGAATGTAAGAGAAGCACTTAGACCCAATCTAAAGTACGTAAGTAAAAGGGAAGCTTTCACGCTTTTCTGTAGCTACATGCTTGCACCCGTTTTGTTGCCCATTTTGTAACTATGAGTTTGGTCTTGTCTTTCTTGCTGAAAGACTTTTTTTTTTTGGCCTTTCAGGCAAGAATATACACCATTTCATTGAATTAATGTTTCCTAAGATGATTTTCATGTTAATAGTGATCCAGGCCAGCGTTAAGGGTAGGCATTGTTGGGCTCATGCTGAGGGCCCACACCTCAGCAAGGGCCCACTAGTCCCTGGGCTCCTCCCCTTCACCATGGCAGCTTGTTTGTTCATCTGCCTCTCCTTGTGGCCCAGACAAAAGTGATGTTGAAAAAGATGAACGGTAGACACCACTGCCTACTTGTTCACTGGCTCTCTGCCTGTCGAGCAAGCAAGTGGTAGTAGTGATGAGAAAGAGGAGGGGCACTAGCAGTTGATGACATTGGTGGTGAGAAGGTTGCCTCACTGAGGTCAGGGTCACTGCAAGGTGTCTTGCCCAAGGGCCTTCAAAAACTTGGAGTCAGTACCGATAGGAGTGCATATATAACTGTGACAAACAGGAGTCTGCACCTCTAAATCTGTGAGGTAGGAAAGGCTATAAGACACACGTTGTCCCCTATTTCAGTGGTGGAGTTGCCACAGAGCTGGAGCTCCCATAACTCTTAGCCTGACATGTGAGAATCCAGGCTTATGGGTCGTATTCATGGAGAAGGTTAGGCCTTTTTCAAGAGCTTCCTTTGAACCCCTTAAAAGCCAGGTTAGTGTTTATGCCAAGTGGTTTAGGTACGAATAAGACCAAGAGCAGGGCTAGGCCAAAAAACTAAATCAGCTCCAGTTTCTAACTGAGTTTGTTTATTCAAGAACCAAGCAGGGAGAAGTTCAGAAATGGTCAGTGGCTTTTCCAGTAAAATGAAGCATGATGGAGTGGATCCAGGATTTGCCTTCTGTGAGAGGAAGGGCTCCATTTGAGGAAGCAGGACAGTCCCTCCACCAGATTTTGGGGGATCCCCCTCCCCTCCCCTTCCCTCCCCATCACATCACACCTCACCCCATTTGGCAGGGTCTCCTGACACTCTGTGTAGCATTTTCAGGAATGGGGGGTGGATGCACTGCAGGAAGGAGGGGGCAGGGAACTCCACTTCCATCAGTGCAGTTGATCCAGCATAAATCTGGATCCAACCCAGAATTAACTAGCTAAGACGTTACTATCAGGAACCTAAGAACCTATATCCTAAGAATTACTCAACAAAGCAGTTTTGGGGAGGAGAGGATGTGCCTGGGACTTCACAGCATGGTTTAGTCTTGACTCTTTGCCAGCCACTCCAAGACAAAAGATTTCAAAAACAAAGCTTTTTCTCGGGAGTCTGTGCAACTCCCAGAAAAGGACTGAAAATTCAGACTGATCAATCAGTGCCTGGGATGACCTGGCCATGTGTCCTCCAGGTGATTCCTGCATATACCTATTTATCATAAGGCAGAGTCACGGGAGGCATTCAAGCCTCAGATGTGGAGATCTGAGAGACAAAATATAAAAAAAGAGGAGCCATATCCCTCAGCTATGCTGCAAGCACTGTTTCATCAATGAATTGATGAACAAGCTTATTAGTTAATTGAGCACGGCGTTAAGCAGTTGATTTTGCCCCTCCTCACCCATACACTCTCTGAGTTATTTTGGGACTTGGCCAATACTTTTATTTGGTCCATCTGCCAAGCAATATTACTGGTGAGGGGCGGGCGGGAAGGAAGATCCAAGGCAGAACAGCTTTCTTCTTCTTCTTCTTCTTCTTCTTCTTCTTCTTCTTCTTCTTCTTCTTCTTCTTCTTCTTCTTCCCTGATTTGATTTTTCTTTCCTTTTAAGGATTTCCCTCCCGGTTATGGAATGCTGTCCCCACTGAGGTCCACCTGGTACCAACAGTGTCATCTTTTTGGTGCCAGGTTAAGACTGTCTTCTACTCCCAGACGTTTGACGGCATATAATGGGGTATATGATATCAGTTGTTTCTGTCAGGTCCAGTATCTTATTGTAAACGTTCTAGCTGTTTAAATTATTTTAAATTTTGTATGTTAGAGATTCTATATTATGTTTTTATTATCTTGCATTGGGATGTGTATTTTTCATGAACTCCCCAGAGGGCTTTGGCTATTGTGTGGTATAGAAATGAAATTATTGTTGTTGTTGTTGTTATTATTATTAACAACAATAACAACAGTAATTGGAACCAACGGAATGGAATTTATGTATGCCAGCTCCAGCTGTTTAACTGGAGTCCTAATGTTTATGATTTTGAAAGCAAACTTTCAGGTCAGGAGAAACTCTTCATCACTGGATGAATCTTGTTCAAGATGTTAAAAATAATGCACCCCCCCACACACACACACACACAAACCTAGTTGTTGCTTTGTCAAGTCGGTATTTTACCCAGCCGAGTCCGCAGAGTCCCAGGATCAAAAATAAATACGGTAAATTATTAATCATTAAGCTGCAAGCCTCAAGCTAACATGCCTGGTTGTTTGATATGGATGTGACAGTGAAGAAGAAATCATATCCATGTACAGTGGAAATGTCTGTGGAATCCCACTGTTTCACCATCCAGTCATGGATTCTATTATAGATCAAAACCTAGTGATCCAAACCTTTTAGCTACTCAAATGTATTACTGTCCACAGTGTTGTTGTCATATCATGGCTCAGCTTGATTGCCGACCATCTCCAGTACATAGAAATTAGATTATAATTAGACTCTAAACTCTCTCAGATACTGGGCTGGATTAACTATGGTATATACCCAGGAAACTTCCCAGGGCACCGTTATAGGGATCTCCATCTGCTCAACCAGAACATTCTTTACTGCAGAGAAAAAAATATATATTGTGCCACCTGTGGACAGTTAAAGAAATAAATAGGCTATGCACTTCAACACACCTTAATGTGGTCAAACAGCTCAGTTATGTGTTCAAGATGTTTGGATGGCTCTGAAGCAGGTGTAAATGATTGTTAATGGGCCTTAATTAATGTTGCATAGGCTCCTGGGTGCAGAAATGAGAGGAGGTAAAATAAGATGTCCTTAATAGGAACATGTATTCTAAGTTTGTCTCTATGGCAAAGGGACACATATACCCTATGGATCTCCCTCCCCCAGTTATTACATGTTTTCATTTGTCTCCTATGATTTCCTCACTGGTGGCAAAGGCTTTACCCACCCAAGAATGGCCTCAGACTCAGATAGGGATGGCGGAGAATTTCTCCATGAATCTCAGGGAGATTCATTTCATACATCCCTACTACAAAATTCATTCATTCATCCCCGAAATTGGTGGTGAAATTCTCTGCCCCCCGCCCCCCCCCCGGGATGGGACTTACCTCCTGCGAATGTCCCTCTCAGCGGCGGGTCCCAGCGGTGGTTCGGCGGCGGTTTGGCGGGGGCGGGGGCGGGGGCGGGGGTGGCGGCCGGTCTTCTGACTGGCTGCCACCACCGCCATTACAAAATAAAGTAAAAAAAAAACCCAACACACGTGATAGGCTACGTAATGATTTACATAGCCTATCACGGCTAGATTTCCAAAGTCAGCCATGATAGGCTACGTAAATCTTTATGTAGCCTATCACGGATGACTTTGAAAAAAAAAAAGTGCGTACGCAAATGGCGGCGCCCATGGGCGCCACCATTTGCGTTCCTTATTTGGGGCTGGGTAGTCTACATAAAGATTTACGTAGACTATGGCGAAAATAAGGGCAAAGCTATTTGCATTGCCCTTATTTTCACCGTAGTCTACGTAAATCTTTACGTAGACTACCCGGGCCCAAATAAGGAATGCAAATGGCGGTGCGCATGGGCGCCGCCATTTAAGTACGCACTTTTTCTTTTTCTTTTTCAAAGTCACCCGTGATAGTCTATGTAACGATTTACGTAGCCTATCATGGCTGACTTTGCAAATCTAGCCGTGATAGGCTACGTAAATCGTTACGTAGCCTATCATGTGTGTGTGTGTGTGTTTTTTCACTTTTGTATTTCGCGGCCGGGGAGACGGGGCGCTTCTCCCCGGCCTGAATTTCGGCTGGGCGAGGCGGGGCGCCTCCCTCCTCAGCCTGAATTTCGGCCGGGCGAGGCGGGGCGCCTCCCTCCCCGGCCTGAACTTCAGGGGGAGAACCAAAGCGCTTCCCCCCCACCGCAAAGCAAGCTGCGGGACCAGGTAAGTGCCTTTCGTACATCCCTAGGCTCAGAGGCACTGGGTTTTCACCATCCTCAGCTTGCCCCCATAACTGCTATCCTCACACACAGGAAAGAGGGAAGTGGCCCATCCTTGACTTCCTATCACACCCAGTTCATACATTTCCATGAATTTCTAAGCTTCCAGTGAGGGTTGAACAAGTATGTCAATATTGTTTTCTCTCAGTTTCTCAATTTCCCAACATTAAGTTTGGACAACTCAAATGTTGAGCATGTCTTCAGTCTGGTTCATCCCAATTCTGAGATTTTTTAAAGTTTGCATGAAAATCCCTCTGCATCTTTGTGCACATTTCTCCTAGTACATGCATTTTTGTATGAACTTTTGCCTGATACAGTTTTTACAAGCAATTTATTTCCCTTGCAAAAATACAAATATATAATGCATTTTTGAACTTCATTTTCCCTAACAAATACATTTTCCCTAACATATGCATGGAGAACTTCACTGCAAAATTTGAGACATGCAAATTGCAAAGGATAACTGAGTTTCAGGTAGCATAGTGGTTCAAAAGTTTCAAATTAGTTAAGTTCACATCACAATGTGAACTAAATGCATTCCTTTCCCTTTCCTACTTCTAGTGTTCCTGTATGCTGTCCTGCCTCCCGCTGTGGTTTTTTGGGGGCCTCCACAGCTTGTCCCTCCCTCTTTCCCATCATTTTCCTTAAAACCAGAAATAATGGATAGGACATAATTTCTGGCTATATGGCTGGTACCTGACATCTTGCATGTGCTTCCAGACAAGTTCCTCTCATTGGTCCTACTTCTTATCTTTGAATCCAGCAAGGAGTAGCAACTAAGTTATCTTCCCTTCAAATGCTACCCATATCACCATTACTTCCCTGGTCAATTAAATCTACCAAGACTCACAGCAACATAGTACCCTCATTTCTTCTAATATGGCCTAGTCCAGGGGTAGGCAGTGTGATCTTTGTGGGCACCATTGTGCTGCTGGACACCTTTCTTGGAGCCTGTCAAGTTGCCCTACCCCTCCCACTCTTTTTTTTTTTTTAATAACACATTTTCTTGCTGGCAGCTGGGACTGCTGTGAAATAGGTTTCTGATGGGTTTAAAACTGTGGATTCAAAGGACTTGTTTTTGTGTTGGGACTCAGACCCCACCTCTTCCTTCTACTCAGTCTCTTTGGGGCAGCTTACTTGTCCTTTGCCACACCTCCTATGGCATTCATTTTGTGGTGGTGCCCAGGACAGTTTCTCGAAATGCTAAATGTGGCTATGAACCAAACAGGTTGCTAGCCTATACAGATGGGCAGGAAGAGATTATCTATAATGAAGAGGCGTTTCTCCCCCACCCCAAACAATCATAATTGCTACCTCTATGCTCAAGGAAGGAATAGAAAATGTATATGAAATCAGGTATCCTGAATTTCAGAAACGAGAAGAGGTAAGTGAACTGGACTCAGGGGGTCATTGTTGTATAACTGGTGAAAGAAAGGAAGCCATGGAAGTGCTGGGTCTTATGAGAAGAGGCCTCAGCCTCTTTCGTTCTGCTTTGCAGGGCAGCTATTGAAAGTCCTAAAGCCTTGCCCAAAACACATATCTTTACATGTTTCTCTAGTTTGTATCAGATTACAAAGTTTTTGACAGCTCTGCCTGGGGAATACCTATGGTAGAGGTCATGATTATTTTAACTTCCAAATCATTTATTTGTACCCATCAAGGAGATTCTCTGAAAAAGCCACACAGAGCTAGTGAAGTATCAAGTAATAACCATCAACCCACAAGTATAATATTTCCTTTTGCTCTTTCTTGGCATCTTTTAAAGGCTTATGACAGCATATGAACAAGCAGATGGCATAGCATTAGTATTACTCCAGATGAGAAAGGGAGTACACCGAAACACTAACAGGTAAATAAATTAGGTTCATGCAAATGTGCTTCACAAAGGTTCCAGCTTAAGGGAAGGGGAAGGAAAGGGAAAAGAGAAAATCCTGAACCCTGTTGGTAGCGTGGACTAAAAGCAGATATATTTGAGTGCCATGAGGAACCTATAAGGAAAGGTTACAACCTTTGGGATTGTTTAGCCTTGAAAAAAAGCAAGTGAGGTGGGTATGATAGAGTTATACAAAATTATGCATGGTGTGGGTAAAGTTGATAAGAAGTTTTTTGTTTGTTTTTTGTTGTTTGTTGTTTATCCTTCTCTCATAATACTACAACCCAGGGTCATCCAATGAAGCTGATTGGTGGGAGATTTAGGACAGATAAGAGGAAGTACTTCTTCACACAGTGCATAGTTAAACTACTGAATTCACTTAAGAACACAAGAACATAAGAAGAGCCCTGCTGGATCAGACCAAGGGTCCATCTAGTTCAGCATTCTGTTCACACAGTGGCCAACCATCTGTCGACCAGGAACCCACAAGCAGGACATGAGTGCAACAGCACCCTCCCACCCATGTTTCCCAGCAACTGGTGTACACAGGCTCACTGCCTCTGGTACTGGAGGTAGCACATAGCCATCAAGACTGGTAGCCACTGATAGCCTTTTCCTCCAGGAATTTGTCCAACCCCCTTTTAAAGCCATCCGAATTGGTGGCCATCATTGCATCCTGTGGTAATGAATGAGAGTTACTTCCAAGTCAACATGCATACGGTGTACTAGACAACCTGACCTAGGGCAGTCAATGTTAAATACATAGCGTGCAGCTTACCCTCTCTCTTTTTTACTTACAAATAAGCACATGGAACCCTGATCCAGTCTGGGACTGCCACACATGGGAGGTTGAAACCTTTCCCCCTTGGCCACTTGTTTTGTTAAATCCATCCATCTTGGGGACCAAAAAGATTGAGACCACAGGGCATGGGGAAGGGAGGTTTAGCCCTTTCCTCCCCCACCACAATACTGAACCACCACCACCACCACCCCTCACAGGAATTAGCAATTTAACACACACTTGCCATCGGCACCAATGGATTTCCTCCCCTATCACTATTTGTCATGCTGGAGAAGATTCCACCACCCCCACCCCATGGCAGAGGAAAGAAATGTTAAACTTCCCCTCCACATGTGCCATGGTGTTGATCAGGATCAGGCTTCCCATATTGATTTAATTTTTGAAATTCCTCAGATATTTTTCCCTGCATAGAAACTTTCAAATTTAGCTTGAACTTTCACCATAGGTAACACTGGGTGGCAACTATCAGTCACCATAACTGTTTGACCACACACATGCACAATCAGCACTGCATAGGAAGGAAACATTTTAAACCTGGTTCTGGCAAACAGAGAAGAACTGATATCTGAAGTTATGCTTTTAATGCTCTCTTGTTGTCTTTTAATGTTTTGATATTTTTACAATTTTAATATTGATGATTTAATTATATTCTTAACTTTTGTACACTTGTATTTCTATTTATAGGTTTTAATTGTACATGTTTTAATGTTGTAAAAGCCACCTTGAGTCCCAGTATTGGGGAAAAAATGGGATATAAAATAATAATGATAATAATAATAATAATAATAATAATAATGCGCAGCAACACCAGACAGGCCGCTTAACAAGATCAGCCTTGGATGGCCTTCTCTCTGTCCCATCAGCCAGGACAGCTAGACTGGTGGAAACGAGGGAGAGGGCCTTTTCTGTGGTGGCCCCCACTCTGTGGAACTCCCTCCCTAGGAAACTCCGCCATGACCCCTCTTTAATGAGCTTCCACCGTGCATTAAAAACGTGGTTGTTCAGGCAGGCATTTGGGATGGGTTAGGGTATTTTAGAAAACGTTTTCATTGTAGAATTTTATTGTCTTAAATTGTTTTATTATATGTTGTACATCGCCCAGAATGGCTGGGTGACCAGCCAGATGGGCGATTAGTAAATTTTAAAAATAAATAAATGATGATGATGATAATAATTTTAATAAAACCAAGAGCAGTGCATTAAAATGAAGACAATGACCTTTAAGAAAGTTGATTTTAAGAACTTGCAGAACTGGGTAGGGATGGTCCAAAAGGAAGGAAATATCTGGGGGGACAGGAACCCAGGAGACACAGTACAGAGACTGCTATAATTGCAAATGCAAAATAAGGAGCATATTAGAAGAGAACATACTGAGTCTGTTGGAAAACTAAAATCAAAACAAGAAGTTCCCACAAGATAGAAAGAGGAGTACAAGATGAAAGCACAGCGAGGACATGCACAGAGTAAATTAGGGCAGGGGAAAATGGAAGTAAGATTCAAATTTACTGGTAGATGTATGGGAAAGCTGAGGTAGATAAGGTTCTCTGTCACCCCTAAATTTGGCTGCTGAAATTAAGAATGTTTGGGGGGAAACCAGGAATGGATTTTTGTGTGAAAGGACTGCAAGTTCAATTCTGGAACTGGAAATAAATAATTTGTCTGAGTCATACAGTCAGAGGCATTCTGTCCCTTAATTCGAAGTGTCTGTCTCCTCTCACATACCTACACACATACACACACACACACACACACACACACACACACACTGAGCCACTGTTACTCCAGTTTGTGGACTTCAGAGTTTTAGTAAAAACAAAGTTGATGCTGTAAGCTTGAACTCTGCCCATTCCAGGGCTAGGGTAAATTATTCATGATTGGAAATATGCATACAGAAAGCCCTTCTGCCTTTAGGGCACATCACAGCAAGATGCTAACAAACCAGTTCGGAGCTTATATAGAATGTGGAAGGCAATTTTGGCAAGAGTCCAAAGAATATATTTTTGATGTTGTGTAGCCTTTAGGAGTAATCAAACAGACTGTACACTCACAGAGAATCCGCATGAGGAGAAAGCAGACCCTCAAAGGAAAGAATCACGTGAAGGAACTTAAACCTGGAGAAAAGCAGCATGCTTCCACATTAAAGACATTTCTGAGAATTGCATCCCTATGGTTGATAGTTACTAACCAGATTTATAATGAGATTAATGAGATCAGATGGATGGGAAAACATATATTGTGGCTATGTCAGAAAATCATACCTTGTGTTTTGTGTAATCCAGGGGTGGGCAACTTTGGGGGGACAGGGGCTTTTTTGCTGCACCATGAGGGTGGTGCATACTCCATGAGCAGCCGGGGGGGGGGGGGATCCTGATTTCCAACCAAAAATAAGTAGCAAGCTGCTAAGGAAGCCAAAAATGTCCACATTTTGATTGTGTTCAACTAGCAAGATTCAGCTGTTTAGGCTTCATTCACGGTTTGCAACCAAAAATTAGTGGTGAACATTTGGACATCCATAGGTTCCTACCCCTGCCCTAGGGACAACAATCAAGAGATTCCAGTTCATTGGAGGAAAGTTAGAGAGAACTTGATTTCCATTTCTTTTGTGCACGTCTGGAGATAGTCCTGAGCTACTGCTCCTCTTCTTTTCTTTTGCACTCTGCCCTGTTTACTCCAACAGCTGCCATAATATAATAAGCATAGTTTTTAATTGAGTGCACGCTTCCCAAAGCCCCCTCACTAATGCAGTTGGTAGTGATTCTGAGGCAACCCAATGGGGAAGGACAGGATTGCTGTTGTTAGCCATAGAGTAAATATTTATTTTAAAGATTGCTCTTAATAAGTAGTGTGGTGTTTGATTGCTTCATCTGCCCATTTTCACTGCATTGGTAGGATGTGTTTATCTTCCAAGATTGAAAATGTAATTGGTTTGAATTTTTGGAGGCTGTTTAGATAAGGGTCAGATTAGAAAGTTTGATCTTTGATTATCTTAATAGCGTGTCTCTGGCTGAGTAAGAAACCATGTGTATTCTCCTCTCTTACTGTAATATTTTTTTTGCACTATTTGTTATCATCTGTATGAGAAAGCATTCCTGGCACTGGATGTGTAGACTATGGGAGGGGTGACACCATTTTTTTTTTTTTTTAAGTAATGGCATCACTGTTATGTAATTGTCTTCTCAAAGATGTCGTTCTGTTTCTGAAATAGTTTAGGATGGTGGTTGTTATCAGTGTTGGCTCTGATTTTGGAGGGCCCTTGGGCAGTGGAGGGGCAGGGGCTGCCTCATTGAATCCCCCTCCTTTCCTTTTCTTTCTCATCATTGCTAGCCATCTGCTTGCTTGCCAGGTGGAGAGCCAATGAGCAAGCAGGCATTGGCAGCTATTGCCCCAGCTTCTCATGACCACTGTTGTTTTTCTGCTCAGCCCTTTTGGGCCAGAGTGAGAGGTAGGCAAATAAACACCCACCAGGAGCTAAGTGGTAGAGCACACACTTTGCATGCAGAAGATCCTTGGTTCAATCCTCAGGATCTCCAGGTAGGGCTAAGGAGAATCCTGCCTGAAACTTTGGAGAGCCACAGCCAGACAGTTTCAACAATACTGAGCTAGATGGTCCATGATCTGACTCAGTCTGTACAAGGCACCTTCCTATGTTCCTGTGTTCTTATGTTCTGCATTGGAATGGTGAAGAAGAGATGGGATACTTGTCAGTGGGCCCATTGTTCGGGTGTGGGCCCTTGCAGGTGGCCAACCATATCAACCCTTGACACCAGCCTTTGCTGTTGTTGTTAAATTTTAGAAGACCTTCCTTCTGGGTAACAATGTTTAGCTATGGTACCTTAAAATTGACTATGGATTTTAAGGGACTAGTTGTTTTTAAAGTTTTTTAAGTGTTTTACAGCTGCTTGTTTATCCACATGAAAGGGTGTGTGTGTGTGTGTGTGTGTGTGTGTTCTAATCTGCTTTATTCCTGGCTTTATTGTTTTATTATGCTTTTCTATTAAGGAGAAGGTTCAGGGAATGCTGATCAGATTTGCAGATGACACAAAATTGGGTGGGATAGCTAATACTTTGGAAGACAGAAACAAAATTCAAAGTGATCTTGATAGACTGGAGTGCTGGGCAGAAAACAATAGAAGGAAATTTAATAGGGATAAATGCTAAGTTCTGCACCTAGGAAAAAGAAACCAAATGCACAGTTACAAGATGGGGGATATACATGGCTCAACAACACTACAAGTGAGAAGGATCTTGGAATTGTTGTCGATCACAAGCTGAATATGAGCCAACAATGTGCTGTGGCTGCAAAAAAGGCAAATGCTCTTTTGGGCTGCATTAAGAGAAGCATAGCTTCCAAATCCCAGGAAGTACTAGTTCCCCTCTACTCTGCACTGGTTAGGCCTCATCTGGAGTACTGTGTCCAGTTCTGGGCACCACTTTTTAAGAAGGATGCAGACAAACTGGAGAGGGTTCAGAGGAGGGCAGCAAAGATGGGGTTGGACTCGATGGCCTTGTAGGCCCCTTCCAACCCTACTATTCTATGATTCTATGATGATCAGGGGACTGGAAACAGAGCCCTATGAAGAGAGACTGAAAGAACTGGGCATGTTTAGCCCTTGAGAAGAGAAGACTAAGGGGAGAGATGATAGCGCTCTTCAAGTACTTGACAGGTTGTCCCAGACAGGAAGGCCAGGATGTCTTCTCGATCGCAGAGTGCAGGACACGGAATAATGGGCTCAGCTTACAGGAACCCAGATTCCAGCTGAACATCAGGAAAAACTTCCTGACTGTTAGAGCAATGCGACAACGGAACTAATTGCCCAGGGAGGTGGTGGGCTCTCCCACGCTGGAGGCATTCGAGACGAGGCTGGACAGCCATCTGTCAGGGATGCTCTGACTTAGATTCCTGCATTGAGCAGGGGATTGGACCCAATGGCCTTGTAGGCCCCTTCCAACCCTACTATTCTATGATTCTATGATTTAGTCTAAGGCTGCAATGCTATACATGCTTACCTGGGAGTAAGTGGAGATTGCGTCTGTGTAGACTTATACACAGGATTGCATTATAAATTGCCTGGAGTACCCCAAAAGAGATGAACAAATAGTTAAAGGGGAAAAAAGAGAAGATTGAACTTTAGATCTTCAAATGTGAATCATCTAGTTGAATAATTAATTTCAAATAGAGTATTCCTTCAGGGAAGCTGCTGCGCAAGGCAGATTTATAAGCCAGTGTGCTTTTGGAACCAAATAATTACACACACACACACACATACACACACACACAAATGTATATATAGCTTCCCATGTATGATAATAATTTTGAGTCATTTTAATGCTTAGTTTTTACTACAGAAGAAGAATGCATTTTACTACCAGTATTGGCCCCAGGCCTGTAACCAAGTCACCTGTAGTGTTAGAGGGGCCTAGAGATCCCTAATGCTTTGCTTAGGTTCATTACTAGTACAATTCCCTTGCTAGTGGGCCTCTGAGCATGTGAGATGAGTCAAAGGTCGATAGCGGCCTCAGCACATTCCATGCTAACAAAAGCAAGTATCTTATCAGGGCCTAGTATGTGCCTGGGAAGTGAGGCTATGTTTATGCCAAGCTGCAGGTGTCTGTGCTGGGAAAGAGTCTATGCTGGGAATGAATGCTAATTAGCCCTTGCTGTTGTCATGCTGCCTCACCGCTGACATGTATGGTATAAAACCCATTTTACCCCATGGCTCTGGGTTCAGAGAAGCTGTCTGATCCAACCATTGGGTATGTCTGTGTGCTGACTGTACTCAATAAAGTATCTCTTTGTAATCTGATTTATCACTACCTTGGCACCTCTAAATTAAGAGTTCGAAGCCTACTTCAGGGGCAATACACCACCAAAAATGCATAAGCAGTCATTGGAAAAAAAAAAATGCAATCAGCCTTCTTGACAAATGGAACAAAATAGCAATGATGATGCTGTGGCGAATTCAGGTGCTCCTGACAATCTGTATAAATATACAAATCAAATGCTTTCATGAGAACATACAATAATAGTCTGTGAACAGGTTATTTTGGAGTATTATCTCCTTGAGGTCCACTTTTTTTTTGCATTTAATGTTTCTCCTTTCTTCTTCTTTTCTTTCTTGTTTCTGGTTATTTCTAATAGAGACTCAAGGAACTAAAACAGAGGGAGTTTGCACGCAATGTAGCCTCAAAATCAAGAAAAGATGAAAGGAAACAAGAAAAAGCCCTTCAACGCTTACACAAGTTAGCTGAACTCAGAAAAGAAGCTGCGTGGTGAGTGAAAAGTTATTAAAAGGTAAAAAGAGCAGGACAAGAATATCCCAGCTGACATGCTGTATCAGAAGGCCTCATGCCTATGAAGATCTCAAACCAGAACAAAGTGGATACATTTTCATGGCGCTCCCTCAACAGCAAGTGGCAATTAGATTTGGCACTATGCAAAGAAATACATGTTTTAATTTTATTTTTTTCATTTTTTTCAGCAGAACTAAAATGACCGGTATTCTACCTAAAATATGTTTTATATATATTTAATAAAGGTGATCATAGAAGTGAAAAACAGGAGGAAATGAGGTCAGTCATTTGAAGCTTGGCAGGAGGACTTCATTGACGAGGAAAGGAATTTACCTGCTTCCTGCTAGTCTGTGTGGCATCCCACAACCTTGTTAATTCCATAGGCTTGGATCCAAATGGATCCAATGGATCCAAACTTCCTTCCTGGTGGAGTAAAATGGAAGGAGGTGACTTTTGCCGATTCCCACTTCCCCCTGCTGGCCCTTGTGTGCCTTCTGAAAATCTACACCGTAAGGTTGAGGGACCCTCCCTCTGGAACAATGTGAGTGATGGAGAGTGCACGTAGTGGTGGGAGGGTCGGCAAAAGCCCACCCCCATTTCCACCAGCAGGATCCAGCCACCAGGTCTAAAGCTTTCTGTGGATAGAGGGAGCTCTTCTGTTCATAGGAGAAGTGTGGATCCAACCCCTGGTATTCTTATTCAAGTTGGGTGCCATCCCAGTTCCCACTGTAACTGGCTTATGGATTGCAAATGTCACCTTGATTACAAATTGTTACTGATCCATTTAAAAGGAACTTGAACTTCCTGTTAAATGGTAGTAATCTAGGAAGTGGAAGGGCAGCATTTGAGCTTCTTAAGAGGTGTTATCATGTCATCACTTTTGCCTCATTCACGGAATTTTATGTGACACATGTCTCCAGACATCATTGTCTTCTACTTGTGACCTTCCCTTGTTTCCCCACCATTGCTTCTGTCTTTGTTCTTACTGCAGAGAATCTGTGAAGGAAAAGAAAAGATGGAATTTCTATGCAATACTTTCTGGTTGGTTACATTAGGAGCCCTCCTTCTGGAAGTACCCATGTATTCTGTAAAGCACCATGGATACTGATGGTGCTATATGAATACTACTACTACAACCACCACCACCATCAATAATAATAATAATAATAATAATAATACAGTAGTAGTAGTAATAATAATACATAAACCATGATCTCTCAGAGCCCGTTAGCACATGACATTTCTCCTCTGCCCCCTTGGGTACAAAAAATGTACAAAATAGTTACAATGTATAATACAATCACGTGTGCAGATAAAACCATATTTTGCATGAGTACGCACACAGACATATGAAGCTGCCTTATAATGAGTCAGACAATTGGTCCATCTAGCTCAGTATTACCTACTCTGACTGGCAGCGGCTCTCCACAGTGTCCAGGAGAGGACTTTCCCATCACCTACTGCTTGACCATTTTTAAGAGGAGATACCAGGGATTGAACCTGTGAGTGGTCCTCTTGTGTTGGGTGCTATTTTCAATAATATGTTTTTCCCCCCTGTAAGTGTTATGTTTTTATTGTATTTTAACATATTGTTTTATTGTTTTAATCAATTTTAATTGATTCTGAAAGCCATCTTGAGTGCCATATTTGGTAGAATGGTGGAGTACAAATAAAACAAATGAATGAACAAACTGGAACCTTCTGCATGGAAAGCATGTGCTCTACCACTGAACTATGCCTCATATGTCTATTCCACATGGTGGTGGGGCAGCAGTCTGTTAGCACCTGAAGTTATCTTGGTCTGGCAAGCAGTAGGGATGTTGCGAGTGCCCAACAATGGGGTGGAGTCTGATGGATGCTGCTCACCAAGTCACAAGGCACTCATGGATGTGCTTGCTGAGTGCCACGCAGTCCGGGAGCACCCTGGAGCCACCCACTCCTTGCCTTTTTTATGCAAGATCAGGGCTCTGTAATTTCTGTATAGTTAATGTTGTGCAAAATGGCAGCCATACAGGGCCATCTATTCAACATTAGAGGTGTATAGGGGCCCTTTACACCTCTAATGTTGTAGAAATGGCCTTGTATGGCTGCCATTTTGCACAACATTAAATATATGAAAATTATGGAGCCATGGTCTTGTGTAAAAATGGCAGCTCACACCAAGGAGTAGGTGGCTTTGGGGTGCTCCCGAACCATTCACTGAGCCCTCCAGGGCTTACACAGCCCAGTAAGTGGGTGTGGATGGTATTGGCGACTTGGCGAGCGTGGATGAGTCCATCCATCCCTAGCCAGCAGCAGAAATCCCCACTTATGCTGTTCTGAGCGTTTAAAAGAGCCGGATAAAAATATAACAAATAAAACAACTAGACATGATGGGAGGTAATCACAATAAAGAATAGAATAGGATAATAATTTATTACAGTCACAGACCAATAACAGTGAATACGAACAGGATACATTGCATAATAAGGATATAAATATATTCACAGAAGAGCCAAAAGGGAGTTCTTCCTAATTTATATTGAGGAGAAAAAGAATTTAGCTACCTTTTCAGGAATGTAGATAGAGTCATCACCAAAACAGAAGGTTATCAGAGAGAATCAGTCTCTCTCTCTCTCTCTCTCTCTCTCTCTCTGGGCTCCCTTATACAAACTGAAGTAGAAAAGAACAGGGTCAACAGATTGTATCTGATTCCACAGGGCCAAAGTCACTCATTAAGCAGGATCTTGTTAAATCGGCCATTTAGCAAAGCAGAGGGCAACGAAGTAAGTATTCTCCTGTATTTGTAGATAGTTTAATGCCTTCCAGTATGTGGCTCTGGAAATTCCAAAATTTGAAAGGTTACTTAAGGGCAGTGAAAAACAAGACCTAGCAACTGCAGTTCCCAGATGGTGTAAATCTAGATCCATTATTTTATTTATTTATTTATTTATTTATTTCATTTCTATACCGCCCAATAGCCAAAGCTCTCTGGGAGGTTCACAAAAATTAAATCCGAACAACACACAATAAAACAATTTAAAATATACAGAACCTTAAAACCACAATATAGCAATACAACCACAATAAAACCTAGCAGCAGTGCAGGAGTTTAAAATACAGATTTAAAACAGCAAAGATAAAAATTTAGAAAGCTAAAATGCTAAAATGCCTGGGAAAATAAAAAGGTCTTCACCTGGCGCCGAAAGGAATACAATGTAGGAATACAATGTTATCCTTGAGGTAACAGAGAGCTGAGCCTTATTTAGGCCATGATTACCCAAAATGATGGGGACGGGGGGGCGGACACCTAGCATAAGAATTGTAACCCATATCAACTGATGACAAAGTAATCAGAGAGCAATAAGTGAATGTAACTGGAGAAAACACTGGAAAAGTGAGAACACAACCACCATATCAGGGCTAGAATCCTTCAAAGAATTTGTACATTGGTAAAAGTCTTCAGTGTCCAAGGGAAAAGGTTGCTACCGTATAAATTGTGGATTCCCTCAGATTGATTGTGGAATTAATAATTAAATAAGATTCCCCTCTTCCTTCCTTTCTTTTCCCCATCTCCCCCTCCCAATCAATGAACTCTCAACCGAAACAGCTGTTAACATGGAGTGAGAGAGAGAGAGAGAGAGAGAGAGAGGATAATATATGGAATGCCACGCATTTCTAACATAAGCAATTTCACTGCATCCTTTGCTGACAGCAGTATTCCTTGTACCTTCCCAAAGGACTGTCTGTGGAAATCCAAATTGCCAATCAAACTGGGATTCCATAAAAGCATGGTAAATTCCAAAAATATTTTGAGAATCTTTATCAGAATTTAAACAAAAGAAAGTAAAAATAAAACAATGTCAAACATTCCATTACATCAAGCAACAGTTCCTCAATGTCATAAACTACATATAGAATAGAAATTGCACACAGAGGACATCTTAGGACTGCTGATCTGTGCTGCTCTTCAAATGTGCAGAGTTTTACAGCCTTTATTGGGTGTGTTCAAAGTGCTAATAGCATTAATCTCATCTCTACAAATCATAGCCTCTTAGCACTATCTGATTGGATGTCATTTTGAAGGATCTCCTATAGTGTTGACAGGCAACAGGGTATGTAGCAATGTATAAAAAATTAATTTCAGATTGGCGGGGGGTGGTGGAATTTACCTCGTGTGCACCTCCCAGAGCTGATCAATACAATCTGCTGTCGAAGGGTGTACATTTCTGAGCTTGTGATGAGATCTGTGGAACAAAAGAAATGTTGTTCACAAAATGCATACATTTGGAACTTGCACATGAAAAAAATGCATAATTTTAAAAACTGTGCACAAGCACATTTTGATTAATAGGAGAAAATGTGTAGATTTCAAAAATGTGCACAATTAATAGAAACATTTGGAAAAAATGCATGTGAAAATATGCATGAATTTTCATGTGCGTAGAAAAGAACAACGTTTGCACTCAGACACAAGTTGGTATGAGCTTCGAGGTGGAATATGGGGAACCACAATTATCTTCAGTTTAGGGAGGGAGGAAAAATCCACCACAGACTCCAATGAGGCTGGATTCTTTAGAATCCGGCCCCCTGGAGTCTGTGGCATAATGGACTACCCCACCACCACCCCACGGAATCCCCCTGGGATGGACCCTGCCTGGTCGTCAGCAAGTCCGGTCCGTCCAGCTGCCCTCCGCCGCCCGCCGCTGCTTCTCTTCAGCAGCAAATGGCGTCCAGTGTAGTGGATGCCATTTTCATCCCTGCCTTTTGCCATGGTAGGCTATGTAAATAAAAAAGAGAATGGTATTTTCCCAAAATCAAAATAGATCTGAGAACTGTGATTTCATACACTTAGGTTATCAAGTATTAGCTGTAGTGCACATGAATTACCTACCCTCATTCAGCCTTTCAACTAGTGCTGTGCCAAAAAAAATTCTCCCACATTTTTTTCCCTGACTGTTCTCATTCAATTTGATAGAAGATAAATTGCTTTCAAAAAGAAATTCAGTGGTGAAGAAATTTTGGAGAAATCTCATGGGTTGGGGTTGGGTTTCTTGAGCTTACCTTCCTTAGGAGGGGATCAAGGAGTGAGCACAAGTGTCCTATCCGTCATTGTACAATCATCGATCTGGATGCCTGTAGGCTCCTCAGCTTCAATTAAAGCCCAGTTTAAGGCACCATGAGGTAATTCCTCCCAGAGGGCTTTTTCAAATCAGCATGTGCAGGCAGTTTGGGAGGCTAGTCACAATTAGGTAAGCTCAAAAACACCACAGACATAAATTATGAAACATCCTGAAAGAGGCCTCTTTCAGGGGGAGGGGAGAAAACTTTCAGGAAATTGGAGGACAGATTTTGGCAGAGCACTAACTCCACCTCATCCCTGGAGCTGGACACAACACTGCCCCCCCCCCTGCATTGCAGTGGATGCCAACCGGGGACCAGCCTGCCAATACAGTTGATGCTGTTGCAGCACGAAAACTCCTAAAACCCTTACCAAAAAAGAAAGAAGCTGTCCTATAGGCCCTGCCAATGGGGAGCCCTACTTGGGAGAACCTGATGAGAATTTATCCTCCCCCTGGTGAAATTGTCTCCCAAATTTCTCTGCCCACAAGTAAGGTGGAGAATTTCAAGAGGCCATTTGTGCATGGCTATACTTTTAACAGTCACTATTATTTCCCTTTTATGGATTTGCAACTGATTCTGATATATTGTCATAGCCTCCCAGTGAGTACATAGCTGAGTAGGGACTTGAATCCATTTTTTCGTAGACCTTCTCCGAAATCCTGCCTGCTGGCCTACACTTCTTACTGTTTTTGACATCAAATTATATTTTCCTCACCAGATCAAATTGACTAATAACCCTGGAGGTTTTTGTTTTTTTTTCATATTCCCTACTACTGGATGGTGCGGCTCATTATTTTACTAAACTTTATTCCTTCTCCTGTGTACACCTCTGGTTGTGTTCAGTACCCTATTCTTCTCTAATCTGAATGGTGCAGAATACTGTATCAGATTCAGGGATATCTGCATAGAAAGGAATTAATTGGAGGTGGGTATAATGGGTGACCTCAAAGTCCTCTACTACACATAAGATTCTGACTGTGAACCACAAACTATTTAAACCAGAAATTATTTAGCTCTGTAGGTTTCAGTACGGAGGAATCATTTTAAATCCAAGAACCCTGATTTAGCATGTTGCAGGCTGGGGTGCTCATGATTATTTCTTCCCTTGCTCCTCAGGCCTTTGTAACCTTTAAATAACTCACAGCTAGAGGTCCATATCCAACTCCCCATGCTGTGCTAATGATCACATTACACCTAATGGTATATTTATTAATGGTGGTACTTCAGAGAGGGTGAAGGACAATGGATCAGCCTCTGTGTATACATATCTGAAATTGCTAGCTTGGACCCCTGGGGTACTGTATACATTTAGATACTGCTATAAATGTTTTTGAAATACAGTTAAAGAGCTCTACATGCTACATCAGAGGAAATGCAAACCTGTCTGGTAGAGGGTAGCTGTGCTCTGAGAGCAACTATTTAAAATGACCGCAGGGGGTCCTATACTTATCTTCAGTCAACGACTCATGTGTCAAATCAGATGTGTTTAAAAGTCATTCCAAAATTGCTAGCACGACATGCATCCCCACACTGTAGTTAAAAACACAGAGGAGTGGGGGGCTGGAGATCAACAGAAGAGTGCATGCTTTGCATACATGAGGCTCCAAGTTCAGCTGTACGCATTTCTTGTGAAATGAGCAAGGATAGCGCTACTCTGTCGAACAGACTCTGGAGAGATGCTGTCCATTGGGGTTCTAGACTTCCCACCAAATTCCACATCAAGCAAGATTTGGGAGAAACGTGGATGATCCCTTTCAGGCAAAATATCAGTAATGGAAACAAGCCCTGGGCTAACACACCCTCCCTTTGCTGAACCTTCACTCAACTCAGTTCCAGTTGTGTAAGGTCCCAGTTGTTTTCACAATGGACATGAATGGCACGAACGTGGCCTACTTCTCTTCAGGCTCCTGTTCACACTGAAGGTTCTCCTCTGGTGGCAAGGATTGATCCCATGTCCCATTGAATTCAAAACCTACATGCTGAAGGCTGTGTGGGTATGAACTGGACCTAATTTCTCTAAAGCAACATTCAAGACAAATTCTGCCATTCTAGGAGATTGGCATAGAAGACCCATGGAAAACTTCCAACTAGTTCTGTCCTTGTAGCTTTCAAATAAAAGGCTAGTTCAGTGGCCTAGCTGTCTTCCTGATGTCCTTCTAAGACAAAGAGAAGAAAAGGGAGCTGGGGGTTAAATGCACATCAGAGACACAGTGCTATTGTGTCTTTCCCCCCAACACACACAAAAGAGAACCCACATTAGACTCAGCATCTAAATATGTGTTCGTTTTTCCAAGACACAGAGAGCTGCTATGTGGAATGAAATGTGGTCTGACACACTGAAGGAGAATGAGTGGAATACCTGAGATGTTTTGCAGCATACTTCACAGTATGGTCAAGCTTCAAACCCGATATGTTAATATTTATGTATTTATTTACTTACTAAATGTATTATGAATAGCTCTCCAGGCAGCTAACAATAATAAAATACAAATTAAAACAAAGTTTTGATTGAAACATAACAAAAACAAATCAATGCACAATGCAGCAGTAAAAGTCACAAAACACAACACTGATACAATTCTTTTTCAATAGACATAGTCTTAACCACAATAAATATTCATAGTAATTATTTGTACTAAAAAAAACAAAACCCAGTGCCAGCAGAGGGCCCAGCAGGGCTCTTTGCAGTGGCAATGAACAGCATTACTAAAACAACCAGCATCAGGATTTCAACAGGTTCTGCATGTTGATCTGTGTTTCATGGAAGGAAGGACCAGAAGACAGAGAGTAGCTTACTTCTTATTTTTCATCAGGTGGATTCTCTGCTATTGATCAGGGTGTCAGGGGTCTGTATCATCTGGAACCTGCCAAGGTGCATGCCTCAGCAGCACCCCCACTGCCAACACCGGAGACCCCCGCTGCACCTCCTCCTTGTTGTTGCTGCCTCGCCTCTCTAACAAGCAGTGACAGAAGCAAGGAGAAGGACCAGCAGGCTGCTTGTTTCTTGCTCTCCCATTGGGCAGTTGCATAGATTGAGCCCAGCAGAAGAGGACGATAGGAAGTAACAACAGCAGCAAGGAAGGGGTGGATGACCACTCAGGAAAGGGACTCCATAAGGATATCTTGCCCAAGGGCCTCCCAAACCCTGGAGCTGGCATTGCTCATGGCAGAAGCTATGAACTGCTAGTAATGCCTCTGTAGCAACCAGAGCTCATCAGAGTTAGAGGAAATTTTGTAGTCAGGGCTTGGGCACAACGTACTCTTCAGCTCCCAAGAAATGCCGATATAAGTTGCATCTAAAATGCCAGGATTATGCTCTCTCTGTGTGTTTTGTTGTTGTTGTTGTTGTTTAAAGAACTGTTGTTGCCGCATTGAGAACTGTACTTTTCATATGCCTCTGAAGTCTTTGAACTGAAATTACAGAACGTTTCTTTTTTGGTTTGTTTTCTTTTAGCGCTCCGGGGAGTGGTCCTATGTTCAGATCCACAACGGTTACAGTCCGAGATAACTTTAATGACACCCCTCAACGTGCTCTCGTTGACTCTTCTAAAAAGGAAGAAGAATTCAGTGTTGCATTGTTGCGCAGCTCGAAGACTGCTGGCAGTCTTACATCTGTTGCTTCTTTGTCACCTGAATCTGTAAATAGCTGTACGCCGGAGATTAAAAAGCATGGGGATCAAATGCAGGGCCTACATGGACATAAAGTGGGGTTCTCCTTTGCATTTCCTAAGAAAGCGGCAGTCAAACTAGAATCGTCAGCTGCTGCTTTCTATGAATATAATGATGAAACATCTGCTGAACATGGACTTAGCCGAAGAAGTCGGTTTGTTCCTGGGCCTTGCAACCTCCAGGCTTCATCAGCTGAAGAAGTAGTTCTGTGTTCTGAGGAGAAACCAAGCTCCATTGCTCCACTCATAGAAAAACATGCCAACAATACAGAATCTACCCTGGTGCAGCACTCCAATGAACCGCCTGGCGAGCAGAACATGATACAGGAGGTCACAGAATTAACATCCCCACTTCCTCCTTCTAAAGGAGCTGGGCTTGGCGATTTGGATAGTGTTTGTGTTAATGTGGATCCAGTGGCCTGGCTTGATGAAACACTGTCCAGCATGGCCCTTGGGAATCAAGCCCTCCCTGGTGAAAGCCATAGTGATGAGCACAATGGAAACGAATGTACAGGTCCCCCCGTGAATGAAGAATGCTTATCACAGCACAATACCTGGGAAGAAAATGATCAGAACATAAGCAGCCATTCACCCACTACTGAAGCTGACATTAAAAAATACTCATCTGATGGACTGGTTCCAGTAAATTCTGAAGGGGAAATGATAGCTTTGCCTTGGAAACAGAACTCACAAAAAAGACTGTGTGAGCCATTTGTTCCTGTGCTTAACAAACATGGATCAACCATTCTCCAGTGGCCATCTGAAATGCTAATTTACACCAACACGGAACCATCTATTTCATATAGCTGTAATCCTTTATGCTTTGACTTCAGGTCCTCAAGACCGAACGAATGCCTGGAAAAAAATAAACCGCAGTCAGATATGCTTAATTCTTCCCATAAGGCTGAACTTAGCCAGGGCTTGGTTTTAGATCATGCAGATGAATCTCTTTCAGTGAATGCTGATTGTACAACTGACATCAATGCACATCCATGCAACAATGCAACATCAGTCACAACGGATGTTTCCTTAGCAGAGTGTTGTAATCCTGAAAAAAGCCAAGACAAATTAGGCTTGGATACTTTGTGGACAACTGAAAATAAAGAAAAATACCATAATCCTCCAAAATGTATACAAGAGAGCTCACCTACCAATGAACAACAAAACAAAGTCTGGATCAAAAGAACACATGAAAAGTGGTTTCATAAAAACAGGAAGAGGAAAAGGAGGAGAAAGCTATGTCATCACTATGACGAGGAATCGATTGAGACAGATACTGACATTTCTCCAGAAGCTGAACAGCAAAATAATTGTGGTGTTGTTCCTAAACATCAGAAGCTTCCTAGTACTCTGGAACAAGGTCTAAGTGGGAATGGACTAGGGGATTCAGTTGTGGAATTATTACAGCAGACATCTGAAAATCTTGGGGTTGAGAACAATGTAACCATATCTACATCCACACAAGACCATGACAATAACAGTCTACAACCAGTTTGGAACACAAAAGATGATAGGGACTGTTGCATTAACTCTAACAATCTGTGGAAAAGGAACAAGCCAATTTCTCACAGACAATCAAATAGACCAGGATTGAATTCTGGAAGATGCAACTCGGTTTGCTCAAGAGCATTTTGTAGCTGGAGTATCCGAAGATTTAGCAGTAGCCCAGACCATAAACATTTAGGCTATTGCCCTAATGAAAAATGCACAAATCAAACACAGTCCATCAAGAGAGCCTACAATTCTCTCTCAGATGAGCCAGAGAGATCCCATAGAAAACGAAGACATCATATGCACTCCTGTTCATCAGATGAAAGTTCAAATGCACAAACCTGTTTCTCAGAAGAGAATTTGAGGCAAACACATAACACAGAAGCACCTTGTAAACCTAAACGGAAACGAAGGAGGAAGAGAACAAGACTTCATCATATGTTTATAGAGAGGGTGCCAAGGAGGAATATAAGTGTCAGCTCTCCAAAAGAGGTCTCTCTGTTCAGCCATTCTCCCAAACTATCAACTGAAGAAAACACAGAGCAAACAAAAACCCTGTCTATCACAGATTATGCAACTAATATGGAAAAAACAGTGCAGACAGTAGAAAGCCAAACAGCTTCACAATCTGAACATTTACTTTCATTAGAAAATATCAAAGGATCAAACTGTTCCATTGCAGAGAATACTCCCTATCTGAAAGAATTCACATATTCTGCTTCTCCTGTTACTGAACACAGTGTTCTGGCAACAATGAAAGCCAGGAACATGCTGGAAGAGGCAGAAAAACATGCCAATGTAAGTGTTCCTGAAATTCAGGCTCCTAATAAAGTGCCCAGTCTTGAAAGAAACCTGGACCCACCTCCCCCTAAAGCATATCTGTGCCATTATGAAGTGGCTGAGAATATCCCACAAGAAAAGCTACACCCATCAGCCAACGAGTGGCTGCGGTATAACCCTGGGATATTTAGTGCCCCACCACCTTTGCCTTTTAAAGAAGCACATATAAACGGCCATGCTTTCTTAACCACAGAACAAATACTTGCCCCGTTCACCTTGCCTGAACATGCACTGCTCTTGCCTCCAGAAAACCATGACAAATTCAAAGATCTGCAGTATGAGGCCTACCACCAGATCATCCAGCAAAACATGTTGGCTAGCAAAATGAAGCTGACCTTTCCTTCAACTGCAGTCCAGCCCTCCAGTGCCCCTCTGCAACCCTTGCCTTTGCAGCAGCCACTGTGTTCTACCTCTGTCACCACAATCCATCACACTGTTTTGCAACAGCATGCGGCGGCAGCCGCTGCCGCTGCTGCTGCCACCACATTTAAAGTCCTTCAGCCTCACCAACAGTTTCTCTCCCAAGTCCCGACTCTTTCACAGACACCTTTACCTCATTTGTCAGTTGGGCCAAGACTTTGTCCTGTGGGCCACGCAGCCATCGTTGGTCCACCCCAGTTACCACTCCTTCCACCTTCAGTCCTCCACCCAAGCCATTTGGCTTTCCCCCCTTTGCCACACACACTGTTTCCCTCCCTCCTATCACCGCACCCTGCAGTCATTCCTTTGCAGCCACTCTTCTAGGCCTCATGTTGAACACTGAAAATGGACGGGTGAGTCTTAAATGGAAGATACACCAGTTCATCGCAGGTTAGGACAAATCACTCTACCAATCAATGGACTATGATGAACAGGTCACAAAAGCCTCCTGATCTGGGAGCCATTTGCTATTGGCCTAACAATGCAAACATTTATGTGTAAAGTGCAGATTCATAATAAAATTAAAAGCACTGAATAGTCTGATATTAATACTATATATATATAGTATGTGTGTGTATATGTGTATATATATATATATATATATATATATACACACACACACATACACTATATATATATAGTCTGAAGATCATGTCTTAAAATATGTTACCATGTATATAAAATATATTTATAGTCCTGTAAGTTATGTTGTAAAGTATCCTCCTGGGTTGTTTTTTTAATTATATCTATGTATTTGCACCTAAGTAATGTTTAGACAGAGCTGATGCACTATGTTTTGTACAACATTCCTTATATAACCATAAATATAGTGAGAAAATCTCTCTTGCAATAATTTCTGTTTGTTTGTTTGTTATGGATTTAATAATATATTTTTTAAAAAATCATTTACTGTTAGCCTCATAGAGAGTCATTTCCTGCCATTTAAATAGTAGGCTCTGCTATGTTTGGGTAATCAAGTTTCCTTTCCTAAGCCTTCTCTGATTTATCATCAAGGCTCACACAGGCTGAAAACTTAAGGGGAAGACTCCTACTGAGAAGAAGACAAAGGGTAATAGATCTGACTGTATTAAGCAGCTTGATACTGTGGAAACAAATATTGCCCATTTGCAGTGTGCCCCTGAATGGTTGACTTAAAAAAAAAAAAAGCGGTGGGGGGAAGCATTCAGAAGAAAAGCAGGCACAAGGGACAGTTTCCACAATATGTTTCTAGCAGCCAACAGGCTTTCTGGTTTGTGTGCCTCCTCCTTATGGCCGCCTAAACATCCTCACAAAGCTCAGTAAGCCAGACTGGCAAGCAATTAGCCCAGCACAGCTTGTCCATGGTTTATGGACATATTTTTATGGTGGGGACCTCAGGCCTGGGGGGGAGAGGGGGCAAATCCAGCCCTTTGGGGTCCTAGTCCAGCCCTTCAGGGTTCCCCAGACAGCCCCCAAGCACCAATAATTGGGTGGTTTCCTGGCTTTTGTGCCATTTCCCCCTATTCTAAGTGGTTGAAATGTCTTTCCTAAGGTGTATTTACTGGCAGTAAGATCTTGAAGCTAAAATATGCATGGGGAGTTGGGGACCCCCATCTTTTTTCCTTTTTTTGCCTCTGGCCCCATTTGCCTTTGAGACCACCTGGCTTTTGTGCAGTTTCCCTCCCCCCATTCTCAGTGTGGCCCCGAGAGCATTTCCAAAACTGGATTCGGCCCTGCTTTATGGCACCCTGAACAGTCTGCTGCCACCAAGGGAACTGCTGCTGCTACTACCCATTAATGTATCCCACATTAGACATGCTGATGCCTACAAGCTGGAGCAGATGGTATGTCCATCATGAGGATGCTGCTAAGAACAGTATCCCTGCATTTTCTCCCCCCCCCACCACCATTACACTCCTATTTAGAAATGCTCAGCACTTGAAGCATTTCTGATGTTCCTGTCAGCCAATGACATGGAATGATTCAACTAACAAGGTGGCATCGATGAGTCATTGGGTATGCGTTCCTATGTTACAGCAGTGGGTAGAGAACTTGCTACCAGGATACTGTTTTCAGCGGCATCCCATTAAGATGCATAACATCTGTTGTTGCGCTATGTCACCTGTGTGGGCATGAAAGAGATGAAAAGAAGAAAATGGGTAAAGGAGCTGGGTAAATGTAAGCTTCTCCGGGGGTAGACAACCTGGTACCTTTCTCCAGATCTTTCAGATTACCACACACATAATTGCTGACCATTGGCCATACTGGCTGGGGGTTATGGGAGTTGTAGTCTAGAACACTTGGAGGGGGTACCAGGTTGACAATCTTCGCTGACGTAGCTAGACAAAATGAAGGAAGAGGTGAGTCACTGTGGAATGGCCCTCAATGGATGCAGTGGCTATTTCAAGGAGGAATAAAGAAAAGACAGTAGGCTAGCACTACCACTGTTGGGGAAGAAGAAGGATGCAGTTCATGGAAAGCTTCATTACTGCCTGGCTCCTTCTTCTTTGGAGGGGAAATTAATGTGTGCTGTCTTGCCAGCCCAGTGGGAGATGTTGAGCTAGTGTGCCACAGGCTGGATGAGACAATGTGTAGAGAAAGGACATTCCATGCATGCATTCCTGCAGCGGGCATAGATTACAGATGTACAGAATTCTTAGGGCTGGCTCACATGTGCATGTTAATCATTTGATAAGTGTGATGATTTGCATGTGTGAATAGGCCAGCGTAGACACAATGCTACAGACATCCTGTTATTGCAAGCACAATGCTTTTCAGTACCGTCATTGCACATCTTGAGATGCCATTCACTAGCTATACAGTATTGAAGTGGAGAGAAATCAGGGGATGTACATACTATGGATGGGGAAGAAATTAGTTCTGTTCACATTTTACACAATTTCACACTGTTGAACCCTTCAAAATGTGTGGTTCTTCAAATTTTGCAATGGAGTTCTTTGACTAAAAACACACAAAAATGGACACAAAATGGATATATTTGTGAAAATAGCACTACAAATGCAAGATTGTTAGAAGAATTGCTTGCAAATATTCCTAATAAAATTGTGTACAAAAATGCATGTATGCATTCACGTTTTCATGTGAACTTAAACACACACACACACACACAAAACACCCCTCAATGTATGGGACAAACCAACTTTCTGAATGGAAATTTTTCAAAAGTTGGGGCTAACCAAACTTAGGTTTGGAAAAAGGAGGAGTGGAAAATGATAGACTCCTCCATACATGTGAGAATCACCCATTAGGGTTGTTCATATACAAAGAATGCCAGCATACTTGGCAAGTCCAGGCACACCTAAGGGGCCAATGCTACATGTTGCCTCTTGGATAGATTCACTCATTAGAGCTTTTTATCAGAATTTTCCTCAGTCCCACACCACTCCCATTGTAGAAAAATGTCACCTGCTGCCTTGTCTTTGGGGGGATAAAGGAAAGAAGTACTTGATGGTTGTTTTGCAAATGCCCAACCCTGGGGATGGGGGAGAAATTCATTCATTTTGCACTTTTGAACCAATACATGAAGAAAATCTCAGTCATCCTATAAAATTCACACTATTCTGAATTTTGCAATGGATTTCTCCAATTAAAAATGCATATAAAATGTGTATATGAGGAAAAGGTGCACACAAAAATGCATATATTAGTGAAGGCAACATTAAAATGTGTTATAGTAGGAAAACTGCTTGCAAAAACATGTACATTAGCCAAAATTCCATACAAAAACGTATGTATTCAGAGCAATGTGGCCAAAAATGTGTATGGATTTTCACATTAACGTAAAAAAAATAAATAAATCTCAATGTTCAAAATGAACCCAACTTAAGATGGGGGGGGGGAGAAGAGTGAAGCTGAGAGAAACCAAAATTGACAGAGTCGTCCCACCTAGAAATCAACACATACCTTTTGGATTGTGGGTTAAGCAATCTCTAGCCAACATCCGATTGCTCCTTAGCTCTCTCCAATTCCAGACAGTATTAGTGGCAAAGTTGAAGTGTAATGATGGAGATGGAGACTCTATCAAAGAGGCAGAAGGAAAACCCCAACCCTTGAGATTTGTGGTTTGGCCACCAGGGTTGGAGTGTCCTCTCAGTGGGGATCATCCACCCAGTCTTGCCAGTCACCCTGGGGGCAGGTGAGGGTGGACGATGCATAGAATGTGTCGTACCAACATTTCCACCCCTCCCTGCCCCTGCGAATGCCTCCTTCCCCCATTCCATGCTGCTGTTCCAAGGACAGAGCCCAGGGATGATCTGTGCTGCCTGTGGAGCCAGTGAGGGTGGGAGTGGAGAGACAGTTTTCCAGGAACTGACCTCAGAGCATGGGCTCCAAGGGCATTTTCTGAAAATCAAATAATCCTATGGCTGTCTAGCCACTGTCTAGCAGCCATAGAATTGTGCCCTAAATATCTCAGTATTTAATAAACAATGCTGGTATCATTAAAAAAAATGTGAATGGAAATTACTGATTATGTAAGGTATTTAATTTATCTGACTGACAGTGCAAACCAATGCAGAAATAACTCTGAGTTCAAATGGGCTTCTTTCCAAATAAGTGGGGACAGGATTGCAGGCTGATATAAGCATTACTGCATGTCATTACAGAGACACTAGCTATATTGAAATTAGGGGGGAAAAGGAGGGTTAAGGGGAGACATGATAGAGAGGTCTACAAAATTACATATGGTGTGGAGACTGTGCATAAGGCGATAATTCTTCTCCCTCTCTCAAAATACTAGAACCCGGGGTCATCCTATGAAGCTGATTGGTGGGAGATTCAGGACAGATAAAAGGACGTATTTCTTCACACAGCACATAGTTAAACTATGGAATTCTCTACCACAGGATGTAGTGATGGCCACCAGTTTGGATGGCTTTAAAAGAGGGTTAGACAAATTCCTGGAGGAGAAGGCTATCAGTGGCTACTAGTCTTCATGCTTTGTGCTACATCAAGTACCAGAGACTGTATGCCTATGTACACCAGTTGCTGGGGCACAGAGTTGGGAGGGTGGTGTTACACTCATGTCCTGCTGCTTGTGGGTTTCCCATGGGCAGCTGGTTGGCCACTGTGTGAACAGAATGCTGGACTAGATGGAGCTTTGGTCTAATCCAGCAGGGCTCTTCTTATGTTCTTATGAAATCTTATTTTCTGTACTACCCAAATCAGTCCTCACAAGGAGACTTCTAAGTATTTTCACTCCAAATCATGCTGTCGACATTTAGACTAGTTTAGCAAGGAATTCAATCGGGGGGGGGGGGTTAGTTGCTATTTCTTTAAATCACCTGGGTCCACAGAATTAATTAATCTTCAGATGGCAATGATAAACCTAAATTAGATTATAGATTTTGTTAAATTGCTTCCCATTCCCAAAACAGCTATGCAGGGAAATGATTGAAAGTTAATATGTTCTACCCAAATGAGAAAGGTAGGATTTCTGCCCACCCCCCTTCCCTGACCTTGGAAGGGAGCAACCTGATCAGACCACAAACATTCAGGGGCTATATCATTTCTCAGGCAATTTGAACTATAAAATAAGGGTCTGAATAGGATTTTTATTAGCACTGAGAATCGTAACCATATTCTCTTGAGGTAGTTTGTCAATAGGCACTTAATTTGTCACAAACTGTAATCACTGCATTCTGCAAAGCGGAGAGCATCCACTATTTATAATTGAAATCAAGAGGATCATCTCTCTCAGGACTTCTCTACAGCTGCAGATTGATCTAGAAATGGCTTGAACAACTTGTAACCCACTAAGCCAAATTTGCCCACCAGCCGAGTATTGGGGTCTGCCATGTGCTTGAGAATGACACTGTTTTTAGCAGTCCCATGTCAGGCAACAACCAAACCAAACAAAAACAGGAAATGTGTTAGGCTGGTAAACATTGGCAACTGGGCTGCATTTGGCTTGGTGCACCACAAATGGTGTGAGCTTAGAGCGGCCTTCTCCAACATGGGGCAGTATCCAACAGTGACATTCCACAAATTCAAATAGTGGTAGCGGAGCTCTGAATCTTTCTGTTACGCAAGTGGTTGCTCATTTTGCTTGCATACTGGGTTGCACGATGGGTGCAAAACAGTTACACAACCAGTTGCACAACCAGTTGCACAATGGGTGCAAGCAGTTGTGTAACCAGTTGCACAAGCAGAATGTACAACGCAGTGCACAACACATTGCACAATGGGTACAAGTGGTTGCGTAGATGCTGGCACAAACAGAATGCACAAGAGCTATGTGCAACTCGTTAGACAATGGGTTGCGCAAGCATAATGCAAAACCACTTGTGCAACCATGCTTGCGCAAATGTAACTTTAGTTGGATTCTTCTCTTGCACATAGTTCAGAACCTAGTTTCCGCTAGCGCAAGGTTATTTATGCTAATGAAATGTCACAGATGGATACTGCCCAGTGTGCCCTCCAGAAGTTGCTGCACTTCAATTCTCATCAGCCCCAGCCAGCATGGCCAATGGTCAGGGGTGATGGGAGTTGTAGTCCAAAACATGCGTAATCTCTGTTTGCACAATGCAGGGCACCATGCTTCATACTGAGAGGTTATGTGCATATGTGCTGCATGTACATAAGGTCTATCCACAGAGAGCCAACTGATATGTGAAGGTCAGGAATGGGCTAACAAGTCCAATCCTCTCCTATATGCATGGAGTCTACATACTTTCAGAACTTCTAAAAATGGCTACTGTCATTCCCCTATCAATGTAAATTAATAATAATAAGCCTGCCCTGAATAGCTTGAGGAATCGGCTCGTGAAATCAGTAGTTAGATTTTTATGAGAAAGAAATACTCCTGCAATTGCAAATCCATCACATGCCTAACAAAGCCAGTCCAAGCGTTTCAACTTTTTCATAAGTATTCGCATACTTATGTATTTAGCCAAAATGGCTCCCAGAGCAGCTTATATGCAATCAGTAATACAACACATACCCTACATGCAGGCCTTAGATCTAACAGACATGACACATAAAGAAAAAGGGATGGGAAGGGTAGAGGCAAAATCTGTTTATCACATTCGCATATCACAAAGTACTTATAAACGTCCAAAGGTTACACTTCGCCTTCATTTCATTTTCTTTCATAAGCCTCCCAATGTGTACACTGCAACAAGGCCTATTTAATGAATAACGCAACATAGTCAGCATACTGCTTTGAATATTTTATGCAGGTGGCTTCTCCTGCTTTGCTAAATCAATGCTGGTGGTTTGAATAAGCTATGCTTCTGCCTATTGCCTTTTATAAATCCGAAACCTAATGAAGAACTGAACAATAGTCCATTAAAATGCTTTTGTAGTTGGCTGTTTGTCAGTAACTGATGCTTATACACTGAAATCTGTTGGCTATTGTTTATTCCAGTCTCTCCCAAGCTTTTGATATCAGGCAGGGCCTCCTTTCTGCCCTCGATTAAAATTCTGAGGCACATTTCATTTTATACTAAAATAAGTAGTTATGCTAGAAGAGAGAGATATTCCATATATATTAGTGTAAAAGTGATCAAGCAATACGCAGGCATTCCCCTGGAAACTGCATTATGTAGCTCAGTTACTATAGTCCAGTTAATTGCCTCACCCACCCCTTTCTCCTGGTCAGTTATGGATGGAACTGGCCTTTTCAGGCAAAGCTGATACTTCTGGGACCCCCCCCCCCCGCCTGTCAGCTGTAATGTGAGGCTATATTAGGGCTTTACAGTGCACCCTTACTTTCATTGTTAGAACAAGTCCCCTGTCTCTGCCATATAGATTGGCAGAGACAGGGGAATCCGTACTGCATGGACTTTCCAGCTTTGAGAGTGGTGGATACATCGCTTAATTTTTCAAGGCACACTTAATGCCCTGGTCGTGACATACTAGTGTGTTCTAGCCCCACAGTTTGGGGATGACTGCTTTACAGCATGTACAACCCCCACCACCACACACACACAACAGTTTTATTTCCATTGCTGTATATCATTTCAAGTATCTGTATATATAAGGATAGCATCCAGTGCACACAGTATATGTTCCCCTACTGTATAGTTTTATCATGTTATTTTAACTATTTTTATTGAATTTAGAAGACAATTTTTATAAAGCAAGTTGTGTATAAAATGTCATTAATTGTATAATAATGTGACTTGCTATACAGTATGTATATAAACATTTTGTAGAGCATTCTCGATTTATGTATACAGCAGCTAGATGCTTAAATATTTTTTTCCTGATTATTTTCAGTGTCCCCCCCCCACTTTTTCCCACTCTTGTTATACTTTATAAAGATTTAATGCTCTCTCCCCTTTGTCAACTAGCAACACCTTTCAAGTTTCTTAGAATTTATATTTGCAAATAAGTACTAGGGCTTCTTTTGTACTTTCAATTGTAAAAAATAAATTGTATCTGCTGTACGAATGATATGACTTCTTGTTTAGAATTTTATATTCAGACTTCAGTGCTGAGATGTCAAAGTCATTTTCTCCTTAGTTTCTAAGGGTGCAATCCTATGCATGTTTAGACAGAAAAAAATCCTACAACTCCCAGCATTCCCCAGCAAATCATGCATAGGATTACACCCTAAATTATAGGGTCATCTATACAGTGGAGGGGAAACCTGACCACAGACATCATACAGTGGAGGGGAAACCTGACCACAAACTGAGCTTTTACATTGACCGCTAGGAAAGATTTACTGTGTGCACCCACAGTTCTATGGATAGCAATGGAAGCTCCAGGAAAATTGTCTTCTGCATTTCAAAGCCTTCTGGATCAGTATAAATCTAGCTAGAAAACTACTGAGGCCATATTTGCATGTGTAACACTTTATGAGCATCTGAAGCTGATTTATATCTGGTCATTGGTCTAAGATCATTTTCAACTTCACCTCTTGGATCTCACTCAGACAGAAAACTTTTTCCAGGTTCTTCAATCCGTTAACTATGGGTTCCAAGGATTGGTGGGACCTTATGCATGTGAAAGATGTGCTCTGTCACTGAGCTATGACATTCCCCATGTATTTCCATCACTAAGCTATAGTTACAAGCCTCCTTTAATATGTGCATGTCACACGTGCCTGCAAAAGAGATACTGTTCTCAGTAGTCACGTTACGATGAAAGGGGATGTTAATTCTAAGGATGAGTAATATGCACAAACCCTTTTTTTTTTAATGTGAGTAGTACTGACCAGCCATTCCAAAGTGCACATTCTCATATGCATGCGATTCACTTGACAACTGCAGCATCAAGTGATGAATGAGCCATCACAGATCAAATACCACAGGTAGAACTTCCATGTCACCTCCCACCGATGCCATGCTTTTCAGTGGAGTTGGTGCACACTTGCTAGGGCATCTCATCAAGAGCATGCCCATGTATGTCTGAGATGAGCCAAGGATAAACATAAAATGCAAACTAGCTTAAAGAGATGGCCAGCAATAATTTTCATGATTCAGGTAGCTGATTAAAATGCCAGTGCAATTAAATTATGGGAATTTCCATCAACTATACTTCTAGCCATTTCAGAGAATCCATCTGAATTCCATCTTGGTTTCAAGGATTATCATAGGCATTTTTAGTTTTGCATTTTTCTCTTTCATATCACATTTTTCCATCTCTCTTAGCATGTCCTCCAATCTATCCTTGTCAAAAACAGTTGGGATAATGACAGGCAAAGCGTATACAGTTTGCGTGAAACAAAGACTGTTTTTCTCTCTGGATGAATGATTCAATAGGACTATACTTCAGTGTGCAAAATAAGAATTTCAGCCTCTTAGTCATAGTATGAAACTAGACCATGATACCTTCTTTTGTGCAAATTGTTTTCCCTTACTCTTCCCCCCACTAAAATAAAAAAAGAAAGTATTTTAATTTAGCAGCACAACTCTTCATCTTCCTGTAGGCTATGTTGTAAAGGTTTTACTTTGAAACTTAGGTCTAAGTGCTTCACAATTTCCCAATGCCTATTTATAAACATTGCAGCCATTGTTTAAGTCGTAATAGATAATAAAATGCAATGGCTTCAGCAGGCGGAGAGATCTGCAGGCAAATTTCAGTGACTGTTTCAACCCATCTGAAGCCTCCCCATCCTTGAGAAGTCACCTTAGCTGTGATGTACTTCTTGGAATGTCCTTCAGCTTCTTCTGTCAAGTAAGACAAACAGGGGACATATTAATTTTGTTAGACAGGCAGGCTAGAACCACGTATGCTATATAGATCTATGTAGCTTATATAGATAGGCTAGAACCAACCTTTTCTACACTGCCATCATGTTTCAGATCAATGTGCTGAGTATAAGCCATAGAACCTACTGTCTGCCCTTCCCTATTTTGTTGTTGTTGTTATATTGGCAGAATGTGATTTGTCCAACTCACCATTAACATTGGGCCACAAATGTGATCTTACAATAAATAATGGAAGGATGAAAGCAAGCAAGCAAGCAAGCAAGAAAGAAAGGCAAGGCTATCTCTAGGACTAGGTAAACAAAGTGGTGGCCCCTGATGTCAACTATAGGGGAACCACACAATGGCCACAGCAGGTTGGGTGGCTGGCTTGGTCTTTGATTGGAGGCAGCAACTACACATCATCATCACTTCCCTTGCGCTTCTTCTCTGGGGCTGTTGCTGCCCCTGAGTATGAGCATTGCAACTCCCACCTCTCTCCCACATGCACACATCCTGCATGCGGCTTTCCCCCTCCTACAGTTCAGTGCTCTGGAATCCCTGAAGGGAAAGTGTTGCTCCAAAGGTCTGTCTGCTCTCTGTATCCCCACAGCAGTGACTTCCCCAGTGCTCCCATCCAAACAACCTCCCCATTCCCAGCTCTCCAAAGGGGCTGTGTGGCAC
This sequence comes from Heloderma suspectum, assembly GCF_057233095.1. Classification (NCBI taxonomy): domain Eukaryota; kingdom Metazoa; phylum Chordata; class Lepidosauria; order Squamata; family Helodermatidae; genus Heloderma; species Heloderma suspectum. The sequence continues at coordinate 196,145,796 of NC_139458.1, forward strand.
CACTGGCCAGCCCGCTACCAAGTGCAGTACAATCCCAAATGAAACCAGCCCGGTTTCCCCACCCAACCCCTGCCCTCCCCTTCCCCTCTGTGGCAGTTGCTGCTGCTGAGTGTGCCCTTCCATCACTGCTGCTTCAACTCCTGCCCCTTTTTGCTATATGAACTCATGTTGTCTGGGTCTTTCCTCCACATGCCCTAATGGCTATTGGTTAAAAGGTCAGGTTTAAGGTTTTCGTAGTAGATACAAGGTTTTGGTACAACTTGGGACCAGGACACATGAGAGAACACCTTCTCCCTAGGGGTGTATGAAACCCCCTTATCTTGCATCTGTGGGGGTCTGCCGGGGGGGGGAGGCGATCCGTCCCTCCCCCCCAGAATCCTCGCCGGCCAGCTCTGCTCCGCTGCAAGTCCGCAGAGCCGCTGGCCAGCTCCAAAGTGCTAGCAACACGGCAGCTATTGCCGTATCACTGGTGGGCCAGAGTAACTGCTCCTGCAAATGGTGTCCGGGATGCCATTTGCAGCAGTAAAGGCCTTTTACAGCTGCATTTACCTTAAACTAAGGCCTTTACGGCCGCAAATGGCGTCCTGGATGCCATTTGTGGCAGTCAATCCGCTCCAGAGCTGACCGGAGGGGTGGATCCTGCCAGCGAGGATTCCTCTTGCAGGTAAGAGATCTGATCCTCCACGGACTTCGGGGGGCCGGATTCAGTAGAATCCAGCCTCATTGAGGTCTGTGGAGGATTTCTCCAACATCCCTATTTCTCCCTTATCAACCTTCCCAGTAGGGATGTGAGAACTCACCCCCATCTGGGTTCTCTGGACTCCTGCCTAGCCCCGCTTGCTGGTTCCCGGACTGCGCTTCAGCCCCTCCCACTCTCGTTGAGCAGCCCGCATTCACCCCAACAGCCTCATCGAGCTCTGCAGTTGCCATTTCTAAAAAAATAAAATGGCAATAGCAAAAATGCACACTTTTTGCATGTGCGAAAATGCACATTTTTGTGAATGCACATATTCTCATGTGTGAAGCGTGTACACTCATTAGCGTGTGTACGATAATGTGCATTTTTAGTAAAATATGCATTTTCACACATACACAAATATGCACATTCACAAAAATGCGCATTTTCACACATATGCAAATATGTGCATTCACAAAATGCGCATTTTCATGTGTGCGCAAATTTGCGCATTTTTTGCTATCGCCATTTTATTTTTCAGAAAATGGTGACTACAAAGCTTGACAAGGCTGCCAGGGTGAGTGCAGACCATACCCTGAGTGCGGGCGGGGGGCAAGCAGGGGAAGGGGCTCAGCAAGTGGGGCTTGGGGGTGCGGGCAGGAGCAGGTCCACCAGGATTCCTGGACTGAATCAGGCACCCATGCCATCCCTACTGCCCAGTCACTGATGTCATCAGATGGCATGCCCCTGGTGGTTCATCATGCGATGGCCCAACCTGGAGCCTTCAGTGTGGTGGCCCCCTTTCTGTGGATCTCCCTGCCTTTGGAGGTCAGGCAGGCACCAACATTTCAAGAAGCCTTCCTTGATTGACCCGCTGCAATTTTTATTTGTATTCTGTTTTTTGAACTTTTAATTCGGTTGGTTTTTTTATTATCTTTATCTTTTGTTGTTCACTGCACCTGAATGTGCTTAAATGTGGAGCAGTATCTAAAAATTGCAACTGAATGAATGAATGAATGAATAGCTCATGGTTCTGGAATCCAAGAAGGGGAGGAGCTGCCACCAATCCAAAAACTGTGCCAAGTTTCCTGCTGTCTTTTTTGCATCCTCACAGCAGCTTCCTCACTGCTCCTATCCCAGCAACCGATGAGCCATTCCCAACTTTTAAAGGGCCTGCTTGGCACCACCTGTCTAGCCCCTCACCAAGTCCTACGAGGGCCCACATAGAACAGTACAACTACAAATACAACACATCTCTTGCCGTTGCAAGATAAGAAGGGGGAAATTGTGCAAACTATCCACCCCTCCCTGGGGTAGTTAGGATCCCATGCAAGTCAAGTGTCACCAGGTCCCAAATTAACCATTCACCAGGATTGTCTGGCTGCAGTCCTGTGCATATATACATGGCAGTAAGTCTCACTGAAGTCTGCAAGATTTGCTTCTATGTAAACATTAGTGATGGGCGAACATGCCCCCCCCCCCAGTGCCTTCATTATTTACTTGGGAAATAATGAATTTGTCCATGTGAGCTCAGACAAGAGTTATTCTTTAAGATGAACTCTTGTTCTATGTATATGAGTTTTTATCCATGCATAATTTCAAGGTGCATCTTGGGAGCAGCAGTTTGGAATCACGTAGTGTGGCATAACATCAAACATCACCACATTATGCCCTGTTTCTGATTGGTTGTTCTCACATGGCCTGCCTGCGTGATGATCTCATGTGATGTTTAGTCACCGTCGCTGATCACTGGTATGAAGACTGACCCTGCCAAGTCTTCCTCCTCAGAGCCAGAGCTGCAGCAACGATGAGAGAAGCAGCTGTCGACGCTGCTTCAGATAAGTTCTGGCTGGGGGTGGGGGTGTTTCTAGGTGGTAGGGCGACTGACAGTTTGGGAGGAATCTGTATATTACCTGACTGCTCATGTTATAAAGCTTACAATCAGTTTCAAACTTCATCATAATACATTGATCCATGCTTGCTAAAAAGGTGAGCATTACGAAAGCCAACAAGCTGATGAGTTACAAAATTTGGTGGCATCATTTGTAAGCATGCATAGGATCCAGGCTGTAAAGAAGGATTTGCAAAAATAACATTCTCCTATCTTTTGGGATCGATTCATTGAGATTACTTGATCTGGAAAGAATGTGTCACCTTCGTTGCTGCTCTGCTCACTCATTTATGCAAAACAGAACCAATACTCCTCAGGGTGCAGTAAATGTACTGAAAAACAGAGGGACATTCAGTCTACTATGATTTTTCAAATACGCAACATTAGTGGTCAAAGCAAGTTGAACATGATGAGATGGAATCTGCCTATGTCGATTAGAAATAAATCTCATTGTTTGGTGGGACTGGGAGGTGATATGACTTACACTGCACTGCCATCTAAACCTTATTAGTTGATCTCTTGACAGCAATCTGGCCATTTATTTTTTTAAAAAAAAATCCAGATTAACTACCATGGGCATTGTCAGCACAATCCTCTGCATGTTTACTCGTAAGTAAGTCCCTCCTATGGTGGGGTTTATTCCCAGGTAGGGTTGCATAGCACTGCAAGCACAGAGTTGATTGCCTTTACTTTTAAAATGCCTCGTAAGATAAGTAGGACAATGTTATCCACATAGACCACCCCCCCTTTCTTTTTTTAAGCGAAAAGGTTTGTTCCTTGGGTATTTATGCCTACTGCTTTGATCCATTTGATGGTTAAAGCAATAGTTACTCGTTGTGCAGAACCAGCATAATGTAAAACAAAACAGTGAGTTGGCCAGAAACATAGGTGGCCTTAAGAAATAACCATAAATGAGTCAGCGGCCTCTGAAGGTTAACCTGAAGTGCTAGTGTTGATTACTTCCATTCATTTTTTTTAAGTATTTATTTAACATTATATTTAGGCTGCCATTAACCCTCTCAAGACAGGCTTGAGCCCTCTCTAAAAAGAGAATGATTTGCTTCAGCACAATCAGCAGCTAGGTTGCTTGATCTTAAATTCTTGAAGCAGTCAAAGGGAAAAAACACAAGTGCAAACTAGCATATGTTGAATGTCAAGGTCACAGTATTCCCCACTGGTGACTTGAGATGTATTTAAATTATGACTTTATTTCTAAATTCACATCAATTCATGTAAGTTAGCATATGCAAATTGTACGCAAATTTGTCTCTTCTGCTGGCCTATGGGCCCATGTCCCAAATCCTTTAAATACCCAGCCACACCCCTGGTTGTAATGTTAAAGACATTTTAAAAATAGAAGACATCCATGCCCGAGGAAACTCATGGTGTACCCATCCCCACCCCCCCATGAACCTATTTTATGCTGTTCAGGAACAGCAGTTGTATGTGTGGGAACAACATTTGTACCTCACCTAGGGGAAGGTCAGTTCTCTGCGAACCAACCTTGGGGCACGGGCTCTGAGGTCGGTTCCCAGAAAACAAGATATCCTATGGTCGTCTAGCCACTGACTAGCAGCCATAAGATTGCTCTCCTAGGGTGCTAAGCTATTTGGCCCTGAAGAAAGATACCAAAGCATGAAGGGAGAAATTTATCGGAAAACAACTCAGTGGTTAGATCTACTCTGTTACAAGACTTGCGGGAAGGAATGGTAACATTACAACTCTGTGGAAGCTCATCACTTCCTTTTATCCAGTTCTCATTAGGAATCTCTCCCTGTTCCTTTTAAAGCTGTGGTTACTGAGGAGATGGGATTTCCTGACACAATGCAGTGTGACATTCGCACTAATAGATGTAGCTCTTGGAAACCTCAGGCACCGAAAAGATTAATTACCTGCAAAGATTTGAGAAGCAAACACCTACTGGAATATTTTCTTTTTCACAGTAAGCAAAAGCTGCCTTGAATAAGGCTGCCTGTCCTTGCTGCACTTGACCGCCTAAGGAATTGTGTTCAGGGCCTAAATGCCTTAACATTCTCTTGCTGCAATGTTGCCCTGTGATGTGCTGTATCAACGTGAGTCCCCCAACCCCCATAATTTTTCACCACCTTACAGAGTTATGAAGCTTAACATGGATGATGGATTTGATATATCATAAGAAGATGCGTCAACAGGACAACCTGAAAACAGCTTTCTCCAAAAGTAGAGTCCTGATGGGGGGGGGGGGTCTTTTTCTTTTTACAACTTGTTGCAATTTATCTTTAAAAAGAAAGATGGTTTATTTATTTATTTATTTATTTAAATCTTCTGAGCTAGAAGTTCCCCACCTATTTGAGTTCTGGGACTGGTGCTGTACTGAATACTTTGAGGCTTTCGTTTTGGGGAACTGGTGGGGAGAAATGAAGACTCCCATGAAAGAGGCTGTGGAGGGGAAAGATTTTGTAGAATTTTCTCATTGGAGAGAGGGGTGGTGGTCCTGGGGTCCTGAGTACCTTTTTAAGTGTAGGAGGTAGTTGAGGGATCTCCTTTCTCTTCTCATTTATTCTGAAAATACAACATCATGAGGCTCTTTGCAAAGGCTTTTAGACCATATGACATCACATTCAGGAGCTGCTGCTGTGCTGAAAGCCTTGGTCCCAAGAGGCCTGCGATGCTGCCTGTGACTGTGCACAGGGTGTTTTTAGAGTAAAAAAATAGCAAGAAGACTCCCTTGGCTGCCTCCTACACTTAAAAGTTAAATGGAACCCCAGCCCTCCTCCCCAGTGAGAAAATTCTATGAAATTCTCCTCCTTGCCAAATTGGCAGGGGAAAAAAAAAACCCAATACCTCTTTTGCAGGGAGGGAATAATTTTGTGAAAGTAGGGAGCGGGATTCAGCACAGCACTACCTGGAAGTGCAAGGCTTAATCTGAGCCAGAGCTCACCAGGACTTATCCCTGGAATTTATGTGTCCATTTCAACTCTCCAGATCTTATTTCTCAATGCCAAGACTCAGCCCTCAAATGTGTCAAATAATATTAACAAGCCTTGAACAGGTGCAGAGAGAATTTTCACCAACACTAACCCTGTTCAAGCATTCCAAATACGGTTCAGGGCTAGCCTTCCCATGAGACACAGTGAGGCACCCACATGAGGCAGCAGAGGGGAAGGAGCAGAAGATTGCACCACTTCTCCCCCCTGCCCCCACCAGGAGGGCCCACAGCCACTGCCCTGCCATCTCCTGCGGTTGCTCTGGAGAGCCCTGCCAGCCACTCTCCTACTGTAGTTTCCCCCTTACTTCTGTCACCGTGTCATTTGTATGGAGAGCCCACAGCCACTTCTTCTGGCTGTGTAGCTCTCCATAGAGCTGATATGGTTGCAGATAAGGCAAGCAAGGGGGGAGAAGGTGGCATGATATGGCACCAAAGGGCATGCCATTTCCAGGCAGGCTTGAGGCCCAGGAGCTCTGTTTTTAAAATTATCCCTGGTGAAATCAAGAACCTACAAGTTTTATGCCAAGGGTCCCCAACCTGTTTGGACCAATGGGCACATTTGGGAATTTGATAAATTTCTGTGGACACCATCACAAAATGGCTGCCATGGGGGATGTGGCTAGTCACATAATGGCTACTGTGGGGGATTGGCTAGCCAAAAGAGTTGTGTGTGTGTGTGTGTGGGTGTGGGGAGAGAAATAGCAAGGCTAGAGGCAGGGAGATGAGAAAAAAGCACAATGACAGGGTGTTCCCACACCAGCAACCCAGTCTAAAATCATATATTCACAGTAGCATCCAGTACCATTGCTTGCTGTGTTTTGTTTTGTTGCTGTTTTTCTTAGACCTAATGTATCTATTATGTATGCTGTGTTTTAAAATACCAGAAATATGGTTTGTGTTTCCAGAGAAATAGAAATGCACAATTTCTATTGTGCATAGAAATTCTATGCGGTCTGGGGAGGGAGAAACTGCAGGGGAGAAATTGCCAAATTGCAAGCCCTGCTAGGCTTGTGCCAGGGAGGGCAACCTTTTTCATCTTTTTTTTTTTTTACCATGTTTTTTGTTTTAAATTTTCTCTCCCATTGCTCCCAATGGGAGCATCAGGGCTGTATCCCCCCCCCCCATTCCAGGGGCATGTTGGTAGAACAGGAAGGCTTTGGGGACTCCCTATCCACCCTTGTAACATCCCCCGATGGAGTTCCAATAGTACAGGAACAACAGCAGCTGATCTCAGAGTTACATGGAAGAAGCTTCCAAGGGCGGACCTTCCACCGATGGACTGCCCTTTCCTTGGGTAGAGGAAGAGTTCTGCAAAATCCCATGGCCCCTGGGACTGCATCTAAAACTTTGATGGACCTAGGTGTAAAATCAGGTTTTTCTTCTCATATCTATCTTCATTTTTTTCCCCTGGCTTTTGAAAGACTTGTTGAAACTGAAAGCAAAGACAGTAGAAAATGAGATAGCCTCGAGTTACACAAGAAGATAGCCTGTGAGTTAAACACTCACAGAAAAGGGATTGCGTTACCCAGGGACAAATCTGTCAATTTCAGTTTCAGTTTCTTTCTTTTCCCCCAATCTTAAATTCAGTTTGTTCTGAAGTTTGAATATTTTCAAGCTCAATTCATCCAAAACGTCAAGGATTTTGTAAAAGTCTGCCTGAAAATGTGTAGCATTCCTCGTAATACATGCATTGTTTCTTTGTACATTCGCCTAACGTACACAGTTTTGCAAGCAATTTCCCTAACACAAGGCATTTAACGTTGCTTGCACTTACACGTGTTTATGTGTGCTTTCTCCTAATACACTCAATTTTGTACCCATTTTTAACTGGACAACTCCACAGCAAAATTCAGAGACGTGTGCATTTTGAAGGACAACTGAGTTTCTGCTCACATATTTGATTGAAAGTATGGAATTAGGTAAGTTTGTATTAAAACATTATTGAACAAATTTCTCCCCCCACACCTAGATTGACTGGAGGGGTTCTGTTTGTAAACTGAACTGGATTTGATTCCAGTCTTCCAGGAGAGAATCATGGTTCAGATGCTATTTGCAGAGCTGAGACAAGATTTTTTTTTTGTAGAAAGGAAAGCGTAAGCCCAGCCAGTGAAGAGACAGATACATGATAACATTTTGAATGATGGCTTCTTGCTTGTAAGCAGTGTTTTAGTAAAATGGAAAATACAATTTTCACATTAAAATTGCAACGAAGCAATGCTGAGCATTTCCACTATACGTTACTTTTCACTATATCTTTGTCGCCACATGGCAATGCTGCTATACAGAAAATTAATGTCACACATGAAAAAATCCAATATAAGATTTTTTTACTTCATCTTTTAGCTAAATATCCTTTGGCCCCATGCTGAACAGTATTTGCCTACAATATTTTAAAACCTAGCACTGCGGGAAAGGACTAGTACAAAACTAGCTGGATTTTTATAGTAAGGAGAAAGAGACGTATGCCGATACTAGAATTTTTGCATTAAAAGAAATCAAAATATCCTTTGTCTGACACAGTTTACATAAAAGCTGGGTATCTAGGCTTCTAGAGACTACAACAAGACTTTAAAAAACCATCTTTTTGACCAGTTTTGTTCTATGATGAATGAATGTCTTTACAATCATGTTAATTGTTTTTGAGACTTGATAGAGCATCAAGGTGGCAGATGTTGTGAATTTAAACCCAACCTGGTCATAAACTTTGCTATACCTAGTATTTTTCTTAAATCAATCAATCGAACAAACTAGGAAACTATGACTGTCTGTGTCCCCCCCCCCTTCTTTAGCCCTCAGATGGCTGCTGGTGGTGCAAACTGGGGGGGGGGAGTGGCCAGGTGGGAAGTAGAACACCTCCTACTTATGCAGGTTGGTTCCAATCCAGATCAGGTCCCTGTGCACTTACTTTAGATAAATGATAGGATCACCTAGATGCTACACATTTAGGGAGCAATCCTTTAGCTCCTAATCAGTGGCTAGCTGGTCATAGGATATCTGGTTTTCTGGGAACTGACCTCAGAGCCCACACTCTGAGGTCGGTTCATGGAGAACTGACCTCCTCCCACTTCCACACTGCCTCGGAGGCAGCACGGAACAGCCCCATACTCCGCGCTCACAAGAGGAGTGTGGAGGGGCTAGAAAGGGGCATGGCTGGGGGCGTTCCGGGGAGGGGAGAGTGTAGCTGCCTGTACAACACATCCAATGTGTCCTACAGCAGCCTCCTTCCCCACTCCATGCTCCTGCAGCTAGACAGCTGCAATTGGCTGTCTAGCCGACAATGCAGCGCAGGAGAGGTGCAGAGGGAAATATCCCCTCCGTGCTTCTCCTGCCCTGCATTGGATAGGTGGTCACCTCCGAGTTCAGAGGCAGCCGCCTATCCCCATAGGATTGAACCCTTAACATAGTGTCTAGTTTAGCCCTCAGTAAACTACTACTTGTTATAAAATAGCAGATTCAAAATAACCAAGCGAACCATAATGTTTGTTGTTTATTCGGTCAGTCGCTTCCGACTCTTCATGACTTCATGGACCAGCCCATGCCAGAGCTTCCTGTTGGCCATCGCCACCCCCAGCTCCCCCAAGGTCAAGTCCGTCACCTCCAGAATATCATCCATCCATCTTGCCCTTGGCCAGCCTCTCTTCCTTTTGCCTTCCACTTTCCCTAGCATCAGCATCTTCTCCAGGGTATTCTGTCTTCTCATTATGTGGCCAAAGTACTTCAGTTTTGCCTTTAAGATCATTCCCTCAAGTGAGCAGTCTGGCTTGATTTCCTGGAGTATGGACTGGTTTGATCTTCTTGAAGTCCAAGGCACTCTCAGAATTTTCCTCCAGCACCAGTTCAAAAGCATCTATCTTCCTTCGCTCAGCCTTCCTTATGGTCCAGCTCTCGCAGCCATAGGTTACTATGGGGAAGACCATTGCTTTAACTATGCAGACCTTTGTTGTCAGTGTGATGTCTCTGTTCTTAACTATTTTATCAAGATTTGTCATTGCTGTCCTCCCAAGAAGTAAACGTCTTCTGATTTCCTGGCTGCAGTTAGCATCTGCAGTAATCTTTGCACCTAGAAAGACAAAGTCTGTTACTGCCTCCAAGTTTTCTCCCTCTATTTGCCAGTAATCAATCAAGCTGGTTGCCATAATCTTGGTTTTGTTGAGGTTTAACTGCAACCCAGCTTTTGCACTTTCTTCTTTCACCTTCATGATGAGGTTCCTCAGTTCCTCCTCACTTTCAGCCATCAAAGTGGTATCATCTGCATATCTGAGAATGTTAATGTTTCTTCCAGCGATTTTAACTCCAGACTTGGCTTCATCAAGCCCAGCATGTCACATGATGTCTTCTGTGTACAGGTTGAATAGGTAGGGTAAGACTATACAACCCTGCCGTACTCCTTTTCCAGTCTTAAACCAGTCCATTGTTCCGTGGTCTGTTCTTACCGTTGCTACTTGGTCATTATACAGATTCCTCAGGAGGTAGACAAGATGACTTGGTATCCCCATACCACCAAGAACTTGCCACAATTTGTGATGATCCACACAGTCAAAGGCTTTAGAATAGTCAATGAAACAGAAATAGATGTTTTTCTGAAACTCCCTGACTTTCTCCATCATCCAGCGGATATTGGCAATTTGGTCTGTCATTCCCCTGCCTTTTCTAAACCCAGCTTGTACATCTGGCAATTCTCGTTCCATGAATTGCTGGAGTCTACCTTGCAAGATCTTGAGCATTACCTTACTGGCATGTGAAATAAGTGCCACTGTTCGATAGTTTGAACATTCTTTGGTGCTTCCCTTTTTTGGTATGGGGATATAAGTTGATCTTTTCCAATCTGTTGGCCATTCTTGTGTTTTCCCAATTTGCTGGCATATGGCATGCATCACCTTGACAGCATCATCTTGCAAGATTTTAAACAGTTCAGCTGGGATACCATCATCTCCTGCTGCCTAGTTATTAGTAGTGTTGTACGAAAGTCATTTACCTTTTCGAAGGGTGACATTCATGGGGGGGAGGCGCTCCGTCCCTCCCCCCTGAAATTCTGGCTGGCTGGCTCTGCTCCGCAGGGATTCTGCGGAGCTGCTGGCAGGCTCTGCCTGTGGCCGGACATCTGGCCGCTGGCTAGCAGGGACGCAAATGGCGGTGGCCATAGCCACTGCCGTTTGTGTCCCTGCAATCAGCTGTGATAGGCTACGTAAATGTTTACGAAGCCTATCACGGCTGATTTAAAAGAAGAAAAAAAACGCGCATACACAAATGGTGGCGCCAATGGGCGCCGCCATTTGCATTCCTTATTTTGGCACGTCTTAGTCTACATAAACATTTACATAGAATAAGACGGCGAAAATAAGGGGAACGCAAATAGTGTAACATCTATGCTATTTACGTTCCCCTTATTTTCGCCGTCTTAGTCTACGTAAATGTTTACGTAGACGAAGAAGTGCCAAAATAAGGAATGCAAATGGTGGCGCCCATGGGCGCCGCCATTTGTGTACACGCGTTTTTCTTTTTTCTTAGGGATGGACGAAAGTCCCTTACCTGATCCCGATGATTTCTTCGCGGTGGGGGGGGAGGTGCTCCATCCTTCCCCCCGAAATTCTGGCCGGGGGGGAGGTGCCCCGTCCCTCCCCGCCAAAATTCTGGCCGGCGGGAGGTGCCCCATCCCTCTGGCCGCGAAATCTCGTCTCCTGCCAGGACACAAATGGAAGCAGCCGTAGCCGCCGCCGTTTGCGTCCCTGCAGTCAGCTGTGATAGGCGACGTAAATGTTTACGTAGCCTATCACGGCTGACTTAAAAAAAAAAAAAAGCATGTACGCAAATGGCGGCGCCCATGGGCACCGCCATTTGCGTTCCTTATTTTGGCACGTGTAGTCTACATAAACATTTACGTAGACTATGGCGAAAATAAGGGCAACGCTATTTGCGTTCCCCTTATTTTTGCCATAGTCTACATAAATGTTTACGTAGACTACACGTGCCAAAATAAGAAACGCAAATGGCGGCGCCCATGGGCACCGCCATTTGCATACGCACTTTTTTTTTTCCCCCAAAGTCAGCCGTGATAGGCTATGTAAACATTTACGTAGCCTGTCACGGTGTTTTTTAAAAATCTAGCCATGATAGGCTACGTAAATCTTTACGTAGCCTATCACGTTTGTTTGTTTGTTTGTTTTTTTACTTGGAAATGGCAGCGGCAGCAGCTGGTCAGAAGATCGGATGCCGCTGCTGAACCACCACCGAACCGCCACCGGAGCCGCTGCTGCCAAGTACATTCGAGCAAGGTAAGTCCCGTCCCGGGGGGGGGGCAGGGGGGCAGACTGTTTCTCCACCAATTTCAGGGAGCCGAATGTACTGGCATTTGGCCTCCCTGAGATTCGTGTAGCAATTCTCTGACATCCCTATTTTTTTCTTTTAAATCAGCCATGATAGGCTACGTAAACATTTACGTAGCCTATCACAGTGTTTTTTAAAAATCTAGCCGTGATAGGCTACATAAATCTTTATGTAGCCTATCATGTTTTTTTGTTTGCTTGTTTGTTTTACTGGAAATGGCGGCGGCGGCAGCTGGTCAGAAGACCGGCCGCTGCAGCTGCCACTGCCTAACCGCCGCTGAACTGCCGCCGAACCGCCACCGGAGCCGCCGCAGCCAGGAAGATCCGCCCAAGGTAAGTCCTGTCCCGGGGGCGGCGGGGGGGGGTGGCAGACTGTTCCGCCACCGATTTTGGGGGGCCGAATGCGCCGGCATTCAGCATCCCTGAGATCCGTGGCAGAATTCTCTGACATCCCTTGTTATTAGCAATGCTTCTTAAGGCCCATTCAGCCTCACTCTTCAGGATGTCTGGCTCTAGCTCACTGACCACACCATCAAATTTATCCCCAATGTTGTTATCCTTCCTATTCAGATCTTCCTTATATTCTTGCCACCTTTTCTTGATCTCTTCTGCTTCTGTTTGGTCCTTGCCATCTTTGTTCTTGATCATACCCATTTTTGCCTGGAATCTACCGCCAATGTTTCTAATTTTCTGGAAGAGGTCTTGTCCTTCCTATTCTATTATCTTCTTCCACTTCCGCACATTGCTTGTTTAAAAATAATTCCTTATCTCTTCTGGCTAACCTCTGGAATTTTGCATTTAATTGGGCATATCTCCCCGATCACTGTTGCCTTTTGCTTTGCTTCTTTATTGGGCTGCTTCCAGTGTCTCAGCACACAGCCATCTTGCCTTCTTGGTTTTCTTTTTCTCTGGGATTTTTTTGTTGCCGCCTCCTGAACAAAGTTGTGAACTTCTGTCCATAGTTCTTCTGGCACCCTATCTACTTAATCTAGTCCCTTAAATCTATTCTTCACCTCCACTGCATATTCATTAGGCATATTAGTGAGCTCATATCTAACTGATCTGTGGGTCTTCCCTATTCTCTTAAGTCTGATTCTAAATTGTGCAATAAGAAGTTCGTGATCTGAACTACAATCAGCTCCAGGTCTTGTTTTTACCAACTGCATAGATGTCCGCCGCCTTTGGCTACAAAGGATGTAGTCAATCTGATTTCAGTGTCGACTGTCTGGTGAAGCCCATGTATAAAGTTGTCTCTTAGGTTGTTGGAAGAGAGTGTTTGTTATGTACAGTGAGTTGTCTTGGCAAAATTCTATCAGCCTATGTCCTGCTTCATTTTGTTCTCCCAGACCATGCTTGCCTGTAATTCCAGGTGTCGTTTGACTACCCACCTTAGCAGTCCAGTCTCCTGTAATGAAAATAACATCTTTTTTTGGCGTAGTATCCAGTAGGTGCTGCAGATCCTCATAGAACTGATATACTTCTGCTTCTTCAGCATCTGTGGTTGGGGTGTATATTTGGATCACTGTAATGTTAAATGGCTTACCCTGAATTCGAATTGAGATCATTCTGTCATTTTTTTGGATTGTATCCAAGCACTGCTTTAGCCACTTTATTATTAATTATGAAGGCTACTCCATTTCTTCTGTGGTGTTCTTGCCCACAGTAGTAGATCTGGTGGTCATTTGATGTGAAGTGGCCCATTCCAGTCCATTTCAGTTCACTGACACCCAAAATGTCTATATTTAATCTTGACTTCTCCCCAATAACCACATCCAATTCTGTTCATGGGGGGGGAGGCGCTCCATCCCTCCCCCCGGAATTCTCGATGGGGGGGAGGCGATCCAGTCTTCCCCCCCAGAATCCTCAACGTTCGGCTCTGCTCCGCGGCGGCTCCGCAGAGCAGCCAGCCAGGGCCGTCCACAGCTGGATTTCCAGCTGCGGACTGGCTGGTGCGGACGCAAATGGTGGCGGCTATGGCGGCCGCCATTTGCTTTCCCTATTTTTCACCGATTTATCTTACATAAATATTTACATAGACTAGAACGGCGAAAAATAAAGGAACGCTAATAGCGTCCACTACGCTATTTGCGTTCCCCTTTTTTTCACTGTTTTATCTTACATAAATATTTACCTAAGATAAATTGGTGAAAAATAGGGAACGCAAATGTAGGGATGGACGAAAGGGACTTACCTGGTCCTGCAGCTTGCTTCGTGGTGGGGGGGAGGCACTTGGGTTCTCCCCCCGAAGTTCAGGTGAGGGGGGGGAGGCGCCCCGCTTCGCCCGGCCGAAATTCAGGCCGGGGGGGTGGCGCCCCATCCCTCGCCGCCACGTCTAGTCTACGTAAACATTTACGTTGACTACGGCGAATGTAAGGAAACGCTGTTTGCGTTGCCCTTATTTTTGCCATAGTCTATGTAAATCTTTGCGTAGTCTAGACGTGCCAAAATAAGGAATGCAAATGGCGGTCCCCATGGGAGCCGCCATTTGAGTATGCCCTTTTTTTTTTTTTCAAAGTCACCCGTGATAGGCTACGTGATGATTTACATAGCCTATCACGGCTGACTTTGGAAATCTAGCTGTGATAGGCTACGTAAATTGTTACGTAGCCTATCACGGGTGTGTGTGTGTGTGTGTGTGTGTTTTTACTTTTTTTTTCGCGGCTGGGTAGACGGGGCGCTCCTACCCGGCCTGAATTTCGCTGGCGAGGGATGGAGTGCCTCCCTTCCGGCCTGAATTTTGGCCGGGCGAGGTGGGGCGCCTCCCCCCCCCACCTGAACTTCGGGGGGAGAACCGATGTGCCTCCCCCCCACCGCGAAGCAAGCTGCGGGATGAGGTAAGTCCCTTTCCTCCATCCCTAACATAGGCTAGAATGGCAAAAAATAAAGTAACGCAAATAGCGTCCACTACGCTATTTGTGTTCCCCTTTTTTTCGCTGTTTTATCTTACGTAAATATTTACGTAAGATAAATCGGTGAAAAATAGAGAGCGCAAATGTAGGGATGGACGAAAGGGACTTACCTGGTCCCACAGCTTGCTTCGCGGTGGGGTTGAGGCGCTTCGGTTCTCCCCCCGAAGTTCAGACGAGGGGGGGAGGCGCCCCGCCTCACCCAGCCGAAATTCAGGCCGGGGAGGAGCACCCCGTCTACCCGGCCATGAAAAAAAAAAGTAAAATAAAAAAACAACAACACACACCCGTGATAGGCTACGTAACAATTTACGTAGCCTATCAGGGCTAGATTTCCAAAGTCAGCCGTGATAGGCTATGTAAATCGTCATGTAGCCTATCACGGGTGACTTTGAAAAAAAAAAGCGCGTACGCAAATGGCGGCGCCCATGGGCGTTCCTTAGTTTGGCATGTCTAGTCTACGTAAAGACTACGGCAAAAATAAGGGAACGCTTATTCGTTATGTAGCCTATCATGTGTGTGTGTGTGTTTTTTTACTTTCCTTTTTTATTTTGCAATGGTGGCGATGGCTGCCGGTCAGAAGACCGGCCGCCGCCCCCACCGAAACGCTGCTGAACCACCACTGGGACCCGCCACCGAGAGGGACATTCGCATGACGTAAGTCCCATCCCAGGGGGCGGGCGGGTGGCCGGTGGAGAATTTCACCACCAATTTCGGCAGGCCGAATGCATTGGCATTCGGCCTCCCGGAGATTCGTGGTGAAATTCTCCGCCATCCCTACGCAAATGGCAGCCACCGTAGCCACCACCATTTGCGTACGCTGGGGTTTTTTTTCCCCCAGCTGTGATAGGCTACGTAAAGACTTACATAGCCTATCACGGCTGCAAGGATGGCAATGGTTGTGGCAGCAGCAGCCCAGCTGCAGCCAGCCAGGAGACCAGCTGCCAGAGCCACCGTCACCGCCACCACCACCAGAACCACTGCATCCTCCCCAGGTAAGTGCTGTCCCGGGGGGATTCTGCAGGGGGGCGGGGGGGGCAGGAGGCCATTCCGCCATGGATTCCTTGGGGCTGGATTCTAAAGAATCCGGCCTCACTGGAATCCGTGGCGGAATTCTTTGCCATCCCTAAGATGGAAAAAGTGCCATAGGTCACACTTACAGCAGCTGTGATCCACAAACAATTTTACAATGGAATGCCTATGTATTGTCACCCATTTGGACTCCTACGTTAAATGAGAACACTTCAGCTCAGACTAACCTGTATGGGGCACACAAAAGAGTATGACCTAATTGGTGATCCAGTTTAACTCTCTGTTTTCAAGTTCCTTTGCAATCTCAAAGGTTTGAGATGTGCAAGCTCAAAATCAAACAAACCTGCAAAGCTTCCACTGTCTTCACTGAACTTGAGAGGCCCTCATGCAAAACACAAACCTGTGATGACTGCCTTAATCAAGAGGATCTATTTTTATTATCACTTATCAGAATCATAGAGATGGAAGTGTCTTGTCCAACCCCTGCTTACAGAGCTTGAGTATGCCCAATAGATGGCTGTCCAGACTCTACTAAAAGATCTCTCATGTGGGAGAGCCCACTACCCCTCTAGGCAATTGGTTTCATTTTCACATTGTTCTTACTGTCAAGATGTTTCTCCTAGTGTTCAACCAAAATCTGCCTTCATATAACTTAAGACTACTAGATCCAGTCCTGCCCTCTGCGGCAGCAGAGAAGTCTTTGACCAGATATTTGAATAGTGCTGTTACATCCCAGGAACCCCCAGTCTTCTCTTCCCCAGGCTAAACATACCTACTTCCTTCAACCATTCATCATAGGACTTGTTTTCCATGACCGTCTTCTTTGCCCTCCTCTGAACCGATTCTAATTTGTCTACATTTTTCTTAAATTTGGTGCCCAGAAAGTACTCTAAGGACTTTCTGGATAAACGTCTACAACAACCATCTTTGTCCATTTTTGATGAACAACCTGAAGATTCTGGGATGGGAAGAACTGGTGAGATTACATAAAAGAAGGGATGTCAGAGAATTCTGCCTGTCAAGGGCTCCTTGGAGGCCTCTCTCAGTCTAATCCAGTAGCCAAGTCCAGACACAGACAAAGGGATTCCTTTCAAAGCTTTATTCTTCTTTTACAACTTAACAACTCTACCGTTTGCAACTAGATCTGAGCAGCACAGTACCTCTGCCCTAAGTTGGAACAGTTGGTCCCCGTTTGAAAGGGAATTACTGGCAGACCCCTGAACTTAAGGACTAGGGAGAGTCCCTCCCCTTTTCCCTTGGATCCTCTGGGCGCAGCCGTTGTTTGCGCGCCAACCGGGCACTAAGCCTCCTTTCTGCGCCCTCCATTTGGCACCGCTCTCTGCGTCGGTGTCGTGTGTCCATCAAGTCTACTTCCCGCGTTCGGTCACTCCCTGGATTGCTTTCTAATCTAGGAATGCTGGTGGGAGGAATCTCCGTCAGCTGTGGGCCCTGGGAAAGAGGAGCGTGCTCCTCTCCCAGGAGCGACTGCTCTTCCTCAGAATCAGAACTACTCTGAGATTCTATGGGCTCAGTGTCCACCCTGAAATCATCCCCGCTCCCATGAGGCCCCCCCTCATGCTCCTCCCCTGGGGTCCTGGGTTTGTGGGGGTACAGCTGGTGGAAGCACCTCAGCAGCAACGGAGCATGCACATTTTCCGCGGGTTCCCAGGATCGCTCATCAGGCCCGTACCCCTTCCAGTCCACCAGATATTGCAAGCAGCCACGGGAAAGGTGGGGGTCCAGAATCTCTGCGATGTCAAACTCCCCCTCCCCCTCCACCAGCACTGGCAGTGGGGGGGAGCCGACTGAGTGATGAGGGTCGCCAGAAACCAGGTGGGAAAGCAAGGACCGATGAAAAACAGGATGGATCTTCATGGAGGGGGGGGAGAGCCAGGCGAAAAGCAACAGGGTTAACCTGTGCCGTAATCTGGAAAGGCCCCATGCGGCAAGGCGCGAGCTTCCTTGCAGGCGAGTGAGAGGGGAGGTATTGGGTGGACAACCAAACATAGTCCCCCAGTTGCAGAGACGGACCCGGCTGGCGCTGCCAGTCTGCAGAGGCCTTGTAGGTTGTCTTGACTTGCTTGAGGGAGTCCCGTAAGAGGTGGTGTACTGCTCGCAACTCCTCTAAAAAGTCCTGGGCTGCTGGCACTGAAGAGGGAGCTAGGGTGGATGGGAAGGCCTTGGGGTGGTAACCAAAATTGGCAAAAAATGGAGTTTGGTGGGTGGAAGCATGGCAGGCATTGTTATAAGCAAATTCTGTGAGAGGCAGCAAGGAAAAACCAGTCATCTTGCTGGTAATTTACATAACAGTGCAGATATTGCTCCAGAGTCACATTGGTGCGCTCAGTCTGACCATCCGTCTGTGGATGGTGGGCGGAGGAAAGACGGAGCATCACATGGAGCAATGCCAGTAGCTCCCTCCAGAAATGGGCAGTGAATTGGGCCCCCCTATCAGAAATGAGACCCTCGGGCCATCCGTGGAGGTGGAAAACATGCGCCACGTACAGCTCTGCCATCTCCCTGGCTGTGGGCAACCCAGAGCAGGGCATGAAATGGGCCATCTTAGAAAACAAATCCACCACCACCAGAATGGTGGTCTTACCGTGTGAGTCAGGCAAGTCAGTGATGAAGTCAAGGGAGAGCAGTTTCCAAGGACCTGAGGCCTCTCTCAGTCTAATCCAGTAGCCAAGTACAGACACAGACAAAGGGATTATTTTCAAAGCTTTATTCTTCTTTTACAACTTAACAACTCTACCGTTTGCAACTAGATCTGAGCAGCAGAGTACCTATGCCCTAAGTTGGAACAGTTGGTCCCCATTTGAAAGGGAATTACTGGCAGACCCCTAAACTTAAGGACTAGGGAGAGTCCCTCCCCTCTTCCCTTGGATCCTCTGGGCGCAGCTGTTGTTTGCGCACCAACCGGTCACTACGCCTCCTTTCTGCGCCCTCCATTTGGCGCCGCTCTCTGCGTCAGCGTCGCGTGTCCATCAAGTCTACTTCCTGTGCTCAGTCACTCCCTGGACTGCTATCTAATCTAGGAATGCTGGTGGGAGGAATCTCCGTCAGCTGTGGGCCCTGGGAAAGAGGAGTGCGCTCCTCTCCCAGGAGCGACTGCTCTTCCTCAGAATCAGAACTACTCTGGGATTCTAATGGCTCAGTGTCCACCCTGACACCACCACGGATCTTGGTGAGGCCGAATGCCAGTGCATTCAGCCCCCCAAAATCTGTGGCGGAACAGCCTGCCACCCCCCACCCCACCGCGGATCCCTCCCGGGACGAGACTTACCTGGGGCAGATCTTCCGGGCAGCGGCAGCTCCGGCGGTGGCTCCATCGGCAGCAGACAGTCTTCCGACCAGCTGCCGCCGCCGCCATTTCCAGACTTGTGAAAAAAAAAAAAGACATGATAGGCTACGTAAAGATTTACATAGCCTATCATGGCTAGGTTTAAAAAAAAAAGAAAAAAAAGACGTGATAGGCTACATAAATCTTTATGTAGCCTATCATGGTTGGGGGTGGGTTTAAAAAAAAACGCGTACACAAATGGTGGCAGCTACGGCTTAATCTACGTAAATATTTACATAGACTATGATGGCGAAAATAAAGGGGAACACAAATAGCGTAGCGGGCGCTATTTGCGTTCCCTTTTGATTCGCCGTTTTAGCCTACGTAAAGATTTACGTAGGCTAAAATGGTGAATGAAAAGGGGACGCAAATAGCACCTGCTATGCTATTTGCGTTCCCCTTGATCTTCACCATCATAGTCTACGTAAATATTTACGTAGATTAAGACGGCCAAAAAGAAGGAATGCAAATGGTGGCAGCCATAGTTTTTGTTTTTTGTTTTACCCAGAGCCCTCCACAGCTGGAAATCCGGGTGCAAATGGCTCTGGCCTGGCCAGGCTGGGCTTGGCCGGCTGCTCCGCGGAGCTGCCGCGGAGCACAGCCGGCGCTCGAGGATTCCGGGGGGAGGAATGGAGTGCCTCCCCCCCGGCCAGGATTCTGGGGGGAGGGACGGAATGCCTCCCCCCCACCATCAACATAATCCGCAAAAGGTAAGTGTCAGTGTGGACACTGAGCCCATAGAGTAGTTCTGATTCTGAGGAAGAGCAGTCGCTCCTGGGAGAGGAGCGCGCTCTTCTTTCCCAGGGCCAACAGCTGACAGAGATTCCTCCCACCAGCATTCCTAGCTCAGGTAGCAGTCCTGGGACTGACAGAGCGCAGGAAGCAGACTTGATGGATGCGCGACACCGACGCAGGGAGCGGTGACAAATGGTAGGGATGGACGAAAGTCCCTTACCTGTTCTCGAAGCTTGCTTCATGGTGGGGGGGAGGCGCTTCGGTTCTCCCCCCGAAGTTCAGGTGGGGGGGAGGTGCCCCGCCTCGCCCAGCCGAAATTCAGGCCGGGGGGGAGGCGCCCCATCCCTAGCCGGCGAAATTCATGCTGGGTAGGAGTGCCCTGTCTACCCAGCCGCGAAAAAAAAGTAAAAACACACACACACACACACCCGTGATAGGCTATGTAACGATTTACGTAGCCTATCACGGCTAGATTTCCAAAGTCAGCCATGATAGGTTATGTAAATCATTACGTAGACTATCACAGGTGACTTTGAAAAAAAAAAAGTGCGTACGCAAATGGCGGCGCCCATGGAGACCGCCATTTACGTTCCTTATTTTGACACGTCTAGTCTACGTAAACATTTACGTAGACAATGGCAAAAATAAGGGCAACGCAAATAGCGTTCCCTTATTTTCGACATAGTCTACGTAAATGTTTACGTAGACTAGACGTGCCAAAATAAGGAGCACAAATGGCGGTGCCGATGGGCCGCCGCCATTTGCGTATGCGCTTTTTTATTTTTCTTTTCAAAGTCACCCGTGATAGGCTACGTGACGATTTACGTAGCCTATCACGGCTGACTTTGGAAATCTAGCCATGATAGGCTACGTAAATCATTACGTAGCCTATCATGGGTGTGTGTTGTTTTTTTTTACTTTACTTTTTTTTTTTGCAATGGCGGTGGCAGCAGCTGGTCGGGAGACCGGCTGCCGCCCCTGCCCCTGACGAAACGCCGCCGAACCTCCGCCGGGACCCGCCGCCGAGAGCGACATTCAGCCACGGTAAGTCCCATCCCGGGGGGGGCGGGGGGCCGGCTGAGAATTTCCCCACCAATTTCGGGGGGCTGAATGCATTGGCATTTGGCCTCCTGATGATTCATGGAGAAATTCTCCTCCATCCCTACCAAATGGAGGGCGCAGAAAGGAGGCGTAGTGCCCGGTTGGCGCGCAAACAATGGCTGCGTCCAGAGGATCCAAGGGAAAAGGGGAGGGACTCTCCCTAGTCCTTAAGTTCAGCGGTCTGCCAGTAATTCCCTTTCAAACAGGGACTAACTGTTCCAACTTAGGTCATAGGTATTCTGCTGCTCATATCTAGTTGCTAACGGTAGAGTTGTTAAGTTATAAAAGAGAAATAAATCTTTTAAAAGAATCCCTTTGTCTGTGTCTGGACTTGGCTACTGGATTAGACTGAGTGAGGCCTCCAAGGAGCCCTTGACAGCAAGTCACTTTCGTACATCCCTACATAAAAGAATGGTAGGGAATGAATTGCATGCCTCCACTCTCCTGGAGTATTGCTGGGTACAGATAATTCCTAGAGGATTTAGGATTTTGAAAGAACAACACATGTTTAAAGATAATGATCTATTTATGAATAAGTAGTGTGCCATTCTGAACAAATGTTCATAAGACCTAATGATTCTCATTGTGGACTATTCATCCTCAGTAAATTCTCAATTAAAGAAGACTCTAGATGAACAGATGGAGAAGTATAGACTAAATAAGAACAAAGATACAGAGCTTAAATTGGTGTCCTTAGATATGTATAGAAATAAAAAAAGCTTTTGTGACAAACTAAAAGCATTTGGGAACAGGAAATTCTGGAGAGATGCAGCAGATTATATTGCTAAGGAAGTCCATCCATGGTTGAACAAGAAACCCTCAAAAGTGTCCTTTCCCTTGAATGAAAGTAATATATCATCCACTATGGGTTGGGATTCTGCAATGGGAGACAGTAGCAATGCAGATACCACAGACAGACAGACACACACACACACACATTCCTTGGCCTCTTGTTTGGAGCATGGAGGAAACCGAAAGAGGGAGCGACATACCAATCAAAATATACAGAAGTTCTAAGAGGAAAAGATCTCCCCCAACCAAGTTAGGACGGAAATGTCAGTTGTTAATTTCTCTAACTGAGACTTGAATAAACATCACAAATTGGTTTTGTAAAAGGGCTTATCTCTTGTTACCATTCCCTCACAAAAGCTGGCACAAGTGCGGATAGATGTGTCCTATTTTTTCAGAAATGTTAAGACATTACTTCAGAGAGACTGAACTACACAGACTCCAAGGTTAGGTTCAGACCTCCCCCTACTTTCATGCCTCCCAGAGCTACAGATGTGGCTATAAATGTTTGAAAGGTTGGTGTTACAGGTAGTGGTGTGCTGGATATTTCAATTCTTTTATTGTTGGAATTTCATGGGGGCGGGGGTGAAACAAAAAATCTATCGAAAGAGACTGAGGAGGTGAGAATTTCAAATAACTTTCTCCTTGGGAGGATTTCCACTTACCTTTTTAAGTGTAGGTGGTGGCTGAGGGGTCTCTTTTAAGGATAGCATGTGTGCCCAATTCCATCCAGGAATCTGGCAGAAGCCCCCTGCCCGCACCCCTGAGCCCCGCTCACAAAGCCCCTTCCCCTGTTTGCCCTCTGTCTCCACTCAGTGAGCAGGCCATGCTCACCCCAGTGGCCTCCCCAAGCTCCATGGTTGCTAATTTTTGAAAAACAAAATGGCGATAGCAAAAATGTGCATATTTGCATATGCGGAAAAATCACATTTTTGCAAACGCACATTTTGCACATTCTGTGCTTGCACAATCATGCACATTCACAAAAATGTGCATTTTCATGCATTCACAAATATGTGCATTCACAAAAAGTGCATTTTCACTAGGGATGGGGGAGAATTTCTCCCCGAAACTTTGGGGGGCCGAGTGCCAACGTATTCGGCCCCCCGAAGGAGTTTCGGGGAGAAATTCTCTGCCCCCCGCCCCCTGCCCCCCCCCAGGATGGGACTTACCTTTCCCTAATGTCCCTTCCGGCGGCGGGTCCCGGCGGCGGTTCGGCAGGTCTTCGTCAGGGGCGGAGGCGGCAGCTGGTCTTTCGACCAGCTGCTGCCACCGCCATTCCAAGAAAAGTAAAAAAAACCCAACGCTCCCGTGATAGGCTACGTGACGATTAACGTAGCCTGTCATGGCTAGATTTGCAAAGTCAGCCATGATAGGCTACGTCAATCGTCACGTAGCCTATCACAGGTGACTTAAAAAAAAAAAAGTGCATACGGCTAATGGCGGCCCCCATAGGGAGCCGCCATTCACGTTCCTTATTTGGTCGCTGTAGTCTACGTAAAGATTACGTAGACTACGGCAACCAAATAAGGAACGCGAATGGCAGCTCCCTATGGGGGCTGCCATTTGCGTACGCGCTTTTTATTTTTTTTTAAGTCACCCGTGATAGGCTACGTGACGATTAACGTAGCCTATCATGGCTGACTTTGCAGATCTAGCTGTGATAGGCTACGTAAATCGTCACGTAGCCTATCACGGGGGCGGTTTTTTTTTTTAACTTTTTATTTCGCGGCCTGGCGAGGCGAGGCACCTCCTCCCCGGCCTGAATTTCGGCTGGGCAAGGCGGGAAGCCTCCCCCCCCCCGGCCTGAACTTCAGGGGGAGCAGCGAAGCACCTCCCCCCCACCGCGAAGCAAGCTGCAAGACCAGGTAAGTGGCTTTCATGCACCCCTAACTTTCACGCATAGGTAAATATGCACATTTTTGTGATCGCCATTTCATTTTTCAAAAAATGGTGACTCAGAGCTCAATGACGCTGCTGGGGTGAGCACAGGCTATTCGCAGATCACAGGAGATCACTGGCGCTTCGGAGCCGGCTGGCAGCTCCATGGAATTGCCGTGGAATGGAGCCAGATGAAGAGGATTCCAGGGGGAGGAACAGATTGCCTCCCCCCCAATGGGCGGATTCATCCCGGAGCAGCAGGTAGGGAATCCGCCATCCCTACTCTCTGCAGAGCAAGAACAAATGGGGCTTTTAGAGCACTAGAACAAATTCCTTCTTCTTTGCAGCAACACAGAGTAAGCAAGATAAGAGTTTTTTTTATAGTCCCCAAAGTCCCATTTGTTCTTGTTTGCCCAGGACGCTTTGCAAAGAGGCTTCTGAAGCCTGGGAGTTCTTCCTGAATACCTATAGGAGAGGAAGAGGTCACATGGTCTCATGGTTCAAGAAGTGCTGCCAGGATGGAGAAGCTTCTCTCTAAAGTGTAGGGATATACGAAAGTCACTTACCTTTCCGCGGATTATGTTGATGGTGGGGGGGGAGGCGTTCCATCCCTCTCCCCAGAATCCTCCATGGCCAGCTGTGCTCCATGGCAGCTCTGCGGAGCAGCTGGCCAGGCCCAGCCCAGGCCAGAGCCATCCGCAGCCGGATTTCCAGCCGCAGAGGGCTCTGGGAGAAAAAAAAAACAATCGCATACGCAAATGGCGGCAGCTACGGCTGCCGCCATTTGCATTCCTTGTTTTTGGCCATCTTAATCTACGTAAATATTTACGTAGACTATGATGGCGAAAATAAAGGGGAACGCAAATAGCGTAGCGACCGCTATTTGCGTCCCTTTTTGATTCACTGTTTTAGCCTATGTAAATATTTACATAGGCTAAAATGGCAAATGTATCTCTTTCACAGGGAAAATTCTGGAAAATAGGGGGCAGGGTTTGGCACAGCACTTGTTACCTAAAAGATATAGAGATCAGCTCCACATCCCTGCCACAATATGAGGAAAAAAGGACAACGGACCCTAAGGGCACAACCTATCAGGATAGACATCAGCCTCTGAACTCAGAGGCTGACACTGATCCAATGAAGGCTGGCTGGAGCACCAAGGGAATCCTTGTCTACTGCCACCTCCATAAAAGCGGAATGGGGGAGGTTGCATGGTGCATAGGAAACCTTTTAAAGAGGCTTCCATGGTCTCCTCCCCTCCCCACCCCACTCTGTTTCTGAGTGCAGAGACTGGTGAGAACCACGCCAGCAACAAGGCAGCAGGGGAAGGAGCAGGGAGTGCAGATTCTGGGAACTGAGCTCGGAGACCTGGCTCCGAGCTCGGTTCCCAGAATCTAGGACTGTGCACCACTTTAGCGTGAAGTCCAAGCTCCGAATTGAAGTGGGATGATTCTGTCCACTTCAGGCTGTGTCTAAGGCAAGGTGGAAGGGGATCGAAGCAGCATGACATGGGTTGGGTGGCTCCAAAGTGCTTTGGTGTGCTTTGGCACAACCCAGAAGCCCATCCACCACACCGCCATGGCTGCCACCCAGCCACCAGCTCCTTACTTGGGTCCTGTTGTCTTGTTGATCAGGAGGGGGGAGCCATTTTTAATAGGCGACTCCCTGTATTTCCAGAAATACAGGGAGTCGCCTATTAAAAATGGCTCCCTCCATCCCGCGGAGCAACAAGACACCGCTGGCATGAGTCCATAGAGCCTAGGAACTGGTGGCAGCAGTGTGGCTCCCCCAGCAGCACCAGTGGCAGCTCCCCCAGTGATGGTTACCCTGGCAGCAGTGGCAGCTGCCCCTCCCATGGAACAAGATGGCTGGCAGCCTAAAGGCCCAGGTAAGGAGCTAGGTACTAGGTGGCGTGGTGGGGGTGAAGCAGGATTTAGATGTCTGAATACTACTCCAACTCTGTAGGTCGAAGCGGGATGGGCCCACCCAAATCAGCCCGACGCAAATTGGGCCCACCTCAGAAGCCCTGAAGCAGCCTCCAAGTTCAATTGGAGTGTACATGCACAGCCCTGCCAGAAACCAAAAAATCCTATGCCACTCTAGACACTGTCTACTGGCCATAGGTAGGGATGTGCAAACTAGGGATGGTGGAGAATTTCTCCACGAATCTTCGGAACACAGCTATTTGCGTTGCCCTTATTTTTGCCGTAGTCTACGTAAATCTTTACATAGACTACAGGGACCAAATAAGGAACGCAAATGGCGGCTCCCTATGGGGGCCGCCATTAGCCATATGTGCGTTTGTTTGTTTTTTAAAGTCACCCGTGATAGGCTACGTGACGATTAACATAGCCTATCACGGCTGACTTTGCAAATCTAGCCGTGATAGGCTACATGAATCGTTACGTAGCCTATCACAGGGGCATTTTTTTTTTTTTACTTTTCTTGTAATGGCGGCGGCGGCAGCCAGTCGAAAGACCGGCTGCCGCCCCCGCCCCTGACGAAGACCTGCCGAACCGCCGCTGGGACCCGCCGCCGGGAGGGACATTCGTGAAAGGTAAGTCCCATCCCGGGGGGGGGGCAGAGAACTTCTCCCGAACAGCCTTCGGAGGACTGAATGCATTGGCACTCGGCCCCCCGAAGTTTCGGGGAGAAATTCTCCCCCATCCCTACTATCATTCCTAGAATTCCACCATACATACGTGACTGCACAGATTTTATTGATATGCTAAACTCTCACAAAAACTGAAAAAGGTTTCTTGGTCACTATTAATGTAAGATCTCTCTGTACCTGTATACCTCAGGATCAAGCCTTAACAGTGATACATCAAATGCTTGACAAAAGAATAGAAAAAAAAATCACCCTCCTTTTATTTGGTTCAATTGGCAGAAATAGCTTTAAGTAAGAATTATTTTGAATTTGAGAACTGCTTTTATTGGCAAACTAAAGGTGTGGCCATGGGATGCCCCATGGCCCCAGATGTAGCCAATCTGAATATGGATATCTGTGAGAGGGATATTGTCTCCCCTGAGAATTCTTTTGGATAAAATTTAGTCTGTTCATATAGATATATTGACAATGTGTGTTTTATGTGGAGGGGGAGTGAAGATGATTTGCAGAACTTTTTCAGATGGGTGAATTCTATAAATGTCCACATAAATTTAATACACACTCTCATTCTACAGAAATCCATTTCCTGGATTGGAATATAAAAAAATCTGGAAACCATCTATATACATCTGTCTTAAGGAAACCTGATAAAAATACCTACTTAAAATATGATAGTTTGCACCCTTGCCCACTAAGACAGAATTTACTGTATGGTCAGGTTCTTAGATTAAGATAAAATGGCACCAAGGAAGGGGATTTTATACAAGAATCTCATGTACTGAGCAAACAATGGGTGGATAGAGGATATCCAAGGAGAATGATAGATAACAGCTTTTGCAGAGCTTGGCAAACAAGACACACTGATCTTCTGAAAAAACAAAAAATAAAATCTTACAGTTAGCTAAACTGTAATTTAACATTTAAACATTTGACAAATAACCTGCAGGGAAGTATGAGAAAGAACTGGCACATTATAACAAACATTAGCGGGTGGCAAGAAACACAACATCCTTAAAAAAAAAAAGAGGAATATTGAGGACATGCTAATAACGAGCGAGTTTAGGGAGCATAAGCAGACATACTAGAATGTCCTCCAAGGTGTTAACCCCCCACAGGACACCACCTCTGAGGACATGGTGTATATTGCAAATACACTTGCAATATGACTTAATTGAAAGATCTGATCAATCAGAAAAAAATATACCCTGAAAGCTGAAACAATTCACCACTTGTACCACAAGCTTACTGACTTATGCCAACTGTTGCCCATGTAACAAACTCTACGAGGGCAAAATGTCCAGGCCCCTTAAGATACCGCCCAGAGAGCTTCGTCTATTGGGCGGTATAGAGATGAAATCAATAAATACCAAAAAGGTGAACATCTGTGCAATATTAGAAACAAGAAACAGAGCACTTCTTTGGTAGGGCATTTTGTAGAACAAAACCACTCTGCAAAAGATATAAGGTTCTTAAGGATGAGTGGAGCTGCTGCTGCTACCCACTGCACTGAGCAAGCTTCCAGATGTCCCGGCGAGCACTCCACGAAGCTGTGTGGCCACCTGCCTTCATAGTGAGCTGCCATTGTATGCAACAATGGCGGCCGCTGGCGTCCATGTCACCACCTACCAACCACACATATTCTGCCTTCCTTGCAAGGAGGGAAGAACATGCGATTGGTGGGAGGTGTGGGCCTCCTGTCAAGCCTGCATAGCCTCCTTCCTTGCATGAAAGGAGACCATGCAGTCTTGACAGGCCGCGAGGGCAAGAGTCGCCCGGCAACTGCACATTCTCTGCTCCCTGTAAGGAGGGAAGTACGTGCAACTGGCAGGAGGCACCGGCTGGCTGTCAAACCTGCATGGCTTCCTTACTTGCATGGAAGGAGGCCATGGAGCCTTGACAGGTGGCGAAGGTAGGAGTCAACTGCCAACCCCTCATTCTCCCCTCCTTGCAAGGGGGGAGAACCAGATGTTGGCTCAATAAAGGACTGGGCAGCTGCTGGACTGGGGCTGCTCAGTGAGTGGGTGCAGGTGAGCATGGAGGCTCCTTAAGCAAGTCTGGGGGGCCATGAGCAGGGGGAGTCCGCTGGACTCCACCCCTTTCCTGGGCTCTCACGACATCCCTAAAGGTTCTGGACTTTGCAAATAGTTTTTACAACTGATATTAGCATCCTTTTCTTTAAAAAGAATGTGAATGGATTCTAATGTTGAGAACTCTGAGCTCTCTGGGGGCCTTAATGAAGAGCTGGAGTTTCATCCTCTTCCGTAAAGTTCAGAATGTTTGAGACACTCCCTTGGAATATGCTGCATGTCCAGAAATGGGAGACCTTGAGCCTAATCAGAGATGACATGGATACAGCTCTATTATTTTTGTTTAAAAATTTTTTTTAAAACCTCCTGCATATCACAATTTGACACCAGTCACAGGATTCATCATTTTTAGAGATCTCTGCATGCATTTTTAAAAAAAAAAACAAAAAAACTGAGTAAGTAATCACAGGCAATTTTGCTGTGAGATAATTAGCATTACCAGGTTTTTTTTAAGAATGTTTTATTTTAAAATATATTTTAAATTTGTATTTATGTGCTTTTGCCTCATTCTTCTAGCCCCTGTAGAAGGCTGAAACCTAGAGCCGAAACACATAGGGCAACTTCTTGGAATAAAACTTTTTTTTCCCCCAACATCCTGAGACATTGTATCTTTATTCCATTGGATCATTTTGGATGTGCTCCAGTTATTTTACCCTGCCCAGAACTGAATACAGTTGAAGGCACTGAGCATTAGTCAATTATACTCTCTTTGCTGATAGGGATGTACGAAACTCACTTACCTTTGCTCCGTCCCTCCTCACGGAATCCTCGATGGGGGGGGAGGTGATCCGGTCCTCCCACCCGGAATCCTCGATGGCCGGCTCCACTCCGTGGCCAGGCCACGGAGCAGCCAGCCAGGGCCGTCCACAGCCAGATTTCTGGCTGCGAACGGCCTGGTGCGGACGCAAATGGCGGCTGCCATAGCGGCCGCCATTTGCATCCAGCTAGACAGCCATGATAGGCTATGTAAGAATTTACGTAGCTTATCACGGATAAAGTAAAAAACAAACAAACATGCAGCATACGCAAATGGCAGCGGCTACGGTAGCCGCCATTTGCATGGCCTATTTTTCACCAGCTTATCTTATGTAAATATTTATGTAAGATAAGTCAGCGAAAAATAGGCCACACAAATGGCGGCCACCGTAGCTGCCGCCATCTGCATATGCTGTGTGTTTTGTTTTGTTTTGTTTTACTTTAGCTGTGATAGGCTACGTAAATTCTTACGTAGCCTATCATGGTGCGAGGATGGCAATGGCGATGGCAGCAGCCCTGTCACAGCCGGCCAGGAGACCAGCTGCCGCCGCCGAATCCGCTGCCGCTGCATCTGCCCCAGGTAAGTGCTGTCCCGGGGGGGATTCCACAGGGGGGAAGGAGGCCATTCCACCACAGATTCCGGAGGGCTGGATTCTTTAATCCGGCCTCACTGGAATCCATGGCGGAATTCTCCGCCATCCCTATTTGCTGAGGAAATGACAAATGTGTGCATTGATTCCAAATTAAGGCCTTCAGTGTTTCTGACAAACAATAGGGATGGGCCCATCAGCAATGCTCCAGCTTGTTGAGGTTTTCCACGATCCACCTGGAAGCTTGATCCACTTTGTTTTGTTTCTGTTCCTGATTGTGATCTTGTTCATTTGTTTGAACAGGAAAGGTGTGCATTTGGGCATGTATTTTTAAAGTGTGCACCCAAATACATACCTCCCCTCCATTGACTAAAGCATAAAAGCATGCACTTTTCCAAAGCGTGCACTTTTTGAACTATTATCACGAACTTGGGAATGTGCAAGGTTTGTTTGCAGAAAGCACTCAGGTTCGTGTTCATATTCAGGGGTGCAAGTGGGGAAAAATTCTGGTCACAAACCAATCAAAATGAAATTTTTATACATCCCTAGTAATCAACAGGCTCTAAATTTCGGATAGGAAACTGACATGCTGGGGGTTCAATCTCTCTTTGGTGAGCTTCCTATACAGACCCTGTCATAACCTCTGGTCCCAAGACCCAAGTTAATGCGTTCCATAGCTAATTTGTCTTTCCATAAGAAGAACTGACACAAAGATGAAGATAATACGCTTCATAATACGCTTCAGCCCCACACTCTCATTTCTCTGTTCATTGGAGTAGGCAGCAGAAGAGGGCATATATAGCCCTTTGTGTGGGAGTAAGTCAATAGCCAAAGTCAATGCTGATGACCTTATTCAGGTCAAAATTTGGCTCCTGTTAAAATTAGTTGTTGATCAGGGCTCTAAAGATAATCCATAGATTGTAGAGACACAAATGGCTGCCATAAAATGACAGCCTCTAGCATACAGTTTACAATTGCAACGAATAAAAATGGCCTCAAATGAAAAATAGAACAGGTAGAAACAATGGGTTCTCCTATAAGCTGGGCTTGGCATGATCTCACATTATTTAACTCCAATGAAGGAATAAAAAACTCAAATAAAATCAACGGAACAATAAACATTCTATGACTATGCTATGCAATTATTATACCGCCAGTATTATTCAACAAATCATACTAAAATCCTATTGAAATGGCTTCTTCTTCACAATTGCTTGCAAAACCATGGGGCATTAAACATGTCTAAAAATAGATCTGACTATAATTTTAGTTTAAATAGGTACAGGCACCACCATTGTAAAATAATTATAGACCTTCATTCTGGAATTGTGAATAATAACTGAAATATAAGTGAAGTGTATACCTTAAGTCGTGCAGTTATGATACCTTCAGTGCTTGTGCTATAGAACTTATCCTACCAAAGAGAGATGTACACTCATTCAGAAAGGAAGTTAGAGATCTTCAGAAACAGAATGATATCCCACTGGTCATATGAATAAGATTGCAGCTTATTACAACCAACGTTAGTAAGGTTGGCAGGCAATAGAGATACAGACCTCTCAGTGGTAGCTGCTGCCCTATGGAATTTCCTCCTGAGAGATGTACTGCTTGCCCTATCTGTGGCTGTTTTTAAGAGGGTTTTAAAAACTCATATGTTCTCTCTGGATTTCCATGGAATATTTTAATGGTGTATGCTACTGATGAGCATTCTAAAATGGTATTTTATTCTAATTGGTTTTATTTTAAATTATTAATATTTAATAGGATTCTATTAATACGTTCGTATTATTTTTATTCTGTAAGTCACCTTGGGAAGGCTTTGGTTAAACAGGCAGCTAAGAAATGGCTTAAATAAATAAATAAACCTAGGAGTTGTTTAATTTGTGTAAATCCATCAAGTGTTCAAATATAGTTGAATTTTCATGGTTTTCCAGTTTTGCATATATTGACTTGAGTAAATAGATAAGTCTTCAAGAGGCATCTAAAGCTCTCCATAGTTTCTGCTTTTTCAGAACACATGTCAGAGAGCACTCCAGAGGGTGCCGCTACTGAGAAGGTCTGCTTATGTGTCATTGTTGCCTGATGACATTTTGAGGAGCATATCACTAACGACACCAAAACCTACAATAACAAGCTTTTTAAATTAGGGATGGATGAAAGTCCCTTACCTGGTCCCGCAGCTTGCTCCGTTCCCCCCCCCCTGAAATTTTTGGCGGGGGGGAGGCGCCCCATCCCTTCCTGCCGAAATTCTGGCCGGGGGGGAGGCGCCCCATCCCTCTGGCCGAAATTCTGGCTGGGGGGGAGGCGCCCTGTCCCTCCGGCTGCAAATCCTCCTTGCCGCCGTTTGCATCCCTGGCCTGCAGTCAGCCGTGATAGGCTACGTAAATCCTTACATAGCCTATCACAGCTGACTTTGGGGGGGGAAGCGCATACGCAAATGGAATACCCATGGGTGCCACCATTTGCGTATGCACTTTTTTTTTTTCAAAGTCAGCCGTGATAGGCTATGTAAGGATTTACGTAGCCTATCACGGTGTCTTTTGAAAATCTAGCCGTGATAGGCTACGTAAATCTTTACGTAGCCTATCACGTTTGCTTGAGGTTTTTTTTTTTTTACTGGGAAATGGCGGCGGTGGCAGCCGGTCTGAAGACCGGCCGCCGCCACTGCCGCCGAACCACCGCCGGGAGCTGCCAGCGCCAAGGACATTCGGGAAAGGTAAGTCCCATCCCAGGTGGGGCGGGGGGGCGGACCGTTTCTCCACTAATTTTGGTGGGCCGAATGCGTTGGCATTCGGCCTCCCGGAGATTCATGGAGAAATTCTCCGCCATCCCTACTTTAAATACATCAGCAGCAGGAAATCAACTAGGGAAGCAGTTGGACTGTTGGATAACAATGAAGTTAAAGGAGTACAAAAAGAGGATAAGGAGACAGCAGAGAAATTGAATGAGTTATTTTCCATCTCTCTTTCCAACAGAAGAGAAGATATAGGACAGATACCCATGCTTCAACTGATATTTTTAAGAAGGGGGTCGGAGGTAGGGATGAGCAGACAGACTTACTTGTGTCTGCAGTTGCTGGGCACTCGCGAAACCCTTGCTGCCACCTGCCCCTGCTCACATTGCCCGTGAGCCACTGGATGACCCGATGAGCACCCAGCAATCACCACACGGCCACATGGCCTCTTGGCAGTAAAGCTGCTTTTTATGCAAATTAGAATAGTGTGTAAAAGGTGGCTTTACAGCCACCATTTCCATAAAACACATTTTATGCAGAATGGCAGTTCTCCAAGGGACTGGGTGGTGGCACACCAGTTGTTGGGTGCTGGTTGGGCCATCCAGTGGCTTGCATGGTGCGGCAAGTAGGGATGGCGCAGGCATCCAATTCCATCTGGGAATCTGGCAGAAGCCCCCTGCCCGCACCCCCAAGCTCTGCTCGCCGAGCCCCTGCCCTTGCTCACTCCCTGCCCGCACTTGGTGAGTGGCCCACACCCACCCCAGCGGCCTCGTTGAGCTCCTCAATCGTCATTTTTCAAAAAATAAAATGGTGACTGCAAAAATGTGCGTCTTTGTATATGCACAAAAATATGCGTCTTTGCGAAAATGCACATTTTCGCACATGCACAAATATGCGTGTTCTCATATACGTGAACATGCACATTTTTGTGATTGCCATTTTATTTTTCAAAAATGGCAGCTGCAGAGCTCAATGAGGCCACCGGGGTGAGTGCAGGCTGCTTGCTGAGCATGGGAGAGTCTTGAGCATGGTCTGGGGACTGACAAGTGGGGGCAGGGGCTGGGCAGGCACCCAGAGAACCCAGACAGGGGTGGGTTTGCACATCCCTAGTGGCAAGTGGGGGTGGGTGGCTGCAGGGTTCATGGACCCCAGTGTGGCAGGCCAAATGGGCTGGAGCCCATCAGGCTCAACCCCTGTGTCGGGCACGCCCATGACATCGCTAGTGTGAGGAACTGAGGCAAATGCTGGTGCCAAGAGATGTTCTAGACCTTATTGATGAATTGAAAGCTAACAAACTACCAGACCCATATGGTATCCATCCCAGAGTTCTTAAAGAACTCAAAGATGAAATTGTTGATCTTCTGAGAAAATATGTAACATGCCCCTAACATCATCTTTTGTATCAGAGGACTGGCAAAATGTAAGATGAATTTTAAAGGATGGATTCAGGGGGATCTGGGTAACTGCAGACTAATTAGCTTAACATCTGCTCTGGATAAACTTTTGGAAAGCATTATTAAAGATAAAATTATCGAGCATATAGAAGGACATTTCCAATAGAAAAAAGGATCACCAAGGTATACCCTGCCTCACTAAACTGTTAAGAGTTCTTGGTGAGTTTCAACAAACTAGCTGACAGGGGCAATCTGATAGACATTATTTCCTTGGACTTCCAAAATGCTTTTGACAAATTCCCTTGGCAAGGACTCCTGAGCAAACTTTGTTGTTGTTGTTCAGTCATTCAGTTGTGTCCGACTCTTCATGACCCCATGGACCATAGCACGCCAGGCCTTCCTGTCCTGCGCTCTCTCCCGTAGTGTGCTCAAGTCCATATTCATTGCATCGGTGATGCTATCTAGCCATCTCTTCCTCTGCCGTCCCCTTCTCCTTTTGCCTTCAGTCTTTCCCAGCATCAGGGTCTTTTCCAGAGAGTTTTCTCTTCGCATTAGGTGGCCAAAATATTTGAGCTTCAGCTTCAGTATCTGTCCTTCCAATGAGCACTCAGGGTTGATTTCCTTTAGGACCTGAGCAAACTTAACAGACATCAAATAAGAGGAGAGGTGCTCTTATGGATTGGTAAATAGTTAAAGAACAGAAAGTAGAATAGGAATAAATTCTCAGTTCTCTCAATGGAGGGAAGTAGGCAGTGGTGTCCCAGAAGGATCCATTTTAGGGCTGGTGCTTTTTGACTTGTTCATAAATGATCTGGAAGTGGAACTAAGTGTGAGCAGTAAGATGGAAAAGTTTGCTGATGACGTCAAATTATTTAGGGTGGTTAAAACAAAAAAAGATTGTGAAGAACTCCCAAAGGATCTCTCCAAACTGGGAGAATAGGTGCTAAAATGGCAAATGCTGTCAATGTAAGGAAATGGAAGGTGATGCGTGCTAGGGCAAAAAATTCCAACTTCACGTATATGCTGGTGGGAACTGAGCTAGTGGTGACTGTCCAAGAAAGAGATCTTGAGGTTGTGGTGGCCAGCTCAATGAAAATGTTGACCCAGTGTGTTGCTGCTGTGGAAAAGGCAAATTCCATGTTGGGCATGATTTGAAGAAAGCAGATAGTGGATCTCATAATACTAGAACCTGGGGTCATCCCACGAAGATGAATGCTGGGAGATTTAGGACAGAAAAAAGGAAGCACTTCTTCACACAGCACATATTTAAACTATGGAATTTATTTGATTAGCACAAGACGTAGTGATGGCCACCAACTGAGATGGCTTTAGAAGAGGACTAGACAAATACATAGAGAAGAAGGCAATCAATGGCTAGTAGTCATGGTGACTATATATATTCCCTCAGTATTAGAAGCAGTATGTCCGTGTATACCAGTTGCTGCAGAACATGAGCAGGAGGGTCTGTAGCTCAGTGGGAGATGACATGCTTTGCAGTGAGAAGGTAAGTTCAATACCTACCTCCAGGTAGGGCTGGAAAAATCTCCTGTTTAAAACCCTGAGGAGCTGCTGCCAGTATACGGCAGGTTCCTGTGCTCCTAGGGTGCTAACTGTGGGCTTCCTACAGGCAGCTGGGAACAGAATGCTGGACTACATAGGCCTTTGGTCTGATTCAACATGGTTCGTCTTATGTTTCCCCTTTCCCCCTTTTTGTTAGGGATGGACAAAAGGGACTTACTTGGTCCCGTAGCTTGCTTCGCGGTGGGGGGGAGGCGCTTCGGTTCTCCCCCCAAAGTTCAGGCGAGGGGGGGGAGGCGCCCCGCCTCGCCCGGCCGAAATTCAGGCCGGGGGGAGGCGCCCCATCCCTCGCCACTGAAATTCAGGCCAGGGAGGAGCACCCCGTCTACCTGGCCGTGGAAAAAAAAGTAAGTAAAAAAACCCACAAAACACCCGTGATAGGCTACATAACGATTTACGTAGCCTATCACGGCTAGATTTCCAAAGTCAGCCATGATAGGCTATGTAAATCGTCATGTAGCCTATCACGGGTGACTTTGAAAAGAAAAAAAACGCGTACGCAAATGGC
Organism: Heloderma suspectum; assembly: GCF_057233095.1. Taxonomy (NCBI): domain Eukaryota; kingdom Metazoa; phylum Chordata; class Lepidosauria; order Squamata; family Helodermatidae; genus Heloderma; species Heloderma suspectum. The sequence goes on from NC_139458.1 coordinate 196,181,699, forward strand.
GGCGCCCATGGGGTGCTGCCATTTGTGTTCCTTAGTTTGGCACGTCTAGTCTACGTAAAGATTTACGTCGACTACGGCGAAAATAAGGGAACGCTATTTGCGTTGCCCTTATTTTCGCCATAGTCTACGTAAATCTTTATGTAGACTAGACGTGCCAAACTAAGGAATGCAAATGGTGGTGCTCCATGGGCGCCGCCATTTGTGTACGCACTTTTTTTTTTTTTCAAAGTCAGCCGTGATAGGCTACGTGACGATTTACGTAGCCTATCATGGCTGACTTTGGAAATCTAGCCGTGATAGGCTATGTAAATCATTACATAGCCTATCACGGGTGTGTGTTGTTGTTTTTTACTTTCCTTTTTTATTTTGCAATGGCGGCGGCTGCAGCCGCTCAGAAGACCGGCTGCCGCCCCTGCCGAAACGCCACCAAAACGCCACCGGGACCCACCGCCGAGAGGCATATTCGCACGAGGTAAGTCCCATCCTGGGGGGGCCGGGGGGCTGGCAGAGAATTTCACCACCAATTTCAGGGGGCCGAATGCGTTGGCATTCGGCCTCCCAGAGATTTGTGGAGAAATTCTCCGCCATCCCTACTTTTTGTTGGTGCTGATTTTCCCTTTCATTTCCCTTCCCTTTGGTTTCAATTGGAGGGGAAATAACAATGCCAACTCCTGGACTGGTGTCATTTTCTCTCCATTCTGGGGACATGTCTAGGGAATGAGGGGTTTTTTTTGGATCTGACATGTTCCCAGAATGCCCCCTTTTGCCTTTACTGGGGTTGTCAGAGAAATCCACAACAGATTCAAATGAGTTCATATTTCTTTGAATCTGACCTGTGGATTCCATGGACTTGCTGACCAGTTCTTCTGACTTTTGGTGTGGATTTGGATTTGCAGAAATGTGCACTCATTGTAATGCAGATTAGTGTGAGTGTGCATTTGCAAATAGAAACAAAATTCTCATACGTCCTTTAAAAACACACACAGAAACTATTCCCTTAGTGAGTGGGCAGCAGAACAAAAGACACCTTATGCTCCACAAAACACAGCTGGAATGGATAAAACAAAATCTGTGCATTCCCCAGCTCTTACTGCTGGCGGAGTAGTGCTGGTGGACAGTCGTAGCATCAGGAAGCTCCACCACCTTCCAGGTAGGACCTCCATGGGGGCACCTTCTTCTCCACCCATGGAAAGGGAGGTCCATGGTTTCCTATGGCCCACATACACTCTCCAAGGTACCATAGATTATACCCTTCATTACATAATATTGCACAGTTCCCCCAATAGCTCAAAAAAAAAGTACCTACATTGAATTTTGGAAATATGCAAATTTATTTAAAATGTAATTAATCAGTCGGTTCAAAAGTAGATGAATAATCTATTCAATTTTTTTTAAAGATATTGGCAGTGCTACTTCCATGATATATGAAGTCAGCTATTCTCCTTTTTGCAGCCAAATGTACTTTTAGTTCTATAACAACATTTAAAACACACACACACACACAATTTCTTACCAGGGAAGATAATTAGCTGCATCTCATTTTGTATCACTTTACATAACAATTTTCAGAAGGAATTGCATTTTGATTATTTTTTAATTGCAGTGCATTCTAATTGGCATTTCCACAGTGCTGCAGATTTCCTATAGCTTTTTCTTAAAAAAACAACAACACAAAAACATATACTATAAATATATACTCTGTATTGGGATGCTGCATTCTCATATAGCCATTAAGGGAATTATTATTTTTATTGACTATTTCACACTTGACTTCAACTTACAGTTGACTTGTGCTATCAAAAAGAATGGGGTCATAGATTTTCAAAAGTCTTTTGTTCCTCCAAATAATTTAAGATATACTTCAGTTACGGTGGCAGAACCATTCGAAATCTGAGTTCAACATCTAGAATTTCAACTTGTGTTCTTGTGGCCCCATTCAATTGCCTTATTGACTGGCCTGTCATTGATTTAAAGCTGCTCACTCCACCTGGAGTCATGATAACACTGAGCTTGTCTTTCAGCCTTACACTATATTTAGGCATATTCTCTTCATACATAGTGTTCTGCACCTATAACTAGCTTGGTTCTAGTTTAACCTCAACCACTTTTTCAGATACATAGGGCTGGATCCAGATGTACTCCTACTTAGAGTAAACCCACTGAAATTGATGGGACTTAAGTTAGTCATGACTAAGTTGTCCAGTGACTTCAATGGGTCTAGTTTATGCATGAGTAATAGGGCAATCTTACCTGAAAATTTGGAGTGCTCCAACAAAAGAGCCTTGAACATATCCAAAGCCCTCCTGGGCCCATGCCGATAGGGTGGAAGTGAGGGAGGAGCAAAGTCCTCCTCCCTTCCCTCTATTTTGGGGGAAGGTGGTGACCCATTTCCCTATTCTTGCAAGCAAGGAGAGGGAAATTGCTTACACCAGCTCCAGGTCTGGTGTACGTTCTACCCATGCCATATCTCAATTCATCCTTTTACTTCTCCCGATCTGATGTTGGGGAGGTAAGGGTCAAATAAGTTTCTGCAAGCCCTGGGAGGATCTTCCCCTATGAGGGTAGACCCCCCCCCTCTCTCTGCCCTTAGAGAGAGATCCTACAGCTCTTGAGCACCCTTCCAAAGGCCACAGGCTTTCAGCCTAAGTCTGGATAAAAAGTAAAGTAAAGGTGTCCCCAGCCAGCCATGTCCGACTCTAGGGTGCTCATCTCCATTTCTAAGCCGAAGAGCCAGCGCTGTCCAAAGACGTTTCCGTGGTCATGTGGCCGGCATGACTGAACACCGAGGTGCACGGAACGCTGTTACCTTTCCCACCGAGGCGGTACCTAATTATCTACTTGCAATGTCTTGCTTTCGAACTGCTAGGTTGGCAGGCGCTGGGACTGAAGACGGGAGCTCACTCCGTCACACAGCACTCGTGTCTCGAACTGCTGTCCTGCCGACCTTCCGGTCTGCAGTTCAGCGTCTTAACCAATGTACAGATGGCTCATTGACAAAAACCTTGCACAGTAGATGTAGAATTAACCAACTCAGCATAACAGGAAATGTACCTCTGCTTCTTCAGTCTCCTGATTTAGTTGCTGTGAAGCAAGCTGAGTGATGGGTGACAATTACTTGTGGTTCTTTTTTCTTTTTTTAAATAACTTACCAAGATTTGCAAATTTCTTCATTGATAGGGTGGGAAGAACTCGAGGTTTAAAAAAGTAAAAATCAGCTTGGAGAAAAGGAAACTAATTGATTCATCCATCCAGGCATAAAAATCTGGATTTCAATCCCTTTGTACCAGTCATGTTTGTGGTGCTGAATTGGGGTTGCCACCTCTCTCTCTTTTTTTCTGGGAGGCTCCTTCTCTTTAACAGCTACATGGCAGGCAGATACAACATGATCTTCTCCATTCTGGGAATAGCTGTAGCTATTGAATCTGAATGTGGATGGTGCAGATAGGTGAAAATTTTGTTCAGGCTGTTTTTTGGTATGAACCTACAAAAACTGGCAAATTTCTTACATTCTAACAACCTTATGAGATAGGTTAGGTCAAGACATAGTAACTGGACCAAGGTCACCAAGTGAGTTTCATGACTGACTGAGGATTTGAATCTGGGTCTCCGTGTCTGAGTCCAACACTGTAACAACTACATCACACCAGCTTCAAAGTTCATCTTGTCCCTATCAGAAGAATCAACATTTCTTTTCCTGGGATAGACTTCCTATCCATTTCTCATCTCCACATCTCTCTGAGTTGATATTCTTCAAGGTGCTTGGGGTGGGGGTATCAACATGATTTTTCAAAGGACTGCTTAATGCAATTTTATGGTGGATATATGATGCGCAGGTCACAGACCACATTATGTGTTAATGGGAGATGTAATTTGGGTAGCTGTAGGCATGGGAGAATCGAATTAAATGAGAATGTCATTGGTTCAGAAATGCAAACAAGGAGAAAAACAAAACAAATCTGGCTTCATCTGAGAAAATAGAAATGCACTGTTTGGGCTATTGTATGCTGCCTTATTCAAAAGAGTGGTTATTTTGTTTGAAATTCAGAATGACAGCTCTGAGAGGAATATTCCCAGCAGCAATTCTGCTTGCACATGAAACTTTTTTTTTTCCTTTTAAAAGAAGAAACCTTCTTCCTGAAAATGCTATGCCATTTAAGACCACGGCACCACAGGGACTCAGTCTTCAGGAAAAGGACATGTCAAGCAACTTGTTTACGCATCCCACAGTACATAAACATGCTGGTCCTGATTCAGATACCCTGGAACGTAGCAGCAGGCTGTGTACACATACACACAGAGACTGTTATGCTTGCATGAGAATTTCCCCCACCAGACAGATCATTGAGCGAAGCGCAGTGCTGCACCAAAAATTTCTCCTACATTGTGTTCAACCATTCTCATTCAGTTTGATAGAAAAGAACTTGCTTTTGAAAACAAAGGGGAAGAACATTTCAGAGAAATTCTCATGGGTTAGGTTCAGGTTTTTTATTATTATTATTATTATTATTATTATTAATTTATTGCATTTATACCCCGCCTTTTTTCCCTTGCAAGGAACCCAAGGCGGCTTACATTATCCTCCTCCTCTCCATTTTATCCTCACAACAACAACCCTGTGAGGTGGGTTGGGCTGAGAGTCTGTGACTGGCCCAAAGTCACCCAGTGAGCTTCCATGGCCGAGTGGGGACTAGAACCCGGATCTCCCAGCTCCTAGTCCAACAGTCTTGTGGCCAAGGAGTGAGCACAAGTGTCCTGTTTTTCATTGTTTGATCATCATTCTGGCTGCCTGAAGCTTCCTCGACTTCCCACACTCCAGTTATAGCCCAGGGGAAGACATCATGAGCTAATTCCTCCTATTGGGCTTTTTCAGATCAGGAAGTGCAGGCAGCCTGGGAGGCTCCATACCAATGGAAAGATGAGAAGACAACACTCTCTCTCACACACACACAGCACCCTTGGCCACCTCACAGTGATGTAGCTTAAAAGCACCACCAAAATAAATACAAAAAAAGCTACAAAATGCCCTGCGAATGAGGCTGAAAACATGGAAGCCTCTTTAATGAGGGAAGAAAACTTTCAGGAAATTGGAGGACAGACTTTGGCACAGCACTAGCTCCTCCTCTTCCCTGGAGCTGGGTACAACATTGTCCCCCTCACACCTGCACTGTGGAGGATGCAAAATAGGCTGCCAATACAGTTGATTCTGGTAGTGCAAAAAACAAAAACCCTGAGCAAGAAAAGAAAGAAGTTGTGCTCCAACCACTAGTCAGAATGGAATGTGATCCTAAGGCTTGGATCCTAAGGTAAGTTAACCTGAGGAAGTTCATGGTAGGAATGGTCCCCCAACCCTCTGAGAGGCTTGGGGGGGGGTTATCACCGTCAGGGGTTGGTGGTTGGCAGAAATGGGAAACATGCCTTCCAAAAATGTCCTCTAGGTTGCAGTCATATATACACCTCCATCTTCCTTCCTTCCTTCCTCTGTCTTTTTTTTCCTCTCTTATTTTCTCTCTTATTTTCCTTCCTCTGTCTTTTTCTTTCTCTCTTATTTTCCCTCCTTTCTGTTGTTCTTTTTGCTCTATTCATTTGTATTTTCCCTTCTTTCCTTGTTTTGTGTTAGAAAAAATAAAGCACAAGGAAGTCAGTGGGGCTTACTTCTGAGTAGGCATGTATAGGATTGCATGGTAAGTTACAATATATCTTACCTGTTGCATAGACAAAGAAATGGTTGCATGTAGCATTGCATTCTGAGTAGTGTGAATAAATATCACAAAGACATGGGAAGCAATTCAAGGCCAGAAAGAGGCAGGAGCAGGAAGATCTTCCCATCCAAATTGGTGCAGGTGGTGCTGGTGGTGGATGTCAGGATATTATTGTGATGTTGAGATACTTCCACAATATTGTGGGTTGGGTATACACACACACATGTATGCCTTTTCAATACAGTCTTTTCTCGGAACGTAATCAATCAATGAATACTTTAATTTTTCCCCTGCGCTGTGTTCCATAGAAGGTAAGAAGCTTAATTTGAAAATAATTCAATATAGCACTGTATCTCAGAGCCTTAATGACAAGCGTGAAATTGTTTTATCTTTTGTGTTTTTGGTGCTCTGTGCAGATAGACCTAAGTGTGCAGACCATCTGCTGCTGAAGGAGCTCTTGGGATACTTGTCAAATTGATTGCTCTCAAAAACAACTGAGACATAGGCAAAAAAGTGTGTCTCTAATTACATTTTTTTTAAAAAAAACAACAACACCCAAGATCTTGTTCAAATCAAGGAAGTGATAATTTAGAAATAACTACCTTGGTGGACATTTTAGAATTTGTAATTAACAAATTCCTCCATTAACACAAACATTTTTTTTCTAGGTGAGTAAGATTCTTCTCTCAGGGGCTCTTTGTTCCATATGCCCAAGGTTCCTTCAGTTACATACATAAAAAATTGCTATATTCATTTTGATTACATAAATAAAGCACATAGGGTATATGATTCGGCCAAAAGGAAATGATACGTCAGTTCTCTGCTTCCCTTTTGTTTGCCCTATCTTTCTCGAGCAAATGAAGTAAAAAGAAAACAAATACGTTGCGTTATTACGCTATGTTAATAGCTTTTGTTCAACTCAATCTTTGCTCAACTTAAATGATTCGCATAGGGTTTTCATTTCCTGAAACAAGAGAGTCAAGAGTGGAATCAACAGAATTGGTAACAAAGCATAATGAAAATGTTTCCCTCTTGACCACTCCCCGCCCCCGCCCCCCAAATATTGTAGCTGTACTGAAAGGGGATCTTTGTGACATTTTGGAATTTACCTGGCGACTTCATGCACTCCAAGATTTGGTGAACTGATTTGCGAGTTGTATATTGTTCAGCCTTTCCCACTGTACTACAACTAGAGTAATCAAATGAGTACTGTACAATTCAGCAGAGAGAGAAGAAACTACTGGCTCCTATTACACTTAATTAACATGGAATTGATTGCTTCAAAATGGTGAGGGTTACTAGTCTAGAAGGCTTTAAAATGGATAGGGTAGGGAAACTATGGCCCTCCAAATCTTCTTGGACTAGAACATCCATCATCCCTGAACACTGGCCATGCAGGCTGGAACTGATGAGAACTGAAGTCCAACAATGTCTGGAGGAGCACACCTAGATAAGACAAATTCATGAAGGATGTCTGTCAGTAGCCATAATCACTTAACGGGGCCTCCATGTTCAGAAGCACTATAGCTGGGAACAAAAAAAGGTGGCGGGGGGGGAGCTTTTGTTTTCAAATGGCATGATAAGCTTCCCAGGTCTTCTATTGTAACTATTACAAAGATGATATTTTTGAAGTGCTTTGCACATTTAAGAAAAGTGCCATATAAATTAAGTACTATGTATTATTTCTTTATTTCACTTTATAATAGAGTGGAGCCAAAATGATTCATGTTTTGCTGAGTAAATGTCTAAGATGTTTAATTTTCTCTCACCTGCCCCTGGAAAAAGAAGGCTACATTGCAGATTTCCCCCCAAAAAAAATATTCTCTACCATTTTAAAACTTTTTGTGTGTGTGTGGTGGCCACCATTTCCCACCCCTCATAATGCCCCGTAATGACAGCTCTGTAGGACTGTGAGGGACACAAAAAGGAGGCTGCTCATGCTGCCAACACAGTTGCTGCTCCTGCCACTTCCAGTGGCAAGAAAAAGAAAACCAAGGAAGGAAGGAAGGAAGGCAAGCAAGCAAGCTGTGCTACTCCTAATGGTGAGTCCCATCTCCCAGATATTATTGGAGAATTTTTCCTCCACCTGGAGTAATTCTCTGAAATTGTACACCCAATTTCTCTCCCCACTAATAGGGTGGAAAATTTTGAGAGGCCGTTTATGCATAACTCTATCTGAATTCCTTCTCCTAGGAATTCAGATTGAATTGTACATAGTTCCCAGTAGGGGATGTCAGAGAATTTCACCACGGAGGCTGAATCTTGCGGAGGCCGAATGCCAATGCATTTGGCCCCCCGAAATTGTTGGTGAAATTCTCCGCCACCCCCCCAGGATGGGACTTACCTCCCTCGAATGTCCCTCTCGGCGGCGGGTCCCAGCGGGAGTTCGGGGGCGTTTTGTCAGGGGTGGGGGTGCCGGCCGGTCTTCCAACTGGCTGCCGCCGCCACCATTACAAAATAAAGTTTAAAAAACCCCACATACCCATGATAGGCTACGTAACGATTAACGTAGCCTATCACGGCTAGATTTCCAAAGTCAGCCGTGATAGGCTATGTAAATCGTTACGTAGCCTATCACGGGTGACTTTGAAAAAAAAAAGCGTACGCAAATGGTGGTGCCCATGGGTGCCGCCATTTGCATTCCTTATTTGGTCCCAGTAGTTTACGTAAAGAATTACATAGACTACGGCAAAAATAAGGGCAACGCAAATAGCGTAGACTACAATAACGTAGACTACACGTGCCAAAATAAGGAACACAAATGGCAGCGCCCATGGGCGCCGTCATTTGCGTACGGGCTTTTTTTTTTTTCCAAAAAAAAATAGGCTACATAAACATTTACGTAGCCTATCACGGTGTTTTTTAAAAATCTAGCCGTGATAGGCTACGTAAATCTTTATGTAGCCTATCATGTTTGTTATTGTTGTTGTTGTTTTTACTTGGAAATGGCGGTGGCGGCAGCCAGTTGGAAGACCGGCCGCCGCCGTCACAGCCGAACCGCCACCGAACCGCCGCTGAACCACTGCCGAACCGCCGCCGAACCACCGCCGAACCGCTGCCGAACCGCCGCTGGAGCTGCCGACGCCAGGGACATTCGAGCAAGGTAAGTCCCATCCCGGGGCGGGGGGCAGGGGGGCAGACCGTTTCTCCACCAATTTCAGGGGGCCGAATGCGCTGGCATTCGGCCTCCCTGAGATTCGTTGAGAAATTCTCTGACATCCCTAGGTCTGGCACATAGAGTCATTCTGACTTCCTTTCCATTCATCTCTGTCCAAGCCACTCCCACGTCATTATTTTCTGGGACCAGCATGGTTGCAACGGTCTCCAGAATCACCGGGAGGGTGGGGGGGATGTATGAGAAATTTGTTTCAGTTCATTTGTGATCAGAATTTTACCCAGTTCTCACCTTCTGGACTGAACATGCACTCAGACACAATCTGTGGTTGAAGTTCATCCATTTCCAAACTTGCAATGTGATTCGTGGACAACCACCACAACAAAATGCATTTGATAGCATGCATACATTTCAAAAAAGAGTACATTTCAAAAAAGAGTACATTTCAAAACTGAGCACATTTCACACTGAGTGCATTTAAACGCTGAGTGCATTCCAAATTGAGTACATGCCAAAAATGAGTACATTTCAAAATGAGTATGTTTAAAAAATGAGCTTGTTTCAAAAATGACTGTGTTTCAAAAATGTGCACAATTGATATGCACACTTGGAAAAATGCACATGAAAATAAGCATGGTTTTTCATGCAAAAAGAAGAAGAGAACAAAGCTCACAATCTGATATGGGCTCAAGTTGGAACAAGCTTTGAGATGGAATTTGGAAAACTTTGGTGAGCTTGAGTTTTGCTGATTTGAGCATCCCTAGTGAGGAGGCACTGGCTGGTGACAAGCTAAGCTGTGGTGGATTAATCCCACTCAACATACCTACTTTTTATTAGCCTTATTTTCAGGTGAGAGAACAGTGAATAATGCAACCATGTGTGTTCCTGTCACCTAATCTGTGACTATGATAACACTTGAATCACACCAGAAGTTAGCAGGTTAAACTCTATCACAGCCAAGTTGAGGGGTGGGAGGACAAAAGAAACAAAAGACAAACATTTATAAGGATTGCAACTGACACAGAACTTTTTAAGATCGGGAATACTGAGCACTCTGCCTCCCCATGTGTATTTGATATCCATGAAAGATTTTGTAGGATGCAGGACTGAAATGTTGAATAAGTGAAACTGCCATACTGAGTCAAACTGTTGGTCCTTCTAGCCATGTCTGCTCTGACTGGCCACAGGCAGGGACTGCCCATCCCTGTTTCATTGGTCCCAGGGCATAGTCTGAAAGTACATGAAGCCAAGCAGGTTTGGGTCTGGTCAGTGCTGGGAGGAGAGACCACCTGGGAACCACATGTAGCCACCTTGAGTAAGTTGAGTTCCATGATGGAAGAAAGGTGGGATATAAATGAAATAAATAAATAAATAAATAAATAAAATCTCTTTAAGTGGAGATGTAGGGAATTGAAGAGGGGACCTCGTGCATATAAAGCATGTGCTCTGTCACTGAGTTATAGTTGGTCATTTCAACTGTAGAGAGTAGGACAGCAATTGGCAGCAGTAGCTGTTCCTAGTCATAAGAACATAAAAAGGGCTGTACTGGATCAGAACAAAGGCCTATCTGGTCCACATTCTGTTTCCTGCAGTGGCCAATGAGAAGAAGACCACAAGCTGGACATGAGCACATGATGCCATTTGCATCCCTGCTCTTTGCCGTGATAGGCTATGTAAATCTTTACGTAGACTATTGAGTGAAGGAACAGGGACGCAAATGGCATCCTCTACGCCAGATGTCAATTTTGTCCGCAGTCTGGCAGCAGACGGACCCGGACCCAGAGGCGGCAGGTAGGATCTGGCCAGTGCGAACTTCACGGCATGGCGGAGGTGAATGGTCCATTCCACCATGGACTCCGGGGGGGGGGGTGGATTCTAAGAATCCAACCTCATTGGAGTCCGTGGTGGAATTCTCTGCCATCCCTAGTCACACCATGGATTTAGGGATGGACGAAAGTCACATACCTGATCCCGAAGCTTGCTTTGTGTGGGGGGGGAGGTGCTCCGTCCCTCCCCCCAAAATTCTGGGTGGGGGGGAGGCACCCCGTCCCTCCCCGCCAAAATTCTGGCCGGGGGGGAGCGCCCCGTCTCTCCGGCCACGAAACCCCTTCTCCTGCCTGGACGCAAATGACGGCGGCCGTAGCTGCCGCCATTTGCGTCCCTGGCCTGCAGTCAGCCATGATAGGCTATGTAAATCTTTATGCAGCCTATCACGTTTGTTGTTTGTTTGTTTGTTTTTACTTGGAAACGGCGGCGGCGGCAGCAGGTCAGAAGACCAGCCACCGCCACCGCCGCTGCTGAACCGCCGCCGAACCACCGCCAGGAGCCGCCGCTGCCAGGGACATTTGCTCAAGGTAAGTCCCATCCTGGGGGGTGGCGGGGGGTTGGCGGACCGTTTCTCCACCAATTTCGGAGGCCGAATGCGTTGGCATTCGGCCTCCCAGAGATTCGTGGAGAAATTCTCCGACATCCCTACATGGATTTATAGAAGGACATCATCATGTTGGAAGTTTTATTTTTGATTCCTTTCCTACTGATCCCCTGGGTCACCAAATTAGGGATGGGGGAGAATTTCTCCCCGAAACTTTGGGGGGCCGAGTGCCAACGCATTCGGTCCTCCGAAGGTTGTTCGGGGAGAAATTCTCTGCCCCCCCTGCCCCCCGCCCCCCCGGGATGGGACTTACCTTTCACGAACGTCCCTCCCGGCGGCGGGTCCCGGCGGAGGTTCGGCAGGTCTTCGTCAGGGAAGGGGGCGGCAGCCGGTCTTCTTTGCAAATCTAGACTTTGCAAATCTAGCCGTGATAGGCTACGTTAATTGTCACGTAGCCTATCATGGGGGCATGTGGGTTTTTTTTACTTTTATTGGAATGGCGGCGGTGGCAGCCGGTCGAAAGACCGGCTGCCGCCTCTGCCCCTGTCGAAGACCTGCTGAACCGCCGCCGGGACCCGCCGCCAGGAGGGACATTCGTGAAAGGTAAGTCCCATCCCAGGGGGGCAGGGGGCGGGGGTGTGTGGAGAATTTCTCCCCGAAACTCCTTCGGGGGGCCGAATACGTTGGCACTTGGCCCCCCGAAGTTTCGGGGAGAAATTCTCCCCCATCCCTACATGCCTCACAGTTTCTCATTCTGATACAGTTCTCAAGGTTCCAGCAGAGACAAGGGTGGTGGTGTTTAGTGTCTTCCCCTGGGATCTGGATGTTTCTGCTGCTGTTAGACTACATCTCCCAGCAACCAGTGCTTCAGTGCTGCTGTATAAAAGCACTACTATATACCTAAGAACACAAGAGTAGGGGTGGGCAAATTGTCAGTTCTGTTTTTCTTCTGCATTCAGTTCTCAAGTTCTTTCCATCCTGAATATTTATTTACTTGTTTATTTTAGAATATTTATGTACTGCTTCCCAATTTAAAATTCCCAAAGCGGTATACCATGAATTATAAAACCTTATGTCATTATAAAAGCACAACATTTAGACAAGCTAATGATTGTGAAAAACCAGGGTAAACAAGTACATGTGTAATACTCACTGAAAACACATGGTCGTCAGTGCCTGATGTAGTGGAGAGGGGAGGTCATTCTTGAGGGAGGGCACCACCACAGAGAAGGCCCCTTGCTGCCTGCTGCCAAATAGGTCTCTGCAAGATGTGGCACAGATAGTAAGGTCTCTCCTGAGGATGGTACTGGTCTAATGGGCCTATAGGGGGAGATGATCTTTCAGGTAACCTGGAGTATAAAGAAATGTGCAAATTTGGGTAAATTGTAGGGAAGTTGCAAGCGTCTGGTTGGGTTTGGTTGCCGGGTTGGCCCCCAGAACACCAGCCTGCAGACCTGAGTTCTTGCTTGACTCACAGCGTGCTGAATTGGGCAACAGCTCGGGCCCCCGCTCCCTCAGCAAGGAGAGGAGAAGAAGGCAGCGCCTCTCCTTCTTCCCCCATCCTTGCTACAGCGGCAGTGGCGCAGGACAGGCTGGTCATTTTCCATAGGTTTTCCTGGCCTTATGGAAAATGACCAGCTTGTCCCTTGCTGCAGCCACTGTAGCAGGTGGGGGCAGAGGGGAGAAGGTGGCACCTATCCTCTTCTCCCCCACCCCTCACCTGCTGGAGGCCAGGACGAGAGGCTGGGGGCTGCCTGCCCAGGCCCTTTTTCCCATGCTGGCCCTTGACAGCTGGCACGAAGAAGAAGGGCAATGGTGGCACCCCAGCACTTTCACCCTGGCCTCCTCTAGATAAGGCCAGGGAGAATGGGTGGGGGCTGGACGCCATCATCCTTCTTCCCCACACCAGCTGTCAAGGGCCAGCATGGGGAAGGAGGGCGATGGCAGCACCCCAGTGCTCTCGCCCTGGCCTCCTCTAGAGAAGGCCAGGGCGAGAGGCTGGGGGTGGCTGCCAAGGCCCTCCTTCCCTGCGCCAGCCCTTAACAGCTGTTGCGCGGAAGAGGGGCAGCTCGCACAGCTCGTGGGCAGGCAGGGTGAGCAAGGAAGCTCGCCGAGTAGGCCTGGGCTGCGCATGCTGCAGGGGGAAAGTTCATCAAGATCCCAGGACCGGGACGGAGATGGGCTTGTCCATCCCTTGTAAATTGTTACCCAAACAAGCTGAAACAAAATTTTCAATCAATTGTACTGGCCAAATTCAATAGGCGCAGCTATTCCCAGCATGGATTAATGATGTACCTTCCTTGCACGTGTACCTGTGTATTGGCTCCAGGAGCGTAGCCAAGTCATTTGTAGTGTTAGAGGGGCCTAGAGATCCATAATGCTTGCTTAAGTTCATTATTGGTACAATTCCTTTGCTAGTAATAGGGATGCCGGAGAATTTCTCCATGAATCTCCGGGAGGCCGAATGCCAACACATTCGGCCCCCGAAATTGGTGGGGAAATTCTCCGCCCCCCCGCCCCCCCCAGGATGGGACTTACCTGGTGCGAATGTCATGTAGAGTATAAGACCCATTGTACCCAGTGGCTCGTGGTTCAGAGAAGCTGTCTGATCCCACCATTGGGTACGCCTGTGTGCTGTAAGTTACCCAATAAAGTACTCCTTGTAAGTAAACCTTTGAGTCCCATTTATCACTACCTTGGCACCTCTAACCCAAGAGTTCAACGACCACTGCAGGGGCAACACAACCTGTCTTGCATATAGCTGCTAAAGACAAGGAGCCTATCAGGAAGAAGAGATGGCGATTCTCATTCAGCACTAATCTGGTTGAATGGACAGGGAACCAAACCCAGGCTTATAAGAGCGAAGCAGTCAAAGCCCTGGGGATGGATGGACAAACCTGTCAACTTGGTTTTCTCCCCTACATTTGTTGTTGTTGTTGTTGTTTTAATAGTTCTTATGTTTTTTCTCTCCTGAATATGAAGGCCATTGCTAATTTTGGTAAATTCTTATCAAAAACAAACTGAAATGAAATGTTCACCCATCCTTTCACAACTGAGCCGTGAATGATTTGAAAAAAGAGTTTCTTTCTTTCTTTCTTTCTTTCTTTCTTTCTTTCTTTCTTTCAAGTTTCTTAATAGCCCATCTGGCTGGTCACCCAGCCACTCTGGGCGATGTGCAACAGTACAATTTAAAACAGTTCTTTCCCCAGCACCCCGAAAGTGGTGTGGAGAGTCTAACAGACTATTTTTAGAGACCAGTATGACTACATTCAGCTTAACCCTTCTTTGGAGGACCCTGGGCACTGTGTGAGTAACTCTGATACTTTCCAAGCCTGATCATATAACATGCTGCTTCAACTGAGTGGAGCAAAGCAAACTGACACTAACCCACTTGCCTGTAAAAAAAATCTATATCTATATCATCTCTCTCTCTCTCTCTCTCATGTCTATGTATATGCTTATCATCTATATCTATATCATCTATATCTATATCACCTATATCTATATCTTTATCTCTCTCCTTGAGATTCTTCTTGCTATGTGGCTATATACCAGCCTTCCCCAACTGGTCCTCTCCAGATGTGGTGGACTGCAATTCCCATCATTCCCAGCCAGCAAGACCAATCCCTATGCCATATTAGGGCTTTAATGCAGCATTGCCCAAGCAGTACCAACTGATGTGGCTTTGCCACATGAGGTTCTTCACACAGTGCACAGTTAAACTATAATACTCAGTACCACAAGGGATGCCCACCAATTTGGGTGGATTTAAAAGGGGGTTGGACAAATTCCTGGAGGAGAAGATTGTCAGTGGTTACTAGTCCTCCTGATGGCTATATGCTACCTCCAGTACCAGAGGCAGTATCCCTCTGTACATGAGTTTCTAGGGAACATGCCCAGGAGGGTGCTGTTGCACTCATGTCCTGCTTGTGGCTTTCCTGTGGGCAGCGGGCTGGCCACTGGGTGAGCAGAATGCTGGACTAGATGGACCCTTGGACTAATCCAGCAGGGCTCTTCTTATGTTCTTATGGTTAGGCCAACTCCCAGGACCCCAGATAGAAAGCCCCTTGCATCAGTACCGAATGCCCAACCCCCACCTTTATATTCTGCTGTGACTGTGGGGTAAAGTATAACATTAGGCTGTGCCTGCATGTGTATGCGGATGTGGGTCTAACATTAAAGACTTGCAAAGGAAATAGTATTTTTGAAGAAAAACCAACTCTAAACCTATGCAACTCCAGTGTTTTGCTTAAGCAAGAAGGGATCGTCTCAAGAATCTCATTTAAAAAAGCTTCCCGAGAGCTTTGGTGCTGAACATTTTGTTTTGCTACATTGACTTTTTACAATGGATCAGTTCAGGGCGCAGGTTATAAAAACATACACATCATTTAAAGATTAAATGAGGTCAGGAACTTCATTTGGCTGTGGCCTTCAAAGCCCATGATTATGTCTCGTTTTGCAAGGCAGCAAAGATGATCTTCAACTCAGCCTAATCCACAATTACATCCACTGTTGCTGCCAAGGGAAGCAGAGGGGTGAAAAACTGAACAATTAAAAGTACTAGTGCTGCACTAAATTGCACCAATTAAATTGTTCAGTGTGAAAGAGGAGATTTTGAGGGACAAAAAGTTTAATAAAGCTCAATTGCTTAACATTTCCACAAATTGTTAGCTGTCTGCTTACAGCTATTCCTTTCCATAAACTGCAGCTTCAGTACAACTTTTTAAAACAAACAGGAATGTCTTCCTGAGGTAATCTCAGCCAATCAGGGATCACATAGGCAGCATGGTGACATCACATTGTCAGATGGCCAATCAGTTTTTGTAATGTGATGACATAACAAGCCAAATTAGAGTGAGAGCAGGAAGCATTGTTCTCTGAATAGACTTCCTTATGATGCTAGGTAGCCAATCATATTTCTCCATGTGCTAACATCTAGGGATGGCAGAGAATTTCTCCCCGAAACTTCGGGGGGCCGAGCGCCAACGTGTTCGGCCCCCCGAAAAAGTTTCGGGGAGAAATTCTCCGCATCCCCCCCGCACCCCGCACCCCCCCGGGACGGGACTTACCTTTGCCGAATGTCCCTCCCGGCAGCGGGTCTGGCCGGCGGTTCGGCGCGTGTTTGTCCTGGGCGGGGGCGGCAGCCGATCTTTCGACTGGCTGCCGCCGCCACCATTGCAATCAAAGAAAAAAAAACAAAAACGCCCCCGTGATAGGCTACGTGACGATTCACGTAGCCTATCACGGCTAGATTTGCAAAGTCAGCCGTGATAGGCTACGTCAATCGTCACGTAGCCTATCACGGGTGACTTTAAAAAAAAAAAAAAAGCACGTACGGATAATGGCGGCCCCCATAGGGAGCTGCTATTCCTGTTCCTTATTTGGTTGCTGTAGTCTACGTAAAGATTTACGTAGACTACAGCAACCAAATAAGGAACGCGAATGGTGGCTCCCTATGGGGGCCGCCATTAGCGTACACGCTTTTTTTTTTTTTAAGTCACCCGTGTTAGGCTACGTGACAATTGACGTAGTCTATCACGGCTGACTTTGCAGATCTAGCCGTGATAGGCTACGTTAATCATCACGTAGCCTATCACGGGGGCGTTTTTGTTTTGTTTTTTAAACTTTTGAGTTCGCGGCCGGGTGAGGCGGGAAGCCTCCCCCCCTGGCCTGAACTTTGCGGGGGGAGCAGTGAAGCGCCTCCCCCCCACCGCGAACAAGCTTCGAGGACAGGTAAGTCGCTTTCGTCCACCCCTACTAACATCACAAAGCCAAATCAGAATGAGGGCAATGCTTTTTACCCTCACTCTGGAATCGATGAATATTGTTACTTTGTTTTAGGGCTGTGCACTGCTTTGGCCCGAGGCTAGGGATGTTAGAGAATTCTGCCACGGATCCCAGGGATGCCGAGTTCCAGTGAATTCGGCCCCCTGGAATCTGTGGTGGAATGGAGCAACCCGCCCCACCACCCTATGAAAGCCCTGCAAAATGCAGCCTACCTGGCTGCGGCTCTGGTGGCAGTGGTGGTGGTGGCAGCTCTGGCGGCAGATGAAGCAGCGGTGGCAGTGATGGCAGCAGTTCTGGCTGCTGCCGGGCTGCTGCAGCCACAAATGGCGGCCGTCGTAGTGGCTGCCATTTGCATCCCTACGGCGGCCCATGATAGGCTACGTATATATTTACATAGCCTATCATGGCTAAAGCGGGAACGCAAATGGCACAGGGGATGGTATTTGTGTCCCTGCGTTAGCGTAAGTCCCTGCTATGTAAATATATATGTAGCTTATGATGGGCCAGCGTAGGGACGCAAATGGCATCCTCTATGCAGGACACCATTTGTGTCTGCAGCAGCCCGGCAGTGGCTGGAGGCCCCGCTGCAGGTTGGCCCAGCTGGTGGCTCCATGGACTGGCTGCGGAGCAGAGCTGGCCGGGCAGGATTCTGGGGGGAAGGAATGGATCACCTCTCCCCCATCGAGGATTCCGGGGGGAGGAACGGATCACCCCTCCTACCTGCAGGCCCCAGCGGAGCCAGGTAAGCAGGGTTTCGTGCACCCCTACCCGAGGCCCAAACCTTGAGTTAAAGTGGGCTGCTTCAGGTCACTTTGTACCCCTTCCAAGGCAAAGCAGAGGGGGCACGTAGTGACCTGGAGCAGGTCGGGCGCTCACTGAAGCACTCTGTGCGCTTTGGAGCTTCAGCCCCCAGCCCAGGCCCAGCCCCCTTGGCCCCACCCCGCCTGGTGCCTCCAGGTCCTTACCTGAGCTGCCTTCTCCGCTGCTGCCGCCTTCTCCTCACCGCTGCCATGCCACTGCCTTCTCTGCCTTCTCTGCCGCTGTGCCGCCACCTTCTCTGTTGCCGCCTTCACCACCACTGCGCCACCACCATTGTCTTTGCCACTGCTGCCACTGCCATCTCCTGAGGCCTGGGCGTGGGGTGACTCATCTTCTTGCAGGGAGTCGCCATTTTTTAAATGGCAACTCCCTGCAAGAAGATGAGTCTCCATGTGTCGAGGCCTCAAGAGAAGGCGACGGCAGCACAACACAGAAGGCGGTGTTGCGGCGACAGCAGAGAAGGAGATGGCTGTGGTGGCAGCAGAGGAGGTGGCAGCCCAGGTAAGGAGCTGAGGGGTTGCGCAGGGGCATCGTGGGGGACCCGAAGCAGGGTTCGCCATCCGAACTCCACTTCATATTCAGGGCCGAGGTGGGTCGTCCCCCCTGAATCTGCCCAAGCCAGATTGGGCCCTCCATGGAAGCCGTGAAGCCATTTCTAAGTCAGATCGGGGGTCCCTGCACAGCCCTACTTTATTTCACAAGCAAAACATGCACCTGAAACAACCACTTCCACCCACTTTTGTGCAGTCCTAGGTGTTCTTGACTATGGTTCACAGTTCTGAGGGCTTGTGCAAACTCAATATCTTCATCATAGGCATAGTACATGATAATGAGAAGCACAGACATGCCACTGAGCTGCCTTCCCTTGGTGACCGAAGGACACAGGGAGTAATGGCTAGGGTCAAGTGGATGGTGGCCTTCACCTACAGAGTCTCCATGGCAGTGGTATCATCTACCAGAAATGGCCTGGAGGGATAGAGATTATAAGCATCATGATGGCGATTTATATGGTAAGTAATTCACAGTGGAAAGCGATTTTAGGTCAGGGGTGGGGGACCTCAGTCCAAATTCAATTTCAGAGATGTTCTCGGGGCCATATTCCAGTGGTGGCCAGGGTCAAAGGCAAAGGGGGCAGGGCCAAAGGGAAAAGGTATGGGGTGAAAAAATACAAAAATACCAGCATATTGTAGCTTAAGCAAGCAATCCTATTCAGATAGGCGGCCGCCTCCGAACTCAGAGACGACCGCCTATCCAAAGCAGGACAGGAAAAGTACAGAGAGGATAATTCCCTCCACACTTCTCCTGCCCTGCATTTTCAGCTAGACAGCTGATTGCGGCTGTCTAGCCATGGGAGGACAGAACGGGGAAGGAGGCTGCTGTACGGCACATTGGATGTGTCGTACAGGCATTTCTGCTCTCCCTCCCCCGGAACGCCCCCAGCCACGTCCCTTTTCAGCCACTCTGCGCTCCTCTTGCAACTGCAGAGGACGGGGCTGTTCTGAGGCAGCGTGGAAGTGGGAGGAGGACCGTTATCTGGGAATCGACCTTGGAGCCTGCACCTCGGTCGGTTCCCAGAGAACGGTCCTCCTCCCACTTCCACGCTGCCTCAGAACAGCCCCGTCCTGCCATATCCTATGGCCATCTAGCTCCTATCTAGTGGCCATAGTATTGCTCCCTCCAGCTCCTCCTATTTGCCAGTAACTAACAAAGTCAGACACATGTATTCAGAATACTCCTATCTGACTTTATTGTCTCTTCAGTCTATTTTCTCTGAATATCTCATTCTGTGAAGCTCCACAAAGTCTTTTAGTCCTGAGTGACATGCTTGATATCTCATGCCTGCAGTTTCCCAGACATCTGCTCCACAGCATCTCTACTGTGGTCGGAGTCCCCATTGTCTTACAGGCTGAAACAGTGAGTTGCTGTGCTGAGGCAGACAGTACGACTCACAGGGTCACTCCATACTAGGGATGTGTGAAACCTGCGGAGACCTTTCCCTAGCTTACCAAAGCTCTTTGGGGCTTTCCTCAAAACTCCACAAGTTCTTCCCTCAAGGGATGATTCCAAACGTTTGATTTTGAAATTGGCCCCCGACATAGTCCACAGACAGCCTAGGTAGGCAACCTGGTGCCCTCCAGATGTCTTGGTTCACAACTCCCATCAGCCCCATCCAACATGGGCCAAAGTCAGGGATTATGGGAGATGTAGTCCAAAACATCTGAAGGACACTGGATTTCCTACACCTTGCCTAGGGATGTGTGGGCATGCATGCCCACATGAGAGATTTTGCTGGTGTTATCAAAACTCAGTAGACCTACGTTGTATTCCTTTCGGCACCAGGTGAAGACCTTTTCATTTTCCAGGCATTTTGGCATTCTAGTCTTTTAGCTCTGCTGTTTTAAATCTGTATTTAAATATCTGCATTGCTGCTAGGTTTTATTCTGGCTGTACTTTTATACTGTAGTCTTTAGCTTTCATGTTTTATGCTGTTTTATGCTGTACTTCGTAGTTTTAATTTTTGTGAACCAGCCAGAGAGCTTCAGCTATTGGATGGTATAGAATGAATGAATGAATGAATGAATCTTCCCTTCAAATTCTTATGAAATTTGCCTGGTGAGAAACTCACTTCCCTTCCCTCCTTTCCCAAAATTTGCCATTTTTAATGGCAGCCTGACTCCAAGCCCTAGAGGAGGAATGCCCCTGCTGAAGGCATGCCATTTGCAAGCTACCCATCCAAATGCATTTTGTTTGGCTCACATGCACAACTGGCACATAAGCCTGTGAGCTGGGCAGTGACAGATGGGGACGAGCACAGGCATTCAGGAGACCATGTCTAAGCATCATGTATGTTTGTCGGAGGGCGAGATTCCAAGCCAGGAAAGTTGGAACAACACTACGCACTGAACTTCTGCATCTAATTTAAGAGGCTGTGTGACTCCTTCTAAAACTTCATGGGAGCATGAAGGGGAGTGGAGGGTTCCTCCCTTCCTGACAGAACCCGCACTGTGGCTATGAATGTATTAAAATAAAATGTGTAATTGATGTTCATATATTATCAGTACAATGCAATAATAGCCTAATTATTGTTAATAATGTGCGGTGTTTCCTCCACTTTAGGATTAGAAAGGCCTTTATGGTGCTCCTGTACCTCTTTTGTTCTCCATGCAGAAAGTGGCAGCAGCAGGAAAGGCTTGAGTCTACTGAATAAGAAGACTTCAATAAAGCAGGGAAACAGAAAGAGGCAGAATGAAAGCTGTAAGAGTGTAATCCCATTCCCAAAGGATCGCTTCCTGCTTCTGCAAAGCATACACACATGCATCTACTCTCTTGAAAAGGGGATGCATCACCAGCACATTAAAGAAAAAATATGAATGAGTGCAAAAGGCAATTAAAACAAGTCTACTGAGATACTGTCCCCTAGCGGGAAACTGTAACTATCATTTAAGGGACAGAGAGGGGGCAGGAAGGATTTTCTATATAGTGCCATTTACTATCAAGCTTTGTGTACTTGCCTTATAATTACTGAAAAAAAATGTCTTTTAATTTTATTTTTTGTTAGCAAATTAAAAAATGGCAATATGTTGCTGTCCTTTTCGCTAATGATAGGTTCCCCAAGTGCTTTTAAAATATCTCTTTCAATTTTCAGAAACACACTGAGACTCCCAGGGAAAGGAAAGAGACTATGTTCATTAGGATTTGAGGTTGATTTATATAGGTTTGATTTCTGCACTAGCCTTAGTCAAAAAGGTTTGCGGGTGAAAAACAAGCATTCCCTCTAATACTGAACTTAGGTCGTTGAGTACCTATCTGCTTGAAAGTAACATGGGGCCGCCCCCAGACAAGGCAGCAGTTTCTACGTACCTAGTCAGGCTGAACTTTGTGTTTGTGAATTAAAAGAAAAAGAATTAAAAATAACAACACCAGAATTGATTGACAGTGTCTTATTTATTATTATGTGGGCGGCAGCGGGGGCGGCTGGTCTCCTGGCCAGCTGTGGCCAGGCGCAGCGTACACAAATGGTGGCGGCTACAGAGGCCGCCATTTGCGTTCGCTATTTTTTGCTGTTCTAGCCTACGTAAATATTTACGTAGGCTAGAACAGCGAAAAATAGTGACTGCAAATGGCGGCCGCCGTAGCCGCCGCCATTTGCGTACGCATTTTTTTTTTACTTTGACATGATAGGCTTCGTAAATATTTACATAGCCTATCACGGTTAAATACAGGGACGCAAACGGCAGCGGCTACGGCCGCCGCCATTTGCATCCCTGCTGCCCAGTGGCCAGATGTCTGGCTGCAGGCGGAGCCAGCTGGCGGCTCCACAGAATCCCCACGGAGCGGAGCCGGATGGGCAGGACTCTGGGGGGAGGGACGGAGCGCCTCCCCCCCCCACGAAGCAGATCCGCGAAACAGTGACTTTCGTACATCCCTAGAATTTCGGGGGGAAGGACGGAGCGCCTCCCTCCCCACCGTGAATGTCACCCTTCGAAACGGTAAGTGACTTTTGTACATCCCTAGAACTTTCACAACGAACTCCAGAGACAGGAACTGCTGTCTTCCATGCAAGTTTTGGGGGTGGGGGGATGCTGATGCAAAATCACACCTATGTGTACAGCAGGGCTTGTGAACCTTTTCTGGCCAAGGGACTGAATTGGCCCCAGGCCAGATGTCATGGATGGGACATTTGGCCCATTCTCACACATTCTCACATGCACACACTCACCACACACATAACACCCTGTTCATACTCACACTCACATGCACCCTTCTCAGTTCCCCTCTTCTGCTGATCCATGCTGATCAGTTCAGGAGGGTGTATTTATCTGCTTCCTTTCTCAGGGCTGAGCAGGGATTTTTTTTTTTTAAATATCTCTGATAAGCTGCTAATGAGAGATAAAAGCTTTTCCCTGCCTGGAGAGGGGGGGGGAAGCCTGGGGAAGAAGCTGGTAGGCTGTACTGGAAGCTGCTGAAGATTATAGGTGGCCCACAGTTTCCCTGTGCCTGCTGTAAAGGAAGCACAAGTCAGGAAGAGTGTGTTGCGCTAGCAATTAAGTCTGTGGCTGAAAGCAGTTGGGAAATTGAATATTAGGGAGTAACTCGGAAGAAAATAGAAAGGGGAAGGGAGGAAATTGACCTGTGCAAACCCCTAACAGCTTATATTAAGTATCCTGGATTACGCTCAGTGTGTGCGTGTGTCAGGGTGGATGCTGAGCCCATAGAATCCCAGAGTAGTTCTGATTCTGAGGAAGAGCAGCCGCTCCTGGGAGAGGAGTGCGCTCATCCTTCCCAGGGCCCACAGCTGACGGAGATTCCTCCCACCAGCATTCCTGGCATAGATAGCAGTCCCGGGAGTGAGAGAGCGCGGGAAGACTTGCTGGACACACAACGCCAACGCAGGGAGCAGTGCCAAATGGAGGGCGCGGAAAGGAGGCATAGTGCCTGGTTGGCGCACAAACAACGGTTGCGCCCAGAGGATGCAAGGGAAAAGGGGAGGGACTCTCCCTAGCTCATAAGTTCAGGTTCTACCAGTGATTCTCCTTCAAACGGGGACCAACTGTTCCAACTTAGGGCATAGGTACTCTGCTGCTCATAGCTAGTTGCTAACAGTAGAGTCGTTAAGTTGTAAAAGGATTAAAGCTTTGAAAAGAATCCCTTTGTCTGTGTCTGGACTTGGCTAATGGATTAGACTGAAAGAGGCCGCCAAGGAGCCCCTGACAGCATGTGCGCATGCACACACCTTCAGGTTATAAACAAAATAAAAAACACCTCTCTCTCTCTCTCTCTCTCTCCCCCCCCCACTGGATGTTTCAAGAAGAAGGACAGGAAAAAGGAATCAGAACCACCCCAGACAACCCCAAACCTGAGCTCATTAGGGCCATATAAATACATAGAGTGCTTTTCCTACTTCCCTAAATTCTCCTTCCTCTGAGAGGTTTGAACAAGGCTGCTATTCCACTAGGCTGTCCGGAGCCCTTGACAAGAACACTCCCTTTAGGAGGGGAGGAGACACTGCATTGTTTTGTTTCATGTCCCATTTGCATCATAAAACATCCACAGAGGCAGATCTACACACAGGAAGATGCCTCTGCATTAGGCCCTATGTGAGGGCCTAATGCGGAGGCCCTCACATAGGGCCCTAACTGCTGCCACCTCCAGTTAAGCTACACTGAAGTTCCATTAAAATTCATGGGCTACTTGCCTACTTCAAGACTCCAGTAGAGTGACTAAAATTGAAATTGTATTTTATTTATTTGATCATTCATTCATTCATTCAAAAAGATTTATATACCTCCTTTCAGTCTGGCATTTCCAGGGCATTTCACAAAAGATCATTACAGTTCAATAAAATAAAACCAAAAGAAATAAAAATAACCATTTGTAGCATCAAACCCGTAAGAGCCTATTCACAGTTGCTTGCGAGTAGTTCCCACTGAAAACAGGGGGGATTACTTCAGAGTAAACTGGGGATTGCTGTTTTGATAGTTGCAAGCTTGGATTCCATTTCCTCTTTCAAAGGTTCTGATAATCTTGTTCCAGTCTCTTTTGGATTCATATATTTAGTGCAAACAGCAGCTAGTGGTCTGGTTTTGCAGAGATAGCCATGGACTCGCAAAGACGTCTCCCAGGCCCAATGCATTGCCTTGGGGAAGTTACTTACACTGTGGCTCTGAACGCACATGCCTTGCTCAAAGTGGGGGATGTTCTTTGTGTCTGCTGCTGCCCTCCAAATCTATAAAACAGAAGCAATTGTCCTGCTTTTCCTCACAGAGCTACTTTATAGATAACTACATTAAAGATTGTGAAGTGCTTGGATTCTCCAGTAAAGAGGCCAGATAAGTGCCTGCCTACAGTAGATAACTCAGTTGTTAAGACTGTAGTGGTGGAGAATAAAGTTCACAATAAAGGAGGAGTACAAAAGCGTGGAATGTGTTTGCTGTTCTTTAGAACTGCAGAGTCAGAGTTTAAGAATAGCAGCTGTTAACGCTCAACAGTATTGTGATAAAGCACTTCCCTATCACTCACACCTTGGTTAATTCAATTCAAAGGGACTTTGTCCCTTTCCTTGGCAAACAAATGAAAGAAAATGATTCCATTGGCTCTAATTTTAGCTCTGCACAAAGGAAAGGTTCATAGCTGTATGCATTCATTATGCAAGTTAACACATGTCTGGAACCTCTGAAAGGCCTCAGCCAATGAGTGGGCTGGTTAACTCAAATCAATATGTGATATATGAAGTTCTCCCCACCCTATTCTTCTTTGACTGTCCTTGCCCTCTCAAGATGCCAAGTCACAATGCTGCAGCAATAACAGAAGCTACAACAAGCAGAGCCTTCATTCTACTACACAGTTCTTCTACTATCTTCTACTATGCAATTGTTAATGGTACAGCAGACCTCTCAGAATCCAGAATCCAGGTCTAACAATGTTGCACTCTCCCTCTTGTCTCCAGGGCCATGATCACCTGCCCTCCAAACCTCCATCATCTTTCTATTGCCTTCCTGTCCCTCCACCTGATGTGAAGGTTTGAATCGCCTTGCTTACTTCTTGGCTATTTCTTCTTCATTTCTCCACCACCATCCATTTTTCCTTCAGGTTTTATCTACTGCCTACTTTACCCCATTTCCTTTAGCCACCTTGTCTCTTCTCCAGGCTCTTGGCTACTCTGTACCTTTCCTTCAGCCACTTCTCCCAATAGAATAGCTTGGAAATCTGATATTCTTGATTGTTTACTAAGTACTTCCCCAAGCAGCCTTGGGAGGAAGGGAATTTAATTATGAAGAAGGAGAAGAAGGAGAAGTCTTACTTCTGGGGCATAAAACTAGGCAAATATTAAGCATACTAAGGCTCTTCTAACCTGTGATTTTGAATTTGTGTCTGTGACTTACACAGTCGATATTTTCTTGGGAATAAGTTCCATTATTCCCAATGTAGCTTATTCTCAGGTAAATGTGCATTGGATTGTAGTGTATCATTTTGCTTCAATATTCTACATCCCCAACCCAATTGCACCTACTAATTCTCAGAAATTATTATTTGTAAATGGTGATCTCTATTCAGGCATTCAGCACCCACATCCAATGAATTTGTAGGCTCCACCCCTCTCCTTATGCACACATTCATGAAATGCTTGGATGGAGCCCTTACGCATATATTGAACATGTTAGCTAAACACCTGAACAGAGCTTCCCTTAACTGAGTCAATGAGTATTCAATAGAATTACATCAGATTTTTTTTTAAAGGATAATTCTGTGAGGTAGGTCTTCTCAAAGAAGCAAAGAAGACTGCCAGGAAATGTATGATATCCTCCATGGCTCCTGTCCCATGTATGTATTTATTGGGCCAGAAGTCAAAATGCCAACTTGTCCTGTCCCAAACTGCCTCTATACAGGCCACACAGACCCAGACACATACAATAACCTGACACAGTTAAGCTCACTTAAACTATTTTTATTTCAATGGGATCTAAGTGCAATCACTAAACACTAGATTGTGGTCAATGGATAGCTAGACCCTGCTGGTGGTTAGTGGAGCACAATGCTTAAAGCTATTGGTTATTCTCTCTTGTTTTTCAACACCCCTGATAATATGAGGAATATGTCAACATTAAGAGTCTCAGAAATATTGATCTTCTGAATTTGCCCACCACAGAGGTCAGGGAACAAACATGGGCAGGAGGAAGCCACACAAAAGCTAGCCAAAT
The DNA here is from genome assembly GCF_057233095.1 of Heloderma suspectum. Taxonomy (NCBI): domain Eukaryota; kingdom Metazoa; phylum Chordata; class Lepidosauria; order Squamata; family Helodermatidae; genus Heloderma; species Heloderma suspectum. The sequence continues at coordinate 196,208,189 of NC_139458.1, forward strand.
AGAAACTAGTATTGCTGCGAGAAATTTTTGTGACATTCAGTTTTCACTGAATTGTGGGGAATTGTCCTGTTTCCATTCAGTTTATTCCTAATAACTGCAGCCATGGAGAAGGAACAACATTGCGGGCTTTCACAACAACAACAAAAAGGCTCAAGGAAAGACTGTTTGAGAAATACTGTGTCTGTCCACAGCAAACAGTTTGCTTAGGTGTTGGAGGCAACTGGCTTCAAGGTGGGAAAAGCCTGGCTGTGCTGTTGATCAAGACAAGACACATGGGCAAAACTCCAAATAGTCTGAAACTGCCCAGCAGTGATGTCCACTATACCTGCAGCAGAAACAGTAAATAACTTGGACTCTTTACATACATGGTGCACTACAACTGACAGCAATGTCAGCCCTAAGACTTCAACAGCTTTTCTATAGCCCAGGAGTGGGCAACTTGCAAGCGGAGAGGGGTAATACAGAGACGGACGCAAGTGCTTGGATTGAAATTGGGCCACATTTATTGAAATATCTGCAAAGGGAAAAACCCAGGATGGGTACTGGACTGTGCCAGCTACTAGCAGGCACTACAATGGGCGAAAACGTATGCAGCCTGTGGGGTGGTGTGACAGCATCGCACCCCTCTGGACTGCCCCTTATGGGGGAGGTAGACCTTCCCCTGTCACCCCCTCCTGGGCCACAAGGCTCCCGGGTGAGTGAGGTGAGTCGTCTCATAGGCAACCCTTATTCCCCCGCCGAGCCGCAAAACCCATTCAGGAGACCTCGGGCATCACCTGTCACCATAACAGCGCCTCTGAATGCTCACCATCCCTAAGCTCATTCCCCCTTGCCCATCCTAGCCACTATTGGAAATGCGACCTGAACTTAACAAGAATTAGACCAAATTTGCCTAAAGGATTCGCCCAACCCCATTAACAGTGTAAAGTAGGCGAAAAGACGCACAGGCCAGGCCAGTCAGACTGTGAGCCAAAAATTCCTACATAGCCCCCAAAAGGGCAATGGGTTGGAACCCACACTGCTTAAGGGAGGGCGGGAGGGAGCTGTGTGAGTGAGAGGCAGTTGGAAGGGGCACGGAGAGTAAAAACACCTCTCCGACCCCTGCCCTCCCCAGTGGCAGCTCAGGAGTTCCTCCAATGGTGGCCCACCACTTCCACTCACCCTACCCACCCGCAATGCCCCCCTCACAGCCAGGCAAGTGGACGTGGGGGTAGGCACTTGTGGCTCTCCAGATGTTTTGGCCTACAGCTCCTATGATCCCTCACGATCGCCCATGCTGCCTAGCCAGTGGGAGCTGAAGGCCAAAACATCTGGAGGGCCACAAGTTGCCCACCCCTGCTATAGCACATCCACAAATGTGTGTGTTTGTGTGTGTGTGTTAGGGGTGGGCTGCAATTATGTTCCTTATTTTGTTGTAGTGGGTGCTTAGAAAAATATTTAGAAGTCCTGCCTATTTTTGTCAATAATAATTCGGCACCTGTTGTGAAGACTTTTATTTTATTTCTATTATATTTATTTATCAACTTGTTGTCTTTCCCTTTCTTCAAGGGTGCCATACATGGCTCACTATGCCTTTCTATTATCTGCACAACAACACTGTGAATTAAGATGTAGTGATGGCCGCCAATTTTGATGGTTTTAAAAGGGGGTTTCACAAATTCATAGAAGGTAAGGCTATCAGTGGGTACTAGTCCAGATGGCTATGATACCACCAGTATCAGAGTCAGTATGCCTACGTTCATCACTTGCTTGGGGACACAACCAGGAGGTGCTAATGCACTTACGTTCTACTTGTGCACTTCCCAGAGGCAACTAGTTGGCCACTGTGTGAACAAAATGCTGGATGCGATGACCCTTGAACCGATCCAGCATGGCTCTTACGTTCTTAAGTTAAGTTGAGACATAATTTCTAGCCCATTGTCATCCAGGGAGCTTCATAGCTGAGTGGGGATTCTTTTTTCTTACCCTCATAGATCTGGACATCATTTGTTCACACTGTTGTGTAATCCTATTGGCTGTGATGGTGGCCCATATTATTTTGTTGCCATATAATGCCACACCTGTGCCAAAATCACATGGCTCACAACCCATTAGAATTGAGAGCAGTGTGGGCAAATGAGGCATGCAAGTGGAATGCAACCGTTGCTGAAAAGAAACAGCAGCCCAGGGAACTAATGCAGTCTTAAAAGTACTGAGACAACATGAAATTTAGCCAAGTACTTCTTTGGGATTTTGCCTGTTGACACAGAGTGTGCTACCTAAAATTACAGAGCACATGCCACAACTCTGCAAATCCTTGTTCTCTTGAATTCATATTTATGTAAAGGTGAAGATGTTCAGTGGTAGAGCACAGGCTTTGTATGCAGAAGGTCTGAAGTTCATTCCTCGGCATCTCCTTGGCTGAGGAGGGGGGACCTTCCTGGAAACCTGGAGAGCTGCTGCCAGTCAGTTCAGACAGTATGGAGCAAGATAGACCAATGGTCTGAATCAGTAAGGTAGCATCCTATATTGCTAGGCTGAAGAGATTTCTTTTTTCCATTTGGAAAAGAATGCCAGTGGAGAGGATTTGGGTTTATCTGAATGCCATTTTGAATTTGCTTAATGCCATCATGTTTCAATGAAGCGCTGCTACATATCACTAGATGGAATCAACACACATTTCTGTTATTTACCTCTTGCCATTTTAATGGAGAATTAACAGCTGTCTTTTCAAAATACCTCAATGACATGTTTAACATTCACAGCCAGAGGTGTCCTGTTATTTTTATTGTTTTTCTTATTCAGAAATCCCTGTTGCTTATTAATAATCTCCCACCCTACAGCCCCCGCAAGCAGCCATTCCATTACAAGAGAGAAATGCTGAAAGTGGTGATGTGATCGCAAAGTAAATGTCACCAACTTAAAGGGACTTGGAAGATAGATTTGCTACCTGTGGAAATTGCGTGTTATTGCAATGTAACCTCAAATTTATGGATGTTGCTCTAATATTCCAGATACACCTGTCTGGTAACATCGGACATATATCAGCATTAGAAGTCAAACTCCTGCCATATTGGCATCAGTCCATTTACTGTGCCTTTTCTCCTTTGTCATAGAAATGGAACACATGCAATAATGCCCTGTCAGACTGCAGCAGGTTACAGCTAGCCTCTGAATATTATTTATTGGCCTGTGGATGCAGATTACATGGACACTTTATTACCTGCTAATTTACCACCTGCTGGCTGAAGGATGGTAAAAGTCTAGTATTTGTTTTATTGGAATTCATTATGCCATTAACCTTTCACTCCTCTGGGCCACATGGAAGGATTTCTCTGGTTAAATCATTCCTGCAATAACCCTCTCCAAATGAAAACAGTGATTCATAGCATCCTCATAGAAAGTGCAGTGCCAAGTAAATTATTTCTTAATGCTCTATATGATGCATATTTTTGCCTCAACAAATTGGTGGAATGCAAGCCCTGGCAGAACAGCAGGGAGAGTCAAATATTTTTGTCGCTGTGGTTTGTTTCTGTGAGTGTGTGTACGTGTTTGCATTTTATTTGCTTAAAAACTGGGTCACTGTTATTTATTGTATAGTTCTCTCTCTCTCTCTCTCTCTCTCTCCCCCCCCATCTTTCATTTATATTCCTTTATTTAAATGTCTATGTTTAATGAGAGAAAACTATATCTTTGTGTGATGTGAAATGGGACTTCCCATGAAATGGGAAGGTTACCTTTTTCTGATGTGCTGTGAAAAAAATGTCCAAATGGCATACACTTTAAAATGTAATCCCTTGTCATGGCATTATGAAGTACGTAGTTCTCCTTGAGATGGCAATACTAGTGATTGCTTTCCAACCATTTTGTTAGAGTTCCCTGAAGTGTACTCTGCTTCTCAGATTGATCTGAGCAGGACAGCAGGATGGCACACTGATCTGAAACATTCACACCCACATCTCTGTTTGCCTTCAGTGCCAGAAATTACTACTCAATTATCTCGACAACATCATGGTTTATAATGGTGAACTATTTCTGTGCTCAGAAGCAAACTGATCATACCAAATGCCGATTTTATTTATGTACTTTAAATATTTATGTACCACCCGTCATCAAAACTTATTCCAAATTTTTATCCAAAATTGGTTCAAAATTAAGTCCAGGGTGGTTCACAACAATATAACAATAAGAATCATAGAGTAGGAAGAGACCTCGAAGGTCATGTTGTCAGGGTCTGCATGTCGGATGCACCAGCAAATGAGAACCTACCATCTCCTGAGGCAGTCTGTTCTGCTATCAAACAGCTCTTACTGTTAGGAAGGTCATCCTAGTGTTCAGCCAAAATCAGTTTCCCTGAAATTTCCAAGCCATCCCTGCAAAACACCTTCACATATTTGAAGAGCTGTCACAAATTTGTTTTCTTTTGGTCCAGAAGGTACAAACTGTAGGAAGGGTTCAAATGTAGCTAGGGTTCCAGAAGGTGGGGTTCAAATGAAGCTAGAGTTCCAGAAGGCAGGGTTCAAATGAAGCTAGGGTTCCAGAAGGCAGGGTTCAAATGAAGCTAGGGTTCCAGAAAGTAGGGTTCAAATGAAGCTAGGGTTCCAGAAGAGCATGCAAGGGTCAAATTTTTGTGATTTCCCCTATCAGCAATACCTATTACTCAAACTTTGTCATTTTTGTTGGTTTTACACTAGGTGCATGGTGGAAGAGGATGTGTCTGCTACTCCACTATGGGAAATAAGTGTCACTCACTAAGCATATGAAATGGTCCTATGATGATACTATTTTATTTACACTGATTCAAAAACATCCCTACTGTGCATGGTAGCAGTTGCCTAGGGATGTCAGAGAATTCCGCGATGGATCTCGGTGAGGCCGAATGCCAGTGAATTCAGCCCCCCGAAATCCATTGCAGAACGAAGCCCCCACCCCCCCAACCCACAAAAGGCATGCGGGACGAAGTGCTCGCCGCCCCCACCCCACAAAAGACGCACGAAACGGAGCACTTACCTGCTCCCGTCCGCGCTGCTGTGCGAATGGCGGCCGTCCTGCGGCCGCCATTCACTTCCTCCTTCTTCAGCCATGATAGACTATGTAAATACTTACGTAGCCTATCACGGCTAATGCAGGGACGCCATTTGCATCCCTGCGGAGGCCGTGATAGGCTACGTAAGTGTTTACGTAGCCTATCACGGCGGGGGGGGGGGAACCCCAGCATACACAAATGGCGGTAGCCACGGCCATTTGCGTACGCTGGGTTTTTTTCCCACCTGCCGTGATAGGCTACGTAAATATTTACATAGCCTATCACGGCTCACTACAGGGACGCAAATGATGGCAGCTATGACAGCCGCCATTTGCATCCCTTCAGGGCTGCCCAGCAGCTGGGTGTCCGGCTGTGGGTGACAGGAGCTGGCTGGCAGCTCCATGGCTTGGCTGCGGAGTGGAGCTGGCTGGCCAGGATTCCGGGGGGAGGCACGGAGCACCTCTCCCCACCTGCAGAACCCAGCGGAGCCAGGTAAGTGGGGTTTTGTACACCCCTACAGTTGCCCAAGCATGTTTTCATTTACAGTTCACAGCAGCATTTCTTGCCCACTCCAAGCACACATAAAGGTAAAGGTAAAGGTGTCCCCAGCCGGTCGTGTCCGACTCTAGAGGGTGGTGCTCATCTCCATTTCTAATCCAAAGAGCCAGCGCTGTCCGAAGACACTTCCGCGGTCATGTGGCCGGCATGACTGAACACCAAGGTGCACAGAACACTGTCACCTTTCCCGCCGAAGCGGTGCCTATTTATCTACTTGCAATTCCTTGCTTTCGAACTGCTAGGTTGGCAGGTCTGCAGTTCAGCGTCTTAACCACTACGCCATTCCAATCTTCCGGTCTGCAGTTCAGCGTCTTAACCACTACGCCACCACAGCCCTACCAAGTACACATACTGTAGTGTAATATATGTCCCATGATCAAAACAGTTTGATATTCAGCAGTGGGCCACTGGAGCTTCAGTATCTATAAGAATACCAGTCTGTCTAGTTATCTTTTTCAAAGGAAAGCTGAAACCAGTAGTACAAAGTGCTCCAAAAGACTTGATATAAGTCACACTAATTAGATTTTTGTTCATGTCATTAAAATCTTTTGGAAAAGGATATTCAACATCTCACATGTATTTTTTTTCAAATCCCCCCCCCAGGTTTCAATTTTTCTTTTCAAATTTGTATTTTTTTTTCCCATAAAGAACCATTGCTCCATTACAAGTGGTAGTCAAATTATGCAAAACCATGACTCATTTTAAGTAGGGATGTATGAGAAATTTATTTTAGTTCATTTTTTAACCAGAATTTACCCAGTTTGCACCTCCCGGAACTGAATGCAGACCCAAATGCAATCTGCACTTGTGGTCCATATATTTCCAAGCTTGAGATGCAAGTTGCAGAACAACAATAAAAAGATGTTTGAAAAATGTGTACATTTGGAAAATGCCGATCAAAAAATGTGTACTTTTGAAACATGTGTACAAATATGCTTTAATCAATGGAATGAAAATCTGTCAATTTCAAAAATGCACACATTTTGAAAAATATGCACAAAAACTCACATGAATTTTTAATGCAAACACACACACACACACACACACACAAGCCCTCCTAGCTAGAGCTCACAGACAGATATGGACACAAATCAGAATGAGCTTTGAGGTGGAATTCAGACAAACTCAATGAGCTCAAGTTTTGCTGATTCCTATTCCCCTAGTTTTAAGCTCTTTCAAGCCATTTTTTTCACTGCCTCTTATATTTTGTCAATGAGATAAGCAAACAGATCACATGGGTTTACGCTCCCCCAACAAGATATTTGTAATGAACAAAATGATCTTACACTGTAATGGATGATGTGATGACCTCCCTAAACACAACCATGTAGATTTATGTGTGACAGCAGAACAAACTATCCATTTATTTCCTCCCAAGAAATACTATGTTTCCCTCCATCAACCACCATGGAAGGCAGGCTTCCCCTACCAGCATTAGATAGTGTGGAAAAGCCATTTTCCCCTGAGCCCACTTTGAGGAAATGCTATTTCATGGGAGTTTTCATAGGCCCAGCATTCCTATGCACATGACAATCACATCACTGGAGAAACTCCAGCATAAGTTCTCATCTCTGTCTATGGGAATAAGGCTATAGCTCAGGATTATAGAGCAGCCTTTCCAACCTAGTGCGTTCCAGATGTTTTGGACTTCAAGGTTTCCTGACCATTGTTCCTGCTGGATGAGGCTGATGGGAGTTGAAATCCAAAACATCTGGGTGGTACCATGTTGGAGAAGGCTGATCTACAGTTTTGAGAATGACCTCCCTTCAATCTCCATGTATGTATGTATGTATGTATATATGAGCCACTGTAAGATGATTCAATGGACAGCAAGCTTAACGATTAATTGATTTCTAGCTTTTCCTATCATAAAACATCCAAGACAGCTTAACAACAACATTGAATAATAACAATAAATAACAATTATCCAATCAAACAAGAATTCATCTGACAGAATTAATCCAAAAAGCAGCATAATAATGACATGTCACAGTTAAAACGCAGCAGCAGCCTCAGATTTCGGTTTTAAAAGCAACAAACCCCACTAAAACATTTTTTAAGTATTTGCAGCCCAGTGTAAGGATAACAGTAATGGAACCAGGTGGACTCCACATTCTAGGTGCCACCCTGATAAAAGGCCTATCTCTCATGTGCACCTGCCATACATCTGATATTGGAGAGTCCAGAGACAGGTCTCAGTGGCATATCTCAATGATCAGGCAGGTTTAATAGGAAGGGTGTAATTCTTGAGATACTCTGGTCCTATGTCACTTAAGTTTTGAAGGTGAAAACTAGCACCTTCAATTGAGCCTAGAAACAATTGGTGGACAAAGCAGATGATACCAGATCAGAGTCAGACTAACGTGATCCAATCTGCAGGCTCCAGTTAACATCCTCACAGGCATTGCGTTGTCTGAACCACTTCAAGTCTGGGGGGAATGTTTTGCTGATTGGGCGAAGGTGCCCGATCTTGTATCAGGCTGAAACATGACAGAGCCATGTTCTGTTTCTATGGCATCCTATGAGAAAATAGTCAGATCCCCTTACTAAAGAATTGGTCTGATTGATCTGGAATCTGATAAAATGGTTTATGCTTGATCCCTTGATTAAGGATCAACTGTAGGGCTGGCTTACGGCAGTAAAATTTAATGTGTTTGTCTTTTATTCTGCTATATATTTTATCATCATCATCACCTCTGCATTTGTTCTACAGTGTATTTTACACTGTTATAAAAATAACAGTGTAAAGTACTCTTATACTGGGGTCTGACCTGAAAGCAATGCTAAAGGCTGATGTATAGCTGGCCACACTTATCCATGCTCTATTAATATCTCAGTCTGCTGAAATGGGTTATCTGTGGGGCTGCCTTTGAAGAGGTGGTCAGAGGAATTTTTTTCTTCCATTTTTCTTCTTTCTCTTAACTTTCATTTTAAAGCTAAAAGCTGCTGCAAGCAACTAGAGAGAACAGCTCCCACTGCATGCTTTTGAAATGGGGATGGGGATGTTCCTGGGAATTATGCTATGTGATGTACTGCCATTTCCAGGAGAATTCTATGTGGGGGAAAGATGGCTATCCCCATGGGCCCATAAGGGCAGCCATCATTTTTCCCCCCATACAACGCTCCTGGAAATGATGCTAAACCATTACATAGCATCATTCCTAAGAACGTTTCCTCATAAGTTTCGTTGTAGCTTCCCTGCCTCAGAATTAGCTCTGCTATTACACCATAGTCACCAATTATTAAATATTGGTCCTGTAATTGTGAGACAAATTATGAACGAATTATGAAAGTAACTATATTAGATTGACTGAAGAATCAGGTGATGAGATTTTCTATTAACTATTGATTAGATGATACATTTGGGAACATGTTTTCTGAAGAATGAATTTAATTACTGATATTTATTCTAGGGTGAAATTCTGAATTATTAGTGATCATTTGATTTTTGGGAAGAATTGACTGTGGATTGTGAGCCATACTAAACGATATATGGAATTCACTGTTTGTAAATGAAATGATACACACATTTCTTTCTATGGACTATAAATATTGTCAATTGTATTTGAATTGTGCAAGTGAATGAGCCATTTAAAAAAAATAGAAAGAAACCACATGAATCAACAGAGGCAATCGAATACCACATCATTATGCAGTGAAGTGGAAAGTGATGGCATCATTGAATGTGAGGAGAGTGCTGCACCATTCAAAAGAAGGATAGAAAAGAATTAAGAGAGCAATCTTATAGCTCCCAGATGGCATAGGATGCTGCAGGCCTTCTCCTCTGTTTCTGTAGACAGAGCTATGACCACAGAGGAGGGGATCCAATCATGGATCTCCCAGCTCCCCACCAAGCTGCCATGGAAAGCTCAGCTGTTGTGACCTCAGAAGAGGACAAGGAGGGTGGAAAGGGACATACTGGTGGACAAGAAGGGGAGAGGAGGGGACATGGATCCACCAGATCCACAAGCTACTCCATTCCCAACTCTGACCCCAGGAAGGTAAGAGATCTGGACTGGCCTCTGATTCCATCTAGCTCAAAATGTATGTAGGGAGGAACAGGAGGCAAACAAGCCTCTCTTGTTCCTCCCAACCTGCTGGGCAGGACTTTGGACAGATGGAAGGCTCCATGTTTGGAGCCCTGCATCTATGGAGCATCAATCCTGTTGGATTTTGCTCTAGAAAGCTCAAAAGAAGCACTGAAGATTATTGGAAGAGGGAGACATATTGGGGCTTGAGCAAAACTGTCTCATGTGATATTCAGCAGTGAAATATTTCTGCATTGTACACATTCTGCCACATTGTTGCTTCTCTCTGCTAAGAAGAAAGTAGATCCTATCTCATATTTCCACCATGTTATAGAAATCACATTTATTTAAATGGCAGCAAACTAAGCTTAAATGTCCAGCTGAAATCAGTGGGACTGAATTAATGATGCCCAATTTCATAAATAATTGGCTTGTTGGTTGAAACTCATATGTTTGTAATGCTAGCAATACTGTACTACTGACCTATGAATTTCTTATGAATTTTGGAATAGATTGAGAACTTTCAAGCATGTGCAGTCTGCATTTAAACTATGGCATTTCTGGCATGTGCTGAGCTTGTTGGTTTCATTCCTTTCTTTCAGGAGGGAGTGTGATGATGTCAGTTGGCAGCACCATCATCTCTCATTCATATAGCAATTGATGAAAGGGATTAAACATTACATAGGAAAGCCACATGGAAATAACCAATCAGGAAGGGGTACATAATACGTTGACAATTGGTGTCATCACTCATTACATGATTAAAAACTACAGCTCCCAAAATGCAGTTTGATATTGTGCATGTGCAAAAGAATTGTATTCACAGAATAAGATCTTGAAGGAGAACTTTCATCTGAGATTACATGGATGAATCTGTTAGTTTGCAAGGAAATAATGAATTCATTTGGGGGAAGTTCAGCAGTCACTAGACTTAATAGTGGTTAGCTTTGTATAAGGCGGCACCCATAGAACTTGATTCAGTGTCACCGATCAGATGAAAATATTGAAAGAAAGGAATGATAAGAGAACAGAGCCAGGCCACAGGAGCTAGTGTGGAGAGGAACATCTTGGAGATTAGCTACTGCAATTCTTGTTTCCCAGAAAAATTCAAAGAGGCATTAAAACAGACAAGTGCATTAACAATTTTAAAATAAGCTTTTTATTACTTAATATATTTTCACCTAAATTCTAAGTATAGTGGAAAAGCAGAGAACAGAACAGCGCTGCATTAATTTTTCAAGCCTTAATGTGCTAGACAGGGAATAAGTTATTACATCTGTTGCCCTCTGGGAAGAAAGAATGAAAAGCACACACAAAAAAAGAAAAAGATTCTCCCTTGTTAGGACTGAATCACTGAATAACAGCTGATTTATGCAGCAGAGACACAAAAGAAAACCTTACAGCAGCTTTTGTATCATCATTAGGAGCAAATGCTGCAGTCTACAACCAACATGGCAAGATTAGAAGACATGGTGAGGCTTATTTGTTCTTCTCAAGAGGGCCTTTACAATTAGAGGAGAATTTCAAATGAGCATCTTGTGCATGCTTGATGATAATCTTTTTGGAAGATACTCCTTTTTCATGTCAAAATTGCAGCCTGTGCACCTTTTTCATTGGAACATTTGTCGGACAAGAAGAAAGACAATTGCCCAGGAAGATCCCTGAACAATATGGCAGTTCCAGTTGAGGTGCTTCAGGGAAAGTTCCCACACGGTGTTATGTTCTTGTGCAGTCAGATGCCAGGCTCTTGGATCATTTCCTGGAGAAAAGGAAAACATCCTGTGAAGTTCTTCCCTTTTCTGACAGGCAGAAGCATCTGCTGGTTTCTTGAGCGTGTTTGGTAGGCAGCAGAAATCAGAGCCAGGAATGTCTTTTTTTTAATAAAGATCGCCTCTGTTGAAAACTGTAGTCTTTGGCAAATAAAGCTCTGTGGGTGCGTAGGATAATGGGTTTAATCCAGACTTAGCCATGCTTAGAATAGACCCATTGAAATCAATGAGAGTTAAGTTAGTCATGACTAAATTAAGTCTCATTGATTTCAACAGGTCTATGCTTAGCATGACTAAGTCATATCCAATCTAATGAGCCAGAAAGACTATCTTTTTGTGGCTGGAAAGGTATAGTTGGGCATCAGAGGAAGCAAGAAGGAATATATGCATCACCTTCCTGCATTCTAGGCAAAACCATCATACATATAAGAACAAAAGTTTGTCCATCAGAAATGCTTTACTTACAGTGTAATGCATCCTCCTAACTTCTAGAACATGAACACACACACACACACACACACACGACAAGACCCAGTGTGACCATGAGATGAGGGATTCTCCCTGCTCCATCACAAGAAGTACAAGAATGGGGATAGTCCTTTCCATGTCAGGTTGCCACTGCAGGAAAGTGGTAAACATGGGAAGGCCGGTTGTTGTTGTTGTTGTTGTGGGTGGGTGAGGGGGCATGACAAACAAGAGAAAGAGACTGTCCTCTTCAGAGGCATGTTTGGTGGTGATGTGAAAGAAGTTCTTCTCAGTCAATGGCCACTCCCTGCCGAGGGGGGCTGGGTTTGCTCCCTCTCTGCTTTCCTTCCACCAGCAGGCAAAGACCACTTTATTCAAGTGGACCTTTGGTGTGTAAGTGCGTCAGAGGCTGTTTTTACTCTGTTACTGTTATGTTTTTAATTGTGTTTAAAGTATTTGTTTTATTGTTTTTTTCACATTTTATTAGTGATTGTAAGCAGCCTTGAGTGCCATTTTTGGTAGAAAGATGGGGTACAACTACAATCAAATAAATAAATAAGTTCCCTCCTAGAATCATAGAATAGTAGGGTTGGAAGGGGCCTACAAGTAGGGATGTACAAATCCCTTACCTGCCAGTCTGGGGGGGCAGTCCATGGGGGGAGGAGGCAATCCATTCTTCCCCTCAGAATCCTGTTCAGCCGGTTCCGCTCCACCGCGATTCCATGGAGCCACCAGCTGACCCCGAAGTGCCAGTGATATGGCCGCCATGCTGTATTGCTGGCTGAAGGGGACTACCGACTGCAGACGCAAATGGCGTCTGGGATGCCACTTGTGGCCATAAAGGCCTTAGTTTAAGGTAAATGCAGCCATAAATGGCTGCATTTACCTTAAACTAAGGCCTTTACGGCTGCAAATGGCATCTCGGACGCCATTTACATCCACAGTGAATCCGCCCAGCCAGTGATACGGCAATGGCGGCCATATCGCTGGCACTCCGGAGCTGGCCAGCAGGGAGGATCCGGCCGGCGAGGATTCCTCCAGGAGGTGGAGGTAAGTCTTCTGATTCTCCACAGACTCCAGGGGAGGGCAGATTCTTTTTGACATCGTGTAAAGGACCCACAAACTTCCGCAAGTAACCAATCTTGATTGCACAATATAAGCCTTGTGTGGAGAAGCCCTTAATGTGAGCAAGGAAGCAGAGGAATATCAGTTTAAATCAAATGTCCATTCTAGCCAATGTAGTCATTGCTTGTGAAAGACAGACAGACAGACAGACAGACAAGGACTGATCTGTAAACATCTGCCTGTAGTGCTTAGTTATTTGCATTTTCCCTCTTTAAAACTAAATACATTTAAGACTGCAATCCTATATGTAGTTATCTAGGAGTAAGCTCCCTTGAATTAACTGAGACTAATGTCTAAATAGACATGTATGGTTGTATAGAATGCATAGGACTACACTGTGAAAAAACAAACATTGTTTCGAGCAGCCAATTTCTCACTTACAGACCAATCTGAAGACTGGGGACAGGGGGAGAACCCAAATCAAAGGCTCCACCAGCAGGGTGGAAACAGGAGTGTGTGGCTGGCTAAAGGGAACATTAAAACACTCCAATGCTGGCATCTTTTTCCTCCATTCTGGGGCTGGAAGAATGTCAGGGGAATAGGAGGGCTTTGAATCAAGCAGATCCAAAGCCTCCCCCAATGCATTCCCAAACACTGCCTTTTTCCCAGTACTGTCATTGGAGCACCAACAGCAGACTGGCAAGGGCAGCAGAAATTTCTGCGCCCACAAGCCTACAAGAAGAACAGGTCTCCCTTTCTCCCAATGTACCTCCCTCTCCATGGGCAGAGAGGCTGATCCACTAAATTTCAATGACACCTGGTACATGCTCCCTGGGCCGGTGGGCCCACATGATTCTGGCCTTAAGCTCCCAAGTACACAATGGATAGCCTCGACTTACTTAATGATATTGCCAAACAAACTAGTCCAGGATATTAAAATGAGTAAGGCTGCAATACTATGCATGTCTACTCAGAAGTAAGTCCTATTGAAATCAGTGGGGCTTACTCCCACATAAAGGTTTATAAGATTGATGCCTGAGTGTTCACAGACGTTACCCACAGAAAAACAATGGAAGGAAAGGAAGATTTACTGTTCTGAAAGTTAATCTCCCTCATTGGTGTATTAGTGGTGACTGTCTCAGTCTCCTTAAAAAGAGAAGCTTGGGACTGACAGCTGTTTGGATTTTTGGCTTGGAAACTCTGCCAACGCCCACACTCGATGAGCAAACATGGTCTCTCTTGGCTGCCTGCAATTGCAGCCATCTGTTTGCATGGCAGATTTCCTGCCTCATAAGTTGGTTGGAGTGCTTTCCTTGGGCTGTAGAAGACATGCCAAATAGTAATAGTTCCACCGCATGAACGTGCATTAATTCAACAAATACTGCGTCTTCTATGGGAAGTGTCTCAATTTGGTGAGGCAGTACTGGCACCACGGACCAGATGAGGACATCTGCTGATGCCTGATGCTAGTATACCAACATAACTGAAAGGCAGTATGGGAGAAAAGGGAGAACCAAGTTACGGCAGTTGTTGCCAAGCTATACTGAAATGGGCACTTTGCGATCTATACAAAACATCTGAGAAATCCATAGGCACCAAAGATGAGCATGCAATTATTATTCTCCAGCTAGAACTTCCTATTGTATTCCTTGGTTCCTGGCAGGTCTGACACTCATCACGAAATGAAACAAAACAAAGACGCTAACTGCAGACTAAATTCAAGATTGCCTAAGCTATGAGTAAACATAAAATAAAGTAAAAATAAAACATTTTCTTTATCTACAAGCTTCTGCCAGTGTCAAGTAAGGGGGAATGGCATGAGGATAGTAAGAACGGCGCTTGCACATTTGTTAACATCAAATCATGGCTTTTGCACATAATTTCACTCTATACTCAAAGCCCAAGGCCTGGATGGAAGGATCTGTCAGTCTGGGTTTCTCCCACATGCATTGTTATTGTTGTTGTTTAAATCTCAAGTTCTCTCCATCCTGAATATGAAGAAATTTGTGGATTTTGGTAAATTCTTATCAAAATCAAACTGAAACAAATGTTTCACCAATCCCTGATTTCTCAAGTAAATATTTTGAAGTTTCTGAGGTTAACTGATTTTTTCCTCCTACATAATAATCTTTCAAGAACTTTTTACCCTTGACTAGACAAATGATGGCATTACATTGTTGCTAATCTCACAGATTCTGACAGTGTTTGATAAACCCTTTCAAGAAGAGCTTGTCACATCCAGGCAGTCTGCTGCGGCTTACTTTATGGGAGTATCTCCAGGTGTAACACTTTTCATAGCCAATTCAGCTCCTGAAGCCTACATCATCTTCTGTCTGAACACCACCCACTGTGCATGATTATAGGATTAACCTTGAGTTCAAACTTTGTTTTGGTACATTAAAAAATGCAGTACATTGGGAAAGGCTCTATTTTCTTCTTGTGACTGTTAGCAGGGACAAAATACATTATTCTGGAAACTGGGAGTGAAGAAGACACACAAAAAGGCCAAAACTAGCTATGCTTGCTAGGGCTGATGGGAGTTGTAGGCCAAAACATCCAGAGGGCCACAAGTTGCCAACCCCTGCTTTAAAAAAAGTTGCCGATGTGGTGAAGTTGTCAGATTCACACAGCAAATATTCCTCAGTGTTGCTCAAACCTCCTTTGGAGGTGATAACTGTGTGTGTCTGCTTTTGTGATCCCCATACTATCCTATTCTCTTGATTGGAAGCACTAATCAAGTACCCTGGTATAGGCCAAGGTTTCCTTGCTTTTAACAGAAGGGATCAGGGCCCCTTCGAATCATCTCTATCCACTGATGCCAACATGCCATGAGTGACTGTGATATGGTCAGGGAGAGGGGGACACAAATGGCCCTCCATGCTGGTCAGGATTTGCCCCAGTAGGCCTTGCAAAGTCTGAACCAAAGTCTGACTCAGATTTAGTAAGCCTAATGTAAAATCCAGTACATGGCCACTAACTCACATGGCAAGTTAGCAGCCATGGGAGCCTTCTATGCCCAGTTTCTCAGCTAATTACAGAGAAAGGGGGGGGGGTGAGCTGCTGAAGACCAAGGTGCCCTACCAAAGCAGCTGCAGAATCCAGCCTTGAGATGGGTTCTGATGTATTGCCTGCATAATCTTCTATGGGAACCGAGCATGCAAGAAGGAAGGCACTTTAAGGGATGTGTCTCAGCCTCAGTATCAGCTCGAGAGGGCAGAGCAAAAATGCCCTGTGTTGAACATAGTATTTATTGATGGACAAAAAATCCTGGTCAAGACAGAATAACCGATAATGAGCTAATGGCCACACACATTTACAAGCTGAAGCACACACAAGAGAGCTTTGCTGGTTTCAGTGTCTTTTCTTGCCTAAAACTCTTCTCCCTCAGCTGCAATGGTCTTCCTTTGCTGAACACTTTCTGTCTGGTCTTTTCATGCTTCCGGAGAGTTTGTAACATGAAAACTCCAAACTGTTGCTGCACAAGGAATTTGGGATTTTTGTCAAGTTCCCTACCAGGAAACAGCCACTCTGCCTTTACTGCCTTTTACACTTTCTGCCTGGATTTTCCATCAACTGGAATCCTGAAATACTCTCTTTCCTGGACTCGTCATCCACTCTGGACCTTTGTCTGTTGAGCCTTGAATTATTAAAACCTGCTGTGGAATATAATGTCAGTCTTTCCATTGACCATGGATTATTGTTTGCCATGAACTGAGTACCTTCATCTTTGATTGCCCAGAATGCCTTCTGGTCTGACTAATGAGACTTTTGTTTGCCTTGACACCCATACAGTAGAGATTTCCAGTGCAGACTCTGTTGGTGGACCTGATCTCTCCCCGTGAGTGTATTTCTAGCCTTGTCTGAATTTAGGCTTGTCTCCTTGACCAGGTTTTGTCAGGGGGCCCTTTTCAGTAGAAGCCCTGAGAGGGAATCTCTGCTGTTCAGGACTCCTTTTTGCCAGGTGTTACCATCTGTGAAGCTAGAAGCACTCACCTGCCTAATCCTGTTCTATATTCTCAACCTGTCCATTAAATGGGCCCCATGTGTAGGGACCCTGCATCTCGGAATGTCCCTATATGGCTAGGGGTTCACTGGCCTGGTTATTTTGTGAATCCTGCAGTTAGTTCGGCTTGAACCCTGCCATATAACAATCCTATAAAAGGAACTACTCCAAGAGTGGAGAATCTGCCTGACTGCAAATATTCTTGATCCTAAACCCAAGTCAGTTTAGGGCTCCTGAACATGGAGATCCTGCTTTTGGGAATGTCTCTGTTTTTGCCTGAGGCTCTAACTGTGACTCCTCTTGAATTGTGAACCATAGCCTTTTTCTTTTCTTTTTTTATAATGTTCTAACATGAACCTGGATCTGTAAGTGCTTTGAACCCCTACAGTTGATCTAGGAGTTAAGGCTCTAACTATGACTATGTACCTGCTTCTGGACTGTTCCTTAATCTAAGCCATGGGCCATTAGCTCCTGAGTTAAAGGATTTATGTAGTTATTTATAACTTATTCATTCATTTATTTAGTTGTAACTTCTAAGCGTAAGTGCCGTGACTTCTGAAGTGTCACCTGATTCACCTTTAAATAAAGCTAAGTCACTGAATGTATGTCTTTCCCATCCTGTCCTACATTGTGGAAGCTAGGGCATATGACAATGCTGCTGTAGTTGTTTAGGGCAACCCAAAGTAGATACTATCATTTTTGTACACAATTCCTATTGCAAAAGCAACTTCCTTGGTCGGGCCTGTAGGCCCAAGGGATCACTGACTTCTTTGTGTTCTAGAGCAGCCATGATGGACTCAGATGGATGATTGCTATTGACAAATCCAACTTAGTGTAAGCTGCTTGAAGTTGCACTTAACCTTAGTGACAGCTGAAGTTAGACATTGGCATTTTAGTTGATAACGGGGACTTAGTAACTCAGTACAACGAACCCCTAGTCATAGGCAAACGTGCACCACCACAATAAATGAATGTGGAATCAAATATTATTGCATTGTTTGGAAGAATGTGCTGAAATATGTCAAAATGACTTGTGTAAAATACTTGCTCAACAGAAGTGTCCTGGTTGCATTCGCTCATTTACTAGATAGACTATGGGCACTCATGATCAATGCTTATATCTCCACTTCTGTATAAACTGATGCAAAAGGCAAATCTCTGGTCCTATTCTGATCACTATATGAAGCTGTATTTGGTTTTGTACAGTGGTTGCTGTTGCTATTGTCACTCTTACAGTTTCTGCCACATCTTCTTCCATCCACCCCTTCTCTGATGCTACTAGGCTGGAGACTTCTGGATCCTTTGCCCTACTACACTAGCTGGATAAATGCTACTTCATGCAAACTTTATACAGACATTATAGGAAACCTAGAAATCCTTTTTGGAAATGACTTGGAGAGGAAGGAGTTTGTAAAAAGAGCCAAATCTTAGGGTAGGATGGCTAGTGCTAAATGTATTAATTACTTTTATTGCATTGACTGCAAATTCCATTGATAGAATGCTTTGTCAGTGACATTCGAAGACTATTCTTATTCCATTCTTAAGCCATGGAGGGAGTGATCATGAGTGCCCATAGTCTATCTAGTAAATGAGAGAACGCACGCACACACACACATTCACTTTAGTCAGTGGGTGAAAAGAGTTCATTAAAAAAAAATACTCATAGAGAGCAAGCTTCCCATTCAAATGAGGCAAGATACAGGCTGAAAACAAAAATGGGAGTAAGCCAAAACAAGCTTTGTTTTTTGGAGAATGTATGTGAGTTTGAAAATTGCTGGTTCTCTCTTCTCTAATCTCATTTGTACAACAGGAGTACTAATTATTTGGTTTTCCCCAGCACTTCCTTCAGCTCTGCTTAGAGTATTCTGTTAAAATACCTCATCTCTGGTAATTCACACATAGTTTTGTATAGATATCCCAGTATATGGTTCATGGGGCGCAGTACATAATTGATTCTGCACCCTGAGTCACCATTTTGTGTCTGAATGGTAAACCTCAGTGTTCTAGTAAAGAAAAACCAAAGTTGATTCCACAGGCCTGAAGTCTGCACACCCCTAGCTTGATCATGACAGGATGGTATATCCTGGGTATGGAGTCAGCAGGGTTTATAAAGCTTCCTCCTTTCCTGCAAGTTATACAGAGTTTCTATGGGTCTGAGCATGCCTGGTTCAAATCAGATGGCAATTTCCTTCTCCTGCTTCCCTCCCTAAATGGCCTGTTCCGCCCAAGCCCCCAAACCCTGTCCTCCGAGCTCCTGCCCTCACTCAACACCCACCCCCATGCTCACCGAGCCACTTGCACTTACCTGGGACCCGTCCTCGAGCACTGTGGTCACCATTTTGTGAAAAACATGACGATAGTGAATGTGCACACATCTAGTTGTATGCAACTAGACTGTATGCATCTAGTTGTTGTATCTAGTTGTATGCAACTTGTATGCATACAACATCTAGTTGTATGCAAAATGGCACTGTGAGTTGCCCATATACTCAAGATTACAGGCGTAAATGGGCCATATTTTTCACAAAATGAAGATGGTGGCACTGGAAGATGGGTCCCAGGGGAGTGTGGGTGGCTCGGCGAGCAGCACGGAGCTTGTGAGTGGGTGTGGGGGTGCGTGAGCAGGGACAGGGGCTGGGCAGGCACCTGGAGAACCCAGACAGGGGGGCACCCATCCATCCCTACCAATTCCCCTCCCTGCCCCACCCCTCAGACTGGAGAATGATAGGGGAGCATTCTCCCAGCTCGAAGCACAACCAAATCAATGAGGCAGACCTCTAAGTAAAATTTAGTTATACCTAAAGTGGACCACAGCAAGGCTTAATATTTCAGTTATTGTCAATTGTTCCTTTGAAATGGAAACTTACACAGTCCATTTAAATATATATATATATATATATATATATATATATATATATATCTCCTGCCTCTCATCTTTTTACTGAACTGTAGCACCGGCTGCAGGGTTCCCCCCCCTAAAATGTATCACATTGTAGGAGATTCCCAGGTGAACGTATGACTGGATATATTTTTGCCTTCATATCTTTAAAATCCCTTTGATGAAATCAGTGGCTTAGATCTTTACATGGAGTCCTTTCAGGATGCTCTCCAGACGTTCCTCTTTGTTTCTGTGCTTTGAAAACCTCTCTGCCACTGCACAGAAAAACCTATCAGATGGCAGATAGGACTGAATTCCACTGGTACCTTTTAGCTTCTGCTCTTGCGACAAGCTGATATGCTGAATATGCCCATTTAGTTTTAAGAAGATATGGGATACTGTGTGGGAGAGTGCAGTTGTTGGAATAGAGAGATAACATGGGGCCAATTTGCACAGGGCAAGTCAGATATTTACGCACTGAACACACAATTCCTTCTGATGTCTCTGCTGGGTGGGGGACTGTGTCAAGTAGGGACAGGAACCTGAGGTACTGGAACTAGTGTTGTGCCAGATATCTGTCCTGCAGTTTCCCAAAAGTTTTCTTCCCCCCCTCCCGCAAGAAGTTTCAGTTTTTTTCTGCCTCATGCTCAAGGCATTAAAAAAAAAAAAATCTTTAAAATTGCTTTTGGCGGTGTTTTTTGAGCTTGCCTTATTGTTGTGAGGTGGGCTGAAGGTGCTGTGTGCAAAGAACTCTGACAGAGCCTCTGTTATATATACACAGAAATGGGGCTATGGAAGAAGAGGGCATTGAAGACACAAAGTAGGGATGGGGGAGAAATGTGTTCAGTTTGCATTTTAACGCTAAAAGGTGTCCCCAGCCAGTCGTGTCCGACTCTAGGGTGCGGTGCTCATCCCCGTTTCTAAGCCGAAGATCCAGCGCTGTCCGAAGACACTTCCGTGGTCCTGTGGCCGGCGTGACTGAACACCGATGTGCACGGAACACTGTTACTTTTCCCGCCGAAGCAGCACCTATTTATCTACTTGCAATTTCTTGCTTACAAACTGCTAGGTTGGCAGGAGCTCACTCCGTCACGCGGCACTCAGGTCTCGAACTGCTGTCCTGCCGACCTTCCGGTCTGCAGTTCAGCGTCTTAACCACTAAGCCGCTGCGGCCACCATTTTAAAGTTAGCTATTTTAAAGCTAACTTACCTAATTTCACACTTTAAGACCCATACACAAAGCAAAACTCTGTTATCATTCAGGATTTGCCCTTCCCCAAATTTTGCAATAGACTTTTCTGTATATTAGGGAGAAGTGCACACAAGTACCAGTGAAAATAATATTAAAAATGCATTCTATCTGGGAAATTATTTGCAAAAATATGTATATTGGGCAAAGTTGCATATATATAAGATGCATATATTACAAAAAATGCATGCAAAAAATGCATACAAATTTCCATGTAAACTTTTTAAAAGATATGCTCAACAGAATGTAAGATGGAAAAATGAAAATCTGGGAGAAAACAAAATTGCCACATTTGTGCACGCCTAAGGCAAAGGGGTTTTGGCTCACTCATACAAGAGGAGAGTTCACCCAAAGCCTCTGTTGCTCTTCATGCTGCAGAGAAAGGGGTAAAAGAGCCCTTTGTTTGGTTTCATTCTAGAGCGAGTATTAGGCTCAGTCTATGTTGCTCTTCAGCCCTTGCTAAACTCAAAATATGGCCTCTGTTATTCTATTTATTTATTATACTTATTCTTATTTATTATACTTATTCTTCCATTGTGGAACTCAAGGTGGCTACATGTGGTTCTGACTTCTGAGGTGGTCTGCCCTCCAAGCACTAACCAGACCCAGACCTGCTTAGCTTCAGCAAGGTGGGTACCTCATGTGCCTACAGACTCTGCCCTGTTATAAAAACCAATTGCCAACCTGCAATGTGGAGCTTGACCACTGGTAATGAATCATCAGTAAAAAGGATTTCTGTATCACAGTGGTCATGTGCCATCACGATCTGGGAGTTTGCACCAGAGTGTATCCATGGAGTGAGAGTTTACTGCAGATTCATAGTACATTACCTTTTTTTACTTGATCCCAACTCAGGAGGGATCACATGGAGGGAGAAAAAAACTGGTTTGCATGTTAAAGCCAGCCCCCCAGGCAGATTCATTTGTTTCATCTCTCCTGACCAGTAGGATGAAGGCTGCCCCTCAAGTTAACCAATCCTGTTTGCATCAGAGTAAATGTAAAATACAACCAACTGAAGATTAAACAGCTAGTCTGCTTGCAGATTATGGGGTTTCACTGAGCCAAAGCCAATCTTAAATATCCTTGTAGCGTGGGTAAGAAATCACAAAGATCATAGAGGTATATAGGCTCATGGCTTTATTTAAGAACAAATATTTCCTAATTGAAATGTGGTTTTCAATTAGGAAATATTTGTTTTAAGTGAGCCCCTTTTTGCCATCTATAGAGCCCAAATGCCTGTGTGTCAGTAAGAACATTTTCAACTTTGAGTTTGAGTGTATAATCCTGCAATCATATACACACTGATCCAGGAGTAAGACCTATGTAGCTCAATAGGACTTACTTCTGAGTAGACATGCCTAGGATTGCACTGTAAATGATTGGAATGAATGCTATTGCTCCTTGGATGTTCTTGAAATCATTGGAGAAACTTCATGGATCGACACCCACTAACACACAGTGGCATCTTCGGGCTGCTGATGCCCCAGCAAGAACCACCTCCACCTCTGAAGAGAAGGATTATAGCAGCAGCCACCACCTCCTGTCTTCTGGCTCTGGGCCTGCCAAGGAAGAATGGGTCTGCGCCAGTTATGGTCCACCCCACCCCCAGTCCTATGCTGCCCTCTACAGTGGCTGTGTCTTATTCTCCTCCCATCACATGGAGAGGGCAGAAGGTGTCAGTGGCTGAATCCACACATAGCAGTTATAACATTATTATGGTCCCAGGGCATAGTCTGAAGGCATGTGAGGCAGCCACCTTGCTGAAGCTAAGCAGGTCTGGGTCTGGTCAGCGCTTGGAGGGGAGACCACCTCAGAACCACATGTATCCACCTCGAGTTCCACCATGGAAGAAAGATGGGATACAAATGAAACAAATAAAATAAATAAAATAATAAAGCATATTGTTATCATAACTGTTGGTACATATGACAACACTGGGCACCAACAGTCATGATAACAGTATGATAACGGTATAACTGCTATGTGTAGACTCAGCCAGTGTTTGATGCTGGCTGCTCCTTCCCCCACTGGTCAACAGCCTACTTGGACAAGCAGCAAGTGGCTAGGAATGGCAGCTAATGCTCCCTGTTTTGCCCTTGTCTCAGCAGTGGCTGCTTCTTACCACTTGCTCACCTGATGGTAGGTGAAGGAGCAATAGCAACAGAAGGAGCAGCAGCCAGTATTCAGGAAAAGTCAAGCAAACATTGGCTGGTACTCCTTCCACCCCTGACCACCCATATTCCAGAGTGGGCGAGCAAAAAGCAGCAAAACCACTAGGTATGGGGGCTCCCTATGTGCACATAGTTCAGTAGAGTCATGGCACATATGCTTCAAGTCAGGTAAAAGGCATGACATGATGCCACTGTTGTGTGCACTTCAGCAGAAAAGCATTACTAACATCCAGCTGCATCCCATCAAATACTAGTTTCAAGCTTGCATGCTCTTTCTTTCTTTCTTTCTTTCTTTCTTTCTTTCTTTCTGATCCTCCAGAAGATGTGGTGGTAAAGTAAAAAGAATCATGCAGAGACTCGAATAAAAACAGGCAACAGGCTTTCTCTGAAATGCAATCCTGTATTTTACAGAAGGGGGAAAAATATATTGTTTGTCTGAATCCATATCAAGTTATGAGCCCAAGGCAAAGAAGAGGTTGACCCTGTTAACAAAGGTGGGTGTTCTGTTTCCCCGGGCATAAAAGGGTTAAGTAGTTCCAATGTCTCTTAATATTGATAAAAGTTTCTAATCTAATTTGTCAAGCTCAGTCCGCGAGGAAAAGCTCTTGGATCTGCTGACCAGCAATTTCATACATCAGTGTGACTTGAAGTGAGCTGTCAGTTTAAATTAAAGAAAGGTAAAGAAGCACCAACCCTGCTTTCAAGTCTAACATTTATTAAGCAAGTGTTTCAAACATTTCACAGCCTCAAATCTTGTATCTTCCTTCCCTTTTAGGTGTTATAGGATCCACAAGCTTTCCATGGGATATGTCCACTACCATGCTGCTTCGCTGTAATCTGGTGTGTGTGTGTGTGTGTGTGTGTGTGTGTGAACCTCTTTCAGCTTGAGGGCCAAATTCCATTTTGGGGAAGCTCTTGCAGCCCAGATTCCAGGGGTGGGTGGCCCTGAAAGTCAACAAGAGGTGGGGGCAAAAATACCAAAAATGCCAGCATATTTTAGTTTAAAGCTCTCACTGCCAGTAATAACTAAGCCTTAGGAGAAGCATTTCAGCCTTTCAGAATGGAGTAAAATTCTCAAAAGCCAGGAAAATAACAGACAGTAGATGGTTGGGATGCGGGGCGGGGGACCCAGTGACCTAGGAAAGGGGCATAGCCATCTGGGGAACTCTTGATGGCTGGATTGGGACCCCCATGCAGGCAAGATTACAGGGAAGGAAGGCAATATATTCTCTGGGGTGGAGGCAGGTGGGAGTTAGGAGAAGGAGAACTTTTTTCTGTAACATTTCATCCATGTTTACTTATCTGGATGTAAGTCCCATTGAACTTACTGTAATCATTTCTGAGTAAACATGCACAGGATTGGGCTTGATAATATCAGGCTTGCAGTGCATATGTACTTAGTTTGCAATATGTAAATGTATTTGAGACATGCTCTCTTGCTCCTGAACATGGTGTCCTGCTTGCAATTTGCATCAAGAGTCTTATGAGGTTATGTGCCTATGTTATGCCTGCGTGGCCTGCATTCCCCAGGCTTGGTGCTCAAAACGGCAAGTGTGATGTTGACTGTCAGTTGGCACCTTTTCTTCCATTGCTGAAACTGACCTGAACTTTTGAATGGGTAGGTAATTTACAGAGTGATGTTGTGGCTCCTCTTGTACGTCCCAAGGGCAGGGTGCACATAATATAAATGTGACCTTTACAAAAGCAAATTCCACAAGTTCAACTGTTGGGAAAACAAAAGCCTCCAACCACTTAGGGTAGGGGAGAACACCCTTGCCGCATCAACAACAAGCCCATCAATTTAAAAATTCAGCAAACTAGTCAAGTTAAAAATTAGGCATTTGCCAATGCAACCATCAGTCCTGCAGAAATGATCATATGGAGTGTAAGCGCTTCTTCACACAGAGCTTTAATCCTGCGATTGGGATTGCTCCTTCACAGACATACGTTTGTGGGCTCTTTACATGATGCCATGACCCTGCCGTGACAAGGTCTTTGGGTTGATTCAGGAGAGCCCAATCCTCCTCGGACCCAAACTCGAAGTGGGATTTGGATGGCCGAATCCTGCTTTGGGCCCCCCCAATGCACCCACCATGCTGTGCATACCCACAGTTCCTTGCTTGGGCCTTCAGGACATGCGCCAGCAACCATCATGA
The DNA here is from genome assembly GCF_057233095.1 of Heloderma suspectum. Lineage (NCBI taxonomy): Eukaryota > Metazoa > Chordata > Lepidosauria > Squamata > Helodermatidae > Heloderma > Heloderma suspectum. The sequence goes on from NC_139458.1 coordinate 196,233,536, forward strand.
GGAGAAGTCACCATTGTCGGCAGGCCTCGGGCTGAAGTGGTGCACAGCCCTATATAGCACTAAGAAAAATACACAAAATATTGCATACCAGCGAAAGTTGCAGAAATTGTGGCAGACACTTTCAAGTTTCCATACTTTTCCAAAGGTGGTGGTGAGGACTCTGATTCCATCAATGAGCAGCTGATAGAATGAAAGCTGTGAAGCACACACTGAATGGATTAAACAAAATCCATACGTTCCTACTGGCAACCAAATTACAATTTGGGTCGAGGTGGATATGAGCATCATTATGACAATTTATGAGCATTTATATTTGAAGTTTTACAAAAAGACTAAAGAATTCTGATTAGAATATTGAGGTACAAATGTCAAATTGGAATGATGAAATGAAAAATTCACCAATTTTTGAGCATTTGCTAATATTTGTTTCAGCTCTAGATTCAAGCATCCAGTTGCAGATCCAGTAGCCGATAGCTGAAAAGGTAAGGTTTGGGTATATAGGCTAAAAATACAATTTACATATTCAAAACTAAAGCAAGGTTAAAACCAAAGATTATGAGGATATCGAGTACTGTTCCAAAAGGCATATCAAAACAGTGAATTTCTTGAATGGATAAAAGAGCATCACCTTTGCAATTCTCTTTGAAAACACTGAATGTCTTTCTCAAGGTCAAAAGACAGAAATGAAGATGAATAAAATCACAAAATTACTGCAATGAAAGTTCTGATTTTAAGCAGAATTAATTTTGTCTAGTGAGATCAAATTTATCTCATCTTGGAGCTAATTATCAAATTTCCTCATCAAAATTGATTTTCTTTATAATATTAAATACAATAAATGACTCAGAACTTCACCTGATGACTTTCATTGGCACATATTAATTAGAAAGTGATCTGGAGAGAGGAAAAGAAAACTTAGGGTATATTGATTCCCTAAGAAAAAGTTAACAATGAAATGAAACCTTGGGGTGTAGTGTGAATGGTTCTCTCCCCTTCTTCCCCCAATTTTATCTTTACAACAGCCTCCAGGGCTACCGGGGTCTTGGGGAGGGGCATGCAGGGGAATCACTCCTGTTATTTCCAATAATTGATCAGAGATAACAGGGGGGTTCCCCTTACTTAACATACTGCTCACCCTCCCAATTGGAAGGGGGAGAAGCATGCTAAGTGCTTCATTCGACCCATGTCCCACCCACCATAGGGAAGTCACAAGGCAGACAAAACTGATGCACAGGACGGAAGACCACTCGCTCCTCCACCTGTGCTGTGCCTCAGTTGAGGTGGCTTTGGAGCATGCTGGCTCTCCCCAGCTGAGGAGAACCCATGTACACTGAAGCTGGGTCCTGGCCAAGGATAGGGTGCTCCTCTAGCCAGAGCCTCAGTCAGGGCAGCTTTGCTGTGCATTGGGCTTTCCCCAGTTGGGAAAGCCTGCACACAGTAACACAGGCCCCTGGCTGAAACGCTGATCAGAGCTCAAGCTGGTGCTTTGACTCAGGACCAAATGACATCAGGGATGTGTCAGCGTGTGTGTGGCCATGCCCTCCGATGTCATCCAGCCCACAGGGGGTTGGGCGAGGGAAATTCACACACACACACACCCTGGCAAGAATTTCCCATGCCCTATCTAGCTCAATATTTGTAAATGTATGTTTTCTCTCAAAATATGTATCTAAATGTGTATTTTAATTCGCAGCACTATTTACATGCATATTTTGATGCGTTTAAACTGGGGAGACATGTGTCACAACATTCAGAGCAGTGCAAAACCTGGCAGCTACCTAAGTTCTGATCTTCACATTAGTCCAAGAGGTGCAGAACAGGATATCTCATGTTGGAATTTGTGAAGACTGAATCCCTCAAACTACTGTCAAAACAGCCCCCAGCTGTTTTTTTCTTTTTCTGTTTTCTTAGTTTGCATCTCTTTGGTTTCCAGAGAAACAGAGGAAGGTCAAGTAGGAGGAGAAACTTGAGAACAAATGGTTCTTGACTGATCCATGCCATCACCATTGCTCCCCTTGTCCCCTGTCTTCTTTTGAGAAGGAGCTGTTATTGTACGTTCCGAGCTGGTGGAAATAATTTTGTAGGAGTCCTGGCTAGGGATGGACGAAAGTCACTTACCTGGTCCCGCAGCTTGCTTCATGGTGGGGGGGAGGTGCTCCGTTCCTCCCCGCTGAAATTCTGGCCGGGGGGGATGCGCCCCGTCCCTCCGGCTGCGAATCCTCCTGGCCGGCCGGGATGCAAATGGCGGCGGCCGTAGCTGCTGCCGTTTGCGTCCCTGCAGTCAGCTTTGATAGGCTACGTAAATCCTTACGTAGCCTATCATGGCTGACTTTGGGGGGTGAAGCGCGTACGCAAATGGCGGCCCCCATGGGCGCCGCCATTTGCGTTCCTTATTTGGGCACATGTAGTCTACGTAAACATTTATGTAGACTATGGCAAAAATAAGGGCAATGCTAATTTTTTTTACTGGGAAATGGCAGCGGCGGCAGCTGGTCAGAAGACCGGCCGCCGCTGCCGCACTGCCGCCAGGAGCCGCCAGTGCCAGGGAAAGTCCCATCCCGGGGGGGGGGGGGGCGGACCATTTCTCCACCAATTTCGGAGGGCCGAATGCATTGGCATTTGGCCTCCCGGAGATCCGTGGAGAAATTCTCCGACATCCCTAAGTCCTGCACAATGAAACAAGCAGGTGTATACCTGTCAGAAATCCCCTTGATTATTTGACCACAGTGAGTTGGGGCACATTAGCAGCCTGTGGAAATGCTCAGTGGCTTAGGTTTCAAAACTGAATACTTGAGGTAGGTCATTTATTGTGGGAGGGAGTATATCATTCAATGCCAACATCTAAGAATGACACGTGCATGACAAGGGGCCATACATATGTCTAATCCATCTTTCCCAAATTATTGTGTTAGACAGAGGAGTACCTTAAGAGAAATTTTTTCTTAACAGTCTCCTCGCATCTAAGACTGCAGAGAAATAAAGTGACATTTGGGGATCTGCTGGAATGGTGCGTGTGTATGGCAGGGTTGGGGAACCTATTTTGGTCTGGGAGCCAAATTGCTCCCTTGACCAATAAGGCAGGCCAGATGGTGTCAGGGGGTGTGGCCCAGCCAAGAACCCCTTCCGCTGACATCATCTGTCCCATCCCAGCCTACCCATTTTACCTTTCTCTGTGCAGAGAGAGAGAGGGAGGCATGGAGGTCTGTATAGAGAGAGGCACGGAACTCCATGCCTCTCTCTGCATAGAGAAAGGGACTCAGCTGGTTCCTGGAGGAGCAGTTCCCATGGTATTGGCCAAGCTGGGTTCCTTCTTCATGCTCATCCCAAACAGGGTGGCTCAAGAACAGACTCCAGCAGCATTTGCAGGAGCAGCTCCTCCAGGTGCTGGCCAAGCAGCTGGCTTCAGGCACCACTAGCGGTCCTGATTGGGATGATGAGCAGCACACAAATCCAGATCCCTAATGTGCTGTTACCTCTGGTGAGCAGTAAGTGTTCTCCCCAGTCGGGATTCCCCTTCAGGCAATGCTCACCTTTTGCCCAAGCCCTCCCACTTGGAGGAATCCAAGGGGCTCCACGGGCCAAATGGGAACTCCGTGGGCCAGCTTTGGCCTGTAGGCCAGAGGTTCCCCATTCCTGGTATATGGAATGCCAAGAAGTTCCCTCAGTTTCCTACACCATAGCTCATATCAAATATAAACTCCAACGCCCTCTGCCCCACCAAAGCCTGCAACAATATGGACACCACAGAGGCATCCAAGAGAGCAACACACACACACATCTTTAGCAGCATGAATGCTCCCATCATTCCTCCATTCTCACCGATGGCACTAACAACATTAAATATAGTTTAACTACTACAGTTAACTATTCCATAAAAGGGAGTATTCACTACTAAGAACTACATTTTAGTAAAAGTAACTGGAATTGCTTTTGCAACTATTTTGAGGTAATTAAGTAGATTCCGCTTTTTTTAAATATAACTACTCCCACCACTAGGGTTGAACATTAAACTATTCAACGATATGTATCTTTTGTTAAGCAGATGAAACAAACCCGTTTAAGTAGCAAGAATCACTTAGGGTCTCTCAGCCCAATCCAGTTAGTATACAGGGGAAAATAAAATCTCTCCCCACCTGAAATACAAATGAAAGAAGAAACGGAGGACAAAACATTATTATTGTTGCTATTTTATTATTCATTACTTTGCTTATTCATAATAACGGGTATTTTAAACATTGTTTTCCAATGCTTTCATTTGCACCTTCTCAGCTTGAAAAAGCCTTTATTTTCTATTGCTCACTGAGTAAATTTCATTAAGTTGCTGTATGAGATTCTTAATAATAACAACAACAACAACAACAACAAGGTACAAGTACTATTATGACAAAATAGAAGTACAAAATTGAATGCATCCATACACAGGCAAGAGAAATTTAATCTAGCCAGCCACTTTGAAATTGAAGGTCACCATTACTTGATATCTCGCTACATAACATTTCAACTCTATTTGAGCCTTGATCATTGACTTGAAACTGATTTAGACAGATGGTTGGCCACATGTGTGGTGCCTGGGAGCATTTTAAATCAGAAAGATCCAGAAAGATTTTGGTTGCTATGGATCAGGGACCCCAGTTAGAAGGGCAGAGCAAAACTCGTCAGAGGTACTTTAACTATATGGAGTGAAATTTTATATACTACATTTAAAACAAATACGATGTTAAGGTGGGCTGGCTTGTTAAAATGCATGTACAAATAGCCATTAAGAGCTTTGGCTGCAATGCGAAGCATAATTCCTTGGAAACCAACCCTGAAGAAATCAATATTCTTCTAGCTTCTGAGGGAACATGGGCCAGAACTCCTTGTGTCCTATCATTACGGTCCCTTCATGGTAACACTATATCCCTCTTGCATACTTACATACCTCGTACACAGGACACACGGTGACATTTGTTGTGGTGTTTTGGCTGATGTGGAATAAAATGCAGGAAATTAAATAGCACTACAAAAGCGGTATATTAAATGTGTAATGTGCCCCAACAGTTATCAGCGCACTTCAGTACTGCAATAAAGCAGTAGTGTAGATCTTGCCATGGTTAGGCTCAGGGGAATATCTATTTAGAATCATTTATTTTATGATAATTTGGCATAATCTATAGCAAAGGGGTGCAGAACCTCTTTCAGTCTGAGGGCCAATTCCATTCCAGAGAACCTGTCAGCACTACATTCTAGGGGTTAGTGACGCTGAAGGCAAAAGAGGAAAGGGCAAAAATACCAGTATATTTTAGTTTAAAGCATTTCCTGTCAGTTAAGAAGCCTTAGGAGAGGCATTTCAACCTTTTAGAATGGGAAAGAAACTGCACAGAAACTGGGAAACCACCAACCCATCTGTGGTTGGAGGGAAGAGGATAGGACAAGGGGAAGCGGGTATGGCTCCCTGGGGAACCCTGGAAGGCTGAATTTGGACTCCAGATGGGATGGATTTGGCCCATGAGTTTGTGGTTGTCCAGCCCCATTCTGTAGGGTCTGATGAGTCCTGCCCTCGCATGTGTAGGAGAGGTGGGTTGGTCGTAGGATTTACCATCACAAGGAACAGTGCTCCCATGATGGGGGAGGGGCAGGGGCAGTGAAGCACTGAAACATCCCATTAATATTTGTCTTATTTAGAAACAAAGCAGTAATAAGAGCTTGGGAGGGACACATGTTTTAAATAAATAAATAAATGATAAATAGTGTTAGTTACCCTCATTAGGCCATGAGGCTGGTTAGGCTGTATAAACAGAGAGGGAATTAGAATATGGGTTTCTTTCTAATAATTCTGTATTAGCCAGATTTCAGGTCATCCTTGAGAAACAGTGTGAGTGATGTTAAAAATGTTCCACTTTATCGGTGAGGTCATTTCAAGGTTAGGCCTTAGTTCCTTGTGCCCAGTTATAAATCACAGCAGCAAGCTTTAATCAATTAGCATGTGTGATTAATTGATTAATGTGAATGTTTTGAAAGCCTTACAGGTAATCATCAGTAACCTTAAACTGAGGGAGTGTGCCCTCTTGACACTTCTGAGGGGAGTTCAGTTAAAGAGAGGGAAAAGTTACAACACTCTCTGCAACTCGGTTATTCATGTTCAACTCTTGATACTTCTAACTGAGCAAAATGTACTGGTCCCAATCCAACTCATCTCCATAACAGGCCTGTGAGGTAAGCCACTACCATTCCTATTTCACAGAGAAGCAATTGTGGCAGGGCCACTCAGTAAATCTGCATGATGAAAATAGATTAGAGCCTCACTGTTGCAATCCAAAATGTGCTTCATCAGAAAAAGTCCCACTGAGCTCAGTGAGACTGACTCCCTAGAAATGTGCATAGGATTGTGCCCTAGAAGCCTTTTTGGACATATCATTCCTGGCTTCCTAAAACATAGTTTAGGAAGCCAATATCAGGTCTAAGTACATACCACTGCTTCACTCAACTCCTCCCACTGTGTGATGGCTTTGGCAATCTGCATGTGGCTTCTTGTTACATCTTACATGGGGGACCTGTGGTTAAAGGTTGGTTTACTAACTACTTTCTTAAACCAGGATCACGACATGGTTTAAGATCCTGGTTAGTAAACTGAGATTAAGCCACAGTTCCCCATTTTCCTGGTTTATCAACTGACATTAAGCCACAGTTCCCTGTTTCAGATGTCACCAGGAAGTGTAGCAGAATTGCAGCACCAAAGACAAGATGGGAGAGACAAGGTGGAGAGCACATGGACCCAATGCTCATTGCCCACTTGATCAGCTATGCTTTAAGCCAGGAATTGTATGTCCAAACTGGCATTTATTATGTCCCAAATCAAAATACAACACCATTGAATTAGTCATGCTACAACAAATGGCAGAAATGTCCCACTATGAAATGGATGTGTTGTGTAGGAAGACTATGGCCAACCATGGACAATGAGGTCAGGCCTTAGAGACTTGCTTTGCAGGCAGCCATCCACTGGGTAATATTTCTCCACCATTGCAGTTCATGCTCCCTATGACTGTAATATAATATGCACCTTTTGTTATTTAAAACCCAGAGTTAATTAGCGAAAAGGCTTTAATTAGCTCAAACAGTTCTATATTTGACCATATGTCCTCCTGAACATGTCAAATGTACAGGTGTGAGATTCCTATTCTCGATTAATCCCTATTGAAATACTTCACACCAAGAACCTTTCACATCCTGGTTGTTAACAACACTTAATTATCAGACAGATTTTCTCTTTGAGGTGTATGTGTGTGGCGGTGGCGGGGGGAGTGTCTACTGACTATTGGAGTGACCAGCAAACCATTCTCCACCAGGTCCGATGTATGCAACAATTTGGAGGATAATTTTAGGGGAGAAAGATAAACATGTGATGTTCTTTAACTCCTTCTTCCACTATGGAAATTCAGTTATGGAAACTTTAGGCAATGTAAGAAAGTGTGAGTGGCAAACAGCTGTCTTGAAAAACCTCTTGAGGAACAATTTCTTGTCTCCACATTTAATTAACAAAAGGAGAATGTGTTTCTGAAACAAGCTTATTCTGAACTTGAAGCACATATTTGGGTGGAGTGGGGAGGAGGAAGATTTTTTTAGAGGTGAAAAGCTATTGTAATTCTGTCTCTGTGGTAACAAGGCAGAAAAACAAGAAAGCACAGGTCATACTTTCAGAATAAGTGGCAGCCAAGGTTTAAAGCATTTATGACAGAGAGGCCAAATAAACTGACTCCCCACCAGCCATCTCCACAATTAAAAACACAATGGTAAAAGAAACAGACAGCACCCAAACAATTAAAAATAAAAAAAACCCTCACAGCCCAGGTTATGTAACAGGTGGCAATGACTGCACAGCTTTGGGAGGCAGGAGACAGCAGAATATTCCTGTGACAGCAAGCAGACACTGGATAAGCCCCAAGGTTTAGGAACGTAAAGGGGGTGGCAGAAAGAGAGGGAGAGAGAAAATGGGGTGGCCCAGAAAGAGAAGGAAAGACAGAACAGAGAAAAGGGTGGAAGAAAGAAGACAGAAAAGTGATCTATCCACGATTGGCTCTGGGTCTGGCCATCAATGGCTCCGGTTGCCAACTGATTTTTTCTATGGGTCAGTGATCTTTCATAAGAAAATGTTTTCCCACCCCTCTGTTAGAGGTGAATTTGTTAAACCCATCAGAACCTAGGGGAGATGACTCATCCTACCCACCCATCCCTCCCACCCCTGAGGCTGATGAATGCTGGGTGTTTATGAGAGGGAATAACAAAAACACTTTTGGAAGAGAGACAGGGACTAAGGGCTTCTCTGCATTATGGAAAAATCCTGCAGCCTTACTGGGGCTTTCTGCTTCCGTTTCCATGGCAAGATTAGGATGGGCTCCTTTAGACGACAAACACGTGACATGGAATTGAAAATGCCCTTTCTCAGCAGCCTTACCAGGGGTGGGGGCGTGGGGTGTTCTATATTTTCAGTGAAAGAGTGCCATCTAGTGGCCAAATTATAGCACTACGTCAGCATTACTCACAGCCAATATCCCGCTTTTTTAATACCCCCCCCCCAGCTTATCTCTGATCTTTATGGAAGTGGGATAAATAGGGAAAAGTGTGGGAGATGTCCTGGAAGTTGACAGTGTTGCATAAAGCACCTGCAAATGTCCATGCATGGCCAATCGCAAGCATGCAATAAATCACTTGTGTAGAAATGCCCTAAGAATGTAACAGAAAGAGTGAGCTCTGGAAGGTATGGGGGTGGGGGGATCATATTTGGAAATAAGCCAAATATTACAAACCGCCATTAGTTTCCAAAGACTTCTCCTTCCAAAAGAAGCCCAAAACCAGGTAAGTGTTGCCCCTGGAACTTCTTGCCACTTTGGAAGTTGTTGTCAAAAGCAACAAAATATAAACATGGTTTGATTTGAGGTAGACTGGAAGATAATTGATAACTTACATATCAAGTTTATAAATAAAACATCTTTTGAAAACATACATTTCCATATTCCAGACTTTTAGAGTGAGGTAGCGGGTAGTGAGTGAAAGAACAAAATTTAGGGATGTACGAAAGTCACTTACCTTTCTGCAGATTCTGTTCATGGGGGGGAGGCGTTCCGTCCCTCCCCCCGGAATCCTCAATGCGGGGGGAGGCGATCCGGTCCTCCCACCCGGAATCCTCGATGGCCGGCTGCGCTCCGCGGTGGCTCTGCAGAGCAGCCAGCCAGGCCCAGGCCAGGGCCGTCCGCAGCCAGATTTCCGGCTGTGGAGGGCTCTGGGTAAAAAAAAAAAAAAATGTATACACAAATGGCGGCAGCTACAGTCGCTGCCATTTGCGTTCCTTATTTTTCTTTGTCTTAGTCTATGTCAATATTTATGTAGACTAAGACGAAGAAAAGAAAGGGGAACGCAAATAGCATAGTGGGCGCTATTTGTGTTCCCCTTTCTTTTCTTCGTCTTAGTCTACGTAAATATTGACATAGACTAAGATGAAGAAAAATAAGGAACGCATTTGCGTACGCGTTTTTTTTTTTTTTACCCAGACGTGAGGGGCTACGTAAGTCTTTACATAGCCTATCATGTCTATGGGGGGAAAAAAACCAAAACACACAGACTGCAAATGGCGGCAGCAGCAGCTGGTCGGAAGACCAGCCGCTGCCGCTGCCACCGCTGAAGCCGCTGCCAAAGCCACCGCCATCCGGAACATCCGCCCCAGGTAAGTCTCATCCCGGGGGGGATCTGCAGGGGATGGGGGGGTGGCAGGCCATTCCACGATGGATTTCGGGGGGCCAAATGCACTGGCATTCGGCCTCACCAAGATCTGTCATGGAATTCTCTGACATCCCTAACAAAATTATATTTTGGTGTTGATGCATTTATTTTTTTAGAGTGGAGATTATGGTGACACAGCTATCTTACCAAATGGCATAATCATGGGAAGCTGCTGATATGCAACAAGGTCATGCACACCTTCCTCATGTGAATGCTACTACCACAAAATGAAAGCAATACAGCTGGGCAGAAAGTGTTGTCCAGGAACAATACTTTCATTAGGACCAACCCAAATGCCACAAAATAATGAGGAAGTTTTCAAGTTCTCCAGAAGAACTCTCAAGGTTAAGCAAAGCGGGGAGGGAGCTGGCCTGATGATAAAGCCAAAATGTCTGCATTAGTCACAGTCTTAGTTAAAATGGAGTGTAGGACGAAGTCACAGACTTAGGGCAGAATCCAACAGGGGGCTTTCGCCCCCACCAGTTCTCTTCTGCTCTGCTGATTCCCTTCTGCAAGCACTGCTTACTCAAGGAAGATTTACACAAGAGACCCACCGCTTACGCAAGGGAGATTTAGCATTTCCTAAGGGAAGCTCTGAAATGAGTGGCATCACTCATTTCTGGAAGGAGGCAGGTCAGCGGAGCTCCCTTACACAAGCTCAACTGGCCTGCTTCCTTCCAGGAATGAGCATTTCCTCTCATTTTGGGTTGCTCCGAAAGCACGGAAGTGCCATTGCACAAGTGGTGGGGTCTGCTTCCACAGTGCAATTGGCGGGGTAGAAGTGGGGGAGTACAAGTACCCCACTGGATTCTGCCCCTAGTTGTGTTAGGCTCTCCTAGGTGCTATGCTGGTTTCAGGTTACTCCTAGAGAAGCTGGCACAAAGGAACACACACAATGGGTGATTCCCCATGTTTGAAAATATAAAACCCACCAGTTATCTGATCTGTCCCCAGCCTTAAGCAACTGCTGGGACAAGGGGGGTGTTCTGGAACCATTTCAGCACCCTTTAAAGCACCATGGTTCAACCCACAATTTTTATAGATGAACGTTTGAGGCAGCCCAAGAAAGCAAGGATATAAAAGCCTGAATATGACACATTGGGCTGGATCCAGATTTATGCTGGTTCATCTGCACTGATTTCAGTGGACTTCCCACCCAGTTCTTAGGGAGGGTAGGGGCCGTAGCTCAGTGGTAGAGCACACACTTTCCATGCAGAAGGTCTCAGGTTCAATCCCTGGTTTCTTGAGGTAGGGCTAGGAAAGAATCCTGCCTGAAACCCTAGAGAACTGCTGCCCATCAGTGTCAACAATACTGGGCTAGATGGGCCAAGGGTCTAACTCAGTATAAGGCAGCTTGCAATGGCCCTATGTTATTCCCCCTCCAGCCTTCTGAAAATACTACACAGAAAATCTAAATGGGCCGATCTGTGGTGTGGCGCCAGGGGGACCACCAAAACTTGGGCAGAGGGACCTTCTGCAAGTGGAGCACTTCCTCTCATAGAAGTCTCCTTCCACTCGCAGAATGCAGACCCCGGATCCAACCCACTGTCTGCACTGCACTTTCAAAGATTCCATTTCTCTGTCCTTGAGTTACTTTCAAAAATATGCTGGGATTGGACTCCAGATGCCTCCTTGCACTCCTACCTTTCCTGGTCATTTCTCACTGAACAGTGACATTTTCCAGTGTGGCTCGCTTGCGCTGTGTAGTTGACATTCTGTGAGGGCCAGGAAGCAGAAGATAAACATCTTTCCCATTACGCCTTCAATGCTGTGTTGCGGATGCTTGCTCCAGCACAAATTATAAACTGCAGTGTGGATTTATGGTGTGACAGCGACAATAACAGCTTCAGAGGGGAATAATGACTTCACATCAGGAAGCCCAGGCATCTTAAGACCCTGCCTAGACCCTGAACTTTACAAAACAAACTCTGAAGAGGTACCACTTTGGGGAAAATACATACACACTAAGATAGCTTGTTAGAAACCATCTGAGCCTCATGTAGCATCTTAAATCTGCGAGTTCAATTATGAAGACATCATGAAGAGATATGATGAGAAATCAATAAAATGGCGGCGGCGTTATATAAGCAGTCCGTTGTTGCTGTTTTTATGGGTGTGCAGATGATTTCCCAGAGCACTATGAAACAAAACAGCAAGTACAGCATTTTAAGTTTTACTTAGTTGTGTTTTTTTTAGGTTTTTATTACTATTATTCCCTCCTTCCACCCCCAGCTAAGGCAATGATCTGTAACCAACTCTCCTCTTTTTGCTACATGCCCATCAGGTTGGCCCTGTTGTAAAACAGACAGGCATTTGCACATTCAAGGCACCATATTCTAGATAATTGTTGTTTAGCTCCCCTTTTCCTCTTGAAATTGAGAATGTCATGTCTCATTATATAACCTGAGCTGAACAGCATAATTCAATTGGCAGTCTGTAGAATGGTAATGTATCTGTTTCCTTCCTCTGAGAATTGCTATTTATCTGAAGGAAATGATTTGTGCTTTAAATGCTTCACAATATGGTTGATATACACACTATGTTGACATCTGTTTGGAAAGTTCATTTATTTTTAGGGGGTCTTTCCCAGCACATTTTCTAAAGTGATCTGAAACCAGCAGATAGATACCCTTGTTTCTGGGACCATGTGGATCAAGTTCTGATGAGTTTCATACATGCTGATGAAGGAGGAGGTGGAGACTGGAGACACAGGATGGTGAACTGGTCAATATTTGCTAATGGCAGGAGAGCACCTGTGAGGAGAGAAGATGCCCCCTTAAAGGAAATGTAGTTGCGTACATTCATCTCTGTCCTCCACTAATTAGAAATGTTTGAGGAATGAGCAATTCAGTCTTTGCGAAGTCCAATATGAACTGACTTAATCCGCTCCTCCCAAACTTCTGTGTATATCGGAACTTAGTTAATTATCGACTTTGCAGTTCCCAAATTTCCCAACACAGTTCTTGGCTCAAAAAATATATCAACATGCATTTAAAGATATGTACTTAGATATAAGGTATGTTTAGAAATTAATTTTATGAGAGAAAATAGGTTTAGAAATGTATTTTAAAAGGAAATACACATTTTTGTATGTTCTCTCAAAATACACATTTCTAAATATATTTATCTCTCAAAGTATGCATTTTGATACATATTTAAATGCAAATTTTCATGCTGATTTTTTTTAAAAAAAAAATAATCACAACTTAGTGCAGAAATGGGACACAATGAATTTATGGGTGAAGACATGCAAAGATGACCTGGACCGGAAATAGATTGATTCACCCATCTGTATTTTTATACATCTCTCAGGTCCAATTCCTTTCTTGAAAGGAAAATAATTTTGTCCAGGTAATGATACTAAGAAACAACCCTATGGGGTGTATTCAATCATGACAATCCATCGGTAGAACAGGAACCACTGGCAGAATGGTTTTCCCCTCCCCCCTGCTGCCCACCCCACACTCCCCACGAAGCAGGATATGAATGCAACAGCACACTCGCATTCATGTTTCCCAGCAACTGGTATACAGAGGCATATTGCCCCTGATATTGGAGATATCATAATGCCATCATGACTAGCAAAGAGTTATATTCAGGGCCCTGGGCCCTGAGCACGAGTTCCATGCTCCCTTTTTAATGTTATTATTCAGTTCAAAGGTCATACATATTTGTGAATTAATGGTTTAACACTCTGGCCAAAATGGAGGTAGGTATAACTTGCTCAGCACTCCAGTGGTATGGTTGTTTACTCTTCAGTAGAAACAAACATACAAGTTGTGTTGTGAAGAACATAAATAAAGCTGTTGTCATTGAATTCTAATGCAAGAATCCCTTGCCAAATGCCGCTGTTTTACATGTTTGCTTTCAAAACCCAGATCCAACCATATCCACAATTGGGAATACTGATGGTGGTGGTGGGGTCAAATTAAGAGAGTAGAAATTACAATGTTTACAAGTATAATTGAATCAGGAACATTTGCTTGTCAAGTTATCCGTCACCTTTCATTTCTGCTCAGCACTAGTTCATATTAAGATATATATCTTTGAAATGTATGAGTGAAACCATTCTCTTAGGAGAAAGTATTCAGTCACATTTAGCTCTGCACCAAACCCATTTGTAAATAAATCCCGCTTCTTAAAATCCACCATATGAGAAACACAGCTGGAAGAACTCAAAATAGTAACTGTATCCCACAGAGAATACTCATTTAAATCAGTTCATCCTTCCCTTGTGTGATAAAGGTATCTCAATCCATCTTTGCTATTAAATAACTGGGGAAGGTTTAACTCAAATGTTGTTTGTATTTATCATCTTCCTTTAAAAAGAAAAGATAAAGTCTCTGTAGCTAGACCCTCATTCTGGCCTAGCTGGAGCAGAAGTTATTATTCTAATACATGATTTAAAAATCTCAAACCAAAATCTGATCAGTCTTCTTCCATTCTATAGGTTGGATGGATCTAGATCTACAGAGCAATCCTACCTGAAGATCTGGAGAGCACTGACATGATGTGACATCGGAGCCTCTGAAATATCCAAATCCCTCTCAGCCTCATGCCAGTAGGACAGAAGTGAGGGAGGAGTGGCATTATCTTCCCTCCCATCTTATTCTTGAGGTGAGGGGAGAGCTTTGACTGATTTCCTGTTCTAAGGGTGAGGTAGGGGCAATTTTCTCCATCCCTCCCTTCCTGTTCTGGGGGTGAGGGGAAGGGATTAACATAATTTCTCCCCCATGTCTGTGACCAAAATTAACCCAATCTGCTGACCCCATCGCTCTGATCTGCCCCATTTTTACCAGCCCTGGGGTCAGAGCTCTGATTCATAGGGGACTGTGGTTAATTCTAGTAGCTCATATATGTATGTTCTCATAATGCTAAATAATGGTTTAACATTACATCTGAACCAGGCTAATTCATGACAGGAATTTGGATTTATCTTAAATCTTGCATCTGAAAGAATACACTTCTCTCTAAGATCATTATTTCATGCCTACAGACATTGAAATGAACAGCAAGTCCTTATTGTTCAAAAAATAAAGGCACATGAAAAAGTTGCTTTTAATATAAGCTTAAATGTGACCCATGAATGTAAAGAGAAAAAGACACTTTTACTTATCCTTTGTTTTTTGAAAAAATTATATCCTATCCTTTCGTAATGCACTTTGAGGGTGGCTAACAAATAAGTAAGCTACAAAGAGATGATAATATAATAAGAAAAAGAACAATTCAAATATTATGTATCATCTATACATACAGATATAGATATAGATAATTATAGAATCATAGAATAGTAGGGTTGGAAGGGGCCTACAAGGCCATCAAGTCCAACCCCTGCTCAATGCAGGAATCCAAGTGAGAGCATCCCTGACAGATGGCTATCCAGCCTCGTCTTGAATGCCACCAGTGTGGGAGAGCCCACCACCTCCCTAGGGAATTGGTTCCATTGTCATAATGGTTTAATGGTCAGGAAGTTTTTCCTGATGTTCAGCCAGAATCTGGCTTCCTGTAACTTGAGCCCATTCTTCCATGTCCTGCACTCTAGGATGATCAAGAAGAGATCCTGGCCTTCCTCTCTGGGGCAACCTTTCAAGTACTTGAAGAGCGCTATCATATCTCTCCTCAGTCTTCTCTTCTCAAGGCTAAACATGCCCGGTTCTTTCAGTCTCTCCTCATAGGGCTTAGTTTCTAGTCCCCTGATCATCTTTGTTGCCCTCCTCTGAACCCTCTCCAGTTTGTCTGCATCCTTCTTAAAGTGTGGTGCCGAGAATGGGACACAGTACTCCAGATGAGGCCTAACCAGTGCAGAGTAGAGGGGGACTAGTACTTCCCGGGATTTGGAAGCTATGCTTCTATTAATGCAGCCCAAAAGAGCATTTGCCTTTTTTGCAGCCACATCACATTGTTGGCTCATATTCAGCTTGTTGTTGTTGTTGTTCAGTTGTTCAGTCGTGTCCGACTCTTCGTGACCCCATGGACCATAGCACGCCAGGCCTTCCTGTCCTGCGCTCTCTCCCGGAGTGTGCTCAAGTTCATATTCATTGCATCGGTGATGCTATCTAGCCATCTCATCCTCTGCCGTCCCGTTCTCCTTTTGCCTTCAGTCTTTCCTAGCATCAGGGTCTTTTCCAGAGAGTTTTCTCTTTGCATTAGGTGGCCAAAATATTTGAGCTTCAGCTTCAGTATCTGTCCTTCCAATGAGCACTCAGGGTTGATTTCCTTTAGTATGGACTGATTTGACCTCTTTGCAGTCCAGGGGACTCGTAAGAGTCTTCTCCAGCACCACAGTTCGAAAGCATCAATTCTTCGGCACTCAGCCTTCCTTATAGTCCAGCTCTCACAGCCATACATTACTACTGGGAAAACCATAGCTTTGATTGTACGGACCTTTGTCGGCAAGGTGATGTCTCTGCTTCTTACTATGCTGTCTAGGTTGGCCATAGCTTTCCTCTCAAGGAGCAAGCGTCTTTTAATTTCATGGCTACAGTCACCGTCTGCGGTGATCTTGGAGCCCAAGAAAGTAAAATCTGTCACTGCTTCCATTTCTTCCCCTTCTATATGCCAGGATGTGATGGGGCCAGATGCCATGATCTTCGTTTTTTTTAATGTGGAGTTTCAAACCAGCTTTTGCACTCTCCTCTTTCACCCTCAACAAGAGGCTCTTTAGATCCTCTTCGCTTTCTGCCATTAGGGTGGTATCATCTGCATATCGGAGGTTGTTGATAATTCTCCCAGCAATCTTAATTCCGACCTCTGATTCATCCAACCTGGCATTTCGCATGATGTACTCTGCATATAAGTTAAATAAGCAGGGTGACAATATGCAGCCTTGTCGTACTCCTTTCCCAATTTTGAACCAATCGGTTGTTCCATGTCTGGTTCTTACTGTTGCTTCTTGACCCTCGTACAGGTTTCTCAGGAGACAGGTAAGGTGGTCTGGTACTCCCATCACTTTAAGAATTTGCCACAATTTGTTGTGATCCACACAATCAAAGGCTTTAGCGTAGTCAATGAAGCAGAAATAGATGCTTTTCTGGAATTCTCTTGCTTTCTCCATGATGCAGCGAATGTTGGCGATTTGATCTCTAGTTCCTCTGCCTCTTCGAAACCCAGCTTGTACTTCCAGTAGTTCTCGGTTCGCATACTGCTGAAGCCTAGCTTGTAGGATTTTGAGCATCACCTTGCTGGCATGTGAAATGAGCACAATTGTACAGGAGTTTGAACACTCTTTGGCATTGCCCTTCTTTGGAATTGGAATGTAAACTGACCTTTTCCAGTCTTGCGGCCATTGTTGAGTATTCCAAATTTGTTGGCATATTGAATGCAGCACTTTAACAGCATCATCTTTTAGGATTTTAAATAGCTCAGCTGGAATACTGTCATCTCCGCTAGCTTTGTTGTTAGTAATGCTTCCTAAGGCCCACTTGACTTCACTCTCTAGGATGTCCGGCTCAAGTTCAGTGACCGCACTATCATGGCTATCAGGGACATTCAGATCTTTTCTGTATAGTTCTTTTGTGTATTCTTTCCACCTCTTCTTAATCTCATCTGCTTCTGTTAGGACCCTGCCTTCTTTGTCCTTTATCATGCCAGTCTTTGCACAAAACGTTCCCTTGAGATCTCCGATTTTCTTGAAGAGATCTCTAGTCTTTCCCATTCTGTTGTTTTCCTCGATTTCTTTGCATTGTTCATTTAAGAAGGCCTTCTTGTCTCTCCTTGCTATTCTCTGCAACTCTGCATTCAGTTGGAGATATCTTCCCCTTTCTCCCTTGCTTTTCGCTTCCCTTCTTTCCTCAGCTACTTGTAAAGCCTCATCAGACAGCCACTTGTTTTACTTGCATTTCTTTTTCTTTGGGATGGATTTCGTTGCTGCCTCCTGAACAATGTTACGGACCTCCGTCCATAGTTCCTCAGGCACTCTGTCTATCAGGTCTAATCCCTTAAATCTATTCCTCACCTCCACTGTGTATTCATAAGGGATATGATTTAGGTCATACCTGAATGGTTTAGTGGTTTTCCCTACGTTCTTCAATTTCAGCCAAAATTTTGCAACAAGAAGCTCATGATCTGAGCCACAGTCAGCTCCAGGTCTTGTTTTGACTGACTGTATAGAGCTTCTCCATCTTTGGCTGCAAAGGACATAATCAATCTGATTTCGATATTGACCATCTGGTGATGTCCATGTGTAGAGTCGTCTCTTGTGCTGTTGGAAAAGAGTGTTTGCTATGATCAGCGTGTTCTCTTGGCAAAACTCTATTAGCCTTTGTCCTGCTTCATTTTGTACACCAAGGCCATGCTTGCCTGTTATCCCAGTGATTTCTTGACTTCCTACTTTAGCATTCCAATCCCCTATGATGAAGAGGACATCTTTTTTTGGTGTTAGTTCTAGAAGGTGTTGTAGGTCTTCATAGAACCGATCAACCTCAGCTTCTTCGGCATCTGTGGTTGGGGCATAGACTTGAATTACTGTGATGTTGAATGGTTTGCCTTGGATTCGTACTGAGATCAGTCTATCGTTTTTAAGATTGTACCCCAGTACTGCTTTCCCCACCCTTTTGTTGACTATGAGTGCTACTCCATTTCTTCTGTGGGATTCTTGCCCACTATAGTAGATATGATGGTCACCTGAATTAAATTCGCCCATGCCTGTCCATTTTAGTTTGCTGATTCCCAAGATGTCCATGTTCAACCTTGCCATCTCATGTTTGACCACCTCCAACTTACTTTGATTCATTGATCTGACATTCCAGGTTCCTAAACAATATTGTTCTTTACAGCATCGGATTTTCTTTTCACCACCAGACACATCCACAGCTGAGTGTCCTTTCAGCTTTGGCCCAGCCGCTTCACTCGTTCTGGCGCTACTTGGAAATACCCTCTGCTCTTCCCCAGTAGTTTATTGGACACCTTCCGACCTCAGGGGCTCATCTTCCGGTGTCATCTCTTTTAGCCTTGTGATACGTTCCATGGGGTTTTCTTGGCAAGAATCCTGGAATGGGTTGCCATTTCCTTCTCCAGTGGACCACATTTTGTCAGAACTCTCTGCCATGACCTGTCCGTCTTGGGTGGCCCTGTACGGCATAGCTTATGGCTTCACTGAGTTAGGCAAGCCCCTTCACCACAACAAGGCAGTGATCCATGAAGGGGTATTCAGCTTGTGATTGACAACAATTCCAAGATCCTTCTCGCTTGTAGTGTGGTTGAGCCACGTATCCCCCATCTTGTAACTTTGCATTTGGTTTCTTTTTCCTAGGTGCAGAACTTGGCAATTATCCCTATTAAATGTCATTCTGTTGTTTTCTGCCCAGCGCTCCAGTCCATCAAGAACACTTTGAATTTTGTTTCTGTCTTCCAAAGTATTAGCTATCCCACCCAATTTTGTGTCATCTGCAAATTTGATCAGCATCCCTGCACCTCCTCCTCCAAGTCATTAATACAAATGTTGAAGAGCACTGGGCCCAGGATTGAGCCCTGCGGTACCTCACTCGTTACCTCTCCCCAGTTTGAGAAGGTCCCATTGATAAGCACTCTTTGAGTCCGATTTAGGGTTGGCGGAGAATTTCTCCCAGAAACTTCAGGGGGCCGAGCGCCAATGTGTTCAGCCCCCCGAACAAGTTTCGGGGAGAAATCCTCCGAACCCCCCCACCCCCCGCACCCCCCCCGGGATGGGACTTACCTTCACCGAATGGCCCTCCCTGTGGCTGGTCCGGCCGGCGGTTCGGCGGGTGTTCAAGCAAGGCAGGAGCGGCAGCCGGTCTTTCGACCGGCTGCTGACACCGCCATTGCAATAAAAGAAAAAAAAAACGCCCCCTGATAGGCTACAGTGACGATTCACGTAGCCTATCACGGCTAGATCTGCAAAGTCAGCCGTGATAGGCTATGTCAATCGTCACGTAGCCTATCATGGGTGACTTTAAAAAAAATTTAAAATACGTGTGTACGGATAATGGCGGCCCCCATAGGGAGCCGCCATTCCCGTTCCTTATTTGGTCGCTGTAGTCTACGTAAAGATTTGCGTAGACTACGGCGAAAATAAGGGCAACGCTATTTGCGTTGCCCTTATTTTCACCATAGTCTACGTAAACATTTACGTAGACTACAGCGACTAAATAAGGAACGCGAATGGCGGCTTCCTATGGGGGCCGCCATTAGCGTACGCGCTTTTTTTTTTTTTTTAAAGTCACCCGTGATAGGCTACGTGACAATTGACGTAGCCTATCATGGCTGACTTTGCAGATCTAGCCATGATAGGCTACGTGAATCGTCACGTAGCCTATCAGGGGGCGTTTTTTGTTTTTTGTTTAACTTTTGCGTTCGCGGCCGGGAGAGGCAGGAAGCCTCCTCCCCGGCCTGAATTTCGGCCGGGGCGAGGCGGGAAGCCTCCCCCCCTGGCCTGAACTTTGCGGGGGTACCAGCGAAGCGCCTCCCCCCCACCGCGAACGTCCTTCGAGGACAGGTAAGTGACTTTCGTCCACCCCTAGTCCGATTCTTTAGCCAACTGTGGATCTACCAGATTGTTGCTTCATCTAGCCCACTTTGAGCTAGTTTGCTCATCAGGATATCATGGGGCACTTTGTCGAAAGCTTTGCTGAAGTCAAGGTATATTATGTCTACAGCATTCCCACGGTCCACAAGGGATGTTACTTGATCAAAAAATGAGATCAGATTCATCTAGCAGGACTTGTTCTTGACAAATCCATGTTGGCTTCGAGTAATCACTGCACTGTTTTCAAGGTGCTTACAGATGGATTGCTTTATCATCTGCTCCAGAATTTTCCCAGGGATTGATGTCAGGCTGACTGGTCTGTAGTTCCCAGGTTCCTCCTTTTTACCCTTTTTTGAAGATAGGGACAACATTATCCCTCCTCCAGTCATCTGGCACTTCCCCGGTCCTCCATGATTTCTCAAAGAGAATAGACAGTGGTTCTGAGAGTTCTTCTGCCAGTTCCTTTATTACTCAAGGATGCAGTTCATCTGGCTCTGGAGATCTGAACTCATTCAAAGTAATTCGGTGTTCCTTGACCATATGCCTATTGATCTCAAGCTGCAATCCTGCCCCTTCAGCCTGTACTTCGCCTTTGCCAGGGGGGTCATAGACCCTCTTTTGGGAGAAGACTGAGCCAAAGTAGGAATTGACCACCTCTGCCTTTTCTTTGTCATCTGTTATCATTTTCCCATCCTTATTTAATAGCTGAACCACCATTTCTTTCCTCTGCCTTTTACTATGCATGTAGCTGAAGAAAGACTTTTTGTTGCTTTTAGCATCTCTTGCTAACCT
Organism: Heloderma suspectum; assembly: GCF_057233095.1. Taxonomy (NCBI): domain Eukaryota; kingdom Metazoa; phylum Chordata; class Lepidosauria; order Squamata; family Helodermatidae; genus Heloderma; species Heloderma suspectum. The sequence continues at coordinate 196,254,567 of NC_139458.1, forward strand.
CAGTTCGTTCTTAGCTTTAGCCTTCCTGACGCCATCCCTGCAATTCTGTGCTACCTGCCTGTACTCTTCCTTTGTTACTTGGCCTTCTTTCCCCTTCCTATATGTGTCCTTTTTTGTTTTCAGGTCGTCATCTCTAAGCTTTTTGTGAAGCCACATTGGCTTCTTCTGTTGTCTTCCACCTTTTCTTCTTGTTGAAATTGTTTGTAATTGTGCCTTGAGAATTTCCTTTTTAAAAGCTCCCACCCATCTTGAACTCCTTTTCTCATTAGCATTGCTTGCCATGGGTCCTCACTGATCATTGTGCTAAGTTTATGAAAATCAGCTTTCCTAAAATCCAGGGTACGCGTTTGACTACACTCGGCTTTTGCTTCCCTTAGAACCAAGATCTCAAGTACAACATGGTTGCTTTCCCCCAGAGTTCCTGTAACTGCTACTTTATCCACTAAGTCATCTCTGTTGGTTAGGATCAAGTTAAGGATAGCTGATCCTCTAGTTCAGTCAGGAATTTCCTGGAGGGGCCATGTTTTGCAGAATTTGTCTCCCAACAAATATTGGGCAAATTGAAGTCCCCCATTACTACTACATCATGCTTCCTTAAAACATTGGCTATTTGCTTTTCAAAAGTTTCATCCTCGTCTTCTCCTTGATTGGGTGGCCAGTAATAGACTCAAACCATCAGGTTCCTTTTATACTTTGCTCCATTTATTTTGATCCAGATGCTCTCGATGGGGCTACCAAGCTCATCCTCCTGTATTTCTGTGCAGAGATATGTATTTTTCATATACAGTGCAACCCCACCTCCCTTTCTGTTCCTCCTGTTCTTTTTGAACAAGTTATATCCTTCAATTGCTGTATTCCAGACATGAGTAGGGATGTACGAAAGTCACTTACCTTTTCGAAGGGTGACATTCGTGGTGGGGGGGAGGCACTCCGTCCCTCCCCCCAAAATTCTGGCTGGTGGGGAGGTGCTCCGTCCCTCCCTCCCAAAACTCTGGCCGGCCGGCTCCACTCCGCAGGGATTCTGCGGAACTGCCGGCCGGCTCCGCCAGCGGTCAGACATCCGGCCACTGGCTAGCAGGGACACAAAGGGCAGCGGCCGTAGCTGCCACCATTTGCGTCCCTGTAGTCAGCCGTGATAGGCTACATAAATGTTTACGTAGCCTATCACGGCTGATTTAAAAGAAAAAAAAAGCGCGTATGCAAATGGCGGCGCCCATGGGTGCCACCATTTGTGTTCCTTAGTTTGGAACGCAAATTTTGCGTTCCTTATTTTGCGTTCCTTATTTTGGCATGTCTTAGTCTACGTAAACATTTACGTAGACTAAGACGGCGAAAATAAGGGGAACGCAAATAGCGTAGTGTAGCGTAGCGGGTTTTTTTAATTTTAAATCAGCCATGATAGGTTACGTAAACATTTATGTAGCCTATCATGGTGTTTTTTAAAAATCTAGCCGTGATAGGCTATGTAAATCTTTACGTAGCCTATCACGTTTTGTTGTTGCTGTTTTTTAACTGGAAATGGTGGCAGCGGCAGCCGGTCGGAAGACCGGCCGCTGTAGCTGCCAAACTGCCGCTGAACTGCTGCTGGAGCCGCTGCCGCCAGGAAGATCCTCCCAAGGTAAGTCCCATCCTGGGGAGGGCGGGGGGGGGGCAGACCGTTCCGCCACCAATTTCGGGGGGCTGAATGCGCTGGCATTTGGCCTCCCTGAGATTCGTGGTGGAATTCTCTGACATCCCTAGTCATGAGAGTCATCCCACCAAGTCTCAGTTATACCTGTCAAGTCATAATTTCCCTTTTGTATTAAGAGCTCAAGTTCTGTTTGTTTCCCATACTCTGAGCATTAGTATATAGACATCGAAGACCATGTGCTTCATAGTCTGGCTTCCTTCCTACATGTGTCTGAAGACTATTATTGGGCGCTATTAGAGCTCTTCCCTCCATTGCAGTGCATGCGCCTACGTCCATTGTTACCCCCAACTTTACATCTCCCTTCCCCGTAGGATTCAGTTTAAAGCCCTCCTGATAAAGTTCTTCATGCTGTGGCCAAACACATTCTTCCCAGCCTTTGTGAGGTGCAACCCGTCCCTTGCCAACACCCCATCTTCCAGGAAGCATAGCCCGTGGTCCCAGAATCCAAATCTCTCTAGTCAGCACCACCTTCATAGCCAATCATTCACCTGGAGTATTTTTCTTTCCCTTTCTATCCCTCTTCTAACTGCTGGAAGTATGGATGAGAAAACTATCTGGGCCCCAAAGTTTCCTTCCCAAAGCTTCGAAGTCTGACGTGATTTCTTCGTAGCTCCGCTTGGTGGTATCATTTGTTCCCACATGGATGGGAAGAAAGGGATACCTGTCAGTGGGCTGAGTGCAGGCAAGGCAACCTTTCAGTCACGTCTCTAATCCATCCTCCCGGGAGACAACATACCTGGCGAGTCCACGGGTCTTCGCGACATACTTGGGTCTTGATCCCACGCAGCAAGGAGTCTCCTACTACTACCACTCTCCTCTTCTTCTTGTTGTAGGCCTGGGTTTCATCGCTTCTGTTTGACTGACCTTCAGCCTCTTGCTCACTCTCATGTAGGTTCCCCGATGATTCTTCCTCTGCAGGCTGTCCTCCAGTCTCATCCGCAAGTACCTGGAATTAGTTCCACAGCTCCACTGCTTCCACTGGTGCAGAGTGGCATCTACTTCTTCTTCTCCTAACTGTCACCCTTTACCAAGGAGTATCCTCTACTCCATTTTTCTTCTCCTCAGCATTTCCCACTTCTGCCTCAGCTTGCTGTTGCTCTTCAAGCTTCTGGTCTTCCCTTTGCTGCTGTAGTTCCCCCATTCTGTCCAAGAACTCTTCATGTTCTCTTATTCCCTGGAGAGTCAACAGTTGCTGCTCCAGTCCACTTATTTTTTCTTCCAGCAGCTAGGGATGGCGGAGAATTCCGCCACGGATTCCAGTGAGGCCAAATGCACTGGCATTCAGCCCCCAGAAATCCTTGTCAGAATGGCGTCCCACCCCCCACCCCCCGCCCCCCCACGGATCCCCCCCCCCGGGACGAAGCTTACCTGGTGCCGATGTTCCGGCGGCGGTGGCTGGTCTTTCAACTGGCGGCCGCGGCCACCATTTCCATCTGCCCTTTGCTGTGATAGGCTACATAAGTATTTACGTAGCCTATCACGGCAAGCAAAAACAAACAAACAAACAAAAACTGCATATGCAAATGGCGGTGGCTACAGCGGCCGCCATTTGCATTCCCTTTTTTTCACAGTTTTAGCCTATGTAAATATTTACATAAGCTATTACGGTGGGGGAAAAAAGGGCACCGCAAATAGCGTAGTGGGCGCTATTTGCGTTCCTTTTTTCCCTGCTGTAATAGCCTACGTAAATATTTACATAGGCTAAAACTGCGAAAAAAAGGGAATGTAAATGGTGGCTGCTGTAGCCGTCACCATTTGCATATGCGGGTTTCTGGGTTTTTTTTCTGGAAGGAAGGCTGCCCAGTGGCCGGATGTCCGGCTGTGGGTGGCCCCGGCTGGCGGCTCCGCGGAATCTCTGTGGAGCAGAGCCAGCCAGCGAAGGATTTTGGGGGGAGGTGCAGAGCGCCCCCCCCACTGTGAATTGCCTCGTCAAAAAGGTAAGTGACTTTTGTACATCTCTACCAGCAGCGTGATCAGCTTGCACTTGTTGCAAGTGTAGGCCATGTTGTTGTCAGGCAAGAAAACAAACGTTGCACACACCTTGTAGGTCACCACCACTGGAGAGTAGGGTTGGCGGAGAATTTCTCCCCGAAACTTCGGGGGGGCCGAGCGCCAACGTGTTCGGCCCCCCAAACAAGTTTTGGGGAGAAATTCTCTGCACCCCCCCGCCCTCCGCACCCCCCCCGGGATGGGACTTACCTTTGCCAAATGTCCCTCCAGGCGGCGGGTCCGGCCGGCAGTTCGGCGGGTCTTCGTCTGGGGCGGGAGCAGCAGCCGGTCTTTCGACCGGCTGCCGCCGCCGCCATTCCAATAAAAGAAAAAAAAAACGCCCCCGTGATAGGCTACGTGACGATTAACGTAGCCTATCACGGCTAGATTTGCAAAGTCAGCCGTGATAGGCTACGTAAATCGTCACGTAGCCTATCACGGGTGACTTAAAAAAAAAAAAAGGTTTACGTAGACTACAGGGACCAAATAAGGAACGCGAATGGCGGCTCCCTATGGGGGCCGCCATTTGCGCACGTGCTTTTTTTTTTTTTTTTAAAGTCACCCGTGATTTTTTTAAAGTCACCTGTGACAATTTACATAGCCTATCACGGCTGACTTTGCAGATCTAGCCATGATAGGCTACGTTAATCGTCACATAGCCTATCACGGGGGCATTTTTTAAAAAAACATTTTAGTTCACAGCCGGGCGAGGCGAGGCGCCTCCTCCCCGGCCTGAATTTCGGCCGGGCAAGGCAGGAAGCCTCCCCCCCGGCCTGAACTTCACAGGGGGAGCAGCGAAGTGCCTCCCCCCCACCGCAAAAAGCTTTGAGGGCAGGTAAGTGACTTTCGTGCACCCCTACTGGAGAGTCTTGTCCTTCCATTGCCTCTTTTCCCTTTTTGTGTTTAGCTCTGTGATTGTTCTAGACTAGGGATGTACGAAACACTTACCTGGTTTCGTCCAGGGACATCTGTGGTGGGGGGGGTGGCGCCCCGCCCTCCCCCCGAAATCCTCAATGGGGGGAGGCGATCCATTCCTCCTCCCCAGAATCCTGCCCAGGTAGCTCCACTCTGCGGCCAGGCTGTGGAGCCGCTGGCCAGGCCAACCCGCAGTGGGGCCTCCAGCTGCTGCCGGGCTGCTGTGGATGCAAATGGTGTCCTGAGTAGGGGACGCCATTTGCATCCCTATGGTAGCCCGTGATAGGCTACGTAAATATTTACGTAGCCTACCACGGCTAAAGGGGAATCAAATGGTGTCCCCTATGCCATTTGCATTCCCGCTTTAGCTGTGATAGGCTATGTAAATATTTACGTAGCCTATCACGGGCTACCATTGGGACGCAAATGGCATCCCCTACTCAGGACGCCATTTGCGTCTGCAGCAGCAGCTAGAGCCGCTGCCGCCGCCACTGGAGCCATCGCCGGAGCCAAAGCTGCAGCTGGAGCCGTCACCAGGTAGGCTCCATTCCGGGGGGCTTTCGCGGGTGGGGCAGGTTGCTCCTTTCCTCCATGGATTCTGGGGGGCCGAATTCACTGGAATTCAGCCCCCCTGGGATCCATGGCAGAATTCTCTAACATCCCTATTCTAGACTAGCCTGCACCTGCTCCTCTACTCAGTAGAGGTTAAAAGCAGAGTCCCACTGGTGTGGACGTGTGTGTTACAAGACAAATAAATGAAAAAAAAGTTAGTTAAAAAAGAACAAGAAAATATAGTTATATAGATATCCTATGTTCTCATATTCATTGTATTATTTTTAAAACTGCCAGTGTTATCATGACCTTATACAAATCTATGACACAGACATATTTAGAATACATTAAAAATTTCTAATCACCCCATTCTGAAATTATCATAGTGTTGGGAAAACTGCAAGAACGAACAATGAACATCTCTTTCCCTATGGTGCTTTTTAGTATAGAAAAGAGATGACTTACAGAACAATCCTATGCACACCTACTTAGAAGTAAGCCCCATTGATTTCAATGGAACGTACTCCAAATTGGAAATGTGTATAGTATTGCAGCTTTAAGGGTGGGGACATGACAGAGGTTTGTGTGGCAGTTCTAATGCTAGAACTTGGGGTCATCCAGTGAAATAGATTGGCAGTGGATGCAGGACAGACAAAATCAGTGTTGTACTTTGTGGGGAGCATGGAAGAGCGCAGCTCCAGAATTCATTTTAAAGCAGGATCAATAACATAATTTGTCATCACCTGCTGGGATCAGATCCTGCCACATGAGATGATAACTATGGGTGTTTACCTTTGACTTTTGTTTCTGATTATTCGGTCAAGTTCACAAAGCCTGGAAGTAGAGGAAGTGGAGCCAGCCATTCTATGTAGGATATGGGTGGGCAATCCTTTTGTCCCCATGGGCCACATAAGGTGGTAGGTGGGTGGTCAAGGGGTCACATGTCAGTGGAAATGGCTTCAGCTGGTAGTGGGTGGAGCCTGGGCTGGGTGGTGGGTGGGATTAGGCCCAACATCCCCTTCTCAAACTTTCAGTACAGTCACAAAACACATTCAAACTGATTTGCACACATAAACACACATACACACTCCCTCACAAACACGTTCAGTCTCCCTCTCTCTCACACACACACACACACACACACACTGGGATGGGGAAGAAGGCATGATGGAGAGTCACCTGAATGCTCCTTCCTCCCCTGATAAATCATGCTGAGGGCATGTGCGAGTACAGTTTACATGGTGGGGCGGTGGGTGGATTTGCCTCCGGGGGGGGGGGGATTCAGCAGCGGGTGGCTTGGGCACCCAGCAGGCTGCACTGAAGGTTTCTAACTGCCACTTGTGGCCTGTGATGAGGGAGTGGGGAGGGAGGAGAAGGAGAAGAAGAAGGAGAATTTTCAGAGGGAAATAAAAGATAGCGTAAACTTCTGACTTCAGGCTAGCAATTGAAATGGTAAAACATCTTTGTAAGATTATTTGCATTTTTTAAATTAGGATCTAAAAGATTTCAGGCAGCTAGAGTGGAGTCATTGATAAACAAATTCTCCATCAGTGAGTAGTGTTTTTTAGGCTGAATCTATGCATGTCTTGCATGTCTATTCAGAAGCACCATTGGGCAACCCAAGAAACAATACAGAAGATTGCAATCTTAGACTGCACTCCTATACTAGGGATGTTGCGGGCGCCCGACTGAGTCCGGGAATTCGTCGGGCTCCCCCCGCTCGTGACCCCCAGACTGCGCTCACCTAGACGCTCCTTGTTCACCCCCTGCTCATGCCCACTCGCGCTCTCCAGGACTCACCATGGTCCCATTCAGTGAGCACCTGCCATTTTTGCACCTTTGATTTCTACATAAAACAGGAAGTTTAAAAAAATGTGCTTATTTAAATATGCACAGTTTGGAGCTGGAAAAGCTCAATAAGCACAATATTAGAGGTATAATCCCTCTAATATTGCACTTATTTAGCTTTCCCAACTCTAAATTGATCATATTTAAATAGTTACTGTGCATTTACTGCCCCCTTCTCAGAGCATCACAGTCCCGATTCAAATGGGGGCTATGTGTGCTTGCACGAAGGGAAATAAAGCTATCAAACATCGTTACATATGCTTGTGTAGTGGAACATTTAGTTTGGCTCTAAATATTAAACCTTTTGGGCTTATGGAAGAGTTCACAAATTCTGACAATGTCAGTAAGCTTTACATTACCCTTAATAGGATTAACATGTCTTTCAGATTAAAGTATGCAAAATAAAAATTATACATTTATTGAAAAATGTAATTATATCAAATTATTTTATCATGAAGTCATGTACCAATGCAAAGAAGAGTCTGGATAGAGATTCAATTTAGCTATGATCTTACTGTGAAGACAAGCAAAATTATAGATCCGGCAAATCTGTATGCCTGGTAGAGCACACATACACTCATTTCTCATGTTTCTTTTGACTGCAAAAAAGGGGTGAACATCTGTGAGATTAGGGCTTTATATTTATGGTTGAATATGCATATTCCCCACATGATGTATTCTGCTGTGCTCATGGATGGGGATGCATATGTGGTTCCATTGCTCCATCATGAATATAGCATTAATGGCTATCAGAATTCGGATAAGAAATCATCTATTCCTCATCTATTCCCAGACTAATTCACAGTTTGGAACACTTTTATCCACACTTCTCTGAATTCTATGAAGTAGTTGTCAGCGCAAAAAACCTACCAAAATCCATCTAAAAATGCATAATTTAGTTTACACATGTAAACAATATGTATTTTGTGAGCAATATCTCAAAAAGTAATGCGTGTGTGTGTGTACATGTTTTAAAACTGCATATTGATGCAGACAGAACAGAATTATTAATGAACTCATGCACAATTGACACAGATTGGAAATACTATTTACAAATACTATTTTTAAATAAACACTATTTATGATTTAATTTACAATAATAAATTTATTTATTCTATTTATTCCATTTTATTTATAAATAAATACTATTTCCAAAATAGACTGATCCATCCATCCTTAGAGAAAGACATTTCAGCCCCTGAAACATGCTGCACTTGAGATCATTGGAAAACACTTACAGTACCGGCATCATTCAGTAAATATATTTTAATAGGGAGCCTGCTTTGGATGTCCTTCTGGGAATCATTCCATAACTTGAAAAACCATAACCTGCATTTGAATGCCATTCTTCTGCACATAGATCCGTATAAAAGCAAAAGCTGCTTTTCAGGTTCCTTGTATAATGCAGCATTGTATTAATGGTGCACATGTGAGTGAGTGAAAAATGAAAATAAGGACTTTTATTACATTAGAGGCAGTTGAATAGATATAATCTTCCATCTTGTTGGCTCTTAAAATGCTACACTTGGATTAAGTTCCATACACACACACACACACACACAATCTATGGTACAATCTATGGTATCTGAACACATTTTGCTTCAGGCTGTGTGGTTGGGGGAGCATGCCATGTTCTGAACTCTAAAGGATCCAGGAGACAGAGACAAATTAGTTTTTCCCTTCAGCAAGGGATAACATATTTGGAACAGATTTTTTCTCTTTTTTTCAGATATCTAAATTATCCTTCCAACTGCATTATTTTCTAACAGGGCAATATCTGGGTCTCAAGGCAGGAGGATTTAATGTCAGTGATATACTTATTCCAACCCAGCTATTCTGCAAGATCATTTGAGTGAAGACAGATGTTTTGTGTTGTTTTTACTCAGAAAGATACAGAGGCAAGTAGCACTACTGAAGGTATTTGTGTGACTGAAGCCAACAGAGCAAGGATGGGGGGAAATCTCAATCAGTTCAATTTTGATAAGAACTTAACAAATTTGCACATACTGAATCAATACACAAACAGTTATCCCTTGGTATTCACACTTCTCAGAAGTTTGTGCTGCAAAATTTTTGTGCTGGGGGGAGGGGAATGCATATATTAGGGGAAAGTGTGCAAAAAATGCAAATATTTCTGTGTTGGGGGGCATACCTAAAACAAATTATATAAGTGAAAACTATCTGCAAAAAAATATGTATGTTAGGCAAAATTGCGTATAAAAAATTAGGAGAAATGTGCACAAAGATGTGTACACATTTCCATGTGGACTTCCTTTAAAAAAAAATAAAAATCAGAATCTGATGCAGAAATGGGACAGGTCAAACTAGAGATTGGAAAAATGAGAAATAGAGAGAATTCGGCATTGTGAGATTCATCCAGCCCTACTACCACAGAGTTGTTGCTCAACAGTGAGAAGAGGAGGTGGAGGAGATGAAGGCCATGTTCTTTTGAATACTTGCTTTCCTGGCCATTGATGGATTGCTGAGCTTGGTAATAGAGTGGAGCATACAGTGTAGATCCAATTTCAGAACCTAGTATAGTACACTGGAGGGACATGACTAACACTAATGAGGAGGGCACCCCTAAGTCAGAGAGCAGGTAACCTGCAGTGTTGCTGCAGTTGTTCCTATAAGGAAGCCTACTGAGGAATGAATTGGCTTTCAGGGCCAAACTCTGTTACACTGAATGCTTAATATGCCGCTATGTCTGCATTTATTCATCAATTAATTATAGGCATGCGGGAATTGTTGGTGGGACTGGGACACATGGGGAGAGGAGGTTTAACCCCACTGATACCAGTGGGAACTTTTTTCCTCAGCTTCATAGCTGGGGGGGGGGTTGTCCCCATAACAGATGGGGAGGGAAGGTATATACCTCCTCTCCCCATGCACTCCAGTTCCAATAACAATGAGGAGCATTCAGCATAATGTGCAGTTTGGCTCTCAGGTAAAGGGTCACACTCTGTTTCTGATGCACAGCCCTGGTGAGGCTGTTGTATCTTCTGCTTCCTCTGGGACTAGTGTGATACCAAAGGTGGGTTCCACAGGGCTGAGTGAACTTCTGGGGATGAGTCTTTGTTATCTGAGAAAGTTTGCGAGGAAACATTCTCAGGAGCAAGGCAAGTTGTAAGCATGGTCTATTGTGGTACTTTTCCTGTTCACTCTGGTATCTCTCTAAGAGGGGTTGACTCAGTGGCTTCTTCCCAAGATGTTGCCAGGAGAGACTGTCCCTGTTATCAGGGTCCTTCATATCCTAGAACTTCTGTTCTGATGCAGAAGTTGAGTCCATTTCTGGCCCATGATAGCTTTGTCTGAGACGATGAGTAAACCATGTTATGACTCTGAAACCTAGTAAAAATAGCAATGATTATCATTGTTCTTGCTTCATTGGCTGTGTGTAAAACAGTGTATAAAGCCAACGATCAATTATCAAGTGAATGATCATCAAAATATTGATTCCACACAATGATGTCAGGCGGAGGTACCTGGAGGGCTAGATCTAAGTCTATAGATTTCAGCTGACAACAGTAGCAATGCACCCTTCAGAACCTGATTCTCTTGGAGCTTGGGACACTTTCAGGAACTGAAATCATGTTATCTATGTTATCTATAATTTTCAGTCTTTGAGACAGACCATATTTTCTTGAACGTAGCTAGGGGACCTGGAAAACCCAAGGTTACTTGTTCATACATATACAATAGTTTACTTTAACATTCTATTCAAGTTATTTTAGTTCCATGTTGAACATCCAATGAAGTAATGACCTTGGTTAATTCCATATTCACAACTCTTGCATCCAGATGATATTTCCTTCACCCCATACACGCATATTTTCCTTGTATGAATTTTAGTTTTAGTTTCCTCTTTCTCATTGATTGAGATAAACTGACGGAGCAAAAAATGTATTCTTAAACAACATCAAATATCTAAAGATAAATAAATCACCATGTCCTATAATAAGAAGTTTACAAAAATTTCAGGAATACTAACACAAAATTCACAATGCTTAGATACAGATGGGTTGCCAGATAGCTGATGGGAGACCAAGACAGTCTATCTGGCACCATAACTCCAGAGTTCCACAAACTGAACCTTTTCTGCTGCAACCAATTCTCTTTGAGTATTTTAAAATCTCCTAGTAGTAGCCTGGTATAAGAGGCTTAAGTGTGAGATAGGTACTAACACTAGAGACAAGATGGACTACTGAACAGGTTAATTTATTAAAGGGATATTTTGTACATAAGATAATACTTAGTGCTTTTCAAAAAAATGCTTGGTGAGGACGCATGTGACACTGTTGCTCTTACAAGCCTCATAATGATTTCATTTGCTGTTGTTCAGTCATTCAGTTGTGTCCGACTCTTCATGACCCCATGGACCATAGCACGCCAGGCCTTCCTGTCCTCCGCTCTCTCCCGGAGTGTGCTCAAGCCCATATTCATTCCATCGGTGATGCTATCTAGCTAGGGATGGCGGAGAATTTCTCCCCGAAACTTCGGGGGGCCGAGCGCCAACGTGTTCAGCCCCCCGAACAAGTTTCGGGGAGAAATTCTCCGCCCCCCCCCGCCCCCCGCACCCCCCCCAGGACGGGACTTACCTTTGCCAAATGTCCCTCCTGGCGGTGGGTCCGGCCGGCGGTTCGGTGGGTGTTCGTCCGGGGCGGGAGCGGCAGCCGGTCTTTCGACTGGCTGCCGCCGCCGCCATTCCAATCAAAGAAAAACAAACAAAAACGCCCCCATGATAGGCTACGTGACGATTAACGTAGCCTATCACGGCTAGATTTGCAAAGTCAGCCGTGATAGGCTACGTTAATCGTCACGTAGCCTATCACAGGTGACTTTAAAAAAAAAAAAAGCGCGTGCGGATAATGGCGGCCCCCATAGGGAGCCGCCATTCCCGTTCCTTATTTGGTCGCTGTAGTCTACGTAAAGATTTACGTAGACTATGGGCGAAAATAAGGGCAACGCAAATAGCGTTGCCCTTATTTTCGCCGTAGTCTATGTAAATCTTTACGTAGACTACAGCGACCAAATAAGGAACGCGAATGGCGGCTCCCTATGGGGGCCGCCATTATCCGCACGCGCTTTTTTTTTTTTTAAAGTCACCTGTGATAGGCTACGTGACGATTAACGTAGCCTATCACGGCTGACTTTGCAGATCTAGCCGTGATAGGCTACGTTAATCGTCACGTAACCTATCACGGGGGCATTTATTTTTTTAAAAAAAAACTTTTGAGTTCGCGGCCGGGCAAGGCGAGGCGCCTCCTCCCCGGTCTGAATTTCGGCCGGGCGAGGCGGGAAGCCTCCCCCCTGGCCTGAACTTCACGGGGGGAGCAGCGAAGCGCCTCCCCCCCACCGCGAAAAACTTCAAGGACAGGTAAGTGAGTTTCGTCCACCCCTATATCTAGCCATCTCATCCTCTGCCGTCCCCTTCTCCTTTTGCCTTCCATCTTTCCCAGTGATTTCATTTATCTCAGGCCAAATCCCCTAAGCCCCAGCCAAATACACTCACAACCAGGTCCAGCTATTGGGTACAGTTTTCCCAAAGCTCCTCCTGTTTTATTTCTGGCTGCTTGGACCATTTATCTGGGGTTTAATGCCTGGTTATGTGACCTTCTTCTGCAAGATCTTAGGGCAGCCTCCTGGCATAACAAAACCAACTGCTCCCTACTCCTGATTTTCACCAGCCATGTACTGTTATCCTACAGAGAAGGAATAGCTTAAAATTCAGGCCTTAGCTATTCACTTTCTCGGCAGCTTTCTCCTAGGGATGTCAGAGAATTCCGCCACGGATCTCAGTGAGGCCGAATGCCAGTGCATTTGGCCCCCTGAAATCTGTGGCAGAATGGCCTGCCACCCCCCCGCCACCCCCGCAGATCCCCCCCGGGACGAGACTTACCTGGGGCGGATGTTCCGGGAGGCGGCGGCGGTGGCGGCAGCAGTGGCGGCTGCAGCGGCTGGTATTCCGACCAGCTGCCACCGCCGCCATTTGCAGTCTGGAGGGTTTTTTTTGTTTGTTTGTTTAACAGAGATGTGATAGGCTACGTAAAGATTTACGTAGACTATCACGGCTGGGTTAAAAAAAAAACGCATACGCAAATAGCGGCGGCTACGGCCGCCACCATTTGCGTTCCTTATTTTTGGCCGTCTTAGTCTACGTAAATATTTATGTAGACTATTACAGCGAAAATAAAGGGGAACGCAAATAGCGTAGCAGGCGCTATTTACGTTCCCCTTTATTTTCGCCGTGATAGTCTACGTAAATATTTACGTAGACTAAGACAGCCAAAAATAAGGAATGCAAATGGCAGCGGCCGTAGCCACCACCATTTGCGTACACGGTTTTGTTTTGTTTGTTTTTTACCCAGAGCCCTCTTCGGCCGGAAATCTGGCTGCGGACGGCTCTGGCCTGGGCCTGGCCAGCTGCTCCGCGGAGCCGCCACGGAACACAGCTGGCCGTTCAAGGATTCCGGGGGGGAGGAACAGATTGCCTCCCACCCCCGTCGAGGATTCTGGGGGGAGGGACGGAACACCTCCACCCCTACCATAAACATAATCCGCGGAAAGGTAAGCGACTTTCGAACATCCCTACTTTCTCCTAATCCTTCTGTATCACCATCCACCAACCAGCAGACCTCGTCCCTCTCTAACTACCCACAGACTGACTGATCCCTCACTGTTAATGCCTTAACTGTCAACTCCCAACCATGCCTTTTTCACTTAGCTAGACTGCTCAGCCAATCAGATTTGAATTTGTATGATCCAGTCCCCATCTGTAAATAGTGATTGTCTCTCCCCCTTCAGAACATCACAAAGCAACTAGTACACAGGCCTTTGTCAGCAACAAAGCAAGGTCTCAGGCCTACTCAATACATAATAGCTTCTTAGAGGCCACACAAAAGAAACATTACAGACCAGCAGTTATATACATGGGATTTCTTCACAAGTTGCCATAGACCTGCCCATAGTTTCTGTTTTGTTGCACTATCTGTCCAGAGAGTTTGTAATGGAGGACTCAAGATGCCTTTTCTCATACCTCCATTGTCTTGCTCAAATGCAGGAAATGTAACTTTTGTGTGATGTTCACCCTATGTGTTTATATAAGTTGCACATATGGTTATAGTCACTATCATATGTAACTCTTATCAACAATTAAAAAACAAGCAACCACAAATATCCAAATACCTCTTTCTTTCATGGCACTTGCATACAATGTCCCCCTCTTCCAAATTTCCGTTATATATTTCAGTTCTCCATCTCAGTTTGACAAATGATTGATAAATGAGTCATATTTTTATGGATGTTAGCCTTCTGCTAACATTCCTTAGGCTGCAATTGGTATTTATTTTCTAGTTTTGAAACATGAAAAAATACAAAACAAATATCTCATGTTTATGTATTTATTTATAATATAAATGTATAAATATCAATATTCAAATTTATATATAAACATTTAGAAATATAGACTTTATATAATGCCACTTGTGTACATTGATTGACTGGATCTATAGAAGCCATTCTGAGTAGCACTGTATGAACTAACTTTGGGGAGCAGTTATAATGGATAAAATGTTATCAAGGTTTAGATAAATGATGTGCTTAAAGCTAAGCTGGTTATTGGTAATGCTGTGGAGTCACTTGTAACAGTTGCAGGAAAAATCAGTCCCCATACAGAGAAATACAATGAGGTGTTGATGTATTAGGTTTCTCAGATAATACTGCCCTTTCAGCATAATTATTTTCCTAAATATTCACAATAGCACTGAACAGACACACAGATGAGAAACAATGTATATCTTACACAGTTTTCTGAGTCTATCATTATGTTTTTCCCAGAACTTGGTATATTTCACCTAGTGTTTCATAAGATGGGGTGGGAGATGGGGGAGAGAAATAGGTAATCTACCATTAGGAAATTTCCAAAGCTGTACTGCCTGTACAATGACTGCAAAAAGTAAGTTGAAGACCAAGACTGGCTCAGTAACTATGTTGTTGTATTTCATGGTTGTGTTTTGTTTTGTGAAGCACCCAGAGAGCTTTGGCTGTTGGGTGGTACAGAAATGTAATAAAACCAGAAATAAAGTCAATAAATGTAGTCATCACATCACTTAGCATCTTCACATGATGAAAGAACAGGTGTGCCACCATGCAAGTAACATCACATCTGATGTGTTTGCACAGAGAACATGCATCATATGTGATGTTATCCATATGGTAGAGAAGAAAGGTAATGCTCATTGCTCCCCCATGTTAGGATTATCTCCAGTCTGGTGAGTCTATGAACTGGCCCTGAATGTCAGGATCTTACTGACAAATTTGTTTTAGTACTAATTAGCTGCTCTTCAGTCAAGGCTGTCAGAGTGGCTTATGAGATAAAAGAATAAAATAACTGAATATTAAAACAACAGAATAAAACACAGTGAAGTCAAGTTTCCAGGGTGGATAACACAAGAGTTCAAAAAGTAGAACTATTGCAAAATAAATAAAACAATAAAAGAGCACAATACAAGGCTAAAAATAACCAATCAATAAAAATTTGTGGCAACTTAAAAGAATTAAAAACTTTAAAATACAGAAGTAGTCATAGGGATGTACGAAAATCTTACCTTTTCAAAGGGTGACATTTAGGGATGTACGAAAGTCACTTACCTGGTCTCGCAGCTTTTTTCGCGGTGGGGGGGAGGCGCTTCGCTTCTCCCCCTGAAGTTCATGCGAGGGGGGGTGTCTTCCCGCCTCGCCTGGCCAAAATTCAGGCCGGGGAGAAGCGCCCCATCTCCCTGGCCACGAACTTCAAAAGAAAAGTAAAAAAAAAAAAAAGCCCCATGATAGGCTACGTAACGATTTACGTAGCCTATCACGGCTAGATCTGCAAAGTCAGCTGTGATAGGCTACGTTAATCATCATGTAGCCTATCACGGGTGACTTTAAAAAAAAAAAAAAAGCACGTACGCAAATGGCGGCCCCCATAGGGAGCCACCATTTGCGTTCCTTATTTGGTCCCTGTAGTCTACGTAAAGATTTACATAGACTACGGTGAAAATAAGGGCAACGCAAATAGTTGACTTTGCAAATCTAGCCATGATAGGCTACGTTAATCGTTACGTAGCCTATCACAGGGGCGTGTTGTTGTTTTTTTACTTTTCTTGTAATGGCGGCGGCGTCAGCCGGTCGAAAGACCGGCTGCTGACCCCACCCCTGACGAAGACCTGCCGAACCGCCGCCGGGACCCGCCGCCGGGAGGGACATTCGTAAAAGGTAAGTCCCATCTCAGGGGGGGCGGGGGGCAGAGAATTTCTCCCCGAACCTTCGGAGGACCGAATGCGTTGGCACTCGGCCCCCCGAAGTTTCGGGGAGAAATTCTCCCCCATCCCTAGTGACATTCACGGTGGGGGGGAGGCGTCCTTCCTCTGAAATTCTCTCCAGCCGCCTCCACTCTTCGGAGATTCCACGGAGCCGCCGGCTGGGGCTGCCCGCAGCCGGACATCCGGCCACTGGGCAGCCTGCAGGGACGCAAATGGCGGCTGCCATAACTGCCGCCATTTGCGTCCCTGTATTTTGCCATGATAGGCTACGTAAATATTTACATAGCCTATCATGGAAAAAAAAACCAACAACAGCGGACGCAAATGGTGGCAGCTACGGCCACCGCCATTTGCGTTCCCCTTTTTTTTGCCATTTTAGCCTACGTAAATATTTATGTAGGTTATTACGGAAAAAAATAAGGGAACGCAAATGGCGTAGTGGCCACCATTTGCATTCCGCCTTTTTTTTGCCATGGAAAAAAAAAGGGAATGCAAATGGCGGCCACCATAGCTGCCACCATTTGCGTTCCCTTAGTTAAGCCGTGATAGGCTACGTAAATACTTACGTAGCCTATCACGGCTTCTGCAGGGATGCAAATGGCATCACTGTGTTAGCCGTGATAGGCTACCTAAGTATTTATGTAGCCTATCACGGCTACATGGAAGAAGCGAATGGCGGCCACAGACGCGGCCACCATTCAGAAGTCAGCGTGGACAGCAGCAGGTAGGTGCTCCGTTCCAGGCCCATTTCGTGGGGTGGGGGGGCAGGGGGCTTCATTCCGCCACAGATTTTGGGGGGCTGAGTGCACTGGCATTCGGCCTCACCGAGATCCATGGCGGAATTCTCTGACATCCCTAGTCATAGTCGTTTTATTTGTATACTGCACATTCCACAACACATTGTGGAATACTGCATTGTATACTGCACCCTCATCCCCATGACAACTCCCATCCTGGCTGTCTCTTGGAAGCAAAGCACACCAGGAAAGGCAACATAGAAAAAGCCTTTCCCCAGGCAATGCAGCTCCAGGCCCTGGGCAAGACCCCCTCAAAAGCCTTTCTCCTCAGTGAGTCTACCTCTTCATGCCATTGTCACCAGCTTGTATTGCTCCTCATTCTCTTTCTCACCTTTGTTACAACTTGCTTGCTTGATAAGCAGAGAGCTGGTGAGCAAGCAGGCTGCTCCTCTTTCTCACCACCATCATTGTCTGGGCCAGAGTGACAGGCAGTTGAACAAGCAGGTTGCAAGGGCTGAAGAGGATAAACAACTCCAGGGGGTTCATGTTGGTGGGCCCATGCTGAGGTGTGGGCCCTTGGCAGGTGCCCAATTATGCCTACCATTGATGCCAGCCCTGCCTAGACAGATGTTCCCAAGTTCTCTTCGAGACAGCACAAGCACTTTCTCACACACCACAAGCAGCAGCAGCAGCAGCTCCATTATGAAGGCTCCTAGGGCTGGGGCCAAGCCCTGAAGGCAAACACAGAGCCCTGAAGGCAAGCATAGAGTTTCACTCCCATTCAGATATACATCTCAATGCATGGGTGGATTATGGACAAGATGGACCAGTAGATATCTAGATCCTAAGCTGTGTAGGGCAAGGGTGGGTGGAAGGTAGGTCTGGGTCTACCGGTACTATGGGTGAATTGCAGTAGATGGGCATAGTTTCTGGGTCCTGATCATTTAGCAACAGCAGCAAGAAAATGACCACCACTACCCTCTCACCCCAAAATATGCTGCTGAAATGAGGAAAGCTTGGGATGAGTATGAGTGGATTTTTGTGTGTACAAAGACTGTGAATTCTGTTCAGTTTTGGTACTTGGAACAAATTCCTGGGCTCACAATGCTTTATTTTTATGTATTTTGCACTAAGCTCCAGTTGCTGGGTCTTGGGATTCCAGTAAAAAAGCAAAGTAGATCGTGCAAACAAGCCTGAAGTTTGCCCATCCCTGGTGTAGGGCATAAAGTACCAACAATTTGAATCGAGCCCAGAAGCAAACAAAGCAAACATTCTAAGATTTCTGCCGAAACATTTATTCTAACCTTCTGCATTCTGCATTGGGCAAACAGACCAGTCTCTGTGGAAAAGAAGAAGTGGATGCAAATCTGATATCAAAAAATGGCAAGATTCAAAAACGAGTGTGGTAGTACTTCAGTCTCCCAGGACATTCAGTCATTGACTTTAAAGTGTCCATACTGGAGCAATGAAAGGGAGATTAGAGTGAGAGATTGCTGAGTCTCAACAGGTTTGATTCTATTTCCAGAAGTTTGAATCAAGATAAAGGATTTTTATCACAGTACATATGTTAATTGGCTTAACTAGTGCCAGGGTGTTTGCATTATTTATTTATTTTATTTTAACTGCTTCTCTATCACTTGTCAGCCCAGGATTTTAGAGTGTTTTAAATGAATATCAGCAGCAAATGTACTGAGTTTGACCACTGTTAACGATGGGACTGCCACTGTCTTTACTTCCTGGATTAAAAATTTTCTTCTGACCTCACTGTTTTAAATTCTCACCACTATGTGTGCTGTATATAAATCTGAAGCTTTTTCTATAATACTCCATCTGGAAGAAGTGGGCTATAATCCAAACTTTTATGCTAGAATAAATTAGGGCACAATGCTATGCAGATAGGCGGCCGCCTCCAAACTCGGGCAGGAGAAGCATGGAGGGGATCCTTCCTTCCGCGCTTCTCCTGCCCTGCATTTTCGGCTAGACAATAGGAAGGCCATAGGAGGGCAGAGCAGGGGAGGAGGCTGCTGTATGACACATTGGATGTGTTGTACAGGCATTTCCTGTCCACTCCAGAATGCCCCCCAGAACGCCCCATTTTGGCCTCTTCATGTTCCTCTTGTGAACATGGAGCGCAGGGCTGTTCCGGACTGCCTGTGAAGCAGCACAGAAGTAGGGGAAGCTTGATTCTTCAGGACCTGACCTTGGAGTATGGGCTCCAAGGTCGGTTCCCACAAAACCAGATATCCTATGGCCATCTAGCCGCTGACTGGCAGCCATAGGATTGCTCCCTTAGTTAGTCTTTCAGGTTGCACAAGACCTTCCCTTGATTTTGCTGCAATAGATTAGGGATGGCGGAGAATTTCTCCCCGAATCTTCGGGAGGCCGAGCGCCGAGGCATTCGGCCCCCAGAAAGTGTTGGGGAAATTCTCCGCCGGCCCCCCGCCCCCCCGGGATGGGGCTTACTTTCAGCGAATGTCCCTCTTGGCGGCGGGTCCCGGCGGCGGTTCGGCGAGGTTTTGTGGGGGGCGGGGGCGGCGGCCAGTCTCCCGACCGGCTGCCGCCGCCGCCATTACAAAATAAAAAAGTAAGTAAAAAAAACCCCACACACACCCGTGATAGGCTACGTGATGATTTACGTAGCCTATCACGGCTAGATTTGCAAAGTCATGGGTGACTTTGGAAAAAAAAAAACACGTACGCAAATGGCGGCGGCCCATGGGCGCCGCCATTTGCATTCATTATTTTGGCACGTCTAGCCTACGTAAATCTTTACGTAGACTAGATGTGCCAAAATAAGGAACGCAAATGGTGATGCCCATGGGCTGCCGCCATTTGCGTATGCACTTTTTTTTCCCCGAAGTCACCCGTGATAGGCTACATGACGATTAACGTAGCATATCACGACTGACTTTGGAAAATCTAGCCATGATAGGCTACGTTAATCATTACGTAGCCTATCACGGGGTTTTGTGTTTTTTTTACTTTTTCTTTCGCAGCCGGGGAGATAGGGCGCTTCTCCCCGGCCTGAATTTCGGCCGAGTGAGGTGGGGCGCCTCCCCCCCCGGCCTGAATTTCAGCTGGGCGAGGCGGGATGCCTCCCCCCCCTCGCCTGAACTTCGGGGGGAGAAGCGAAGCACCTCCCCCCCACCACAAATCACCCCTGCAAAAAGGTAAGTGACTTTCGTACATCCCTACAATAGATTAATACAGCTACCCTCTGGAAACTTCAGACATTTGTACCTCATGTGTGAAAGAGACCATGGATCCTCAGTATGTTTTGAAAAAGTTTGAATGTGAAACCTCATGTTTAACTTTAAACAGAAAAGTCCACTTCATAGTGTAACCCAGGTTATTTCTTTTGTATTCTTCCATAAACTTATTTGATTTCATGTAACTGAACATTTATATTGTAGGGTTGGAAAGGGTAAAGAAAAGGGTAACCAAAGATCAAAAGGCTGGCAACGACTCCTTTATGGGGAAAGGTTACAATATTTGGGGCTCTGGGGGTTAGAAAAAATGGTGAATAGGGGGTGGGGCATGAGATAGGTGTATAAAATTAAGCATGTTGTGGAGAAAGTAGATAGGAAGACATTTTTCTCCCTCTCTTGTAAAACTAACCCATGATCAGCCCATGAAGCTGAATGGTGGGAAATTCAGGAGAGATAAAAGGAAATACTTCCTCACCCAACAAATAGTCAAACCATGGAATATGCTACCACAAGATGTAGAGATGATAACTTGGACAGCTTCAAAGGGGGATTAGACAAATTTGTGGAGGAGAAGGCTATAAATGGCTACTAGTCCTCATGGCTATATGCTACCTCCAGCATCAGAGGCAGTATGCCTATGTACACCAGTTGCTGGGGAACATGACCGGAAGAGTGTTATTGCATTCATGTCCAACTTGTAGTTTCCCCATGGGCAGTTGGTTGGCCATCATGGGAACAGAATGCTGGAATAGATAGGTCTTTGGTAAGATCCAGCACAGCTGTTCTCATCCTGTGTTTCTACAAAAATGGGTTATCAGGCAGAGAGGTCCTGCTTAGCTTCAGCAAAGTTGCTCTTTCATGTACCTTTAGATAATGCCATCTCTCTCTCTCTCTCTCTCTCTCTCTCTCTCTCTCTCTCTCAACCTCTTCTCTTCTTTTACCTCCTGTTTTTATCTCTCACCCAGTTAGGTTCTGGAAATCCTAAAACTCTGTTTTTCAATTCAGTGCATGTCATATTTCCTCCTGGGAAAGAACTCTACAGATAGTAACTTCATAAACTAAATCCAAGCCTGCCTGTGTGTTTCGCCTTTCACAAGTTGTGTGATTCATGAGAAATATGTAAACCTGCCCCTGACCTTGCAATATGATTGGAGGGGTGGACTGTTATAATCTTTTAATCTTGCCATGGGTACACACTGCATGCGTACCTATGATCATTAGATGAATAATCCATGAATATTCAGTGGCACTAATCCAATTAAACTTCAGTTAAGCCCAATATAGTAATGAGTTACTCTTTTAATTAGGCCTGAAAACTAGACCTTGAATTATCCATTTACTATATTTTTATATACAGTTTCCCCCCCCCCTAAAAGTTACAATCAAGGCAAGTCAAAAGGAGCCAAATGGTACAAACATAAAACATAAATTACTAGTGAAAAATACAGTCAGAAAAATAGTATATGAATGATTCTGACACCCTGATCACCATAGCATCAAATTCTTTGAGTCAGACCTATTTAGCAGTATCAAACCTTGAAGGCAGATGATAGGCTGACAAACTTAGGGATGTTGGAGAATTTCGCCACGGATTCCAGGGAGGCTGAATGTCAGCACATTCAGCTCCCTGGAATCCATGGTGGAAAGAAGCCACCCACCCCACCACCCTGCGAAATGGGCCGGGAACAGAGCCTACCTTTGTCAGCTGTTCCGGTGCTCCTTGAATGGCAGCCGCAGATGCAGCCACCATTTGCCTCCTTTCGAATGGCCATGATAGGCTACGTAAGTATTTACTTACTTACTTAAGTATTTACTTAAGTATTTACATAGCCTATCACGTAGGGATGTACAAAAGTCACTTACCTTTTTGCGGATTCTGTTCATGGGGGGGGGAGGCGCTCCGTCCCTCCCACCGGAATCCTCAATGGGGGGGAGGCGATCCGGTCCTCCCCCCCAGAATCCTCGATGGCTGGCTCTGCTCCGCGGTGGCTCCGCAGAGCAGCCGGCCAGGCCAGGGCTGTCCACAGCTGGATTTCTGGCCGCGGACTGGCTGGTGCGGACACAAATGGTGGCTGCTGTAGTAACCTAAAATAAAATAAAATTTACATAACCTATAGATAGATTTACATAACCTATCACGGCAAAAAAAAAGGAACGCAAATGGCGGCCCGCTGCCGCCATTTGCATTCGCTGGTTGTTGTTTTTTTGTTTGCCGTGATAGGCTACATAAATATTTACGTAGCCTATCACGGCAAAATACAGGGACACAAGTGGCGGCAGCTACGGCAGCTGCCATTTGCGTCCCTGCAGGCTGCCCAGCAGCCAGATGTGCGGAATCTCCACAGAGCCTAGCCGACCGGAGAGAATTTCAGGGGGAGGGACGGAGCACTTCCCCCCCACCGCGAATGTCACCCTTCGAAAAGGGAAGTGACTTTCGTACATCCCTAGGTAAGTGTTTCGTACATCCCTACAAACACTGAACTGTTTAGCTTTCCTGCAGGATGAAATCCTGAGGTGTGGTGCATCTGCTGATTCCTCATTGTAAGGCATTTAAGTTATTTCACGGACACAGGAGGACATAGGTATCTGATCAATGCAAATAGGTGCAGGTTGTATTGAAACTGTACAATCAAGGGATGGGTTTTATTCACAGCATCTTAATCTGGGTGAAATGTTAAGGGGGAAAAACATTTCAGAAAGAAAATATGATCAGGTGATGGGACAAACCGGTATGTTTGCACTTCCACCCTGGGAGGTAGGGCAGGTTACAAGATGCCCCTTAGTCTATATTCCACAGAGGTAGTGTCACTGCCACTTCTTTGTCTTTTAAAAATCCTGTCCACAGGAGAAGCCAAGCTTATGGATTTTATATTTGGAGGAGGAATATAGGCCCCCTTTTCAGAATTTCCTTCAAACTCCTTAACAACCTGGTTAGCATGTTTGCCAAGCTGGTAGGGATGATGCAGGCCCCCACTTGGGTCCGGGAATCCAGCAGACTCCCCCCTGCCCACCCACTGCCCTAAGCCGTGCCCACTGAACCCCCTGCCCTGCTTGAGCTCCCCCCATGCTTGCTGAGCCACCTGCACTCACCCCAGGCCCGTCTGGTGAGCTCTGAGATTGCCATTTTGCAAAAGAAAATGGCAATCACAAAAAGGGCACATCTGATTTTATGCAAAATGGCACCGTGAATTGCCAATATACGCAAGATTACAGGCGTAAATGTGGGTCCGGGGGCAAGCGAGCTGTGTAGGGATGGACGAAAGTCCCTTACCTGGTCCCGCAGCTTGCTTCGCGGTGGGGGGGAGGCGCCCCGCCTCGCCCGGCCGAAATTCAGGCTGAGGGGAAGCTCCCCGTCTCCCCGGCCGCAAAATACAAAAGTAAAGTTAAAAACACACACACACGTGATAGGCTACGTAACAATTTACGTAGCCTATCACGGCTAGATTTCCAACGTCAGCCGTGGTAGGCTACATAAAACGTTACATAGCCTATCACGGGTGACTTTGAAAGAAAGAAAAAAAAGCACGTACGCAAATGGCAGCGCCCATGGGCGCCGCCATTTGCGTTCCTTCTTTGGGCCCAGGTAGTCTACGTAAAGATTTACATAGACTAGGGCGAATATAAGGGCAACGCTATTAATAAGGGACATTTGAGGGAGGTAAGTCCCATCCCGGGGGGGGCGGGGGGGCGGAGAATTTTACCACCAATTTCAGGGGGCCGAATGCGTTGACATTCGGCCTCCCTGAGATTCGTGGAGAAATTCTCTGCCATCCCTAGAGCTGTGTCAGCAGCTGGGCAGGTGCCCAGAGGACTCAAAGTGGGGGGTGTCCAGCCAACCCTACAACTAGGCAAGAGAATCAAATTAACTGAAATTTCAAATCCAATATGTGTATTAAAGAACCAAACAGAGAGAGGTTGAGAAATACTTAGTTGCTTTTAAAACAAAATGTAACTCCTAAACCTCACTTACCAAGATCCTAAGAAGAGAAACTCACCAAAGCATCTTACAGATTAGGGACGTCCACATCTAGTATAGTTAGGCTGATATTGCCTCCAAAGAGCCCAAGCATTTCACTGGGGCTGGGGAGTTCCCAGGGAGGGAAATTCAAAGTGACCAATCAATAGGGATGTTGGATAAATCTGCAATGGAATCAAATGAGTCTGGATTTCTATGAATCCAACCCATGGATTCCACAGTGAACCAGCTTTTTCTGACTCACACAGATTCCATGGACTTGCAGACTGTTCGTTTATTTTTACTTTCTGGAATTTTATGCAAATTTAGTCATAGATAAATACATAAAATAAAATAAAAAAACACCTGCTATAAATGTGAATTTCCCCACAGGCTAAAGCATAAAAATGTGCATGGGGGGATTTGTGCATCGGAGGGGATTTCACAAGTGTGAATTTGCACAAGTGTGAATTTGTGCAAATTCAGGAAATGGGAAAAAAACAAATTCCAACAATAAGAGGACAACAGAATGAAAGGCACCTGACAATCCACAAAATGCAGATGGCATTTCAATCAATGGCCTGGTCATGCATCCTCCAGGGGATTTCTACTGCTCTTCTTTTATAAAAGCTTGAATTATGAGGGAGAGGAAGGTGAAGCTGGAGAGATGGCCTGGAATGTCTAGAGAATGCAAATCTAGGGATCAGCTGCAGCTTTGCCAGGCCTGACATGTTCTTCGTTCAAGGATCTTTCCATAAAGAGATGGGGGCACTTTGGTTCATGACAGGTGATGAACAAGTTAGACAGAAGGGCTATGCAGGTGTTTGCCTGCAACACAGGCCAACTAAAGTGAGGACTGGACATGTGCAAGCATGCACACCCTACCCCCAAATGTCCCCATGCCCCCAGCTATATAAAAAATATTTACAGCTTGGCCATGAAGATCTAAATAGGAGACTGTAAGTGCATTCAGCTAAACATGCTTATGGAGCACCTGTGATAAGGCAGGGTTCCCAATTATGGGAGCTCTGTAAGCACATTCAGCTGAACACACAAGACCCTATGCAGTCCTTCATGCTCAGTGAGTGGAGGTCTATGAGGTAGCTGTGTTGGCAGCCTAGCCTAGGGATGTTGGAGAATTCTGCCACGGACCCCAATGAGGCTGGATTCTTTAGAATCCGGAGTCCGTGGCAGAACGGAGCACTCACCTCCGCCTCCCTGAGGACCCATCCAGAGCTGGATCCTCCTTGCGATGATCCTACAGAGCCACCAGCTAGCTCTGGAGTGCCAGCAATACAGCTGCCATTGCCAGCTTGCGGGCTGAGGGGCACTGTCTCCGGACGCAAATGGTGTCTGGTAGGGATGGCAGAGAATTCTGCCACAGATTTCAGTGAGGCTGAATGCACTGGCATTTGGCCCCCCAAAATCTGTGGTGGAACGGCCTGGCCCCCCTGCCGCCCCCCGCGGATTCCCCCCGGGATGAAGCTTACCTGAGGCAGATGTTCCTGACAGCGGCGGCTCCGGCGACAGCTGGTCTTTTGACCGGCTGCTGCAGCTGCCATTTACATCCTGGTCTTTGCCGTGATAGGTTACATAAGTATTTATGTAGCCTATCACGGCAAGCCAAGCAAAAAAAGAGAAAAAAAAACAGCATACGCAAATGGTGGCAGCTATGGCGGCCGCCATTTGCGTTTCCTATTTTTTGCCGTTTTAGCCTACGTAAATATTTACGTAGGCTATTACTGCAAAAAAAAAGGGGAACGCAAATAGCGTAGTTGGCGCTATTTGCATTCCTTTTTTTTCGCCGTTTTAGCCTACGTAAATACTTACGTAAGCTATTACGGCGGGGAAAAAAGGAACGCAAATAGTGCGCACTATACTATTCGCGTTCCCCTTTTTTTGCCATATTAGCCTACATAAATACATAGGCTAAAATGGCGAAAAATAGGGAATGCAAATGGTGGCTGCCGTAGCCACCATTTGCCTACACTTTTTTTTTCCCCTGCCGTGATAGGCTATGTAAATACTTACACAGCCTATCACTGCAGCCTGGCTGGATGCAAATGGCAGCCAGTACGGCGGCCACCATTTGCGTCTGCACCAGCCAGTCCGCAGCTGGAACTCTGGCTATGGACGGCCCTGACCGGCTGTTCCATGGAGCCACCGTGAAGCGGAGCCGGCAGGGCAGGATTCTGTGGGGGAGGACTGGATTGCCTCCCCCTCCGTCGAGGATTCTGGGGGGAGGGACGGAGCGCCTCCCCCCCACCGCGAATCAATCCGCGAAAAGGTAAGTGACTTTTGTACATCCCTAGTGTCCAGTACACCATTCACAGCTGTAAAGGTCTTAGATTAAGGTAAATACAGCTGTAAATGGCTGCATTTAGCTTAAACTAAGACCTTTACAGTAGGGGTGGATGAAAGTCACTTACCTTTTCTCGCAGCTTGTTCGCGGTGGGGGGGAGCGCTTCTCTGCTCCCCCTGCGAAGTTCAGGCCGGGGGGGGAGGCTTCCCGCCTCGCCCTGTCGAAATTCAGGCTGGGGGGGAGGCTTCCCGCCTCGCCCGGCCGAAATTCAGGCCGGGGAGGAGGCTCGCCGCCTCGCCTGGCCGCGAACGCGAAAGTAAAAACAAAAAACAAAAACGCATCCTGATAGGCTACGTGATGATTCACGTAGCCTATCACGGCTAGATCTGCGAAGTCAGCCGTGATAGGCTACGTGAATCGTCACGTAGCCTATCACGGGTGACTTTAAAAAAAAAAAAAAAGCGCGTACGCGAATGGCGGCCCCCATAGGGAGTCGCCATTCGCGTTCCTTATTTAGTTGTTGTAGTCTACGTAAATGTTTACGTAGACTACGGCGAAAATAAGGGCAACGCAAATAGCGTTGCCTTTATTTTCGCCGTAGTCTACGTAAACATTTATGTAGACTACAGCGACCAAATAAGGAAGGGGAATGGCGGCTCCCTATGGGGGCCGCCATTATCCGTACACACTTTTTTTTTTTTAAGTCACCCGTGATAGGCTACGTGACGATTCACGTAGCCTATCACGGCTGACTTTGCAAATCTAGCCGTGATAGGCTACGTGAATCGTCACGTAGCCTATCAGGGGACTTTTTTTTATATTGCAATGGCGGCGGCGGCAGCCGGTCAAAAGACCGGCTGCCGCTCCTGCCCCGCTCAAACACCCGATGAACCGCCAGCCGGACCCGCTGCCGGGAGGGACATTCAGGGAAGGTAAGTCCCGTCCCGGGGGGAGTGCGGGGGGCGGGGGGGGCGGAGGATTTCTCTCCGAAACTTGTTCGGGGGGCCGAACACGTTGGCGCTCGGCCCCCCGAAGTTTCGGGGAGAAATTCTCCACCATCCCTACTTTACAGCCGCAAATGGCATAGTGGACACCATTTGCATCCACAGTCAATCAGCCCAGCCAGCGATACAGCAATGGTGGCCATATCGCTGGGACTTCAGAGCCGGCCAGTGGCTCCGCAGAATCGCCATGGAGCGGAGCCAGCCAGCCAGGATTCGGGGGGGGGAGGATGGATCGCCTCCCCCCCTGCAGACCCCCTCCCGCCAGAACGGCAGGTAAGCCATCCGCACATCCATAGCCTAGCCCCCAGTTTGCATCTTCTACAATGCAGGAGTGAGGGGTGGGGTCAGGCTGCCAGCACAGTTGATGCTGTTGCCACTTGCAAAATCCCTTAGGAAAAAAGAAAGGAGCTACAGCCCCTGCTACAGCCCCTGCCAATCATGAGCCCTGTCTGTGAGAAACTGTTAGATAATTTCTCCTCCCCCTTGAGAAATTCAGTGAAATTGTCCCCTCAATTTCTCTGCCCACAATAGGGAAGCCATAAACATAATTCCTGACAGTCTGATGAGCAGCCTGGATTAAGTTCTCCTACACTATTAGTACACTAAGGGCACAATCCTATGGCCACTAGTCAGTGGCTAAGTGGCCATAGGACCGACCTCCACCTCCTCCTTTGCTGCCTCGTAGGCAGCATGGATCAGCCTTGCACCCCGTGCTTCGAAGAGCAGCGTGGAACGGGGGAAATGAGGCATTCCTGGGGTTGAGCCAGGGCGGGGTGTCAGAAGTGCCAGTATGACACTTCCTATGTATCACCCAGCCCCTTCTCCCCATGCTCAGAGGTCCCGTGGCTAGACAGACAAAATCTGCTGTCTAGCCACAAAAGCAGGGCAGTAGGAGCATGGAAGAGATGTGCTCCTGACCGCTTCTCCCAGCCTGCAGTAGATAGGCCCCCGGGGTTGGAGGCAGCCGTCAATCTGCATAGGATTGCTCCCTAAGAAGTCAATCTGTTTCTTTTTGCTGTACACTAAGGAAAGTTGCTTCCATGCTGATAGATAAAATACGAAGTTCTTAATATGTGTTGAGCATTGCCTGAACAAAGCTGCCCCAGCCTCCCACAGCTAATGTTGCAAACTGCCAATTTCCCCCTGGTATGTTTTGTCACAAATCAGCTTCCTTACAGGTAAATGCTAAATTCTCATTCTAGGTTGGACCAAGATTAAGATGCATTCACGTGACTGTAACAGTGATTATTTTTGAGTCCAGGCACATGAACTGTAAATGAGAGTAGACAGCTTGTAATATTGCCCATTTTCATTAGTTTTCATTGCCACGAGAACGGATGCAAGGTTGTCTCATTCTCTCCCTTCATTATCAACTTTCACATAAAGATGATATATATTTTAATGGCTGTTGTTTTCTAATACATCACTATACTATATTACTTTGACCTTTCAAGATGCTGGGGATATTTATTGATTTGTTATTGTTGGCTAATTGTGTTTTCTGAAACAAAGGCACTGGAAAATATTCTGCTGCTCTATGGAGAGATCATTACAAAGAGTACCACTGTACAGTTTGTCACTATTCCATGACCAATTGTGTGTGTGTGTGTAGACAGACTAGGGATGTCAGAGAATTTTGCCATGAATCTCGGCGAGGCTAAATGCCTGCGCATTCGGCCCCCCGAAATTGGTGGCGAAACGGTCTGCCCCCCCCGGGACGGGACTTACCTTGGGCGTATCCTCCTGGCGGCGGCGGCTCCGGAGCGGTTCGGCAGTGGTTTGGCGGCGGCAGCAGCTGGAATTCCGACCGGCTGCCACTGCCGCCATTTCCAGTAAAACAACAACAACAACAACAAAACGTGATAGGCTACGTAAAGATTTACGTAGCCTATCATGGCTAGATTTTTAAAAAATACTGTGATAGGCTACGTAAATGTTTACGTAGCGTATCACGGCTGAGAAGAAAAAAAAACGCGCATACGCAAATGGCAGTGCCCATGGGTCTACGCTATTTGCGTTCCCCTTATTTTTGCCGTAGTCTACGTAAATGTTTACGTAGACTAGACGTGCCAAAATAAGGAATGCAAATGGCGGCGCTCATGGGAGCCGCCATTTGCGTACGTGCGGGGGGGGGTTGTTTTTTTTACTCAGCCGTGATAGGCTACGTAAACATTTACGTAGCCTATCACGGCTGACTGCAGGGCTGACTTTCGCACATCCCTAAGACAGACAGACAGACAGACAGAGATGTGTGTGTGTGTGTGTGTGTGTGTGTGACAGAGAGAGAGAGAGAGAGAAGATAAATGGACAGATAGAGGTGTGTGTGTGTGTGTCTTTCTGTCTTTCTTTCTTTCTTTCTTTCTTTCTTTCTTTCTTTCTTATGGATCAGTATATTTCCGGTTCATGTCAGTTTCATCTGTGTTCATTCATAAGTCTATTCTCTCCTGTTTCCACATCAGCTTGCAAATTTATAAAAGTGCATGAAAAATTGCATGAAAAATTGTGTTATTTTTCAATATAGGTTTCACAAAATATGCATTTTTGTACACATTTTACCCTAAAATATGCATTAATACATGCATTGTATCCTAAAATGCACATTTGTGGATACACGTGTTTTTTCCTAGAATACTTATTTTTATATGCATTGTAGTACATTTTCGAGCTGTATCAGCAGATTTCAGAGAAGTGTGCAATCTGAAGGAGAGCTCCATTTTGATTAGCATATTAGACTGGGAGATGCAAATAAAGTTAGGGCACAAGAGGTCCACCCTGGGTACTTTCATGCCTCCGAATTTGGAGGCTTATGAGTATCCAATGCAGAACAGGAGGTACTTCACACCTCCCACACTGCATTTTAGCAAGATGGGCGTTTTCACCCATCTAGCGGAGGCTTCGGGGAGGGGGAGGGAAGGAGGCTGGGGATGGCTGGGAATACCTCACATTTCCACATCCACAGTCTGCTCCCTTCCCCGCCTCCAGGAACACCCCCTTTAACCCCATATGAGCTCGTTTTTGCAAAGTCGTAACAACAGCCAGCATGGTTCTCTCTATGCTGGCTGTGAGGGGGTGGGGGAAGGAAGCACAGTTTTCTGACTCAGAGCTCAGAGCCAGGAAAGTGAACAATCCTATGTTGCCTGACATGGTCTAGGGTGCATAGGATTGCTCTCTTCTGTAGTTTGCTCAGAAATCCAGTCTGAACAAAATTCTTGAGTATCCCCTATCTATCTATCTATCTATCTATCTATCTATCTATCTATCTATCTATCTATCTATCTGTACTACCACATTCATTGACAATACTGATGATCAGATCAGATTTTTCCCAGAGTCTTCTCCTGTAAAGTAGAGGTTACCAACTTACATACATTCTCGTAGGTTATTTATTGTATCATAATATAAGGTT
Organism: Heloderma suspectum; assembly: GCF_057233095.1. NCBI lineage: Eukaryota > Metazoa > Chordata > Lepidosauria > Squamata > Helodermatidae > Heloderma > Heloderma suspectum. The sequence goes on from NC_139458.1 coordinate 196,285,476, forward strand.
CAAATGTTTTGAAGTACAGGGGAGCAAATTAGGGATGCAACATATATCCATAATTTCCAGTACTTGAAGCAACAACCATAGGAGTAGATACATCCCAAGCAGGTGTCCAAACAGATAATGTGGTCCCACACATAATATGGTGATTGCTTATTCATAGAGATGGCATGGGCTCCCGATTCCATCTAGGAATCTAGCAGAACCGCTCCTGCTCGCACCCCTGAGCCCCGCTCACTGAGCCGCTGCCTCTGCTTGCCCCCTGCCTGCATTCAATGAATGGCCTGCACTTACCCTGGTGGCCTTGTTGAGCTTTGTGGTCACCATTTTTTGAGAAATAAAATGGAGATCACAAAAATGCACATATTTGTGTATCCGCAAAAATCCTCATTTTTTTTGTGAATATTTGCGTTCCCTTTTATTTTCACCGTCATAGTCTACATAAATATTTACGTAGATTCAGACGGCAAAAAATAAAGAACGCACATGGCGGCGGCCGTAGTCGCCGCCATTTGCGTACGCGTTTTTTTTTTAACCCAGCCACGATAGGCTACGTAAATCTTTACGTAGCCTATCACGTCATGTTTGTTTTTTTTTACAAGACAAATGGCGGTGGCAGCAGCCAGTCGGAAGACCAGCCGCCGCAGCTGCTGCCAGAGCTGCCCGGAAGATCCGCCACAGGTAAGTCTTGTCCCGGGGGGAATCCACGGGGGGGCAAGGGGTGGTAGGCCGTTCCACCACAGATTTCGGGGGGCCAAATGCACTGGCATTCGGCCTCACTGAGATCCGTGGCAGAATTCTCTGACATCCCTAGAATGTGTTTGAAATTTCTTCTCCTTTGAATTTCTTTTCAAAAGCAATTTCTTTTCTATCAAATTGAATGAGAATGGTCAGAAAAAAGTAGGGATATTAGAGAATTCCGCCCGGATCCCAGGGAGGCCAAATTCCAGTGAATTCGCCCCCCCGGAATCCATGGCGGAATGGAGCAACCTGCCCCACCACCCCACGAAAGCCCCACAAAACGGAGCCTACCTGGCTGTGGGTCCGGTGGCGGCAGCAAGTCCAGCGTCTCCAGCTGCTGCTGGGCTGCGGCCGCAAATGGCGGCCGCTACTCTGGCCGCCATTTGCGTCCCTGGCAAGCTGTGATAGGCTACGTAAGTATCTACGTAGCCTATCATGGCTCAATGAAGGGATGCAAATGGTGGCCACTACGCTGGTTGCCATTTGCGTCCACAGACCTGCCATGTGGATGCACCCAGCCAGCGGCTCCGCAGAGTCGCTGCAGAGCAGAGCTGGCCAGGGTAGGATTTTGGGGGAGGTACGGAGTGCCTACCCCCCACTGCGAATGTCACCCTTCAAAAAGATAAGTGACTTTCGTACATCCCTAGGGATGTATGAAAGTCACTTACCGTTTTGCGGATCTGCTTCGTGGTGGGGGGGAGGTGCTCTGTCCCTTCCTCCAGAATCCTCAATGGGGGGAGGTGCCCCGGAGTCCTGCCCAGCCGGCTCCACTCCATGGGGATTCCACGGAGCTGCCGGCCGGCTCCGCCAGCAGCCGGACATCCGGCCACTGGGTATCAGGGACACAAATGGCGGCTGCCGTAGCTGCCGCCGTTTGTGTCCCTGTAATCAACTGTGATAGGCTACGCAAATATTTACGTAGCCTATCACATCTGGGTTAAAAAAATGCATATGCAAGTGGCGGTGCCTACGGTGGCCGCCATTTGCGTTCCTTATTTTTCGCCATTTTAGCCTACATAAATATTTACGTAGACTTAGGGATGTCAGAGAATTTATCCACGACTCTCTGGGAGGCCGAATGCCAACGCATTCGGCCCCCCGAAATTGGTGGAGAAACGGTCACACCCCCCCCGGGATGGGATTTACCTTCGGCAAATGTCCCTGGCAGCGGCGGCTCCTGGCAGTGGTTCGGCGATGGTTCAGCGGTGGCGGCCGGTCTTCCGACCAGCTGCCGCGGCCACCATTTCCAAGTAAAAAACAACAACAATAACAAACGTGATAGGCTACGTATAGATTTACGTAGCCTATCATGGCTAGATTTTAAAAAAACACCATGATAGGCTACGTAAATCTTTACGTAGCCTATCATGGCTGACTTTGAAAAAAAAAAAAAGCATGTACACAAATGGCGGTGCCCATGGGCGCCAACATTTGAGTTCCTTATTTTGGCACGGGTAGTCTACATAAATATTTACGTAGACTATGGCAAAAATAAGGGCAATGCTACCCGTGCCAAACTAAGGAACGCATATGGCGGTGCCCATGGGCACCGCCATTTGCGTACACGATTTTTTTTCTTTCAAAGTCAGCCGTGATAGGCTAGGTAGATTTACGTAGCCTATCACGGCTGACTGCAGGCCAGGGACGCAAACGGCAGCAGCTATGGCCCCCGCCATTTGCGTTCCGGCAGGGGAAGAACTTTCGTGGCTGGAGCGGCGGGGCGCTCCCCCCCGGCCAGAATTTCGGCGGGGAGGGATGGGGCGCCTACCCCCCGGCCAGAATTTCGGCGGGGAGGAATGGAGCGCCTCCCCCCTGCCCAGAATTTTGGGGGGAGGGACGGAGCACCTCCCCGCCACCGCGAAGCAACCTGCGGGACCAGGTAAGTGCCTTTCGTCCATCCCTACGTAGACTATTATGGCAAAAATAAAGGGGAACGCAAATAGCATAGTGGGTACTATTTGCGTTCCTTTTTGATTCACCATTTTAGCCTACCTAAATATAAATATTTACATTTGTGTACGTGTTTTTTGTTTTTTTGTTTTTACCCAGACGTGATAGGCTACGTAAGTCTTTACGCAGCCTATCACGTCTGGGTAAAAAAACAAAAGCCGCCGCAGAGCACAGCCGGTGGAACGCCTCCCCCCTCATGAACAGAATCCGCGAAAAGGTAAGTCACTTTCGTACTTCCCTAGTTCACACAGTGGCCAACCAGCTGTCGTCCAGGAACCCACAAGCAGGACATGAGAGCAACAGCACCATTCCACTCATGTTCCCCAGCAACCGGTGTACATTAGGGATGGCCTGACCCTACCTGTCATTCCAGCTGGGAATCCGCCCATGGGGGGAGGCAATCCATTCCTCCCCCCGGAATCCACTTCGGCCAGCTCCAATCCACGGCAATTCCGTGGAGCTGCCAGCTGCCTCCGAAGCACCAGCAATACAGCCACCATTGCCATATCGCTGGCTGAGGGGGATTGACTGCGGATGCAAATGGAGTCCAGTTATAGGGATGTATGAAAGTGACGTACCTTTCGCGGATTATGTTGATGGTGGGGGGGAGGCGTTCCGTCTATGGTTGGTGGAGAATTTCTCCACGAATCTTCGGGAGGCCAAGTACTGACGCATTCGGCCCCCCAAAAGTGTTGGGGAAATTCTCTGCCATCCCCCTGCCCCCCCCAGGTTGGGAATTACCTTCGGCGAATGTCCCTCTCGGCTGCGGGTCCTGGCAGCGGTTCGGCGGCGGTTCGGCAGGGGTGGAGGCCGGTCTCCCGACCGGCTGCCATCACCGCCATTGCAAAAAAAAAAAGTAAAGTAAAAAAAAAACCACACACCCATGATAGGCTACGTAATGATTTACATAGCCTATCACGGCTAGATTTCCAAAGTCAGCCGTGATAGGCTACGTAAATCGTCACGTAGCCTATCACGGGTGACTTTGGGGAAAAAAAAAGCGCGCACACAAATGCCATTAAATGCCATTTGCATTCCTTATTTTGGCACGTCATAAAGATTTACGTAGACTACGGTGAAAATAAGGGCACGCTAGACGTGCCAAAATAAGGAACGCAAATGGCGGTCCCCATGGGAGCCGCCATTTGCGTACGCGCTTTTTTTTTTTCAAAGTCACCCGTGATAGGCTACATGATGATTTACGTAGCCTATCATGGCTGACTTTGGAAAGCTAGCCGTGATAGGCTACGTAAATCGTTACATAGCCTATCACAGGTGTGTGTTTTGTTTTTTGTTTTTACTTTTTTTTTCGCGGCCGGGTAGATGGGGCGCCCCTACCCGGCCTGAATTTCGGCGGTGAGGAATGGGGCGCCTCCCCCCCTTGCCTGAACTTCGGGGGGAGAAGTGAAGCGCCTCCCCCCCCACGGCGAAGCAAGCTGCAGGATGAGGTAACTCCCTTTCGTCCATCCCTAGTTCCGTCCCTCCCCCCAGAATCCTGGCTGGGGGGGAGGCGTTCCATTCCTCCCCCCGGAATCCTCTAATGGCCAGCTGTGCTCCGCGGCAGCTCCACGGAGCAGCCGGCCAGGCCTGACCCGGCCAGGCCAGAGCTGTCCGCAGCTGGATTTTCAGCTGTGGAGGGCTCTGGGTAAAAAAAACAATAACAACCACGTACGCAAGTGGCGGCGGCTACGGCTACCACCATTTACGTTCCTTAGGGATGGCAGAAAATTTCTCCACGAATCTCGGGGAGGCCGAATGCCAACGCAATCGGCCCCCCGAAATTGTTGGTGAAATTCTCTGCCCCCCCCCAGGATGGGACTTATTTCCCTCGAATGTCCCTCTCGGCGGTGGGTCCCGGCAGGAGTTCGGCGGCGGTTCGTCGGGGGCGGGGGCGGCGGCCAGTCTTCCGACCGGCTGCCACCGCCGCCATTACAAAATAAAGTAAAAAAGACAAATAAACACCCGTGATAGGCTACGTAACGATTTACGTAGCCTATCACGGCTAGATTTCCAAAGTCAGCCATGATAGGCTACATAAATCGTTACGTAGCCTATCACGGGTGACTTTGAAAAAAAGAAAAGCATGTACGGAAATGGCGGCGCCCATGGGCACCGCCATTTGCGTTCCTTATTTGGTCCCGGTAGTTTAACACAAATAGCGTTGCCCTTATTTTCGCCGTAGTCTACGTAAATCTTTACGTAGACTACCGGGACCAAATAAGGAACGCCCATGGGCGCCGCCATTTGCGTACGTGCTTTTATTTTTTTTCAAAGTCACCCATGATAGGCTACATAACGATTTACGTAGCCTATCATGGGTGGGTTTTTTTTTTCATTTTTTTATTTCACGGCTGGGGAGATGGGGCGCCTCCCCCCCCGGCCTGAACTTCGTGGGGAGAACCGAAGCGCCTCCCCCCCACTGCGAAGCAAGCTGAGGGACCAGGTAAGTGCCTTTCATACATCCCTAGCGTTCCTTCTTTTTGGCCGTCTTAATCTACGTAAATATTTACGTAGACTATGATGGCGAAAATCAAGGGGAACGCAAATAGTGTAGCGAGCGCTATTTGCGTCCCTTTTTCATTCACCGTTTTAGCCTATATAAATCTTTACGTAGGCTGAAACGGCGAATCAAAAGGGGATGCAAATAGCACCCGCTACGCTATTTGCCTTCCCCTTGATTTTCGCCATCATAGTCTATGTAAATATTTACGTAGATTAAGACGGTAAAAAGAAGGAACGCAAATGGCGGCGGCCGTAGCTGCCGCCATTTGCGTATGCGGTTTTTTTTTTTAAACCCACCCAACCACCATAGGCTACGTAAATATTTACATAGCCTATCACGTCTTTTTTTTTTTTACACAAGCCTGGACTGGAAATGGTGGTGGCGGCAGCTGGTCGGAAGACCGGCTGTCGCCGCCGCCGCCGCCACTGCAGCCGCCGCCGCAGCTGCCACTGCCTGGAAGATCCACCCCAGGTGAGTCTCATCCCGGGGGAGATCCTCCGGGGGTCGGGGGAGCAGGCCATTCCGCCATGGAGTTCGGGGGGCCGAATGCACTGGCATTCGGCCTCACTGAGATCCGTGGTGGAATTCTCTAACATCCCTAGTCCAGTATGCTATTTGTAGCCATAACGGTCTTAATTTAAGGTAAATGCAGCTGTAAATGGCTTTATTTAGCTTAAATTAAGACCTTTGCAGCCGCAAATGGCGTACTGGATGCCCTTTGCGTCTGGAGACAGTCCTGCTCAGCCAGCAATACAGTAATGGCGGATGTATCACTGGTGCTCCAGAGCCAGCTGGCAGCTCCGCAGGATTGCCGCAAGCAGGATCCAGGTGAAGAGGATTCTGGAGGGAGGCGGAGGTAAATGCTCCATTCCGCCACAGACTCCGGGGGGCCAGATTCTAAAGATTCAGGCATATATGTGCACATTCTTCCCCTTATTATATGTTACATACACTGTTTATGTATTCATTGGGGTCCATGGTGGAATTCTCTGCCATCCCTAGTGTACACAGGCTCATTGCCTCTGGTACTGGAGGTAGCATATAGCCATCAGGACTAGTAGCCATTGATAGCCTTTTCCTCCAGGAATTTGTTCAACCCCCTTTGAAAGCCATCCAAATTGATGGCCTTTACTATGTCTATGGTTAGGGGTGCACGAAAGTCACTTACCTGGTCTCGCAGCTTGCTTTGCGGTGGGGGGGAGGCGCTTCACTGCTCCCCCCGAAGTTCAGGCCGGGGGGGGAGGCTTCCCTCCTCGCCCGGCCGAAATTCAGGCCGGGGGGGAGGCTTCCCGCCTCGCCCGGCTGAAATTCAGGCCGGGGAGAAGCGCCCCGTCTCCCCGGCCACAAACTTCAAAAGAAAAAAAAACGCCCCTGTGATAGGCTATGTAATGATTCACGTAGCCTATCACGGCTAGATCTGCAAAGTCAGCCATAGGCTAGGTTAATCGTCACGTAGCCTATCACGGGTGACTTTGAAAAAAAAAAAAAAGCACGTCCGCAAATGGCGGCCCCCATAGGGAGCTGCCATTCGCGTTCCTTATTTGGTCCTTGTAGTCTACGTAAAGATTTACGTAGACTACAGCGAAAATAAGGGCAACGCTATTTGCGTTGTCCTTATTTTCGCCGTAGTCCATCTGAAATATTGTAACCTCTTTTAGCAACACAGTTCAGCCTAGGGATTGTTTGTATCTGTCAGTCTTGGTCTCCTGGAGGTTACCATTTTTTGAGGTCAAACTCATTCTGTCCTGTTTCCACACAAGCTTGCATTTTTATTTTAACAATCCGTATGGAAATTCATATACATTTTTTGTAATGTTTTGTAAAGTACAAAAATGTGTAATTTAATGTACACATTTTTGTACACATACACCCCTTGATTAAAGTGTGTTTATGTGAATTTTGGAACGTATGCATTTTCTTTGCACATTTTTTTAAATGTGTGCATGTTGTCAAAAAAAAATTCCCCCCAGAATGCACCACAATCTCAGCAATTGCATTTGGATCTGTGTTCAGGTCCAGGAGCTTCAAATTGAATAGAACTGTCAACAAAAATGGCAGAGTGGATTTCTTACACATTGCTAGACCACCTTCAACTAGACATCAGGTGAGTCCTCTCCTGGGGAGGACAATGGAAGGACAAATTAAGGACTTCCCTCTCCTCAGGCAGATGCATATTTGGGTTGCCATGTTCCTCAACAGACGTGCAGCTTCATCCCCAAATTTTAATTCCAGATTTTGTGTCTGCCTCTTTCTTTAGCTTACAGCAGTAAGTAGAATGTGAAAATACATGAAAGATGCTTAAAGGGCAGCATAAGAAGCAAGGGGTTTAGATTGTGGCAGCACTTAGTAATATTAAACAATAAAGCAAATGCTCTTACTGGAACAATTGGACAATGTATTAAGTTGGTTGAGCCAGTTTGTGGTCAGACAGTGGATGATAAAGGCTAGAAAATTCGAGCACACCTGTCTGGTGTATCAGTTTGAGGCACTGGCATGGAAGAGATGATATGGTCACTTCTACCTCTGTTTATGTATTTCTGTGAGAATCAAGTGCCAAACTCTCTAGGAAGAATTCACAGCAATTAGATAGGGCAGTGACATGTGTGGCTTTGAAAGATCCATACAGTCTTTTCAATATGAAGGATAGGATATATTTCAGTACAGGGGGAAAGGTACAATAAATCCCCAGGCCTGACAGATACAAAAATACATCTACTGAGGCAGGGAAAGAATATGAAAATGATACTTTCATTTCTTAAAAGGGCTGCGCTTGAGAGTGATATTAGGTTTCAAAATGTAATGGGTTATTAAACTTACAAAGTTTCTGTCTTCCTGCAGGCAACAGTCTGGAAGGTCCCAGTTAAATCAGACTAATGGGGTAAAAACTTCTATGCTATGCACTATGTTGAACTTCACATAGTGGAGAAATTAAATGCCAAAAGGAATAAATATACTGTGTGTGTGTGTGCGCACATGCGCACGCACATGCACGCACGCATGTGGGGCAAATTTTTACATTTCATATGAATGGATGTACAATTGCAAATTATACATGATTAATACGTTAGACTAATAAATAGCTAGTGTACCCCACATATGTCAAAGGAATGCTCCCACATGCTGATGTGTGTCTGTATAAACATTCTCTTTTAATATCAAACTGACAGATAACAACATTGGGTTGGATCCAGACTTTGTTATGCTTCAAGTAGACCCATCAAAATTAATGTGGCATGTTCATCATGACTAACCTACGTTCCATTGATTTCAGTGGGTCTACATCTGAATCCAACCCAGTCAAATCAAGGAGCTTGAATGAGCTGCAGTAAGTAGGCAAAATAAATGATTGAGGCTTCGGGGGGAACTGTAAAATAATATAGAATGTGGATAAAAAGTCCTTCCATTGACCATGAACATAGACATGAACTGCCCAGAGCATTCCAGCTACTGGGAAAAAATATAAGTATAGTTAAGTATGATTCTATGTTACAGAAATATGAATTCAAACATGTTTCCCTAGATTAATCTTGTCAGTTTAGCTTTCTCCCACATTAGGTTATTCGTAATTCCAAGATATTTTCTGTCCAATTTATTAAGCAGTTTTCAAGTTTTTAATCAAAAAACATAATGAATGAAATTTTCACTCATCTGTAGGGATGGCAGAGAATTTCTCCCCGAAACTTCGGGGGGCTGAGCGCCAACGTGTTGGCCCCCCGAAGAAGTTTCGGGGAGAAATTCTCCGCCCCCCCACCCCCGCATCCCCCCCGGGATGGGACTTACCTTTCCTGAATGTCCCTCCCGGCGGCGGGTCCCGGCGGCAGTTCATCGGGTCTTCGTCAGGGGCGGGAGTGGCAGCCGGTCTTTCGACCGGCTGCCGCCGCCGCCATTCCAAGAAAAGTAAAAAAAAAAAACAACGCCTCCGTGATAGGCTACGTGATGATTAATGTAGCCTATCACGGCTAGATTTGCAAAGTCAGCCGTGATAGGCTACGTAAATCGTCACGTAGCCTATCACGGGTGACTTTAAAAAAAAAAAAAGCGCGTACGGCTAATGGCGGCCCCCATAGGGAGCCGCCATTCACGTTCCTTATTTGGTCGCTGTAGTCTACGTAAAGATTATGTAGACTACGGCGAAAATAAGGGCAACGCTATTTGCGTTGCCCTTATTTTCACCGTAGTCTACGTAAAGATTTATGTAGACTACAGCGACCAAATAAGGAACGCGAATGGCAGCTCCCTATGGGGGCCGCCATTTGCGTACGCGCTTTTTTTTTTTTAAAGTCACCCGTGATAGGCTACGTGATGATTTACATAGCCTATCATGGCTGACTTTGCAGATCTAGCCGTGATAGGCTACGTTAATCGTCACGTAGCCTATCACGGGGGGGTTAACTTTTTATTTCGCGGCCGGGCGAGACGGGAAGCCTCCCCCCCCGGCCTGAATTTCGGCCAGGCGAGGCGGGAAGCCTCCCCCCCCAGCCTGAACTTCATGGGGAGAGCAGCGAAGCGCCTCCCCCCCACCGCCGAAAGCTGCAAGGACAGGTAAGTGGCTTTCGTGCACCCCTACTCATCTGCACCAGCCATATTCAGCAGGAACAGTTATTTCCATCACAGACAGGAAAACGTTGCACCTGCTTGCCATGCATATAACAGGTGAAGATGAGGAGCCTGTCAGAATTAGGTAACCCTAATTCAGCACCACAAACATGGGATTCAAACCCAGATGTTTTAAGAGGTAAGCACCCAAACCCTGGATAGAACAATCTGTCAGTTTCACTTTTTTCCACATTCGATTATTTTTTTAAAAAAAATCTCAAGGTTTTATAATGTCTCCTTTATTTAGAAATTTGTCCATTTTGTTCTTATTTTAAAAAATGAACTGAATGAAATTCTCACCCATCTATATTCTAATGATGGGGTACCACTCACTTCCATGGATTACAAGTCATCTTGCCAAATAGATGACAGGCAAAATATAGAATTTTTTTCAAAAGCTACCTCACCCCAACCTTGCCATACATTGAATAATGGGAAGCCCTTGTACCTGAGGGTTTCTTGACTGAGAGACTAGAGTCAGCATTTACTCCAATTTGGAACATCACTAGTGAGTGGGTGGTGTGTTCAAGGGATTCATACATAGAATGCTCTTCTGGTGCTTTTGTGTAAATTTGTGCTATAGAACTATTTGACCTACACTGATGCAATAGTGTGAAGAGAAGAATGCCAAAACTACACATGTCATTGTCATGGATTAACAACACCCTGTTCCATGAATGGAAGAGAAAACAGGCAAAATAGTGAGCCCGCACTCCTTGTTGCTCTTCACTTCCTGTGACCTTTTATACTGCTACCAGATAGAACACTTCATTCCTCTGGCTGCCTCCATCAAACCAACCTCAACATTCTCTAGGTTTCAAGTATCTGCTTTAGGTTGTGTGGATATTGGCCGTTAGACATGGGGTGGTTAACACAAAAAAGATGCCACAAAATTTCAAAACAAAATGGAATTAAGTTTTAAATTTTACTGAAGAAAAATGTCAGTAGGAAAACAAATCTGAATGTATGCCCATGCACTCACATGCATGCACAAACACACACACAAACACACACACACAGAGAGAGAGAAGCAGAACACACACACACACACACACAATGAGGAATAGGGTGAAAAAACAAGGATAAACATATGCAGAAAATCTAATTAGATGGTGTCCTTATTTCATCAAAGTCTCTTTCAAATAATATCTTACATTGGTCCAGCTTTCTCAGTTAGTTCTCTAGTTACAGAAGCTCTGATTCTTTCTTTAGGACTCTGGCTTTCTTTCCTCCCTTCTCTTTCTTCTCCTCCCTGGTTCTCTCTTTCTCTCTGCCTTTCTCCTATATCTTCTAAACAGAAAACAAAAAAAACCCTCTCTCTCTCCAACTCCAAACCATAGTTTCTTGTTCATTTTGGCAAACTTTGTTTCTGTTTCCTGAGATGAAACTTTTTGTCTCTCTTCCTCTGACCTTCTGTTGAACTTTACAATCTCCACCTTCTTGAGCACAACTTTCTGACCTTCTGATAAATTATTAACATTTTTGGCTGAAATGGACTAAAATGCACAGAGGTTTAACCCTATAATATCCTAAAACCAAATTAAGTATAAAGATGGAGGACAGTTCTGTTTCTTCACAGTCATTATTCATAACGTGATCTCATTTATATTGTCTCTGCCTATAATCCATTTTCTCCAACATAGGCATGCATATGCATATATAAGACAACTAATTTATATGCCACATTGCCCAGATAAAATGCAGAAATGAGTTAATTTTAAATTGAATCACAAAGGCTGCATCAAACCTACAGTCTTTTAAAAGCTAGAGAGAACCACATTTTGAGTCATTTATGTTAATTAAATATATTAGATAGGACCAAATGCATGTGACATCATAGAGCATGACACAAAACCAAGAGGCTTTAACTTGCTCTCTAACTGGCAGGCACTGCTGTCTGCATTCTTCCCTCTAGATTTAATACTGCACCATTTTATTCAAACAAAACTGTTGATAAATTATAATCCATATTTAATAGCATTATGAAATATTCATACAGGCTTACAGGGTTGCTTTCATAAATGAAGGGCCAAAACAATCTTATTTTTATGAGGGTTTTTTTTTCCTGTTTGTAGGCCCAATCACTTAAAAAGGATGAAGCTCTTCTAAAAAGCCATCAGAATGGTCTGAGCCCAGAACAGGAAAAGTAATCCCCAAAAAAGTTTGGGACTAAATGTAGTGAGTGTCTAAGACTGAATAAAGTTACCTACTAATTTCTCACAGAATCTTTTTTAATTAGTAGATAATGAAGCTCATTATAGTAATTACATCATTAATCCTCACAGACCTCTCCCAAGTGAAGGTCGGTATTGTTAACCTGATTATGGGTCTGCAATGAATTTTCAGCTCCCCAAAATTTGGATGGATTTCTGATTGTGAGCTGACAGATTAAAACAAAATGCTTCCCTTGAAAATGTACAGGGGTATTTCAGATACCTGAGACCCACTTTCTCACTATAGGGTTCTAATGTTAGTCCTACGTAGAATAGAGCCGTTGGTTGAAATGAATGGGTTTTAAGTTAGTCATGACTAATTCAAATCTCCTTCAATGTCATTCATTTCAATGGATTTACTCTAAGTAAGACTCACATTGGATACAATCCTTTATTTTTTATGTATTTATGTATTTATTTATTTACAATATTTGCATACCACTCTACATACCATATTTGCCAAAGATTTCAGAGCGGTGACCAACAGATAGGATAAAAAAATAAAAACACCATGTTAAAATAATTGTTGTTATTTATTCATTCAGTCACTTCCAACTCTTCGTGACTTCATGGACCAGCCCATGCCTAAGGATGGATGAAAGTCCCTTACCTGGTCCCGCAGCTTGCTTCGCAGTGCGGTGGAGGCGCCCCATCCCTCGCCGCCAAAATTCAGGCCGGGGAGGAGCGCCCCGTCTCCCCAGCCGTGAAATAAAAAAGTAAATGTAAAAAAATAAACACACACACACACACACGTAATAGGCTACGTAATGATTTATGTAGCCTATCACGGCTAGATTTCCAAAGTCAGCCATGATAGGCTACGTAAATCGTTACGTAGCCTATCACGGGTGACTTTGGAAATCTAGCCGTGATAGGCTACGTAAATCGTTACATAGCCTATCACGTGTGTGTTTTTTACATTTAATTTGTAATGGCGGCGGCGGCAGCCGGTCAGAAGACCGGCCGCCTCCCCCGCCCCCGCCGAAACGCTGCCGAAACGCCGCCAGGACCCACCACTGAGAGGGACATTCGAAGGAGGTAAGTCCCATCCCGGGGGGGGCGGGGGGCGGAGAATTTCACTGCCAATTTTGGGGGGCCGAATGCGTTGACATTCGGCCTCCCCGAGATTCGTGGAGAAATTCTCCGCCATCCCTACCACGCCAGAGTTTCTTGTTGGCCGTCGCCACTCCCAGCTCCCCCAAAGGTCGAGTCCGTCACCTCCAGAATATCATCCATCCATCTTGCCCTTGGTCGGCCCCTCTTCCTTTTGCCTTCCACTTTCCCTAGCATCAGTATCTTCTCCAGGGTATCCTGTCTTCTCATGATGTGGCCAAAGTACTTCAGTTTTGCCTTTACTATCATTCCCTCAAGTGAGCAGTCTGGCTTGATTTCCTGGAGTATGGACTGGTTTGATCTTCTTGCAATCCAAGGCACTCTCAGAATTTTCCTCCAGCACCACAGTTCAAAAGCATCTATCTTCCTTCGCTCAGCCTTCCTTATGCCCCAGCTCTCGCAGCCATAGATTACTATGGGGAAGGCCATTGCTTTAACTATGCGGACCTTTGTTGTCAGTGTGATGTCTCTGCTCTTCACTATTTTATCAAGATTTGTCATTGCTCTCCTCCCAAGAAGCAAACGTCTTCTGATTTCCTGGCTGTAGTCAGCATCTGCAGTAATCTTTGCACCTAGAAAGACAAAGTCTGTCACTGCCTCCATGTTTTCTCCCTCTGTTTGCCAGTTATCAATCAAGCTCGTTGCCATAATCTTGGTTTTTTCGGGGTTACTATTTTAAAAAAGAAACAGAGTTCTGATAAAAACTCAATAGCCAGAGCTCTCTATATTATCCCCAGACCACCGTGCACACCTGATGCAGTGGCCTTGTTGTTGCTTCAAAAAACAGTGCTTAATTCTGCTAAGAAGAGATGGTGAGTGGGGAGGGCTGACTAGTGGCTATGATATACGGCATGATAGCCACTGTTTTCTCCCTAGAATCCCCCCTGGGAACAAGGACACTCTGTTATCCCAGAAATGCACCACTGGGAGAAGCATAATCACCACAGAACAGGTGGCAGCAGTGAAACAAGTGAAATCAAATCTGATAAAATGCTACTACTCACAATTGCTGGTTGCTTGAGTTCAGTTAATCAGAGCCTTCCCCAGCCTGGTGCTCTCCACATGCGTTAGACTACAACTTCCATCATTCCTGTCTGGGATTATGGGAATTATAGTTCAATACATCTGGAGGGCACCAGTTGGGGGAAGGCTGATTCAAACAATTCCTTAGTGGTAGCCAAATAATATCAAAGTGGCCAATCACCAGAGGAAAGAGAGGAAAACACAATCACCTAATGACTTTGACCAGCTCAGCTCACTACTCAAATTGGACCATGACAAGCTATCTAAACAATTTTCACAGACATCCAGAAAGAGCTAAATAAATACATGAATAAATAAAGGGCATATTTGCTGCACACATACACACAAAAGGATTCCAGGTAGAATCTTCTGCATTAGCAGAAGTTAATGAAATTGTTAAAAAAACAGAATGAATGAATGTAAGAAAGAAAGAAAGAAAGAAAGAAAGAAAGAAAATTAAATCTTTCCAATTTTGTCTAGAGTTATTTTTCTCCCCTGATGTAAAGGCTGTAAAACAGTTTGATATTTTTGTCCAAGCTGACTTCCACTTTCTCCAACAGTTTTGACGTAATTACTGCTGCCATGGTTCAGTGATGCTATGAACTTCACATGCTTCTATAGACTCAATTCTAGTGGGGAATTTCATCCTAACCCTAGTGGAGACTACGGATCGGTGAACTCATTGGGGTCCAGGTTGCGCGCCACTCACCACCAGACCCATGCTGGCCACCTGCCCCTGTTCACTGGGCTGTGTGCTGAGCCAGGCAGTCTGAGAGCACCAAGCAAGGGGTGTACAGCTGCCCGCTTCCTTGCTGAATTGCCATTTTGTGGGGAAATGGTGGCTTGTCCTTGTTCGTAAACATCCATCTGCACAAATGGTGGCTGTAAAGGGGCCATTTACTCAAGATAAGAGGTGTTGATGTATCACTAAAGCCTGTAATATTACACAAATGGACCCTTTATGGACATCATTTGCACAGATGGGAATTTATGAACAAGGACGAGCTGCCATTTTTCCACAACATGGTGGCTCAGCAAGGAAACAGGCAACTGCGCACTTGCCTGGCTTGGCACACACTGAGCTGAGCAAGCAGGGAGATTTGCAGACTGCTGTCTGGGGGGCCAGGCTGGCAGTTTCTCACCAGGCTTCAAGCCCCAGCTGGATGCCTGCAACATCCCTGGTGGAGACCACTGTTAACAGTTTCCCAGGGTTTGTAATACTCAGGGCTTATTTACAAATCAAGATTCAGAGGTTATTATGCCATGGGTATTATCATCAAAAGAGAACACCAGTTGTCTGTCTCTAGAGCTGGGAGACGGGGCAGGGCCTGGGAGAGGAGAGCTGCCTGGGAGGGAACCCTCACGGGTGGCATGGAGGACCTCCATGGACCGGAGATTCCCCATCACTGGAATCAAGCAAAGATGCATCTTCCGTACAAGGTGGGTACATGCATTTTCCTACTCACAAGTACACTTATAGTGAGGAAAAGGAGAATGTATTAATTAATTAATTAATTAATTATAATATTGCATACTTCATATTAAAATCCCTAAGCAGTTTGTGTGCAAGAGCCCTCAGTTACATCCCCTTGCAAGAATCGGTTGCTAGTCGTATGTTTTTATCTATAGATCTGTGAATGCCAATGCCCATCAAGATGATCGCCTCTTGCAATGGTTTACATGGTCATGTCTCCTGGAAGGAAAGAACATCAGATCTTGCTGGGATTATTGGCTCCCTTTCAACTCATTTTCATCTCTGATTTGCTTCCTAAATGTGGGCATAAATCAGAGTTTGAAATGAGTTTAGGGATTATTAGCCATTATAACTGACCATGTGAACTATGATCATTGTCTTCTTACAGCTAGACAAAATGAATTTGTATCAGCATGCCTGGTTTATCAGAGAGTGTATTACACATCAGTGTTCTTCTTTCTCCCAGCCAAATATAATGAAAGAAAAATCTGAGAACATGACGGGGAAAACAACCTGTGACAACAAGGCTGTAATACATCTACCCAACAATCTGAAGAAATCAAGTTTATATTCTTTCCAGTAACGTCACTGGGAAATAAATTCTTCTAATGCCAAACTGTCTGAATTTGGAATTCCAAACAGCACAGTGCAAATCTAGGTTTTGTAACAGGAAGCCTCAGGCAGGCCTCACAAACCCACAATCACACAATGGTACTCCCCAGCATTAAAGCTGAGGTGATTTTGCCCATCCCCACCCCCATCATGGAAAGGAGACAGAGAGGCTCTCCAGGTGTGACCAGGTGGCACATGCTGAGTCAGTGAGGGAGGTGGACTGCTGGCCTCATAAGCTAGCCACACCCCATCCCAAGCCTCTTTCTCTTCAGTGGGGCAAGCCTCCCGCCCTCCCTGTGCCTCAGTAAGGCATTAGCCAATTGGCCATGAGCGGGTTGAGTAGGAATTTTTGGAATGGCTCCTGTAAGCCATCTCCTTTCCCATATTCCTTACTGCTCCAACACTCAGGGGATTTGTTCATTTTGGCTGATTGGCTTCTTATTTCAGTCACAACCTGGCAGGTAGTGTGAGAACCCAAGCAGCTAAGTTAGTTCACCTTGGTGAGCGCCCGGAGCCACCAGAGGGTGAGGAGAGGCTGGGTCTGTCTATACCTCATTGCCGGCTGGATTAAGAGGAAGAAGAAGTGGAAGGAGGGCCACAGTGGGACCCTGGAAGCTGTGCCACCACAACAAATGCTTGCCAGTGGGCCTGGAAATTAGTGGTCACAGGGCCCTCACCTGCGTTCATGATGGGCAGGCAAAGAAAGGCAGAAATGCGATCAACGTTGGATCCTTTGTTCAGAACCAGGCAGAGGGTCCAGTGCCGGAGCACCATAGTTAGTGTTGTTTTCGAAAGGATATTAAAGTATTTGCAACTCCACTGTGAAATCAGAAAGACCAGACGATGAACTTTTTATAGGTTACCCTGTTCTCAACTGCATTTCAAAGAACTCATATTGCCAACTTTTCCCTTGGGTGAAATTTTCAGCTTCCTCCCTGTTCGGTGCTCTGGGAGTGGCTTTATCAAGTACACTATCGTATTTTAAACATCAGGGCACATAAACAACATTTGTAAAAAGCCTAGCATGTTGTGTTGGATAATAAATAATGCTAAGACTTCTGGATGACTTCAAGATGCAGTCTACAGTCTTTACAGTGGGGATTAATTTTAAGAATACAATTGAAATATATTTACATTACATTAATTAACCTACAAACATTTTACAAGAGGTCCCATAATTCATTATGACAAACAATCACCCAATAGGGAAAAATAGTCTGAGAGAGCACATTCAACGAGGATAAACATGGGGAGAGAATTATACCTATTATGGATATATATATATATATATATATGGATAATTGCAATATAAATAAATGCAATATCAGTAAAGTTTCTAGGCTGAGTCCAGACTTGGCCATATTTAGAGTAGACCCACTGAAATCAATGGGACTTAAGTCAATGGCTAACGTAGGTCCTAGGGATTTCAAAGTCTGCAATCCAATGTTGCTTTTAATTACCAGTGGTTGTAGAAGACGTCACCAGAATCAAAGAGTTAGGACGAAATCTTGTGCAATATAAATGGAGTCCCGTTATAAAATTTAATGGAGGAGGATGAGAAAGACCCCCACCCAGCCCTCCATGGGCTGTATGATGTCAGAGGGCATGGACACGCCCACCTGACATCATTTGCTCCAATGAGGGAAGGAAGTGGGGTGGACAAAGAAGCAGCTGGTGGGCCCCCTTCACTTCTCCTATGAAGGAATGAAGGAGACTCAGTTGAGGGAAGGAGGTGGGGTAGGCAAAGCAGAGTCAGGCCATCCCACACTCCCATCTGAGGTAGGACGTAGGAGATAACAGCAGGGATGGGAGGATGCAGAACAGTGGAACCTGGCCTATGCCAAGGAGAGTGGGCACTGTCCTTGGGGTACCTGGTGGACCACATCTATGCACAGGCTGGAGGTTTGGTATGCCTGGTCTACACTAAGCATGACTATATCTGAATCCAATCCATTGTGCTCTGTAGTAACCTAAAGGTTAATAAATGGTTAGAAAATTGTGTAGATTTACATGTATAAATATACTGTAATGAATCAAGTTGA
This sequence comes from Heloderma suspectum, assembly GCF_057233095.1. NCBI lineage: Eukaryota > Metazoa > Chordata > Lepidosauria > Squamata > Helodermatidae > Heloderma > Heloderma suspectum. The sequence goes on from NC_139458.1 coordinate 196,303,737, forward strand.
TACCATTTAAGTGAATACAGTACAGATAAACTTAAAGACTGGATTACTACAATTCTCCCATACCTGCCCGACCCTAAGATGGTCTTCAGAGGCCCTTGTCCAGATGCTCCTGCCAAATGAAGTGAGGTGGGTGGCTACTAAGAAGAGGGTGGCACCCCAGTGGTGAAATGTCCTCCACAGTCACTCACCTGATATCTATGTTGTGGTCCTTTTGGTACCAGGTAAAGTCCCAGGTTCTTCAGATTTTCATTGTTTTAAATCTGTTATATATTTTTTTTATCTTTACACTGTTGCTGGTTTTTACTTTGTCTTTGTACTGTAGTTTTAAACTTTTAAAATGGTTATATCATGTTTTATCATGTTGCTGTACTGTATGGTTTAGCTATTGTGAACCATGCAGAGAGCTTCAGTGTTTGGGCAGTATAGAAATGTAATAATAATAAAAAGAATAAATAAATAAAAATAACTGTTAAACATATTGGAGTGTCATTATTTTATATAACATTAATGACACTCCAAAAATTTTAACATACTCATTTCTCAAATGTATCTGTACTGTATTCACTTAAATGCTATTACCTTGATTTGTGTATATGTTTTCTTATACATGTAATTTATACTTAAATTTGTATTGTATTATAAAAATATTTAAAAAACAAGGCAAATCCAAATGATATAAGAGAGAATCACAAATATATACATTTTTAAGGAAAAAGAAGAAAACATTGAAAAAGAGACATGACAAATGGGCCAAGGCCAAAGTAGGGGTGGACGAAAGTCACTTACCTGTCGTCAAAGGCCGTTCGCGGTGGGGGGGAGGCGCTTCGCTGCTCCCCCCGCGAAGTTCAGGCCGGGGGGGGAGGCTTCCCGCCTTGCCCGGCCGAAATTCAGGCCGGGGGGGAGGCTTCCCACCTCGCCCGGCCGAAATTCAGGCCAGGGAGGAGGCGCCTCGCCTCGCCCGGCCGCGAACGCGAAAGTAAAAAAAAAAAAAAAAAAACTTCCCCTGATAGGCTACGTGACGATTCACGTAGCCTATCACGGCTAGATCTGCAAAGTCAGCCGTGATAGGCTACGTCAATTGTCACGTAGCCTATCACGGGTGACTTTAAAAAAAAAAAAAAAAAGCGCGTACGCGAATGGCGGCCCCCATACGGAGCCGCCATTCGCGTTCCTTATTTAGTTGCTGTAGTCTACGTAAATGTTTACATAGACTACGGCAAAAATAAGGGCAACGCAAATAGCGTTGCCCTTATTTTCGCCGTAGTCTACATAAACATTTACGTAGACTACAGCGACCAAATAAGGAACGGGAATGGCGGCTCCCTATGGGGGCCGCCATTATCCGTACACTCTTTTTTCTTTTTTTTTTAAGTCACCCGTGATAGGCTACGTGACGATTCACGTAGCCTATCACGGCTAGATCTGCAAAGTCAGCCGTGATAGGCTACGTCAATCGTCACGTAGCCTATCACGGGTGACTTTAAAAAAAAAAAGCGCGTACGCGAATGGCGGCCCCCATAGGGAGCCGCCATTCGCGTTCCTTATTTAGTTGCTGTAGTCTACGTAAATGTTTACATAGACTACGGCAAAAATAAGGGCAACGCAAATAGCGTTGCCCTTATTTTCGCCGTAGTCTACGTAAACATTTACGTAGACTACAGCGACCAAATAAGGAATGGGAATGGCGGCTCCCTATGGGGGCCGCCATTATCCGTACACTCTTTTTTCTTTTTTTTTTAAGTCACCCGTGATAGGCTACGTGACGATTCACGTAGCCTATCACGGCTGACTTTGCAAATCTATCCGTGATAGGCTACGTGAATCGTCACGTAGCCTATCAGGGGAAGTTTTTTGTTTTTTTTCTTTCATGGCAATGGCGGCGGCGGCAGCCGGTCGAAAGACCGGCTGCCGCTCCTGCCTCGCTCGAACACCCGCCGAACCACCGGCCAGACCAGCCACCGGGAGGGACATTCGGTGAAGGTAAGTCCCGTCCCGGGGGGGTGCGGGGTGCGGGGGGGGGGTGCGGAGGATTTCTCCCCGAAACTTCTTCGGGGGGCCGAACACGTTGGCGCTCGGCCCCCCGAAGTTTCGGGGAGAAATTCTCCGCCATCCCTAGGCCAAAGCTTTCCTAGCCAGGAGCTTATTTCATCCAGGATCTCTTAAATCTCATGCTACAGTAAATATGTTAGCCATATGCTGTGTTTAATTTCAGGGGTGGAAGGCAGCGGGGAGGGGAGAGATTCCTCTCAGGTCTAGAGAGGAAACAATAACCTCTGAAATGAATGCCCCCGGCTTCCTAATGTCTATAGATGCACGCTGCACCTCCTCAGGGGGCCTTTCAATCTGTTCTTACACCATCGATTCCAGAGTTGAGCCCTGGCAATGCAAAGAGATGCTAGTGCTGAGCCATGATGATCCCTGGTGCAAATGAATCCCTGCCTTTTAAGGCGCCACAGGGCTGCCTGCAACAGACTAACCAAGCTACTTTTTCTGGAATTCATGTTGAATAAAGGGTTGTTACTATAAAGCAGAGGTGGGAAACTTGTAGCTCTCCAGATGCTTTGGCCTACAACTCCCATCTGCCCTAGTCAACAGAACCAGTGGGGGGATCATGGGAGTTGTAGGCCAAAACATCTGAAGGGCCACAAGTTCCCACCCCTGCTCTCAAGCTTCCATGGCAATAGTTTAGCATGGCCTTGCCTAACCTAGTGCTCTTCAGACATCATAGACGGCAACTCCCAGAATCCCTGACCATTGGCTATGCTGGCTGAGGCTGAAGGTAGTTGTTGTCGAAAACATCTGAAAGGGACCAGGTTGAGGAAGGTTAGTTTAGCATTTCTACTACACTTAGCACAATCTCTGCTTATGTAGCTGCCTTCCTGCATACCTTCCTTTGTGGCAAGCAGCACTATAACACACATGGTTTTGTAGATGGGCAAACAATCTCCATCTCCTCAAGGGATGGATGTATCCAGGCCACATCCCAAATATTTCAGTATTTTAGCTAGTGCTGTTCCAAAGATTTCTCCCATATTTTTCCCCACATTCCCCACATTCTCATTCAGTCTGATAGAAAAGAAATCATTTCCAAAAAGAAATTGTCATAAAGAACATTGAACATGTGAAGATTGAAGATCAAGACCACTGAACAACCCAGATTCTTAGTGCTTAGGGGTTCAGGTTTCATTCTTACCTTACTTAGGAGGTAGCTGAACAGTGTGTGCGACAGGCCCCTCTTTCATTGTACAATCATATCTATAGCAGCCTGCAGCCACCTTGGCTTCCCACAATGTGTGTGCATGTTTAATTATTTGCAAACACAACAAAGCAACAGCAACAAAAAAGGAAAAAAGGTGGGGGGGGAGAGGAAAAAAAGGAGGAGGAAGGATTGAACTCCTCTATTTCAAATATATATATATATATATATATATATATGTGTGTGTGTGTGTGTGTGTGTGTGTGTATGTGTGTGTTAATACAAGTGGACCATATATTATATCTAAAATAAGCATGCATAAGAAAATTAATGGCTGTGGGAGATATGTTCAAATCTGGCAAGAGCAGTAAGACTCAGTGTCAGTGATATGTGGTGGGGGTGTTTATCTTTCCAAGCTTCAAGTGTAAGGGCTTCTCCACATTAGGGTTTTTATTAGGGTTGGCGGAGAATTTCTCCCCGAAACTTCGGGGGGCTGAGCGCCAACGTGTTCGGCCCCCCGAACAAGTTTCGGGGAGAAATCCTCCGAAACCCCCCCCCGCACCCCCCCCCCCGGGACGGGACTTACCTTCACCGAATGTCCCTCCCGGTGGCTGGTCTGGCCAGCGGTTCGGCGGGTGTTCGAGCGAGGCGGGAGCGGCAGCCGGTCTTTCGACCGGCTGCCGCCACCGCCGCCATTGCAATGAAAGAAAAAAAAAAACGCCCCCTGATAGGCTACGTGACAATTCACGTAGCCTATCACGGCTAGATTTGCAAAGTCAGCCATGATAGGCTACGTCAATTGCCACGTAGCCTATCACGGGTGACATTAAAAAAAAAAAAAAAAGTGTGTACGGATAATGGTGGCCCCCATAGGGAGCCGCCATTCCCGTTCCTTATTTGGTCGCTGTAGTCTACGTAAACGTTTATGTAGACTACGGCGAAAATAAGGGCAACGCTATTTGCATTGCCCTTATTTTCGCCATAGTCTACGTAAACATTTACGTAGACTACAGCGACTAAATAAGGAACCCGAATGGCGGCTCCCTATGGGGGCCGCCATTAGCGTACGCGCTTTTTTTTTTTAAAGTCACCCGTGATAGGCTACGTGATGACTGACGTAGCCTATCATGGCTGACTTTGCAGATCTAGCCGTGATAGGCTACGTGAATCGTCACGTAGCCTATCAGGGGGCGTGTTTTTTTTTTTTTTTTTAACTTTCGTGTTCGCGGCCGGGCGAGGCGGGAAGCCTCCTCCCCGGCCTGAATTTCAGCTGGGGCGAGGCGGGAAGCCTCCCCCCCGGCCTGAATTTCAGCTGGGGCGAGGCGGGAAGCCTCCCCCCCGGCCTGAATTTCAGCTGGGGCGAGGCGGGAAGCCTCCCCCCCGGCCTGAATTTCAGCTGGGGCGAGGCGGGAAGCCTCCCCCCCGGCCTGAATTTCAGCTGGGGCGAGGCGGGAAGCCTCCCCCCCCGGCCTGAACTTCGCGGGGGGACCAGCGAAGCGCCTCCCCCCCAACTGCAAACATCCTTCGAGGACAGGTAAGTGACTTTCGTCCACCCCTAGTTTTTATCCTGCAGCTTTACTGGGGCTTCTGTTTCCAGATTCTTTGCAGAATTAAGATGGCTCCTTCACATACACTTCCTGATTTTTTTCCCCGGAGAATTGACTTTATCTGCAAGTTCTATTTCATTACACAGTCACTAGATGGTGCTGTCATTATATAGCACCATGTCCTCTTTACACAGACAAATTCAAACTGCTTCTTTTTATTACCTCATCATCTCCATTTTGAATAAAGCCACGGAAATGATTGGAAAGCATGGGAGAAGCACTGGAGGTTGACAACATCATGTAAAGGATCTGCAAACTTCCAAGAGTAACCAATCTCAATCGAGGATAAAAGCCCCATGTGGAGAAGCCCTAAGTCTCTTTGCAACTTGCTTCCCACACTTCAATTAAAGGCCAGGTGAAGACAACCCATATGGCTTTTTTCAGATCAGGAACTGCAGGCAGCCTGGGAGGCTGCAGAGTAATTGAGACAAATATAATAGAAAGAAAACACACTCACAGCATTCTCAGCCACCTCACAGTGATTAGGTAAGCTCAAAACATCCCCCCCCCCCAATTCAAAATGAGGTATAAAATGACCTGGGAATTATGCAGATTTTTGCACAGCACTAGCTCTCCCTCTTCCCTGGAGCTGGACACAACACTTCCCCCACCCCCTGCTCACAAGTGCATTGTGCTGGAGGCAAAAAGGGGTCGGGGGTAGGCTGCCAACACAGTTGATGCTGTTCCCGGTTGCACTGGCAACACCCCCCCCCAAAAAAAAAACCCTTAGGAAAAAAGAAAGAAGTCATGCCCCAACCCCCGTCAATGGCGAGCCTTACCTGGGAGAAGTTGTTGAGAATTTCTCCTCCCTCTGGAGAAATTTGTTGAAATTGTCCCCCCAGTTTCTCTGCCCACAGATAGGGTGGGGAATTTCAAGAGGCCATTTGCACACAGCTCTAACTTCAGCGGCATGTTTTCACTCATTGGAAAAGTTATCAATGCAGTAGCCTTTAAACCAGCTCAAATTGCTTCCAGGGAATAAGCCAAGCCAGTCTGAGAAGCCTCTTCAAGAACAGTGACATTATCATTTGATCCAGAATATTTATGCTGACATCTTACAAAATACCCAATAAAAGTGTCTCATGGAATGCAGATTGTTTTGGTGATTTATCCAAGCAATATCCACATACATCATGCACTTCGTGTGTTTCAGTATTAATACCTCAATAAAACATGTCACTCCTCGTGTGAAGCCTCTCTCCTTGCTCAGGCAGAAAAAATAAATAAATATTGTGAAACTTTGAAAGGTCCCTCTCCCTCTCCCTCTCCCTCCCTCCCTCCCTCTCTCAACATAAATGAACTCTGACAAGGCAGAGGCTATGTGGATGACCAACACTTCTCCTTCACAAAGTGATACATTACCCCTCAGGTCTTGATAGAGAAGGCAAAAGTAAGCATTATGGCAATCATAACCATCCCATTCAAGTTTCCCTGAAACACACATGCCCTTTCTTTTTTTTAAGCAGGGTGTTGAACCTCCAGCCTCTAGGCCTAATCTCACCCAACAGGGGTCCCAATCCATCCTATGCAGGTTCTTTCCCATGCCCCCTTCTCAGGCCCTGCCCCCTTCACAGAGCAGGAATCTCCAATGTATTGGGGATTCCCCTTTGTGCACTGCTTCGAGCTTGGAGAAGGAAATGCACATGGAGAAGCCGCCACTCTGTGTATCAGCCAAGTCCCTCAGCTTTGCCTCCCCAATGGGGGTAGGTGTAGGGCAGGCAAAGCTGCCTGGGCTCAAGTAGGAGGTAGATTCTCCACTTGACTACTTGGCTGGGGCCTTCCCCTGCTGGGGAAGGTCCATGTGCAGTAAAACTGGGTCTCTGGAAGAATCATGGTTCTATATCATGCCAGGAGCCTACACACGTATAACGGGCTGTCCACTACAGAAGTTCAGCCAGAATGCATGGAGGGCTACAGGGATAGGGTCATTGGGGACATGACAGAGGGCCCCAAAACCAATTTCATCACTTGTCTCCTCATGAAATTGGAATCTTATAATTTTCTTGGTTCTGCTTGTTCTTAAGAACCAGCACACATGACCATCCTATTTGTATCATCCACTTTTTCTTCTGCCTTTAGCTGGCCCCTGTTCTCATTGAAGATGTGTCATCTGATTTGGTAACCATGCTTGCCCACAGAACTGATTAGGTTTATGGTGGTATGTAAAATCACAGCCTTAGCTTACACTGAACATGTCAAATAAGCCCATGATGATGAACATGGAGCCCCTATGGGCAGAAATAAGGAAAAAGTGACAACAGAAAAAAAGAAAAAAAAGATAACCAAGAATAGGACAGAGGTGAATATTTGTTGACTATCACAACTTTCTTTTTTACCATTGCAAACTAGTGTTTCTCTTCCTGAAGGAGGCACATTACAGCAGTATATGAGAAACACTGCATTAGTGTCACTAGGAATTCATTGAAGGGTGGGGTATAAGTCCAATCAATCAATCAATCAATCAATGTGCTATAATTCCATATAATAAAGAAAGAAACCAATGAAGAAATAACAACAACAACAACAACAACAACAACAATGGAATTGTGATGTAATGGATGAAGTTTTGGACTTTGTCCAGGGAGAGAAAGAAAGGTTCCTCCTGTGCAAGCACCGGGTCATTACTGACCCCTAGAGGGACGCCGCTTGCGCTGGCATTTTCATGGCAGACTATAGCAGGGTGGTTTGCCATTGCCTTCCCCAGTTGTGACTACCTTTCCCCCAGCAAGCTGGGTACTCATTTTACCGATCTCGGACGGATGGAGGGCTGAGTCGACCTGAGCTGGCTACCGGAGACCTGGCTTCCGCTGGGATCGAACTCAGGTCGTGGGGAGAGTGTCGGTTGCAATACTGCTGCCTACCACTCTGCACCCCATAGACTCAGGAAATGCACTAAATGACCTTGTCTTAGTTGTCACCTTTCAGGCTAACCAACCTCATAAAGTAGTTGCAGGTACAAAAAGGATGATCTAGAGCTCCTTAGCAAAAGGGTTGGATAGGAATGAAATAGATAACAGATGGCTCCATGTGTACTTGAAGGGAGGGTGGAAGGTGGGCCATTCTGTCAGGCTGCAGCAGGGATGATGGGGAGCAAGGCCATTCCATGGGCACAGCTGAGAGATTAGCAACTTTTGGCTCCTCTTTTTGTTGAACTTTTTCCTTTCCAGCTGGTCCTTGTAAGAACGTTGTAATACAGAAGTGGTTCCTGAGTTTGCTTATTGACTCCTCCCGCCCAAACTCCCTCACCTTTTCTATCATGTCTTTTAGATTGTAAACCTGTAGCCAGGGCCTATCTTATTACTGATCTTTGCTCCGGGAGCCACTTTTTGGCTGAATGGTGGGGGTAAAAATACTTTAATTAAGTAAATAACACTTGTTGTATTCTCCATGTGGTCTGGGAAGATCAACAAATGTGTTGTCTACATTAATATGTGATAGTGATTCACATGAGTGATTAACTGTGCATAAACTTGCATAAAAAAATAAGAGAGAAAATTTAAAAAATGTGCAGAGACACAAAATGTACAGATCAAAGGGAAAAAATGTGTAGTTCCAAAAGAACATTGTGCAGTTCCAAAATTCAACTCCTGCAAAAGTAAAAGTTGTCTTTTGTTAGCTGATGGAAATGTGATTGGTAATGAAAAAAGTATGCAGATCAATCTACACATTTCTTCTCCTGCTGCTAGACATTCCCCACAGACTCCACTGCTAGTCTCCACAGAGTGTTCACCAATGTTTCGAAGATGAAGAGAATCATTCTAGAACGTGGTGATCCCTTTCCTGGAATGTCATATGAGGTTGTCAGTACTATGATCAGAACAGTGTGATGCCAGAAATATCCAATACAACATTCTTAACAGGGACCTTATTAGGGCAAAGTTCCATGAAGCATTTGTGTCTGAAAGTATCATCATCATTAGGGATGGGTGGGTGCCCCCCCGGTCCAGGTTCTCTGGGCGCCTGCCCAGCCCCTGTCCCCGCTTGCATGTAACTGGTCCTACATTGCAGCTCCCCACTACTCTCTGCGCCACCCGCACTCACCTGGGCAGCCTCGTCAAGCTCTGAAATCCCCGTTTTTTGGAAAATAAAATGGCAATCGCGAAAATGCGCATATTTGTGTATATGCAAAATGCGGCTATGAATCGCCCATATACTCAAGATTACAGGCATTTGTTTATCTGTAATCTTGCACATATGAGCCATTCATGGCCCCATATGTGGAAATATGTGCATTTTCACTATGCGTATATTTGCATATGCACAGATATGTGTGCATATACCCAAAATGGGGCTGTGAATGGCTCACAAAAGCAAGACTACAGGCAAGCAAATGCCTGTAATCTTGCCTATGTGGGCTATTCACAGCCCCATTTTGGGTATATACAAATATGTGCTTTTTCGTGATTGCCATTTTTCCTGGAAAGTGGTGATCGTGGAGCTCAATGCCACCACCTGGTTCAGTGCAGGTTGCTCAGTGAGCATGGGCAGGGGGTGAGCGCAGGCAGGGGCTCGGTGTGGGCAGAGGGGTTCTGCTGGGTTCCCAGACAGAACTGGATGCCCACGCCATCCCTAATCATCATAACACAGCAACCAGTCTGGTTCTCAATGGTGGTGGAACCCCTTCTTGAAGCTATTTAACGATTCTGACAAGTACAGCAAGACAACCTTAAGGGACAAAATGATTGAGCTTTGAGAAGAGAAAAATATTCTGTCTAGATATATTGTTGTAATCAAAAGTCAGCCACATGTTGACTTCAAAGAATCACCTGGGAAGTACTCAACTCTTCCATGATCCCTCTTCACTCTCTATGGAAACCTACTCTGTCTCCTTATGTAAAAGAAGTGAAAAGTCAACCATGGTCTAGATCACACATGCACACTGCGCTTTTCTTGCCCACTCACACAGCACTCCAGTCAACAGAGCAGCTCATTCAGGTAATCTTAGTAGACACACCAAAAGCTACCAGAGGTGTCCTGCTATCATTGAAGGCTATTCTGTGCCTCTCGAGACAGGAGGACTCTCTGTTTTCAAGAAGCAAAGTTTTTAGCTGCACTTGACCTGTCAAGTCCAGTTGCTTGTGGCCAGGAGAAGCAGGAAGACAGGAGTCAAATCAGCAGTGAAAATATGTCTGAAGTACTATAACATTTGTCTCTTTAAGGGAGCATGAGTCATGGCTTCTGTCTCTTTGTGGTGTGTGGAATATGTGGTAGAAATATTAGGATTTCTTAAGGGTTGACTTTGATTGCTCCAAGAATGGATGTCGTCTGTAGATACTGTGTCCACCTGGGATTTTGTTTCCCTCTTGTCCTTAATTTTAAACAAAAATATCTCTCACTCCACATAAGGTTTTACTGGAGTTTTGGATGCCTCTTGTGTGAAGCTTGGATAGAACAGTCCTCTGCATTTGTGCTGTCGGATTCCCATTTCTGAGATTTTCCTTCACTCTATGTCAGCTTCTAAATGTCATGGAATGTGACTCTAAGCAATTGAGCATGTACGCATAGTTGCACACACAAGGAAAATGCACAGGGGTGTTGCAGAGTAGGGATGTACGAAAATCACTTACCTGTTCGTGGATTATGTTTATGGGGGGGGAGGCGTTCCGTCCCTCCCCCTAGAATCCTGGACGGGGGGGAGGCGCTCCGTTCCTCCCCCGCAGAATCCTCCATGGCTGGCTGTGCGCCGCAGCAGCTCCGTGGAGCAGCCGGCCAGGCCCAGCCAGGCCAGAGCCGTCCGCAGCCGGATTTCCGGCCGCGGAGGGCTCTGGGGGAAAAAAAAATGCATACGCAAATGGCGGCGGCCAGCTATGGCCGCCTCCATTTGCATTCCTTATTTTTGACTTCTTAATCTATGTAAATAATTGCGTAGACTAAGACAGCAAAAATAAGGGGGACGCAAATAGCGTAGTGGACGCTATTTGCGTTCCCCTTATTTTCGCCGTCTTAGTCTACGTAATTATTTACGTAGACTAAGACGGCCCAAAATAAGGAATGCAAATGGCAGCAGCCATAGCCGCGGCCATTTGTGTATGCCTTTTTTTTTTTTTAACCGAGTCGTTTTAGGCTACGTAAGTTTTTACGTAGCCTAAAACGTCTAGGTAAAAAAAAAAAAGGTGTACGCAAATGGCGGCAGCCGTAGCCACCGCCATTTGCATAAGCCTTTTTTTTTTTTACCCAGACATTTTAGGCTACGTAAAAACTTACGTAGCCTATCACGTGTGTGTAAAAAAAAGAAAAAAGAGAACTGCAAATGGCGGCAGTGGTGGCAGCCGGTCAGAAGACCAGCCGCCGCAGCTGCCGCCGCAGCCGCCGCTGCCCGGAAGATCCGCCCCAGGTAAGTCTCTTCCCGGGGGGATCCGTGGGGGGGCAGGGGGGCAGGCCGTTCTGCCACAGATTTCGGGGGGCCGAATGCACTGGCATTCGGCCTCCCCAAGATCCGTGGTGGAATTCTCTGCCATCCCTATTGCAGAGGCATGCACTATGGACATGAATTACAGTCACATACGACTCTGCAGTTCCAAATGTTCCTTCAAAAAGAGAGGGAACAAACAAATAAGTCCCTTTTAGCACAGATCTAGCCATCTTCAACAAATATTTTTTTCATAAAGTTTACATTGTCCACTAAATATTATTCATAATAAGAACACATCCAGGGAGGTAAGACACGCCAGCTTGTTACAGAGAATTTGTCATAGATCATTTCAGACTGAGTTGTCTGTTCCCCAATTAATATTCACTTACCAAGGAAAAGAGCAAGAAGTTAACGTCACAGATATGTACAATGACAGAATTAAGTGTGCATGTTTCAGAGCATTATCATTAATATAATTAAAGCCAATTTCATTTTCCTAATTAGATCTTTCTTATAGAGGCTGGGAAAATCACTGGTGATAGTTTAGCAGTCCAGCTTGACTGGAATGAAAACCGAAAGGGGATTAACCACTCAGTAGCAGAAATCTTGATTTTGAAAGGATTCCAAAGCAAAAAAAAAAGAACTTTTTTTTTCCACCTAGGCATTTACAAAATCTCCCTGAGAAATTTCACTAATCTTATCTTATTGACCTTCCTTAAGCTTTCATCAGAATTCTTGAGATGGTTTTCCTCAATAGAAATCTCAAACTTCAAATCAGATTTGGTTTTAGGTGAATTGTAGTGGCAATCACCTGAAGAGTGAGGTAAAAATGCTTAAAAGAAAATATGAGGTGAATTCCTGGGGATTTTCATTATAGTCTTATCAAAACTCTTTTCTCTTCCCTCAAGATTTCTCAGGTGCTTTGCCTAGGTTGAAAGAAACCTATCAGTTTTCCTCAGATTTTCCCCTTGTTGAAACATGGATGATGCATCAATTATCCACTAGTACTATATGAAAAATTCTTCCATTTCTCATCTATCTTCTATCTATCTTCTGTTCTATCTCTCTATATAGAAGGGTTTGTTTGTATGTCCTCGATGGACTCGAAACCATACATACAATTGTTATGAAACTTTTAGAATTTGTCCTACCTATTTCTGGGATGGTTTTAGGTATAGTGAACATTCCACCTGCCATCCTGAAATAAAATTGTGGCCAATCCAAATTTTTGAAGATTTATAGCTTCAATACCATTTGATTGATTTCAACCAAATTTGGCATGACTATTCAGCACTGCAGTGAGGAAATTTTAACCATACAAAAATTGTGTCTGTCATCTTGAAACAAAATGGTGACCAATCAAAACTTTCCAAAACTGGGAATTTAATAGAAACAGAAGTAAAATTATGATCACTGGAAATTTAGGGATTTTAGTTAACTCCATTGAAGAATTAGTGTCCAATGTTCACCCTGGAACTGAGAAATTAGCAACTAGACCCATGTCATGGTTATGTGAAAGACCTATTTTAGTTTCAGAAAAGGATATGGCTGCAATGGTTAATGAGCTTATCATGGACACTGACAAAAGAATTTATTATTCTATAGATGCGGTAGTCAATGTGGACAAAACCATCCACTACCCTGTAGAGTTCCTAAATTCACAGAATCCACCTCAGTTGCTTTAGCACAAATTACATTTAAAGGTGGAAACACCAATAACACTTTTGCGCAATTTAAGACCACCAATGTTGTACAATGGGATGTGCCTTCAGGTAAAGACCCTAAGGTCCCACATGATTGAAGTCACAGTTTTAACTGGGTGTGCTATGGGTGAAACTGTATTTGTCCCTAGAATTCTGATAATTCCTTCAGATTGTCCATTACATTTTAAATGAATAGTTTCCAGTTAAACCCTGCTTTGCTATGACTATTAACAAATCACAGGGGTAGTCACTGAAATTTGCCATTTTGGGCTTGCAGACTGACTGAGTGGTTTTCATGGACAGCTTTACATTGTATGTTCCTGTGTAAGTTCACCCCACAATTTGTTTATTTTCATACCCAATGGAAGAACAGCCAACGTACAAAGAGGGTCTCTTAATTTTAATTTGCTTGTAGGGAATAGACTGTTAAATGTAATTGATTACAATTGACCCCCAAGCAACAGCCTCACTTCCTGACCTGTAGAATGGTAACAGTTACCTAACTAATTCTGTTGCTGTGAGCAAGAAGGAGATAATTTTTGGTTGCTTAGGCCTTAGGGATATCTGGGAGTCAAAAGAAAAATAAATAATGCATTTCTAATAACTGCCTTTGAACGAAAAATGAATCATGTTAAGTATACAATAAGAATGAGAGGATTCTCATTCCAGTCCTTTGTTATTTCTCTGCATTTCTCTGCTCTGCATTTCACCTCTTTTGAATTCAGATTTAACTATTTCTAAACTCAATTCTGGAATTGGGAGCTTGCGTAGTTTGTTGCTGCTTTCAATAATTTCCCTTCCTTCACATCTTCTTTCCGCAAACAGTGCCAAAAAGAAGAAGAAGAAGAAGAAGAAGAAGAAGAAGTCTTGATGTGACTGTATGTATCATTGCATCAAGATACTGCTTGTGCATATCATCTCTTGATGTGCATATCATCTCTTGCACATTGATGTACAACATGAAAAGGATCTTCATGGCAACAAATGTACAATCACATCAAGATTGTTTTCCTTTTCAGTGCTTTATCAGTGCACACAAATGCACACACACATTGGTAAACCTCCACATACACAAAAACCACAGAGAATGATCCGATCAAGGTGGTTGTTGTTGTTGTTGTTGTTGTTGTTGTATTTGCAGTGTTTCATCAATGGGCACATGCACACTGGCAGTACAGAGAGGGGGGAAATGAGGAGACTAAAAATTGTAACCAACTGCACATGTGTATTACACTGCAAAAGCTCCCCTTTAGAAATAATACCAGTGAGTTCTGATGTAATTACCAGTGAATGCAGTTAATTCAGTACTCTAAAATACTGGATACTTAAAATGAACAAAATTTTGGAAGCATTCTTAGGTCATCACAGCAACGTATATGGGGTTTACAGAGCCAGCTCTACCATTAGGCAAATTTAGGCAGCCACCTTGAGCCACTAATTTCAGTGTCATGAATGGACAGCAAATGGGCAGTTATTGAATATATTATTATTGTATTGTTACTGCAGGGGAAGGGGAGAGGCACTTGGGAGATTTCCTGTCTCGAGCGGTAACATACCTTGACTGGGCATATTTTATTTTATGTATGCATTTATTACATTTCTATACTGCCCAATAGCTGAAGCTCTCTGGATGGTTCACAAAAATCAATCAATCAATTAAATCAATTTCCTCACTGCCTTTCAAGACCATAATTTCCCAAGGTAGATTACAGAATACAAAAGACAATAAAATTCCCAAACACAATAAAGTTATATTGAATATAAACAGATTCCGGAGTGGTGAACAACAAGAGATAAAATGTACAAAAGATAAAAAGAATGAAACATGATGTTAAAATTATGCTTTAAAAAACAGAGTGCCAATAAAACCAAAGCTGGTTAACCAAGGAAGTCTTCCTGGAAAAGTGCTGTGTTCAGAAGGCACTGGAAATAACCCAGTGTTGTTGGCACCTGCCTGAGTGACCTCCAGAGGCAGGGAGTTCCCTTGGAAGGGAGCTACCACCCTAAAGGCTCTTCTCCAGGTGGATTCCAATCAGGCCATAGGCCCATGTGGAACCACCAGGAACAAGCCCTCTGATTACTTCAGTGACTGGGCAAGTTGGTAAGGGAGAAGGTGCTCTGTCTCAGGCAGCAAGAGGTCTTGGGCCAGCCCTGGGTTTATGCAATAAACAACCATCAGCCCTTAAATCTCTCCTGGCAGAGACATCTTCAATTTCTGAGCACTAATTTTAGCTAGCAACCACATGGAAAACATACTTTCTGTTTCTTCCCATAGAAACTTGATTCACAGCTCCATTGTGGTTTAACATCAGTTTCTCTGATAAACATTATTTAACTACTTGCCAGTTCTCACTGATAGGGCTATAAAATGTGATTCAGTGAACAGAAGCTCAATGAATAACAGCTCAGTTCTAAAATACAATTGAGCCCTAGGTCTCTTATCTTTCTATATCTGCAACAAGCACTCTGTTCAATCACAAGATGCTCAAATGTGTAAAATGCATTTTTAGGTGGCTGTTAGTCATTCTTTATATGATGTGAGCAAACTTCAAAAAGATGGCCCTTTTAAAAAGTATTTGCTGCTTCAAAGAATTAAAGAATTTCCTGGCATTTAGCTACATCTGTAAATTCACCATTAGTGCTCTTATAATACTGTGTTCAAGCAGATATGTGACAGTTTAGTCACAGCTTATCCAGCTACAGTTTAGTGTCATTAGCTAGCCCTGTATTTCAACTTTGTGTTTGCCAATATTTCTATCCAGTGATGCACACCCTCTTTACCCTAGGTTCTCTGTGTTGGTTGATGATATAGCCTATATATATTTGAGTGTGAGTGTGTGTGTGTGTATGTGTATGTGTGTATGATACTTAAAGATGAAAAAGTTATGGTACTACAACAAATTGTGCATTCCTTTAAGGAGTCTGCTTCATCGCAAAAAGGATAAACACATAAAGATATAATATTTAGTTTTCCCTTCCTTCAGGGTTCCATTTCCCACACATTCTTTGGGCAGCCAGCTTTCCACATTACTTGGATATGGGAAAGCTTCCTGTCTGGGGGTTGGATCCAGGATCTGCCTTCTGTGAGAGGAAGGGACCTTTCTTGAGATGTAAGGCTCCTCTCACAGAAGGTCTCTCCACCTGATTTTGGTGATCTCCCTCCCCACCACCACACACACACACCAGAGCTCACCCCATTCAGCAGTGTGTCTGCGTAGCGTTTTTAGGGGGCTGGGGGGTTGTTTTGGGAATGAGTGAGCAGAAGTGCAGTTGATACAGTGTAAATCTGGATCCAACCTTTTATTTTTCTAATCCCTGGAGATGAGTCACATTGCATGACCACTTATACGAGGAGTTATTTCCAACCCTTCATGTTTGAAAAAGAACGTAAAGAAAACAAACTTCAGATATGGAAACAGTAGGCCTGTGCTGAACGTTCTTTTAAGAACATGTATAGCACACCTGTGGAGGCGTGGGAAGGTTGTGAGGAGCTGCCAGGGTGAAGAAATTCTCAAGATATTATTCAGGGCAGTTTCAAGGGAAGGATACTTACAATTTTAGGAGTCTGTGAGTCACTTGGTACTGGCAGCAATCTCCCCCCTCCCCCCATCTCAGATCCTTTTTGCCTACTGGGAAAGGAAGTTGCATCATGATGTAGTGTCCTTTATGGTGCACTGTCTGTGTGTGTGTGTGTGTGTGTGATAGTTGCTCCCAATGTACTACTGTATGGCATAAAGGATGCTATGTCATGATGTAGCTTACTTCCTGAGATGCATTGTGGGTGAGAATGGCCTCCTATCTGGGAAGGTTGCTGCCCCCATTTTCCTACATCTGTGCCCATTTGTTTTTTTTTAAAGAAATAAAGGTGTAAAAACAAAACAAAGAGAAGCCGTCATCTGTGACTCATGGACGTATAAAACTGTCCCTCCTTGTCTCCTGCTCTCAAAAGTCACAAGAATTCCTTTGCCTCCAAGAATGTTATTGTGAAGGTGATGAGGCACTTTCGCACCAGCCTTAGATAATGTGAAGGTGATGAGGCACTTTCGCACCAGCTCATATATCTCCCAGAGCTAAGCTGTTTTTGCACATTACACTTGATGCATGGAAACTGGGGATCTGTTATGGAATCAAGTGCTCTGGTTTGATTACTCATGAGTAGGTCCAAGCAGAGCCTGCTCAATATACATTTTAAGCACTCACCATTGCCTCTGAATCACCACCCTCTCCTCCTGTTCCCCCAGAGCCACCCCCTCCAAACTTAACTAGGGCAGTGAGAAGAAGGGAATACAATGGAAGATTAGAAATTGGCATGAATAGCATTTGTATTCCCAGTGCTCTCCTCAGCAGGAAAAGACATTGTATTGAGGAGCAGACTTACCACATCTCCTGCCCCTGGGAAAGTTGGGAAAGCAGTTAAAGGGGGAGGTACCGGTGGGCGTGTGAGCGCCCACAAGGGTTTTGCATGGGGCATGTGCAAAATATTGATTTTTGCTTGTGGGGTGCACACAAGGTTGAGACTCTTCAGTGTGAACCGAAGGATGCCTGTGCATCTCTAATGTCCCTGGGTCCAGGAAATATGTCAAGTGAACCTGAATGTATAGTAGTTGCTGGATCCACCACACATATCACATGATATAGATAGAAAATACTGCCTTAAGCATTTTGTCAACTGCCTCCCCAAGCTGAGTATCAGTCTAGCTTTTGTATTCTGGTTGGGTAGAGTCCCCCCCCCCCCCCGTAGAATTGCTTTGGAATATATTGGACACCAACATGTTCTAGTCTGTGTCCAGAGTCTTCCAGAACGTGCTAGGCCTCAGCATGCATGCCCCCAAAGGCCTCTATGCCAACACGGAAAAATGACACTGTCAGAGCAGAGGCGTATTATTATTATTTATTATTTATTTATAGCATTTACCTTTTTTCCTCTTGCAAGGAACCAAGGCAGCTTATGTTATCCTCCTCCTCTCCATTTTTATCCTCACAATAACAACCCTGTGAGGTGGGTTGGGCTGAGAGAGAGAGAGTCTGACTGGCCCAAAGTCACCCAGTGAGCTTCCATGGCCGAGTGGGGGCTACAACCTGGAACTCCCGGCTCCCAGTCCAACACTCTCGCCACTACACCACACTGGCTCTCCACACCACTGACATGCAATTATATTCTCCTTACTTTAATATTTTCAGGAGGTATAAGTAAACAAAGCTTTGATGACAAGCCTTCTAACACTTTGGACTAGAGCCTCTTTACACAGGCCATCCCTGAGTTTTAGCTATAGTTTTATTGTTCAGCAGTGATGATTTTACTGTATTTTATGGTTATATTATTATTATTTTTATTGCTATTATTATTACTAATTTTGATAATTTTATTGGAAAGTGGTATACAAATCTGCACAATAAATAAATAAATAAATAAATAAATCTATAAGCCAGGGGTGCAGAATCTCTTTCAGCCTGAGGGCCTCATTCCATTTCAAAGAAGCTCTTGGGGGCCACATTCCAATAGTGAGTCAGACCAAAAACAAAAGGGGTGGACCAAAAATATCAGCATATTTTAGCTTTAAGCTCTTACTGTCAGTAACAGCCTTAGGAGAGACATTTTGACTCTTAAGAACTGGAGTGGGGGAGGAACTGCACAAAAGCTGGAAACCCACCAAATGACAGCTAGGGATGTACGAATCCCACTCACCTGTCCGTTCTGGGTAGGGATGTACGAAAGTCACTTACCTGGTCTCGCAGCTTGCTTTGCGGTGGGGGGGAGGTGCTTCGCTTCTCCCCCCAAGTTCAGGCCGGGGGGGGGGAGGCTTCCCGCCTCGCCCGGCCGCGAAATTAAAAGTTAAAAAAACAACAAAACGCCCCAGTGATAGGCTACGTAACGATTTACGTAGCCTATCACGGCTAGATTTGCAAAGTCAGCTGTGATAGGTTACATTAATCGTCACGTAGCCTATCGCGGGTGACTTTAAAAAAAAAAGTGCATACGCTAATGGCGGCCCCCATGGGGCGCCGCCATTTGCGTTCCTTATTTGGTCCCTGTAGTCTACATAAAGATTTATGTAGACTATGGCAAAAATAAGGGCAACGTTGCCCTTATTTTCGCCATAGTCTACATAAATCTTTACGTAGACTACAGGGACCAAATAAGGAACGCAAATGGCGGCGCCCCATGGGGGCTGCCATTAGTGTATGCACTTTTTTTTTTAAAGTCACCCGTGATAGGCTACATGATGATTAATGTAACCTATCACGGCTGACTTTGTAAATCTAGCCGTGATAGGCTACGTTAATCGTTACGTAGCCTATCACGGGGGCGTGTTGTTTTTTTTTACTTTTCTTGTAATGGCGGCGGCGGCAGCCGGTCAAAAGACCGACTGCTGCCCCCGCCCCTGACGAAGACCTGCCGAACTGCCGCCGGGACCCGCCGCCGGGAGCGACATTCGTGAAAGGTAAGTCCCATCCTGGGGGGGGGCGGAGAATTTCTCCCCGAACCTTCGGAGGACCGAATGCGTTGGCACTCAGCCCCCCGAAGTTTCGGGGAGAAATTTTCCCCCATCCCTAGTTCCGGGGCATCAGCAGTGCAGGGGAGGCACTCTGTCCCTCCACCCAGAATCCTCCCCGGCCGGCTCCGCTCTGTGGTGACTCCATGGAATACTGCTGCCGGGCTGCTGTGGCCACAAATGGTGGCCGCTACACCATTTGTGTGGTTGGCTTTTGCTGTGATAGGCTACGTAAGTATTTATGTAGCCTATCATGGCAAAAGGCAGCCACGCAAATGGCAACCACTATGACGGCTGCCATTTGTGGCTGCAGCAGCCCGGCAGCAGCTGGGAGACCAGCCGGAGCTGCTGCCATTGCTGGAGCCACCGCCGTCGCATCCGCCACCAGGTAAGCTCCGTCCCGGGGGGATTCCGCGGGGGGGGGGAGGCTATTCCGCCACAGATTCTGGGGGGGGGCGGATTCTAAAGAATCCAGCTTCACTGGAGTCCATGGCAGAATTCTCTGACATCTCTAATGACAGCTGATTAGGGGGATGGGTTGGGCCAGGAGAAAGGAGCATGGCCATAGGGGAACCTTGGAGGGCCAGTTTTGTCTCCCAGGTCTAAGGTTCTGCACCCCTGCTATAAGAAATTTTATTTTCCTTTTCCCAGAATCTTTCTCCTGAAATTCCCTATTTTACTTTAAATTCTTCTAGACTATTTGAGCCACTTAGTCCATATGTTGAGTATTTTATACCCCCCCCACACACACACACACAAACACACACACATCTAATCTCTGCAGTAATACACTGGAGCTGCAGATTAATTAGAGAAGATAGTATTCTGTTACACTTGTGTAAAAATCATAACACATGCCTGAAAAGTGTTCATTAAGTCTTCAAACTAAAAAGCTGTTGCCTTGGCTTATGTAAGTGAGCTGCTAACTTAAGAAATGCAATATTTTAGCTTTGTGACACACTAACTAGTCATTAGCGCATATGTACCAGGCTTCATACACTACAGAAAAGCAGTGCCAAGAATTTCTGAAAATAAAGGGGTATAGCATTCACACGGGGACTCATTTGACTATCTCCTGAGTAGGTGATCTCAAAGGAATTTGCTTTATTTAGAGAAGGCTTTTCCTAGACATCCTTCCCTGTACCTCTTTTTCAGCACCACACTGCCCATTTACTTCTGATTCTAGAATGAGTTCCTTGCCCATCAGTAACTGGATCAACTAGGTTGGGATTTGGGAGGATGCTGACACAGAAGGTGTCAATGCTGTTGACCCTGCAAGTGATTTTGTTGTCCCTATAGGAACATTGGAAGCTGCCTTATACTGAGTCAGACCCTGGATCCATCTAGCCCAGTACTGTTGACACTGACTGGAAGCAGCTCTCCAGGGTTTCAGGCAGGTGTTTTTCCAGGCCTACCTGGAGATGCTGGGGATTGAAACTGGGACCAACATTACTGGAATTATATGGGGACTTATGATGCAACAATGGACTCATACAGCAATGGGCCCTAGGAAGATCATAAACCACTCTCCAGGTCCCACATAGTCAGAACCCATGGTTACAGAAAATATTGCAGTGGTGAGGACCTAACATCATGAAACAACATCATAGGTTAACAATCTAGGACAGAGAAGTAGGTTTATAGGACAAGTAGAGTGAGTTAAACTATACCTCAGTAGTAGAGCATTGGTTTGGCAAGCTGAACATTCCAGGTTCACATCCTGATGTTTCCAGTTAAAACAATCTCAGGTTGCAGGGCTGGAAAAGACATCTACCTGAGACCTTCTAGTAGGGCTTGCTCAAGGAATTTTGTCTGCCTAAAGCAGGGGTGAGCAACATTCTGCCCGTGGGCTGCATATGGCCCAACATGGCCATTTGTGAAGCCCCCACACACTGCTGCCACTGCCATTGCCACCACTGCCACCGCCATCACCACACCCCAAATCCCAGTGATTCTGCTGGGAAACAAGCCTGTTTGGCAAGCTGTCAGGAGTGCAATTCTGCTGGGATCCATCATCCACCATGATCCAGAGCAGAACCACTGTTTCTGCAGAGAAACAGAATTGCACTGTGCAGGGATCAAACATCCTGTTTCACTGCAGAATGGGCCTCCTGCTTATCCGCCCATGTGACTTGTCCCACCACAGGGAGGAAAAGTAGCTTGGGAAAGTGAATTTGAGCAGGACAGGGGGCTGAGACAGACATTTTAAAGCACCTCTTCCCCACGCATCAGTCTTCTGCCAGGCTGCAGTCACCTGTAATTGCTTTTTGGTTAGAGAAATAATAGTTTGGGCAAAGTTACACATGCACCATTTGAACCTAAGTATAAGTCAAAAGTATGTCTCCAATTTCACAATGTGGAGGGTCACATTATGGTGACTTTAACCATTTCTATAATAATAATAGCAGAATGCATGCTAGTTTTTAATGAATCATGAGGAAAGACATGCCCGTTTTTAATGAATCCTCATTTTCCTTCCACATTGATCTGTTGCCACTAGTTCCATTTCTTGTTAAAATTGTTTTCATTTGGCTAAGTAGTTTACGTTGTTGTTGTTGTTGTTGTTGTTTAAAGAATGTTTCCATCGCCAGACTGATGGGGTTCTCTTACCTTTCTTAATTTCCTTCAAATTAGCTACATTATTATTTAAAATAACTCATAATGGTGACCTTTCATGAACCTTTGTTTTCTGACTTTGCCTTCTTCTCCACATTGACTAATACTAGCAATTAATGAATGTAATTACGTCCTTTCCATTGTAGTTTGGGTGTAAGGACTGTTGTACAAATACTGGTCATCTAGAATTTTAAATATAACATTAACAACTGAGTTTTTGCTAATTATAATAGACAAATTTTATTAATAAGCACACATCATTGCAAGATGTCAGTGAAAGTTCAACTGTATTAATTTTCTCCTTGGCAGCACAAGAAATAAGAAACATAATGAATCCTCTGTTTTTCACACATGCTGCCAAACCTAGAAGTATCTAAGGTATGAACATTACGGCATTACAATCAGTTACAAATGCCACCATTTACAGGGAAACAACAACTGGCAAAGCAATATGAACAAAGGTGACTACTGCACCGTAATTTTATCATGGTTGCGGCAACTTATGAGTCCCACCAATGCTAGGACATGTGTGTACATCTTTAGAGCTAATCTATGCATGCTAAGAAATTGTACTTCCTGGGACTTCACCATTTCAGGCTGCAGGTGTGAGGTCACATGTTTGTCTTCCCACATACTCTACATAAAGAACTCTGTGCATGTAGAACAATATCATGACAAGGAGAAGATCAGGCTAGAAACTTGTCATGCTACTTTTCCATGTAAAGTGAGTCACTGATTTCTCCCATTGGCAGCCTGAAATGGGACAGTTCCCAGGAACATAGTTTCCAGTCTCAGGATATGATTGCCCCCTAGTAATTTCACCAATAATAGGGAAAAACTCTCCCAGGAAGCTGGATAGATAGGTATATCCTCAAGGCCCAATATAGCAACATAATAGGGCCTATCAAGGAACGGTCCAGTCCCTAATAACTCTGGTGGTTGGACTGGGTGGGTGTGCGTGTTACCAACATCCCCTGCAGTGTGAAGCATGACCAGTTGGCTTTCTCACACTGATTCTACATATTGACTCCCTGTCCCTGCAACCTATTGCTGTGGCTGCTTGTAACATGCCATGTTGTGGACTATCATTCTTTTAGCATATGTGTATATGAATTAGGGATTATTTTGGAAGTGGTGATTCCTGACTCAAAATCTCATTGATGGATATACTAAGTGGACTTCAGTCTCCTTCCAGCAGTATCTGCAATGATGCTAATTTTATGGATGCAGTAACTAGGTAAGTTCTCTTTCTGTCATATCTGCATTCACCAGGGACTGATTGGTTGCAGATGACTTTCTACAGTAACTGTCAGTCAAAGGCAGTCATCTCTCCAACTCTGATTTAAATTGCCCTCCCTGAAAAGATTGTTTAAAAATGAGTTACCTCATATTCATGTAAGAGACCCAACTTCCTTCCTTCCT
Source organism: Heloderma suspectum (assembly GCF_057233095.1). Lineage (NCBI taxonomy): Eukaryota > Metazoa > Chordata > Lepidosauria > Squamata > Helodermatidae > Heloderma > Heloderma suspectum. The sequence goes on from NC_139458.1 coordinate 196,327,127, forward strand.
TCCTTCCTTCCTTCCTTCCTTCCTTCCCTCCCTCCTCCTTAATTGTGGATTAATCATATGTCCATATGTTAGGACTGGAACAGTCATCTTATGGCCCCCAAACATCTTCTAAAGAATATTAACAGAGTTCATATGGGAATTCATCGTAGCATTTGTAGGCCAAAGGGAAACTCTTGCCAGTTTAGAAAATATTTCCCGTGCTGTGTGTCACACAGTCTTCCCCAACCTGGTGCTTTCTGGATGTGTTGGACTACAACTCCCATTCACCCCTGCCAGCATGACCATGGCATAACATGTGATGCGGATACCTCTTTCTTGTTACAAATTCAGGTTTGAGTACTCCTGCATAGCTTCAGCCAATCCAGCAATTCACTTTGCCTGCTGGAGGAGTGAGCGTGTGCTCCTTCCCTCCACCATGTCCAGAATATTAACGTGCTTTATGTGGAGGCAGAATCAGTACCTTTCTTTCCCCTCAAAAAGGAGAGGGAGAGAAGCCCATGCAGCTCTGGCCAGTGTGCAGATGGACTTATTTCATGTGGAACATCTACTTTACCCATGGTCATTGGGATGCATCCTCCATTATGGGAAGATGATGGCCTAGAGTATTGACAACAGTAATGAGTCACTACGGTGTGACCTAGAATGTTGTGACCTGCTACAGGGCAAACACAGAACGATTTGTGGGAAGAAACACCACCCACAACCTTTTCAAAGCTATGCAGGAAATAGTTTTGAATGCCAACATTCAGTGTCTAATTTGATATTCTTTCCTTTCATACCAGGGTTCCTATGGGAACTCGTCTTTCCACTAAGGTACAACATAATTCATATCCAAAACACAGTGCTAGACTGTAATTCTACTCAAGCCTTTTCAAAACATATATGCTTTGAAACACAGACACACAGACACAGACACAGACACACACCTTTCCCTATAAGTCCTGCAAGTGCTTAATTGGTTACAGGTGGTATGGCTTGACAACCATTTCACCTCCCTATTCTGCTTTCTATCATCATCATGAGGTTGGGTGGATCTGTATTTAGTCATACTTAGAGTTGACCCATTGACATCAATGATACTTGAGTGAGTGGCTATCTTCATTCAGTCATTCATTCAGTTAATTGATGAATCCCTCTATAGCTGAAGCTCTCAAGATGACACAGGCTGAATCTACACATAGCAGTTATACTGTTACCATACTGTTATCATAACCATTGGTGCGCATGACACCAATAGGCAGCAATGGTTACGATAACGATATGATAACGGTATAACTGCTATGTGTAGATTCAGCCATACATAATTAAAGCAAAACAATAAAAAAATGGTGAAGCCACTAAGACACATTAAAAGGTATTATTTTAAGATCAGCCAAACAAATTCAGCATTTAATAGTGATAAATATCTGACCAGCTAAAAACAGAAAAGATGGTTTTAAAATGCAGCATTGATTACACATATTAAAAACAAAGCAAGCAGCAGTTAAAAATGTTTTTTTAAAGGCCTGCTTATGAGTAGGCACTCATGGAATCTCACCAAGTGTGTGGGCACTTGGAGCAGAGCCTCAGATGACGATCTCAGGGCATAGGCGGGAACATATATTCAGTCTAACTTGAGTCCCATTGATTTCAATGGGCCTACTCTAAGTATAACTAAATTTGGATCCAACTGTATTTGTTTTGGCTAATATGAGGACTTTCACAGACTTTCACACACTGAAAGGGAAGAGCACTATGGTATCAGTAAGTAAAAAAATCATGTATGTATGTGTGCGAGTGCAGAGGCTCTTCTCTGAGGTGTGTTTGGCAACTTCATTGTATGTATTTCATCAGCAAGTCAAGATGCACTTTCTTATCCAGGCCTTCTGGAAGTGGCTGCAACTTTTGGATTATGAGCTGAAATAGGGCTTTGATGGTGGTTGTAAGTTGTTTGATGTTGATTTATTGCTATATATGTACTCCACTGTGGCATGCTCGCCTGAGTTCCACCTTTTCCCCAGCCTCCACCTCTGAAACTGAGAAACAAACCCCTCAGGAAATGCCTGCTTTCACCCGAATCAATAGTTCCCACTTACACCCAAGCCTCAGCCCTTTTGCTCTCTCTGTGTTCCAGAGAAACTCAATATGACCAATTGGTTCTCTCAATCCCACTACAGGAGAAGTAACAAGGAAACAGATTTAATAATGGTGGCATAACAATTCAATAAACACTTGGGAGTCTGTACAATAAATAAATAAATATTTACTTGTAACACAAGTTATATGTCATTATTATTCATTAACGTTTGGTCCTAACTTCGTTACCTACTTTACCCCTTCTAAAATCCTATACATAACCCCCCTTATAATAACTAGATGTTGCTTCTAACTTCCTTATCTGTCAGTTGGTTCCGTTTGGAACCTCAGAATCCTCACACACACACACACAAGCCTCTTCCACCTTTCACTCACTCACTATCAGTTAACTCTATCTTACCTGGGTCACATTTAGCAATGAAAACACATATATTTACATAACATGCATATGTTACACCTACCCTGGGTCCATAAGGTGAAACAGTGGCCAATATATCTAAATGATAGACAGACAGACGGATATAGATAAACATCAGCAGTTCTAGCAGTCATGCATCATCTATCCCACCTTGTAGCAGCTTTCTAAGATTTGAAGCAAAGGACTTTCCTAGGACCTGCTACCTGGGATTCTTTTAATCGGAGATGCTGGAGACTGTGGAGAGTGGACCTGGAATTGTCTCCATGAGAAGCATATTCTCAACCCCTTCCCTTCCCCCTAGATTTACCCAGTCAGTTATCCCTTGCCCAGTAAAGTGGTATATCATTTTGTGAGTTTTGGTGAGAATTCCACTATTTTATTTTTTTTGTATTTTCTGAAAATTTATATCTAGATGCAATGCCCGGTTTGTTGAAAGGAACTTCTTCTTCAACTGTTAGATTTTGGTGGGGTAAGGGGTACAATCTGCCCTGGACTGCAGGGTTTACCTGCATTTAAACCATTTAGCCCTCAGTAATCTTGTAGGGAAACAGCCAAATATTGTACTGTACCAACAATTTCTTCCACATTGTATTTGAGCTTTCTAATCCAATTTGATAGAAAAGAAATTGCATCTAGCAATGGGCAAACTCACCCTTGTCTTTACTGTGTGCTGTTTGCTGGACCCCTACCAGCCGTTTGACCCTGCTCACCCTGTGTGGCAAGCTACCAAGCAGTCCACGGGTGCCCAGCAAGCAGCACCCAGTGTCCCACTCCTCTGCCATTTCTTGTCATTCTGTACAAAATGGCAGCTTGTCCTTTTATGTAAAGGCTGATTTTACATAAATGGCAGCTGCAAAGAGGCCCATTTACGCAACATTACAGGAGTAAATGATCTAAACAGACCATTTACGCCTAAAATATTGCATAAATGGGCCGCTTTATGGCCACCATTTACATAAAATTGGCCTTTGCAGAAAAGGACAAGCCACCATTTTGCAGAGAATGGTGGCTTGGCAGAGCAACGGGGCCTTCAGCTCTTGGCCGACTCAGTGCCTGCTGGGTTGGGAAAGAGTGGCAGTCCATGGACTCCAGTCCAGGGGGTCAAGTTGGTGGTAATCCACCAAGCTCAAGCTCCCAACTGGACTCCAGGAACTGCATCTGAAAAAAGTTTCCAATGAAAATAAAATTCTGCTGAAATACTCATGAGTGGAGAATGTGGTTCTTCCCCTTACCTTAGTTATGAGGAGGCCAAGGGGTGTGTGAATGTCCTGTCTTTCATTGCACAATAGTCTCTTGGGTAGAACTGCAGCTTTCTGGAATACTGGTGCTTCAGATGCCCAGGGGAAGACATCATGAGGTAACTCCTCTCATGGGGCTTTTTCAGTTCAGGAATTGGAGGAGACAAAGAGGCTGCAGAGGTATAAAGAGGGTGTGTGTGTGTGTGTGTGTGTGTGTGAGAGAGAGAGAAAGAGACAGACAGACAGACAGAGACAGAGACAGAGAGACAGAACGACAGAGTGACAGAGCGTTCAGCTACCTTGCAGGGATAAGGAAAGTTCAAAAACACCACCAAAATAAATTCTACAGGAATTTGAAAGCAACCTGTGAATGAGTCAGAAAAGCAGAAGCTTCTCAGAGGGGAAGAAATCTTTCAGGAAACTGCAGGACGTATTTCGGCACAGGACTAAAACCAATCCTAAAGGCAGGCAAAGCACTCCTTCTCCCATTTGGTTTGAGAGAAGGGAAGGAGACAAGAACAGAACGTGCTGTCACCACCACCTCCTTCCTGCTGGTCTCTGCATCATGGAAGGAAGAAGAGTATATCTTGGATTTTATTTTTATTTTTAAAATCCTGACGTTTCAGCTTATAATAAGGGATAAACATGGTTTTCTTTGGAGCTCTCTTTGGAGAAAACTCCAAAGTTTTCTTTGGCGAAATTAAGACCATCCTTCACATCAATCATAGGAATGGATCTGTCAGTCTTAGTGTTGCTGAGATTGTCAGGTTTTTGAGGTCAATCTCATTCCACCCCATTTCCAAACGAGCTCATTTATTTATTTTTTTAAATCTGTACAGAAATAGATCTGCATTTTTTTGTAATGTATGCATTAATGTGCACATTATTCAATGTACATATTGGGGGGTGCATGCACCCTTTGACTAAAGCGTGCTTGTGTGCATTTAGGAAATGTATGCATGTTTCTTTGCACATTATTCAAATGTGCACATGTTGTGGAATGCATTTTTATTTTGTTTAATGGAATGCATCCCAAGCTCAGAAATGTATGGATTCCTCACCCCAATTTGTATTTGGGTTTCTGTTTGGGTCTGGGAGGTCTGAATTCGATAAATCCATTAAAAAAACCTGGAGCAAATTTCTCACACATCCCTAATCAACCATAGGAAAAAGGTACTGCCTGCCTATTCAAAACTAATGCACACTAAACTAATCATGGTGTTGAAAACTTAGGGATGGTGTGGGCACCTGGCTGGGTCTGGGAGTCCATCAGACTCCAACATAGAATCATAGAAACATAGAATCATAGGGTTGGAAGGGGCCTACAAAACGATCCAGTCCAACCGCTGCTCAGTGCAGGAAGCCTGATTCCCAGGCAGTCTCCCATCCAAGTACTAACCAGGGCTGACCCCGCTTAGCTTCTGAAATCATGTGAAAGCGGCTGTACATGATGCATCATCATAGAATCATAGGGTTGGAAGGGGCCTACAAGACCATCGTGTCCAACCCCTGCTCAGTGCAGGAAGCCTGATTCCCAGGCAGCCTCCCATCCAAGTACTAGCCAGGGCTGACCCCGCTTAGCTTCTGAGATCAGACGAGATGTCGAGATCAGGAACATGTTCGACCCCCCCCCCCCGATTCCAGCTTGGCAAGGTGCCATCCCTTCCTGCTGAGCCATGCAAGTGACTGGGATTTACTGGACCTGTCCACTCATGCCCAGCAACCACCCATTCTCCTTTCAAGCCGCCATCTTTTATGCAAGACCGGGCCCTATATTTTCATATATTTACTGTTGCGCACAACGGCAGCTGTAAAAGACCATTTCATTTCCACAACATTAAAGGTATCTAATTTGTGGAAATGGCCCTTTACAGCCACCCTTGTATGGAATAGTAAATATATGAAAATATAGAGCCCCACCTTGCGTAAAAGATGGAGGCTCGCATGGAGGAGCAGGCAGATGTTGGGTGCTCCCAGAAAGTTCTCTGAGCCCTCCAGGGGCTCATGCAGCCTGGCTCGCGTGCTCGCGTGAGCGAGCAGTGGGCGAGCAGCAGCAATGCTCGCATGGGCGAGCAGCAGCAATGGCTGCTCGAGCACCAGCTGAGTGCAGACTCTGAAGAGTCCATCCATCCTATGAAAACTATAGGGATGAAGTAGGGATGCACAGATGTTAAATCTGTCCCATCTATGGACTCTAGCGAGTCCATCCATCCTATGAAAGCAGGCATGAGGGCAGGAATCACCCTCCAATTGTGCTCTCTCCTTGGAAGGAAGGGAGGGCGTCTGGTTGGAGGACGACTCCTGCCAATGAGGGCAGGCTGCAGCTGCTGCTGCCACCAACTCCTAGGTCCTCCGGATGGTCAGCAGCCATCTTGTTCCGGGGAATGGGGGGGAGCCATTTTCCCCTGGTTTTGCATCATGGCTGTGCCTGCGAGTGGCAGATCCATGGTTTTTCTGGTTCAGTCCATGGAGGCAGATGTGTGATTGGAGGGTGGTTTGGGGATTTGCTCTGCAAAAACCATATGAAAGCAAGAGGATCCCTGCCAAGGTTCCATGTTTTTGCATTGTGGCTGTGCCCACGAGTGGCAGATTTGTGATTTTTCTGGTTCAGTCCATGGAGGCAGATGTGCTCTGTGTTTGGATGGTGGTTTTGTGGGTCTCCCCTCTAAAAATCATATAAAGTCATGAGAACCCCTTTTTATTTTATGGATCCTCATTTTACCCAGTCCCCATAGTACAGACTTTCTTCTTTGCTTGGTTCTGCCAAAGGAGACTGGAAGGGTTAAGGTTTCTTCTGCCATATCTGGCAGAGACTGGGACAGTTGCTCCCAGTGGCTAGGGCTGGATCGGAGAGAGAAATGCCATGGAGCTTACCTCTCAGCCCCCATCCCATCCTGCTGCTGTTGCAGCGGCCACCACCACCATCATTGCACACAATTGTCAGCTTGTCAGGGCAGTGGGAGGCTGCTGAAATATCAGGCAACTCAGGCAGTCCAATGGATCACCTTGCACCACCCCCGGGGTGTGTGCACTCCACTTTGGAGACCGCTGCTCTAGCCAAATAACATTCAGGCATTCCTCTCCTCTCCAGTAACACCACCTCTCTCACAATGAGCAAACGGAGGCTGACTCACAGAAGAGCTCACTCCCTTCTCCGCCTCCTCTCCCCTCCTGGTGGTCGGATCTGTCTCAAATTGATACGTTTGGCACCTCCATCTCCTCTCACTTTCCCCCCTCCCTCCTCCCACCCCTCTGCATGATCTTTCAGAAGTCAATACATTTTGGACACAGCCTTTCTGGGCTGCTCAGAAGGCATAAGAAGAGCTCCAAATAGGCGGATGAGGTACTTCGTGGAGGAGCCACTTCATTTCAGGGTGCCTCGGTGCTGGTCTGATCTGCTTCGTATCATGACAAGGCACCTCCAAATCAGTCCGCTTCACCTTATTATTTGGGCTTCGTACCGAGGTGCTGGCTGCACAGCCCTAGTTTGTATATGGTCTCTTTTCAAGCAAAAAAAGAGCATATCAAACAGATTTCAATGGGTTATATATAACACTCTATTAATTTCAAGGATATAGAAAGAAAAAGCAATTGTTGTCTGAAGCTGCAAGCAAGAACACAGCAAAGTTCTACCAAACCCTACTGACACAATCTATTTTCTGTTTTGGAGCGGTGGGGAGGTAGATTATACAGTACATAAACTGTTCTTTGCAATTTCCACAGACATCTTGTTTCATGCCTGACTGCTAGGGAATCAGCCTTTTGTTTGGGGGTGCAGGACTATGTGGTTTATGTGTCATTTGTATTACCTTGTGGGTGCTACTTTCATTAATTGCTCTGGATGTTAATGGTCATTTAATCCTATGTTCTACAATCCAGCAAGCACTATTTTGTAAAGGTTAATGAAGCCTTTAGGCAATTATGATCTTTACAATACTCCCTGACCTTTGTGAAATGGCATGCTTCTTCTTCATCTTTGTCTTTTTTTAATGCTACTGACAGTAAGTGTTTCTTGGAGGGGTGGAGCAGGAAGAATTCTGTCGGTATAAATGCAGAATGCAGAAAAGCTACTCAGCAGTTGAATTTATCAAAACATTTGCATGTACCATGTACTATCTAATACTTCCACAGAATGTCGCTGCCCTGACACTTGCTAGGAGCAAGTTTGCTCCACTCTCTTCCTAGAGGAAGGATCATGATGCTTTGACCAGTCTTGTGATGTTGGCGGGGATGCTGGCCAATGCGTAGAAGGTATTTATAAGATGCCACTGCCTTCTGCTTGACCCCTTTAGATTCAGTGTGGCAACAGAGGAGCATCTGTCATATAGGGATGTCAGAGAAGTCTGCCATGGATCTTGGTGAGGCCGAATGCCAGTGCATTCAGCCCCCCGAAATCCATGGCGGAACAAAGCCCCCCACCCCCCCACTGCATGAAATGGGCCCAGAACGGAGCACCTACCTGCTGCCGTCCGCGCTGCATTGTGAGTGGCGGCCGCAGATGCTTCTTCCATATAGCCGTGATAGGCTACGTAAATACTTACGTAGCCTATCACGGCTAACACAGGGATGCCATTTGCGTAGCCTATTACGTATATTTACGTAGCCTATCACAGAAAAAAAAAGGGGAACGCAAATGGCGGCCTCCGTAGCAGCCGCCATTTGCTTTTGCTGTTTGTTTGTTTGTTTGTTTACCATGATAGGCTATGTAAATATTTACGTAGCCTATCACAGCAAAATACAGGGACGCAAATGGCGGTGGCTACAGTAGCCGCCATTTGTGTCCCTGTGCAGGCTGCCCAGCGGCCGGATGTCCGGCTGCCGGCGGCCCCGACCGGCGGCTCCATGGAATGTCCGCAGAGCCGGCCGGAGAGAATTTCGGGGGGAAGGACGGAGCACCTCCCTCCCACCGCGAATGTCACCCGTCGAAAAGGTAAGTGACTTTCATACATCCCTAATCTGTCGTCATCAGCATCAGAGATGTGGATAAGAGATGTCAGGCAACACAGGCTGCCCTGATAGTCAAACCCTTAAAACTGACCTCCAGAGATCCTGCTGTTCCAAAGAAAGTACCTTTTATTCCATAATCATTACGTCAAAGGGTTTACATTTGACAGTTGTAATAAATTTCTGAATATATCCATTGCTCAGATACATTGAAGCCATCTGCAACTAGATTTGTGCAAAGGGAACATTATGATAGGGGTACATTGGCAGTATCTTGCCGAATATTTAAGATCTCTGCAAACTCAATTCATAGGGATGGCATTCAGCAGAAGTGAGGCTATAAATGATTACCATGATATAAACGATTTCAAGAGAGCTTGTGAACCTCAACATGGATAAGGCATGACATGTTCAATTTATTGACTTAATTTATTCATTGCATATGCCTTCTAAGAACAAAAGAATTCCATTGCCAGAGCTATGCTATTTACAGTCCGGGCCAGAAATATTGGAACAAGGATAACTGTTTTGACAGTTGGCCTCTCTGTACACCACCACATTGAAGTTGAAAGGAAACATACCCAGATGGGAGTGAATTCAGGACTTTCAGCTGTAATTCAACAGGTTTGAAAAAAGTGGGGCACTAACCATTCAGGAAGAACAGCCAGTGGCATACACACACACAGACATCGTTGGTGGCTCATAAGTAATGGAACGAATGGCTGACAAGCAGCTGCATGGCCAGGTGTGGCCTGTTTCCTGGCTACCCCATGACCAATCAAGCAGATAAAAGGCCTGGAGGTGGTTCTGAGTGTTATATTTCCATTTGGTAGCTGTTCACTGGAACTCCCAACATGAGGTTTAAAAAGGTGTCCATGCGAGTGAAGGAGGCCATCATTAGGCTGAGGAAACAAAATAAACCCATCAGAGAGATAGCAAAGACAGTGGGAGTGGCCAACACAACAGTTTGGAACATTCTGAAAAAGAAGGAATTAACTGGCAAGCTCAGCAACAGCAAAAGGCCTGGAAGACCACGGAAGACAAGTAAAGTGGATGACCGCAGAATTCTGCTCATGGTGAAGAGGAACCCTTTCACAACATCTAGCCAGGTCAAGAATGCTCTTGAGGAGGTAGGCATGTCATTGTCAACATCTACAGTCAAGAGATAGCTTTATGAATGTAAATACAGAGGCTTCTCAACAAGGTGCAAACCACTGGTAACGCTCAAGAACAGACAGGCCAGATTAGCTTTTGCCAGCAAACACCTAAAAAAGCCTGCCCAGTTCTGGAATATGTTTCTGTGGACTGATGAAACTAGGATTAAATTGAACCAGAATGATGGGAAGAGAAAAGTAAGGAGAAGGAAAGGAACAGCTCATGATCCAAAGCATACCACATCATCTGTCAAACATGGTGGAGGTAGGGATGGCAAAGAATTCCGCAATGGATTCCAGTTAGGCCAGATTCTTTAGAATCCGTCCCCCCAGAATCCGTGGCGGAACGGCCTCCTGCCCCCGCCCCCCCGCGGGATGGAACTCACCTGGGGCAGATGTGGCGGATTCGGCAGATTCGGCGGTGGCTCCGGTGGCTGGTCTCCTGGCCAGCCGCGGCTGGGCTGCTGCGGCCACCATTGGCGACCTTGCAGCTGTGATAGGCTACGTAAGTATTTATGTAGCCTATCAGGGCTAACCCCCCCCCAAAAAAAAACAACATGCGCAAATGGCGGCGGCTACAGCCATTCACTATTTTTTGCCGTTTTGTTCTACGTAAAAATTTATATAGGCTATTACAGCGAAAAAAAGGGGGAACGCAAAAAGCGCCCACTACGCTATTTGTATTCCACTGTTTTTTCGCCATAATAGCCTACGTAAATATTTACGTAAGATAAAATGGCGAAAAAGAGGGAATGCAAATGGTGGCCACCGTAGCCAGCACCATTTGTGTACACTGTTTTTTGGGGGGGAATTGCCGTGATAGGCTACGTAAATACTTATGTAGCCTATCACGGCAGCCTGGCTGGATGCAAATGGTGGCCGCTACGGCGGCCACCATTTGCATCCGCAGCAGCCTGTCTGCAGCCGGAAATCTGGCTGCCGACGGCCCTGGCCGGCTGCTCCGTGGAGCCACTGTGGAGCGGAGCCGGCCAGGCAGGATTCCGGGGGGGAGGACCGGATCGTCTCCCCCCCATTGAGGATTCCAGGGGGAGGGATGGAGCGCTTCCCCCACCACGAAAAATTCCATGAAAAGGTAAGTGAATTTCGTACATCCTAGGTGGAGGCAGTGCTTTGGCATGGGCATGTATGGCTGCCAATGGAACCGGGTCATTGGTGTTTACTGATGACCTGACTGCTGATAAAAACAGCAGGATGAATTCTGAAGTTTATAGGGCTATACTTTCTGCTCAGATTCAACCAAATGCTGCCAAATTGATAGGACACCGCTTCATATTGCAGATGGATAATGACTAGGGATGTACAAAACTCACTTACCTTTTTGCGGAATGTTTCGCGGTGGGGGGGGATGGGGGGAAGCGATCCGGTCTTCTCCCTCCCAGAATCCTCAATGGCCAGCTCCACTCCGCGGCCAGGGCCATCCACAGGTGGATTTCCAGCCGCAGACAGGCTGCTGTGGACGCAAATGGCGGCCACCATAGCGGCCGCCATTTGTGTCCAGCCAGGCAGCCATGATAGGCTACATAAGAATTTATGTAGCCTATCATGGCTAACACCCCCCCAAAACCCAGCGTACGCAATGGCAGCGGCTACGGCTGCCACCATTTGCGTCCGCAACAGCCAGTCTGTGGCCAGAACTCCGGCTGCAGACGGCCCTGGCTGGCTGCTCCGCAGAGCTGCTGTGGAGCGGAGCCGGCCGGGCAGGATTCTGGGGGGGAGGACTGGATCGCCTCCCCCCATCTAGGATTCCGGGGGGAGGGACGGAGTGCCTCCCCCCCACCGCGAATCACATCCGCGAAAAGGTAAGTGACTTCTGTACATCCCTACATTTGCATCCCTGCAGGCTGCCCAGTGGCCGGATGTCCAGCTGCGGGCGGCCCCGGCTGGCAGCTCCACAGAATCCCCCTCTGCAGAGCAGAGCCGGACGGAGAGAATTTCGGGGGGAGGGATGGAGCGCCTCCCCCCCACCGCAAATGTCACCCTTCAAAAAGGTAAGTGACTTTCATACATCTATTGCCCTATAAAATGGCAATCGCAAAGGTTGAGGAGGCCACCAGGTTGAGTGTGGGCAAGTGGGGGCAGGGGCTGGGCTGGCACCTGGAAACCCCGGATGGGAGATGCCTGCCCATCCCTACTCCTGTCTTCTATGTACAATCACATTAAGTTTGCTTCCCAACCCCAGCCGCTGTCCCGAGTTTGCTTTTTTCTCAGTGTTCACAAATGCACAAACACATTGGTTAAATACCTACAAAAAGAATCTTGCTGCTGTTGTGCGCACAATCACACAAAGCTTGTTTTCGGCACAGTTTCATGATCAATGTGCATATGTGTACTGGTAATGGAGAGAGTGGGGAAAGAAAGACACAAGGCAACTGAAGGAACTGAGAGCTGCAGCAAACGTTGTATGCACAGAACTCTGTATAATTGTCACAGACTGGCAACACCCTGTTCTGTGAGTGGAAGGGAAAACAGGCAAAATAGTGTGTCTTACTCCTTCCATTCCTGTGCCCTTTCCCGCTATCACCAGGTAGAAGTTTGTCATTTGCTGACCATTTCCACCAAGCCAACCTCAAACTCTAGGTTTTGGGCAACTACTTTAGGTAGTATGGGTTTGACTATTAGCCATAGGGTGGATACCCAAAGAAAAAAAGACCACAACATTTCAAGTAACAAGGTTCAATGTTTAGTGTAGAGAAATGTCAACAGGAAAAAGATCTTTAGAATCTAAATGAATACGCACACACACACACACACCCCATATTGAAGAAGTAAATAAATCTACAATACAAGTAATCTACTTGACACTGCCATAATTTCTGGCATCAGAGCCACATATATCTTTAGAATAAAGATGTGATTTTAAACAGAGTTGCTTAAATAGAGATGTTCTTTTGGGCAATGGAGGGCAGTTTCCATCAAACTTAGACCCCCTTCCCCTAAAGTTAACATCTCAAATGTTGGACAAATCATTTTGTTTACATCCTGTTTGTTCTGAGAAAATGGGTTGAATCACAACTTGACTGCATTGGTCCCAAAGCTGCATTCTGTCAGACCAACCCCAGTACAAGTTGCTAGTTTCTTTCTAGTCATGAAATCCAGGCACACAGAACAGTGTACACACCGTGCCAGATTATTTCTCAAGACAATCAGTAGCAGTCAAGAAAATAGCATTCTTGTAAAACCGGTGGGGTTTTAATTTTCATTTCATATAATTATTCTATGTTCCAGGTAATTATATTTGTTAATAATGCCAAAACAAAATTTCATGTCTTACACTACTCTTATAAAAGTGCCATCTGAAATAAATTAAGTCCCCTTTGAGAATAATAACAATATATTAATTCATTTCAAGCTCCAGTAATGGCAGGAGGTATGATGTACTGTAATCTGATCAGGCAAGACAACCTTCTTAGACCTTAAAGGCATTTACATCTTGGCATTTACACTTCTAATCTGATGTATGATTACAAATTGTATTTAGCTTCGGTAGCGTGCAACTTTTAACGCTTGTTCAGGATTTTTAACAGCAGAAATGAACTGAATGCATTAGGCACAGTCTCTTTGAAGGCAATGGAGCTATACTGTTAAAGTAGCCTGTGAATCAATCCCCTCTTCAGTAAGATGGATGGATGAAAGGACAAGTAGACTAAAAAGATATATAGGTGATTCTCAAATGGTACTGATTGTTGCTGGAAAGGTCATCTGAGCAAAGAGACATTCCTGAGCTAGCCCTGCGCCAAACAATTCCTCATGGGGTGGGGGGCTGAAAAGTTGAATAGTGCAAAAGCAATGGGAAAGGAGGAGATTTGTGGATTTCAGTGGGATTTATTTATTTCCACAGAAACACTCTTATGAATGGTGTGTATGAAACATTAGGGATGGGTGAGAATTTTGTTTCAGCTTGGTTTTAATTAGGATTTACCCAAACCTACAAATGTCTTCTTATTTGGGATGGAAAGAACTTGTGATATAAAAAATTCAATGTGGGAGAAAACGAAACTGACAAGTTTGTTTATCTAGGCCCAGGCCTTTGAGACCTTGGCTCTTAAAAGTCTGGATTTAAAAAAAAACTCCCTACAAGCATGTTAGTGCTGAATTAGGGCTGCCCCCTCTTTTTTCTGACAGGTACAGTGGAAGGCAAAAGGAAGAGGGGTTGACCAAGGGCAAGGTGGATGGAAAATATTCTGGAGGTGACGGACTTGACCTTAGGGGAGCTGGGGGTGGCGACGGCCAACAGGAAGCTCTGGCGTGGGCTGGTCCATGAAGTCATGAAGAGTCGGAAGCGACTGACCAAATAAACAACAACAACCTCCATTTTAGGGATGTACGAAACAACTTACCTGTTTTGTTTCATGACATCCGCGGTGGAGGGGAGGCACTCCATCCCTCCCCCTGAAATCCTTGCTGGCTGGCTCTGCTCCGCGGCAACTCTGTGGAGCCACCGGCCGGGGCCGCCCGCAGCGACATCCGGCCGCTGCTGGGCTGCGCAGGGACGCAAATGGCGGTCGCCATAGCCACTGCCATTTGCATCCCTTTTTTTCACCATGATAGGCTACGTAAATATTTATGTAGCCTACCACGGGAGAAATTGTGAAGTGAATGGCAGCCGCAGACGCGGCCGCCATTCACAAAGCAGAGCGAACGGCACCAGGTAGGTGCTCCGTTTCGCGTGCCTTTCGCGGGGTTGTGGGGTAGGGGGGCTTTGTTCTGCCACGGATTTCAGGGGGCCAAATGCACTGGCATTTGGCCTCACTGAGATCCATGGCAGAATTCTCCGCCATCCCTACCTTTAACAGCTATAAGGCAGGCAGGTATAACATGAACCTCTCTATGCTGGGAATAGCTGTACCTATTGAATCTGGCCAGTGCTGATGGGTGAGAATTTTGTTGCAGTTCAGTGTGATAAGAATTTGCCAAAGTTCACAAATTTCTTTATATTTGATGATGGAACGAATGTGAGGTTTTTTATTAACAAAAAGAAGAAGAAGAATGTAGGAGAAAGGAAAAATGGCAGATTGGTCCACCTCTATGAAGCATAAGATGCTAGAAGAATTAAAAACAAGCAAAACAACATGTGCAATTGGCAGACTTAGGGCTGATTCACATCATGAAGTGGTTTTGAATTATCAGACTTCAAGCAATAAGGGCACAACCCTATGCATGTTTAGACAGAAAAAAGTCCTACAATTCCCAGCATTCCCCATCCCCAGCCAACTGTGGCTGGCTGGGGAATGCTGGGAATTGTAGGACTTTTTTCTGTCTAAACATGCATAGGATTGTGCCCTGAGTCAGACTTTATGAAGGCATTGTGAATCCAGTACTTTCAAGGCTGGCTCACATGTTATACTTAAGGTAGGGCGGGGAACAGAAGTATGGCACTTCTGAATTTCTCACTTCTCCTGTAACATACCTGTAATGGCTATCTGCATCGAGACTGTAAAATCTATGAAGCACTGTCTAATTGCACCCCCAACAACAGCTAATTGGAGCTGTTGTTAAGTAGCAGCTCCAATTAGGAATGGACAAACTCACCTCCAATCGGTCCCTTTCGGTGATTGGTGAGCTGACTTCACTGCCCACCTGTGTGAGCCACACTGCAGGAGCTACAGGACAACTCAGTGACCACCCGAGAAGCCCTGAGAGACCATCTGTCACCTTACTGAGCTCCCATTGTGTACAGAAACTGCAGCTTGGTTACTCCTGCATATCTAATATTGTGTCTATGGCCACCTTAAAGGGGCGATGGCTCAACATTACAGGCATAAAGGGAGCTCGGGGTCCAGGTGGTTGGGAGGGGGAGTCTACCAGACTTGACCCCCTCCTCAGACTCTCATGCCAAACCTAGCTCCAATTAAAATAATCCCAATCATGGGACAGTAGGTAACATGCAGTTGATAATGCCAAATCATGGGGGGGGGGGCAGGTATAACTGGTCCATGGAAGACTTTCGAATCTGAGTTTTAACATAGAGATATTTGTAGTGGTACATGAAAGCAGAGGAGACTTGGGTTTCCATTATGGTCATGCAGATTAGTTACATGTGAATTTCAAGTACATAGACATATTCAAATGAATGTCTGTGGCTACATGATGAACCTGTGAATTTTAGACAATGTTAGATTGCATCTTTAGGTACACTTGTGATGGTGTGATAGAACATGTTTAACTAGTCCATACAGACATGCTCAATGCCCGAAGACTGCAACATCAAGTGATGACTTGCATGCATCGAACAAACCATGCTGGGCTGGTGTAAGAGGTTGGCATAATTTGGCACTTGCTGAGGCCTGTGCTCCAGCTGAAGGGGTTATTTGGTATTGCTCACTCATGTTAGAAAGGCAGGTAGCAGAGAAAAAACAAAAAGGCAAAACAGAATGATGGTTTACCAGTCCCACGTGCACACGAGGATACCTTTAGAATAAAAGGGGACCATACTCTTCTTTACTGAAGAAAAAGTAAAAAGCTTAACCCACAATATTCTTGCACATAAGATGCAGGTACAGTGTAGGGTTTCAAAAGGAGTTTGTTCAGTCCATTACACAGGCAGGAAACAGAGAGAAGGTCATGTGCTCCCAGCAGTGGAGGAGGTCTGAGAGAGAGGGTGGGAGGAAGTACAGGGAGGAGCAGGAAACTATACTATAGGCAATAGAGATCCTAAGGCTAGCTATGCCCCAAATTCCCATGTATTAACTTGCTAAGTGCAACACTGCTCCCTTCCTGTAACTTGCAGACAAGGTTGCAATATACACCAGCAAGGCCTCACTGCTGACACCCAGGCCCCACCGCCCTGCTCCTTCTCCTTGCTATTGCTGCCTGTTCACGTACCTTTTCCCAGCACAGAAGCAGTGAGAAGTACAAGGGGAAGGAGAGAGGTGTGGATTGGGCCCAGGGGGAGAAGGTCAGTAAATGGGCAAGGAGATGGGCCCATTTCCGGGTGGGAAGTCTACTGAGGCCATCTTGCCTAGGTGAAATGATAGACTCATAGAATCATAGGGATGGAAGGGGCCTACAACACCATTGGGTCCAACCCCCTGCTCAGTGCAGGAAACCTGATCGCCAGGCAGTCTCCCATCCAATTACTAACCAGGGCTGACCTTGCTTAGCTTTCGAGGTCAGAGGAGATCAGGCACATCCAGCCCTTTGCTTGTAGATGTGCATGCAGGAAGTCCAGGAACAGACCCCACAATGTCCTGTTAAAATGCAGAGGCAGCAAGGCTGGAAAAGCGTCCACTTAAAACAGGAGTATACAATCTTTTAGATCCTGAGGGCTGCATGTGATAGTGGCTTGGGGGCTGAGGGTATAGGCACATGCAGATGCACACATTCCAGTGTTCTTGATACAAATTGCTCTTTCCTCGGTACTGCTACCAGCAAGGAAAGAGTTATCTGTATAAGTACTGCTGATGGGGAGGGAATTTGGTGGGCATGGGGGAGCAGATGTGGGGGCTGCAATTAAGGACTTGGGGAGCACATATGGCCCTTGGGATGCAGGTTGTGCACCCCTGACTCAAAACTTTATGGCGCTGCCATCAGTCAAGCAACATGGTGTTGATATATAATATAATCTGATTTGTTATACGGCAACTCCTTATGACTCAGTCTAGCAAAACAGAAGGGTCTGAATGCATATGGCCTGGTTCTGCAGTGAAGCAAAGTAGTCCAGGCCCTGGAAACTGCCTAATGACAGAGAGTATGGACACCATATGTAAGCTGCTCAGAACTTCTTAGAGGAAGAGAAGCATATAAGTATAATAAATACACAGAAATAAATGAAACGTAGCTCAATTGTTCACATTCTTTTCAAAATTTCATTTCCCATTGATCCCTGGGGCTTGGCTGACATGTGCATGAACATCATTTGATTTCTCTACGCTTGATGACCGGCAACTGAATGCATGGACTGGCTCGTGGCTCCCCTGAAGAGCACTAGAAAGAAAGTGATGTGAGGCCATCTAAGAGTTGTGCCTGTCATGGCTCCAGAGCTGGCTCTGGATTTTGAGTGCTGGGGAGGGGGATTGTTTGGAGAAGAAAAGAACACAAAACTGAATAAAAATAGGGATCTATCATCACAACACCCCTGTGAGGCAGGTTAGGCTGAAAGACCCTAACCTGGTCGATAGTCACCAAGTGAATTTCATGTCTGAGTGGGGACTGAGCCCAAGTCTCTCACTCCTAGTCAAACACTCTTCTGCTATCACACGTTGGCTATCTGTGTAATTCTTTCCCTAACAAAGTTAGCTATAGCTATGTGTGTCACAGAAGGCAGACTGAATATATGACTATAGGAATGTATGACTAGGTTTCTGCCAGGGGCCTCAGGCTTCCTCCTAAATCAGGGGCAGGCAACATGGTGCCCTCCAGATGTTTTGGACTACAATTCCCACATGCCCTGGCCAATATGGCAAAAGGCCAAGGATTCTGGGAGTTGTAATCCAAAATATACAGAACACACTATGTTGCTTATCCCTAAATCCATCCAGACAGGGAAACTCTAATTCTTGCCTTTGCAACTTCTATGTCTATGACATGTCTAAAACATTTAAAGTTTCTGTTGTTGTTCTTGTATAGCCTTAATAGGGGTATGGCTAAGGAGCTGTCATGATGAGCTCCTGCATTTCTGAATTTACCACTACACCACTGGGAAGAGGAGTCTGTTGTCTAATGTCTAGACACTTTGACTGTTGTAGGATTCAACAGAATGTTTATTTCTGTCTGCAGTAAAGCACAGCTGATTACATAAAAAGTTGAAAGATACTTTTGGCTTTTGCAGTGGGTGTAACAAAGGAAGTGGTGGGAGGCAGCCAATTGAAATTTAAAATATTTAATGGCCAAAAGGGGAAGAAAAGGGATGAGAGAACAGTTAACATTTAATAAATAAATACCAGAACAAAGTTGTCTCATAGCAAGAGAGCCGCCCTTTCTTTTGGAATGAAGAATAGGAAAGAAAAAAAAATACAATGCAGAAGTAGGTGAAAGGCCAAGACTAGTTATCTGAAGCAAAGTTTTTGATCTCGCAATTGGATTTTATCATGCCCAGCTCCTTCCTCCTCCCAGCCTGACCTTGCACTCAAACACAGCACCTGCAAACCTTGCACAAAGATGATTCAGTGGTTTCATGATTATAGTTATTCTAAGAGTTGGTTAAAAGATGAAGAATATAATGTGGGTTTTTTCTTCTTCGTCATATTCTCTAGGCAGGCATAGAAAAGTTCAACAAAGAGGTCAACACAGCTCATCTAATTCCAAATTGCTTTTTAAAATGCTCCCATGAAGAAGGTTCAAGGCTCCTATGGGTCACATGTACATCCAAGTTCCCTGTCATGAGAAGCAGACTGATTCTGCTCTCTGTCATCTTCCAGATGGCACATGTAACTTAGCAATGGATAATAGAAATGTGAAACTTCTTTTCCAGGAACTGAGGGCCATCACACAGGGTTACCTGACCTCAGGGTTGTTAAATAGCATACTCAGTTGTGTTACATTATTTAGACCCAGTTGATAAGGCACACTTATGAGTGGGAGGTGACAAACTGAGCAAGGGCTCAAAGGCCAAAGATCTAGCTGGATGTGGCCTAATGCTTCCAGTAATGCCAACAGCTATGGCTTTTCACAATTCTTTGATCTGAACTAGAAGAACCTCCTCTAGTTGCCTGCCCTTTGCTGGATTCATAGGGCCCCTGCATGAAAGGAAAGAAATGAGAAGTCTGGAGGAGATGGCAGCTATGAGTGCAGGACTGGGAAAGGTGCAAATGCTGGATTTATTATTTGCAAAGCCATTCTTAACAGAACAGAATCTGTCTCCAATGGGAACTGGCTCTCCCATTTGCCACTAGCAGTCAGATCTCAGTTCTGCCTCTTTCCCTCCATTGACCCAGGCTTTTAAGATGTTCGGGAGAGGCTCCTCTTTCAGTACTGCCACCTTCAGAGTAGGGATGTACGAAAGGGACTTACCTTGTCCCGCAGCTTTTTTCGCGGTGGGGGGGAGGTGCTTCACTTCTCCCCCCGAAGTTCATGCAAGGGGGGGGAGGCTTCCCGCCTCGCCCGGCCAAAATTCAGGCCGGGCGGGAGGCGCCCCATCCCTTGCTGGTGAAAGTCAGGCCGGGTAGAAGTGCCCCGTCTACCCGGCCGCGAAAAAAAAAACACCACCCCCATGATAGGCTACGTAATGATTAACGTAGCCTATCACGGCTAGATTTGCGAAGTCAGCCGTGATAGGCTACGTTAATCGTCACGTAGCCTATCACGGGTGACTTTGCAAATTTAGCCGTGATAGGCCACATTAATCGTTACGTAGCCTATCATGGGGGTGGGTTTTTTTTTTAACTTTCCTTGTAATGGCGGCGGCGGCAGCCGGTCGACAGACCGGCTGCCACCCCCGCCCCTGACGAAGACCCGACGAACCGCCGCCGGGACCTGCTGCCGGAAGGGACATTCGTGAAAGGAAAGTCCCATCTCGGGGGGGCGGGGGGCGGAGAATTTCACCACCGATTTCAGGGGGCCGAATGTGTTGGCGCTCGGCCCCCCAAAGTTTCAGGGAGAAATTCTCCCCCATCCCTACTTCAGAGGCATATTGTGTGGTGGAGACCTTCTCAGTGGCTGCTCCAAGGCTAACTTAAATCCCATTCATTTCAATGAGTCTACTCTAAGTTGGACTTCCATTGGATTTTACCCAATGTATTCATTGATGGCTTCAGCAAAGGAGATCATTACCTTGTCATGGTGCTGGAACTTGAGCACCTCAATGATGTCATGAGCTAAACCGTGAAGGGACACCCAAGACGGGAAGGTCATGGCAGAGAGGTCAGACTAAATATGATCCCTGGGAAGGAAACGGCAACCCACCCCAGTATTCTTCCCATGAAAACTAAATAGATCAGTACAACCAGAGATATGTTGGTATACCATCGGAAGATGGGACTCCCAGGTCAGAAGATGGTCAAAATGCTACTGGGGAGGAACAGAGGATAAGTTCAACTAGCCCCAGATGTGATGATGCAGCTAGCTCAAAGCCAAAAGGATGGCTAGCAGCCGACAGTGCTGGTGGTGAACGACGAATCCGATGTTCACCACGAATCCGACGAATCCGATCAACACGCCATAGGAACCTGGAATGTAAGATCTATGAGCCAGGGCAAATTGGATGTGGTTATTGGGGAGATGTCAAGATTAAATATAGACATTTTGTGTGTCAGTGAACTGAAATGGACTGGAATGGGCCATTTCACATCAAATGACCACCAGATCTACTACTGTGGACAAGAGGACCACAGAAGAAATGGAGTAGCCTTCATAATTAATAATCAAGTGGCTAAAGCAGTGCTTGGATACAATCCAAAAAATGACAGAATGATCTCAATTCGAATTCAGGATAAGCCATTTAACATTACAGTGATCCAAATATACGCTCCAACCACAGATGCTGAAGAAGCAGAAGTAGATCAGTTCTATGAGGATCTGCAGCACCTACTGGATAGTATGCCAAAAAAAGATGTTATTTTCATTACAGGAGCCTGGAATGCTAAGGTGGGTAGTCAAAAGACACCTGGAATTACAGGCAAGCATGGTCTGGGAGAACAAAATGAAGCAGGACATAGGCTGATAGAATTTTGCCAAGACAACTCACTGTGCATAACGAACACTCTCTTCCAACAACCTAAGAGACGACTTTATACATGGACTTCACCAGATGGTCGACACCGAAATCAGATGGACTACATCCTTTGTAGCCAAAGGTGGTGGACATCTATGCAGTTGGTAAAAACAAAACCTGGAGCTGATTGTAGTTCAGATCATGAACTTCTTATTGCACAATTTAGAATCAGACTAAATAGAATAGGGAAGACCCACAGATCAGTTAGATATGAGCTCACTCATATTCCTCATGAATATGCAGTGGAGGTGAAGAATAGATTTAAGGGACTGATTTAGTAGATAGGGTCCTGGAAGATCTATGGACAGAAGTTTGCAACATTGTTCAGTAGGCAGCAACAAAAACATCCCAAAGAAAAAGAAAACCAAGACGGCAAGATGGCTGTGTGCTGAGACGCTGGAAGCAGCCCAAGAAAGAAGGAAAGCAAAAGGCAGCAGTGATAGGGGGAGATAAGCCCAATTAAATGCAACATTCCAGAGGTTAGCCAGAAGAGATGAGGAATTATTTTTAAACAAGCAATGCATGGAAGTGGAAGAAGATAATAGAATAGGAAGGACAAGAGACCTCTTCCAGAAAATTAGAAACATCGGCGGTAAATTCCAGGCAAAAATGGGTATGATCAAAAACAAAGATGGCAAGGACCTAACAGAAGCAGAAGAGATTAGGGATGTACGAAATTGGCCTTACCTGGCTCCGCCGGGTTCCACTGGGGGGGGCGCTCCATCCCTCCCCCCAGAATCCTCACCAGGGGGGAGGCGCATTGTGCCTCCCCCCCTGGAATCCTGGCCGGCCGGCTCCGTGGGGATTCCGCGGAGCCGCCGGCCGGCTCCGCCAGCAGCCGGACATCCGGCCACTGGCTAGCAGGGACGCAAATGACGGCGGCCGTAGCCGCTGCCGTTTGCATCCCTGTAGTCAGCCATGATAGGCTACGTAAATCTTTACGTAGCCTATCACGTCTGACTTTTAAAAAAACAAACGCACGTATGCAAATGGCGGCGCCCATGGGCATCGCCATTTGCATTCCTTCTTTTGGCCCGTCTTAGTCTATGTAAATATTTATGTAGACTAAAACGGCAAAACTAAGGGGAATGCAAATAGCGTAGCGGACGGTATTTGCATTCCCCCTTATTTTCTCCATCTTAGTCTACGTAAATATTTACGTAGACTAAGATGGGCCAAAAGAAGGAATGCATATGGCAGCGGCCGTAGCCCCCGCCATTTGTGTACGCATGTTTTGTTTTGTTTTTTCAAGTCAGATGTGATAGGCTACGTAAAGATTTACATAGCCTATCACGTCGTTGTTGTTTTTTTTTAACCTAGCCATGACAGGCTACGTAAATCTTTACGTAGCCTATCACGTCTTTCTTTCTTTTTTTTAACACTGGAAATGGCGGTGGTGGCGTGGCAACTGGTCGGAAGACTGGCCGCCGCCGCCACTGAAGCCACCGTCGGAGCCGCTGCTGCCCGGAAGATCCGCGCCAGGTAAGTCTCGTCCCAGAGGGGATCCGTGGGAGGGCAGGGGGGGCAGGCCATTCCGACACAGAGTTTGGGGTGGCCAAATGCACTGGCATTCGGCCTCACTGAGATCCGTGGCGGAATTCTCTGCCATCCCTAGAAGAGATCAAGAAAAGGTGGCAAGAATATACGGAAGATCTGTATAGGAAGGATAATAATATCAGGGATAGATTTGATGGTGTGGTCACTGAGCTAGAGCCAGACATCCTGAAGAATGAGGTTGAATGGGCCTTATGAAGCATTGCTAATAACAAGGCAGCAGGAGATGATGGTATCCCAGCTGAACTGTTTAAAATCTTGCAAGATGATGCTGTCAAGGTGATGCATGCCACATGCCAGCAAATTTGGAATTTTGGAAAATGAGAATTGCCAGATGTACAAGCTGAGTTTCGAAAAGGCAGAAGAACTAGAGACCAAATTGCCAATATCCTCTGCATAACAGAGAAAGCCAGGGAGTTTCAGAAAAACATCTATTTCTGTTTTATTGACTATTCTAAAGCCTTTGACTGTGTGGATCATAACAAATTGTGCAAGTTCTGGGTGGTATGGGGATACCAAGTCATCTTGTCTGCCTCCTGAGGAATCTGTATAACGTCCAAGTAGCAACGGTAAGAACAGACCACGGAACAACGGACTGGTTTAAGATTGGGAAAGGAGTACGGCAGGGTTGTATACTCTCACCCTACCTGTTCAACCTGTATGCAGAACACCTCATGCGACGTGCTAGGCTTGATGCATCCAAGGCTGGAGTTAAAATTGCTGGAAGTATGCAGATGATATCACTTTGATAGCTGAAAGCGAGGAGGAGCTGAGGATCCTCATGACGAAGGTGAAAGAAGAAAGTGCAAAAGCTGGGTTGCAGTTAAATCGCAAAAAAACCAAGAGTATGGCAACAAGCTTGATTGATAACTGGCAAATAGAGGGAGAAAATGTGGAGGCAGTGACAGACTTTGTCTTTCTAGGCGCAAAGATTACTGCAGACGCTGACTGCAGCCAGGAAATCAGAAGACGTTTACTTCTTGGGAGGAGAGCAATGACAAATCTTCACAAAACAGTTAAGAGCAGAGACATCACACTGACAACAAAGGTCTGCACAGGTAAAGCAATGGTATTCCCTGTAGTAACCTATGGCTGTGAGAGCTGGACGATAAGGAAGGCTGAGCGAAGGAAGATAGATGCTTTTGTGGTGCTGGAGGAAAATTCTGAGAGTGCCTTGGACTGCAAGAAGATTAAACCAGTCCATACTCCAGGAAATCAAGCCAGACTGCTCACTTGAGGGAATTATATTAAAGGCAAAACTGAAGTACTTCTCACATAATGAGAAGACAGGATACCCTGGAGAAGATGCTGATGCTAGGGAAAGTGGAAGGCAAAAGGAAGAGGGGCCGACCAAGGGCAAGGTGGATGGATGATGTTCTGGAGGTGACAGACTAGACCTTGGGGGAGCTGGGGGTGGCGATGGCTGATAGGAAGCTCTGGCGTGGGCTGGTTCATGAAGTCACGAAGAGTCAGAAGCGACTGACCAAATAAACAACAACAATTCACCGATGGAGACATGAGGAGAGCCCTATGAGGAGAGACGGAAAGAACTGGGCATGTTCTGCCTTGAGAAGACTGAGGGGAGAGATGATAGCACTCTTCAAGTACTTGAGGGGTTGTCACAGAGAGGAAGGCCAGGATCTCTTCTCGATCATTCCAGAGTGCAGGACACGGAATAATGGGCTCCAGTTACAGGAAGCCAGATTCATTCCAGCTGAACATCAGGAAAAACTTCCTGACGGTTAGAGCAATATGACAATGGAACCAATTCCCTAGGGAGTGGAGGCATTTGAGATGAAGCTGGACAGCCATCTTTCAGGAACGCTTTGACTTAGATCCCTGCATTGAGCAGGAGGTTGGCCTCAATGGTCTTATAGGTCCCTTCCAACCCTACTATTCTATGATTCTATGATCCTTTCTCTCCAATTTCTGAAGAACTTTCTGAATTTTGGTATTGTCTTATCTAAGAACAAACCAAATCAAATCTTCACCCATCCATATAAGTGAGCAAACATACCTGGAGCAGAAGTTTGGTCCCTGACATTTGGCTCTTTTTTAACACCAGCATTATGAGCCCCTGAAGCTTGCATTTGAGCCAGATCCAATTACCTTTATCAGCATCACTTGAAACAGGAGCCTCTTCAAAGGGTGAGCCAGCCATTCTATTCAGAACACCTCTACAAAAGACGAAAATGGTGGGTGAAAAGTATCAATGTACATTGATTTTTAATAATCATACCATAGTCCGGAAGGCAGGGGTGGAAAGAGTAGGCTCAGAATTCTGTGTTAGACTGAACAAACATAAAAAATAGACTCCTAAAGGGGACAACCCTTGGTGTTGCTCATAAATAGGGATGGATGAATCTGTCAAGTTTGCTTTCTCCCACATTCAGTTAAAAAAAAATATCCCAAGATCTTTCCATCCTATATATGAAGATGTTTATGAATGTTAGTAATTTCTTATAAAAGATGAATGGAAACAGAAATCTCACTCATCCCTACTCATAAATAAAGAGGACAATTGTGAAGGGAGGAAGGGTGTGTGTGCCTTAACTCCCAGAAGTGTAGGCAGGGACAAAAAGTTGCTCAGATAGCCACCATCCCAGCAAGGTAGGCTGCCACCACCCCTTACATTCAATTCAGCCTGAGCCAGGAGGCTCTCAGACCTTACAGGGCACCCCTAATGGTTATGAAATAGGAAGCCAAAATAAAATCCTCTATTTCTAAGGCTTAGGCCTGAAACTTTAAACAGTAGCAGTAACAAAGAGGAAGACTCTGGATTTAGTACTGAGGCAATTTAGAATGAAGCACACAGACAACTACGTATAATCGGTGGTTAATTTATTTACAAAGAGGAAAAGGGAAAGGGGGGCAAAAGACATACAAGAACCAAAGGAACATTTGGAAACAATACTTCAAGGCAAAAACAACAAGGCTACCTAAACCTGTCTATATGTGTCTAGGCACAGGTCTTCAAATAGGATAGGGCCCAGACAGAAATACTTGGAGTCCAAAGAAAAGGTAGAGTGAAAACAAAGACAATAGGCAGCTGTAGCCCCTTATTATATGCTCAAGTCCCAGCCAACTCTAAGGTGATCACTGTTAGCCAGTCATGGGCTGGCTGGAACAGTTTCCCCAGGCCACAAGGTGTGATTGCTGCTTCCTCAAATCATGTGTAGGTAAGTGTCTACCTTGCCACTTATGACCTACAAAAGATGTGGGTGGGCCCAGGAAAAGCCTACATGTAGTGTCCTTTTCCTCTTTTAATCCACCCCAGCGTAGGAATAGGTAATACTAAAACAAATTATGCAACAATTGTTCTTAAGGCCTTTAGATTCTCCCAAGTATGCCAATTTATCTTCATAAGTTCTGACAGGCATTTTTGCAATATATAACCTATTCCTTATTCAATACACGCCTATATATGACTCAGATATTCAAATATATTGAGCTAAAAGAGCAGACATGGGAGTCAGCAGTAAATTTAGAAATGCCTGGAGTCTATTTGCTGTTCATAGCTATCAATAGTGACTGACTGGTACTATGTCTTTTTCATTCAGCATAGATCTAGTAATTTGAGAACTCCTTGGGTAATAAATATATTTCAATTGATTGCCCACAAATGTTCTGGTTTCTTGAACCAAGCTATGCTTATGGCTGCCTTTATTGTGTTCCCCTGGTTTATTAAGCACATTCTGATATCTGATATTCAGAAAACAATTGATTTTCACAGTAGTAGCAAGAAAAAGCATATTCTTTTTTTTCTAAATGGTTGAATTTATTAATTATGAATTCATCACCAAGGAACTAAAACCACCTGTTTTACCTTGTCAATCAGGGTTAGGGATGGGCAGATCTGTGTAGTCTGATGTCACATATTTCCTCTTTTTCTGAGCTGGTTCTATGAGGATGTGTGTGTTCTTAACATATATCTATCTATCTGTCTGTCTGTCTATCTACCTATCCATTTTTGGCACATTCTTTTTTTAAAAAAAGTCTGCATTTTTGTGCTTAATTTTCCAGTTGTATTATAGGCATCTATCCGTAGGGTATAATATGTTTGTATGCATTTTTGAACTGTATGCATTTTTGTTTGTGCATGTTTCAAATGTGTGCATTTAATTGGACATATTTTTCTTGTTCTGCAGAATTCAAGTCCTGAAATGTATGGATTTCAGGGCTCATAGTGCATCTGCGTGTGTGTCCATTTCCAGGTAGGCTAGATGATCGGGAAAACCACCAAAATGCAAACAAACCCCAAACCCCCAGGAGAGCAGATTCTTCATACATCTCTACTGAGGGAGAGTTGCCAGACATGGAACGGGATGTCATATCTGAGTTCCAACTTGCACAACCTCTTTCCATTACTGTATTATTCCTCTCATCTGTTTCTGTTCCTCCTGGCTTCTGGTTTAGCTGGGAGGATTTCTAAAGGTCCATAGAAATTATTAAAAATATTTCTACATACTGAAGAGAACTAACAGTAAAATACTATGGTTGCTGGGACAGCCTGAGCCTCTCAGGAGTCATAGGACCTTCCTATGGGAAGGACCCGTACTGTAGACCTTCCATTCCATTGTCATAGAGGGAGGTCTGCTGGGCCCATGGAAAATGAGGTCCATTGCAAAGATCCTCCTTGGCCACCAGTGGAAAGCTTTGCTGCTGACACTGCCCTGCTGTTGCTGCTCACACAGCCTTAAGGGCAAAAAGAGGGCATTCTGGGGACGGGGGCAGGCAGGGAGATCAGGGGAGGTCAAAGACTCTCCCCACCATCTCTACCTCCACAGCGTTGCTCTGCCAAGCTTTGGAAACTCCTAAACTGCTCTCTCAGCTCATTATGAAGACAACAGGCCCTAAATGAATCATTCTAACTGTTCTAAATTTGTGCTGGCGATTGGCACTTTGTCATTTTTGTCACATTTCTTTTTTTAAAAAAGGGACACTTTAAATTATATGATCGCTGAAAAGTAAGTACCCAATGTGTCCAAATGATGAACCACTAATCCCTGCCAAAAACACTAAAGTGTTATCATTTTGGTCAGCTACTTCACGTTCACATTCACATTATACAGCACTTCTTTCAGAGGTGAAAAATGACAGGAGACCAACTCAGGAAAAATATGTACCGCCTTGAACGTTATTCTCATCCTGAATGGAAGTGCAACTGGTTGTAATTACTCCCTACATTTCCCCTCGATTCTTTCCAAGTATGTTTACAACATAGCTTCATTCGTCACTCATGGCTACTAAACGCACACCTCTGTAATACTTAACACGCACCTCTGAAGGAAATGTGGTGCTTCACCATCTGCAGGCACATTAACATTTTTACACAATGCTGAAAGAAGCAGGTGTTTGATCACTTGGCTGGAGAAATGTTTTGAACAGCAGCAGCCCATCATCTGTGGCAATGCACATCATTGCAGATGGACTCCAAACCACCGACATTATAATATAGCTGGTGGAGAGCACGTGATCAATGCGGTATGAAACACAGCAGAAGCTCATCCAAGGGATCAGGCCTACAAGAATAAACTAAAAGGCATAGTGGAAATAGTTGATTTTCTCCCAAAGTAACTGGAAAGAAATGTAAACAATTGAAACTACTCCTATGGTGGGGATTAATGTGGTGTTCATGTATGGGTCATTCACACAAACCATCAACAATTGGCCCAGCCAGATAGTTTTGCCATGGGTGGCAGCCCTGGCCACCAGAGGAATGGCTTTGGGAACAACAGCCATGGCCCCCATCTTATTATCCCTGTGGTGAATTTCTTTACTGTTAGGAGATCATCCACTCCCTGCAACAATGAAAAAAAAATTGTAAGGGTGAATATGTTGATGCATTCACGCTCCCTTTTTCCTAGGGGTGTACGGAACTCACCTCTGAGTCTGCCGGGGGTCCGCGGGGGGGGAGGCGATCCGTTACTCCCCCCAGAATCCTCCCCAGCCAGCTCCACTCCACGGTGAGTCCGTGGAGCTGCCGTCAGGGTCCGTCTGCTGCCGGACTGCCGGTCTTCAGATGTAAATAGCGTCCGCTGTGCCGGACGCCATTTGCATCCAAAGACAGGCAGCAGCGGAAGGCTCAGGTGGCAGCAGGTAGGATCCAGCCCCATGCGGATTCCCCTGGGTGGCGGAGGTGAATCTTTCGTTCCGCTGTGGACTCCGGGGGGGGGGGCGGATTCTTAGAATCCGGCCTCACTGGAGTCCGTGGCGGAATTCTCCGCCATCCCTACTTTTTCCGAGCCTGAAGTTAAGCCATGTGTATGCATGCACTACAGCTCACATGTAGGGATGGGAGGAACACTTACCGCCATTTGTGGCTGTAAAGGCCTTAGTTTAAGGTAAATGCAGCCATTTACGGCTGCATTTACCTTAAACTAAGGTCTTTATGGCCACAAATGGTGTCCTGGACGCCATTTGCGTCCACAGTCACTTCCCTTCAGCCAGCGATAGGGCACGGCAGCCATATTGCTGGCAATCCAGAGCTGAAGGATCCAGCTGAAGAGGATTCTGTGTGGAGGAAGGGGGAAGTCTTCCGTTCCACCACGGACTCCGGGGGGTCGGATTCTTTAGAATCCGGCCTCATTGGAATCCGTGGCGGAATTCTCCCCCATCCCTACTCACATGGGGTTTGGACTGTGGTTAATGCATTTCTTTTTGTTGCAGTTTTAATACACACTGATTTTAAAGGGAAAAAAACCCAGGCTCACAATCTGATATGGACTCAAGTCAGAATGAGCTTCAAGATGCAATTCGGAGAACTACGGCAAGCTTGAATTTTGCTGATTTGCACATTCCTAGGCCTGACTTAATTGTAGGGATGATGTGGGAATCTGAAAAGGGGGTGGAGTCTGACAGACTCCCCCCCCCCAGTCCAGCCTCCTGGACCCCACTTGCTGAGCTATGGTGTGCTGATGGACTTGGCCGCTGAGCGCCCATGAGCTTGTTGAGTGGCTGGGAATCCCATGGCACCCCACCTCAAAGGATTCCTTAACAGCCAACACAGGGAGGACAGGTCCCGGTGCAGCCAGCCCCCAGGGCTCTCACCCTGGCCTCCACAAGAGGAGGCCAGAGCAAGAGCACTGGGGGCTGGCCATGCTGGGATCCATCTTCCTCACACCAGCTGTTAAGGAAGCTCTTGACAGCTGGCACAGGGAGGAAGGGCCTCACTAGCACCCCAGCACTCCTCTTGCCCTGGCCTCCTCCCAAGGAGGAGCGCTGGGAGCTGGCTGCACCCGGACCTGTCCTCCCTGTGCCGGCTGTTAAGGGATCCCTTGAGAGCTGGCATGGGGAGGAAGGGCCTCGGCAGCAGCCCAGCACTCTCGCGCTGGCCTCCTTGAGAAAAGGCCAGGGTGAGAGCACTGGGGGCTGGCCACACCAAGGACTGGCAGTCAAGTCCTCGTGCACATAAAGCGCAAGGGCTTGCCTGCCAGAGTCCTTGGTGTGGAGAGAAGGGGCAGCTCACTAGGGATGTACGAAAGTCACTTACCGTTTTGCAGATCTGCTTCGTGGTGGGGGGTGAGGCGCTCCGTCCCACCCCCCGGAATCCTGCCCGGCTGGATCCGCACCACGGGGATTCTACAGAGCTGCCGGCCGGCTTCACCCTCAGCCAGACATCTGGCTGCTGGGCAGCAGCGGCGCAAATGGCAGCAGCCGTAGCTGCCGCCGTTTGCGTCCCTGTACTTAACCGTGATAGGCTACATAAATATTTACGTAGCCTATCACACCAAAGTAAAAAAAAAGCATGTGCAAATGGCAGTGGCTACGGCGGCCGCCATTTGCATTCGCTATTTTTTGCTGTTCTAGCCTACGTAAATATTTACGTAGGCTAGAACAGCTAAAAATAGTGAACGCAAATGGTGGCCGCCGTAACCGCCACCATTTGCATACGCTGCACCCAGCCGCGGCTGGCCAGGAGAGCAGCCGCCCCCACCACCGCCGCCGCCCCTGCTGCCGCACCTTCTGCCGCCGTCGCCCCTTCGGACCCCACCCCACCTGCCGCCCCCGCTGCACCCGCCACCGCTGCACCTGCCGCCCCTTCCGCCACCCCTTCCACTGCCCCCGCTGCTGCACCTTCTGCCACTGCTGCCATGCCGCCGCACCGCCGCCACCACAGCTGCCACCACATCCACCGCATCCGCCCCAGTAAGTGCGGTCCTGGGGGGTTCTGCGGGGCGGGCGGTGGGACAGGAGGCTGTTCTGCCACGGATTCCAGGGGGCCAAATACCATTCCATTCAGCCTCACTGGAATCTATGGCGGAATTCTCCGCCATCCCTACAGCTCGCACAACTCAGGGGGCAGGCAAGACAAGCAGGGGGGCTCACCCAGCAGGTCTAGGCTGCACAAGCTGGGGGGGCAGCTTGTTGAGCTTCCTCCACCCTGGATGAAGATGGGTCCATCCATCCCTACTTAATTGTAACAGGATTTCAGCCAAAACATGTACACTTGTTCTGATTTTGGCTGGGAAGTTTTTAAGGTATTATTCCGCTCTAATTGTATGAGAAATGATTGTTGACTCTTAGTGTTCTGGACAAGTAATAATTTTCACTAATGGTGCTTTATGAATAACTGAAGCCTTGCTCAAGAAAGCAGTATGCATACAGGCCTCAGCTTAAGGTAATCATGTATGCAGTCCATGCAAAAATCTTCTAATATCAAATCTAGAAAAAATAAATACAAGAAGTACTATTGACATTGTCAGTAGAAGGGCATTCCTCTACAAGGTTTCAAGATCTCTCTTTATCACTGCCAAAACACACTCCAATGTCTCTCGGGCTTATGCAGCAGTTCGTTAGCTATTGAGAATAAAGAACATGGCAATATTTAGAGTTTATGGGTAGCAAATTAATTCTCACATAATTATTCAAGTACTCATCAGAGGAAATGAGTGACATGTAAGTAGCTTCTTTCAGATGAAGGACTTTTGATGCTTCACTCTCTGTTAATTTAGTGTTCAGAAATCAGATGAAGTCCTGCTAGAGACACATGCCTTGATTTGGCAGGTGAGGAAGCATGGGAACAGGCTTCCGAATATGTATTCCAGACTGAAGAGAAACCACATGTGCAAATGGATGCTCCAGACATGATTCCTCCTCCAATCAGCTTCTGAGCTTGCATGTGTATAGTTTAAGGATGGACAAATCTGACCATTTTGGGTTTCTCTCTATTTCCCAGTTTCATAACAGTTCCTTCAGTCCTGTTTCCACATCATTTTATGTTTTAAAAAAATCCACATGGAAATTATATTTTTGTGCACATTTTACTTAATAGACAAATTTTTGCAAGCAGTTTTTCCTTATATGCTTTTTTGTATCTTTGTCTCCCTTGCACACATTTTTGTGTGTAACACACTTCCCCACCCCACCCCCAACATATGCACTTTTGGTCAGATAATTGCATCTCGAAATTCGGAGAAGTGTGGCTCCCGAAGGTTATCTGCATTCCGGTTTGCATCTTGATTCAGAAAGTGCAAATTTGGTAAGTTTTTATTGATTTTATTTTTATTTCATTTCTATACTGGCCAATAGCCAAAGCTCTCTGGGCAGTTCACAAAAATTAAAACCACAAAGTACAACATAAAACAATATAAAATACAAAAGCTTAAAACTACAATATAAAGGTACAACCAGAATTAAACCTAGCAGCAATGTAGAGATTTAAAACAGCAGAACTAAAAGACCAGAGTCCTAAAATGCTGGGAAAATGAAAATGTCTTCACCTTTTTATTTCTTATCAAATTGTGAACTGAATGAAGTCATCCCTGATCCCCAGGGATGGGGCAGGTGCCCGATTCCGTGCAGGAATCTGGTGGGACCACTGCTGCCCATACTCCTGAGCCCCATTTGCTGAGCCCCTGCCTCTGCTTGCCCTCTGCCTGCACTCGGAGAATGGCCTGCACTCACCACGGTGGCCTTGTCAAGCTTTGCGGTCGCCATTTTTTTAAGAAATAAAATGGTGATCGCAAAAATATGCATATTTGTGCACATGCGGAAATACACATTTTTGTGAATGCGCATATTCATGTATGTAAAAATGCACATTTTTGCAAATGTGCATATTTGGGTATGCGTGAAAATGCACATTTTTCAAAAATGCACATTTTTGCACATGCAAATATGCACATTCGCAATATGTGCATTTTCACATGTGCAAAAACATGTGCATTTTTGAGATTGCCATTTTGTGTTTTTTTTTAAATGGTGACCACAGAGCTTGACAAGGCCACTGGGGTGAGTGCGGGCTGCTTGCTGAGTGTGAAGGGGCTCAGGTGCAGTCTGGGGACTGGCAAGTGGGGGCAGGGGCTGGGTGGGAGTCCAGAGAAGCCAGATGGGGGTGAGTTCACACATCCCTACTAATCCTTAGTGCAGCCATATTGAAAAAAACAGGATCAGTGTGTTCATAAAAGAGAAGGGTGGGCCAAATTCAGTCCCCAACTTCCCTATTCATCTCACCAAAGAGCTGATTAGTACAATTGCCAGTTGGTTGACAGACTTATGTGTATGAACAAACTCTGGCTGATGAACACAGACATCTTTGGACTAGGTCCATGGTTTGTGTGGATCTTTCTTAGTGAAGGGGTTTCAAACTTCTGAATATTTACACAATGTAGCACTATCACCAAATTAAAGAAATCTCTAGGGATGTCAGAGAATTCTGCCACGGACTCCAGCGAGGCTGGATTCCTTAGAATCCAGCCCCCCGGAATCCGTGGCAGAATGGCCTCCCCCCCGCCACCCTGCAGAATCCCCTTGGGATGGAGTTTACCCGGCAGCGGATGTGGAGGCGGTGGATGCAGCGGCGGCTCCAGCGGCAGCAGCAGCTCCAGCTGGTCTCCCGGCTGCTGCCAGTTTGCTGCAGTTGCAAATGGTGGCCGTCGTAGCGGCCGCCATTTGTGTGGCTTCCTTTTGCCGTCATAGGCTACGTAAGTATTTATGTAGCCTATTACGGCAAAGAGCAGGGGCGCAAATGGCGTAGCGGCCGCCATTTGTGCCCCTGCTCTTTGCCTATCACGGCAAAAGGAAGCCATGCAAATGGCGTAGCAGCCACCAATTGCATGGCTGCCTTTTGCCATGATAGGCTACATAAATACTTACATAGCCTGTCACAGCTTGACAGCCATGAAAATGGCGGCCAGCATAGTGGCCGCCATTTGTGGCCGCAGCAGCCTGGCCGTGGCCAGAATTCCGGCTGTTCCCAGTCCCGGCCGGTGGCTCTGCGGAGTCGCCGCGGAGCGGAGCTGGCCAGGGAGGATTTCGAGGGGAGGGACGGAGCACCTCCCCCAACCACCAATGCCCCAGAATGGATTGGAGAGTGGGATTCGTACATCCCTAGAAATCTCAGTTGATTAATAATATGAATTTTAGTCAATTAATTAATTCACTGACTAAGTGTGTATTACTATGCAACATGCTTGGATCCAAAGACAGAACTTTCCCATCCACCCCTTGTTATCCTCACTGCAGCCTCCTGAGACACTGAAAAGCTGCCCCTGAGAGTCAGGAGAATCTCCAGAATTGCTTGTGGCAGGTTTCAGTAGAAGTGAAGAATCAGCAGAAATCAGGTGAGGAACATAGAAAGCAGCTTTATAGACCATAGATTGCTCTATGGAACAACAGTTCCATCTATGGTTGGGTGATTGATCCATCTTGGCTTGGTATTGTCTACACAGATTGCCAAGGGTTCTCCAGGTTTTCAGACAGGAGACTTTCCCAGCCATACCTGGAAATTTCAGAGACATTCTGCTGCATGTGCTCTACCACTGAACTAGTAGAAATGCCTTCCACTCAGACAAGAGCATATTTGGATCAAACTCAATAGTTCTGAAGCAAGGGTGTTGAACCTCTGTCAGCATGATGGCTGAGTTCCATTTCAGAGGAACTCTCAGGGGCTGCATTCCAGTCCTGGGTGGGCCCAAATATAAAAGCAGTTGGCCCAAAAATACAAATGTGGTTTAGCTAAAGCTCTTACTGCCAGTAGCCAAGTCTTAGAAGAGCCATTTGAAACTTTTAAAATGGGCTGGGGAACCTACCTCAAAAGCCAGGATACCACCAAATAATAGGTGGTTGGGGGAAAGGCGCTGGGGCCAGGGGAAGGGTGTGGGGCCCTCTGGGGAAACCCAGAGGGCCGGATTGGCCCTTGAGTTGGCCTCTGGACCTGAGGTTCTGCACCCCTCTTCTAAACACACACACACTATTTTCTTTGTTTTAATATGGTGTGCGTATCCGTATCACACATCAGCGCTCAACTTAGAAGAGGCTTTCCCCATTCTCACTTTTACAGGATGCAATGCTTCTATAAGACGGCACATTCTGTCTGAAGTTTATATTTTTGATCTATCTGTTAACAGCTTATTTATTTATTTATTTATTTATTGAACTGAATTTCTTAACTGCCCATCTGGCCAGTCACCCGGCCAGTCTGGGAGATGTACAACAATACAATAGTTTTAAAACAATAAAATTCTACTTTAAAACATTGTATTTCTAAAAATACCCTAACCCACCCAAATGCCTGCCTGAACAACCACATTTTTAATGCATGGCGGAAGCTCATTAAAGAGGCGGCATGGAGGAGTTCCCTAGGGAGGGAGTTCCACAGAGTGGGGGCCACTACAGAGAAGGCCCTCTCCCTCATCCTCACCAACCTAGCTGTCCTGGCTGATGGGACAGAGAGAAAGTCATCCGAGGCTGATCTTGTTAAGCGGCCTGACTGGTGTTGCTAGAGGTGCTCCTTAAGATAGGCTGGGCTGGAACCAAATAGGGATTTGAAGGTCAAAATCAACAGCTTGAATTTGGCCCAGAAAACAAACAAGCTATATTTTTCTTCCATAACAGACCTCAAGGTGGCATACATGGAGTTTCCAGGCAGTCTTCCATCTAGGCATGGACTAGACCCAGATCTCCTTAGCTTCGGCAGGGTGTAGTAGTACCATGGGACTTCAAGACCATGCTCTGGGATCAGTACTTACAGTGAAAATAATAAAAGTGTTAAAATCTACTAACTGATCATGCCTTTTCAGTCAATCGAAATGTTCTTAATAATCAGTCTAACTGATTAATCCATATTGCAGCCATATATCAGTAAAATAAAAGTGGTTCATTTATCCACTTGTTTGTAGTGCTGTGCTGAATTTTTTGTTCTATTTATTTTCTACCATTGGGGGGGGGCAAAAAGGAAATTGCACCCTAAAACTGGGCAATATGGAACATTATAAGAAGAAACAGCAGACCATAAAAAAGCCTGAATAGCAAGATGCCAAGCCACAAAAGTAACTTGATAAGTCAAAGAACACCAGAAGATCCAACTGAAGAGACTTAAAAGGACACCTCCTATCTGAGATGAGCCACAACAGCAGCTGTCATTTGCATGGCAGCCATAATAAAGCCCCCAGTTATCCATAGCTCTTGCTTACCCTGGTCTACAATGACAGACACATAGTTACACCATCAACATGCCATGTATGAAGAGTAGTATTTTCCAAACATACCTTGACTCATGGCCATTTGCATAAAGGACTATGCACTGGATTTAATTTTCCATGGTATACAGTACAGTATAATTTATGTTCCTTGTCATCCCAAGAAACAGACTACTGTGAACTGACCAAAAACACTGTTATCTATGAACAGAAATTAACACAAACAAAACTGTTCCATAGCTAATTTAAAGCTTTGTGAACTGTTTTGTTCAATTGATGAGTCACTGTTCTTTAATGGTGTGGCAAAGCATCTCAGTTATAAATTGTACAGTAGGTGTTTACCAACCATTAACCCAAAAGTGACGATAATTTCTCAGGTTGTAATTAGTTACGGTGACGGATGTGGATCAAGCATCAGCCTGTGTCAGCTCTCTCAGATTATGAATGCAAGTCACCGCTCTCTCTCCACCCCACCCCCCATGGAAATTCATTAGTTCTGCTGTTTGAGAGCAGCTGTACCATTTGAGATGTAATTTATTCAGATTCCCTCAGTATTATTGCTGAAGCGTGAGAAGATAAGTGATTTGATGAGGCTATGTATTTACTGTCAGATAACATTATAGGTTGAATGTGTGGTCAGAAGTGATAGGAGGGCTTTTTCCCTCCCCCCCCCGCCCCCCAAAATTGTGGTTTTTAAGGCAAAAGATTAAGCTAGAGGAAATAAAGGATGAAAATCTGCTAACACATCAGTCTTGTCATATGTGGTTATACAGAGAGCACTCCAAAGGAAACCTTGTCAACCTCATTATGATTTCACCTTGCCATCCCTATGTATTGACAAATTTTGTGAAAGCAGCCATGCTAGTTAAATAGAAATATGGGAACAGAAAAAGATAATGTGTTCCACCCCCAAATTAAGATTGGGGGTATACTACGTAAACCCACTTTACATGATGACGCAAATTGATGAATTATGGTGTTTGGATATTGTCTTGAAATAAACAGTGAAGTTATTTTTTGGAGCACCTTAAATACTTTGGTGCTACAGGAATGTTTCATGGTCCATGTGCATGTATGTATCTACATCTCAAGCATTGCCTGTAACATTGTGGATGTGGGTTGACCTTGTATGTCTGCAGTACCGTAATGAGGAGAGGTGTGTTTGTGATCGTGCACACTTGCCAGTTTCAGTCACAAGTGAATTTTGCCCAAAGAAACATATTGTAGAGAATCTGGAGGTACCTACATGACTGAAAAAAGGTGTTTGAGTAGATCTGATTATTTTTTTCTGGAGGATTCTGCACATCATGCAACTAGAGATGGGTAAGAATTTCAGCTGGTCCATTTTTTGATAAGAACGTACTAAAACAGGGATGTCGCAGAAGTCCAGGAAGGGGGTGGAGGCCAGTGGGCATCCTCCCATTTGGCCCCCCATATGCCAGTCTGAAGACCCCCGTGCTTGCCCGATTTGGCGCACGCTGAGTCGGGAAAGCTCAGGGATCCCCACTTACCCGTGAGCCGCCATTTTGCAGAAACTGAGGGTAAGCTTTTTTACGCAAATGGCCACTTTGTGCAAAATGGTGGTCATAAATATTTAATTCTTTATTTCATTTCTATACCACCCCATAGCCAAAGCTCTCTGGGCAGTTCGCAAAAATAGTGTCAATTTAGGCAAAATTGCAGGGTCGGGCGACTGGCAGGCTCCAGTGACCTGGCTGTGCATGAAGCAACAGCAGGTGAGTTCAACCATCTCTATACTAGAATGACCAATGTTTTAATAATAGGACAAAAAGAACTTCAGATTTGTCTTTTAAAAATCAAGGGTAGTAGGAGAAAGAGAAACTGACAGATTCACCCATCCAGGCCCAGGGCTTTGAGTGCTTAGCTCTTAAAAGTCTGGGTTTGAATCCCTGTGTTTGTAGTGCTGAATTATCATAGCCACCTTTTTTCTGACAGACTCCTCATCTTTAACAGCTACATGGCAGGAAGGCTCCAAATTTGGCTTTTTCTTTCATATATAGGGCAGAAAGCACTTGAGGGTTGTTGTTGTTTTTTAAAAAATGAATATGGGAAAAAAAGTGAAACTGAGAGATTTGTCCAGCCCTTGTTGCAAATGACTTAAGCACGTTTATTTCCTTCTGTGCAGTAAATGCGTGGCAGCAGGAATCCAATTCTATCCTGATTACCTCTGCCATTTATTTCAGCAAGAACAATCCGAGCGCATGTGCGCAATTTTCAAATGAGAGAAATATTTTATAAGTCAGGTAACAATTTCCAAAGACAAAAAGATAAAGTGAGGTGATCCTAAGTGATTTCAAGACAGAGATGTACGATGGTTTCTCCTGTCAGGAGGCATTTCCCCCCACTCAAGTGTCTGACTCAAGTGTTTCTTAAATTACTTATCATTTAATATTTATTTGTCTAAAGGATTGTTACCCTGCTCTTCAGTCAAAAAAAGCTCCAAGAGTGTTCTACAAAGTCCAATTCTAAGACAATCCCTGCTGTTGGGATTACAGTCCCCTTAGAACAAAGCCTCCAGAATTGGAGGCTTCTGAGTGTCCAGTGCTGTGCTGGACCGTTGGGCTGTGGAAGACGGATGGGGGCAATTTTTGCCTCTTTCTCCTCATTTTACAAATTTTTTCTCTAGAAGGGCTTTTGAGCCTGTCTAGAGAAGGCATGCTGCCAGGGGCTGGCCTGGGGCTGGGGAGGTCATAGGATTTCTTGCATCCTGGCCTCTCCTCTCCTTTCCCTTCCTCTCCTCGCCCACTGGAACACCCCCCCTTTCCAGTGGAGGCTGGTGGCTCCTATCTCAGTGGGGCAGTGAATCCACTCTGGGTTTCAGTCAGAACTCTAAAGGAGCTATCCAAGGTGCTGAGCCATAGCCCCAAAATGGGGATTGGGGGGATAGGGTTCAGCAGTTTGGATACCAACATAGGAGCCACCAGCCTCCACTGCCCCTTTCCCTCCCTCTGAGGCTGCATTTGTGACCTCGGGAAGCAGCCAGTGTGGTTCTTTCTGTGGCAGCTGCAAGGGGGTGGGGGATCAGAACTCAGAGTCCACTCCTGAGGTTGTAGCAACGTCTATGACCTCAGGAGGGGGGGAGACTGCAAACAATCCTAAGTTCCCCAGAATGCTCTCCCAGGGACCATAAGATTGCTCTCTAAAAGACATAGCACACAACACAATGAAGTTCCCAAACTGTTTTTGAAAGAAACCCTCAAAAAACTATAAACTAAAGGGGCCTTCTTGGTGGCTACTCCCACACTCTGGAACTCCCTGCCCAAGGAGGCTGGATTGGCTCCCTCTCTGCTGTCCTGGCCATGTCAGTGGTATGTCGGGTCGGTGCTGTTTCTATTCTTTTATTGTTGTGTTTTAGGGATGTTGCAAGCACCTGACTTAGTCCAGGAGGGTGGCAAAATCCCCCACGCCTATCCCCCCAGACCTTGCTCACCAAACCCCAGGGCACTGATGGGCCTGGCCGATGAATGCCCTGGAGCTCAGGAAGTGGTGGGGAGCAGCTCAGACTTGGCCACCTGGCCGGCTGCCCTTGACAGCCATCCAGGCAGGAGGAAGAGGAGGCAGTACCCCATTGTAGGCACCCTCCTGGATGCCCCCCAGGCTCACCCGGGCCCAATCCAGAGAGCACCGGCCATTTTGCTGCCTTGTTGTTGTTATTTTACAAAAAAGGGGAGCTGAAAGAAACTGCACATATTTAAATTGGAGCATTCTTTGAGCTCCCTTTCTTCGTTAAAAAAAAAGGCAGCAAAATGGCAGGTGCTTGCCGGATGGGCCCGGGGTGAGTGCAGGAGACTCACCAAGCTCCTGGGGGATCAAGCACAGGTCAGGGGGGAGAGTGGGGGCGGCACTTCAGTGGGTGCCCAGGGTTGTGTTTGCACATCCCTATTGTGTGTGCAATTGTGTTTTTAATGTATTTGTCTTATGGCTATTTTTATAGAGTTTTTATTTTAAATTTCGATTTTCATTACAGTCAGCTGCCTCAAGTGCCATTTCCTTGGTAGAAAGGAAGGGTATAAATCAAATGAACAGATAAACTGAATAAATGGTGAGAGTTCAAATTCTACATCATGGCCTCACCATCTTAGTTTAAATATCAAGAACTATTCAAGAGACCCAGTGTGCTATATGCTCGTTGAAATGCAAAACATAGTTAAATAAATAAGGGCGCAATCCTATGCATGTTTAGACAGAGAAGAGGCCTACAACTCTAAGCCTTTTCTCTATCTAAACATGCATAGGATTGTGCCCTAAATGTATTAATTTGCACAATCCGGTGTCTAAAAGGGAAGAAAAAATGTGGGGAGGGAATGGGAGGCTACGTAACAAAGGGAATTTTAATCAAAGAATTAATTATTAACAACATCAGCTGGGCCATCTAAATATTGCAGCCATATTGCTACAATGCATTTTTTAAGTGTCTGACATATGCTTAGTAACTAATACCAAACGACAGACTGATGTCTTTAAGTGTTTCATGAAAGCTGCAGCTTTGCATAACACTGTTTAGACTGGGGAAATAGATATCCACTGGACAATGTTTTATGGATGCAGCTGATGGGTTTTCTTTCACTTCCCTGCTTTTGAAAAGAGAAATCAGCTGTTAAAAACCAGTTTGTTTAGAACACAAACATCATTTGCCAGGGATTCATCATCCGGCTTCGCCTTGAAAAATGATGGACAAATGAGTAGGCACACGGCATGCCTCACTCCTTACCACTGGAATTGTCTTGGGCAGCTGAAAGACAAACACATCCAAGCCAATGATTCCACAGGGAACAGTCATCATCTCTTTAGACTTCATACTGAATATATTCAGAGAAGGCAGAGTAAAGAGCTTGACTGACATTCGGGTTGCTTGCTTCTAAGAGCCTCATTTGTAATGCCTGTCATCCTAGAGAGAGGCAGGGGGGTGGGGAGAACATGCGAAAAGGAAACAAGTTAGGTATATGTTTGAGTCAGTTAAAAAAAAAATACAGCAGGAATTCAGCTTGTACTGAACTTCTGAAGGATTAAGGAACTGAAGTGAAATTAATGATGGCTCTTAGAAACAGCTGTTAACTTATGGATATCACTAAGCAACTTTGGGGACAAAACTGATTTTTACATTAAGAAGAGAAAACTCCCTGGAAAAGACCCTGATGCTGGGAAAGACTGAAGGCAAAAGGAGAAGGGGACGGCAGAGGATGAGATGGCTAGATAGCATCACGGATGCAATGAATATGAACTTGAGCACGCTCCGGGAGAGAGCGCAGGACAGGAAGGCCTGGCGTGCCATGGTCCATGGGGTCACGAAGAGTCGGACACGACTGAACGACTGAACAACAACAACGAACTGCTTAGAATAAAAAGATGTGCAGCAGTCTCCAAATTCTACCTCTGCCTCCTCCGACCTGGTGCCCTCCAGATGTTTTGGACTACAACTCCTGGCATTGCTGGCCTTTGGCCATGCTGACTGGCTGAGGCTGGTGGGAGTTGAAGTCCAAAACATCTGGAGGGCACCAGGTTGGGGAAAACTGTTCTACTTCATGTACTTCCAGCAAGGCTGCATATACTGTAGGTATAAGGAGAGATCCCTCAGGATCTCTCCCTCAGGATCTCAGGATGAACACTTAAGGAAAACCTTGTTCTTGACCTCTTGAGTAAAGTTTTTTGCTGTGGACTAACACTCTTTGATGTATATGGAAAGACTATGGATCTGAGGAAACAAGAAGTGATGTTGCTGAATTTGTTATGGTCAAATCTCATGTGTTGGTCAAAACTTGTCTGTTTGTAATGCTCACCTTTGTAGAGATTCTGGATCAATGCATCATGAAGTCTAGAACTGATTGCAAGCTCTGAAGCATGTGCGCGGTCTGCATCTAAATAATGGCATTTCTTCACATGCACTGATTTGGTTGGTTTAACCCTTGAATGATCCAGTGCATCTAGCACTGCTTCCCTCATCATTGTCACCACTGCAGCTCTGGCTCCATAAAGAGAAGGAATAGGACTAAGGATGTACAGAT
Organism: Heloderma suspectum; assembly: GCF_057233095.1. Lineage (NCBI taxonomy): Eukaryota > Metazoa > Chordata > Lepidosauria > Squamata > Helodermatidae > Heloderma > Heloderma suspectum. The sequence continues at coordinate 196,369,623 of NC_139458.1, forward strand.
TTCATTAACTCCATTATTTCTGTGTGTCATGGATTGTCAGGCACCTTTCATCTGTCATCCATTAATGGAATTGGATTTTTCTCCATTTCCCAAATGGGTTTGTGTACAGTTCTGAAAGTGTACACTTGTGCAAATATGCACTTATGAAAATGTGCACTCCTGAAAATGCACAAATCCCCCCAAAATGTGCAAATCCCCCAAAATGAGCATTTTCACGCTTTAGCCCATGGGGGGGGGGATACACATTTCTGATTGGATTGTTTTTTAAAATCATATTTGTCCATGATTAAATTTGTGTAAAGTTTCAGAAAGTTTTTTTTTTTTTTTTAAAGGTCCACAAATTTGCAGAATCCATGTGACTCGGGGAAAGCCAGTCTGCTGTGCAGAATCTGCAGGCTGGATTCAAAGAAATATGAAATCCTTTGAATCCACTGCGGATTTCTCCAACATCCTGAATAGGAGTGCACGAAAGCCACTTACCTGGTCTCGCAGCTTGCTTCGCGGTGGGGGGGAGGCGCTTCGCTGCTCCCCCCGAAGTTCATGCCGGGGGGGGGGAGGCTTCCCGCCTCGCCTGGCCGAAATTCAGGCCGGGGAGGAGGCGCTTCGCCTCGCCCGGCCGCGAAATAAAAAGTTAAAAAAAACCACGCCCCCATGATAGGCTACGTGACGATTAACGTAGCCTATCACAGCTAGATCTGCGAAGTCAGCCATGATAGGCTACGTAAATCGTCACGTAGCCTATCACGGGTGACTGAAAAAAAAAAAAAAAGCACGTACGCAAATGGCGGCCCCCATAAGGAGCCGCTATTCGCGTTCCTTATTTGGTCGCTGTAGTCTACGTAAATCTTTACATAGACTACGGTGAAAATAAGGGCAACGCAAATAGCATTGCCCTTATTTTCACCGTAGTCTACGTAATCTTTACTTAGACTACAGCGACCAAATAAGGAACATGAATGGCGGCTCCCTATGGGGGCCGCCATTAGCCGTACGGATGGGGGAGAATTTCTCCCTGGAACTTCGGGGGGGCCAAGTGCCAACGTGTTCGGCCCCCCGAAGTAATTTCGGGGAGAAATTCTCCGCACCCCCCCCACACCCCGCACCCCCCCCGGGACGGGACTTACCTTTCCCGAATGTCCCTCCTGGCAGCGGGTCCCGGCGGCGGTTCGTCAGGTCTTCGTCAGGGGTGGGGGCAGCAGCCGGTCTTTTGACCGGCTGCCACCACTGCCATTCCAATAAAAGTTAAAAAAAAAAAACGCCCCCGTGATAGGCTACGTGACGATTAACGTAGCCTATCACAGCTAGATTTGCAAAGTCAGCCGTGATAGGCTACGTAAATCGTCACGTAGCCTACCACGGGTGACTTAAAAAAAAAAAAAAGCGCGTACGGCTAATGGCGGTCCCCATAGGGAGCCGCCATTCACGTTCCTTATTTGGTCGCTGTAGTCTACGTAAAGATTACGTAGACTACAGCGACCAAATAAGGAACGCAAATGGTGGCTCCCTATGGGGGCCGCCATTTGCGTACGTGCTTTTTTTTTTTTTCAGTCACCCGTGATAGGCTACGTGACGATTAACGTAGCCTATCATGGCTGACTTTGCAGATCTAGCTGTGATAGGCTACGTTAATCGTCACGTAGCCTATCACGGGGGCGTTTTTTTTTAAACTTTTTATTTCGCGGCCGGGCGAGGCGAGGCGCCTCCTCCCCGGCCTGAATTTTGGCCGGGCGAGGCGGGAAGCCTCCCCCCAGCCTGAATTTCGGCCGGGCGAGGCGGGAAGCCTCCCCCCCAGCCTGAACTTCAGGGGGAGCAGCGAAGCGCCTCCCTCCCACCACGAAGCAAGCTGCGAGACCAGGTAAGTGGCTTTCGTGCACTCCTAATTAGCTGTACGCGCTTTTTTTAAAAAAAAAGTCACCTGTGATAGGCTACGTTAATCGTCACGTAGCCTATCACGGGGGTGTTGTGATTTTTTTTACTTTTATTGGAATGGCAGCGGCGGCAGCCGGTCGAAAGACCGGCTGCTGCCTCTGCCCCTGTCGAAGACCTGACGAACCGCTGCCGGGACCCGCCGCCGGGAGGGACATTCGGGAAAGGTAAGTCCCGTCCCGGGGGGGTGCGGGGGGCGGGGGCGGAGAATTTCTCCCTGAAACTACTTCGGGGGGCCAAACACTTTGGCACTTGGCCCCCCAAAGTTTCGGGGAGAAATTCTCCCCCATCCCTAATCCTGAAGAGGAGAATTCAGCAGGTCCATCTTCTTCTCTCCTCCATATACCAGTGATCAGTGATGGCAAATAAGCATCACATCACACAGGTATGCAAAAACAACCAACCAAGAAGGGAGTACATAATGTGGTGATATCATGCTACATTACACACTTCCAAACTATAGCTCCCAAGATATACCTCGATATGGCAAATGCACAAACACCAGTATACGCAGAAGGAGAGTTTGCATCTCATCTGAGCTAACATGGATGAATTTGTTACTTTCCGAGGAAACAACAATTTCTCCTGGGGTAAGTACACTGATCACTAGAAAGGAGAATCCTTAGTTATGGCCAGAACTTTCCCAACCTGACCACCGCTGTCCCATTCCTTTGAATTCCTCAGGCTAGATCTCACTGGGCTCCCTCAAGCCTCAACTGTTTCCATTCAACCCGGTCATTATGAGAACTTTGCAACATTTAAGAACCACTGCCTGAATTTGCTTTCCCCCCTCTTCCTTCCTTGTACATTAATCTCAATGATGAGTCTCAGTATTATTTTAGCATCCAGGTCTGTCTTCAGAAACCTTGATAGGCTTCTGATTATGGCTGCAGCTCCATGCATACTGAAACAAAATGAGAGAGAGAGAGAGAGAGAGAGAGAGAGAGAATCTTTTCACCCAACTTCTGTGTGACCAATATGTGGCTTAAAAGAAGTCCTTAATGTATAGCATTTTCTGAGGATAGCTCATCACTGTACATGTAAAAACAAGGTATTACTTAGCTTGCTACAGTCCTATGATCTATGCAGCATCTGAGATTTAAAGCCTCCAAGGATCCTTATGAAATTCTACTGTTCTGAGAGAATAAAATCACAAGGCAAACCATGCATCACTGATTGCTTTCTGCAACCTTTAATACTACCTTTACTCTTTGGTCATCCAAGCCATTCAACTCAGGCAATTTGTTCTTCTGAAACCAACGCTCCACACCTTGCCCGTATGCCTGACATTTGTTCTGCACCAAGGTCAGCCTTGCAAATTTATCTTAAACTAAAAGACAGACTCATTTGTAATATTTTATCTATCCAAAAGGTAAATGATTCCACATTTTGGCTAATAGGAAATGCCTCAAGAGGGGCAGAGGAGAGAGGAGGAGAGGTTTGTTAGAAAAATGTTGTAATAAAGGATATTATATACACCACATATATACCATTATCATGGGGATGTTTTCCTGTAATCTGTACATTTTGGCTAAAGCAGCCTTCCCCAACTTGGTGCCCTCCAGATATTTTGGACTTCAACTCCCATCAGCCCAGCTAGCATGGCCAATGGACAGGAATCCTGGAAGTTTTAGACCTGCAATCCTGGAATACACCAGGTTGGGGATGCCTGGGTATGGACAATTCTTGTTCTATGGATGAGCACTTGCATTTTGGGAACCAATTGCTGGCATACCAGGATGTGTGTCACAAATCCCTGTCTGAAGAAGCAGGATGAACTTAGCTTCAAAAAAAGGTGAGTAAGGGGAGACATAATGGAGATGTACACAATTAAGCATGGTGTGGAGAGAGTGGATAAGGAGACATTTTTCTCCTTCTGTCATATACTAGGACCCGGGGTCATCCCATGAAGCTGATCTGTGGGAGTCAGGACAGATAAAAGGAAGGACTTCTTCAGATGACACATAGTTAGACTATGGAATTTGCTACCACAAGATGTAGTGATGGCTGCCAATTTGGATGGCTTTAAAAGGAGATTGGACAAATTCCTGGAGGAGAAGGCTATCAATGGCTACTAGTCCTGATGGCTGTATGCTACCTCCAGTATCAGTAGCAGTATGCCTATGTTCTCCAGTTGCTGGGGAACATGGGAGGGAGGGGACTGTTGCACTCATATCCTGCTTGTGGGTTTCCTGTAAGAAGCTGGCTGGCCACTGTGTGAACAGAATGCTGGACTGGATGGACCCTTGGTCTGATCCAGCAGGGCTCTTCTGTTCTTATGAACAGGGATCCTGCTGTAGCCCTTTTCAGGCATTCTCCCCTTATTAGATTAGGGTTCTAAGTCAGACAGAAAGTACACATTAGGTCCAGACTACAGGGTACAGGAACAGCTCCCTGCGGTCTGGGAGAACCCTGAAATGACCCCCTGACAAGCAGCAGTGTGAGACCCTCTTCTCTCTCCTCCCAACCCACACCATTGTTAAAGGAAAGGGCACCAGCAGCCAGCTAGAGGCTGCAGCTCGGAATGTTGTAGAAATTCAGGATGGATTAAAATGAGCTCGGATTTCTAAGAAGCCGACCTGCAGAATCAGCTGTGGAGTGACCCCCTCAGGCTGCACAGAGTCCATGGACATTCAGATTTTTTTTTTACTTTCCCAAAATATACACATATTTATTCGTAGGAAATATGCAAGTTTCTGCTGAGGAAAAGTTGAATGGAATGGGGGACAGTACGCTAGATGTTACATACTAAGGTAAATTATGTAAATTCTTATGAAACCTCTTATGTAATTATTTAAGTATTTTTCCTCATGATGGGAAAAGAAGTGCATCCGTCTCTGAGCGGACGATGGAACAGAAGGTGCTTGACAAACTGCAAAACACAGATAGAGCAGATTTTACACAATTCATACATCCCGAGCTGCAGCTCAAGTATTACTACTTTTTTCCTTTGTAACTTGTAGAAGCAAAGTGAAATGATCAGAAGCTCCCAGGGGGATGTGGCCAATGTGGGCATGAGAAGGCACTGAAGGCACTGAAATGGGCATCAAATGAGGGAATCAAAAAGACCAGCCCTTCACGTCTAGCTCCCTCATTGGCCATAGCCACATGCCTACAAAGGCAGTGCCTTATTGGTTCAGCTTGCTGCTACACAAAGTTACCAAAGGGGGGGAACAACTTTTATTTAAAATAGTGTGCCTCAGGGCTGCAGCCTCGAGGAGCCATCTGGTCACCACCATGGCAGTTTCCTTTGGCATTTTTCCTTTGGCAGAGGAGGAAGAGGACAAGAGGTGGAACTGCTGCCACCGCCACTCTAACATCAAATAAAAAAGGGCTAGCGGGGTGGCAGGGAGAAGCTGCACAGGGGAGGGCTCCCGGGAGCCTCTAAAACCTGGTGGCACCTCTGGGAGTAGGGATCACCCTATTTCCAGTCCATGTCAGTTTTGACTATATTCATTCATGAGTCCATTCCTTCCCATTTCTCCATGGATTTGTGAGGGTTTTCTTGGGGGGGGGGAGGGCTTCATGAAATGTTGCATTATTTTAACACGTCTGTACACATTTTATCCTAAAATATGCATGTTTTAGGCAGTTTACTCTAAACTATGAAATTATGTATGCTTTGTAACTTAAAATATGTATTTTAGTGCCTTTTCTGAGTTGAGAGCTGCATCACAAAATACAGAACTGTCCAAAAGCGAAAGGATAACTGCTTTTGTTTCTGCATATTAGTCTGGGAAGACCAAATCAAGTTGGTTCACTTAAAAATGTGATCTGAATGAAATCCTCAGGTTTCCCTAGTGAGGAGCTAAGGTATTTGGACCAGGCTTCCATATTCACCCCCCCCCCACCAACATGCAGATAGGTGGGTGGGGGAGCAATGAGATGTGATGATGGAAGAGGTGGGGTCAACAAGCACAGTCCCATTTTTCTCCCTGACATAACTGTAATTGCCTTAAGGGAGGTCGCCTGAAAAAGGCTTAGAAGAAGTGCCTTGCTGGAAGGGCAAATTGAATCCAGGACTCGGTCACTTGCAAATGGCCAAATAAATGTCCAAGAGAAGCTCACAAGCAGGATGTAAATGTCATAATCATCCCCAGTTGTGGATATGAATGTGATAGCCATTCTGCTTCCAACATCTGATCATCCAAGGTATACTACTTCTGAACATTGAGGTCCCATGCTTAGCTACTCTAGATAAATGGATACCTGGGGTTAATAATAAGGGGAGAAAGAACTAGAGAGTTAGCTCATATTATGCTCTGTCCACAAGCAAATTGACTACTGAGTACTCTCTCTGAGGATGATGGGAGAAGGGAGGGGTGGCTTGGTTCTCTTCCTGCTCTGTGCAAGATGGGAGGTAAACATCTACGCCCCCATTTGAGAATGAATCGTGTGTTCATTATTTCAGCTAGTATAGAACAGGGATGTTTAGCCTTCAGAAGAGAAGACTGAGGGGAGATATGATAGCACTCTTCAAGTACTTGAAAGGTTGTCACAGAGAGGAAGGCCAAGATCTCTTCTCGATCATCCCAGAGTGCAGGACATGGAAGAATGGGCTCAAGTTACAGGAAGCACATCAGGAAAAACGTCCTGACTGTTAGAGCAATACGACAATGGAACCAATTCCCTAGGGAGGTGGTGGGCTCTCCCACACTGGAGGCATTCACAACAAGGCTGGACAACCATCTGTCGGGGATGCTCTGACTTGGATTCTTGCATTGAGCAGGGGGTTGGACTTGATGGTCTTGTAGGCCCCTTCCAACCCTACTGTTCTATGATTCTATGATCTCCATGGGGAAGGAAGTCCACAGCCTAAGTGCTGCTACTGAAAAGGCCCTGTTCTGTGTCACTGCCACCTGCACCTCTGGACATGACTATGTGTTGATGGCCAAAGTGACCATCCATATATATATATATATATATATATATATATGAATAAAAGAAGGGAGATGTAAGGAAATGCTTTTATTTTATTAACTACTGGAATAGTAGCCCCCCCCCCCAATACGAAAGACAGAATGCATATATTCAAGACATGATAGTACAGTCTTATTTGGTAATACATTATCTAACATTTCTGAAATAGTTACATCATTTATATTTTAATATGCTAATACTTTAATTAAAATTGTCTACACAGTTATGCAGCTCTCCTATGAGGATGTTCTATTGCATGGGAGGGGATTCTACAGCCCACATGTGGTCCTCCAAGCAATTTTACTTTCCAACTCTCCATTACCTTTTCTTCCCCATTGCTGAGTTCCTTCTGCATTCTTGCCTCTGTGGCACCAGACTCTCCCTCTGTGATCTAGCTCCAAACACTACCTTGACTTGGATTCCTGCACTGAGCAGGGGGTTGGACTCGATGGTCTTATAGGTAGGGATGGCGAAGAATTTCTCCACGAATCTTCGGGAGGCTGAGTGCCGACGCATTCGGCCCCCCGAAAGTATTGGGGAAATTCTCCATCGCCCCCCCCCCCGGATGGGACTTACCTTCGGCGAATGTCCCTCTTGGCGGCGGGTCCCGGCGGCGTTTCGGCGGCATTTCGGCGGGGGCGGGGGCGGCGGCTGGTCTCCCGACTGGCTGCCGCCGCCGCCATTGCAAAATAAAAAAGTAAAGTAAAAACAAACAAAACCACACCCATGATAGGCTATGTAACGATTTACGTAGCCTATCACGGCTAGATTTCCAAAGTCAGCCATGATAGGCTACGTAAATCGTCACGTAGCCTATCCCGGGTGACTTTGAAAAAAAAAAAGCATGTACGCCAATGGCGGTGCCCCATGTTAGTACCTAACATTTAGTACCTAACATTTAGGGTATTGTCCCCCATTCCATTTAACTCTTCCCCACGAATATTTACTAGTCTCAGCAGAAATGTGTGTATTTGCCTATGAATAAATTTGTGTAAATTTCAGGAAAGTAAATAAAAAGATACAAAAGTCGATGGACTCCACATGACCTGAGCAGGCTGCAGTTGGATTCTTAGAAATCCAAATGCACGTTAGTCCATCTCAAATTTTTCCAGCATCCCTAGTGTAGAATGAAGCACCCAGATTTCTAACACGTACAGCCAGGTAGAATCATATTACACTGATTCTGAAGGAGCTTCACTGGCTGCCTGCGTGCTTACTTCTAAGGACAATTCAAGGGGACGGTGCTTACATTCAAAGCCCTAAGCATCACATTACGATCATTTCGGTACCAACTCAAACTGTTTTGTTTGCCCAGGGATTTGAACTGGTTGATGTGATCAGTGTGTTCTAATATATTTACCTCCTTCATTGTTTGATGATGATGATGATGATGATGATGATGTTTTACTGTTTTTTAAAATATTTAAAGAAAGAAAATAAATATTGCTATTCTTCTATCCAGTGAATGCTGGTGGCTCTGATGTCAGCGGGGCAGTGAATCCACTCTGGGTTTCAGTCAGAACCAGTCAGAAGTCTAATGGAGCTATCCATTTTGGGAGCTGGGTTCAGCACCTTGGACAGCTCCTTTCAAGTTCTGACTAGTTCTGACTGGAACCCAGAGTGGATTCACTGCCCCACTGACGTCAGAGCCACCAGCCTCCACTGCTTCGACCTATCGTAAATCATTTCCAGGCTGTCTTCAAGGATGGAACCCTCTCAAGGTGGCCTATGAGATAAAAAGAACACAAAGTGGGCACAATAAAATTCAATGAGAACATATTCAATAAAAATCCATAAAAATAAAGATGTCCAATTAAAATCAATAAAAATAGAACTTACCAATAAAACCAACAGGCCAGACATTACAGGAAGGCCAGTGAAAACAGGAGAATTATCAGAGCTGTTCCCTCCTGTGTTGTGCTGTGAGACAGGCCTCTGGATCAAGTCCAGGCATCACACCCCCTTCAAGATCTGGAGGGATAATGGATGAGGCAATGGGGGGAAGCATGTCATGGTGCTCACCCCTTATCTCAGCCTAACATTGATCATGCTTTCAGTTGCCTCCTTGCTTCTTACTTTCCCACCTACAGAGTGTGTGTGTTCTGTCTCCTAACCAGTCAGGATGTTCATGATAGCAGTTCAGGAAATGGCTGGGAGAATGGGGGGATGCATTTCAAAATAGTGAAACCAGATATTTTTTTCTGGCAGCATATAGTTAGGGAGAAGCCAGTCAAAAATGGCTTCTCCCCCAAACTACATCTTATTTGATATCTTTAATTTAATATCTTATTCATCTCTGCCGAACAATGGTAAGTGACCTAAGAGATCAATACTGCTGTTATGATAGACAGCAACTACCAGCCCTGTCATCCAAGAGTCTGTGTAATGCCTTGAAAGCATCATTCATTCATTCATTCATTCATCAAATTTGCTCACTCTTCTTCTTAGAACAATCCATAAAAACAGCAAACAATAAAGGCAATAAAACAGCAAAAATGAAGCTAACATCATCAGAATAACAGGAAGAATTAGACTCTAAAATGAAATAAAATAAGGAAGATCAGCAAAATATAACCAAGAGAAAGCAAGCACTAAGCCAGGGGAGCACAACCTCAGGCCAAGGGGCCAGATCTGGCCCACCTAAGGTCTAAATCTGGCCCCCAAGGTTCCCCAGATGGCCACATTTGGCATTTGCGTACGCGCTTTTTTTTTTCCAAAGTCACCCGTGATAGGCTACGTGATGATTTACATAGCCTATCATGGCTGACTTTGGAAATCTAGCCGTGATAGGCTACGTTAATCGTTACGTAGCCTATCACGGGGTGGTTTTTTTTTTCACTTTTTCTTTCGCGGCCGGGGAGACGGGGCACTTCTCCCCAGCCTGAATTTCGGCCGGGCGAGGCGGGGCACCTGCTGTTATGATAGACAGCAACTACCAGCCCTGTCATCCAAGAGTCTGTGTAATGCCTTGAAAGCATCATTCATTCATTCATTCATTCATCAAATTTGCTCACTCTTCTTCTTAGAACAATCCATAAAAACAGCAAACAATAAAGGCAATAAAACAGCAAAAATGAAGCTAACATCATCAGAATAACAGGAAGAATTAGACTCTAAAATGAAATAAAATAAGGAAGATCAGCAAAGTATAACCAAGAGAAAACAAACACTAAGCCAGGGGAGCACAACCTCAGGCCCAGGGGCCAGATCTGGCCCACCTAAGGTCTAAATCTGGCCCCAAGGTTCCTCCTTTCCCTGGCACCATTCCTTTCTCCCAATGACTAATAATTTGGTGGTTTCCTGGCTTTTGCCAGGTTTTTTCCCATTCTAAAAGGCTGAAATGCCTGCCCTAAGGGTTAGTTACAGGCAGTAAGACTTTAAACTAACATTCACTATAATTTTGGTCTTTTTGCCTCACTCCTTTTACCTTTAGCCCTACGGACAACTGGAACATGGCCCCTGAGAGCTTACCTGAAATGGAATCCAGCCCTCAGGATGAAAGATGTTCAATACTCCTGCACTATGCAGTAACCCACAGCAGCCCCTGTTCCTAGTGAATGTCCACCACACATCCCATTAGGAGGAGGCCCCAGGAGTGAGGCCTCAGATGGAGATTGGAGATCATGAAGTGGCACTTATAAGATAAGGCACTCTCTCAGGTACCCCTGCCCTGAGTTGGTTATATGTTTGCAATCCTATGGTCACGTAGGCTGATTAAATTCCACTGAAGTCAATTCCATTGTTTTCCAAGGCCAGCATCACTGATATCTTCCTCCTTGTTGCTGAAATCCACTAAGTGTAATTAGAAACTGGCTCAGTGGCAATGGTCTCTCTCTCTCTACTAGGGATGTGAGAACCCATCCCAGCTCAGGTTCTCCAGGTGCCCGCCAAAGCATGGCCCCCGCTCCCTTCCCCTCAGACCCGCGCTCTGGCTGCCCACAAGCTCAGTGAGTTGCCCAGACTCACTGTAATGCCATTTGGTGAGCACCCACCATTTTCCCGCCTTTGTTGTGTGCACAAAAAGGAAGTTTTTTTTTTTTTTTAAGTGCATATTTAAATATGCACAGTTTGGGGGCCAGGAAAGCTTAGTATGTGCAATATTAGAGGCATTATGGCATTGGTAGGCAACCAGGTGTCATCCTCCTGAGCCAGTCCCGCATTTTTGTTTGAGCAGTGGCATTATTACAAATGACACTTATTATTAAAACCTTATTCGCAACCTATATTTTAACCTGAAAATAATAATAAAAAACCTTTCAAAACCCTGATTAGCTGTACTATCCTATTTCTCTCTCCTCTTGATCCTAATAATAACAATGGATTCCAGAAGAAAATGTTGTTCAAGCACAGTGCAAATATTAAGTACTCAAAAATGGATAAACAACTCTGTATAAAGCACCAGCCATTTACTATATTGCTGAAAACTCACAGGAATATCCCCACCCCTTGGAGTTATTACTTTAATAAGAGAATAATCTCCTTTGTGGGAACCCAATAGCTGATAGTCGTGTGTACAATCCTTCCCCATACACACACCATCACTACCAGTGCCAGCCCAGGCAGGTGAGCCATGGCAATCTCAATATAAATGTGGGAACCAGATATCTCTCTGCCATGAAACTTGTATTAACAGTTCAATCCTATGTGTCTACTCAGATGTATGTCCCATTGAGGTCATGGATAAATGAATCTGCTCATTTCAATTTCTCTCCGTTTCTCATTTTTCCAGTCTTACGTTCAGTTCATCCCAAATTTTGAGAATTTTTCATTGTAAAATGTCATTGGAAAATTGGGTTTTTGGTCTCATTTCTCCTAATATGTGCATTTGGTATGCAATTTTGCCAAATATGCACATTTTGGGAAGCAATTTTCCTAATATAATGCCTTTTTGAATATTAGTTTCACTAATATATGCTTGTCAGGAAGCACTTTCCCCAAATATATGAATTTTTTTGTTTGGAGAACTCTACTGCAAAATGCAGAGACGTGCACATTTCAAAGGATAACTCTCAAGTCATGTATTTGTTTGAAAGTAGGAAATAGATAAGTTCACATCAAAGTGCAAACCGAACAATTGTCTCCCCCGTTTGTGACTGAGATCAGTGTGGCTTACCCCAAGGTAATTGTGTCAATTTGTGTGTAGGATTTCAGCTTAAAATGAAGAAGCTTTGCTTTTTTATTTTTATTTTTATAGGACATTGCTTGGAGTTGTACTTTGGGGGGAATACAAGTATTATGTTCATAGGGAAGAACATAACTGCCTCAATTGGAAAACAAAAGATGGAGGATCTAGGGTCAGAATTTGCATCTATTTCATGGAAAAATAAAATAAAAGTTTGTCGTTAAGTATTCCTCTAGAACGACAATCTGAGATTAATGATAATGCACCCCAGGTATGATGTGACACTTTGTCTTGTACTGTCACATCGTCATGCAGCTATTTGGCATTAAATGTGCTCTGCATATTTCACAGCTGACAAGTGAACTAGCATTGATTAACTCATATATCCCATTTGAATCTTTAAAAAATGTATAGAGTATACAGATTATTTTTAGATCTAATTTAGAGGAAAGGGGATGCTTTTTGATGTGCAGGAACCACTGAGCCTACAAAGCAAACCCCACAGATGATGAATATTCATTGGTGATCTGACCTGGTATGCTAGGAAGATTGATTTGCTAAAATAAAATGATGAATACACAGGCAGTCACTGCCACGACTTAAGCCAGAGCCATACGGATCAAAGAACAATTTAGAAATAGGGATGGGTGGAGGTAGGAGGCTGTTGGAAGAGTTCCTGTTTCCACCCAAGTTTCTTACCAAGGCTGTTTGTTTGTTTCCCCTCCCGCCACCAGATAAAGTGCTATAAAGCTAGGCCTTGACAAAGGCACAGGCCTTTGGATAAGAGCTGAAGGGCCAGAGCAAAAGAGCCCTTTGCACATGGCTCTTTGCCTGGAGCTGCTGAAGCCTGGCACTTCTGAATGGTAGCAGAAGATCAGCAATGAGCAAGAGGTTACAGAGAGAGTCAGCAAGTCATCAGCAAACACTTCTCCAATTCTTTATTTCTTTAGTTATTACTTTTCTATATTGCCCAATAGCCAAAGCTCTCTGGGTGCTTCACAAAAAAGTACAGAATAAAAACAGAGTAAAATATAAAAGCTTGAAACTACAGTATAAAATTACAACTAGAATAAAACCTAGCAGCAATGCAGAAACTTAAAATACAGTAATGGATTTAGAACAGCAGAAGGTGGAGACATATTGAAGATATGCCCTACCCCATGTCCGGCTTGCCTGGCTGCGGGGGCCCATTGCATGGAGGGATGGGGGAGAATTCCGCCACGGACCACAATGAGGCTGGATTCCAAGAATCCAGCCCCATTGGGGCCTGTGGCAGAACGAAGCACTCACCTCTGTAGTGGACACCATTTGCATCCCTATTCACGCGATATGCTACGCAAATATTTGCGTAGCCTATTGTGTCAAAAAACAGGGATGCAAATGGCGTAGTGGACACCATTTGCGGCCATAAAGCTGGTAGATTAGCCTAAATGCAGCCGTAAATGGCTGCATTTAGGCTAATCTACCAGCTTTACAGCCGCAAATGATGCCCACTATGCCATTTGCATCCAAAGACTCACTTACCCTACCCCAGCGATATGGCATGGCAATGGCGGCCAGCCGTATTGCCAGCGAAGCAGAGCCGGCAGCCAGCTCCGCAGGATTGCTGCAGAGCGGAGCTGGCCCGGATGGATTCCAGGAGGGAGGGATCACCTACCACCCCGGACCCGCCCCCCAGACCTGGAGGTAAGGGATTCGTACATCCCTAGTTGCATGTGGGTGGGGAGAGGAGATGCGCTTGACAGCCATTGGCTACCTGGCGCTCAGATGACCAGAGGAGGGAGGGAATGGAGAGGCACCTTTTAGCCATACGTGCCCCTCCCAAACACCTCTTAGATGCATGGCTCCCTCCCGCCCTCCGTTATGCAGTGTGGGTTTCACTGGTCACTCTTTTGGGAGCCAAGCAGGAATTTTTGGCTCATAGTCCGATTGGCCTGGGCTGTGTGTCTTTTTTCCTACTTCACACTGCAAATGGGGTGGGCGAGTCCATAGGTGAATCAGGTTTAATTCTTATCATAGAATAGTAGGGTTGGAAGGGGCCTACAAGGCCATTGAGTCCCACCCCCTGCTCAATGCAGGAATCCAAGTCAGGGTATCCCTGACAGATGGCTGTCCAGCCATGTCTTGAACGCCTCCAGTGTGGGAGAGCCCACCACCTCCCTAGGGAATTGGTTCCATTGTCATATTGCTCTAACAGTCAGGACGTTTTTCCTGATGTTCAGCCAGAATTAGGGATGGCGGAGAATTTCTCCCCGAAACTTCGGGGGGCCAAGCGCCAACGTGTTCGGCCCCCCGAACAAGTTTCGGGGAGAAATCCTCCGCACCCTCCCGCACCCCGCCCTCCCCCCCCTGGGACGGGACTTACCTTCCCTGAATGTCCCTCCCGGCGGCGGGTCCGGCTGGCGGTTCGTCCGGTGTTCGAGCGGGGTGGGAGCGGCAGCCGGTCTTTCGACCGGCTGCCGCCCCCGCCATTGCAATGAAAGAAAAAAAAAAACCACGTCCCCTGATAGGCTACGTGACGATTCACGTAGCCTATCACGGCAAGATTTGCAAAGTCACCCGTGATAGGCTACGTGACGATTCACGTAGCCTATCACGGCTGACTTTCCAGATCTAGCCATGATAGGCTACGTGAATCGTCACGTAGCCTATCAGGGGACGTGGGTTTTTTTTTTTTTTACTTTCGTGTTCGCGGCCGGGCGAGGCAGGAAGCCTCCTCCCCGGCCTGAATTTCGGCCGGGCGAGGCGGGAAGCCTCCCCCCCTGGCCTGAATTTCGGCCGGGCGAGGTGGGAAGCCTCCCCCCTGGCCTGAACTTCGCGGGGGGAGCAGCGAAGCGCTCCCCCCCACCGCGAACAAGCTGCGAGAAAAGGTAAGTGACTTTCGTCCACCCCTAGCCAGAATCTGGCTTCCTGTAACTTGAGCCCATTATTCCGTGTCCTGTACTCTGGGATCATCGAGAAGAGATCCTGGCCTTCCTCTCTGGGACAACCTTTCAAGTACTTGAAGAGCGCTATCATATCACCCCTCAATGTTCTCTTCTCAAGGCTAAACATGCCCAGTTCTTTCAGTCTCTCTTCACAGGGCTTTGTTTCCAGTCCCCTGATCATCTTTGTCACACTCCTCTGAACCCTCTCCAGTTTGTCTGCATCCTTCTTAAAGTGTGGTGCCCAGAACTGGACACAGTACTCCAGATGAGGACTAACCAGTGCTGAGTAGAGGGGAACTAGTATTTCCCAGGATTTGGAAGCTATGCTTCTATTAATGCAGCCCAAAATAACATTTGCCTTTTTGCAGCCACATCTCATTGTTGGCTCATATTCAGCTTGTGATCAACAACAATTCCAAGATCCTTCTCAGTTGTAGCATTGTTGAGCCACATATCCCCCATCTTGTAACTGTGCATTTGGTTTCTTTTTCCTAGGTGCAGAACTTGGCATTTATCCCTATTAAATTTCATTATGTTGCTTTCTGCCCAGCACTCCAGTCTATCAAGAACACTTTGAATTTTGTTTCTGTCTTCCGAAGTATTAGCTATCCCGCCCAATTTTGTGTCATCTGCAAATTTGATCAGCATTCCCTGCACCTCCTCCTCCAAATCATTAATAAAAATGTTGAAGAGCACTGGGCCCAGGACTGAACCCTGCGGTACCCCACTCATTACCTCTCCCCAGTTTGAGAAGATCCCATTGATAATCACTCTTTGAATCCAATTCTGTAGCCAACTGTGGATCCACCTGATTGTTGTTTCATCTAGCCCACTTTAAGCTAGTTTGCTCATCAGGATATCATGGGGCACTTTGTCAAAAGCTTTGCTGAAATTGAGGTATATTATGTCTACAGCATTCCCATGGTCCACAAGGGAGGTTACTTGATCAAAAAATGAGATCAGATTCTTCTGGCAGGATTAGTTCTTGACAAATCCATGTTGGCTTCGAGTAATCACTGCATTGTTTTCAAGGTGCTTACAGATGGATGGCTTATGAAGTTTTGGTTGCATTCTCAAAGAACTGATAGGATGGGCAAGGGGGATGAGAATAGGGATGGTGAGCATTCAGAGGCACTGTCCTGGTGACAGGTGATGCCTGAAGCCTCCGCTCTGGGTTTTGCAGCCCATCAAAGAATAAGGGTAACCTGTGAGGCCGACTCACCTCACCCACCCAGTGTTTTGTGGCCCGGGGGGCAATGATAAGGGAAGGTCTACCTCCCTTCAGCAAAGGACATCATTACCTTGTCATGGTGCTGGAGCTTGAGCACCTCAATGTCAGCTAAACCATGAAGGGACACCCAAGACGGGAAGGTCATGGCAGAGAGGTCAGACTAAATACGATCCCTGGGGAAGGAAATGGCAACCCACTCTAGTATTCTTGCCATGAAAACTAAATGGATAAGTATAACCAGAGATATGTCAGTAAAATCGGTATACCATCGGAAGATGGGACTCCCAGGTCAGAAGATGGTCAAAATGCTACTGGGGAGGAACAGAGGATAAGTTCAACTAGCCCCAGATGTGATGATGCAGCTAGCTCAAAGCCAAAAGGACAGCTAGCAGCCGATGGTGCTGGTGGTGAACGATGAATCCGATGTTCTAAAGATCAACACACCATAGGAACCTGGAATGTAAGATCTATGAGCCAGGGAAAATTGGATGTGGTTACTGGGGAGATGTCAAGATTAAATATAGACATTTTGTGTGTCAGTGAACTTAAATGGACTGGAATGGGCCACTTCACATCAGATGACCACCAGATCTACTACTGTGGACAAGAGGACCACAGAAGAAATGGAGTAGCCTTCATAATTAATAATCAAGTGGCTAAAGCAGTGCTTGGATACAATCCAAAAAATGACAGAATGATCTCAATTCGAATTCAGGGTAAGCCATTTAACATTACAGTGATCCAAATATACGCCCCAACCACAGATGCTGAAAAAGCAGAATTAGATCAGTTCTATGAGGATCGGCAGCACCTACTGGATAGTACGTCAAAAAAAGATGTTATTTTCATTACAGGAGACTGGACTGCTAAGGTGGGTAGTCAAACGACACCTGGAATTACAGGCAAGCATGGTCTGGGAGAACAAAATGAAGCAGGACATAGGCTGATAGAATTTTGCCAAGACAACTCACTGTGCATAACGAACACTCTCTTCCAACAACCTAAGAGACGACTTTATACATGGACTTCACCAGATGGTCGACACCGAAATCAGATGGACTATATCCTTTGTAGCCAAAGGTGGTGGACATCTATGCAGTTAGTAAAAACAAGACCTGGAGCTGATTGTAGTTCAGATCATGAACTTCTTATTGCACAATTTAGAATCAGACTAAAGAGAATAGGGAAGACCCACAGATCAGTCAGATATGAGCTCACCATGATATTCCTCATGGATATGCAGTGGAAGTGAAGAATAGATTTAAGGGACTAGATTTAGTAGATAGGGTCCCGGAAGAACTATGGACAGAAGTTCGCAACATTGTTCAGGAGGCAGCAACAAAAAACATCCCAAAGAAAAAGAAAACCAAGAAGGCAAGATGGCTGTGTGCTGAGACACTGGAAGCAGCCCAAGAAAGAAGGAAAGCAAAAGGCAACAGTGATCGGGGGAGATATGCCCAATTAAATGCAACATTCCTGAGGTTAGCCAGAAGAGATAAGGAATTATTTTTAAACAACCAATGCGCGGATGCGGAAGAAGATAATAGAATAGGAAGGACAAGAGACCTCTTCCAGAAAATTAGAAACATCGGAGGTAAATTCCAGGCAAAAATGGGTATGATCAAAAACAAAGATGGCAAGGACCTAATAGAAGCAGAAGAGATCAAGAAAAGGTGGCAAGAATATACGGAAGATCTGTAGAGGAAGGATAATAATATCAGGGATAGATTTGATGGTGTGGTCAGTGAGTTAGATCCAGACATCCTGAATGGTGAGGTTGAATGGGCCTTAAGAAGCATTGCTAATAACAAGGCAGCAGGAGATGATGGTATCCCAGCTGAACTGTTTAAAATCTTGCAAGATGATGCTGTCAAGGTGATGCATGCCATATGCCAGCAAATTTGGAAAACACAAGAATGGCCAACAGATTGGAAAAAATCAACTTATATCCCCATACCAAAAAAGGGAAGCACCAAAGAATGTTCAAACTATTGAACAGTGGCACTTATTTCACATGCCAGTAAGGTAATGCTCAAGATCCAGCAAGGTAGACTCCAGCAATTCATGGAACGAGAATTGCCAGATGTACAAGCTGGGTTTCGAAAAGGCAGAGGAACTACAGACCAAATTGCCAATATCCACTGGATGATGGAGAAAGCCAAGGAGTTTCAGAAAAACAAACTGCTTTATTGACTATTCTAAAGCCTTTGACTGTGCGGATCATAACAAATTGTGACAAGTTCTTGGTGGTATGGGGATACCAAGTCATCTCGTCTGCCTCCTGAGGAATCTGTATAACAACCAAGTAGCAACGGTAAGTCTTAAGAACAGACCACGGAACAACGGACTGGTTTAAGATTGGGAAAGGAGTACAGTGGGGTTGTATACTCTCACCCTACCTCTTCAACCTGTATGCAGAACACATCTTGCGACATGCTGGGCTTGATGAAGCCAAGGCTGGAGTTAAAATCGCTGGAAGAAACATTAACAATCTCCGATATGCAGATGATACCACTTTGATGGCTGAAAGCGAGGAGGAGCTGAGGAACCTCATGACAAAGGTGAAAGAAGAAAGTGCAAGAGCTGGGTTGCAGTTAAACCGCAAAAAAAACAACAACAAGATTATGTCAACCAGCTTGATTGATCACTGGCAAATAGAGGGAGAAAACGTGGAGGCAGTGACAGACTTTGTCTTTCTAGGCACAAAGATTACTGCACATGCTGACTGCAGCCAGGAAATCAGAAGACGTTTACTTCTTGGGAGGATAGCAATGACAAATCTTGATAAAATAGTGAAGAGCAGAGACATCACACTGACAACAAAGGTCTGCATAGTTAAAGCAATGGTCTTCCCCGTAGTAACCTATGGCTGCGAGAGCTGGACCATAAGGAAGGCTGAGCGAAGGAAGATAGATGCTTTTGAACTGTGGTGCTGGAGGAAAATTCTGAGAGTGTCTTGGACTGCAAGAAGATCAAACCAGTCCATACTCCAGGAAATCAAGCCAGACTGCTCACTTGAGGGAAGGATATTAAAGGCAAAACTGAAGTACTGTGGCCACATCATGAGAAGACAGGATACCCTGGAGAAGATGCTGATGCTAGGGAAAGTGGAAGGCAAAAGGAAGAGGGGCTGACCAAGGGCAAGATGGATGGATGATATTCTGGAGGTGACGGACTAGACCTTGGGGGAGCTGGGGGTGGCGACGGCCGACAGGAAGCTCTGGCATGGGCTGGTCCATGAAGTCACGAAGAGTCGGAAGTGACTGAATGAATAAACAACAACACCTCCCCCTAAGGGGTAGCCCTGTGAGGCAGAGATGGACACTCTACTCCACAGTCTGTGAATGTTTTCCACCCATTACAGTGTCAGCTAGTTACTGACACAGTTTAGTGCCCATCCTGGGTTTCCCCTTTGCAGATATTCGATAAATGTGGCCCGATTTGCATCCAAGCACCTGTGTCCGTCTCTTTATTACCCATCTCCACTCGCAATGGTTTCGCATTGAAGAGGATTTATGGAATGAACTGACCTAAGTTTGGAAATGTTTCCCCCTCTTCCTTTCTTTCCTACTTCTCTGATATAATTGATGCAGTTGATTATCATTTGTTTGTTAGTTTTATGAGTGAAATTGAATGTTTATTAGCAGAATGAATGGATGTCTTTTGATAATTTTGATAAATATCAATATAGTTTGGAATGAATAGGAGAAATAAAGATATATTAGACTTGTTAAAAATAAAACAAGACCATCTTAAAAAAAACATGGAGAATATGGATATAGAAAAAACCTATCACAATTATACAGATGCAGGAACTGTTGGTAGAATTTCCAAAATTTGACAATGAAATGTAAAATTTCAGGAAGGAAGTAATAGGGACAATCATAGAGGTTGAAAAGAGATTTGAGAATAGGGTAACAAAATTAGAGAATAAATTACAAGACTGTGAAAATAGGATTGTAGAGGCAGATGAACAAATAGAAGAGGTTCAAAGAAAGACAAGAAAAAGAAGAAAGGAAAACCACAAATCTAGCTAAAGCATTCAAATCATTAGAACAAGATTTTAGAAAACAGGCAGAAGATCTAGATAACTCTACGATCATGTTGAGGAATTAGGAAATAAGATAAGGAAAAACAATATATGACTTAGATAAGATAAGGAAAAACAATATATGACTTAAAAAAAAAAAGTGCGTACGCAAATGGCGGCCCCCATAGGGAGCCGCCATTCGCGTTCCTTATTTGGTTGCTGTAGTCTACGTAAATGTTTACGTAGACTACGGCGAAAATAAGGGCAACGCAAATAGCGTTGCCCTTATTTTCACCATAGTCTACGTAAAGATTTACCTAGACTACAGTGCCAAAATACGGAACGGGAATGGCAGCTCCCTATGGGGGCCACCATTATCTGTACGCGCTTTTTTTTTTTGTTTAAGTCACCCGTGATAGGCTAAGTGACGATTTACGTAGCCTATCATGGCTGACTTTGCAGATCTAGCCATGATAGGCTACGTTAATCGTCACGTAGCCTATCACGGGGGCGTTTTTTTTTCTTTTATTGCAATGGCAGTGGCGGCAGCCGATTGAAAGATTGGCTGCCGCCCCCGCCCCTGACGAAGACCCGCCGAACCGCCGGCCGGACCCGCTGCCGGGAGGGACATTCGGCAAAGGTAAGTCCCGTCCCGGGGGGGTGCGGGGTGCGGGGGGGTGCGGAGAAGTTCTCCCCAAAACTTGTTTGGGGGGCCGAACACGTTGGCGCTCGGCCCCCCAAAGTTTCGGGGAGAAATTCTCCGCCATCCCTAATCCCTAGTCTATAGTGGAGGTAGGTGGTGTGGATATATTGATCCCAGATTTTTCATGGATTATTTTAAAGAGAAGGACTGAGCTGAACTTTTTAATGAAATAATTACAAAAGGAGTGTATTAAATATGTACGGTGTTCCCATATCAACTAATTACATTTTATAAGCATCAGAAAAAAAATAATAAAACAGTGAATGAGGCAAAAAGTTTGTACAAGGATCACAAGCAGATCATAACGAGGAGGTAGACGCATTAGAATTAAATATGATTGATCCACAGGGTCATGATTCTATAATTATAATTCTCAGATTCATCTTTCACATTTAGATTCTTCACAACAACAGCTCCTTTTAGCTCCTCTGAATTTAGAGAAAATCATGAATGCAATATTGAAAATTAGGGATGGACGAAAGTCCCTTACCTGATCCCAAAGCTTGCTTCGCGGTGGGGGAGTGGCGCTCCGTCCCTCCCCCCGAAATTTTGGCTGGGGGGGAGGCGCCCCGTCTCTCCAGCCGCGAAACCTCCTCTCCTGCCGGGACGCAAATGGCGGTGGCCGTAGCTGCCGCCGTTTGCGTCCCTGCAGTCAGCCGTGATAGGCTATGTAAATCTTTACGTAGCCTATCACATTTTTTTTTTTAACCTGGAAATGGCGGCGGCAGCAGCCGGTCAGAAGACCGGCCGCTGCAGCCGCCGCCACCACTGAACCACCGCCGGAGCCACCGCCGGAGCCGCCGCCACCAGGAATATCCGCCGCAGGTAAGTCTCGTCCTGGGGGGGGTGGCGGGCCGTTCTGTGGCAGAAGTTTCGTACATCCCTACTCCCACTCCACCAAGAATATCTTTAAAAAGGATGCAACTTCCAATTAACCAAGGTGGGTTCAGTTTTCCAGATCTAGCTACGTACCATCAGGCCTATTTGCTGACCTCTACTAAATTTTGGTCTTTTCCAGTCAAATTAGATTTTCCTCTGTGGTCAGTATTGGAATCTTCTTGTCTGGAGCCTCTCTTTAAATGGATGGCATTAAGTTCCCGGCATATTAAGGCAGACAGAGCTCCTCCCACAATTTTGGCAGTTAGGGAAGTCTGGCATATAATGTCACATCAATTATAGTTCAGATGCATTTTCCCATGCTAAATTGACTTTATGGGGAAATCCAGATTTAAGAATTGGCAAGAAAATGTTTTTATGGCAGACCTGGACAGATCTTTATTAGATCAGTTAGTGGGGGTTGATAATGAGTTTCTGGAATTTTTTTATCAATTCTGCGAGATCAATTTGATCTGCCGGCTTCAGCAGAATGGCAATATTCTGCTGTTACTGCCTCGGCATTAGGGATGTCAGAGAATTCCACCATGGATCTCGGTGAGGCTGGATACTAGTGCATTCGGCCCCCCAAAATCCATGGTGGAACGAAGCCCCCGCCCCCCCAACCCACGAAAGGTGCGTGAAACGGAGCACTTACCTGCTGCCATCTGCGCTGACTTGCGAATGGCAGCCACCCTGCGGCTGCCATTCGCTTCCTCATCATAGCCATGATAGGCTATGTAAGTATTTACATAGCTTATCACGGCAACCCCCCCCAAAAAAAACAGTGTACACAAATGGTGGCGGCTACGGCGGCTGCCATTTGCGTTCCTTTTCGCTGTTTTAGCCTACGTAAATATTTATGTAAGCTAGCTATTACGGCGAAAAAAAAGGTGAACGCAAATAGTGTAGTGGGCACCATTTGCATTCCTTTCCCCCCCCGTCATTTTAGCCTATGTAAATATTTACGTAAGTTATCACAGCGAGAGAAAAAAGAAACGCAAATAGCTCCCACTACGCTATTTGCATTCCCCTTTTTTTGCCGTAATAGCTTACGTAAATATTTATGTAGGCTAAAACAGTGAAAAAAAAGGAACACAAATGGCGGCTGCCGTAGCCGCTGCCATTTGCGTACGCTGTTTTTAGGGTTTTTTTGGCTTGCCATGATAGGCTATGCAAATACTTAGGTAGCTTATCATGGCAGCTTTGCAGGATGCAAGTGGTGGCCGCTACGGAGGCCGCCATTTGCGTCCGCAGCAGCCCGTTCCGTCGCCAGAACTCCAGCTGTGGATGGACCTGGCCGGCGGCTCCACGGAGCTGTCCCAGGGAGGATTCCAGGGGGAGCGACAGAGCGCCTCCCTCCCACCGCAAATCCAAGCTGCGAAAAGGTAAATGACTTTCGTACATCCCTACTTGATGTCTCCTTTGCTATTGGAAATACTTACTGAAGCTGCTCAAATGTGACCTAAGATTCATGTTTATAAACATTTATTATCAATGAATAAATATTACGCAAGTGGTTCACAGCAGGAATGAACAAGGAACTGTCCTATTTTACTTAATCAATGGACTGCCATTTTAGCGTCTGTATCTGACATTTCAGTGGATCTTTTGTTACGCCTTGTTCAGCAAAAGCTCTTGTTTCAGGTCTATTGGATGCCACAATGTCTTTTTAGTAAAGGCTTGTCAAATCGGCTAATTGTTGGAGGTGAAATGCGGTCAATGCTTCTCTTATTCAAATGTTTTGGAAATGCCCAATGGCTGCCTCCTTTTGGGAGGAAGTTATTGTATGGATAAATTTTGTATTGGAAAGCTCTTTAATATTTACTGATGTAAATGTTCTTTTAAATTACTTACCTGCTTCTTGGGACGTAACACATGGTCAGCGTAAATGGATTTTCGTGCTCTCTTGGTTGCTAAAAGACTGATACTATAATATTGGAAAGATAAAAGCTCACTGCCTATAATTAGGGATGTACGAAAGTCCCTTACCTGATCCGGAAGCTTGATTCGCAGTGGGGGGGAGGCGCTCTGTCCCTCCCCCCCAAATTCTGGCCGGGGGTTAGGTGCCCTGCCCCTCCCCACCAAAATTCTGGCCGGGGGGGAGGTGCCCTGTCCCTCCGGACGCGAATCCTCCTGTCCTGCCGGGACGCAAATGGCGGCGGCCGTAGCTGCCGCCGTTTGCGTCCCTGCAGTCAGCCGTGATAGGCTACGTAAATGTTTACATAGCCTATCATGGCTGAGTGAAAAAAAAAACCCGCGCGTATGCAAATGGCAGCACTCATGGGCGCCACCATTTGCGTTCCTTATTTTGTCACGTGTAGTCTACGTAAACATTTACGTAGACTACGGCAAAAATAAAGGGAACACTATTTGCGTTCCCCTTATTTTCGCCGTAGTCTATGTAAATGTTTACGTAGACTACACATGCCAAAATAAGGAACGCAAATGGCGGCGCCCATGGGCGCCACCATTTGCATACGCGCGTTGTTGTTGTTTTTTCCACTCAGCCGTGATAGGCTACGTAAAGATTTATGTAGCCTATCATGGTGTTTTTTAAAAATCTAGCCGTGATAGGCTACGTAAATCTTTACATAGCCTATCACGTTTGTTGTTTGTTTGTTTTTTTTACTTGGAAATGGCGGCGACAGCAGCCGGTCAGAAGACTGGCTGCCACCGCCGCCGCCGAGCCGCCACCGGAGCCGCCACCTCCAGGGACATTAGCACAAGGTAAGTCCCATCCTGGGGGTGGTGGCGGGGGGGTGGCAGACCGTTTCTCCACCAATTTTGGGGGGCCGAATGCACTGGCATTCGGCCTCCCCGAGATTCGTGGAGAAATTCTCTGTCATCCCTACATATAATGCAGTGGACTGAACACTTGACAACACTAGCAACATTTGAAAGAGTGGTATATAGGCATAACTTGCAAATGGACTTATATGCGGATATTTGGTCTGCTTTTACCTCCCCCCCCTTTTTTCCTGAATATTGTAATGTTACAAACTGAGGATTTTGAACATGTTGTTGTATTTTTATTTCATTCTTTTTTTAGGTTTTATAATGTTTTCAGTTCATTTTGTTTTGTAAAAATTCACAATAAAGGATTAATTAAAAATGATTATATAATTAAAAGATCTTTAATTTTTAATTGCAAAGTGGGGACACCATTGGATAGAGACAGAGAACAGAAAGTGAGCACGAAGGGTATTATTGGATACATGTTCAGCTAATTCACTATTATACCATGGATAATCAATACTTGAATTTGTAAATACATTAGGATGAACATTAGTAAAATCTCTTAGAGCAAACTGAAATAAAAAATTACATAATACAAAATAAAGAGAAATGAACACATTTTGTATCAAAATGAGCAAATAATAGAGGAATTTGCTAACTATTTTGAAAAAACTTGTGAATCTGATAAATCAGACTTAAATATGATACAACAATCATTAGGTCAGATAAATTTTCCAAGTATTCCTCAGCAACATAATGCTTTAATAAGGGGGCAAGAAATACATGAAATACATGAAATGTACAAGAAATAACAAAGTTCGTTATTGTCATGAAAGTAAGTAAAACCGCAGGAGCAGGTGATTTAACCATGGAATTGTATACTAAGAAAGAATTAATACCAATATTGAAGGATTTATATTTTATAATAAGAAATTAGCTAGGTTTTGGAATGATGCAAAGATAATTTTAGTCCCTAAGCTCAAGAAAGAGGTGGAAAAAGAACAACATCCCCTTTGAATGTAGATTATAAAATTTTTAGTTTAGTTCTAGCACATAGATGGTAGGGGCAATCCTATGGCCCTAGACAAAGTCTGGGTGGCCATACAGTATTTTGGATTCCTGGATCTGAGGTCAGAAACAGTGCTCCAACCTTGGACCCAGTAGTCTGAGCTCCCCTCCCCCTTCCCTGCCCCCTCACAGCCAGAGAGAACTGTGCCAGCTGCCTCTCCAAGGTTGCAAAACTGACTTCTGGGGGAAGAAAAAGGGGGGTGCCAGTGGGCGGGGAAAGGAGGGGACTGGGGAGGCTGGCTTACACCATATCCAGAGGCCTCCCCAGCCTCTTTTCCACCCCCTCCCTGATGCCTCAGCTAGATGGCTGGAAATGCCCGTCTAGCTAAATTGCAGACCGGGGGGAGCACGGAGGTGAAGATTGCCCCCACTGCTCCTCCTGCTCTGCACTGGATACTCATAAGCCTCTGAGTTTGGAGGTGTAAGACTATCAAAGGCAGTTCCGATAGGACTGCACCCTTAATGAGGTAATAGCTTTTTACACTGATGAAGATCAAATGGGGTTTGCCAAAGTAAAAAAAGTAAGATATCCAAAAAAAAATTAATATAATCGAAAATGCAAATAGGAAGTCTATTCCTTCTATTCTAGGGATGTACAAAAGTCACTTACCTTTTTACGGATGTGATTCGCGGTGGGGGGGAGGCGCTCTGTCCCCCCCTGGAATCCTCGATGGGGGGGAGGCAATCTGGTCCTCCCCCCAGAATCCTGCCCGGCCGGCTCTGCAGCAGCTCTGCGGAGCAGCCGGCCAGGGCTGTCCGCAGCCGGAGTTCCGGCCACAGATGGGCTGCTGCAGATGCAAATGGCGGCAGCCATAGCGGCCTCCATTTGCATCCAGCCAGGCTGCCGTGATAGGCTACGTAAGTGTGTACGGATAATGGCGGCCCCCATAGGGAGCCGCCATTCCCGTTCCTTATTTGGTCGCTGTAGTCTACGTAAACATTTACGTAGACTACAGTGACTAAATAAGGAACGCGAATGGCGGCTCCCTATGGGGGCGGCCATTAGCGTACGCGCTTTTTTTTTTTTTAAGTCACCCGTGATAGGCTACGTGACGATTGACATAGCCTATCATGGCTGACTTTGCAGATCTAGCCGTGATAGGCTACGTGAATCGTCACGTAGCCTATCAGGGGGCGTTTTTTTTTTTTTTAACTTTCGTGTTCGCGGCCGGGTGAGGCGGGAAGCCTCCTCCCCGGCCTGAATTTCAGCCGGGGCGAGGCGGGAAGCCTCCCCCCCGGCCTGAACTTCGTGGGGGGAGCAGCGAAGCGCCTCCCCCCCACCGCGAACAAGCTTCGAGAAAAGGTAAGTGACTTTCGTCCACCCCTAGTCTTGGGGTAAAAAAAAAAATCAAGTAAAATCTGATGTTTGGGGAATTAATGTAAATGAGGAATTCAGATTAGAGTTAACAAATGAGGTATAAGTAAAATGGAAATGTAGTAAAATTAAGTATTTCCGTTTTTTGATTTCCTGAAGAAAGTAATATTAAGGTATTGATTAATAAAGTGAAAGCTGACTTGGATAAATTGTCCAGGGAAAATTATAATGGATGCATTGTATTATGACATTAAAAATGAACATTTTGCCTAAGATTTTTTTTTAGTATTCCTTTAAAATTTCCAGTAAATATTATTAAAATGACACAAAGTAGTATTACCCAATTTATCTCTACGTCAAAATTTTCTAGAATTGTGTTTAAGCCAACCCAGAAAACACACACACACACACACAACACACACCCTCAGGATGGAGACTTGTCAGATCCAAATATTAATTGATATTAACAAGCAGTTACATTGGACAGTATCAAATGGGGCACTTACACCCCCCACCGACTCCTTTGCATCCCACCGATTCAATTTTGCAAGTGCCCCTCCCAACTCAATGCTTCTGGGGGCAACCTGAAATGAACAGAACACTCATTTCTCAAACGGGGTAGGTCAGCAGAGCTTGGATTAGGTAAGGGAGATTCACTGACCTGCCCTAATCCAAAAACATTTCTGCTCATTTTGAGGGTTCCTCTAGGAAGCCCTAAATCTCTATTTTGTAAGCAGTGGGTCCCACTTCTACAACGAAATTGGTGGGACCCACCAGTTTTGGAAGGGAATCATGAGGGTGTAAGCACCTGTTGTATACTACCTAGGGATGCACTAATTTTGTAAAATCTGTTCTGTCTGCATTTCGTGGATTGTCAGGTGCCTTTCATTCCATACTCTACTCATTGACAGACTTGGAATTTCCCAAATTTGCACAAATTTGCACATTCACAAATGCGCAAATCCCCCCAAATGTGCAAATCCCCCCAAATGCACATTTTCTTGCTTTAGCCTATGGGAAAATTGTGCATTTTTGACCATTTTTAAAACTTTACATATTTACATATCTACAACTAAATTTGTGTTAAATTGTGGAAAGTAAAACAAAAACAAAAACCAGTCCACAAGTTTGTAGGGGTGGACGAAAGTCACTTACCTGTCATCGAAGGCCATTCGCGGTGGGGGGGAGGCATTTCGCTGGTCCCCCTGTGAAGTTCAGGCTGGGGGGGACCAGCTTCCCGCCTCGCCCAGCCGAAATTCAGGCCGGGGAGGAGGCGCCTCGCCTCGCCCAGCCGCGAACGCGAAAGTAAAAAAAAAAAAAAAAAAAGCCCCCTGATAGGCTACGTGATGATTCACGTAGCCTATCACGGCTAGATCTGCAAAGTCAGCCGTGATAGGCTACGTGAATCGTCACGTAGCCTATCATGGGTGACTTTAAAAAAAAAAAAAAGCGCGTACGCGAATGGCGGCCCCCATAGGGAGCCGCCATTCGCGTTCCTTATTTGGTCACTGTAGTCTAATTTAAGTTCCTAATTTGGTCGCTGTAGCAAATAGCGTTGCCCTTATTTTTGCCGTAGTCTACGTAAACATTTACATAGACTACAGTGACCAAATAAGGAACGGGAATGGCGGCTCCCTATGGGGGCCGCCATTATCCGTACACTCTTTTTTTTTTTTTTTTAAGTCACCCGTGATAGGCTACGTGACGATTCACATAGCCTATCACGTCTGACTTTGCAAATCTAGCCGTGATAGGCTACGTGAATCGTCACGTAGCCTATCAGGGGGCGTTTTTTTTTTTTTTACTTTCATTGCAATGGCGGCAGCGGCAGCCGGTCGAAAGACGAACCGCCGAACCGCCGAACCGCCGAACCGCCGAACCGCCGGCCGGACCAGCCACCGGGAGGGACATTCAGTGAAGGTAAGTCCCGTCCCGGGGGGGTGCGGGGGCGGGGGGGTGAGGAGGATTTCTCCCTGAAACTTGTTCGGGGGGCCGAACACGTTGGCGCTCAGCCCCCGGAAGTTTCGGGGAGAAATTCTCCGCCATCCCTACAAGTTTGTGGAATCTATTCGACTTCAGAAAAGCTGGTCTGCTCCAGAAGCCATGGTCAGATTCATCGAAATCTGAACTCATCTGATACCATTGTGGATTCCTCTGACATCCCTAATACTGCCCTTTACCTGCTTTGATTCAACGTTTTACTTATCAGAACATGCACTGGGACTTAGAACAGGTGTGTGTTCCAATGCCTTTAAAAGTTTAGATATGGACACTAGAATGAAGTCAAACAGTATCCGGTACTGTGCATGATGCGATAATGCCTGTGTGGTCAAAGCTTAGGGCAACATTAGCCCTCAGAATTTTTCCATTAATGTCAGCTTTTTCATTGAATAATTTTCAGCAACCTAAAAGGTCTTGTGATAGGAGTTTTTTAAAAAACATAAAAGATTAGAACGAATATGTGATTATTATTTTTTTAAAGAAGGGAGAATAATTGGATATAAAGGCTTACAACAAAGAGCTATTCAAGTTATGATACTTCAGTACTTACAAATAAAGAGTTGTTTAGGGATGTATGAATTGTGTACCTTCCATGCCGCTTGACTTCCGCAATTTGCGGCCAGTGCTCCGTACCGTCGTTTGCAAGCCCCCGGAATTCTCCTCTTTTTTTTCCGCTCCGAAAATTACGAAGATAAATCCGTACCGACAGCTGTAATTCTGCATAACTTCTGTAAGAAAGGCTATTTTTCATAGATATTTACATTTTTTTTCCCCTGCCCTGAGACCTGCACTAATTACTTTCAGCCAAAACACCTCCTCCTCCTCGGGGCTTCCCAAAACAAGGCTGCCCTAGGTGTGCCTAGAGAGCAATGCACTCTTTGTTTAAAGCAGCGCTGTTGAAAGAAAGAAAGAAAGAAAGAAAGAAAGAAAGAAAGAAAGAAAGAAAGAACCTTTTAAAATGACCATGCCGGTCTGGAGCCCTGCACAAGTATTATTCCCCCTGCTAGGCTTTCTATTTCCACATCCAGCCTTGTTGGTGACATGGTGAGGCTAAAATGGAGGAGAACCAACTCTGTGCATGTCTACTCAGAAGTAAGTCTTACTGAGTTCAATGCAACTTACTCCTACACATGTCAGCACCCCACTTGCCCCCAACTCAGCTTTGTATTTCCACATCCAGCTCATTAGCAAACCTGTTAGTTATCTCACTGGGTTACTTTGGGCTGGACTCTAACCACTAGATCATACTGCTGTTATGTGAAACTCATGAAGAAAAAGACACAGTATAATGGAAAGTTCTTTCTGAAGCAGTCACACTTGTACAAATGCAGCATGAAGGAAAAGATCAGCAACCTTCTCTTTCTTTGAATAAAAAGCACACTCTGCACATGCTCAGGGAATGGACAAAATGAGGAATAAACATACCAGGGAATATGAAGAACTATATTTTTCTATTTTGTGTGTGTGTGTGTGTGTGTGTGTGTGTGTAATCTCACTCAATCCAGCTGTTCCCTGGAACCCCCCCCCCCATTCACCCAAGGGTCTTCTGAGATAACTAACAGGAGGTTTGATAATGAGCTGGATGTGGAAAAACAAAGCTGAGCTGGGGGCAAGTGGGGTGCTGACATGTGTAGGAGTAAGTTGCATTGAACTCACTAAGACTTACTTCTGAGTAGACATGCACAGAGTTGGTTCTCCTCTCCATTTTAGCCTCACCATGTCACCAACAAGGCTGGATGTGAAAATAAAAAGCTAGCAGGGGGAATAATACTCCTGCAGGGCTCCAGATGGGCATGGTCATTTTAAAAGGTTTTTTCTTTCTTTGTACGCCATTTGCGTACGCGCTTTTTTTTTTTTCAAAAGTCACCCGTGATAGGCGACGTGACGATTTACATAGCCTTTCACGGCTGACTTTGGGAATCTAGCTGTGATAGGCTACATAAATCATCACATAGCCTATCACGGGGTCTTTTTTTTTTTTTACTTTTTGTTTCACGGCCAGGGAGATGGGGCGCTTCTCCCTGGCCTGAATTTTGGCCGGGCGAGGCGGGGCGCCTCCCCCCCGGCCTGAATTTTAGCCAGGCGAGGCGGGACGCCTCCCCCCCCTCGCCTGAACTTCGGGGGGAGAAGCGAAGCACCTCCCCCCCACAGCGAAGCCAAGCTGCGAAAAGGTAAGTGACTTTCGTACATCCCTACATTTCAGTCCGTGGCGGAATTCTCTGACATCCCTAGAGTTGTTTAAACAAGATGTCTAGCACCAATAATATACATTAGATGCGTAACTAACTTTGAAAAATTAATAATTACTGTGGAAAGTGATTAACATCAATATATGTGATAAACAATGGGAGGATATATCATATATCACTACATCCACTTTGTGGATGTAGTGGCAAGGGAAAATTTCTATAAGATCATGAATTTGTATTATTTAACACTTCACAGACGGTAGAAAATGTTTACATTGCCTAACCCATTACGTTGTTGGTGCAGTCAGGATTTTGCAGGTTTTAGACATATATGGAAAGCACGCAAATATATGCAAGTGTTTTGGATTAATGTAATTAGGAGCATAGAAAAAGTACAGGATATAAATTGCCTTTCGATTCAATGGTTTTATTATTAGGTAAGACAGATGGACTGATAGCAACTAGGAGTGGATCGATGATTGCAAACATGTTGGTTTCTGCTCAGATTCTGATAGCAAGAAACTGGGGAAAAAAACAAGAAGTACCATCTCCAAAGGTATGGGGAAATAATACTTGGTAGGGCTGTGCACTGCTTTGGAGCTGAATCCGAATCCTGAAGCGAATCAGGTTGCTGGGGGGAAGGGGGCTTTGTTGAGCTCTGAAGCAGGTCAGAGTAGCCCCAAAGCAGTCCAAAGTGAAGCGGGTCGCCCCCAAAGCACCTCGGTGCACCTAGGAGATCCAGAGCTATTCTGAAGCCATTCTGAAGCTTGGACAGCCTGCCTCTAAAATGTGTCAACTTGCGAAAGATCAGGGAGGGAACAAACCCCTTGCTTGTAGGTAGTTTTCTTTCTTTCTTTCTTTCTTTCTTGCTTGCTTGCTTGCTTTCTTTCTTTCTTTCTTTCTTTCTTTCTTTCTTTCTGTATCTCCTTTTCTGTGTTTGTGTGTGCGTGCATGTGCAGTGTGTATGTGCAAAGCACCACACATGAGCCCATACAATATAGTGGGCAAGGCACTACACAATTTGTTTGTATACTGTGGTGCAAAGCAACCTAAATATGAGGCATCTAAGGGGTCTTGGCAGGGGCAGAGGTGCCTATCATGGCTGGGTAAAAAAAAAAAAAAAACACCTGCGTACGCAAGTGACAGAGGCTACGGCCGCCGCCATTTGTGTTCCTTATTTTTGGCCATCTTAGCCTACGTAAATATTTACGTAGACTATGACGGCGAAAATAAAGGGGAATGCAAATAACTTAGCAGGCGCTATTTGCATCCCTTTTTGATTTGCCGTTTTAGCCTATGTAAAGATTTACGTAGGCTAAGACGGGGAATCAAAAACGGATGCAAATAGCACCCGCTACACTATTTGCATTCCCCTTTATTTTCACCGTCACAGTCTACATAAATATTTACGTAGACTAAGATGGCCAAAAATAAGGAACACAAATGGCGGCGGCCATAGCTGCCGCCATTTGCGTACGTGGTTTGTTTGTTTGGGTTTTTTTATCCAGAGCCCTTCGCACCTGGAAATCTGGCTGTAGATGGCTCTGGCCTGGCCAGCTGCTCCGCAGAGCTGCCGTGGAGCACAGCTGGCTGTGGAGGATTCTGGGGGGGAGGAACGGATTGCCTCCTCTCCCATCGAGGATTCTGGGGGGAGGGATGGAACGCCTCCCCCCCACCATCAACATAATCCTCAGAAAGGTAAGTGACTTTCGTACATCCCTAGGTGCAGGCAGTAGCAGTCTGGCAAAAGGACTAACAGTTCCTTCTTATATATATCCTCAGTGTGGTGGAGGGTCAAGAGGAGGAGATCCTCTGGGGTGTGGGTGAGGATGAGAAGCAGGCCACCTAGCACAAAAACTACTGGACCAAGCTGTCTGAGATTTGGCAGGTGGAATCACCTCCATGAGGGCTGTCAGGTCCCTAAATTTCATGTATTTATCGTGACAACTGAAAATGGTATGGAAATTTCTGTTTTCCAATGCAAGTCAATGGGAAAATGTAAAATCCAAATAATACGGATTTCCAAATCTTGCATTGGATACAAATCCTCTTTACATCAATGAGACAAATTTATTCCATATTGGAGAGAAAAGAATAATTATTGGAATACAGGGAAAGAGGTCTGAGAAGTTGTTGAACAACTATAATTGAAAACAATATAAGTTTGATTGGGGGAAAAAAGTATTGAATTGAGAAAGCATGACTGTTTCCTTTGGTTGTATCCTACAAGAATGGCAAATAAGAAGCCAATGTGCTAGGTCTTTATTCAAGTGGCACATACTCCACTGTGGTGATAGTGATACAGTTTATTCTATTTATGTGCTACTTTCATTTTCTGTCCTTCCTACATGGAAGTCTAAGGTACATGAAGTTACCTCTTTTTATACTCATAGAACTGGAGAATCACATATTTGGTAGGGGTCTTAAAGGCCATCCAGTTTGACCTCCTGCCAGTGCAGGAATTGAACACATTTTATCCCAAAATACACGTTTGCATGATTTTATGTTCCATTCTGCATTTCTGTTCACATTTTATCCTAAAAAATACACACATTTTGTGTTATTTTAACTCTGAATACACATTTTATGTGCGTTTGGTACATTTTTTGTGCCAACAACCATATTACAAAATTCAGAGTGCAAAAACCTAAGGTGAGCTGTTTTTCAAATTGTGTGTAAATCTGGGAAGTCAAATGAGGTCAACGTGGACTGAACAGAATCCTCAAGCACCCCTAAAATCAACCACTACAGCATCCCTGTTAGGTGACCATCCATCTTCTGCATAAAATCCTCTAACAAAGCATGGTCCACCACCTTCTGAGGCAGTTTGTTCCACTGTTCAACAGCTCATACTATCAGAAAGTATTATTTCCTCAAGGTAGCATAATAACCTGCCGGACCTATCTATCTATGCAAAGGTCTGGATGCGTCCGATCTCATCTGATCTCAGAAGCTAAGCGGGGTCAGCCCTGGTTAGTACTTGGATGGGAGATACCTGGGAATCAGGCTTCCTGCACTGAGCAGGGGTTGGACTTGATGGTCTTGTAGGCCCCTTCCAACCCTACGATTCTATGATGATGCATCATGTACAGCCGCTTTCACATGATCTCAGAAGCTAAGCAGGATCAGCCCTGGTTAGTACTTGGATGGGAGACCGCCTGGGAATCAGGCTTCCTGCACTGTGCAGGGGTTGGACTCGATGGTCTTGTAGGCCTCTTCCAACCCTATGATTCATAGAATCATAGAATAGTAGGGTTGGAAGGGGCCTACAAGGCCATCGAGTCCAACCCCACTTCTATGATCTACAGTTACTTTTGTCTGCAAATTTGGAGTACAAGTATACTACAGTTACTGTAATTTATTTGTGCTTATGCTGAAACTTTTTATGTATGTTCTCTTTGTTGGACAAGTCGCAGAGCAACCATACTCACAAAAATAGTAGAAATGTTCATTTCTGGAAGGAGGCAGGTCAGTGGAACTCCCTTACCCAAGCTGGCTCCTTCCAGAAATGACCATTTCTGCTTGTTTCAGGTTGCACCCGGAAGCACTAAAATGCTGTTGTGCAAGCGGTGGGGGCTGGCTGCTTGTGCAATGTAATCAGTGGGGCAGGAGAGAATCGGCAGTGGCAGAAGTGCCCCATGGGATCCTGCCCTAAGAACTGAAATGTGAGGAATTCATTTGGGATGGTTTTAAAAGGCATGCAAGCCAGAACTCCCTTGGCCATAGGCATGAATGAAAAACACAAAGCTGTTCTCAAAGTTATACCTTTGGAAACCTGGCTTGGCACTTCTCTTGGTGTTCTGTAGCATGCAGCACAGTGGAGTGCAGATCGGTAATATTTAATAGGATAGATCACCTGCTCTCATTAAACTAATTGATGCCAGAACCAGTGATCTGGAAGAAGGACTAAATAGTGCATGGAATAAATGTCTTATTTGGGACATTGCAAACACACCGAACCAGAAATAAAGAGAGAGAGAGAGCTGGAGAAATCAGAAATATGGGCAGAAAAAGTAATTAAATTAGATTTGTTTTCAATTATTACAAGTGCATATAGCATGCCTGGGTAGAGACAAAACACTTAAAGCAACAGACGAACTAGCTATGCTGGATTAAACCAAGGCTCTGTTGGTCACACTTGTCAGAACTGTAAGCCAAGATACAGGGGAAACCTGTCTTCTTAACGTGAATGAGTGTGTTGTTGCTACATGCAGCCTGTTCACTTCTGCTTGGCTTCTCCCACTAAGGTGAACAGCTAAGCCAGGGGTGCACAATCTTTTTGGCTGCATTGGATGCATGCATGCAAACACACCACTCACACACATTCTCAAACCACTCACACACATTCACACTCACACACGCCACTCACATTCATCCCAGCAACAACAGATCTTGGTCTTCCAGCAACAGCATCTGTTCCCTGTTGAAGCCCCCTCTCCCTGCAAAGTGGAAATGAACATGCCATTGCATGCAAATAATTCAAGCCAGGGTCCCCCAGAATCCTGACTTACATTGCATGTGAACATGGCCACTGAGTCTATCACTCTTTCTCCAACAGTGCTCAGAAGATGCTTCTGGGGAGCTCACTAAGAGAGCAATATGGTGGTAGCCATATCCTGTTGCTTTCCCTAGCATCCTGGTATTCAGGTATACTGCTTCTGAATGTGGAGACTGCTTTAACTGTCATAGCTAATTCCCACTGATAGACCTGACTGCCCTGAATTTCTTGAATCTTTTGAAAACCTTTGAAGATAAAGGGCACCACCAAGAAACAATGCCACTTGAAAAGTGTGCTGATGAAGAAAAATAAACTTTGCCAATCACAAGGATAGTTCTTGGAGCAGTCATGGAAGTCTCTGAACTTTAATTAATTGGATAACTATGTGTGATATTCAGAAAGGACAGTAGAAACTTTCACAGGTAGCTGTGCATTTCTTGGAAGAAAACTTGTTTCAAACATCATTGTCTAGCGAAGATTAAAGTGTTCTGGATGACTTCTTTTTATCTTGTCAGATTATTTCATGCAAGAAATCTTTGGTGTTTATTACACATATATAATTAAGCCAATATCAAAGGCAAATCTTATGTGTAGAGTTGGATAAAGATTGGTGCATAGATCATGTCAATAATAAGAAACTAATTTTTCACTCTATTTCCTGTTTGAAGTTTCTTTCTTTTTTTAAAGAATACATTTAAACTGATTATTCCTCTGGTATAATTTTGGGCTCTGGTGAACTGTTGTAGATATTCCATTTTAATCATGGACCCATGCAAACTGAAGTGTCATTTCTTTAACTAAACTGTGCCAGTACTTCTGTTCATAACTTGCGGTTACCCTAAAATGTTATAAGTAACCCCAATTACTTGTGTAAAATGTACGTCCCAGCCCTTAGCTACTAAATGGGGGAGATGAATGATTCTGGACACAGATAGGAGGAAACTGAAGAATGTATGATTAGAATGTGCAGTTAGAGAGGGGCACTTCAATGTAGTTGGAAAATTTGGTGAGATGGGATGATCAGGCTGAGGTGAGTTGAGTACTCTAATATTCCTTCCATCCACCACCACCCTTTTTGTGTCTTCTGGATGCCAGAACAGGCCCACAAACCTCCCGCTGCTCTCTTCCTTATTGGCAATCCTTGAACACCATTAAATTCTATATTCCAGAGAACGTGACCTGAGAAGGTGCCTCCATGGGATGAAAAGTCAAGAGACATATCTCTGGAGGTTCTTCTTAATCTTACTTGCGAGAAATTCCTTTCCACTCTAAATATGGCCATTGTGCAATGTAGCATGGGAAGTGTTTCTGATGGCATTCACCGAGCCTATTTTCCTTGCTCTGCCAATGGATCCCTTTAATATATCACGCTATAAACCTGCCTCTCATGCATACATACAGAATCTAACTATATATGTATATTGTATATACAGTTCTGATAAAAGGAGACAACCCAAGATGAAGAGTTTGGGGGAGCCTTCCTGATCCTAGTGGGCCACACAATCAAAATAATTGATTATCTATTATTATTGTCAATCATCAACACCAATGTCTTTCATGTACTGTATCCCCTCATAAACAGGCAACAGCACACACATCTGATAACATTATGAATACTTATCATTGTGGAAAGAGCAGTACAGATGAACTACAGTGAGCAGAATCAATAGTCATATGGTGTGGGATTCAAAGTTCTATTTTAAGTATACCCACGACCTTGGGTTGGCCTAGTGGAATTTCTGGCTATGTTTCTTTGAATGGTGAACACTCCCCAAAACACACAATTTCCTATATCACTAATTGCTTATAAAATGGCCCTTCATTTCAAAAGAGATTTGCTCTGCAGTGTGTGTGTGTGTGTGTGTGTGTGTGTGTGTGTGTGTGGTGGGGGGCATCTTCAAGAAAGACAAGCTCAAACCATCTTTGCACACACAGATCTGACTGTGCAGTTCTTTGGATCTAAAATCATATTTAATTTTGGGCTGATGCTTCAAATTATTCACTTTATTGAACCTTTTTGGTTCTCCCAATTTGGTTATCATAAATATTGTACTCCCTCCATACATTTCAATTCCTCAAGCAACTTCCTAAACTTTTCATATCTAAAATTAATTCAGCTAACTTTTATACCTCTAAGACAGTTATGCATCACTAGGGCCCAGCCTTAATGGAAGATCTATTACTGGTGGGAACCTAAATCACTATTAATGTAATGTTGAAGTACAATACAGTGTAATTCCAATTTGTATTTGAAAGACAAATTGCAGGTACTGTACCTCATACATTACTCTACCTGAGGGACATACATTCTGCATTTATTTTCATACTGTACAACTACCTTCATTTAAATGTGCTTTTTATTGGATAGAGGGGTATTTGCAATAGAAGCACCATCACATTTTTATAACGCTCTGACAGTCCACAAATGTGTTCTTGCAGACTACGGCAGAACATACATATAATAGTATGAATATATTTACATTCATTTTAAAGGATGTCAAAGAAGTTTCAGTGATAAAACCATAAAAAGCCTAAACCATGTTGAACTTATTATGTGTTGTCCTTTTCTTCACATCTTTTTGTGTGAAAAAAATAAGCTAACACCCATTTCCCATTTTCACAAATATAATATTCAGTCCCTTTGTGATGTTATTGACAAATGCTTAGCTTCTCCTCTATAGACTGGCATTATTATCTACTGATCAAATAGGATGCCTCTTGCCTCATATGCTATTTATTCTGACACCGAAATGAATTCCAAGATGGAAAAAGCATGTACCTAAAAATGGGCCAAATAGCAAAAAGTGTGATTCACCCTGGATATCTATGTATAAGGAAGCTATGAGAACTAGTAACTTCCTAGTGTGTAAAGAGTAAACAGTTATTTTGCCAGATTTGTTTAGACTCAAGAGCATTCACACCTGTAATGTTGTGTAAATGGCCCCTTTACAACTGCCTATTATGCAACATTACTTTCCCAGAAGACCCTGAGCCACCATTGTTGCGCAAAATGGTGGCTCACTATGAGGGCGGATGGCCCTGCGGCTTCATTGGGTGCTTGCCGAGCCATCCAGAAGCTCACGCAGCACCGCAAACAGAGGTGGGCACCAGCAGTGGCTTGGCAAACACCTAACGAAGCTGGGAGTGGGTGAGTCTGTCCATCCCTAGTTTAGAGTTGATTTTTTTCCTGATTGTGTTCAATGTTTGGAAATTAATCCACGTCTTTTGGATTGATTAATTTTTGGTTCAGTCCACCCACTGGGAAGAGTATGAGTTGGATTCTAAGCCCTGGCATGCCTTCAACAAAATCATTTGCCAGGGCCTAGAGGCCTCCAAGTCAGAATAATGCTACTCTGCCTATATGCTACTTTACCCTATCTGAATGACCTGTTGACTTGCTCGAAGATGACTGAAGATGGCAGAGACAACCTGATTCACACCTGAAGGTTTCAGACTCTAGTTATGATGATATCATTACTGCTCAGCTAGGACCTAGGGGCTGCCAGGTAGGCCTAGCACTGAACCATTGGTGTATTCAGTTTGTTTGGAAATGAGCCTGAAACAATCTTGGACACCCGCTCTAAATTCAATGACCAGATTCAGAACAGTACCATCTATAGTCTTGATGACGTAATAAGAAGCCGATACTGAAGGACCCCCTTCTTCCATGTGAGCCAGCCCACTTATTGAGATAATCTTCAGACAAGTTGGGACTAGGGAAAGGGTCTTATTGGTGGCTGCAGCTAGGTTCTGGAACTTCCTTCCAATGAGGCTAATCTCACCTAGGGATGTCAGAGAATTCCGCCATGGATCTCGGTGAGGCCGAATGCCAGTGCATTCGGCCCCCTGAAATCTGTGGGGGAACAGCCTACCACCCCCTGCCCCCCGCAGATTCCCCCCGGGACGAGACTTACCTGGGGTGGATCTTCCAGGTGGTGGCTGCGGCGGCAGCGGCTGCAGCGGCTAGTCTTCCGACTGGCTGCCGCTGCCGCCATTTGCCTTGTAAATAAAAAAAACTTGACGTGATAGGCTACATAAAGATTTACGTAGCCTATCATGGCTGGGTTAAAAAAAAAACCAAAAACAACCGCGTACGCAAATGGTGGCGGCTATGGCCACCGCCATTTGTGTTCCTTAATTTTGTTCCTTATTTTTGGCCGTCTTAATCTATGTAAATATTTACGTAGACTATGATGACGAAAATAAAGGGGAACGCAAATAGCGTAGCGGGCGCTATTTGCATCCCTTTTTGATTCGCCGTTTTAGCCTAATTTAAAATATTATGTTTTAGCCTACATAAAAATATTTATGTAGGCTAAAACGGTGAATCAAAAAGGGATGCAAATAGCGCCCACTATGCTATTTGCGTTCCCCTTTATTTTCGCCATCATAGTCTACGTAAATATTTACGTAGATTAAGATGGCCAAAAATAAGGAATGCAAATGGCAGCGGCCGTAGCCGCCACCATTTGCGTACGAGGTTTTTTTGGTTTTTTTTCCCAGAGCCCTCCGCGGCCGGAAATCCGTCTGCGGACGGCTCTGGGCTGGGCTGGGCCTGGCCAGCTGCTCCGCGGAGCTGCCGCAGAGCACAGCCGGCCGTGGAGGATTCCGGGGAGGTGGAATGGATCGCCTCTCCCCCCCGCCATCAACACAATCCGTGGAAAGGTAAGTGACTTTTGTACATCCCTAATCTCACCTCCTCATGAATGACCTTCCAGAAGGTGGTGAAGCCCATCACTTTTAGGAAGGCATTTAGTGTGTCATTTGAACTGGCTGTTTTAACTGGTTTCTATTTGTTGAATATTTAAAATATTTTGATTGCTTTTGCATTGTGGCTTTCTGCCACTGCTGCTTTTGTGTGTTTTACATCATGGAGGGATGTTTTTAATGGTTAAATCCTTTAAACCACCTCAGAGATAAGGCAGAGTGTCAGTGTTCCCCTTACGACCTGGACCCGTTGAGCAACTCCTTAATGATCTTTTGCCTCCTTAAGGGTCCCACCTTCCATCTTTTAAACTTCCCCTTCCCAGTAATGTGGGGTTTAGGCTGTAGACATGGGGTGACTGACACTCTAGACATAGGGTTTAACCACAACAGTTTACAATTTAAAGCTAGCAAATCACAGCTACAGGCATTTACACAATACAGCCGAGTGATACAAAAGCCATTAAAAGAACATAAATGTTGCAAAATGCAGGTTGCTTTACCCTAGCTGTCCTTAGACTTTTCTAGGCTGCTTCTTTCTGCTCACTTTTCAGACTCTGCTCTCACTTCAGGCTCTTGCTATTTCTCCTGTTAATGGCTCTCTCAATCTCTTTATATAGCCCCCTCCCTCAAAACCAAAAGTACTGCTTCAAACCTGAAGAAATGAAACTTAAGTGAAGAAATGAAACTACTCCTCTCAGGGTTACCCCACCCAACAGAAAACTCCAGGCCTCCAATCCTGACCTTCCCCCCTCCCCTTTGCCTCAGTAGGCCTCAAACCTTCACACAGAGCATAAACAAAATTGAGGTTGTGACATGTTCCTCCTGATAAATCCATCTCATGTAAGCAATGGTAGCATACTGAGACTAACCTAAAAGGGGGAAATATCCTTTTTCAGTTTGTTCAACTGGCTTAAATTCAAATGAAGGGATTATGGGGTACATATAAGAGAATTCTGGAAGCAGACCCAAACCTGAGCATCTCACTGCTTTAGTGATCTGAGGGAAGATTTGGGGAAGGTGGGAGAAAAAGAAACTGCCTTTCCCTCCCTCCTGACACCCCCCCACACACACACACACACTCCTCTCTTTGCCCCCTGAGCAGCACTACAAGGCTCCTGTTCTAGGGTTCCTGGATCCATAAATAGAGGCGCTTCTGTTAGGGGGTCTTCATCACATAACATTTAATAGGATTACTCTTGTGCACAAAGCTAACCCCCCTGCTCTGCTTCAACAATTTGCAGGAAAGCTAATCTAAAAATACGTTCTATTTGATGAAGATCAATAAACTGCATAAATCTTAAGAGTCATGCTGTACCAGCCAGAGATTGGATTGGCCAAGTTTTCACACAATGCACAGGATTCCAGGAAGCCAATCTATGAATTACATTACCATAATGTAGTCTGGGAGCCAACAAAGGCCATTGAAATCCAAACCAAAAATTGCTCTAGGCACTGACATATCCGATAGAAAAACATTATCAGTAGAAACTGCCATATTGACAATTTGGATTTCAGGGGAATTTCAACTGTGGCATTTGGCAAGAAACCACAGACACGGCACAAAGAATCCAAGACAGCGCTTGCTCAATGAACTTGGAACTGATTCTGTAGGTTAAGGATTAGCTACATACCCTTAAGTAATAGCTACATTCTAAATTTATTTTGAATTTGCTGCTTAGATGCTGCCATCTGAGTATTGGTGGGGGCTAGGTGGTCAGTTATATGTCACTTATATTGCATTCCCAAGCCCAACTGAAAGTGCTAGAGATAACTTCCATAGCCTTAAACACATTGGGCCTGAGTTAGCTGAGTTACCTTCACTTTAGCCTCCCGCCTTCCCCGCACTTTAAGAACAGAAGCAGTTGTCTGTTTTACTTGTCCACCTCTGAGATTGTTACAAAAATTGTGTTCTTTTCCCTGGTAGACTTTCCAATTCGTTTACCAAGAACGAGAGGAGGCAGAGATCTGGTCCAACACGATTTTATTCTGCAGAATAAGGCAACCCTTGGGGCTAACGCTCCAACAAAGGTTTTTTATTTATTTATTTATTTATTTATTTATTTCTATACCGCCCAATAGCCGAAGCTCTCTGGGCAGTTCACAATCAAGGTACAATCAAGTTATGTGATTCAAAAGTTGATATAGGCAAGACCTTTGGGGCTGTCTTATGCTTGCGCTGTACTAATCTCTTTGTCTAGCTGAGAGGGAAACAGAAGACAGGCAGCACCTTTGACATATCTAGGCATGCACAGAGAGGTAGCCTTGTACTCTAGTAAACACATTCTTGGCATTGCTGAGTCTCTGATAAGGCGCTGTGTCTTTGTTTAGCATGGCAGTCTCACACTGAGGTAAAACAGACATAGCCTAGCTTATAAAATCATGGGATAACAGACATACTACAACTGAAATTTCTATAACACTCCCCCCTCAAAAGGCTTTTCTTAAATTTCATACCTCTCTTTGGTCCAGCAGTGGGCTACACACTTAAAGGCACAAACCATCATCAATAGTATCATAACAAACAAGACTGCATTGATTACAAGTTGTTTTAACCATGGAAAATCAGGGAGCCAGGAAGTCAACTATAACCAAGGATCACTTGCTCCTGAATAATTCTGTCCAATCATATCTTGTAGTTTGGCGATTTCATTTTCTATGGTTTTGTTTAAATCATGGAACTTTACTCTACACCCTTGCTTCACTAGGGTGTAGAAGCCACCTTGGCATGCTAAGAGATAATCTAAAACAAACTGATACTGGGCCACTAGCTGGCTGAGATCTTCAATTTCAGATTGCATGGCCCTTACCATTATGGCTGTGGCACTGATGGTCTCTTCTAAACGGCAAGTGAGGCCTAGGATACTTTTTCTGCAATAATTTCTGGGTATAAACCCAGGGTAAGCAATCCTGTAACTAGTTCACCCCCTACCCTGTTTGGTTCTGAATCTGACAGTTGTTTTCCAATTATTACAGTGTCATCACAGTTTTTACTCATTTGTTTTATAAGTTGCCCTATTTTTCTAGTGGTTTGCTACTTTAACGGTGGCCTTCAGGTGGGTCAGCTTCCGGTGTGACCTTCTCTGGTGCAGGTGATGCTTTTATGTGGGTGTGATGGATCCACTTCTTTCTTCTAGCGACTTTTATAGCCGTGTGAGTGGTGAGTAGAACCTGGAATGGACCCTTTCATTTCTCAGTAAGTGGTTCATCTTTCCAGGATTGGATCAGCACCTAATCACCAGGACTGAAATTATGCACTGGAGCATCTAAAGGCAAGGATTGGTATGGTGCTGCGAACCTGTGAAGACAAGACAAAACAGACTGCAAGGCAGTAACATATTCATGGATCTTTAAAGCCCTTACTTTTAAGTTTATATTTAAGTTATCAGCCATAGGTAACATCTGAGGTGGGCACCCATACAACATTTTAAACGGTGTCAATTTAATACTTCCCCTGGGGGTGCACTGTATTCGAGTTAAGGCGATTGGCAAGGCCTGTGGCCATTTTAATTTAGTCTCTGAGCAAATTTTAGTTTGCTTTGCCTTGTGTTTAAGAGCTCTCTCATTCTCAGCTGGAGAGCAGATTGGAACCAAGTCTGTACTCAAATATGGGATTAGGGCTCTTTCATAATGCACCTCCTCACTTCTCATTTGTGCAGCTTCTTTTACAGCCTTATCTGCCAAAGCATTGCCTCTTCTTTCTTTGAGATTGGCACTCTTTCCATGCGCCTTTTCGAGAGTAACTACTGCACATCTTGTGTATCTACAAACACCTTAAGGTTTGCCTTTGGTAACAAGGAATCAGTGAGGTCAGGCCTGATCAGAGTCACATGATTCAAAATCTCTAAACAGTCATGACAATTTAGATCTGGCTTAGGGAGCAAGGTGGCAGGATGAGGCCTGGGCAGGGAGATCTCATAGCGTGACTGGCGTGACGGATAAAAGCGCAGTTGCTGCCATGGCCCTTAAGCAAGCAGGCCATCTCTTTGCGGTTGGATCCAGAGTCTTCGAGAAGTATCCTACAGGTCTCCAGGAAGGACCTGTCCTTTGGGTCAAAACCCCTGATGCCACTCCTTTATTTTCATGTACATAGAGCCGGTACGATTTGTTGGGATCTGGTAAGGCCAGAGCGGGTGGCGACACCAAGGCTTGCTTCAGCTCAAGAAAAGCCTTTTCCATTTTATTTGTCCATTTCCAGTGGATGGTATTTTCCTTTGTCAAAGCTTTATACAGGGGCTTCGCCTTCCCCCCATAATCAGGTATCCACATTCAACAAAACCCGGTGAGCTCAAGGAAAGCTCGCAACTCTTGAGGGACTTTAGGCCTCTGTGTCTTCTATATGACGTCCAACCGAGCAGTGCTCAGTAGGGGTGCACGAAAGCCACTTACCTGGTCTTGCAGCTTGCTTCGCGGTGGGGGGGAAGCGCTTCGCTGCTCTCCCCAAAGTTCAGGCCGGGGGGGGGGAGGCTTCCCGCCTCGCCCGGCCGAAATTCAGGCCGGGGGGGAGGCTTCCTGCCTCGCCCTGCCGAAATTCAGGCCGGGGAGGAGGCGCCTCGCCTCGCCCAGCCACGAAAAAAGAAGTTAAAAGAAAACAAAAACGCCCCCGTGATAGGCTACGTGATGATTTACATAGCCTATCACGGCTAGATCTGCAAAGTCAGCTGTGATAGGCTACG
The DNA here is from genome assembly GCF_057233095.1 of Heloderma suspectum. Taxonomy (NCBI): domain Eukaryota; kingdom Metazoa; phylum Chordata; class Lepidosauria; order Squamata; family Helodermatidae; genus Heloderma; species Heloderma suspectum. Next base: position 196,414,545 of record NC_139458.1, read on the forward strand.
TTAATCGTCACGTAGCCTATCATGGGTGACTTTAAAAAAAAAAAGCGCGTACGCAAATGGCGGCCCCCATAGGGAGCTGCCATTCGCGTTCCTTATTTGGTCGCTGTAGTCTACGTAAATCTTTACGTAGACTACAGCGACCAAATAAGGAACGTGAATGGCGGCTCCCTATGGGGGCCACCATTAGCCGTACGTGCTTTTTTTTTTTTTTAAGTCACCCGTGATAGGCTACATGACGATTTCTGTAGCCTATCACAGCTGACTTTGCAAATCTAGCCGTGATAGGCTACGTTAATCATCACATAGCCTATCACGGGGGCTTTTTTTTTTTTTTTACTTTTATTGGAATTGCGGTGGCAGCAGCCGGTCGGAAGACTGGCTGCCGCCTCTGTCCCTGTCGAAGACCTGACGAACCGCCGCCGGGACCCGCCGCCAGGAGGGACATTTGGGAAAGGTAAGTCCCATCCCGGGGGGGGTGCGGGGGGCGGGGGGGTGCGGAGAATTTCTCCCTGAAACTACTTCGGGGGGCCGAACACGTTGGCACTCGCCCCCCCGAAGTTTCGGGGAGAAATTCTCTCCCATCCCTAGTGCTCAGGTCTCTGGTTCCCTTTCGAATCAGGTAGCCCAAGAAGGTGACATGGGTCTGGCAAATCTGAGCCTTTTCTCTTGACACTTCATAGCCTTTCAAGTTTAATTCTTGCAAGAGGGAGATAGTAGCTTTGGCACATGAGCCCTCTGTCTGGGTGGCCAGAAGAAGGTCATTTGAATATTGAAGCAAGGACATCCACGGCTGGTCCTCTTTCCCTTTTATGGCCACCATTGCCCACCTCTTCTTCCCCTTTCGCTTTGGGCAGTCTTTTTGCCAATGTCCTTTCTCTTTTTTTTCCCCTGCCTTTTCTGCTTTACAGCATTGAAATCTAACAGCATGACTGAAAAACATTTTTTTCATTGCAGGGCATGGTGGAGCAGATCTGGCAATCATACTGTTCTTCTGGCTGCACAGCCAGGGCCCATTAAGATCAAGGGAAGGGCATTTTTATATATGCAAAAAGTTTTAAGCCACCATTTTTGCATCGGCAACTCCACACTTTATGAATTTTGACAGAGTGTCAGGCTTGCCTCTGAGCATATAGAGTGTCTGGACCGTTCAGATTTTGAGAAAGAGTTGTAACACATGGGGCAGGAACTTTCTCAGGCTTTAGAAGCACAGCTGGGCTTAGAGATGCCACAGGAGAAGGGGAGGGGGAATTTTCCTCTCTCACTTTTTAATACAATTTATTGGCTCCCTTTTTTTTCTAAACGGAAACTAACTTTCGTAGTTTCTCTTTGAACTTTTTGAAGGCTGTTTCCTTTGTAGTCTGTGAATCTCTCAAAGCCTTGGAAATACAGCCTTTTATCTGAGTGTTGAAGTTACAAATGAAACTGTGCACTGAGCTGATCACAAACAAACACACAATCTACAACAACCGGAGTATATGGCTATGACAAGCCTCACAGTACGGTTCATGGCAAGTCTCTAACAGTCTAAAGTTCTAATCCATGTCCAGAGTGCCTCTCAAAAATCCAAACAATAATGGATCCAAACAAAAAGCTTTGGGCAATAAAAATGGGATGTTAGCAAAGGCTGTCTGTCTTTTCATTAGTTTAAGAGTGGAAGGTGTAACCTTACACCTCTTTTAGATTCTTTGACAGATAAGAGCAAGGTCTGCTCAGCTTTCCAGCTGTGATGCTTTAACTTGGGCAATTCTTTTGCAAATCTTACTGTTTCTATTAGGTCCTTACAGACATCTTCTGGCGGGGCCAGGCAACCCCCCCTTAGCTCTGCTCTCAATAGACTGGCAGAGATAAGCTTACACAGACCCAGACATTGCTCTGTCTTTGTTCCTTTAATTTTGCCACAGTCTTTAAGACTTCAAACAAATCTCTTTCTTCAGAGTTTACAACTTTTTTGTTGTTGTTGTAGCTGTTCTTGCTTCCTCTAACAAACTTGAATACACTGGAAGATGTTTCAACTTAGAAGGAGCTAGACCGAGCGAGACTTGGGGATGTAACAGATGGGTTCTCCATGGGGGGGGGCTTCTCTCCCTCCTCCCCCCAGCAACCTCTCCTCCCAACCTAACAGGCTGAATAGGGCAGGGGAAACCCAGGGAGCCTTGGGCAGGATCTCTTAATCTCCAAGCTCTTTCCGTAGGGCTTGAGTCAGGGAGAACAGGGGCTTTGGGCTTCATCTCAGAGCATACCATCATGACTTTATAATATTGACCTTTATATTTTCTTATTCAATCAGGATTTTTCAATATCCACATTTGCCAAGCATCAGTATAAGGCAGCTGATCCCCATGGTTATCAACAATCACTTTATTATATACCTTGGACCCAACATTTTTTCAGCTTCCCCCAGTTGGCCAGCCAACACTAAATGTCACCCATTCCCCATTACAAAACTTTATGAGCTCGTCTTTTGTCATCTTGACACCATAATCTAACTTAAACAACTTGAAATTCTTAAGCATGCATCCCAGTGGGTCTTGGCTATTTTCTCCTACAAAAGTTTTGATCCTATCCTGTCGGCCAATTTTTTTTTTTCTTTCCCAACTGCTGCTTAAGCAAGGCTCAGTTAGACAAGAATGGGAGATTTGCACTCCCCAGATGGCCCAGACAGTGCAATCCAACTTACCTCATAGCTCAGCCTCCAAACGACCCCAGAGTCAGACAGCGTTTCGTCCTGTCCGCCAAAGACCTCCACTCGCCTCGTCTCTTCAGGAGTCCTTTGCTAGCTGGGTTGTCAGGCAACAGCTACCTCAAACCTCACGGTGAACCAAACAAGGTCCAGGGCACCCTCCGCTTGGGTTGATCCAGCGTTTGCCTAGCTCCCAGGTCACACAGGGCGTCCCGAGGAGGTCGCCAAATTTGTTACAAAAATTGTGTTCTTTTCCCTGGTAGACTTTCCAATTAGTTTACCAAGAATGAGAGGAGGCAGAGATCTGGTCCAACACGATTTTATTCTGCAGAATAAGGCAACCCTTGGGGCTAATGCTCCAACAAAGGTTACAATCAAGTGATGTGATTCAAAAGTTTATATAGGCAAGACCTTTGGGGCTGTCTTACGCTTGCACTGTACTAATCTCTTTGTCTAGCTGAGAGGGAAACAGAAGACAGGCAGCACCTTTGACATATGTAGGCATGCGCAGAGAGGTAGCCTTGTACTCTAGTAAACACATTCTTGGCATTGCTGAGTCTCTGATAAGGCGCTGTGTCTTTGTTTAGCATGGCAGTCTCACACTGAGGTAAAACAGACATAGCCTAGCTTATAAAATCATGGGATAACAGACATACTACAACTGAAATTTCTATAACAAGATCAATCAGGTTGGAGGATATGAGCGGGGGTCTTTTCTGCAGTGCCCCATGTCTCTGGAATCAACTGAAATCCATCAAGCTTCTTCATGACAGACCATCAGGAAAGCCTTCAATACTAATTTATATTCTATGGCTTTCTCCTAAGGGGGGTGTTTTACAGGACTGATGATAGTTTTCATTGCAATTTTGGTTTTAGCATATTGGGGGTGGGATGTCTGCTTTACTATTGTCTTTGGGTTTATTAATTCTTATGTTTATTGTTGTTTTGTTTTCACCTTGTGAGGTGCCTTGAGATAGTTTTTTATCCTAAAAGGTGGCTTTAAAATAAAAAATAAAAATTGGGCAGTGTCATTGTCTGATACTGGTGGAAACTGTGATTTGCAAACCACTTCCGCTAGAAAACATTTGTGGTTGGCAAAAAGTTCTCAAACGAAATTTGGGGTCATGAAATGGGAGAAGGAGGTAGATTGGCAGCAAAATTCATTGACACTCCCACACTTCCTCACTGCTTCTGGCTGCCATTTTCTGTTCCTCAGAATGCCCCAGAATTACACTGCATGATGCATCATAATTCTGGGCATTCTGAAACCAAATGACAGCCAGAACAAGCAAAGAGACAGAAGAAGCACTTGTGAGGTTTGTGCCTCCCTCTTGAAATTCACCCCATCCCAGTTTTGCAGCCTGCAAACATTACAACATAAGCCAAAATCATTAAACACAGAAGTCTGTCAGTACTCTAATATAATGTTGCAAGATGCAACATAATATGTTTTGGATTTACCCCTTACAACCCTTGGCTCCTGATGGCCTCAATGAGTAAATAAACTGGCCTCCTGTTTTGTGTTTCTTTCTGTAATGTCAGATTAGCTGTATGTCTGTTCAATAATTTACTGTTTGCATATTCATTTTGCTATTGCAGTTTTTATTAGAGCTGTGCACAAATGGCCCCTCAAAATTCTCCACCCTATTTGTGGGCAGAAAAATTAGGGGACGATTTCATGGAATTTCTCCATGGGGAGGGGAAATTCTCCAACAGTTTCTCCCAGGTAGGGCTCACCATTGGCAAAGGATGTAGCACAGCTTGTTTATTTCTTTAGTATTTATTCATTTATTGCATTTATATCCCGACTTTTTTCCTCTTGCTTACATTATCCTCCTCCTCTCCATTTCATCCTCACAACAGCAACCCTGTGAGGTAGGTTGGGCTGAGAGTCTGTGACTGGCCCAAAGTCACCCGGTGAGCTTCCATGGCTGAGTGGGGACTAGAACCCGGATCTCCCAGCTCCCAGTCCAACACTCTAGCCACTACAGCACACTGGCTTTTATTTTTATTTTCCTAAGGGTTTTGTGAGGGTGGGGGTGGGGGTTACACTGCAACTGCAAGCAGTGACAGCAGCAACTGTATTGGCAGCCTGGCCTCCATTTTACATCCTCCACAATGTCCCATACCTAATGGCGTTCCGGGGCATTGTGGGGGAAGAGAGGGAAGGCGGCCAATGTATAAAACTGATTGAAGTGCGAGAAGCTGAAGAGGCTAAAGACTGCCAGAGAGATGATTGTACAATGAAAAACAGGACAGTTACACACACTCCTTGGCCACCTGATAAGGAAGGTAACTACAAGAACCCTGAACCCAGCCCATGAAAGTTCCTCCAAAATTTTCTTCTCCTTTGAATTTCTTTTCAAAAGCAATTTCTTTTCTATCCAATTGAATGAGAATGGTCAAAAGAAATGTGGGAGAAATTTTGGCAGACCACCAGTTTTTATAATGTTGATAAGTAGCAGGGGGGGCAACTTCTGGTGGTCGGCGGGGTCCTTGCCTCCCTGAACTGACCCAGGAGACACACTGCACCCATGCTGAAATTAGGGATGGATGGACTCACCAGAGTTAGTGCTCGGCGGGTGCACAAGCAGCTGCTGCTGCTGCTCACCCACATGAGCCAGGCTGCGCGAGCCCCTGGAGGTCTGTCTGGTATCTGTCTGTCTGGAGAGCTGTCTGGGATCATGCCACAGCTGCCTGCTCCTCCATTTAGTGTGTTTATATCAAGGACTTGTTGCCCACCTTCTTATCACAACTGTAGGCTCCCAATGCTGTGAGCTCACACAAATTGGTTTACTCCTGCGCACAGTGGTGGCCATAAAGGGCCCTTTCTGCAACATTAGAGGCCTCTAATGTTGTGGAAATGGCCCCTTTGTGCACAACAGTAAGAATACAAAAAGATAGATCCCCCTCTTGCGTAAAAGATGGCAGCTTGAAAGGTGGACGGGCGGGCGGGGCGGCTGCCGTGTGTGAGCGGGCAGGTCCAGTATGTCCCAGGTTCTCACATGGTTCGGCTGGCAGGGGTGGCAGCTCACCAAGCTGGATTGGGGGAGACAAGCGGGGGGGGGGGAGAGGCTGACGGACTCCCAGACCCAGTCGGGCACCAGCACCATCTCTAGCTGAAATTGTCACTACCAACTTGCTGCCAAATTTGCCATGGCAGTAGTCAAACCAATTTGAGTGAGCTCACAGCATTGGGAACCTACAGTTGTGATAAGAAGGTGGGCAACAAGTCCTTGATATAGATACACTAGCAGTTTCAGAAGAATGGGTATAATCTGTACTCACCAGTGGCTTTGAGTTCAGCATATGAGAGCAGAGAAGAAAAAGGGGTTGATGGATAATGCTGGCTATATGAACCAGTTTCAGAAAGTTTTTACCGACAGCCACGTTGAAGAAGAATTAACTGGTATTTTTTGAAAAGGTTAATTTTGTGGTTTGGGACAAGAGACAGGAGAGGAGTTTATGACTCAAATCAGTGATTTTTTTTTTTAAAAAAAGTCAGGGCATGTGTGTAAAAACAAAAACAAAAACCCACTTTGAATACATGCAGTGTTTCACTTGGCAATATTGTTATTTGTCATGTATTCACTGGTACAAGAATAACCATCTGATGCCAAGTTGTACCCCTCCATTGACTCTTGACTGATAATTATGTCAAACAAACCTCAACAGAATGAACAATTGAGAGGTGTATAAGTTCTATAACTTAGTGTCAATTTGTAAGAATAATGTTTAAAATCCATTGTTCAAAATGGAACATGGTGACAGGAAGAAATGAGTGTCTCTAAGATGTCACACTGGTGCCCTTTTCTGAGGACAGAACATAAATTTTAAGAGTACTTTGATTTGTTAAATGGTATCAGACAAAGAAAACCCTTCACTGCCTGGCATTTCCAGACCTTTTCAATTCGCTATAGAAGAACATCATAAAATTGCACTGAGAAATAACAGCAATTAAGCCCTTGTGGATCTAAAAACACAGAGGACTTGCTGCATGGGATGCATGTCGCACAAGTTATTTTTGTGTTGGATGGTACAAATCGTGCAAGAAACTCATGACCTTTGAGAAACAAGCACATCTGCCCTTTATTCTATCTTCCTCAAAAACCACACAAAAATTGGGAGTCATTATTGAACTATCAATTTAAAATGGATGACAGCCAGTTAACTTTTTAGAAAGGGCACTGGGAAGCACACAATTTTGCTTCCTTAAGAGCCCTTACCATTGCCTAACAGGCTGCCATATGCATCAGCATATGGCAGCTTCCCCCAACCTGATATACTCCAGATGTTTTGGACTTCAACTCCCATCAGCCCCAGCCAGCACATCCAATGGGTAGGAATACTGGGAGCTGTAGCGGCATCTTCGGGCAACTGCCAGGCCACAGCACTGGCAACTGCCCTGTGCCCCCTTTTAAAATCACTGGGTATCTGGGAGACAGGTGGCATTTTAATTTCCCACAATGCCCCAGAGTGATGCTACATCAAGGACACTGCAGAAAATCAGAATGGCCCCAGCCACCTCGCATTCATTTACAGCACTGCCACTACTAGCCACCAGGGCTCATCAAGGAGGGGTTCCAGCAGAGGACACTTTGCCACGGGAGTTTGCTCTTCCATCAACTGCCTTTTAGATGCTGGTTGTACGCTTCTAGTTGGGGTTTATCGATTACAAGTGGGACGTTCAACAAAATGTTTTTGTGTGGAGTGTAACTGTTTAGGGTGATAGCCAGCCAGCCTTTTCCCAAGATACTCCATTCCATTCTCCATCCCAGCCACCAGTTTTGTGGTTCTCTCTACAATTATCAGTCAGCTTTTGTTCCATGCGCATGGAGCCTAGGGATGTCGAGAGCGCCTGATACAGGGGTGGAGTCCAACAGACTGCTCCCACTCAGCCCCCCAGACTCCTGTTCATAGATCATGTGGTGCTTACTGGACCCATTCATCAAGCACCGCACAGTCTGTGTACGGGGGTCAGCCACCTGCTCCTTCCCCAAGCAGCCATTGTTACACAAAATGGCATATTGGGTCCTTCCAGAGAATTAATGTTGCATAGATTGTGGCTGTAAAGGAGCCATCCATCTACATACCATTACAGGCATAAATGGCCCATTTATTCCTGCAGTGTTGCATGGATGGCCCCTTTATGGCCTTAATATACGTAACGTTGGTTTTCCGGAAAGACCCGAGATGCCATTTTGCGTAGCAATGGCAGCTCAGGGAAGGAGCAGGCAGCCCTGCAGTGCTCACTGGTCACCCGCTGAGCCATCTAGGGGCTCATGCGATGCAACGAGTGGACCCAGGCAGTAGTGGCAGCTCAGCGAGCGACCGGCATCCCCGGATGGAGGTGAGTCCGCCTATCCCTAGCTGAGCCTGCTCAGTCCTCATTGAGATTCCCCAGCTCAGTTTTTTTTTTAATTGAGCGTCTGCAAACCTTGGCTTTCCCCTGATCCTCCTGATCCCTCCCTTTTGTGTTCACATGTGGTGCCATTTTGGCTACATAAGGGGAATGAGTTGGCTACTAATCTACAGGATTGTTGCTGAATCCCTTGTTATTTTGCTGGTCCATTTATTTATTTTGTCCAAATTCCAGAGTGTTCTGCAGATAGAGGTGACTATGAAAGGAATCAGAAGCTTTCTGCTTATGAAGCTCCACGCAGAGCTCTGGATCACAGGTGTAGGCCCATCGTGAACTTTGCTATATGGAACGTATAGGAGTGTCCCTTTGTGCATTGCAGTATACGCAGGCTACAACAATCAGTGCAAACATAGGAGCTACCTTATACTGAGGCGGGGCATTGATCTTTCTGACCTAGCACTCTCCACTCTGTCTGTCAGCCTCTCTACAAGGTTTCAGGCATAGGTCTTTCTCCGGGTTTTGCCCGAGACCATTCAGGTCCTGAACCTGGGGCTTTCTACATGAAAGCCATGCGTTCTTCCGCCAAGCTCTGCATGCCACCCCCAAACATTTCACAGATGAAATAGGGATGCTGTTCTGTATGAGTAGAGGTGGAGGCTGGCAGCCCAATGACATGGTCCACTGGACAACGGTGGGGCTAACACAATCCAGATTCAAACATCTCCCTCCCCCATCAGAGTGCCATTGTCATTCCAGAAGTGGCCTTGGGAGAAGAGAAGTAGAGAGAGCTAGCCAATAGTAAAAGCATCTAATTTCTACTAAACACTAATGCTGATGGGGGGGGGGGTAAAGTTCCAGGGTGTGTATGTCAACTAATGCCTTAAGAAGAATACTTCTTCTTTTGCTAGTTTTCCTTGCTTGTCTCTGATTACTTAATTAAAGTTAAGTGGAAATTATAGGGTCTGGGTATCACCTAACTGGGTTTCAAACACACAGAGATTTTGATTGATATTTGATTTGTGATGCCTATATTGAGCTTCATGAACTTGAGCATGCTCCAGGAGAGAGCGGAGGACAGGAAGGCCTGGCGTGCTATGGTCCATGGGGTCACGAAGAGTCGGACACGACTGAACGACTGAACAATATTGAGCTTCAGATTTTAGATTCCATAGGCAGAAAGAAAGAAAGAAAGAAAGAAAGAAAGAAAGAAAGAAAGAAAGGCCTGCTACTACTTCCTGAAAAATGGAAGCCTGGGCTTTTCTCTCGGGCAGGCCTCTGAAATCAAGACAGTTGGAGAGTATGACTGTGGGCCTTCCCTATGGGGATCCTCTGTTGTTTACATCCTATACAAAAACAACAGAAGGAACACTCTTTCCTGCAAAACTTTCTTTTCCCGATTAGAAGAAAGTGGATGAGTGCAACTGAACAAGATAAATATGATTTCCTCTGACTTTTCACATAGTTTTTATCAATATTAATGTGGCTGCGATTCAGCCTCATCGCAAGGAGATCGTGAAGTAGGGAGGATCACCTGTTACCAAGACACAAAACAGAAAAAAGAGAGAAATACTATAAAACACAATCACCACTGCAGTGAAACAATAAAAAATGACATTTTAATGGCTGCATCTTCTCTTAGGAGGGGCAGGAAATGGAAAACACACCTTTCACAACACAATGATATGGGGTAAGGAGTCAAAGTTGGGATTCTGAGCCATATATCATTGCCACCAAAGCCAAAGCTCTCCACATTTCTGCTTGATTTTTTAAAAAATAAGCCAAGCTGAAGCAAAATCATAGCAACCATGCTGTAATGGCTGTAGAAAGCAGTAAATTGCATATCCACTTTACCTCGAAAATGTCAGCCTTACCTGTTAGTTACAAAAAAGAAGAAGCAAAAGGTGCAGGAAATAATTTCAAATGGGAGGAACTAAAGTGGGAAACATGTACGCTCATCTAAGAGGATTAAATGGCCAATAAAAAGGCAATTAATCACTGCTACTTGAGGAATTGCTGTTGCAAATTATCCTTGGCTGTTGTTGTTTTTTCAAATGTTAAGGTATTTCCAAGCCTGTCCTAGCCAAGAAGCATACTGTCATTTTGCATTACACAGAAAGAGCTGGTAGAATTCTGGATTGTACTTGGGTATGGAAGAATCAGCAAGGCTCCAGCTTCTCAAAGTTCTCCAGGGTTCATCTCGAAGCTTGGTCCTTGGTATGCATATTTTCATACGCTGGGTTTTTCCCCCCTGCCGTAATAGGCTATGTAGATACTTACGTAGCCTATCACGGCCTCCACAGGGACACAAATGGCATCCCTGCATTAGCTGTGATAGGCTACGTAAGTATTTACGTAGCCTATCATGGCTATGAAGAGGAGGAAGTGAATGGTGGCCGCAGGACAGCCGCCATTTGCAAAGCAGCTCGGATGGAAGCAGGTAAGTGCTCCGTTTCATGAGCCTTTTGTGCATTGGGGATGGCAGGGACTTCATCCCGCATGCCTTTCATGGGTTGAGGGGGCGGGGGCTTCGTTCCGCGATGGATTTTGGGGGGCCGAATGCACTGGCATTCAGCCTCACTGAGATCCGTCGTGGAATTCTCTGACATCCCTAGGCAAGCAGGGTCTGGGAGGGCAGGTGAGAGCAAGTCCATTGGACTTCGCCACCACCCCATGGATTCTCACAACATCCCTAGTTAAAACAACTAGAGCCCAAAGTGTGGTAGAATGGCATCATCTGTAATGCCATTCTACCATCTGTAATGTTTAGAAGTCCACCCCATGTTTTCCTAGCACTTCTAGCATACTGGAACAAAGACTCAGGTTTTACCTCTCTCTCTCTTTCTCTCTCTCTCTTCCCACAAGCTAGACCTGAACAGGCAGCCATGAATGACTCTGGTAGGCCTCAGTCTAAGAATTTGTTTGATACTAAATGTGTTATTATAAAAGCATAGTCTGCTTAAATACATTCTCTCCAGTTTCCTGCATTTCTGAAGAATCTTACAGCATCCTACTTATTTTCAGGTGGCCATAAAAGTACCTATCTGGCCTCAGCAGCAAGGATCAGCTCCAGGCTACATGTTCCAGAATCTGGGAAAGCTGGTTGTCAATCCAGAGGACTGGAAACACGAGTAAGGTCCAAAACAGGCAAGGCCAAGTTCCCGACAAGGCAGCCCAGGAGCTGAGGGCCAGAGACAAGCGCATAGTTCCAGCCAAGGAAAGGGCTGAGTTCAAGAGAGAGACCAGAGACAAACGTGTAGTCAAAATCAGGCAGGGATCAAGCTCTGAGACAGAAATAGAGCGCTGGAGGGGCCAGGGGCAGTTTTGAGAAGTCTGGCACAGGTCATGATCCAGAGAAGAAGTCAGGAAAATGGAGCAGGAAGATAGGCACAGTGCTCACGCCAGTAATGAGTTGCTCAGACCGAGGAGCAAACTCTCAGAGCTCAAACAGACATTACTTTCAATCTGTGTCTAGTGTCTATGTCTTTTGTTCATTTTTACTCTAGGGTAGGCACAGGGGCCCTGATTCAGATCAGGACCCTAACATGGGGGCCAGGGGAGATTTTAAGATCTGGGTCAGGCCCCCCTGTGCCTACTCTAGAGCAAAAATGAACAAAAGATGTAGATGCTAGACACAGATTGAAAGTAATGTCTGTTTTGGGGTATGAGGATTGGTCCTTGGTGTTGCAGCCTAGATGGTTGCAGCCTAGCCTTGATGTATGCAGTTCAATCTGTTGTGCATGCAGAGCAGTGGCGCAGGAGATAAGGCACCAGAAGAACCTGGTTGCTCGCAACCACAGTTTCACACACACACACACACACACACACTCGCCAGCACAACACACCTTCCATCTCTTTTCAATGGATCTTATACTTACAACATTTGTATACCACTCCACATCTAAGTAGATTCTGGAGCCGCGAACAACTAGAGATAAAATGAACAAAAGACAAAAAGAAGAAACATGATATTAAGATTATTCTTTCAAAAACAGAGTGCCAATAAAACTAAGCCTGGTTGACCAAGGAAGGCTTCCTGGAAAAGAGCTAAAACAACCCAGTGATGGCTCCTGCCTGACCTCCTTTAATATAATTAAAGATGGCTCAATATTTTGTGGCTGAGCTTTTCAGACACTGGGGGAGGGGTCGAACAGAAATTGCTTCCCCAAACTGGGCTGGGGGCAGGCAAATGTTGATGAATTTGGGGTGGGAGGGTTGGCCTTTGCATTTTTAGGAGATGGGCAAGGTGTGTTCTTCTCTGGCTGGTCAGCCAGCTGTGATCCCTGGAATGCACATATGAGGCTGTGAAGGAACATCCTCCCATGGGCATCCCAGGACCACCAGAAAGTGTGCCATTATATATGTATTTAAGAAGTGTTTTCTCTCAAAATCACATCTAAATGCATTTTCTCTCAAAATACATATTTCTAACACGCTGTCTCTCAAAATATGCACTTCTGCCCACCTGCCCCACTCGTGCTACTGCAAGGATTGCAGCTAAACTCAGAGGGATTGATTGATTGATTGATTGATTGCATTTATATCCTGCCTTTTTCCCTCTTGCAAGGAACCCACAGTGACTTAATTATCCTCCTCCTCTCCAGTTTATCCTCACAACAACAACCCTGTGAGGTAGGTGGGGTTGAGAGTCTGTGACTGGCCCAAAGTCACCTGGTGAGCTTCCATGGTGGAGTGGGGACTAGAACCCAGATCTCCTGGTTCCCAGTCCAGCACTCTCACCACTACACCACACTGGCTTTGGACACATGAAAATCCAAAGGGGGTGGCAGATGATGTCAAAATTCCTGCTAATAAAAAAGTGCCAGCACTGTGTCCCTGTGAGCCCTGGCTCCACTTCACCACTGCGTGTTTTGAGCTGAGAATGATGTTCAGGAAGTGTGAACACTGATGGACAACTCAGCCCCGATCCACATATTTGTTCAGAAGGTGCAGATCAGATCAGTTCTTACTGCAATTGCAAAGCGTCCCTAGTGTCAGCATTTATTCAGCATAAAAATGCCATAATGAATTTTTTAGAAATTGATTGAAGCATGGAGGCAAGATTCTCTTAATTAAAACCATTTGGCATCTAGGAAATAACTGACTTTAAGTGGAGCAGCAGCCATCATGATATTAAAAGCATCTTCATGAAAACTCCCAAGTATAGCACCATTCCTGATGAGATTAGATTTGAAACCGTATTTATAAATATATCCTTGCACAGCATGTGCATTTTTATAATAGCATCTGTATTAGCAAAGCCTTGCCAATAAATCATTAGTTTAATATTCCATTATAGATAATTTATGCCATTTTGATTTGAAAGTTGTTTAATTTAATTGATCATAAATGTACGCAGTAAAATTATTCATACCCAATAGGCATGAACCATTTGATTCCAAATTAATTAGAAAAACTGAAGTACTACTGCATGTTCTTTCTCCTTCCACAATGGATTCTATTTTGAGCCTTGAGATTCAGAGATCAGCATAAGCGTGATTAGATGGGAAAAGTTACTCTCCATTTTCCTTTGAAGAAGGGAGTTCTACAAAATGATGCCCTTATTTGAAAGAAGGTACTGACAGTGAAATCATGAGCATGTTTACTCAGAAGAACATTCTGTTGTGTTCAATGGGGAAAGGCTGGCCCTAATACAGCCTTCCCCTGGTGTCCTCCAGATGTGTTGGACTACATCTCCCATCATCCTGAGCCAGCATGGCTACACTTTTGGAGGGCACCAGGTTGGTGATGTGTGCCTTAATAAGTGTGTCAAGTGTTTTAACCCAAATCCCTACCAGCAAAAAATGAAAACAAATATTCAAATAGGTTAACGTTAGGACCGTTTATTATATAGCTTTACATTAGGACCATTTGTTATTAGGTTTACATTAGGACCATTTATTATATAGGTTTACATTAGGACCATTTATTCCCAGGCTGAGGAAATTTAGGCTTCTGTGCCCTCACTCGTATATATCTAGATCCAGACTTTACTCTAAGCATGACTAAGGGCTGGATCCAATGGTGCCGTTATGTCAGTGGAAGGGAAACCACTGGCTGAAGGAAGTTCCCCTACCTTGGTAGCCCCCATGCATGCCCACATCTGCTTCAGTGGGGTTGGAAGACTCTCCTGGAGCAGATTTGTGGGGGAAGAAATGGCCAGGAAGTCCCTTTTGTGAGCAGAAGCCCCATTGGATCCAAGCTTAATTATGGATCTAACCACCACATCTCATGTGAACTAGGGAGAGGTGGTGTAGTGGCTAGAGTGTTGGACTGGGACTCAGGAGATCTGGGTTCTAGCCCCCACTCAGCCGTGAAGCTCACTGGGTGACTTTGGCCCAGTCACTGACTCTCAGCCTAACCTACCTCATAGGACTGTTGTGAGGATAAAATGGAGATAAGCAGGATCATGGAAGTAGGGATGCCCCTCATTTGGAAATCTGGTCCTTCTGGGGTTCAGTGGATTTCCATTGCCCAGCCAACTCAGCTTGCATTTGTGAGCCAAGCCACAGGTTTTCCCTGAACTCTGGGGGCTTTTTATGGCTTGGGGGGGGGCTGCAATTTGTGCAAATTTTTACAAATTGCAACCATGATTTACACAAATTGAAAATTACAGAAAATCCACTCCCTGGCCCAACTTGCTGCTGACCGAGTCGAGCCAGTTGGTGGGAAACAGAATGAAGTCCGGGGGCAGGGGGTAGCTGATGAAAGCTCGATGAGCTCCACCCCCAAAACAGATTCCTCCAACATCCTTACATGTAAGCTGCCTTGGGCTCCTTGCAGGAGGAAAACAGATGGGATATATAAATGTAATAAAATAAACCTAAGGCCTATGCCTGCAGATTCATAGGCCCCAGTCATGTGAACCACCCATGGCAAAAAATGGTAGATTGATCATGTGAGTGGGGTCTACTTGAGTACAAATCAATGTACACGGGCTTCATTTTACAAGAATCATTCTATATTCACTCCCACACCCTCCTATGTGTAGAGCATGCACACTGGTGTTCTGTGCACTTCTTCTGGTTATGACAGTTTTGATGCACCCGCAGAACTATGGGATTAGTTGAAACACTGGAGACAGCTCCATGTATAATTCTCTACTACCCTAGGAATGTGCACCCCCCTTCCCTATTATTTTTGGAGATATTCCACATTTTAAAATAAGTGACACTGCACGGCTGAAGTATTCATCTGCAGAAGCAGATATGATTTTTTTTTTTTCCCCTGAGGGTAGGGTTTTTCCATTTGTTACGTTGCGTAGCCATGATTTCAGGATAGCAGCTTTTGCAAGAACAATGAAAATAATCTGCCTTCAGCAGACAGTCATATCTCGTCTGCTTGATGAAAACGCCAGCCTGAGTAGTAAGCTTTGATTATCAGAGACAAAAGGTTTGGTGAGTATGACAGAAACTCCAACATCCCGTCAGCCTTTCAGCAAGACAGACTCGAAGTGTTTGGCTTTAGGTCAGGCTCAGTGCCAGCCAGGTCAGGAGATCACAGGCTTTTATATCCACTATGAATTTTTGGCAAAAGGTTATCAATCCAATCCATATTCCTACATTAACTACTCAATGTAATATGTCAGAGCACTTAGAAGCAGTAAACATAATGTTAGTTTAGAAACCACCTGTAGTAACTTGACTTTCACTCTGTAGACTCCATGATCAGCTCAAAGCAATGTAGCTGTTTTTCCAGAGGCATTTGCAGGCCATCCATATGCAAGGAAATGGCAGAAACTGTCTGGGGACAACTGTTGCTTTATCCAAGCTACATGATTGTAGTGCACTCTACACGGGGCTGCCTTGAATATGATTTGAACTACACCATTTCCTGGTTTGTTTCTGAGCCCAATTCAAAGTGGTTACCCTTATTTTTAAAGCCGTAAATGGTTCGGGACCAGTCCATTTAAAAGTAAGGATGGGAGAATCTCTCACTTGTGTTTTCTCCCGCATTCAGTTATTTTAAAATCTCAAGTTCTTTGTCTCCCAGATATAAAGGATGCTGTGCATTTGGGGGGGTTAAAAAAAGAGAAAAAGCTTTCTTTTCTTTTGTTTTTCTTTTTTTACCCCCCCCGGCCCCCCTGGTGGTGGTGGTGATGCATTTCAGCATAAAAACAGGAGAATGGGGAAGCGTAAATCCCCCCTCCCGACTTGCCATGGTCCTGAATTAGGTCCACACGCACTTACCCAGTGGTAAGTCAATCATACATACACACATAGCTGTGTTAGGAAGAGAAATGCTGCTTGTACCCAGCTGCAAGGAGCAGCCAAGGAGGCTTTTTTGTTAAATGTTAAAAAAAGAAAATAAATAAAACCCTCAGTCATCACATCATAAAAAGTAAGGTCAGCACCCTGCCATACACACACTCTGAAGGCATGGCATCTATATATTGGTATATATATGTAATCACAGATCCTTTGCAAGGCAAGAAAGGAGTAGGGAGAATCTAATGGAGCAGGGGGTTGGACTTGATGGTCTTCTGTTGTTGTTCAGTCGTTCAGTCGTGTCAGACACTTCGTGACCCCATGGACCATAGCACGCCAGGCCTTCCTGTCCTGCGCTCTCTCCCGGAGTGTGCTCAAGTCCATATTCATTGCATCGGTGATGCTATCTAGCCATCTCATCCTCTGCCGTCCCCTTCTCCTTTTGCCTTCAATCTTTCCCAGCATCAGGGTCTTTTCCAGAAAGTTTTCTCTTCACATAAGGTGGCCAAAATATTTGAGCGTCAGCTTCAGTATCTGTCCTTCCAATGAGCACTCAGGGTTGATTTCCTTTAGGATTGAGTGATTTGACCTCCTTGCAGTCCAGGGGACTCGTAAGAGTCTTCTCCAGCACCACAGTTCAAAAGCATCGATTATTCGGCACTCAGCCTTCCTTATAGTCCAGCTCTCACAGCCATACGTTGCTCCTGGGAAAACCATAGCTTTGATGATATGAAACTTTGTCGGCAAGGTGATGTCTCTGCTTCTTACTATGCTGTCAAGGTTTGCCATAGCTTTCCTCCCAAGGAGCAAGCGTCTTTTAATTTCATGGCTACAGTCACCGTCTGCGGTGATCTTGGAGCACAAGAAAATAAAATCTGTCATAGCTTCCATTTTTCCCCTTCTATATGCCAGGAAGTGATGGGGCCAGATGCCATGATCTTAGTTTTTTTAATGTTGAGTTTCAAACCAGCTTTTGCATTCTCCACTTTCACCTTCAACAAGAGGCTCTTTAGATCCTCTTCACTTTCTGCCATTAGGGTGGCATCATCTGCATATCTGAGTTTGTTGATAATTCTCCTGGCAATCTTAATTCCAACCTGTGATTCATCCAGCCCAGTGTTTCTCATGATGTACTCTGCATATAAATTAAATAAGCAGGGTGACAATATACAGCCTTGTCGTACTCCTTTCCCAAGTTTGAACCCATTGGTTGTCCCATGTCCGGTTCTTACTGTTGCTTCTTGACCCTCATACAGGTTTCTCTGGAGACAGGTAAGGTGGTCTGGTACTCCCATCTCTTTAAGGATTCGCCACAGTTTGTTGTGATCCACACAATCAAAGGCTTTAGCGTAGTCAATGAAGCAGAAATAGACATTTTTCTGGAATTCTCTTGCTTTCTCCATGATCCAGTGAATGTTGTCAATTTGATCTCTAGTTCCTCTGCCTCTTCGGAACCCAGCTTGTACTTCCGGTAGTTCTCGGTTCACATACTGCTGAAGCCTAGCTTGTAGGATTTTGAGCATCACCTTGCTGGCATGTGAAATGAGCGCAATTGTACAGTAGTTTGAACACTGTTCGGCATTGCCCTTCTTTGGAATTGGAATGTAAACTGACCTTTTCCAGTCTTGTGGCCATTGTTGAGTGTTCCAAATTTGTTGGCATATTGAGTGCAGCACTTTAACAGCATCATCTTTTAGGATTTTAAATAGCTCAGCTGGAATACTGCCATCTCCGCTAGCTTTGTTGTTAGTAATGGTTCCTAAGGCCCACTTGACTTCACTCTCTAGGATGTCCGGCTCAAGTTCAGTGACCGCACTATCATGGCTATCAGGGACATTCAGATCTTTCCTGTATAGTTCTTTTGTATATTCTTTCCACCTCTTCTTAATCTCATCTGCTTCTGTTAGGTCCCTGCCTTCTTTGTCCTTTATCATGCCCGTCTTTGCACAAAACATTCCCTTGAGATCTCCGATTTCCTTGAAGAGATATCTAGTCTTTCCCATTCTATTGTTTTCTTCGATTTCTTTGCATTGTTCATTTAAGAAGTCCTTCTTGTCTCTCCTTGCTATTCTCTGGAACTCTGCATTCAGTTGAGTATATCTTCCCCTTTCTCCCTTGCTTTTCACTTCCCTTCTTTCCTCAGCTACTTGTAAAGCCTCATCAGACAGCCACTTTACTTTCTTGCTAGGGATGGACGAAAGTCACTTACCTGTCTTCGAAGCTTTTCGCGGTGGGGGGGAGACACTTCGCTGCTCCCCCCGCGAAGTTCAGGCCGGGGGGGGAGGCTTCCCGCCTCACCTGGCCGAAATTCAGGCCGGGGGGAGGCTTCCCGCCTCGCCCGGCCGAAATTCAGGCCAGGGAGGAGGCGCCTCGCCTGGCCGCGAACTAAAAAGTTTTTTTTTTTTTAAACGCCCCCGTGATAGGCTACGTGACGATTAACGTAGCCTATCACGGCTGACTTTGCAAATCTAGCCGTGATAGGCTACGTTAACCGTCACATAGCCTATCCCGGGGGCATTTTTTTTTTCTTTTATTGGAATGGCGGTGGCGGCAGCCGGTCGAAAGACCGGCTGCTGCTGCCGCTCCCGCCCTGGATGAACACCCGCCGAACCGCCGGCCGGACCCGCCACCGGGAGGGACATTCGCCAAAGGTAAGTCCCATCCCGGGAGGGTGCGGGGGGTGGGGGGGTGCGGAGAATTTCTCCCCGAAACTTGTTCAGGGGGCCGAACACGTTGGCGCTCGGCCCCCCGAAGTTTCGGGGAGAAATTCTCCGCCAACCCTATTTCTTGCATTTCTTTTTCTTTGTGATGGATTGAGTTGCTGCCTCCTGAACAATGTTACGGACCTCCGTCCATAGTTCCTCAGGCACTATGTCTATCAGGTCTAATCCCTTAAATCTATTCCTCACCTCCACTGTATATTCATAAGGGATATGATTTAGGTCATACCTGAATGGTTTAGTGGTTTTCCCTACGTTCTTCAATTTTAGCCGAAATTTTGCAAGAAGCAGCTCATGATCTGAGCCACAGTCAGCTCCAGGTCTTGTTTTTACTGACTGTATGGAGCTTCTCCATCTTTGGCTGCAAAGGACATAATCAACCTCATTTCAGTATTGACCATCTGGTGATGTCCATGTGTAGAGTCACCTCTTGTGCTGTTGGAAAAGAGTGTTTGCTATGATCAGCGTGTTCTCTTGGCAAACTCTATTAGCTTTTGTCCTGCTTCATTTTATACACCAAGGCCATGCTTGCCTGTTATCCCTGTGATTTCTTGACTTCCTACTTTAGCATTCCAATCCCCTATGATGAAGAGGACATCTTTTTTTGGTGTTAGTTCTAGATGGTGTTGTAGGTCTTCATAGAACCGATCAACCTCAGCTTCTTCGGCATCAGTGGTTGGGGCATAGACTTGAATTACTGTGATGTTGAATGGTTTGCCTTGGATTTGTACTGAGATCATTCTGTCATTTTTGAGATTGTACCCCAGTACTGCTTTTCCCACCCTTTTGTTGACTATGAGTGCTACTCCATTTCTTCTAAGGGATTCTTGCCCACAGTAATAGATATAATGGTCACCTGAATTAAATTCACCCATGCTTGTCCATTTTAGTTCTCTGATTCCCAAGATGTGGATGTTCAATCTTGCCATCTCATGTTTGACCACCTCCAGCTTACCTTGATTCATTGATCTTACATTCCAGGTTCCTAAACAATATTGTTCTTTACAGCATCGGATTTTCTTTTCACCACCAGACACATCCATAGCTGAGTGTCCTTTCGGCTTTGGCCCAACCGCTTCACTCTTTCTGGTGCTACTTGGAAATACCCTCTGCTCTTCCCCAGTAGTATATTGGACACCTTCTGACCTGAGGGGCTCATCTTCCGGCATCATATCTTTTAGCCTTGTGATACGTTCTATGGGGTTTTCTTGGCAAGAATACTGGGTTGCCATTTCCTTCTCCAGTGGACCACATTTTTTTCAGAACTCTCCACCATGACCTGTCTGTCTTGGGTGGCCCTGCACGGCATAGCTTATGGCTTCACTGAGTTATGCAAGCCCCTTCGCCACAACAAGGCAGTGATCCATGAAGGGGGATGGTCTTCTAGACCCCTTCAAACCCTACTATTCTATGATTCCATGATTCCATGATTCTAATCACTGCAGAAGTATAGATGAGTTACTTTGAGGTGCACCTCAAAGGGCCCTGGGATATATGCTGGGAGCAGGTGGGAGGATGAAGGGGAAAATAAACCGTGACAAGCCGGCGAGTGCCTGATCATCTGTCAGCAGCAGCATGGCTTTGTGAGCAAATAACCAACCCACCATGGCTTGTTTTCAGCATGGGTTGTCATGACCTGTCAATCGGCCCATTGTTTACTTGGACGTTGAAAAGGCTTTTGACAAAATCCCTTATAACAGACTCCTGAGCAAACTTAGTAGTCATGGAATAAGAGGTGAGGTGATTAAGAGTTAAAAAAGAGAAAACACAGAGAGTAGGAATAAATGTTAACTTACCCCAATGGATGGATGTAAACAGTGGGGTCCCACAGCAAGTAAGGGGAGATATGATAGAGGTCTACAAAATGATGCATGGTGTGGAGGATGTGGACAGGGAGACATTTTTCTCCCTCTCTCATAAACTAGAATCTGGGGTCATCTTATGAAGCTGAATGGTGGGAGATTCAGGGCAGATAAAAGGACGTACCTCTGCACACAGTGTATAAACTATAGAATTCCCTTCCACAAGTTGTAGTGATAGCCACCGATTTGGATGGCTTTAAAAGGGGGTTGGACAAATTCATGGAGGAGAAGGCTATCAGTGGCTACTAGTCTTGATGGCTATACACTACCTCAAGTATCAGAGGGTGTATGCCTCTGTACACCAGTTGCTGGGGAACATGGGCAGAACGGTGTTGTTGCACTCATGTCCCGCTTGTGGGTTTCCCGTGGGCAGCTGGTTGGCCACTGTGTGAACAGAATGCTGGACTAGATGGACCCTTGGTCTGATCCAGCAGGGCTCTCCTTATGTTCTTATGTTTGAATACTCATCCATAACATGAGTGGATTATAGGAACACCAACACTACTCACAGAACATGTGAACTAAGGCCTATCAACATCGATTTGTACAGTAGAAGATGTTTGACTTGAGACACAGCAGTCTGTAAAAAACGTTTTGACACAAAGTCATTAGAAATTTAACAGAACATCATGTTGAACTGAAGTTCAGAAAGAGCATTTATTACAGTGAGGATGGGGGTGGGGTGGGGGTTTCTTTTAAAAATAATGTTTATCAGCCAAAATAAAATAATAGCCAAAATAAAATAATAATAGTAATATGTAAGTTAGTTAAAGAGTAACTCAAAGGCAGTCAAACGATAATATTAAACGAGTTCCAGGAGCTAAATTGATCTAACAAACAGGAGATAACTAGGGCAGGTCACCATAATGGAGCAGATCAATGCTTACTTGTTAGTATCTCAACTCAAACACACATCCCACAATGCTAAGAGTGAATACACGCAGTCGCCATGATGCAGTGTTTCCAGTGCACATACACGGACTCTAGCTGATCTAGCTGAAGATGCTGGTGGACCCAGTCATGTGAGTGGGGCCTGCTTGGATTCAAATATACGTTCACAGACCTCTCAAGGAGCATTACATGGGAAAGAAGATACTGGCTTAGTGACAGAGGGCACTTTGTACCAGTTAGACCCAATTCTTTGATGGTTCTAGATCAGGGGTCTTGAACCTCTTTTAGCCCAAGAGCCAAATTCAGTTTTGGAGAAGCTCTTTGGAGAAGAGGCTGCATTCCAGTGGGGGACAGAGCCAAAAATATTGGCATATTATAGCTTAAAGCTCTTACTGCCAGCAGTAACTAAGCCTTAGAAGAGACATTTCAAGCTTTTAGAATGGGGAAAAAAAAACCTGTGCAAAAGCTCCAAGCGACTGGCACTTGTGAGAAAAAAAGGAGTGAGGTTAGGGAAGGGGTGTGTGCCCATCTGTCAAATGCTGGAGGGCTGGATGGGGTCCTCAGGTGAGCCAAATCAGGCCCTTGGGTCTGAGGTTCAACACCTCTGATCTAGATGGAATTATTGCAGTAGCACATTTTGGAATGTTCTTCAATATATTCTAGACCAGGATCAGGAGACACAGGGTAGTATCCAATGTTAAACCTACATAGAGTACACCCATTTAAATGAATGAGACTTAAGTAAGTTCTGACTAACTTAACCCCATTCATTTCAATGGGTCTCTTCTATGTAGGACTAACATGGGATACTACCCATAAGGTCCATGACTACACCTAACCTGCCAAGCCACTTCTCACAGCTCACTCAGCTCTGTGTAACCACTGTGTAGAGAATTCCTATTAGATTTTTCTGAGAGGGGAAAGCATAAAGCTTTGGTGGACTCACTGGTTTTCTGTTTAGTCTCTGCCTCTGCTCTAGCTTCTTCATGCATAGAATCCTAGGTGACCTCCTATCTAATTGAAGACTTAACTACATTACAAATGTATCACAACTTTATACCTCTGTAGCTGTCATGGCTATCTGTAAAACAATCCTGGAAATTTTCATGTGGAAGTGGTGGAGAGATTTTTCCATTTGAGACAGCTAGGATTTCCTGTGAAGAGGGAACAACTGTTAAAACATTGTAATGGAAACAATACAGAATTCCTAGTTTGGAATGGTTTCCACTTGGATGGCAAATCTATAACATCTCTTTTCATTTGTGCATTTGCTTCGTTCCATTTGTTTCTTGTCATGCCAGCTACATTAGTATGTATTGTACACTCAAAAACAAATGCTAGCCAGTTACAGGGAACCTATATGTAAACAGCTCAATTCTGCCCTCCATGGCAGGCAGCCTTTTGTAGAGCTTCTTGTGCCAGACACATTCACTGGCAGCACGCCGCAGTTGCCTCAGCCAAGACCAAGCCAATTTAGCACTTAAACTTTCAAAATCCTTTTCTGATCTTGTACCTCACATCATATCAAGGAACAGTAAAAGCTCTGATCCCACTTGATCCCTTTGCCTTTCCATTTCTCTGAAGGCATTTCCCAAGACAGCTCCAGAAATGGGCAGCATAAAGTTGCTTATTCTGCTTTGGCTGGAGAATTTGATGCAGCTTGGACAGATCTGTAGGGTGGCCAGATGTAAAAGAGGACAGGGATCCTGCATCTTTAATAGTTGCCCTGCTGATATTCCCTCTTCTGCACAACTCGTAAAGGTGCAGGAGCCCTGTCCTCTTTTGCAACTGGCCAACTTAGGTAAATTATGCATTGTACAAAGCAGCCCTTCCTTTTGTTGTCTTAAACCCATTGCGTATCAATTTCAGTGCATAACCCTGAGCATCGTGATAGGCAGGGTTTTTTTTAATCCCCCCTCTCCCGTCCCTGGAGGATCTACACACACAAACACAAATAGCAGCACCATTATAAACTGAACACCGGAAGCATTTGTATGGCCTGTACACCATGGTAATAGTTCATTCCTACCACTGGTGCCAAAAGCAAAATTGGGGGTTGGCCAAAATCCCCCAAATATCAGCATATTGTAGCTTACAGCTTTTACTGCCAGTAACTAAGCTTTAGGAGAGGCATTTCAGCCTTTTAGGACACAACCCTATGCATTTTTAGACAGAAAAAGTCCTAAAAATCCCAGCTGGGGAATGCTTGGAATTGTAGGACTTTTTTTTCTGTCATGACATGCATAAGATTGCATCCTTAGAATGGGGGAGGGATAAAAAACCTGGGAAGCCACCAAATGATTGGTGGGAGGGAGAAGGGGATGGGGCCAGGAGAAAGGGCATCCCAGAAGGCCATATTGGTAGTCCAGCTAGGTAAGATTTGGCCCAGATGCCTGAGGTTCTGCACCCCTGCTATAACACTTACCTGGCAGTAGGTCTCATTGAACTCAATAGGACTTACTTCTGAGTAGACATACATATGATTGCACTGTAAGCCTTTTTTCATGGGTAGATAATCCCTCTTTCTGAAGACTGTATTTGCCCCTCCCAATATCGTCTTCACTATTATAGCCTTCATATAGTGAGGAAATCATAGAATAGAACAGTAGGGTTGGAAGGGGCCTATAAGAGTCCAACCCCTGGAAATCCCAGACAGCGTTCTAAATGCTGTTGTTGATGTTCAAAAAATGGGATAGATGATTTTTAAAATAGGAACAGTCATGGAGTCATTCAAGAAAGAAAAGGGGTCGATTGTTAAAGAATCTTACATTTATGTATTTATTTATAATATTTATATACCGCTCCATATCTAGTACAGATTTCAGAGCGGTGAACACAGGGGATAAAACAGTAAAAGAATAAAAAGATTAAAGCACCAATTTAAAATTATGCTCTAAAAAAAAAAAAACAGAATACCAATAAAAACCATGACTGGTCAATTAAGGAATGCCTCCTGGAGCGGTACTGTTTTCACACGGCACCGGAAACAGCACAGTGTTGGTGTCTGCCTGCCTGGCCTCCAGGGGCAGGGAGTTCCAAAGAAAGGGGGCTGCCACACTGAAGGTATACCACTACATCTGAGTAGTGATAAAAAATGATCTAAGAATCTGTCCACATATATATTTTCTATATCCCACATGAGACATTTTGGTTCAATGTTTATTCAATGAAAATGACATTTCTCTCAATATGCATCATTTTTATTGAGTCCTAAAATTTAATTACACAGTGAACTGCTTTTTACAGAAAGACTTCCCCCCTTTTTTCCCTCTCTCTCTCCTCATTGATTACATCAATTGATTGTATTAATAAGTAACGCACAATATGCATTGGCTGGGGCTGATGTTTGACTTGAGAGAGACACAGCAGTCTGTAAAAAACGTTTTGACACAAAGTCATTAGAAATTTAACAGAACATCATGTTGAACTGAAGTTCAGAAAGAGCATTTATTACAGTGAGGATGGGGGTGGGGTGGGGGTTTCTTTTAAAAATAATGTTTATCAGCCAAAATAAAATAATAGCCAAAATAAAATAATAATAGTATATGTAAGTTAGTTAAAGAGTAACTCAAAGGCAGTCAAACGATAATAGTAAACGAGTTCCAGGAGCTAATTGATCTAACAAACAGGAAATAACTAGGGCAGGTCACCGTAATGGAGCAGATCAATGCTTACTTGTTAGTATTTCAACTCAAACACACATCCCACAATGCTAAGAGCGAATACACACGGTCTCCATGATGCAGTGTTTCCAGTGCACATACACGGACTCTAGCTGATCTATGGAGCAATATAGGGAATGGGTTAGTGTCCCATTATAGTTTGCACCATTATCTTCTGCATTGGGACATATTCCATGTGCACAATGGGATGCTGGTGGAACATTCCCCAGCCCTGAAGAGCATAGTCTTTTTTATTTGGGGCCATGATAATTTTGGAGCTGTATGTCACAGTCTTTATCCCTTTTGCTGCATTAGAATGTTAGCTACACCTGACCTGCTGCCTTAGTTAATAAAGTTCAACTAGAGCATAAAAGAGGAAAGTGTGCTTTATTGATCCTTCTAGATCTTTTTGTGGCCCTTGAAAACCTTAAACGTTGAATGCAGTCTCACAGTTTCTGAATCTCAGGAAATTTTATGATAGCAAGCGGTTAATTTTTGTGAACCGCCCAGAGAGCTTCGGCTATTGGGTGGTATAGAAATGAAATAAATAAATACATAAATACATAAAGCACAAATCTCCCACTGGAGTCAACAGGACTGACTCAATCATAACTGTAGGCAGAATTGTACCGAGGGAAGGAAGCTACTTGTGTAGCCTAGGTTTCTTGGGTTGGATCCAAAGATGTGTGAGTGGAACTCCACTTGGACAGTGAAGGTTTCCTGGCTTCTTCTCTCCACTGCAGCCATGTGGACCCTCTGGAATGGGCCAGGATAATATAGGGAGCCTGCAGTGGGATGGAGGAATCAGCAGAATTTAAGCATGCAAGGAAGTAGCAAGGCCTATTCAGGCATTTGCCTGAACATCTGAAGGCTTCAACTGGGTAGGGCAATGGGGCTTCACATGCTGGTCCCATCCCCTACATCTCCATACATGCCAGCCTATGCCCATCTCAGTCCCTGGATCTCCTCACATTGAGCAGGGAAGTTGGAAGAGGCATTCTATTCATGCTCACTTGAACGTGAGCAGAACTCTTTATGTGTGATAAAGTAGGGTCCTCAATCATATGGAGAGTTCTACTCATGTTCAAGCGATCACAAGTAGAACACCCCTTCATACCTTGCCCCTCAACATGGCAAGGCTGGGTACAGTAGAGGGTTGGACTAGTGTGTGTGCCCCCCCCCCATGCAGTTTAAACCCTCATGCATTCAGGTGAATGCCTGAACAGGGCTGTAGTCTTTAAAAAAACCAAAATGACATGTATATATGTATCACTGTGACATGTATATATGTATCAAAATGACATGTATATATGTATCACACTCCAAGCACATCAAGTTTCAGGTGCAAACACAACTGACATTCCCAATACAAGCTAAACATTCAGTGCTGCATTCACATGCATTGTTAGCTTTTAAAATTCAATCATAAAAAACCCCCACATAGTAATAAATGCTTGTCTTTTTTGAAAAGCTTATTGTAAAAAATGTTTGCCAGTCCCTAGCTTGAGATATTTACAGGTAGAAATGTGCGAGCATCCCCCAGCTCAGGTTCTCTGGGTGCCCGCCAAGCCGCTGTCCTCGCTCACACCCCACTCTCTCCTGCTCATGCCCGCTCACGCCCACTCTAATATTATGCCTCTAGTATTGCGCCTACTAAACTTTCCTGGCCTCCAAACTGCACATATTTAAATATACGCATTTTCAAAACTGCTTTTTTGTGTGTGCAAAAAACAAAGGTGGGAAAATGGCAGACACTCATCAGATGGGATCATGGTGAGTCCAGGAGGGCACGAGCAGGCATGAGTGGGGACTGGGGAGTGAACGAGGACAGCAGCTTGGCAGGCGCAGTCCAGGGGTTGTGGGGGGGGGCAGCAGACTCACAGACCCAGTCGGGTGCCCATGACATCCCTATTTACAGGGATCCCATCCCCAGTGAAAGAAATCATTCCACATGCAGAATGTGTTTCCTAGCGGCCAGCCCTGTACCTTAACACTTTGGTCCTTTCTGTATGTGTGTGGCTTGTTTGTTCTTTGTTTTTGATTTTTAACTCTCATATCCATTCTGCCCTGACTTTCACCACATAGAAAGCTACAACAAATTAGCATTTTGATCAGAGTTTCTCTAACTCCCTTGAGTGCTTCTTTCAGACTATATGACAGGAGCTAATAAGTCACAACTCTGAAACGTTCACGCTCCTGTGTTTTTCTGCCAAGGGATCCCCATTGGAGATGGTCTGATGGATAGAAGACACTGTACAGTTAATGTTCTTACTGAACCCCCTTAGCATTCATGGCTTTTGTATTATAATTCAACATGGCTGCCAAGCCTCATTATTACTGCAGTACCAAAAGGGAAGCTGTTTTTCCTCAAATCATGAGAGACCAGTAATTCATCTGGAAGCAGGTGCTCAAAGACCATTACTGACTGGTAATGTTTGTTAATGAGGCCCAGGAAGTGCTTATGTTTTGTAAAATATATAAAGACATATGGTCATCTGCCGACATTGCTTAAGATGTCTTGCTTGAGGACCCCATTGTTGATAGAACATGTGAGGGAGGAATCTCAAAGGGCAATTGCCCTTGGATGACTGAAAATAGTTCAGGACTGTGGTGCCCAGAACTAATGTCAAGCATGAGAAGAAAATTAATGAGTTGCAACAATCACTGCTTTACACACTTTATCACATTTGATATGTTTGGCAGTGGTTCCTTTCTAAGAAGCTGAACATAAAAATGTGTCTAAACTGATTTGGAAGTTGTGATAGACAAACATGGTGGGCCTTACATCTGGAAAACAAATGCTACATTTACTATCAACAAAACCATCAGGGGGAATGCATGCAAAGTTAGGCACTGTTTGTACATTATCATGCTTCAATTTGAATGAATTAAATTCAATTAATTCTGAAGTCTTACTCAGGCAAGGTCTGGAGAGATGGGGTGTGTGTATGGATGGACAGATGGATGCATGGATGGATGGATGAGGGAAGTGTGGATGGATGCAAGGATGGATGGTTGAGGGAAGTGTGGATGGATGCATGGATGGATGGATGGAGCTGTATGTGAGAAAGAGAGAAAGAGGAGAAAGAGTGAGTGAGGGGTTGCAATGACCATGAATGGTGCTTGTGTTGATATATGGATGTGTGTGAATGGGTGGAGTATGTGGATGGATGTGTGTGAATGTGGTGGTTATGTGGCTTTGGCCCTGCCCACTTTTGACTTTGACCCTGCCCATTGCTGACATGTGACCCATGGGAAGTTATCCATCAGAAATGCAATTTTCAGGGTGAAAAGGGTTCACCACTGTTGTTGTACTACATCAGGATCTTATTTCCACATCTGGTTGTCTTGAACCTATAAGCTTAATAGAAGCTAAGAACTGACAAGGAAATCTCAGTACAGTGGGGTCCCCAATTATTCTTTTGAGTGGAAGGAGGTCCCTTTCTTGACCTCTGCAGATATCAGGTTGTTGTTCATAACAACCAAGCTAAGCTTTCTTCACTGCTGAAAGTTACTTAAGATGTCAATACTCATTCATAAGTTACATAGTTCTCAGAGCTTGGGGGGGGGGGACAAAGAAAAATCATTGCCTCATATACAGATCATATCAACAAATACACTTTTCCTAAGCCAGATTTGTACAAAGGCACTTATTGATTCTAACACAATTTCTTTCTCCCCGCCACCCCATCAGTTTATTTCATTGTGATATTCATTGTGGGGGTGGGGAGAGAGTGCATTGATCTGGGGGCAGGGGGAGTGTGTTGTTTAACAACAAGAAAAGTAAAGACAGTAGTTCTGCAAACACACTGCAGAAGTTTTAGACTTGGTTTTCATCAGTGCATCAAAAACTTTCATTTTCCCTTTTGTGCCATCTTGCTATTGTTTCCATGATTCATGCTGTTGTTGTACATGGGGGGGAAAAAACCTGTTCTATACATTTCAAGTTACTTGTGGAGTAGTGGGTTGCCTTCAGTTGTAACAGAAAGCAAATGAGCTTGGAGCCAGGACAGATATTACTGCATCTGCCTCACTGGTAGAAATAGCTCCTCGCAATGTGAGTCATCAACAAGGATTAGAAAAAAGAGATTCGATCCATCTTTAACCTGGATCAACTTCACTGGCAGAAGTTGACTTCTCTGCCCTCTCCTCCCCATGGCACCCCTCTGGCCCCCTGAAAATGCTACACAGAGAATCAGGAGGCCCTGACTCTCTGTGTGAATGGGGTGAACTGTAGTATGTGCAGTCAGGGGGATCACCAAAAATCAGGTGGAGGGACCTTCCATGAGGGGAGTCTCTTGTGCAAGCAGGGGTGTTGGAAGAACCTGGCTTGGGAATGAAGCTTGACAAGCTTTTCTTGGCTCGCCCCCCTGAACTCAATTTGGCCCGACTCAGTCCACAGTGAGTCAAGCCAGCTGGTAGATTTCTGTTTTTGTTCTTAATTTACAGAAATACACATTTATGCAAATTGCAGCTGCAAATTGTGGTACTTCTGCAAATTTGGGCTGCAATTCATGCAAATTTCAGTTGCAATTTGCACAAATCACAACTATTGTGTCTGAAATTTGTGCAAATTACACAATTGCAGTTGCAATTTGCACAAATGTCTTTTTCTGCAAATTGTTGTTGTTGTTTTTTAAGGGAAAAGTCTCCGGGATTCATGGAAAATGCAGAACTCATCTTGCAAACGCCAAGTTGGGCATGCTGCAGAAGTTCAGCAGGCCCCAAAAGGGCCAGATTTCCCGGCGATGGACATCCCTATGTGCAAGGTCCCTTCCTCTTGTGGTGGAAGGCAGATCCTGGATCCAACCCAAGATGTCTTGTCATTTTTCTAATTCTGGAGGAGGAGCTTTGTGAGTCTTTCGATTCAGTGTTACAGTGCTCCCATAAGTAGAACAGTTGCACATGCCACCAATTTTGCAAAATTAACGTCGGCACCAGCAATTGCTTTTATATTGAAACAGAACCATAGAGACATAAAAAGAAGCATAGAGGGAAGAGACATAAAAAGTGGGGTTGTGCATTCTACCCATTCAAGAGTTTGTCAGATACCTATTTCATATCTGATTGATTTTTGTGAACCATCAGAGAGCTTCAGCTATGGGGTGGTATAGAAATATAATAACTGAAATGAATGAAATGAAATGATGCAAAGTTTGTCATCCTTAGAATCTCAGATTTAATTTTCTAAGCAATCTTAGATGTAGCGGACTAAGGGTGCAATCCTATGGGATGCATCTTTGATGATGGTAAGCCCCTGAACTCAGAGGTTTACAAGCATCCAATGCAGGGGAGGAGTGGCAGAAGCAATTTTCTTCTCCCTGTCCTCCGGCCCTGCATTTTTCGGTAGATGGGCTTCTTAGTCCATCTGGCCAGGGTACTTTGGAGGGGAGAGAAGGAAGTTGGAGAGGCCTCAGGATAATTCGTATCCTGTCCTCTCCAGTTCCTCCCCTCCCCTCTCCACCTACCTAAATGCCCCCTTCTCTGAGGTCGAGTTCCTGACCTGGGAGAGCAGTTGGTGCAGTTCATGCTGTGCCGGCTGGGATGGGGAGGGGGGTTGGAGCACCAGTTTCCCCCTCTGAGGTTGGAGCACTGTCTCTGACCTCAGATTGAGGAATCCAAAATACCCTATGGTCCCTCAGACAATGTCTAGGGATCACAGGATTGCTCCCCAAGAATAGCATATAGAAATCACTGGCAAACTGACAATAGGATTAAAAATGTATACAGCCCACTTCCTGAGTGAATGCTAAAATGCTGTTATGTAGAAGTCAACAACACAGAAGGAGGCTTAGAGCAGCAGCTGTGCCACAGGTAACACTACGTACACTGTGGATGAATATTTTGCTCAGCGTCGCACTGCAACATGGAGATTGTAGTAATGAAGTTGAGCTAATTTATTCATTCAAGTGATTTACACAATTTTTAAATGGAGCTTCTTGTGGAAAAGGCTACTGCTGGATTTGAAGAAACTACAGTTAGGGCGCAATCCAATTCAGATAGGCGGCTGCCTCCGAACTTGGAGGCGATCACCTATGCAATGCAGGGCAGGAGAAGCATGGAGGGGATCATTCCCTCTGCGCTTCTCCTGCCCTGCATTTTTGGCTAGATGGCTGATTGTGGCTGTCTTGCAGTGGGAGGGCAGAGCGGGGGAGGAGGCTGCTGTACAACACATTGGATGTGTCATACAGGCATTTCTGCCCTCCCCGCCCTGGAACGCCCTCTGGGAATGCCCCTTTTCAGCTGCTTTGTGCTGTTCATGTGAGTGCAGAGCATGGGGCTGTTCCATGCTGCCTCGGAGGCAGCACGGAAGTGCAGGGAGGTCAGTTCTCCAGGAACTGACCTTGGAGTGAGGGCTGTGAGGTCATTTCCCGGAAAACCAGATATCCTGTAGCTGTCTAGCTGCTGTCTAGCAACCATGGGATTGCTCCCTTAGGTTCTCTTTTTTGCCAAAAGAAAGAAGGAAGGAAGGAAGGAAGGGAGGGAGGGAGGGAGTGAGGGAGGGAGGGAAGGAAAAGCTACAAATATTGCAAAAACAAAGATAATGCTAGAATACAAAACAGTCACTGCTTTGCTGTCACTAAAAAGTGTAGCTCATATCCTGCACAAAGGTACAGTCCTTTTGGCATAGATGTCACCTAGTCTACTTGTAATTCTGGAATACTCTACTCCTTTCACTGAAGTGGGTGTGTTATCCCAGATTTTGTTCCTTTCTAGTTTTTATGGCAACCTCCTTTCAGTGTGACAAGAAGTCTGAAAGTCTTCCAGGGTTACTTTGCTTTTGAGGTAAGAGCACTCTAATGTTGGGATAAATAATACCTGAGCTCTTTTTATTTACAAAAATTATAGGGTTTAGGAAGAAAATATAAGATGTGGCAAGCACAACAGAAATCTCCATGAACAATATCAGTTGCAACTTCCAGAATCACAGAGGTATGAAGTGCCCCTTAGGAAGCATTGTCCTCTGTAATCTTCTCCAACAGCTGTAGCAATTTTTGCCCCTAGTATACTCTGAAATGTGTCTACTGTTTTAGGCTTGTTGGCCCAGTAATCTTTAGTTGCCCACCCAGGCTATTTATCTACATTGATAGGATTAAAATTAAGGCAATACAGAAATGAAAAAAATATTACTGTAATCAATAAAAATTTGAATAGAATGTCTAAAAATCATACTATCATAAGTGGATCATATGTAATAAATCTGTAATATACATATATACACCTATCCACACAAACACACATATACATCCCTACTCCTAAATTTTTAACAATATAGCCCTGTGTACTTTAGAACAGTGGCCTCCGATCTTTTTGGGTCAGTGGGCACATCAGCAATGTTGAGAGTGTTGTGGGCACTCTTGCAAAATGGCTGCCATAAGGCAGGGGCTTGACCATTCATAAAATGGCTGCCATGATTGCCACAAGACACTCATTTCCTGGAAGACAAATTCACATGAGACTAAAAGAAAAATAATTTGGTCTAGAACCCAAGTACAAGTTAGAGGTGGGAGCTGAGATACAAAAACACAAATCCGCTCTTTTCAACCCAAATAAAGATGGTGCTGGAGATTTGCAGCATGCCAGCCTCCCCATTAATTTTTAATTTTTAAAATATATATTATGAAATAAAGCAAAAATCAGGAGGGGCAGGGAGCTGGGCGGGTGCAGAGAGGTGTGTCTGCATTGACACTGGTGTCCATGGGACCATGTTGGAGACCACAGCTTTAGAATATACTTCCAATTAGGGATGCTGGAGAAATCCACTGTGGACTCAAATAAGGCCAGATTCCTAAGAACCTGTGGGGTCTGCAGTGGACCGGTTCCCCTTACCTCCAGGCCCACCTGACTCTGTGCGGGATGGCTTCCAGTTTTTAAAAAGACAAGGGCCGCAAATAGCGACTGCCATTCATGGACCTTGGAAAAATCACAGCCGTAAATTGTGTATTTTTATTTTATGCCATTTGCAACTCTGAAGTTCCATCTACTAAATTGCAGCCATAAAAGACCTAGTCTTTTTAAAACCAGAAAGGCACCTTGAGAAATCTGGCACATGCACGCAGGGCTCTAGGGAAATCTGATGAGCCCAGGTGGTTGCCTCAAGCAGCTGATTTGGGGTGTCATGAAAGGGCAGCAAACTGTTAGTTATTTAATCTATTATTATTGTATTTTTACTGTCAGGAGAAGTGCTTATAGGTTTTGTCTGCCTTGGGAGCCAAAATAACTTGGCTGGCCTTCTGTACTATATTCATCTTGACTTAGTGGTGGCCATGGAATCATTTGCTGCACCGCCTCAGGAAGCAATGTTGGGTTGGCCCAGTTCTGTGTCCTACTACCTCTCCCTGCTGGTACATTCAATGTTTCCTGTGACTGAATTCTGTCCAGTAATTAATGATTGGGGAAGCCTTACAAGTACCTAAAAGTAAGCATTGTTTAAATACCAGGAAAGTAATGAGAGGACAAATATTACAGGATGCACAATGATACACATGCACCTCTGGATTCTGACTGTGAAAGCTAGACACCTGACATTTGGCATGCATTCTAAGGGGTAGGGATGTCAGGGAATTCTGCCATGGATCTCGGTGAGGCCGAATGCCAGTGCATTCGGCCCCCTGAACTCCGTGGCGGAACGGCCTGCCATCCCCCCACAGATCCCCCCTGGGATGAGACTTACCTGGGGCGGATGTTCCTGGTGATGGCGGTGGCAGCGGCGGCAGGTCTTCCAACCCGCTGCCGCCACCATTTGCAGTCTTGTCTTGTCTTTTTTTTTTACAGAGACGTGATAGGCTACGTAAGTTTTTATGTAGCCTATCACGTCTGTGTAAAAAAAAAAAAAAGATGAAGAAAAATAAGGAACGCAAATGGCGGCGGCTGTAGCCGCCACCATTTGTGTACACTTTGTTTGTTTGTTTTTCCTTACCCAGAGCCCTCCGAGGCCGGAAATCCGGCTGCGGATGGCCCTGGCCTGGGCCTGGTCGGCTGCTCTGCAGAGCTGCTGCGGAGCACAGCCGGCTTTCGAGGATTCTGGGGGGGAGGACCGGATCATCTCCCCCCCCAGCGAGGATTCTGGGGGGAGGGACGGAGCGCCTTCCCCCCCCCCAGTGGAACCCAGTGGAGCCAGGTAAGTGGGGTTTCATACACCCCTACTAAGGGGACGCCAGGGGCATGCACCTTAGGGTTATTTGGTTTTAAACATGCATTAATTAATATTAATTAATGAACATGTATCCATGTTAGGGATGCACGAAAGTCACTTACCTGGTCTCGCAGCTTGCTTGGCGGTGGGGGGGAGGTGCTATTTGCGTTGCCCTTATTTTCGCCGTAGTCTACGTAAATCTTTATGTAGACTACAGGGACCAAATAAGGAACGCGAATGGCGGCTTTTTTTTTTTTTTCAAAGTCACCCGTGATAGGCTACGTGACGATTAACATAGCCTATCATGGCTGACTTTGCAGATCTAGCCGTGATAGGCAACGTTAATCATTACGTAGCCTATCACAGGGGCGTTTTGTTTTGTTTTTACTTTTCTTGTAATGGCGGCGGCGGCAGCCGGTCAAAAGACCGGCTGCCGCCCCCGCCCCTGATGAAGACCTGCCGAACCGCCGCCGGGACCCACCGCCGGTAGGGATATTCGTGAAAGGTAAGTCCCATCCCGGGGGGGGGGGCGGGAGGCACGGAGAATTTCTCCCCGAACAACCTTCGGAGGACCGAATGCATTGGCACTCGGCCCCCCGAAGTTTCGGGGAGAAATTCTCCCCCATCCCTAATGTGTTTGAAGCCTCCAGTACCATCTGCAGTCAGTTGGTGGCAGATTTCCCTAACCAGCACATAACTTTGCAGTTGATGCAGTCTGAAACCAGGCAGGAGGAGTTCGTAGGGCAGAGTTATATGGCTGCCCCCCCCCGCCCCATGCTGTGGACCACACTCCTCAGGGGAATGGAGTGGACAGACCACTCCCTCATGGGACTATAGGGTTGCACCAAAGCAGCGGCTGTGCCTGTGGTGCCAGCAACCATGGCTTTACTCAGATGGGGCAGTCCAACTCTGACAGCTGCATAACTCTGCTTGAAGGCTTGACTGTACCAAACAAAGGGCTATTCCAAACCATGTGAAGCCAAGGTCCGTTTGCTAGTTCTTCATAAAGCTACATAAGGTGTGTTTTTAATGAATGTCCACTGAGGCAGGCAGTTCCAGGCATGGAGAAGCCAAAAGACAGGCAGTCCCACCTTTCCCTCTGCTGCAGCCAAGGGTAATGGCTGCTGATAGGTGACTGTCCTGGGAAAGGATTACTGAGATAAATGTCTTTTGAAACTCTTAAGTATCATCAACATCACCAGCTCCTCATCCTCACTGTACAGCTCTGGGCAAGTCATTATATTCCATATTTGTGAAATGGGAACAACCCCCAATCTCTAGCACATTGGACTAGCATTTTATTTGTCATGCTAACCATATCTGTAGGCATTTTTGGCCAGAATGTTCTTTGCCATCCTGAAGCATTTTGCTCACAACAACCTCACAATGAGGTAGGTTATGCCAAGAAATAGTAATGTGGACAAGGCTACCCAGAGAATTCTTGACTGAGGGGCATTATAGAAACGGGTTTCCCACTTCCAAGTCCAGTACTATCTTTACCCTACTGACCCCTGGTTTGTGCTTTAAACATACTGTGTGAATCAGGAATGGCCAGTGCAGGTAGGTATTAGGGACGAGTAAGAAATTCACTGGGTTGGTATTTTAATGCAAAGTTACCAAATTCACACTCCCAAACCTAAACGTGAACTGGAATGCAGTTCGTCATCAACATCCATACATTTTTAAAGTTTGTGGTTTTAGTTTGCCCCCACCCCCCAAATATGCACACCAAAAATGTGTACATTTCACAACACAATGCTTCATTGCAAAAAAATGTGCACATAAATGCTTTATTCGTTGGAAAAAATGTGCACATTTGCAAAAGTACCACATTGTCTATCAGTCCCTAGGAAGTGCCAGTCTCTGGAGAACACAGTCCCGCATTTTCAGTCCGCTGTTCCTGACCTCTAGAGAGACAAATGTGTAATGTTTATAAGTTCACTCCATGTTTTCTAGTAGTTCTATTACTCCAGATATGGGAGCTGTTCCAACTCAGGGTATATATTTATTTATTTATTACATTTATATCCTGCCTTTTTTCCTCCTTAAGGAACCCAAGGTGGTGTACATAATCCTCCCTCTCTCCCTTTTATCCTCACAACAATAAGCCTGTGAGGTGGGTTGGGCTGAGAGTCTGTGACTGGCCCAAAGTCACCCAGTGAGCTTCCGTGGCCAAGTGGGGACTAGAACCTGAGTCTCCCAAGTCCCAGTCCAACCCTCTAGACACAACACCACACTGACTCTTTAGGTATGGCTTGGGCTGCCTGCACAATCTGGACAGCCATCAGTCAGGGATTCTCTGACTTGGATTCCTGCATTGAGCAGGGGGTTGGACTTGATGGTCTTATAAGCCCCTTCCAACCCTACTATTCTATGATTCTATGATTTTGTGATCTTGGCCTAGTCTGTCTGGTGGGCTTTAAAGGTACTGGCAGGCTTTACACCTGTACTAAATTTGTTTTAATGAAACTATATTTTTCTTTGAACATTTGTCTCTACGGTTTCCTGGGCCCATCAGGAATCTCACACATCATTTGGAGTTAGAATATAGATGGCAGAAGGAGACCCTCATCCAGGCCAAAGTTCCTGTTCCCACAATGGAGGATCAAGTCCCAACTGTGCAGTTATTCTCGCCATTTTAAGGGCTGGGAATTTTTAAGATTCAACCGTATGCACACATGGACGTCTACGTGGAGTTTCCATCTTGCATGGTATATTATGATAATGGTGGAAGGGGCTCTGTCTGCTCAATCCTCCATGACAAGAACAGGATCTTTAGTCCATCAGGCTTCTATTGTGCAAATGCCCAGCCTCCTCACAGAATTTTATAGGGGTCGAGATGACATTGCCTGCCTCCCATGTTTTCCCACCACTTCTTCCTAGAGTGTTTGCAGATCATTGGAACTTGTTCTGTTCACAACTCTGAACATGAATGGGGATGGGAGCACTCCCCCCACCCCCAAAGCACATCCCTGAACTTGTGATTTTGTTCCAAAAATGCATGCATGCATGCATATGCACATATATATATATATATGCAGTCTGAAATGCACATTTTTAAAAAGAGAGTGCATTTCAATGCTATATTCAATGGGGGCAAACAGTGCACTTTTTTCCTGTTTGAAATGTGCACTTTCCCCAATCAAAGAAACTGGGGGGGGGGGAAGGTCACAAACAAAAATAGGAGTGAGCTGAACTGAGCTTTGAAATGAAGTTTGGAGAATTTCGGCAAACTGGAACATTCTTCGTTCTCCCATCCCTACTTCTTCCATCTTTTGTCTTACCATAGAAAATCTGTTAAAGGGGGAGAGATGAAACTGCAGCATAATGTCTTTTGATTGCTAGTGCTAGGAGCCCTCAGTCTGGGAGCACCCCAGGTGAGCATTTGACCTAACTACTTTTTATCTTCTCTGGTCTAACTACCATTATCTTCTTCAGCAATATTTGCTTGAGGGAGGTGTGAAACCCATGAAGTCATAATCTCACTTTAATTGTATCAATACAGAATGGGGATGTCAGTCTGAGCTGTCACACATATGCAAGATCTCAACTCATTTTCTCAGTGTAGCCCGCCGTATGCATGGGCTCATGCAACTAAACCTCTCTGTGGATCTACCCTGTAGTAGGCAGTGTTAATATTGTCGCAACTAGGGATGTATGAAAGTCACTTACCTTTCTGCAGATTATGTTCATGGTGGGAGGGAGGCATTCCGTCCCTCCCCCCGGAATCCTCGATGGGGGGGAGGCAATCCAGTCCTCCCCCCCGGAATCCTCGATGGCTGGCTGTGTTCCGCGGCGGCTCCGTGGAGCAGCTGGCCAGGCCCAGGCCAGAGCCGTCCACAGCCAGATTTCCAGCCACGGAGGGCTCTGGGTAAAAAAACCCCAAAACCTGCATATGCAAATGGCAGTGGCTACAGCCGCCGCCATTTGCATTCCTTATTTTTTGCTGTCTTAGTCTACGTAAATATTTATGTAGACTATGATGGTGAAAATAAAGGTGAACGCTAATAGTGTAGTGGGCGCTATTTGTGTCCCTTTTTGATTCACCATTTTAGCCTACATAAATATTTACGAAGGCTAAAACGGCGAATCAAAAAGGGACGCAAATAGCGCCCACTATGCTATTTGCATTCCCCTTGATTTTCACCATCATAGTCTATGTAAATATTTACGTAGAGTAAGATGGCGAAAAATAAGGAATTCAAATGGTGGCAGCCGTAGCCGCCGCCATTTGCGTACGCGTTTTTTTTTTTTTACCCAGACGTGATAGGCTACATAAGTCTTTACATAGCCTATCACGTCTCTGTAAAAAACCCAAACAAACAAAAAACGACAAGACTGCAAATGGCGGTGGTGGCAGCCGGTAGGAAGACCAGCTGCCGCCGCCACCGCCAAAGCCACTGCCAGAGCCACCGCCGCCCGGAACATCCGCCCCAGTTAAGTCTCATCCCATGGGGGATCTGTGGGGGGGGCAGGGGGGGCAGGCCGTTCCACCACAGATTTCGGGGGGCTGAATGCACTGGCATTCGGCCTCACCGAGATCCATGGCAGAATTCTCTGACATCCCTAGTGGCAGCATGTGTTTTCTTTCAGCCATGAAAATGACTCTCAAGAAACTTTTCAGCATGATCTTGTATGGATCAGTAACCATACGGAGAAAGTAAGCAGGTAGTTTGTATGTGTGAATGAGTCTTCTGATTTAAGCATCCAATTGACCCATTTTGCCTTGCTACACTTCTTAAATGAAA
Source organism: Heloderma suspectum (assembly GCF_057233095.1). Lineage (NCBI taxonomy): Eukaryota > Metazoa > Chordata > Lepidosauria > Squamata > Helodermatidae > Heloderma > Heloderma suspectum. The sequence goes on from NC_139458.1 coordinate 196,453,810, forward strand.
GCAACTGGGAGAAAAGGCCAAACAGCATGAATGTCACCCCAAAATGTAGGTTAAATACAGTTTGCTGTACTTCAAACCTTGGCCTAGTCATGATAAACTGAGTTTCTCTCTTGCTTTGTTCTCAGAGTATTACCCAATCAATAGATTGAACCCTACATCAGAGTGCAATTAAACTTTACCCTCACATCACTAACTTAAAAAAAAAATACGATTTTACATGCATTAAAAAGAAACAAAAAAAGCGAGCACATTTCCCTAATGATGGACAGCAGTGATTTTTTTTTTTACCACCCAAATGTGTCACAGCCATCCTTAGTGTAAATAATTTCAGCAGAAGTGCTGAATCAGAAACACCGAACAGAAGCACTGGGGACTGTTATTGGAAGCACAAAATAACTGCACTCTCTGTGTATTGTGTGTATAATCTATACCACCCTACTTGTTTCAGAGTTATTACTTCATATTTCAAGGAGGAAAATAAATATTTCCCCTGTGGGAAATATGATCCATTGCTATGACACCTTAAAGTATAAAGCAAATCGTGCTGCAAGTCTGAATTAAAGATATGGCTGCTTCAGCATTCTATGGTGGGATTTGGGGGGGGGGCTTGGATACCCTCAGTAAAAACTCTTGAGCTCTTTTGGAAGGAATGTTACAGACTGCGGCTGAATCTACACACAGCAGTTTCACCGTTATCATACTGCAATGGTCACCAACACTTATCACTGCAATATGATAATGATAAAACTGCTATGTTTTAATTCAGTGTATTATTTCATACATTTGCATTGTTGATCATTGGGTCGCTTGCATTCAATAATTAAATCCTAGTTTTTCTTCTGCTTTTATAAGACTAGAACTCACGTTATTGAAATAATCTGACTGGCAGGGGATCCAGGACAGAGAAAAATTTGCACAGAAATACATACAGATTTTTTCCACTTAAAAAAAAAACTCCACATGGAGCTGGCGCAGAATGATCTTGGACATGGGAAAAGGAGGAAGTCCATGGAAATGGACTTGACTGATCCATCTATCCCTCGTAGTTCCTCATCCCATCTGGATCAATGATTCTATGAAGAATTAAGCGGGGGAGGCGACGTATCCTTCAGCTGGGAAAAGAGTGCTTTTATGCCACTCTCTTTTCTAGAAGCTGTGAGAGTCATTGATTATGCAATCAACACAAGAGCCTCTTTTAGACCTTCAAAACATGTAGACTGAATGCATGGGGAGAGGAAGTGAGATCTAAGCATTAGGCCCTACACATGCTCGACTGAAGGTCAAAACAGAGCCTACGCATGTGCAACTGTATGCACATAGGTCTTTTTCTGAACGGAGTCCTGAAAACTCATGGTTCCTATTTGCATATAGGCTCTGTTCTGACCTTCCACTGAACATCGACAGGGACAGGGACAGCACACATGATACACACACACACACAGAGCGCCCTTGTGTACTCTAATGCAACATGTTTTGAAGGTCTGAAAAGGAACAAGCACAGTTGAGAACAAAGCTCACTTCTTACTTCAGCACTTACCAGCTGGTTCACACCCACAACCTCTTCAGGTAATGGATAGCAATGGGTGAGAATTCTGGTTGGTTCACTTTTTGGAACGTACCAACATTCACAAATTTCTGCAAAAAAAGAACTGGGAAAGAACTTGAGCTTTTTAAAAAATGCGACTGTGGGAGAGAGCCAAACTGACAAAATGTATCCATCCAGGAGGCGGAGGGCATTGAATACCTAGCTCTTAAAAGTCTGGCCACCATGAACAGATTATTTAACCATGTTTCTTGTGCTGAATTAGGGTTGCCCCCGCTTTCTTCTGGCAGGTTCCTCATCTTTAACAGCTACTTGACAGGTACGTACAACACGGTCCTTGCCATGCTGGGAATAGCTGTACCTACTGAACTTTGTTGGTGCAGATGGGCGAGAAGTGAGTTCAGCTCATTTTTTGAGAAGAACAAAATTTGCAAATTTCTACATCAAGAACTTGAGATTAAAACAATTCAAATGTGGGAGAAACGAACACTGACAGATTCATCCATCCTTAGTGATGGAGATTCTCCTTCAGCCTAGGCAGTGAGGAGGAGTTTGTTTGTTTGTTTGTTTGCTTGCTTGTTTGATTGTACCAAAACATGGCACTCCAGGTGGCTTACAGGCACACTCAAAATTGATTAAAACAATACATTAAAATACAATAAAAACATAACAATTTCTGAATTAAAAAATGAAAAACAGCACCCAACCCAACAATCCCACTTACAGGCCAAAGGCCTTCTTGTATAAAGTGGCCTTTGCCTGCTGGTAGAAGGACAACAGAGAGGGAGCAAACCTAGCCTCCCTCAGCAGGGAGTTCCACAGCCTGGGAGCAGCCACCAAAAAGGCCCTCTCTTGTGTTGCCACTAAACGTGATGATACCCTGGTCTCAGGCCATTTCAGGCTTTGTATGTCAAAACCACCACCTTGCATAGTGTCCAGAATGAAACATAAGAACGTAAGAAGAGCCATGCTGGATCAGATCAAGGGTTCATCTAGTCTAGGATTCTGTTCACACAGTGGCCAACCAGCTGCCCATAGGAAACCCACAAGCAGGACATGAGTGCAACAGCACCCTCCTGCCCATGTTCCCCAGCAACAGGTGTACATAGCCACACTGCCTCTGATACCAGAGGTAGCACATAGCCAAGGCCCTCTCTCAAACATGCCTCTTAAGCCAGCAGTCTTGAAAGAGCCTCTCCAAAAGATCTTAAGAACTGGGCAGGTTCGTATGGGAGAAGGCAGTCTTTCAGGTAGTCTGGTCTCAAATCATATAGGGCTTTATAGGTCATAACCAGTACTTTGAACTCATCCTGGAAACAGACTGGTAGCCAGTGAAGCTCCTGGAACAAGAGAGTCATATGCTCCCAGGAACCGGCCCTTGTCAACAGTCTGGCTGCAGCATTCTCGGCCAGCTGAAGTTTCTGAACAGTTCTTGAAGGCAGCCCCACATAGAGCACATTACAGTAGTCCAAACATGATCTAACTAAGTAAAGCATGACCATGACCAGATCAGACATCTTTAGCAATGGGCACAGTCGGCGCAGTAACCTCTGGACACCTCCAAGACCTGGGCATCCAGGTTTCAAGTCCAAGAGTACACCCAAAATGCGGGTCTGAGTCTTCAGGAGGAGTGTAACCCCATCCAGCACAAGCTGAATTCCAGTTCCCTGATCTGCCTTTTGATTGACCAAAGGCACCTCTGTCTTGCCTGGATTAAGTTTCAATTTCTTTCCCTCATCCAGTCCATGACTGACATCAGGCACTGATTTAGAACCAGAACAGCTTCCTTGGATTTAGGTAGAAAGGAGAGATTAGGGATGGACAAAAGTCACTTACCTGTCCTCGAAGCTTTTCGCGGTGGGGGGGAGGCGCTTCGCTGCTCCCCCCGCGAAGTTCAGGCTGGGGAGGGGAGGCTTCCCTCCTCGCCCGGCCGAAATTCAGGCTGGGGGGGAGGCGCTTCGCCTCGCCCGGCCGCGAACTAAAAAGTTAAAAAAAAGCCCCCGTGATAGGCTACGTGACGATTAACGTTGCCCTTATTTTCGCCGTAGTCTACGTAATCTTTACGTAGACTACAGCGACCAAATAAGGAACGGGAATGGCGGCTCCCTATGTGGGCCGCCATTATCCGTACGTGCTTTTTTTTTTTTTTTAAGTCACCCGTGATAGGCTACGTGACGATTTACGTCGCCTATCACAGCTGACTTTGCAAATCTAGCCGTGATAGGCTACGTTAATCATCACGTAGCCTATCACGGGGGCGTTGTTGTTGTTTTTTCTTTGATTGGAATGGCGGCGGCGGCAGCCGGTCAAAAGACCAGCTGCCGCTCCCGCCCCGGACAAAGACCCGACGAACCGCCGGCCGGACCCGCCGCCGGGAGGGACATTTGGCAAAGGTAAGTCCCATCCCGGGGGGGGATGCGGGGGGCAGGGGGCGGAGAATTTCTCCCCGAAACTTGTTCAGGGGGCCGAACACATTGGCGCTCGGCCCCCCGAAGTTTCGGGGAGAAATTCTCCGCCAACCCTAGGAGAGATACAGTTGGGTAATCAGCATACTGGTGGCACCAAACCCCCAAACTCTGGACAATATCTCCCAGTGGTTTCATGTAAATAGCATGGGAGTTAAGAAGGAACCCTGAGGGGCACCACAGGGCAATGGCCACAGCATCAAAGAGGAATGCCCCAGCACAACTTCCTGAGGTTTCTCCTCCAAGAAGGACCAGAACCACTCTATAAAAGTGCCTCCTAGTCCCACCTCAGGCAGATGCCTCAGGAGGATACCATGGCCAATGGTATCCAAAGGTCCAGCAGAACTAACAGGGACTCACTCCCCTGTCCAGTTCCTGGTGCATATCATCCACCAAGATGACCAAAGCAGTCTTTGCCCAACCAGGCATGAAGCCAATTTGAGATGGATCAAGATAATCTGTCTCATCCAGAAATCCCTGGAGCTGAGAAACTACCACACACACCAGCATCTTTCCAAGAATGGAATATTGGAGACTGGCTGGAAATTATCCAATACAGTGAGGCTCAGGGAGGGGTTTCTTTCTTTTTTTTTTAATATAACAAAGGTCTTACCACTGCCTCTTTCAGGCAAGATGGAATCACACCTTGCTGTAAAGACATGTTCACCACTACCCTTACCACTGAGCCAGTCCTCCCGTTGGCTGGTTTATAAGCCAGGAAGGGCAAGAGTCCTTCACAAAAGTGGTAGGCCTCTCCTCTCCAAGAATCCTGCCCATATCCTTGGGCTGTAAAATTTGAAAAGTATTCATTGTAACTGGACAAGCAGGAGCCAAAGTTATATCCACCAGACCTCTGTCAACTAGGGATGTGTGAAACCACCCCTGTCCAGGTTCTCTGGATACCTGCCCAGCCCCTGCTGTCACTTGCCGGTCCCTGGAGTATGCTTGAGCCCCTCCTGCACTCGTTGGCAGCCTGCACTTACCCCAGCAGCCTCGGCGAGCTTTGTGGTCACCATTTTTTGAAAAATAAAATGGAGATCACAAAATACGCAACTTTGCGTGTGCGCGAAAATGCCCTTCTTTTCAAATGCGCATATTGTGTCTGTGCGAAAATGCCCCTTTTTGTGAATGCACACTTTTGCAAATGTGCACTTTTGCAAAATTTGCACATTTTTTGTGTACATGCAAATATGCACATTTTTGCAGTCGCCATTTTATTTTCCAAAAAATGGTGACCACGAAGCTCAGTGAGGCTGCCGGGGTGAGTGCAGGCCTCTCGCTGAGCGCAGGCAGGAGGTGAGCAGGGGAAGGGGCTCAGGGGTGCAGGCAGGGGCATTTCCGCCGGATTCATGGACAGAATCGGGCACCTGCACCATCCCTAGTTTCAACTATGGCATCCAAGTCAGCATGGATACAATCGATTGTATCCGCAAAGTGTTGGGCAAATTGGTCACAACAGGCTATCAAGTTGAAGAGTATTACCTTGAGCACTGCTTCTCAGGGAGTTTGGGGTTTGGACCTACCTTTCAAGCCACTCTCAGCTTATGGCAGCAACTCAGGTCTACCCATGTTTGCACACTAAGGGCCACGCACAAGGAGCTCTGAAGGATGTAGCAGATTCTTCATTGACTCCATTGTTGTGGGCCATGCTGGGCCATTTACAGTGTATGCATGAAGCTCTCCAGTAGATCAGAGTCCACAAGGAAGCCTGGGAGCTCCCTAGGTGCATCAGTGGTACTCCATGGTGCTTTGAATCCAGGTGGTTAACTGTGCCTCTGTAGAGTGGCTTGCCTCATATGACTCCATCTGGTAACACTCAGATTAAGGGCCAAAACATAAATTACGTTAAATCTGTGTCTAGCAGCTACATAAGGTTTTGTAATATATATTTACTCTGGAGTGGGTGCAGGGCCTCTGATCTCAATTGAGACCCTAGCATGGGGGGAATTTCAGACCTGGATGAGGGCCTCTGTGCCTACTCTAGAGCAAAAATGAAAAGAAGACATAGCTGCTAGACACACATTTAAATAGGGATGTACGAAACTCACTTGCCTTTGCTCCATCCCTCCTCGTGGAATCCTCGATGGGGGGGGAGACGATCTGGTCCTCCCCCCTGGAATCCTCAATGGCCAGCTCCGCTCCATGGCCAGGCCTCAGAGCAGCCGGCCAGGGCTGTCCACAGCCAGATTTCTGGCTGCGGACGGCCTGGTGCGGCCACAAATGGCGTAGCAGCCACCATTTGCATCCAGCTAGACAGCTGTGATAGGCTACGTAAATTCTAACAAAAAAAAACACGCAGCGTATGCAAATGGCAGCAGCTATGGCAGCCGCCATTTGCGTGGCCTATTTCCCGCCGACTTATCTTGCGTCAATATTTACGTAAGATAAAACAGCAGGGAAAAAAGGGGAACGCAAATAGCGTAGTGGATGCTATTTGCGTTCCTTTATTTTTCGCTGTTCTGGCCTACGTAAATATTTACGTAGGCTAGAATGGTGAAAAATAAAGGAACGCAAATAGCGTCCACTATGCTATTTACGTTCCCCCTTTTTTTTCACTGTTTTATCTTACGTAAATATTGATGCAAGATAAGTCAGCGAAAAACAGGCCACACAAATGGCGGCCACCGTAGCTGCCGCCATTTGCGTATGCTGCATCTGTGTTTTTTTTTTAATGTTAGCCGTGATAGGCTACATAAATTCTTACATAGCCTATCATGGTGCAAGGATGGCAATGGTGGCGGCAGTAGCCCTGCCATGGCCGGCCAGAAGACCAGCCACCGCTGCTGCCACATCCGCTGCCGCCACATCCGCCGCCGCCGCATCCACCCCAGGTAAGTGCCGTCCCGGGGGGATTTCATGGGGGGGTGGGGGGCAGGAGGCCATTCTGCCACGGATTCCGGGGGGCCGGATTCTAAAGAATCCGGCCTCACTGGAATCCGTGGTGGAATTCTCCTCCATCCCTACATTTAAAGTAATGTCGGTTTTGGCCCTAAGAATTTGGATAGCTAAGGAGAAACAGATAAGAGATGCCTCCTTTTTTTATTTGGCTTGGTCCTTTTTTTCCTATTACGCATCCAATGAACATAAATTTATGCTATCCAACTTGATCTGTCGCTACCTGGAAATGCACAAGGGTAAATACAGCCCTCCCAATTTCATGAAGTATTCTGAAAGGATTAAGCGAAATCTATTTGAGCAAACATAATATTGTTTTACATTTCCTCAAGAAGGATGAAGGATTATTAAATGCTGTAGGATTTTCCAACTAAAGAAGCAAGATGCACTGGGACATGTCAAAGCCTATGTTAAGGGGATGTTTAAACATTTGCTTCATCAACTGAATTATCAAATTAAGCAACATCATTTAAAGCGTCAGATCTATCTTTCTAGGAGGCAGCCAATCTATCCCTTTCAAGGTTTCTGTTGTTACGGAATTAGTGAAAAACCCATGCAATGTCACAGATATTGGGGACCATCCTTCTTCCCTCACTCTTTCTTCCATTCAGCTGTCTCTGCTTCACCGGGTTTTTTGATGCATTGCCTCCTCCAACCAAACCAGTGTCCAGCACTGAATCTCTTTGAGACATAAGCCCAGTGAAAGAGTTTAGCCTGGTTACACGAGGGCTAAAAGTGGGGAGGGGAGTGGCTCCAGCCCCAACACCCCTGTCCCCTCAGTTTCCAACCTTCTTATGTTGAGTGGGGAGGTCTGGAAGTGTGTGTGTGGAGGGGTTCTACTCGCATTTGTTTGAACACAAGTAGAAAGCCCTGTTTGGACATTCAAAAATGGGGTTAACAACAACGCGCGAGGAGAAGGAGTGCTCCAGCCCCTTCCATCTCCTCCATCGCGTTTGTCATTCTGTACTTGTGGAGGGTGATTGTCTGCAGCGGGGAGCCTCCTGTATCCATGGGTGCTCTCCAAAGGAGGCAGAATGTGGAAATTCCAAGCCTTCCATCGGGTTACAGTTTGTGTCATTAGGTGTGTGGAATGGGAGGTTGGGGGTAGCCCTTCTGCATGTGCCTACAGTAGTACATTCTTTCACCACTTTTAGCCTCATATGGGCAGGCTGAAAACCTGCGTAGGGATGACAAAGAATTCCGCCATGGCTCTGACACTGTGAGGATACCTGTGACTCACACATGGAGCTCTAGGAAGTCTCTGAAGAATAGATGGAATTCCACAGTCTGAGGGATGTTCTCATTATCTTCAAAGTTCTATGTATACAATAGGAGGCATTCTACAGTATGGGAATGTTGGTTCATCACTTCCTTCCACTGCTTTGCTCCTTGTGAATCAGAGACAGTATGAGTCTTCTTAGCTTTTTAAAAATACGATAGGCAACTCAGTTGTCTAGCCCTGTTGTTAACTGATACTGTAATCCTGCAATCATTACTTCAATGGGCAGTATCCAATGGCGACCAGCCCCGAGCGGTCAGTCCTGCCAATCCTGTTGCGTAAGTAGTGCCCACTGCTTGTGCAAAGAGATTTAGCGCTTCTGGGGGCAAACCAAAATGAGCAGAAATGCTAGTTTCTGGAATGGGAGCTCACATAAGGGAGCTCCACTGGCCTGTCCCATTCCAGAAATGAGTGTTTCTGCTGATTTCAGGGCTTGCCCCTAGAAGCCATGATGGAATCAGTGGGGCTGGCCATTTGAAGATCAGAAGCAGTGGTAGGGATGGGGAGAATTTCTCCCCGAAACTTGGGGGGGCTGAGTGCCAACGCATTTGGTCCTCCGAAGGTTGTTCAGGGAGAAATTCTCCGCCGCCTCCCGCCCCCCCCGGGATGGGACTTACCTTTCACGAATGTCCCTCCCGGCGGCGGGTCCCGGCGGCGGTTCGGCAGGTCTTTGTCAGGGGCGGGGGCGGCAGCTGGTCTTTCGTCCGGCTGCCACCGCTGCCATTACAAGAAAAGTAAAAAAAAAAAAACGCCCCTGTGATAGGCTACGTAATGATTAACGTAGCCTATCACGGCTAGATCTGCAAAGTCAGCCATGATAGGCTATGTCAATCGTCACATAGCCTATCACGGGTGACTTTAAAAAAAAAAAAGCGCGTACGGCTAATGGCGGCCCCCATAGGGAGCCGCCATTCGCATTCCTTATTTGGTCCCTGTAGTCTATGTAAAGATTTACGTAGACTATGGCGAAAATAAGGACAACGCAAATAGCGTTGCCCTTATTTTCACCGTAGTCTACGTAAATCTTTACGTAGACTACAGGGACCAAATAAGGAACGCGAATGGCGGCTCCCTATGGGGGCCACCATTTTCGTATGCGCTTTTTTTTTTCTTCAAAGTCACCTGTGATAGGCTACGTGACGATTAACGTAGCCTATCACGGCTGACTTTGCAGATCTAGCCGTGATAGGCTACGTTAATCGTTACGTAGCCTATCACAGGGTCATTTTTTTTCTTTTGAAGTTCACGGCCGGGGAGATGGGGCGCTTCTCCCCAGCCTGAATTTCGGCCAGGCGAGGCAGGAAGCCTCCCTCCTGGCCTGAATTTCGGCCGGGCGAGGCGGGAAGCTTCCCCCCCGGCCTGAACGTCAGGGGGAGCAGCGAAGAGCCTCCCCCCCACCGCGAAGCAAGCTGCGAGACCAGGTAAGTGACTTTCGTGCATCCCTAAGCAGCGGTGGACCCCGCTTGCAGACAGTCAGTGTTGGATACAGCTTAATTCAATCAGTCTTAGAACATAGGAAGAGACCCACAAGATTAGACCAAAGCCCTATATAGTCTAGAATCCTGTGTCCCACAGCCGTTGTTCAAAATAAGATTTCTGTTGCTCCCTACATCCCACACTTTCTTAGGGATGTTGGAGGAATAGGGTTTAGGGGTCGAGCTCAGCCAGTTTTCTCCAGCTTGGCCCCCCAGATGCCAGCTTGCAGATCCCTGAGCTTGCCTGACTTGGTGCACACAGAGTCGGGCAAGGTCACGGTTTCCCACTTGTCTGTGAGCTACCATTTTGCACATAATCATGGGGAAACTATTTATGACTGCCATTTTGCACAAAATGGCAATTTCCATAAATAACACCCACAGTTTTGCGCAGAATGGCAGCTCGTGGAAAGTGGGACACTGCAAGCTCTCACCAGGCACCCACAGACCATCTGGCAGCTTGCTCCATGCGCACCCCAGGGTCAGGCAAGTCATGGGAGTCAGGTGAGTGGCGCATGCGGCGGGCACGGGGAGTCTACCCATCCCTACACTTTCTGCATGTTTGGTATTCATTTATGGTATAATTCATTTTGCTGTAATTAATATTTACACTTCTAAACTGCCCAATAATCCAGGTTCTCTGGCTGGTATACAATACATTAAAAATATAAAATACAAACCATAAAACAATGAATTTGTTTGTATGTGCACACTCTCTCTCACACACACACAGACATACACTTTATGATGGCAAGGTAATCATCCACTTATACGGAGGCAATTTCTGATGACCCATAAAAAACTTAGAATTTAAATCATTTATTTTGTTAAATTTAATCCCAACTGTGACCATCACTGCTCACTGCAATTTAACACATGCTGCACACTTTAATATAGCTGAAGCAATGGGCTTTAGATCCGTTGAACAAATGACCATATTGAGTGGTCTGTTTGAGTAGCTGACTTTTTTTAGGTTTTAACTTTTTGTCGCTGTTAGTGCAGTCCTACACATGCCTATTCAGAAGTAAACCCTATTAACGTCAATCGGACTTTCTTCTGGTTCCAGGTAACGGTGCAGCCTATATTAGGAGATTGTAGATGGGGCGGGAGGGGAGAAGATTATCCAGAGAGACTTGATGCTAAGAAGGAAAATTTATAAAGGCTGTGATATTTTCTTTCCTTCCCTCCTAAAATATCACAGACCGGCAGGGATAAATTTACATTCTTCCTCACTAATATTCACAGCAATCATTAAGTCTCTTTCTTCGATATGATGAACTTTTCATTATGAAGTGGTTTTGTGTTTTGAAATAATATGTTTTATTTATGAAATATAGTTAGAAATTTCAGACTGCCAAGTTCCTGGCTAGATTTCATTTATATGGAAGGTAGCATTTGTGATACCTCTATACCCCTCTTCGGATATTCACCTGCACCTGGGAGGGCTACAAGTAGGGATGCTAGAGAAATCTGTCATGGACTCAAATGAGCCTGGATTCCAAAGAATCCAACCTCCGGAGTCCACAGCGGACTGGCCGCACTCACCTCTGGGTCCAGAAGTGTTCCCGTGGGGCAGCTCTCCAGCTTTCTAAAAAACATGAGATGCTAATAGCAGCTGCCATTAGCATATCACAGGAAAATTACTGTATGGCATATTGTATGCCATTTGTGGCTGTAAAAAAAAGCACTTACTTTTACCTAAATGTAGCCATAAAAGGCTGCAATTTAGGTAAAAGTAAATGCTTTGTAGTTGCAAATGGTGTAACATATGCCATTTATGGCTTTAATTTTCCCTCAGCTTTAATTTTCCCTCAGGCAGACACGGTAGGTCTCTGGAGGAATCCGTGGGGCCCCACATGCCCCCCCCAGACCAGACTTTGGGGGGGTTGTACATCCCTAGCTGCAAGTGTGGAGAGTGATGAGGCCACACATGCTGACCCTGCCACAACATCTCCACACACGACTGGCCCCGCCCACTCAGTTCCTGACCTTGCCATATTCAGCAGCAAGGTCTAAAAAGGAGTTCTACTTGTGTTTGCTTGAATGTGACATGTGAGTAGAATTCTCCGTGAGACCGGGACCCTGCTTTATTTGGGTCCCTGATTGTGCTGAGAGTACTACTTGTAGAGATGGCGGAGAATTCCACCACGGGGCCCAATAAGGCCTTATTCTAAAGAATCTGCCCCCTCCCAGAGTCCATGGAGAAACGGAACACTTACCTCCGCCTCCCTGTAGAATCCTCTTCAGATGGATCCTTTGGCTCCGGAGCACCAGCGATACAGCCGCCATGCCATATCGCTGGCTGAGGGGGATTAACTGCGGACGCAAATGGCATCTGGGTAGGGGTGTACAAAACCCCGCTTACCTGGCTCCGCTGGGGGGGGGAGACGCTCCATCCCTCCCCCCAGAATCCTCGCCTGGGGAGAGGCGTGCCACGCCTCCCCCCGGAATCCTGGCCGGCTGGCTCCGCTCCATGGGGATTCCATGGAGCCACCGGCCGGCTCCGCCAGCAGCCGGACATCCAGCCACTGGCTAGCAGGGACGCAAAAGGCGGCTGCCATAGCCGCTGCCGTTTGTGTACCAGTATTCAGCCGTGATAGGCTACGTAAAGACTTACGTAGCCTATCACATCTGGTTTTTTTTAAAAAAACAAAAACACGTATGCAAATAGCGGTGGCTACGGCCACCGCCATTTGCATTCCTTATTTTTGGCCATCTTAGTCTATGTAAATATTTACATAGACTAAGATGGTGAAAATAAGGGGGAATGCAAATAGCGTAGCGGGCGCTATTTGCATTCCCCTTTATTTTCACCATCTTAGTCTATGTAAATATTTACATAGACTAAGACGGCCAAAGATAAGGAATGCAAATGGCGGCGGCCGTAGCCACCACCATTTGCATACGTGTTTTTGTTTTTTTAAAAAAAACCCAGATGTGATAGGCTACGTAAGTCTTTATGTAGCCTATCATGAATGGGGGGGGAAAACAGACTGCAAATGGCGGCGGCGGCCATTCGAAAGACCAGCCGCCGCCGCCGCCGAAGCCGCCGCTGGAGCCGCCACCATCCGGAACATCCGCCCCAGGTAAGTCTCGTCCCGGGGAGGATCCGCGGGGGGGGGGTGGCAGGCCGTTCCGCCACGGAGTTCGGGGGGCTGAATGCACTGGCATTTGGCCTCACCGAGAACCGTGAAGGAATTCTCTGACATCCCTATGTCCAGGATGCCATTTGCGGCCCTAAAGGTCTTAGTTTAAGCTAAATGCAGCGATTTATGGCTGCATTTACCTTAAACTAAGACCTTTATGGCTGCAAATAGTGTACTGGACACCATTTGCGACCGCAGTCAATCCTCCTCAGCCAGCGATATGGCAATGGCGGCCGTATCGCTGGTGCTTTGGAGCCAGCTGGCGGCTCCCTGGAATCACCACGGAGTGGAGCCAGCCAAAGAGGATTCCGGAGGGAGGAACAGATTGCCTTCCCCCAAGGGCAGATTCCTGGCGGAACCAGCAGGTAGGGAATCCACCCATCCCTAACTACTTGCCATCAAGTGGACATGAGTAGAGCTCCTCTTCAGACCTCTCTTCTCAACACAAAGTAGAACTGGCTTAGTTCCCAGCTGAATAAGGCTTGCCACCAGGCAAGCAAAATAAAGCCACAGTTTGGGGCAATGAAACTATCACTGAATTTTGAGCCTTGAGTTTTGGGATTGCATACATCCTCTAATTGGGCTGGAGGCCCAAGTGGCCATGGTGGCTTGAAGTGCCTTTTACCAGCTTCAGCCGGTTCGCCAGCTATGGCCTCTGCTGGACGGGGATAGCTTGGCCACAGTGGTACAGGTGCTAGTAACCTCAAGACTGGACTACTGCAATTAGGGATGTACGAAAGGGACTTACCTTGTCCCGCAGCTTTTTTCGCGGTGGGGGGGAGGTGCTTTGCTTCTCCCCCTGAAGTTCAGGCGACGGGGGGGAGGCGCCCCACCTCGCCCGGCCGAAATTCAGGCCGGGGAAAAGCGCCCCGTCTCCCCGGCCGCGAAAGAAAAAGTTAAAAAAAAAAAACGTGATAGGCTACGTAACGATTAACGTAGCCTATCACGGCTAGATTTCCAAAGTCAGCCATGATAGGCTATGTTAATCGTCACATAGCCTATCACAGGTGATTTTGGGGGGGGGGAAAGCGCGTACGCAAATGGCGGCAGCCCATGGGCGCCGCCATTTGCGTTCCTTATTTTGGCACGACTTTTCTACGTAAAGATTTACATAGGCTACGGCGAAAATAAGGGAACGCTATTTGCGTTTCCCTTATTTTCGCCGTAGTCTACGTAAATCTTTACGTAGACTAGACGTGCCAAAATAAGGAACGCAAATGGCAGTCCCCATGGGAGCCGCCATTTGCGTACGCGCTTTTTTTTTTTCAAAGTCACCCGTGATAGGCTACGTGACGATTTACGTAGCCTATCATGGCTGACTTTGGAAATCTAGCCGTGATAGGCTACGTAAATCGTCACGTAGCCTATCATGGGAGTGTGTGTTTTGTTTTGTTTTTACTTTTTTATTTTGTAATGGTGGCGGCGGCAGCCGGTCGGGAGACTGGCCACCACCCCCGCCCCCTTCGAACCGCCGCCGAACCGCCTTCGGGACCTGCCGCCGAGAGGGACATTCGCTGAAGGTAAGTCCCATCCTGGGGGGGGCGGGGTGCCGGCGGAGAATTTCCCCAACACTTTCGGGGGGCCGAATGCCTCGGCACTCAGCCTCCTGAAGATTCGTGGAGAAATTCTCCGCCATCCCTAACAATGCATTGTATGAGGAGCTGCCCTTAAGGCTGGTCCGGAAGCTGGAGCTAGTGCAGAATGCAGCAATTCAGCTGGCCCTTTTCAGCATGCAACTCCTTTGCTGAGGGAACTGCAATGGCTGCCCATTCGCTACCGGGCCAGGTTTTTGGTACTAGTGTATAAAGCCCTAAACAACTTGGGACCAGGATACCTGAGAGAGCGCCTTCTCCCTTATCAATCTGCCTTTCACTGAGGTCATCAGAGGGCATGCTTCTGGTGGTTCTGCATGGAGCTATGGCCTGATTGGAATCCACCTGGAGAAGAGCCTTTAGTGTGGTGGCCCCCTTTCTATGGAACTCCCTGCCTCTGGAGGTCAGGCAGGTGCCAATGTTGTGTTGTTTTCAGCACGTTCTGAAAACATCTTTATTTCAGGAAACCTTCCTTGACTGACCAGCCATGGTTTTGACTGGTATTCTCTTTTGAAAATAACACATTTTTAATATGGTGTTTTATTCTTTTATCTTTTTATCTTTTATTGCTCACTGCTCTGGAATCTGTTTAGATGTGGAGTGGTATATAAATGTTGATAAATAAATAAATACTTCCCCCTTTGAAGTGAGTTCTTCAAGTGTGCTAAGGGGTGAGTTCATTTTCATTTTGATCTTAACAGGGCTTCATTGGTGTTGGTTTGTTTTACTATCCAGCCCTGATTTGTAGTCAACACAAACTCTGTCCCCTCGCCTGCATACTTTCGCATCATGCAAAGAGGGCTTTGGAGTGATTCAGGGTTTTTTCTCCTTTGTGCTAGGGTATAGACAAAGTACAAAACAATGGGAGAGACTCCTGCTTAGCTTCCCCACTAAATACAGCCATGTCCAGAGACAATGGGAAGCCACGAAGCGGAACGTCTCCACAGCTGTCTGTGGAGACACAGCACTGCTCATGTGGGGTTCATAGCATTTCCCAGGTGCCCCTCTCCCCACATCCATCCTCAGTGTGGCATAAGCTGCCCTATCTACCCACCTCCATTTCAGGCTACCAGCGACTAAAACTTAGTGCACATGAGATACCATTGTCTTTCTTTCTCTTAATTTCCCATCCTTCCTTCAAGGAACTCAAGGCAACATACAAGGCTCTTCTCTTTCTCCTCCCTCTCAGTTAAGGTGACCACTTATAATCACCAAAAAAGAAGAAATGCATCACCAAAAGAGAGGAAGAAAGAGGTAGGTTTGGCGGAGAATTTCTCCACAAATCTTTGGGAGGCCGAGTGCCGACGCATTCGGCCCCCCGAAAGTGTTGGGGAAATTCTCCGCCGGCCCCCCGGCCCCCCCTCGGGATGGGACTTACCTTCAGCGAATGTCCCTCTCAGCGGCGGGTCCCGGCGGTGGTTCGGCGGTGGTTCGGCGGGGGCGGGGGCGGCGGCCGGTCTCCCGACCGGCTGCCGCCGCCGCCATTGCAAAAGAAAAAAGTAAAGTAAAAAAAAACCACACACCTGTGATAGGCTATGTGACGATTTACGTAGCCTATCATGGCTAGATTTCCAAAGTCAGCCGTGATAGCTACGTAAATCATCACATAGCCTATCACGGGTGACTTTGAAAAAAAAAAGCGCGTACGCAAATGGTGGCTCCCATGGGGACCGCCATTTGCATTCCTTATTTTGGCATGTCTAGTCTACATAAACATTTACATAGACTACGGCGAAAATAAGGGAACGCTATTTGCGTTGCCCTTATTTTCACCGTAGTCTACGTAAATCTTTACGTAGACCAGACGTGCCAAAATAAGGAACGCAAATGGCGGTCCCCATGGGAGCCACCATTTGCGTACGCGCTTTTTTTAAAAAAAAAGTCACCCGTGATAGGCTACGTGACGATTTACATAGCCTATCAAGGCTGACTTTGGAAATGTAGCCGTGATAGGCTACGTAAATCATTACGTAGCCTATCACGGGTGTGTGTGTTTTTGTTTTTGTTTTACTTTTTTTTTCGCGGCCGGGTAGACGGGGCGCTCCTACCTGGCCTGAATTTCGCTGGCGAGGGATGGGGCACCTCCCCCCTGACCTGAATTTCGGCTGGGCAAGGCGGGACGCCTCCCCCCCTCGCCTGGACTGGATGAGGGCCAATAAACTGCACTCAATCCAGACAAGACGGAGGTACTGTTAGTGGGTGGTTTGTCTGCCCAGCTAGGTGATATTCAACCTGTTCTGGAGGGGGTTGCACTCCCCCTAAAGGATCAGGTTCGTAGTTTGGGGGTGCTCTTGGATCCAGAACTGTCACTTGAGGCACAGGTGAACTCAGTGGCACAGAGCACTTTTTATCAGCTTAGGCTGGTATACCAACTACGCCCTTATCTGGACAGAGATAGCCTAGCTACAGTTATCCATGCTCTGATAACTTCTTGATTGATTACTGCAATGTGTTATATGTGGGGCTGCCTTTGAAAACGGTCCAGAAACTTCAGCTAGTCCAAAATAGGGCAGCAAGGTTGTTAACAGGGACTAGCCTGCGAGCTCATATTATGCCAGTACTTTTCCAGCTGCACTGGCTGCCAGTGCATTTCCGGGCCTGATTCAAAGTGCTGGTATTAACATTCAAAGCCCTTAACGGCTTGGGGCCAGGTTATCTGAAGGATCACCTCCTCCCGTATGTGCCTGCCTGGACCTTAATATCATCCTCGGCAGCCCTTCTCCACGAGCCCCTGCCAAAGGAAGTGAGGCAGGTGGCTACTGAAAGGAGGGCTTTTTCTGCTGTGGCACCCCGGCTCTGGAATGAGCTCCCTTGTGAAGTTCGCCTGGCACCTACACTGTATTCTTTCCGGCACCAGGTGAAGACCTTTTTATTTTCCCAGGAATTTTAGCATTTTAGCTCTTTAGACTTCCAGCTTTGCTGTTTTAAATCTGTATTTTAAATCCCTGCACTGCTGCTAGGTTCTATTCTAGTTTTATTCTGGTTGTATTGTTTACTGTGGTTTTAATATTTTATGTATTTGTATTGTTTTATTGTGTGCTCTTTGGTTTTAATTTTTGTGAACAGCCCAGAGAGCTTCAGCTATTGGGTGGTATAGAAATGAAATGAAATGAATGAATGAATGAATGAATGAATGAATAAATAAATAAATAAATAAGAAAGAGGAGGAAGAGGAGGAAGAGGAAGTCCAGGGGGCTCTTGTCACTGGGCCCCTGCTGAGGTGTGGGCTTTTGGCAAGTGCCCAACCATGCCTACCCTTGACACTGGCCTATTGTCAAGTTTTGACTGAGGTAATGCATACCTCAGTATGACAAAGGTTCCCTACCCCTGCATTACATCACACAATCTGCTTCTGATGCCACCTTTCACTGAGCCCTCTGGAATATGCTGGGGGCTTTTAACAGAGGCAGGATGTTTTCTCCTTTGTGCTAGGCTATGGAGAAGGTAAGAAATGCCAGAAGCCTTTCATCCCACTTGGCACACATTCCTGTATCTCTCACATGCATAAATTAGAGCTTCATGGGAAAGGGATCTGTGTGACACTGGACATCCTGGGCCATGGACATTTGCCCTTTCTGGACATCTCTGTCCCAAGTTATCAATAATCACACATAATGCTGCAGTTGGGTAGAAGTGGGCAACTGGGAATCTGGGATTGGTGTGGAAGTGGAGAGGAGAATGGGAAGGTATGTGCAATCCTATTGTCAAATTCCCATATCTAAACCCAGGATTTAGTGTGAAGGCTGAACCAGTCCTCAGTTGTTGTGGCCTTGATAGGCATCCTTGATCTGGGGTGATTTTATTTTCCTCCCCTAAAGGACTGAAGTATGTCCTTAGATTCACACTACAGTTCATACGGGTGTAATAATCCTATGAAGCACCTAAATTCCACAGAGCTCTCATCAACCCTGACATTTTCAAGTGAATTACAACAGCTGTTCTATGTTAACGGGAATTTTTTTTAATCAAATCCACCTTTGATAAGCCAGAAAGGTAAACATGACCAAGCTGCTAATGTACATCCCATTCCACTGAGTATAAAGCAGTATGTTATGATGGAACTGTATGCCTGTCCATCAGATAGATTGTGTGCTCTGCTTTCAAAATAGCATGCCCACTAATCAGTCTGAGCAATCAGGGTCTCCCTTCCAACCCATCCAAATGCAGCCTTCATCCATCATGTAGGTTTGTGTTAAACCCAACTATCCCTCTTCCGAAAGAGAAAATTGAAAGCTGGGGGGGGGGGAGCCAGGAATGGGTCACAGGAAGATATTTTCTAGAGGTATATTTTGTTTGTTTGTTTGTTTATATATCTAAAAAACATTTCTATTCTGCCTTATCTCCAAGGAGTTCTTGGCAGCTTACAACTAAATCAATACTTTCACAATTAAAAACATCCTCCTAATAACAGAAATTAAACACAGTGCAATAGCAATAAAACATTTAAAATATTCAAAAAGAAGAGACCAACTAAAAACCACAAATTAACCTTATATATTGAATGCCTACAAAGGAAGGTCATCACAAGCTTCCAGAAGGTCATTGATTAGGAGAGATGGACCTCCCTTGGAAGGGAATTCCAGAGCCTAGGTGCAGCCATCAAAAACACCCTCTTCTTAGTCACTACTAGACATATTTCAAGACTTGTTGGGACATACAAGAGGGCCTCCAAAGATTATCTTAATAAGCAGGCAGGTGCCAGGCACATATGAGAGAAGGCGGTCCTTCAAATATCCTGGTAGTAAACTATTCAGGGAATCAAAGGTAATCATCAGGACTTTGATCATCCACAATCCACTGACTTAGGGGAAATTATCTAACTAACTTTCTTGGATATAAAATGCACCCTGCATTTTAAAGATGATTAAATCATCTAATATATTACACCTCACTGTCCACCTTTCACTAGGGATGTACAAAAGGTACTTACCTTTCCGCGGATTATGCTGATACTGGGGGGGAGGCAATCCGTTCCTCCCCCCCGGAATCCTGGCCAGCCGGCTCCGCTCCACAGGGATTCTGCGGAGCCACTGGCTGGCTAGCAGGGACGCAAATGGTGGCGGCCGTAGCTGCCTCCGTTTGCGTCCCTGCAGTCAGCCATGATAGGCTACGTAAATGTTTACGTAGCCTATCACGGCTGATTTAAAAAACAAACAAAGGCGCGTACGCAAATGGTGGTGCCCATGGGCACCACCATTCGCGTTCCTTATTTTGGCACGTCTTAGTGTACGTAAACGTTTACGTAGATGAAGATGGCGAAAATAAGGGGAATGCAAATAGCGTAGACGCTACGCTATTTGCGTTCCCCTTATTTTCGCCGTCTTAGTCTACGTAAATGTTTACGTAGACTAAGACGCGCCAAAATAAGGAACACAAATGGCGGCACCCATGGGTGCCGCCATTTGCGTACGCGCGTTTTTTTTTTTAATCAGCTGTGATAGGCTACGTAAACATTTACGTAGCCTATCATGGTGTTTTTTTAAAATCTAGCCATGATAGGCTATGTAAATCTTTACGTAGGCTATCATGTTTTTTTGTTTTTTGTGTTTTTTTACCTGAAAATGGCGGCAGCGGCAGCCGGTCGGAAGACAGGCCACCGGAGCCGCCGCCGCTGCCGAACTGCCGCCGGAGCCGCCGCTGGAGCTGCTGCCACTGGGAAGATCCGCCTAAGGTAAGTCCCATCCTGGGGGGGTGGGGGGGCCGTCCCGCCACCGATTTCGGGGGGCCGAATGTGCTGGCATTCGGCCTCCCCGAGATCCGTGGAGGAACTTTCGTACATCCTTTCACAAGGTTCTTGTGAAACCAAGAAATACAGCCCAAGATGGAGCTAAGTAGCAGGAGCAAGGTAGGCTTCCAATGGCTGGGGTCATCAGAGCACTGGTGTTTCAAATTTATTTATTTATTTATTTATTTATTTATTTATACAATGTCTGTGTTGTAGAAGTCCATTTATGTTCTCCTGTAGAAGTGAATTATTACCATCCAATCCTATGGGGGAAAGTAAAGCTCTGCAGACAGAGATGCCATTGTGGGGAAGCAAAACCTGCTTTTCTCCCCTGATGTTAAGTGTCCTGGCTTCCTGATAACTGCAAATGTGTACTTGTGTGTTGAGTGTACAAGAGAGGCCATGCAACCCACCCACCCACGGATCCTTGCAATACAAGTCTACTCTACACACAAACACACATGTCATAATGATGGGCATTTTACTTGCATTAATAAACCATATCCTAATTATACCTGGGAACTGCAGGGTAGGGATGTGCAAATACATCAGTCTCACACTCATTGAGTTTCTCAGTTTCCCACAGGTATTCTCCTTCTGTCTTCATCCCACATCAGATTGTAAGACCTTTTTTTCTGCATGGAAATTCAGTCATATGTTCATGCACATTTTTCAAAACGTATGCATTTTTGTACACAAATTCTATGGTACACATTTTTGTATGTGTTTTTCCATTGATTAAAGCATGTTTATACACATCATTCAAATGTCCACCACATTTTTAGTTGTGCACATTTTTTAAAGGTACACATGGTTTCCTGCTCATTTTTTCTCTGAAACTTATAGCAAGTCTTAGAAATGTACAGATTTCTGAGGCAAGATGCATCCCAGTCCACTGACAGTTTCAGAAGGTGAAGAATGGGTGTGAACTGGATATTTTTGCATTGGAAAGTGAACCCAATAAATTCATCACTCATCTCTAACAGGAGAGTGCCGGAGAAGGGAATGCCAATGATTTCAGAATGAGATTCAAGTTATTTCCCCACTACTTCATACAATTTTGTTTCAAACCATTCTACCTTTCTCCTGCCCAGAAAGTGCCAAACTAACCTTGAAGTACTTTGAAAGAACTGTTGAGCTGTCAGTCAGGTTTAAAAGAAGTCATTAAAAGCTGACTGAGGTCCCTTCTTTCAGCTTTGTGAAATCCCCTGTTGTACAAAGCTGCCTTTCAAAAGTGACACTGCAACTAATTAAAAGTAACTTGTTGAATCACAGCCATGACATCTAGCAATCCAAACAACGGCTTGTTAAACCATTCAATATTGACCAGCAGGTTTTTCTTCCTTGATGCTTAAAGCCCAAGAGGAAGAAACTGGCCTGCAAAGGATGGTTCATCAGATTCCAGAAGAGCAATCCAAACTTTCCAGCTGATATTACTATTGTTATCATTCTTATTAAATCCATTTAATAATTAAATTTAAATCTATTTAAATAGATTCATACTCTGCTCACCATATTCAAAAATATCTCTAAGTGGTTTCCAACAAGATGTACACTAGCAGAAAGCTGGGATTTCAGTAATAACTGGTGTCAATAGAGGTACTGTAAATCCATTTGTCAGAGTTTATATTTGTACCAATTCTCTATTCAGCATAATCTCTTTGTTGTTGGTAGGGGTGGACGAAAGTCACTTACCTTTTCTCGCAGCTTGTTCACGGTGGGGGGGAGCGCTTCGCTGCTCCCCCCGCGAAGTTCAGGCCGGGGGGGAGGCTTCCTGCCTCGCCCGGCCGAAATTCAGGCCGGGGGGGAGGCTTCCCGCCTCGCCCGGCCGAAATTCAGGCCGGGGAGGAGGCTTCCTGCCTCGCCCGGCCGCGAACACGAAAGTTAAAAAAAAAAAAAAGTCCCCTGATAGGCTACGTGACGATTCATGTAGCCTATCATGGCTAGATCTGGAAAGTCAGCCGTGATAGGCTACGTGAATCGTCACGTAGCCTATCACGGGTGACTTTAAAAAAAAAAGCGCGTACGCGAATGGCGGCCCCCATAGGGAGCCGCCATTCGCGTTCCTTATTTAGTTGCTGTAGTCTACGTAAATGTTTCCGTAAACTACGGCGAAAATAAGGGCAACACAAATAGCGTTGCCCTTATTTTCGCCGTAGTCTACGTAAACATTTACGTGGACTACAGTGACCAAATAAGGAACGGGAATGGCGGCTCCCTATGGGGGCCGCCATTATCCGTACACGCTTTTTTTTTTTTTTTAAAGTCACCCGTGATAGGCTACGTGACGATTCACGTAGCCTATCATGGCTGACTTTGCAAATCTATCCGTGATAGGCTACATGAATCGTCACGTAGCCTATCAGGGGACTTTTTTTTTTTCTTTGATTGCAATGGCGGGGGCGGCAGCCGGTCGAAAGACCGGCTGCCGCTCCCACCCCGCTCGAACACTGGACGAACCACCAGCCGGACCCGCCGCCGGGAGGGACATTCAGGGAAGGTAAGTCCCGTCCCAGGGGGGTGCGGGGCGTGGGGGGGTGCGGAGGATTTCTCCCTGAAACTTGTTTGGGGGGCCAAACACGTTGGCGCTCGGCCCCCCGAAGTTTCGGGGAGAAATTCTCCGCCATCCCTAGTTGTTGTTGGTCGTGGTGTACAGTTCTTAGAGCACATTTGTACATTCCTTATTGTGCTAACAGGATATATCCATACAACATATCTTGTCCCCTAGCCAGCATGGCCAATGGTGAGGGATGATGGGAGATATAGTCCAAAACATCTGGAGGGCCACAAGTTACCCCAACCCTGCCCTAGGTATGGGACGGAAATTCACTTGGTTTTTATTTTAGTATGAACCGAAATAATTTGCACTTCCCATACTAATACAAGAATGAGAACACAGTTCTAAGTTATACTTCTGTTTCCACAATTCTCCTAGGGATGTCAGAGAATTTCGCCATGAATCTCGGGGAGGCCGAATGCCAGCGGTCATTCAGCAAATAGCGTTGCCCTTATTTTCGGCGTAGTCTACGTAAACATTTACGTAGACTACAGCGACCAAGTAAAGAACGGGAATGGCGGCTCCCTATGGGGGCCGCCATTAGCCGTACACTCTTTTTTTTTTTTTCAAAGTCACCCGTGATAGGCTACGTGCCGATTCACGTAGCCTATCATGGCTGACTTTGCAAATCTAGCCGTGATAGGCTACGTGAATCGTCACGTAGCCTATCAGGGGGCGTTTTTTTTCTTTCTTTCATTGTAATGGCGGCGGCATACGCGCATTTTTTTTTTCTTTTAAATCAGCCATGATAGGCTATGTAAACATATACGTAGCCTATCACGGCTGACTTCAGGGATGCAAGCGGCAGCGGCTACGGCCGCTGCCATTTGCAGAGCCAGCCAGCCAGGATTTGGGGGGGGAGTGCCTCCCCCCCGGCCAGAATTTCAGGGGGAGGAATGGAGCGCCTCCCCCCCCACCGTGAATGTCACCCTTCGAAAAGATAAGTGACTTTCGTACATCCCTAAATTCTCCAAATTTTGTGTTGCACTGCTCTGATCAAAAAAGTGCAGTGAAATGATTTGAAGGAGTACATTGATCCTTGGAAATGACTGGAACGAATACTCCCAACTTTTTGCACTGATGTATCCTGTAACCCTGGTTGTGCGCAAAAGCATTGAACCTGCAACGTCCATCGTTGTATTGAAGTTCTGCTGA
This sequence comes from Heloderma suspectum, assembly GCF_057233095.1. Taxonomy (NCBI): domain Eukaryota; kingdom Metazoa; phylum Chordata; class Lepidosauria; order Squamata; family Helodermatidae; genus Heloderma; species Heloderma suspectum. The sequence continues at coordinate 196,477,642 of NC_139458.1, forward strand.
ATTGAGGTAAGCAAAAGCACTGGAGACTGAATTTCTAACCTGCATCTTCCCTTTGTTCCCAAAGAAGAAGGGATATAGTTTTTCAACTTAGTATTTTTTGGCAGTTAAGGGTACAACAGCTGGGGAATGCTGTTAGTTGGAGGACTTTTTTTTGTCTATACATGCATAGGATTGTGCCCTCAATCATCTGCCTTTGGCTGAGGAATCAATTTAGCTTACGGACATTTGCTTTCTACCTAAATCTCAACATAGGAACCTTCCTAAGATATCAAAGAGAAGTGAGAGACAATGTACAAGTTAATAAATGAAAGCTACCTTTCATGGTTAGAGAAAAGGACAGGCTGTTTGCTAATACTTTCATTTACATGTCCTATTACAGTTGCATCCAGAAGGGGAAAAATGACTTTAAAAAGTAAACAAGTAAAATGCCCTCATTTTTTTAGGCTCACCAATTAAAATTGTCCCCCACTGATTAATTAAGTTTTAGCTGATTTTTTCACTAGATAACCTGATGAAAATGTGCAGCCCTAGGCAAAAGGGAATGCTTTTATTCCCCCTGCCCATGTGCAATGCCCACACAGCATTTTGAAGCAGAAGAGAACACAGGGCATACATAAAAATGAATATTTACACAGAAGTAGCTCCAGTGAGTTCAATCGGATATCGTTCTGCTGACTCACTCACAAAGTGCAACTGCGTTTAATGGCATTTCATGAGAGCTTTTCTAAGTAGGCGCATGCAAATCTGTTTAGGATTGCATCATTAGGGTCACATTCCACAGCATTCCCCCTCCCCCCATATACAAAACAGTATTTACTCTGGAAAAAGTAGGAATGACAAATGCCTGCCATAAATGGATCACGACTAATAGGGATGGGTGAACTCCCTGCCACTTGCCCCGTGCCCTCTGTCAGCTGCCTGACCCTGATTGTCATGTGCAATGATCCGCTGGATGGTCCACAGGCATCCAGCGAGCAGCGCAAGGCATCCTGCTGCTCCAGTGGCCACCATTTTGTGCAATATGGTGGACAGGCTTTTTCTGCAAATCCCCAATTTTGCACAAATGGTGGCCATAAATAGGGCCATTTGGGTTAAATTACAGGAGTAAATAGTCTAATTTAGACCTGCAATTAAGTGGGTAATTTGACTCCTGCGCCCCCACCACCTGTCAACTCCTCATGGGGTTGGCGGGTGGTGGAAAACTATGTGTTGGCCCCACTTGGCACCCGCCAAGTGGTCTGTGAGCTGGCACCTGGGGGGCCAAGATGGCAGTAATCTGCCAAGCTTGAGACTCAAATTGGACTCTACCACCATCCCTAGGCTGAATATATTGCCGTGTTACTGTCAAGATGGATGTGTTGGTTCCAGAATTTCAATGGGCCCTGGACACTTGTCTCAGTAGTTACATAGAAATGCATTCAGCCCATCTTGAGAATAACCCAGACATGCATCTGTCCTGCTTCTTCCGAAAAAAAACTTGTGGAAATGAGAACAAACTCAGAATAGAGGTGACTTCTCTTGCTGACTTGTAATCTTGGGCAGCATCCCTTATAATCTTTGGCAGCATCCCTTATAAGAGCTAAAGATTATTTTGACTGGCCAGGTGTCCTACTTTACAGAGGACAGGCCTTTATTTTCAAGAGCTGGCAGAGGAATTTACTCCATTTGAAGTTGTCCTCTATTTGATGGGAGCTCCAGTCCAAGTCTACTTTAAAGTCAAAGAACCATTAGGAGGGAGAGCAGCAGGGACCTCAAAGTTGCTCATCTACACATAGCACCTGGACAGCAGACATAGACAGCAGGTTCACAGGTCCCCTAGTTAGTCTTCTTCACTATGATCAGAAAAAAGAAAAAAGAAAAAACTTGGATAGAGTTCTCTCTTTTCCTCCCCGCCATCATCTTCATCACTAGGGATGGATGAACTGTGTAGAATCCACTCTGTCTGTGTTCCGTGGATTGTCAGACGCCTTTCATTCCATCATCCACCCACAGAAGGATGCAAATATTTTTTTTCATCATGCGGAAAAATACAGAAATAATTGCGTAAATATTTACATCAGTATTTACCTAAGTATTTACACAATTTACCTTAGTACGTAACATTTAGTGCATTGTCCCCCATTCCATTCGATGTTTCCTCAGCAGAAACTTAGGTATTTTTCTACGGATATGTGTAAAATTCTGGAAAGTAAAAAAATCATCTGAAAGTCCACAGACTCCGCATGGCCTGAGGGGGGCACTCCACAGTAGATTCTGCAGGTCAGATTCTTAGAAATCCGAGCTCATTTTAGTCCATCTCAAATTTCTCCAGCATCCCAACTCATCACCGCACAATCCTCCTTTTGTCCCTGCTGGTGCCAGCCCCAACCTGGAGAGTGGGAGCTCTCCAGGCTGGGCTTGGTACCGGCAGGGAGAGAGGGAGGGTTGCATGTAGGGATGTATGAAAGTCACTTACCTGTTCACAGATTATGTTTATGGGGGGGAGGCGTTCCGTCCCTCCCCCTGGAATCCTCACTGGGGGGGGAGGCGATCCATTCCTCCCCATGGAATCCTCGAACGGCCAGCTGTGCTCCGCGGCAGCTCTGTGGAGCAGCCAGCCAGGCCCAGCCAGGCCAGAACCATCCACAGCCGGATTTCCAGCCTCGGAGGGCTCTGGGTTAAAAAAAACAACAAAAAACCACATACGCAAATGGCGGCGGCTACGGCCACCGCCATTTGCGTTCCTTCTTTTTGGCCGTCTTAATTTACGTAAATATTTATGTAGACTATGATGGCGAAAATAAAGGGGGCTGCAAATAGCGTAGCGGGTGTTATTTACGTCCCTTTTTGATTCCCCGTTTTAGCCTACGTAAATCTTTACGTAGGCTAAAATGGCAAAACAAAAGGGGATGCAAATAGTGCCCGCTACGCTATTTGCGTTCCCCTTTGTTTTCGCCGTCATAGTCTACGTAAATATTTATGTAGATTAAGATGGCCAAAAAGAAGGAATGCAAATGGCAGCGGCCATAGCTGCCACCATTTGCGTACGTGCGTTTGTTTTTTAAAGTCAGATGTGATAGGCTACATAAAGATTTACGTAGCCTATCACATCATGTGTGTTTTTTAAAACCTAGCCATGATAGGCTACGTAAATCTTTACATAGCCTATCACATCTTTTTTTTTTTTAACAACACTGGAAATGGCGGCGGCAGCAGCCGGTCAGAAGACCAGCCGCCGGAGCTACCGCCTCCCGGAAGGTCCGCCCCAGGTAAGTCTCATCCCGGGGGGATCCGCGGGGGGGCGGGGGGGGTGGCAGGCCGTTCCACCACAGATTTCAGGGGGCCGAATGCCAGTGCATTCGGCCTCACCGAGATCCGTGGCGGAATTCTCTGCCATCCCTAGTTGCATGGTGGCAGCAATGATGATGACGGTAGGAAGGGAAGAGGGCAGTGCCATGGTACAACCCTCCCTACCTGTTGGCACCACCATTGCTGCCATCATGCAACCCTCCCTTTCTCCCTGCCAGCACCAGCCCAATCCAGCAGGGGGCCCTGCTGGCTGTTAAGGAAGCCCTTGACAGCTGGTGTGAGGAGGAAGGGCCTCAAGGGCACTCCGGCACTCTCGCCCTTGCCTCCTTGAGAGGAAGCCAGGGTGAGAGTACTGGGGGCTGCCGCTCCAAGGACCATAAAGTACTTGAATGCAGCTTGAATGCTGGAGTCCTTGGCATGGAGAGGATGGTGTGGGGGGGCTCATGCAGCTTGGCAGGTGGGCAAGATGAGCAGGGAGGCTCACCAAGCGGGTCCCGGCTGCCCGAGCTGGGGGGGGCAGCTCATCAAGCTCCTCCCACCCCAGAAGGAGATGGGTCTGTCCATTCCTATGTGTAGCAATGGCAGGAGTCATGGCCACTGTGCTGATCACAGCAGAGGGCAGGATTAACTCATGTGGCCACATGACCTGTTTATGGGTTCTTTCTTCTAATGTGTGAGCAAGTTGGTCTGCAGCCTCCTGAAGTCTTCAGATCCTAATTGCTGCATGTAGAGTTCTGCATGCCTGGTGGCTTTAAGCTCCTTCTTTCAGGCAGCAAACTGCTAACCCTCTGAAAAGCCCGAAACAATAAGGGGCCCTTTGGAACATCACCCCTTGAGGCATGGAATGGATGTATAGGGAAGGATGAGTCTGTCAGTTTTTCTTGCTCTTTTATTTTTAAGGAATCTCAAATTCTTTCCATCCCAGATATGAAGAACTTTGAGAATATTGGAAAATTCTTATAAAAAATGAGGTGAAAACAATTCTCACCTGTCCATAGCCATGAAGGGCTGCCACTGGAAAGAAACTTGGCTATTCCTCACCCCATGTGGATGCAAGAAAGTGCTTTGCAAGCATGTGCAAGCCTCTCTGGATCTCAGGATCATAGAATAGTAGGGTTGGCAGGGGCCTACAAGGCCATCGAGTCCAACCCCCTGCTCAATGCAGGAATCCAAGTCAAAGTATTGCCCACAGATGGCTGTCCAGCCTCGTCTTGAATGCCTCCAGTGTGGTAGAGTCCACCACCTCCCTAGGGAATTGGTTCCATTGTCGTATTGCTCTAACAGTCAGGAAGTTTTTCCTGATGTTCAGCCGGAATCTGGCTTCCCGTAACTTGAGCCCATTATTCCGTGTCCTTCATTCTGGAATGATGGAGAAGAGATCCTGGCCTTCCTCTCTGGGACAACCTTTCAAGTACTTGAAGAGCACTATCGTATCTCCCCTCAGTCTTCTCTTCTCGAGGCTAAACATGCCCAGTTTGTTCAGTCTCTCTTCATAGGGCTTTGTTTCCAGTCCCCTGATCATCTTTGTTGCCCTCCTCTGAACCCTCTCCAGCTTGACTGCATCCTTCTTAAAGTGTGGTGCCCAGAACTGGACACAGTACTCCAGATGAGGACTAACCAGTGCTGAGTAGAGGGGAACTAGTACTTCTTGGGATTTGGAAGCTATGCTTCTATTAATGAAGCCCCAAATAGCATTTGCCTTTTTTTCAGCCACATCACATTGTTGGCTCATATTCAGCTTGTGATCTACAACAATTCCAAGATCCTTCTCGCTTGTAGTATTGTTGAGACACATATCCTCCATCTTGTAACTGTGCCTTTGGTTTCTTTCTCCTAGGTGCAGAACTTGGCATTGATCCCTATTAAATGTCATTCTGTTGTTTTCTGCCCAGCACTCCAGTCTATCAAGTTCCCTTTGAATTTTGCTTCTGTCTTCCAAACTATTAGCTATCCCTCCCAATTTTGTGACATCTGCAAATTTGATCAGCATTCCCTGCACCTCCTCCTCCAAGTCATTAATACAAATGTTGAAGAGCACTGGGCCCAGGACTGAGCCCTGCGGTACCCCGCTTGTTACCTCTCTCCAGTTTGAGAAGGTCCCATTGATAAGCACTCTTTGAGTCCGATTCTGTAGCCAACTGTGGATACACCTGAGAGTTGTTTCATGTAGCCCACTTCGAGCTAGTTTGCTCATCAGGATATCATGGGGCACTTTGTCGAAAGCTTTGCTGAAGTCGAGGTATATTATGTCCACAGCATTCCCACAGTCCACAAGGGAGGTTACTTGATCAAAAAATGAGATCAGTTTCATCTGGCAGGGTTTGTTCTTGACAAATCCATATTGGCTTCGAGTAATCACTGCATTGTTTTCAAGGTCCTTACAGATGGATTGCTTGATAATCTGCTCCAGAATTTTCCCAGGGATTGATGTCAGACTGACTGATCTGTAGTTCCCAGGTTCCTCCTTTTTACCCTGTTTGAAGATAGGGACAACATTAGCCTTCCTCCAGTCATCTGGCACTTCACCCATCCTCCATGATTTGTGAAAGCTAATAGTAGGGATTAGGGTTGGCGGAGAATTTCTCCCCGAAACTTCAGGGGGCCGAGCGCCAACGTGTTCGGCCCCCCGAACAAGTTTCAGGGAGAAATCCTCCGAACCCCCCCCCCACACCCCCCCCGGGACGGGACTTACCTTCGCCGAATGTCCCTCCCGGCGGCGGGTCCGGCCGGCGGTTCGGTGGGTGTTCGAGCGGGGCGGGAGCGGCAGCCAGTCCTTCGACCGGCTGCCGCCGCCGCCATTGCAATAAAAGAAAAGAAAATGCCCCCTGATAGGCTACGTGACGATTAACGTAGCCTATCACGGCTAGATTTGCAAAGTCAGCCGTGATAGGCTACGTCAATCGTCACGTAGCCTATCACGGATGACTTAAAAAAAAAAAAGCGCGTACGGATAATGGCAGCCTCCATAGGGAGCCGCCATTCCCGTTCCTTATTTGGTCGCTGTAGTCTACGTAAAGATTTACATAGACTAAGACATGCAAAATAAGGAACGCAAATGGCGGCGCCCATTGGCGCTGCCATTTGCGTACGCACGGGGTTTTTTTTCTTTTAAATTAGCCATGATAGGCTACATAAACATTTATGTATGATTGCCCATGGCTGATTGCAGTCCCACGGCTGATTGCAGGGACGCAAACGGCGGCGGCTACAGCCGCCACCATTTGCGGAGCCGGCCGGACAGGATTCGGGGGGGGGAGGGATGGAGCGCCTCCACCCCACCACGAATGTCACCCTTCGAAAAGGTAAGTGACTTTCGTACATCCCTAGATGATAGACAGCGGTTCTGAGAATTCTTCTGCCACTTCCTTTTTTACTCTAGGATGCAGTTCATCTGGCCCTGGAGATTTTAACTCATTCGAAGTAATTAGGTGTTCCTTGACCATATGCCTATCGATCTCAAGCTGCAAGGGGTGAATGCTCCTTCCTTGCTCTCCTCGACCTCTCAATGTCTTTTGATACTGTTAACCATGGTATCCTCCTGGACCACCTGGAGGGGTTGGGAATTGGAGACACCATTGGTTCTGGTCCTTCTTCTCTGGCAGTTACCAGCAGGTAGCACGGGGAGAGGAGGTTTCTGACCTGTGGCCGCTCACTTATGGGGTGCCACAGGATTCCATCCTCTCCCTGATGCTATTTAACATCTATGTGAAGCCGCTGGGGGCTATCATCAGGAGGTTCGGGGTGTGGTGTCATCAATATGCGGATGACATGCAGCTCTACCACTCATTTAAATCTTCACCCAGGTTGGCTGTAGAATCCCTGTCCAAATGTCTGGAGACAGTAAGTGGCTGGATTGGGAGGAATAAGCTGAAGCTGAACCATCACAAGACCAAGGTACTTTTGGTGGGAGACAAGAAGAGGTTGGGGGATGTCGAATTGCTGTTGAATGGGGTACGACTGCCCTTGAAAGACCAGGTCTGCAACCTGCAGGTCATTTTAGACTCCCAGCTGTCCATGGAGGCTCAGGTGTCAGCTGTGGGCCGGACAGAGCTGTACCAACTCCATCTGATACCGTGGCTGCAACCCTACGTTCCTGACCATCTGCTCCCTTTGATAGTACATGCCCTGGTCTCCTCTCATCTAGACTACTGCAATGTGCTCTACGTGGGGTTACCCTTGAAGATGGTTTGGAAGCAGCAGCTGGTACAGAACGCGGCGGCTTGCCTGATTAAAAGCAGCTGCCGGTGTGATCACATCACTCCGGTGCTGAAGGAGTTGCACTGGTTAACAGTTGTTTTCTGGGCCAAATTCAAGGTGTTGGTTTTGCCCTATATGGTTCCAGCCCAGCCTCTCTCAAGGAGCGCTTCCAGCAACACCAGACAGGTCGCTCAACAACTCGGATGGCCTTCTCTCTGTACCATCAGCCAAGATAGCTAGGCTGGTGAGGATGAGGGAGAGGGCCTTCTCTGTGGTGGCCCCCACTCTGTGGAACTCCCTCCCTAGGGAACTCCACCTTGCCCCCTCTTTAATGAGCTTCTGCCATGCATTGAAAACTTGGTTGTTCAGGCAGGCAGGGGTGGGCTAGGGAAATTTTAGAAAAATATGTTTAAATGTGTATCTTTATTGTTTTTAAACTATAAAGAGTGGCCAGGTGACTGGTCAGATGGATGATTAAGAAATTTAATAAATATAAATAAATAAATAAATAAATAATTCTGCTCTTTCAGCCTGTACTTTGCCTTTTCCAGGGGGGTCATAGACCCTCTTTTAAGAGAAAACTGAGCCAAAGTAGGAATTGAGCACTTCTGCCTTTTCTTTGTCATCTGTTTTCAATTTGCCATCCTTATTTAATAGCTGAACCACCATTTCTTTCCTCTGCCTTTTACTCTGCACATAGCTGAAGAAAGCCTTTTCGTTGCTTTTAGCATCCCTCGCTAACCTCAGCTCGTTCTCAGCTTTAGCCTTCCTGACGCCATCCCTGCAATTCTGTTCTACCTGCCTGTACTCTTCCTTTGTTGCTTGGCCTTCTTTCCACTTCCTATATGTGTACTTTTTGTTTTCAGGTCATATCTAGGGGTGTACGAACCCTACTAACCATTCCAGTTTGGGGTGTCGACGGGGTGGGAGGAGAGGCAATCCGTCCTTCCCCCTGGAATCCTCCCCAGACAGCTAAGCTCTGCAGCAAGTCTGCAGAGCTGCTGGCCAGGCCCGTCCGCAGCCGGACTTCCGTCCGCTGCTGGTCTGTGGCCGCAATTGGTGTCCGGCGTAGCCAATGCCATTTGCATGCCTGCTTTAGCCATGATAGGCTATGTAAATATTTACATAGCCTATCACAGCAAACAGCAGGGATGCAAATGGCATCTGCTACGCCAGATGCCATTTGTGGCTGCAGACCGGGGCAGTGTATGGCAGTGGACGGACATGGACTGGCTGGTGGCAGGTAGGGTCCATCCAGGGAGAATTTTGTGGGGTGGCGGAGGGGAGTGGTCCATTCCACCACGGACTCTGGGTAGCCGGGTTCTAAAGAATTCTAAAGATTCTAAAGGATTCTAAAGAATCCAGCCTCATTGGAGTCCATGGCGGAATTCTCCACCATCCCTAGTCATCTCTAAACTTTTTGTCAAGCCACATTGGCTTCTTCTGCTGTCTTCCACCTTTTCTTCTTGTTAGAATTGTTTGTAATTGTGCCTTGAGAATTTCCTTTTTAAAAAACTCCCACCCATCTTGGACTCCTTTTCTCATTAGAGTCGCTTGCCATGGGACCTTACTTACCATTGTTCTGAGTTTATTAAAATCAACTTTCCTAAAATCCAGGGTACATGTTTGGCTACACTCAGCTTTTGCTTCCTTTAGAACCATGAACTTAAATATAACATGGTCGCTTTCCCCCCAGAGTTCCTGTAACTGCTACTTTACCCACTAAGTCATCTCTGTTGGTTAGGATCAAGTCAAGGATAGCCAATCCTCTAGTTCCTTCCTCTATTTTCTGTAGGAGGAAGTTATCTGCCACTCAAGTCAGGAATTTCCTGGAGGGGCCATGTTTTGTAGAATTTGTCTCCCAACGAATATCGAGGAAATTGAAGTCCCCCATTACTACTACATCACAGTCCCTCGAAACATTGGCTATTTGCTTTTCAAAAGTTTCATCCTCCTCTTCTCCTTGATTGGGTGGCCAGTAGTAGACTCCGACCACCATGTTCCTTTTATTCTTTGCTCCATTTATTTTAACCCAGATGCCCTCGATGGGGCTACCAAGCTCATCCTCCTGTATTTCTGAGCAGATATATGTATTTTTAAGATATCTCTTTAACATCTTGGTCAAAGATAAAAAAAATCTGTAGCTAGAAATAACATGAATTCATATTTATTTATTTAAAATATCTTATGCCATCTTCAAAGGTTAATATATTTCTTGTAACAACTTAGAACTAGAGAGATAGGATAACAATACCATTGCTCACTTCCTACAATTCCTATAAACAATTTCAGGTTGTTTACAGATACCAACTGTATAAAATTGGAGCTTTTCTGACACTTAAAATCACTGGCATCTCTAACATTTTAGCTAAGCAGAAGAAAATTAAAGGCACTGCACTCCTTTACAGGAGATACGTGTGTGTATACACACACACACACACACACTATCCATCTATTTCCCATTTACTTTTATTCTGGCATTTACGTTTTGGTGAAAGAAGGCATTCATTTTTTTATCTTTAGAATCTCAAGAGATTTCATAATGTTCAAAGTAGGAAAGGTGCTTAGTTTTTGTTTGTTTTTTCTTTGTTGGTTTCTTCAGCTTGGTTCTTTATTTTCTACTGAAACTTTAAGCCAGAAAGCAGGTCTGCCAGGAAGTTAGTGGGTGTTTAAAGGCTACAATTTAGGCTGAAATTCTAGGAACTGCACATTACCCTCTCGTAGGCAAGGAGGAGATTAGAAGGAATGGAGATTTTAGAAACTGGCTGGTTACTTTCAAGTGGAAATCTGCCTTCCTTCATTTTGGAAAGCACAGTGTATACTGATGCTGTAACCATCATACCTTTGTAAATTGTGCTCCTCAGTGTCATCACTGCCCTCTGTGGGTACAAGTTAGCTTTGCATTTGTAGACAGCAGCATATGGATCATTGCCAAACATACTAAAGATGGGTGACTCTTTTGCATAGGGATGTCAGAGAATTCCGCCACAGATCTCGGTGAGGCCGAATGCTAGTGGCGGAACGTGGCATGGAAATCCATGGCAGAACGAAGCCCCCCGTACCCCCACCCCACGAAAGGCACGCGAAATGGAGCACTTACCTGCTGCCGTCCGCGCTGACTTGTGAATGGTGGCCACGTCTGCAGCTGCCATTCGCTTCCTCATTATAGCCATGATAGGCTACGTAAATAATTACGTAGCCTATCACAGCTAATGCAGGGACTCCATTTGCATCCATTTGCTAAGTATTTACATAGCCTATCGCGGTAAAAAAAAAAAATGGCGAACACAAATGGCGGCGGCTACAGCGGCTGCCATTTGCGTTCCCTTTTTTTCGCTGTTTTAGCCTACGTAAATATTTACGTAGGCTATTACGGCAGGAAAAAAAAGGGGAACGCAAATGGCGCAGTGGCTGCCATTTGCATTCCCTTTTTTTCCGCCGTAATAGCCTATGTAAATATTTACGTAGGCTAAAATGGCAAAAAAAAGGGAATGCAAATGGCAGCTGCCATAGCCGCTGCCATTTGCTTCTGCTAGTGTTTTTTAATTTTGCTGTGATAGGCTACGTCAATATTTACGTAGCCTATCATGGCAAAATACAGGGACACAAATGGCGGCGGCTACAGCAGCCGCCATTTGTGTCCTTGCAGGCTGCCCAGCAGCTGGATGTCCAGCTGCAGGTGGCCCCAGCCAGCAGTTCCATGGAATCTCCGCAGAGCGGAGCCAGCTGGAGAGAATTTCAGGGGGAGGGACAGTGCGCCTCGCCCCCACCGTGAATGTCACCCTTCGAAAAGGTAAGTGACTTTCGTACATCCCTACTTTTGCAAAATCTCACTGGAGGGAGGTCTCTGTGGCTCCAACACATACCCAGCATTATCATGACATACTTTTGTTTGTTTGTTTGTTTGTCTGTTTTAACACTCAGTGGATGTTCAGAAAATCAGTCTCAAGTCCAAATAAATTTACATCAGTTTAGACTAGCATGGGCAATCTGCAGACCTTGCCCTAATGTCAAAAGCAACTGTTCACAAGTGAGCAGTTCAGACCCCTGGCAAGAGTGATCTCCTTACCACCCCCTCCGGCATCCTGCTGGGCAGGGTAGAATATGGAGAGGGAGAGAACAGGATGGTAAAAAGAGAAGGGGGAGAGTGTGACCCTGCCCAATCTTGGCTCTGATCCTGCCCCCAACAGATCATCCACAAGGGAATGCAGTCCACAACAGAAAAAAAGGTTTCCCACCTGTGGTTTAGAGTCTGGCATGCACTCTGGTATGACATCATCACTGTTCACCACAGCCAAGATGCAGCAGTTGCAAAGAGGGATAAGGACCTCTAATTCAGCCCTTCTGAATTGTCCTTTGGCTGGGGAGACTGAATCCCACCATGCAAGATGCATCTTTCTTTGACGTCTTGGATGCCACAGCATATGAATAGGCCCTCTCATAGCATCATCAGGAATGCCATTCCCATGTGCAGAAATGATCTGAATCCACTGTGTGTGCCTGGATGGTGTATCTGGGTAGACAGGGTCTCTTTGTAGACTGCCACTGGCACAGCAGGGACTGGGCCCTTCCTGCTGCCCCCACAAAACCATCAGCCAGGAGAGTTATTCCAGGAGATGGTCTCCTCAATGAACAACCAAGCTAGGTGGTGGGGAGAGAGTGGGCATATATACATGTCACTTGAAGCCTGATTGCAGAATTTGTCCTCATTCATTCCACTTTGGCACAGTCAATTGTTTATATTTTCTCCTTTCGTCATTTTGTATATCAATATTGTCATAGTAAAAATAATGGTGATATGGTGGCCCAACTGATATGATGCCAGTGCAAGATCTTAAGATTGGGGGGAACCCTTGTTGCATTGAAGGCTAACATTCCATATTTCTACATTTCTCTATAGCAGTCTAGTCATGCTGGCTGGGGATTATGAGAATTGTAGTCCAACACCTCTGGAGGACACCAGGTTGGGAAAGGCTACCCTGTAGGAAGAGAGTGGATTATTGTCGATGCTGGCCTTCTTTTGACAGCTTTGCCACTTATTTGAGAGTCATACTGAGGTCAATGGGACTATTTCAGTGTAGTGGTCTGAAGACTGTGTCCACAGGGACTGATCCCAGTTGTCTTGATCCCCCTGAGTAATTATGTATTTCCATTGATTTCAGTGGAGTTACTGAACTAGAGACGTAAAATTCCAGATAAGCAAAACCATAAGCATCCAGCCAATTTTAAGATCTACATCTGGAGAACACACTAAATGGATCTTATCCAGCAAACCACTTCAGCATATGAGCAGCCCCTGCCCAGATCAATGAAACCAGTCACATTGTTACATTGAAACTAGCACATTTCCATTCTGGCCTTTGTCAGTAAGGATGATGGAGAATTCCGCCATGGACCCAAATGAGGCCAGATTCTTTTGAATCTGGCCTCTGGAATCTGTGGCAGAATGGATCACTTACCTCTGCATCCCAAGGATTCCCTCCAGAATGGAACACCAGCTCTGTACTGCTTGTGATACAGTAATGGCGGCTGCCATTACCGTATCACTCTGAGGAATACAGCCATAAATGGTGTAGTGGATGCCCCTTGCAGCTGTAAAGTGCTTAGTTTAACTTAAATGCAGCCACTACGCCATTTGCAGCTGTATTCCTCAGAGCGATACAGTAATGGCAGCCGCCATTACCATATCGCAAGCGGTACGGAGCTGGCGTGTGGCTCCGCAGAAACGTCACAGAGCGGAGCTGCTCCAAAGGACTCTGGGGGGGTGAATGGATCTCCAATGACACCGATAGCAATGGTAAGCAATCCTTCCATCCCTATTTGTCACTTGAATTGTTCAAACCGTCTCCTCCAAGTAGGGATGTACGAAACACCTACCTGGCTCTGCGCCGGGAAATCCACGGTGGGGAGGAGGCACTCCGTCCCTCCCCTCGGAATCCTCGACGGGGGGGAGGTGATCCGGTCCTCCCCCCCGGGAATCCTTCCCGGCCGGATCCACTCTGTGGCCAAGCTGAGGAGCCACTGGCCAGCTCCAGCTGCCCGCAGCTGGACATCCAGCCACTGGGCAGCCCTGCAGAGATGCAAATGGTGGCTGTCATAGCCACCACCATTTGCATCCCTGTATTGAGCCGTGATAGGCTACGTAAATATTCATGTAGCCTATCACGGCAGGGGGGAAAACCCCAGCATACGCAAAAGGTGGTAGCCTTTCATGCCCAGCGACTTTAGTGGGTTGGGGGGCGGGGGCTTCGTTCCGCAATGGATTTCAGGGAGCCGAATGCAATGGCATTCGCCTCACTGAGATCCGTCGCGGAATTCTCTGACATCCCTATCTCCAAGCTGTGTGAGAATCACTTTCATTTGGGAAACTATCTGACTACAGTGTCTTTTAAAAAGGAGGGAACAAAGCAACCTGGAACTAAAATAAGCTAAGTATTTTATAGGGATGTACGAAAGGTACTTACCTTTCTGCAGATTATGCTGATGGTGGGGGGGAAAGTGCCCTCCCTCCCCCCGGAATCCTGGCCGGGGGGGGAGGTGCTCTGTGCTGGCCAGCTGGCTGTGCACCGCAGCGATTCTGTGGAGCCGCCAGCCGGCTCCACCAGCAGCTGGACATCCGGCCGCTGGCTAGCAGGGACACAAACGGCGGCGGCCGTAGCCACTGCCGTTTGCGTCCCTGCAGTCATCCGAGATAGGCTACATAAATGTTTACGTAGCCTATCACGGCTGATTTAAAAAAAAAAAACACGCACGTACGCAAACGGTGGTGCCCATGGGCGCCGCCATTTGCGTTCCTTATTTTGGCACATCTTAGTCTACGTAAACATTTACGTAGACTAAGACGGCGAAACTAAAGGGAACGCAAATAGCGTAGAGGCTACACTATTTGCGTTCCCCTTATTTTCGCCGTCTTAGTCTACGTAAATGTTTACGTAGACTAAGACATGCCAAAATAAGGAACGCAAATGGCAGCGCCCATGGGTGCCGCCATTTGCATACACGCGGGTTTTTTTGTTTTGTTTTTAATCAGCCGTGATAGGCTACGTAAAGATTTACATAGCCTATCACGGTGTTTTTTTAAAATCTAGCCGTGATAGGCTATGTAAATCTTTATGTAGCCTATCATGTTTTTTTGTTTTGTTTTGTTTTTACCTGGAAATGGTGGTGGCAGCAGCCAGTCGGAAGACTGGCCGCCACCACCACCGACGAACCGCCGCCAGAGCCGCTGTCTCCAGGAAGATCCCCCTAAGGTAAGTCCCGTCCCAGGGGGGTGGGGGGCCATTCCGCCACCGATTTCGGGGGGCCGAATGCGCTGGCATTCGGCCTCCCCGAGATCCGTGGCAGAACTTTCGTACATCCCTAGTTAACTGCAGTGTTGCTAGGGGTCTCACAGAATCAAAACACTGCCATGGAATAAGTTTTTGAGACCACTGAATGGCCCATTAACCACTGAATGGCCCATTTGAATGGACCATTGAATGGATCATTGAATGGACCATTTGACCATTTGAATGCACAATTGAATGGCCCATTCCACCAAACTGAGCAGCTCACAGGATCCTGATCTCAGCCCACAGCACCAGGATGAGGTGATAGACATCCAACACCAGCCCAGGCAATGCCACTAGTCCAACCATCCCCAACTGGTGCCCTCCAGATGTTTTGGACTACAACTCCTATCATCCCTGGCCATTGGCCTTGCTGGCTGGGGCTGATGTAGGCCAAAACATCTGGAGGGATTAAGGATCCAGGGGAAGGCTGTGCTAGTTTCCTCCCTTCCACTGTGTGCAGTGCTACTTCTCACTATATTCCATCCCACAGTCTCACCAATGGCCATATGACGTAGGGTTGTGTGAAACTTTTGTGTCTGTTCACAAAACATGCCAACATGTCCCCTTCACAATCCTGAATGTGAACATGAATAGGAGCACTTTTTTCAGGAAATTTCTGCAATTTTCCAAATTTGCAATCTTGTTAGAAAACATGAATTTTCTTTTAAAATGAGCACTTTAAAATGTGCATTAAAAAAAGACAGCTTTTTCATGCTGTAGCCAAGGGGAGAAACTGCACACTTCTGAAAAATACACACAGAAATATGCACTTTTCCCATTGGAAAGAGTTGAAAACAGGTAAAAAAAAAAATGAAAACAGGAGCAAGCCAAAATAAGCTTCAAAGGGATTTTCAGAGAGTTTAGGTGAGTTCGAACATCACTGGTTCTCCCACCCCTAATATGATCCTGGTTTATACTGAATGAAACCACTGGTCCATCTAACCCAGTATTTTCTACTCTGACTGGCAGCACTGCTCTTGAGGGTTTCCAGTCCCACTGTGCGGTCTTTCCTATAAAATACTTCCTGAGCTGAGATGCCAGAGACTGAACTTGGAACTTTTGTATGCTTTATCACTGGGCTATGGCTCTTCCCCTGGACTAAGAGCAGCAGCATAATTTTATGTGATTGTTTCTGGGGGGTATGATCCTAGTGGGACAGAGATCAGCGTGTGGCTGCACCACTTGCCATATACACAACGCTGTTTTAACTGCAGTAGCAGTAGCACAAATTGACACTTGCATGCTGCATGAAAGTGCAACTTGGCATGATTCAGTGCACCTTGTCCTAGAGGCCCCCTATCTGAAAATCAAAAAGAGGGCATGAGATGTGGCATGTAAGAAAGGATTCCTCTCATATGGCCTCTAATAATACAGATCTATCTCCAAGGATCCTGTCTCTGCAGCTCACTTCTTTTCCAGCCCTGCATTTCAATTCTTTTTAATGCTGATAATCTCCCATTAAATGGAATAGGATTACTGTCCGCTATCACTGAATGGAAGCAAGGGAAGAGGGAAGGAAGGAAGAAAAAAGGGTTTCCAATAGAGAGGGTACAGTGGATTGTATTTTAGCTGGCTTTACTCCTTTTCATTTTTTTTTAATTGCATTCACACTTTTTTTTATTTTTTAGTTTCCAAATTGGAGGGGGGGAGAGAGAGAAAGAGAGAGAGAGAGAGAGAGAGAGAGTTGAGCAATGGTAAATTCATAGAGTTCTTATGCCCTGCATCACTTTTAGTAGCTGAGTCTTTCTGAAGAGATTTATATATGCTGGGAAGTGTGATGAGACAGCAATAGAGGAATTATGGGCTCCTTCACATGGAGCTTTTATCCTGCGATTGAGATTGCTCCTTCACGGACATTTGCAGGCTCTTTACATGACACTGTGACCCTGCCACAACCCTCTAGGGCGTCTCCTGCACTAAATGCCCTTTGTTCCCCTTCCGGTCTTAAATAGATTGCATATAATGAGCTATCAAATTACCCCATTGTCTTCCACTTAAGTTCCCTCCTTGAAAAGTGGAAGTGGCAAGAAGAGGAGCGAGATTAATGAAAGAGAATGGAAGACTCAGATACAGGGGGGGGGAGGAAGCATGTGAAAAAGGGAGTCGTCGTGATCCTGCATTTAAAACGGTAGCAGAAAGCCCATTTTAAATGCAGAATTTTAGGCTGGTGTAGAGATGCTCTACATCAGGATCAGTTCAATGTTACTGCAATGCACTGAGAGTAGATGGGATGCTCCTTTCCTTTTCTCTCCTTCCCTTCCCTTCCTCTTCCATCTACATCTGCATAACCATCACTCTCCATTTACTGGTTGCACAACAGAAATTCCCTTAGGTTTGATAGATGGATGGACAGCAAAGTTTTCTAAACAGGTCTTGGGTTTTGGTTTTGTTTTAGAATATAGTAAGCCTATTTTCCCCTTAAAAAACCAGAGAGGAAGAGTAATATAATATTAGGGCATACTCAGAAAATGAACTGGCCTTGAGCTAACAGGAGCCAGTTATTACTTTTTGCTTCCTAAGAAATCTCTGTAATTTCAAGAATTGGAGTTCTGTGGCTTCCATCTGCTTGAGCTATAGGAAACTGTCCAGTGTTCTCACAAATAATATGGAAGCACGTGGATTTACTACTATATTTTGATTTATCCTGCTGCACTGTCTAAAGAACAAGCAGGGGCTCTCAAACCTTTTAGTAAATGGACCTGTGTTTGGTCTTTGCTCACAAGCTGTCAGCAGGCCTGATCTCATTATATAAAGCACACTTAGACCATCAACTTCCATTATGGTCCCAAGCCCCCCGCAGTGTTACAATGCCTAAAAAAAATCCAAACCAAGTAAAAAAAAAAAAAAGTGGAGCAAAGTAAGTAAGAAAGAAAAAAGTTACTGGATGGGTGGGAGGGTGGTAGAAATGCTAGTCACCATGAGCAAATAACAGTCAATTCACATGTTAAATATTTTAGTTACGAGATCATTCTTCTAAGCAATTCTCTCATGAGTAGAGCAGTGAAAACAGTGTGTGTGTGTGTGTGTGTGTGTGTGTGTGTGACAGATATCTTATTTGCTTTGGAGCTGTGAGAATTCCTTTTGATAATTACCAAGGATGGCATTGCTGCCAATCTCCCATGGCTGGTCCCACATGGTTCTCGGTAACATCTACAACTGCCTTCTGGATGGTTGGGGTAGAGCACATTGCTATGTTTCAGGCCAGGACCACACCCACTAATGGCTCAGCACACATTAGTGCAGGGTTCCCCAACAGGGCTTCCGAGGGTGCAGGTGTGCCCTTGGGGCGCCCCCATGGTGATTTCTATGTATACAAGGCATGACTGCTAACTTTGTGCTTGTTCTACATTTTTAAGTCTATGGACCTAATTTCTCTATAATTTTAAGTCGACTTGCCAGTTTGACCCCCCCGATCCCCCGCTCTCTGATTGGTCAGAGTAATAGGTTACAAACCAGTGTCCTTACTCCCATTCTGTGCCTGCTAGGAGTGGGTGGGAGTGTGGGTGGCTGTGTTGGAAAGGAAAGGTAAGCGCAAACTAAATGCAAATGTGGATGGGACTGAGTGGGCTGGGGTCTTTTCTATCTGAAAGGGGAGCACAGGCGAAGGGAGGGCATTTCCTGCCCACTTGCTCACCCACCTATCTGTATTGGGGGGGATGGTACTTGGTCTCCAACCCTTTATTTTTGTGTGTTAGGAGGTGTGGTGCTCATCCTCTGTGCCCTTCTGTTTGTTTGTTGGGGATGGGTCAGTAAAGCAATAGAATTTCCAGCATGTTCACTCATCTACCTGTGTTGCTTTACCTCCAGGATTTTGTGTTTGAGGTGATGGTGATGTGGGGGCATTTCCCATTCTCCCTCATGGCCACCTGCCTTGTGTTTGGTGTGGCACTTTGGATGTTGTTTGGTGCATGTGGGGAGCTCGTGGGGAGCACATGCAAAATTAAGGATTTTCCCACATGCTCACTCACTCGCCTGCACTATTTTTGTTCCTTGTACATGCTAGAATTCTGGGCTCACTGGCCCACAGCCTTTCCCTGCTTGCTTGCCCACATGACTTATTTCTGACCTGACCTCGTGGGTATTTTTTGAGTAGCCACATACCCCATGGTGGCCATTCCCCCTCCATGTCAGCCATTTTGTCACTTGTGTCCATGGCACTTTGTCAGGATTCAAAATGCGCCCACACACCAAAAAAGGTCAGGGACCCCTGCATTAATGGGATGCTTTCTCCCCCAACCTTATCTAGCCCATGATGCCCAGGAAGAAGCAATCCCCAGGGAAGCCCTAGAGTGACAGAAGAGTTAGGGGTTGGGAATGGGGAAGACTTGAACTCTATATTTCCCCTCCCTCCCCATCCTTTAGGTTTCCAGAGTATTACTTGTGTAGTTAGTGTGTGTGTGTGTGTGTGTGAGAGAGAGAGAGAGATTACATTTCCATCACACTCCAGTATCACACCATTGAGTTCTGTGGAATGAAGTGAACATAATTTGAGATGCAGTTGAGGGAAGGTTATAGCTTTCCCAAACATCTTGCCCATCGAAATGGCACAGAATGTATTAATCATTAATAAAGAATGGCATATTCAATAATAGATAGGAAATGGAACCACTGTCATGAGGTTTTGACAGCCTACTTGGAAAAAAAATGAGCATTAATGGCATGGCTATACACTGAGCTATTAATGGTACTGCTGTACCATATTAAATCATTCATTAATTGTAAGAACCTATTTACATGCCCCATAATAATAGAAACTGTGTCTGCAACTGTCATGAAGGCAACCCATTTTAACAAGAGTCAACCATCCATGTCTCTTTAACCCTCACCCAACAATCCCCCCAAAATACACAAATGTGTTCTGAGGTCATTTTACTACGCCAAGCCATTTTCCATTGTATCCTGGGGTGGTATAATGCCCCACAAACTCAAATGTATCTGTGGTGCTATAAGAGGTTGTGTTTTAAAGTCAAAATATTGGAATCATGATAAAAGTAACATGAACTATCACAGGAAAACTTAAAGCAAAACTTTATTATTACCCCAAACTAATCTTTTGGGTTTGTGTGGGGTGTTTTTCTAACCCCACAAGAAATCTGTCTCTCCGATATGCAGACGATACCACCCTAATGGCAGAAAGTGAAGAGGATTTAAAGAGCCTCTTGTTGAGGGTGAAAGTGGAGAGTGCAAAAGCTGGTTTGAAACTCGACATTAAAAAAACTCAGATCATGGCATCTGGTCCCATCACTTCCTGGCATATAGAAGGGGAAGAAATGGAAGCAGTCACAGATTTTACTTTCTTGGGCTCCAAGATCACCACAGACGGTGACTGTAGCCATGAAATTAAAAGATGCTTGCTCCTTGGGAGGAAAGCTATGGCAAACCTAGACAGCATAGTAAGAAGCAGAGACATCACCTTGCTGACAAAGGTCCATCTAATCAAATCTATGGTTTTCCCAGTAGTAATGTATGGCTGTGAGAGCTGGACTATAAGGAAGGCTAAGTGCCAAAGAATTGATGCTTTCGAACTGTGGTGCTGGAGAAGACTCTTACAAGTCCCCTGGACTGCAAGGAGGTCAAATCAGTCCATCCTAAAGGAAATCAACCCTGAGTGCTCATTGGAAGGACAGATACTGAAGCTGAAGCTCAAATATTTTGGCCACCTAATGCGAAGAGAAAACTCTCTGGAAAAGACCCTGATGCTGGGAAAGATTGAAGGCAAAAGGAGACGGGGACGGCAGAGGATGAGATGGCTAGATAGCATCACTGATGTGGTGAATATGGACTTGAGCACACTCTGGGAGAGAGTGCAGGACAGGAAGGCCTGGCGTGCTATGGTCCATGGGGTCACGAAGAGTCGGACACGACTGAACGACTGAACAACAACAAGGTACATGTTCCCCCAAATGAAATCCCAACTTACTGACATGTGAAGTACTTAAGCCTGCTTCCCTAGACCAGTTTTCTTTGGAAAAACCATGGGATATTTATTTTTCTCAGAACGTTGCTTGTGTTTGGGGCATAAAGACACCCCAATGGCAAAATCAATAGATTCTGTGGATATTTTATGCCGCAAGTGTATTTTTGTTTCCAGAAAGAAAATGGTAAGTGGTAAGAAGGTGAAATTTGGGGACATTGTGCAGGTGATAGTACCCAATGATGTCTTGGGATGACCATGTTGTAGATCTACTTCCGTGTAAATTCTGCAATGTCAAGTGCAATTGGGGTACGTTTGTCTCCCTGCCTGTTTGGAAAGGTTGACTCCCTGCCTGTTTTGTTTTTAAACTGTCCCCATCAGCTTATTCATTTAATGCATTAGCATTTGGGGGAATGGGGCAGCTTCTACATATTGCCCCTACTGCTGCCACTGTGAAGCATGTATGCATATGTGTACAAAGAGAAGTAATCAGTACGTGGGGGTGGCAGGAAGTCTGGAGACTCACCATCACACTGTGGGTATGTAACATTATTTCCATTTTACAGCTGGAGGAACTGAACATAAAGAACTTGTTTAAATCCACACAATGAGCCCTTAGCAACATCTAAAATTCCTAAGACTCTGGGTTTCTATTGCCTGCTCAAAAACAAAGAAAATTAATCCACTTTATTCAGTATACGTTTTAATGGGAAAATAGTATTAGGGTGCAATCCTATGCATGTTTAGACAAAGAAAAGGCCAAAACTCCCAGCATGCTGCAGCCAGCATGGCTGGCTGGGGCATGATGGGAGTTGTAGGCTGTTTCTCTGTCTAAACATGCATAGGATTGCACTCTTAAGGAGTAAGGTATTTTCCTTTCGAATGAGGAACTTTTGCCAGCTCCATTTGTTTCTAGTTCCCATATTCTACCCACTAGTAGGGATGGCGGAGAATTTCTCCCTGAATCTTCGGGAGGCCGAATGCCAACGCATTCGGCCCCCTGAAATTGGTGGGGAAATTCTCCGCCAGCCCCCCGCCCACCCCCCGGATGGGACTTACCTCCTGCGAATGTCCCTCCCAGCAGCGGTTCGGCAGCGGTTCGGCGGGGGTGGCAGCCAGTCTCCCGACTGGCTGCCGCCGCTGCCATTCAAAAAAAAAAAAGTAAAGTAAAAAAACAAACAAACACCCGTGATAGGCTACATAATGATTACGTAGCCTATCATGGCTAGATTTCCAAAGTCAGCCATGATAGGCTACGTAAATCGTCACGTAGCCTATCACGGGTGACTTTGCGAAAAAAAAAGCGTGTACGCAAATGGCGGCGACCCATGGGCGCCGCCATTTGCGTTCCTTATTTTGGCATGTCTAGTCTACATAAAGATTTATGTAGACTATGGTGAAAATAAGGGCAACGCAAATAGCGTTCCCTTATTTTCGCCGTAGTCTACGTAAATGTTTACCTAGACTACACGTGCCAAAATAAGGAACGCAAATGGCGGCGCCCATGGGCGCCGCCATTTGCGTATGCGCGGGGGGGGGATTTCCACTCAGCCGTGATAGGCTACGTAAAGATTTACGTAGCCTATCAAGTTTTTTTTTTTTTTTTTTACTTGGAAATGGTGGCGGTGGCAGCCGGTCGGAAGACCGGCCGCCGCAGCCGCCACCGCCAAACCGCCGCCGGAGCCACCGCTGCCAGGGACATTCGCACAAGGTAAGTCCTGTCCTGGGGGGGCGGGGGGGCAGACCGTTTCACCACCAATTTCGGGGGGCTGAATGCACTGGCATTCGGCCTCCCCGAAATTCGTGGCGAAATTCTCTGACATCTCTAATAACAAGTAAGTATCACTTTAAATTATATGGATCACAAATCTCTGCAAGCTCCACCCAAAGAGCATTACAATTTACTGTAAATAGATTAATCCTGGAGGAACAAATCCAATAAATACCTGTCATTTTAAAAGGTGCTATGCATTTGGTTCTACAGTAACAACTACTGCATTGCTGAAACTTTCCA
Source organism: Heloderma suspectum (assembly GCF_057233095.1). Lineage (NCBI taxonomy): Eukaryota > Metazoa > Chordata > Lepidosauria > Squamata > Helodermatidae > Heloderma > Heloderma suspectum. The sequence goes on from NC_139458.1 coordinate 196,500,386, forward strand.
TGGAATGTTTGTAATGTGTCGGCTAAGTGCAACATCTATCAGTGCAGATATATTAATTCACAGGACACAGTGGGTGGTATCCAATAGGGATGCATGAGCAATTCATTTCAGTTTGGGTTTTGATAAGAATTTACCCAATTTGCACTACCCAAAGCCAAACATGGACTCAAACGCAACCTGCTGTTGAAGTCCGCATATTTCCAAGCTTGCCATGAGATTGATGGAACAAAAGCATGCATCCATTTCAAAAAATGTGCATAAACATGCTTTAATGAACAGGAGGAAAATGCATACATTTCAAAAAAAAAACTCAAAATTGATGCATATATTTGGAAATATTCATGTGAAAATAAGGATGAATTTTCATATGAAAAGGATAATCAAAGCTCACAATCTGAGTTGGAATGAGCTTGGAGCCCACATTTTGCTGATTTGCACATCCCTATATCCAATAACATCCTCCTGCTGACAGAATAGATTCTCCACTCCCCAGCTGTCCATTGCACACCCTAAATATCTGCTCGGGGGGGGGGGTCAGATGTTGGGATCTGCAGGGGGAGGAGAGGAGGAGAAGATCCTGGATGTCTGCTTGCATGATGTTGCATTTTGCCCATTATCACATCTACTCATGCTTAAGAACAATGTGAATGCAGTCATAACCTAATGTATTCAGTAATGAATTGTAATGGATATGTTTGTTTCATTCTTATTATTTTCTAAGGATGGCAGAGAATTCCGCCACGGATCCCGGTGAGGCCGAATGCCAGTGCATTCGGCCCCCCCAACTCCGTGGTGGAATGGCCTGCCACCGCCCCACCCACCCCCCCACGTATCACCCCGGGACGAGACTTACCTAGGGCAGTGGCGGCTCCGGCAGTGGCTTCGGCGGTGGCGGCAGCAGCGGCGGCTGGTCTTCCGACCGGCTGCTGCCACCACCATTTCCATTCTTGTTTTAAAAAAAAAAGACGTGATAGGCTAGGTAAAGATTTACGTAGCCTATCATGGCTAGGTTTAAAAAAAAAAAACACGACGTGATAGGCTACATAAATCTTTATGTAGCCTATCATGGCTGGGTGGGTTTAAAAACAACAACAACAACCAGCGTATGCAAATGGCGGTCGCTATGGCCGCCACCATTTGTGTTCCTTATTGTTGGCCGTCTTAGTCTACGTAAATATTTACATAGACTATGACGGCGAAAATAAAGGGGAACGCAAATAGCATAGCGGGCGCTATTTGCGTCCCTTTTTGATTCGCCATTTTAACCTACGTAAATCTTTACGTAGGCTAAAACGGTGAATCAAAAAGGGACGCAAATAGCACTCGCTACGCTATTTGCATTCCCCTTTATTGTCGCCATCATAGTCTACGTAAATATTTACGTAGATTCAGACGGCCAAAAAGAAGGAACGCAAATGGTGGCGGCCATAGCGACCGCCATTTGCATATGCAGGTTTGTTTGTTTGTTTGTTTGTTTTTCCCAGAGCACTCCGTGGCCAGAAATCTGGCTGCGGACAGCTCTGGCCTGGCTGGGCCTGGCCAGCTGCTGTGCAGAGCTGCCACAAAGCACAGCCAGCCATCGAGGATTCCAGCGGGGAGGAAAGGATCACCTTCCCCCCCATCAAGGATTCTGGGGGGAGGGACGGAATGCCTCCCCCCCACCATCAACATAATCCACAAAAAGTAAGTCACTTTCGTACATCCCTATTATTTTCTATTGGCATTTGTTGATGCCTTGAACAATGAATGAACAAACAGGGCTCATTCATATATATATATATATATATATATATATATAACAGAAATCACACCCTTAGGATTAATCTAAAAAATAAAGCAAGAGAGTGTCATAAACATATGTATCATATCAATACCTCAACAGCTCCCTGTGAAGTGTACACTAAGTGGCAAATCTGTTTCCCTCTGCATCATGTGCAAAAATGCCCTTTATAAATGTTTTACAGTGAAATCCTGTGGATGTCTACTTAGCAGTATATCCTGTTGAGTTGAATAGGACTTACTCCTAATTAAGAACATATAGGATTGCAGCCAATGGCCTAAATCCAACATACCATTAGTGGAAGAAATTGCTGCACTAGCAAAGCTCTGCTGCCTTTTCCCATCGTGGATGTGCAAGCAGACCACTTTGTAAACCTAAGACCTTTGAGTGGTTGCACAACCTGTTGTGCCAAACAGAACTTTAGTTGGATTCTCCCCTTTTCCATAGCTCAGAACCTGCTATTGCAACAGTAGTGGAATGAGACCATTGGATACAACCCTACAAGTGCAGATGAACCCTAGTTGTGTCATGAGCACAGTTCATTTGGGTGGAAAGGGCAGCTGCATGTGCACTTTACTTTTTCCACAGGCAGCTTCCCTCTTCAATGCTAGGGAAGTTATTGGAGGCTGAGGGAGCATCACAGCATTTGCACCAAGAAGGTATTGCTCAACTGAAGTAATAGTGTGGTATTATGCATAATCCCCACACAGGAATCAGGGAAGGGTTATTGCCAGTTATCCTCTGTACCTAGGTACGTGAGGATCGTATGTGGGGCTTATAGATCATAAAAGGTCATGGGTAGACACTTTCCCTGCTGCAAGACACTTCACACAGAGCCAGCAAGATGGGAACCTCCAAGGATCATTGCCAATACTATAGTGACCCCATGGACCATAGCACGCCAGGCCTTCCTGTCCTGCGCTCTCTCCTGGAGCGTGCTCAAGTCCATATTCATTGCATCAGTGATGCTATCTAGCCATCTCATCCTCTGCCATCCCCTTCTTCTTTTGCCTTCAGTCTTTCCCAGCATCAGGGTCTTTTCCAGGGAGTTTTCTCCGTGCATTAGGTGGCCAAAATATTTGAGCTTCAGCTTCAGTATCTGTCCTTCCAATGAGCACTCAGGGTTGATTTCCTTTAGGATGGACTGATTTGACCTCCTTGCAGTCCAGGGGACTCGTAAGAGTCTTCTCCAGCACCACAGTTCGAAAGCATCAATTCTTCGGCGCTCAGCCTTCCTTATAGTCCAGCTGCTTTTCCCACCCTTTTGTTGACTATGAGTGCTACTCCATTTCTTCTAAGGGATTCTTGCCCACAGTAGTAGATGTGATAGTCACCTGAATGAAATTCACCCATTCTTGTCCATTTTAGTTCGCTGATGCCCAAGATGTCGATGTTCAATCTTGCCATCTCATGTTTTACCACCTCCAGCTTACCTTGATTCATTGATCTGACATTCCAGGTTCCTAAACAATATTGTTCTTAACAGCATTGGATTTTCTTTTCACCACCAGACACATCCACAGCTGAGTGTCCTTTCGGCTTTGGCCCAGCTGCTTCACTCTTTCTGGCACTACTTGGAAATACCCTCTGCTCTTCACCAGTAGTATATTGGACACCTTCCGACCTGAGGGTCTCATCTCTAGGGGTGGATGAAACTCACTTACCTGTCCTCGAAGCTTGTTTGCGGTGGGGGGAGGTGTTTTGCTGCTCCCCCCGCGAAGTTCAGGCCAGGGGGGGAGGCTTCCCGCCTCGCCCGGCTGAAATTCAGGCCGGGAGGGAGGCTTTCCGCCTCGCCCGGCCGAAATTCAGGCCGGGGAGGAGGCGCCTCGCCTCGCCCGGCCGCGAACTCAAAAGTTTTTTTTAAAAAAAAAAAACGCCCCCGTAATAGGCTATGTGACGATCAACGTAGCCTATCACAGCTAGATCTGCAAAGTCAGCCGTGATAGGCTACGTAAATCGTCACATAGCCTATCACGGGTGACTTAAAAAAAAAAAAGCGCATACGCAAATGGCGGCCCCCATAGGGAGCCGCCATTCACGTTCCTTATTTGGTCGCTGTAGTCTACGTAAAGATTTACGTAGACTACGGCGAAAATAAGGGCAACGCAAATAGCGTTGTCCTTATTTTCGCCGTAGTCTACATAAATCTTTACATAGACTACAGTGACCAAATAAGGAAGGGGAATGGCGGCTCCCTATGGGGGCTGCCATTATCCGTACGCGCTTTTTTTTCTTTTTTTTAAAGTCACCCGTGATAGGCTACGTGATGATTAACGTAGCCTATCATGGCTGACTTTGCAAATCTAGCCGTGATAGGCTACGTTAATCGTCACGTAGCCTATCACGGGGGCGTTTTTTTTTTTTCTTTGATTGGAATGGCGGCAGCGGCAGCCAGTCGAAAGACCGGCTGCCGCTCCCGCCCCGGATGAACACCCGCCGAACTGCTGGCCGGAACCGCCGCCAGGAGGGACATTCGGCAAAGGTAAGTCCCGTCCCGGGGGGGGTGCGGGGGTCGGGGGGTTCGGAGAATTTCTCCCGAAACTTGTTCGGGGGGCCGAACACGTTGGCGCTTGGCCCCCCGAAGTTTCAGGGAGAAATTCTCCACCATCCCTACTCATCTCCCAGCGTCATATCTTTTAGCCTTGTGATACGTTCCATGGGGTTTTCTTGGCAAGAATACTGGAGTGGGTTGCCATTTCCTTCTCCAGTGGACCACATTTTGTCAGAACTCTCTGCCATGACCTGTCCGTCTTGGGTGGCCCTGCATGGCATAGCTTATGGCTTCACTGAGTTACGCAAGCCCCTTCGCCACAACAAGGCAGTGATCCATGAAGGGGATAGATTCATTAGTTATATTTATATCCCACCTTTACTCCAAGGAGCCCAAGGCAGTATTCGTGATCCTCCTCCTCTCCATTTTATCATGTGTGGGTTGTTGTTGTTTTTTCATTTTATTCTCACAACATCCTTGTGAGGTAGGTGAGGCTGAGAGACAGTGAGTAGTCCAAAGTCACCCAGTGAGCTTCAAGGCCAAGTGAAAACTAGAAACTGGATATCCTGAGTCGAGTCCTAATCCAACACTCTAACCACTACTCCACACTGGCTCATTTTGTTTAAGATTATCTCCTTCCCAGATTTCCACTAAAAGACACAGTGGTCAAGTGGCTAACAAGAAATTCATTACAACAAATAAAAAATACAAGCAACTACAACAACCACCCAGTAAGATAAAATTTTAAAAGGCATGAAAGAGGTGGGTAATTAAAACATCAGAGTCAGCATATACATTTATATAGGCAAATGAAAATCTCACCCAAACAACATCTTAACTAGAAAATAGAAAGTGAAGTTAGAAATTAACCTACCATGGAAGAGAATTCCACAGCTGGGGTTCAGCCACAGAAAAGGCTCCTCATGCATTCCAACTAATCTTGCACCAACCCGTATTAGGACACAGGGAAGGGCCTCTCCACCACATCTTAGGGCGCAGTAATTGTAGAAAAGTGCAATATCAACCCCCTGCTAGTTACACAAATAGATGATGAACTTCTTGTGCCAAGACTGCAGCTGCTATTAAATGACCGACCCATAGAACATACAGAAAATGAATCTGAAAGGAATACACTAGGCGGCCCTAAGCAAGACTTTATGACTCGGCCTTCCCACCCCCCCACCCCCTTAGCTGCACTATGAGCAGGACGAACTGACCCACCCACAAAGCAGGATGAACAACATGAACTGACCCACAATTCAGGGTTCTTGTAAGGATTACCAAAATATTCTATGGGAATAACTGTATACATGATAAGCAAAGGTTGCCAGGTTGGTCCATAAGAAACACACACACACACACACACACACACATGCACACACAGTACAAAATCCAGTAGAAAAGAGGCAAAACAGAATAGTACAAAAAATATGCTAGACGATATAGCCATAATGTCCTATGTGTAGGACTGGGCTCAAATGCAAACCTTACGGCTACCACAACATCTGGCCTGATGTGTGTACCTTTTTTGCTTTGCCTCTTTCCCTTTCCCCCACTGGATTTTTTTTGTACCATCCTGCCTGATGAAGAATTTTGGAGTACTTGAAAGCTTGCTCACTCTTTTTGTGACACTTTGGTTGGTTCTAATAAAGGTACTGTCCAACTGTGGATTTTGGTGCTTATACATGATGATGATGCTATGTATCATCTACCCCCATAAATTGGTTTGGCTTCTAAATGGCATTCCCCCATTTCCATGTGCTCTGTGCTCTTGCTGGAAAACAAATAAAATAAATGAAAGGAAATCCCAAGATGCAGAGCAGTGGTGGTTCAAGGCTGCACACACTTAAGTGTACATATAATGATGATGAAGCAGCAATTAACATTTATCATCCTCTTGGCCCATATTGCACCATACATGGGTATAGCATCATAAAAGAGCGCAGTATAGACACATGGACAGAACAAACTAAAACACTGAGCAACTAAAAAGCTGTGAATTGTACCAGATAAATCTAGTAAACAGTGCACCCATACGTGGGGGGAGGGGGATGAACACATGATTAAACTAATAGCATTATGCAAAGTAAGTGTCTAATGAAATGCTTGTAATTAATCTTTCTTAGTCTTGAGGCTTGCTTCTAATCATTCTTCCTGTGCATAATTTGATTCTAGAAAAAACTAATTCTATTCAAAGGACATGCCTTACAACATCCCTCCAATTTGTGGAGACACTACTGTTCCTAATCTAGTTATACTCCAGCAGGTGCTGCAAACTCCTTATGGTCGCGGATTATTCGCGGCTGCCTTCTTTCTCTATTTCAACTTCACTTTCTTTCATTCCAAACAACGTTAAGGTAGCTGGAAGAGGAGCAGGGACAACACAAATGAGAAACACCTGATGTGGATCCGTAACCTTAGGAGTTGAGTACACTGAAAACTTGAGGGGGGAAAATTCAACATTCAGTACACACGTGGAAAGGTGTCCTCCCGTTAACTTGAAGACTTGAATGTAGCTTATTTCCAAGTAATTGTGATTAAGATAACAGCCTAAAGAGGAACAATTATACTGTTGCTCATGAATAAATTGCTCAGAGACCTTCAGTTACTCCAAACATGAACACAATTCTATTGGGAAAAAAACTGTACAAACTTCTACCCAAGCTAGCAATGGACAAATCTATTTTCAGACATGCCACTTTTGTCTGTGTTTTTACCCACAGCTCCATTCAATTCTGTTTCTGCATTTCAGATCTCTCTCTCTCTCAATCTCTCTTTCTGTGTGTGTGTTAAAAACATATTTAAATACATTGTTCATTATTAGTTTCTCTCAAAATACTATTTCAATTTCTGTCAGATACACAGTGCATATTTTTATATGTACTATAAAGTGCTAAGAACTGCACTGCAACATTCAGAGAGGAGTGAAATCTGTTGGATAGTTCATTTCCAGCCTGCATGTTAGTCAGAGGAGCAGGATATTTGATATAGGAATTAACAAAAATTGAATTCCTCAAGCATCCCCAATCCAAGCTTGCAACTGCCTTCCTTTCTCTTCATGGCCCCATTTCCCATAAAAGCTGTCTTCTGTTACAGGGACAAGCACATATTCCAGAACAGTCTTTCCCAACTGGTACCCTCCAGATGTGTTGGATTACAACTACCACCATCCCCAGCCAGCATTCTAGAACATAAATAAGACATGATATCTTTCCCTACCTAAACTGAATCACGGCCTCAACAACACTGCTTTGCTATTTCACACAAACTCCACTGAACTAGGGATAGCACGGGTGCCTGATTCCATCTGAGAATCTGGCGGAAACCCCCCACCCACCCAGGCCACACTCACCGAGCCCCTGCCCCCACTTGCCCCCTGTCTGCACTCACTGAGCCACCTGCACTCACCTGGGCAGTCGCAGAGAGCTCTGCAATTACTATTTTTTGGGGTGGGGGGGAAACAGTGATCATGAAAAAGTGCATATTTGCATATATGCAAAATAGGGCCATGAAGAGCCCATATAGGGAAGATTGCAGGCATTTGGGTTATCCATGGCCCCATTTTCTGTATTCGTGAATAAGCACATTTTCAAAAATGTGCATATTCACGTATATGCAAATATGTACATTTTGAAAAATGTGCACATTTGCGTATATTTATTTTTTGTATTTATTTCATTGCTATACTGCCCAGTAGCTGAAGCTGTCTGGGCAGTTCACAGCAAATGCCTGTAATCTTGTGTATGTGGGTGATTCACAGCCCTATTTTGCATATACACAAATATGTGCATTTTCACAATCACCATTTTATTATTCAAAAATTTGCCATCATAGAGCTCGACAAGGCTGTCTGGGTGAATGTGGGTGGCTCAGTGAGTGCCGGGGAACTTGAGTGCGGGTCCAGGTGTACGCGAGAGTGGGCAGGGGCTGGGCAGGCACCCAGATGGGGGGGGCACCCGTCCATACCTACACTTAACATATCTTCATGGGCTGACAATGCCCTGCTCTGTGAATGGAAAGGAAAACAGGCAAAATATTGTGCCCACATCCCTCGTTGCCCTCCCTTCCTGTGGCCTTTTCTGCTGTCATCACATGGACATCTTTATTTCTCTGGCTGCCTCCACCAAACCAGGCTCAAAATTCTCTAGGTCTCAGGTATCTACTTTATATAGTGTTGATGGGCTTTAGGTGTGAAGTGGGTAGCTGTGAAGAAATGCTATGTATATAACTGTTATTGTTCTTTAATGTTTTCTCTATAAGGCAATAATGTATCAGAGTGGGCCTGAGGCCTTGCTTTGTTACTATCAAAGGCCTGTGTAGTAGTTACTTAGTGACGTTCTGAAGGGTGAGAGGAAGACAATCACTTTGAATATTGCTAGGTGGGGCCTGGATCAGGTAAATTCATTTCTGATTGGCTGGGGATTCTAGCTAGGTAGGAAAGAGTGGTCCAGACTTCTTTCCTTCCTTCCCCCATCTTCATCTTCATCTTCATCTTCTTTTTTCCCCACTGCCTCTCTGCCTTTTTGCTTAGTCTTCTATCCCTTTAAAGTGTTCCCCCCCCCAACTCCAATCAATCAGGAGGTATGGATGCTGGAGAAATTCCAGACAGATTAAAATGAGCTCAGTCCGACCTGCGGAATCTGCTGCGGAGCGACCCCCTCAGGCCGCACAGAGTCCATGGACTTTCAGATTATTATTTTTTTACTTTCCTGAAACTTATGCATACAAAACTGTAGAAAAATACATAAGTTTCTGCTGAGGAAAAGCTGAATTGAATGGGGGCAATACACTAAATGTTACGTACTGAGGTAAATTATGCAAATACTTACGTAAATATTTATGTAATTATTTGCATATTTTTCCGCATGATAAAAAAAAAATTCACATCCATCTGTGGGCGGACGACAGAACAAAAGCCGCCTGACAATCCGTGAAACACAGAGAGAGTGGTTTTTACATAGTCTGTACATCCCTATCAGGAGGGTAGTTTTTTGTTCATTTTTGAAACTAACTTTCTATTTCCTGAGTTAATATGTTTTTCTTTTTCTCACTTCCTCTGACATTCTGTGGAACATCACAAATTCCTGGTTTCCTGAGCAAACTTCCTGACTTTGACATTTTAGCTAAACCTTTGACCTCTAACTCAGCAGTCCCCAACCTTTTTGGCACCAGGGACCAGTCTTGTGGAAGACAATTTTTCCACGGACCGGGGGGGGATGGTTTCGCTGGTGGACCTCTGGCTGCTGGGACGCAAATGGCATCCACATAGCAGACGCCATTTGCATCCCTATTCTTTGCAGTAATCGGCTATGTAAAGATTTACGTAGCCTTATTACTTGAAGAACAGGGACACAAAAAGACTATGATGCAAGTCTCTTGGGCTGCAATCCCATACCCACTTACCTGGGAGGAAACCCTACAGAAAGCTGTGCAACTTACTTCTGGGTAGATATGTACAGGATTGTACAGTCACTAAGCTACAGCATTTCTAACACCAGAAATAAAAGTCTAACATCCACAGCAACTACTGGCCATGTCCCAGAACCTGCTTGATTAAATAATTATGAATCAGTATTATAAAAGCTTTCCAGGGCTGACCTTTGACATTAATATAAAATAATAATTGACATTAATAATATAAAGTTATTATTATTGCCCACAAATACATCCCACTGTGATCAATGCGGCTTAACTCCCCAGCATGTTTAGGATTGCATATTACTATTATGGAATTACTTTAACTTTTGTCATCATCAATAACACCAAAGGTTGAGTCTGCTATGTTTTTATGAACCTGGCTTGTTATCATTCCTTTAAACGAGGAGGCCCCAGGCGCAGCCGTCAGCCGTGGCACAAACAGAGAAGCCCAGCAGCAGCGGCGGCTTTCCCAGGCTGGCTGCGTGCTGCCCCATGAACAGCCTCCTAAGGAAGAGGCATGCCGCTCCGTCCCTTTCATTCATACTTGCATTCATGCACACGCAGGGGCCGCCTTCGGTGGGAAGGCTTTTCAGCCCTGCTTCTCGCCAGCCCAGCCCCGCCCTGAAGGACTCACTGAAGGAAAGCCTGTAGTCCAGGCTGTTGGAGCAGCCACGCTCTTCTACGCTGTAGCCAACCATGGTGCCTGCTCCAACCTAGGGTTGGTGGAGAATTTCTCCCCAAAACTTTGGGGGGCCGAGCGCCAACAAGTTTCGGGAAGAAATCCTCCGCACCCCCCCTGCCCCCCGCACCCCGCCCGGGACGGGACTTACCTTCGCCAAATGTCCCTCCCGGCGATGGGTCCGGCCGGCGGTTCGGCGGGTGTTCGAGCGGGGCGGGAGTGGCAGCCGGTCTTTCGACCGGCTGCCGCCGCCGCCATTACAATAAAAGAAAAAAAATAAACGCCCCCTGATAGGCTACGTGATGATTAACGTAGCCTATCACGGCTAGATTTGCAAAGTCAGCCGTGATAGGCTACATCAATCATCACGTAGCCTATCACGGGTGACTTTAAAAAAAAAAAAAGTGTGTACGGATAATGGCGGCCCCCATAGGGAGCCGCCATTCGCGTTCCTTATTTGGTCGCTGTAGTCTACGTAAAGATTTACATAGACTACGGCGAAAATAAGGGCAACACTACTAAATAAGGAACGCGAATGGCGGCTCCCTATGGGGGCCGCTATTAGCGTATGCGCCTTTTTTTTTTTTAAAGTCACCCGTGATAGGCTACGTGACGCTTGACGTAGCCTATCACGGCTGACTTTGCAGATCTAGCCATGATAGGCTACATGAATCGTCACGTAGCCTATCAGGGGGCGTTTTGTTTTGTTTTTAACTTTCGCGTTCGCGGCCGGGCGAGGCGGGAAGCCTCCCCCCCTGGCCTGAACTTCGCGGGGGAAGCAGCGAAGCGCCTCCCCCCACCGTGAACGTCCTTCGAGGACAGGTAAGGGATTTTCGTCCACCCCTACTCCAACCTGGCTCAGTGAAAGCGTGGGGCCGTGACAGCAGAGAGAGGAGACACGCCCTGGGTGGTGCCACCCCATGCCGGCCGCTTATTAGCTGGGGCCACACCCTCCTCTCTGCCCATCACTGCACTGCGCAGGCAGACAGCACCCTCCTGCTTTGTTTCATCAGCCACATGCCACACTGGGTACAGGCTACAGCACTGCGCAAACTTGGCAATCCTAATCCATTTTGAACAATCCTAATCCATTTCGCACACCCCTACTGTGGCCCAGTTGTTAAAAGCCAGAGACCAGTACCAGTCCGCAGCCTGGGGGTCTAACTTATTAACCTTTTGGCTGAAACTGATTGGCGCGCGCACACACACACACACACACACACAGATTGAACCCCATAGTATCCTAAAACCAAACTCATCCTCATAATATCCTAAAGAACATACATAGTCTCTCAAATTCATTGGTGGATGCCTCTCCCTTGAAAGATTTTTGTAGCTAGCTCGTGCTACGTTTTCTTCTCTATCACTTGTTTTCTTTGGACTGTTGTAAGTCTTTATTTACTCCTCTTCCAACATTGAAAGCATTCCTAAATTCTTGAACTGAGGAAATCTTATTTCCTTAACGAGTAGGACCTTGTCGACGTCACTACATCCAAGATTCCAAATGCAGAAAAATATTTTGTCCAATATGTCAAATCCACATCTGTTTTACAATCTTTACTTCAAGGCAGAGTAATAATGAAATGGACAGCTTTTTCTCCCATGTCTGCAGGAAGTCCACAGAAGCTCCTTCACCATAGAGGTGAAACTAACAAAGTTTTTCAAAGCCCTTGTTTTCCTTCTATAGGGAAGGGCTTTTCAATTTCACCTCTACACTGAAGGAGCTTCTTTGGACTTGCTGCAGTGGGGTGTGTGTGTGTGTGAAGGTTGTCAGTTTTACCACTTTGCACACAATTCTCCAAGCTTAAACAGGATGTTCTGCATTATCTGGCCCCTTCTGCAAAAATACACAGAGAACAAGTCTGCACCCCCCACAACCTCTACCAGAAGTCAGAAGAAGCCCCTTAATTCAAAGTGCTGGTCCTGCCCTTTAAAGCTCTAAATGGCTTGGGACCAGAAGATCTTAAGAATTGCCTGCACCCATATGAATCTGTCCAACCATTAAAAACATCATCTAGTGAGGTACTGCTCCATGACCCCATGAACGTAATGGCAGGCAGGCATGAACATGGGAGCTTTTCTGTGGTGCCACCAAGAAAATGGAATGACCTGCCAAAGGAAGTCCATTTGTCCTCATCATTGCTTTCAGCAAGTGATGAGCAGCAAAGACCTACATCTATCAGTGGGCTTTTATTTATTTATTTATTACATTTATATCCCACCTTTCTTCCATCATGGAACTCAAGGTGGTTACATGTGGTTCCCAGGTGGTCTCCCCTCTAAGCACCAACCAGACCCAAACCTGCTTAGCTTCAGCAAGGTGGCTGCCTCAGGTGCCTTCAGACTATGCCTGGGACCAGGGCATAAGTGTTGCCTTATTAGGTGTTGCCTTTCAAAGCATTTCTCCGACTGCTTCCATTTTGATATTGACCCTTATGTTGTCTTAGCTTAATTGAATGGCTTTTTATAATGTTATTTTAATACACATTTTTATATTTTTCTATATTATAGTTTGCAATGTTGGATTTTTTTTAATAGAAAGGCAGGATAAAAATGTCATAAATAAAGAAATAAATGTATGTAGAGGTGAAACTGATAAAGGTTCTGACAAGGCAGTTGTTGCTCCTGTATCCACAGGCAGGATGAAATATAGGGTGACTGTACTTCCCCAAAACAGATTCATTTTCTTCCTACTCAGTTCTTAGCTTGTTTGATTTTCCTGGAGCTTTGCCAGGTTTGTCACCTTTTGCTTCAGTATGAAACACTTTAGCAAAATGATCTCTCTCTCTCTCTCTCTCTCACACACACACACACACACACACACACACAGACAGCAGGGTTGTGGTTGTTTTCCCTTTGTAGGACATGAATTTTTATGGGGATAGCTCTCATCACAGAAGAAGCAGAAACTTCTCTTGCTCACTGATTCAGCTTTTAGTCTTAACCTGGCTTCAGGATTTTCTTCTGTGGCATATGCCCTGGTTCAGAGGTTCTCTCAAAATATATTCAGTACATAGGCAACCCCAGGCTACTGGTCTGCTTAATAAATTCAGATTCCTCACAAAACCAGATGTCATCTAGAGTAAGATTAAATTCTTTAGTCTGGATATAGGTCATACAGAATTTTTATTTCCAGAAATCATTCTCTCAGACAAGATCTGTCTTTTGTTTCTTTACTATAACATTCTTAGCATAACAATACTAAATACAAAGTTCATATTGCATAGATTTAAACAGCTGATATATTCAACATAATTTTAAGTCAAGGTTTAAGTACAGCAATAACAACTGTTAACATCAATGATAGTCAATATCAGGCTTACCACGCTGATTTTACAAGCAACACGTTGGGGCTGGCTCATCCAAAGGATGAGTGTTACATGTTCAAAGTCTCCTTTATATACTTTTTGGATGCTATAAAATATATTTAGTTTGTTCTTATTACCTTAGCACACAATCCTATGGCTGCTAGATACTGTCTACATGGCTATAAGATTTTTCAATTTCTGCTGGGAACCAAGCTTTCCATCCCGCCCCCTTGTAGGTGGTGTGGATTGTCCCCAGCCCTGCATTCATAAGAGCAGCATGGAGTGAGTGAAAAGAGGGTCTTCCTGGGGGCAGGGAGGGGACACACTGTTATGATGCTTCCTACGCACCATTCAGCTTTGCCCCTGCCCTGACATGCCCTGCTAGACAGCCAAAATTGTCCATCTAGCTGCAAAAGCAGGACAGCTGGAGTGTGGAGGAGTGTGGAGTCTGTGCTCCACCCACCCTGCATTGGATAGTCTGCCGCCTCCAAGTTTGGAGGTGGCCGACTATCGCCACAGGATTGAGCCTTTAGTTTATGTTCCATTAAGCAACAGTCAGAAGGATACATTCCTATTTTAAATCAACTTACGTTTCAATAATAAAGTTGAATTTCAAACTTCTTATCAAGAAAATGATGGTAACAGCATACATATAAAACCATTCCAGAATTCCATGACATCTTACAGGTGTGTTAGTGATACAAGAATTATTTTTTTTTACTCCATCCTGTCATGTATGTGTTCTTAAAATGTATCTCTTGTATTGATGAACTGAGAAGATCTCTCTTGTTATCTTATCTGATCACATATATAACTTAATTGATTTTATGGTTCATCTAATTGTTTTTATGATTCTGAGAGGGCAGTGTCACTATAAACCTAACATGGGCATTCACCCCACAGTGCCCCAACTACAAAATTTCACAATTGTTATCTAGATCTCTTTCTTATCAGTAAAGAGTACCAATGAGACAATAATCAATTACTAATTGTCTGGCACTTCTGTTTCCCATGTGGGAAGCCTCAAATATAAAACAAGTGTAATTGCTCTTGTACAAAGATGCCAAGCTGCATGGCATTGGCTAATGGAATTCCATATTTTAATCCAGAATTCTCTTGGAGGAATTTAGCTACTGAATGTCCTGATTTTACAGTGGGAGCAAGGTGACACCAATATTGATTGATTGATTGATTGATTGATTGATTACATTTCTATCCCACCTTCTTTCCTCCTTAAAGAACCCAAGGTGGCATACATAGTCCTCCTCCATTTGATTTTATTCTCACAACATTTTATCCTGTGAGGCGGGTTGGGCTGAGAGTCTGTGACTGGCCCGAAGTCACCCAGTGAGCTTCATGGCTGAGTGGGGACTAGAACCCGGATCTCCTGGCTCCCAGTCCAGCCCTCTAGCCACTACACCACACTGGCTGAGTATGATAGATGTGCCTTATTTGCCATACTCCCACACCCTGGAATGAACACAGGAACACAGGATACAATAACATAGGGTTTAAGGGACACAATGTTTACTAGAGGTGTACAAAACCCCGCTTACCTGGCTTTGCCGGGTTCTGCACGTGGGGGGAGGTGGTCCGTTCCTTCCCCACCCCTCAGAATCCTGCCTGGCCAGCTCCGCTCCGCAGACAGGCCACGGAGCCGCCGGCCGGGCCAACCCACAGCGCGGCCTCCAGCAGCTGCTGGGCTGCTGCAGACGCAAATGGTGTCCTGCGTAGGGGTTGGCCCATAAAAATATTTATGTAGCCTATCATGGCTAAAGCAGGGATAGAAATGGCATCCCCTATGCCATTTATGTTCCCGCTTTAGCCATGATAGGCTACGTAAATATTTACGTAGCCTATCACGGCTAAAGCGGGAATGCAAATGGCTACGTGTAGCAGCCATATCAGGAGTCAGACTAAGTAGCCTCATGCAGTCTCATGCTTCATGTTCTTGCTGAGCTCTTTCTCCCTTGAATATATTGTTGTAAGCTGACGAGACACAGGAATTCCTTATCTTGTCAAAGGTCATACAATTGTATATCTTGTTCTCTGCTGTTCTCTTCTGTTCTCTCCTTATCATGGCTACCCTATAACCCAGTTCTTGTATTATAAACAATGGTGCTAGGAGGAAGAAATGTTGAGGACTGCAACCCCACGCGGGAGGGGGAGGAGGAGCCATTTCATATGTGTCACAATGTCTATAAAAACAATGTGCTGATGTATTTTGGGGCTTCTGGCTCTTTGGAAATGATTCCAGCCTTAAGCCTGCACGTTAAATAAAGAATCTCTTTTTCCTTCACTCCGTGGTCTCTCTGACTCTGGGTTCTATGTAAATATATACATAGGCTATCATGGGCTGGCGTAGGGACGCAAGTGGCGGCCGCTACGACGGCTGCCATTTGCGGCTGCAGCAGCCCGGCAGTGGCCAGAGCCGCCACTGCTGCCGGAGCTGAAGCCGGAGGTAGGTAGGCTCCATTTCGCGGGGCTTTCGCAGGGTGGTGGGATGGGGGGCTCCTTTCCATCATGGATTATGAAGGGCCAAATTCACTGGAATTTGCCCCCCCTGGAATCTGTGGCAGAATTCTCTAACATCCCTAATGTTTACTAAAAGATAAGCCTAGCTTAACATTTATCCCTGCCTGCACTAGACCTACCAGTTGTGACCAATCCATGAATGCAATGCCAGTCAAGCCAAATTCGAACAATTTGCATCGTTATGCAAATTCTGTCTGCAGTGTGGAGTAGGTGAAAAAAGTTCCCCCTCAACAGCAGTTGGCAAAAGAAAAAGAAGAAAAACCCACTGTGTCAATGGTGGGTGACTGGCTAATCCCATGCTGCCAAGTCAAGGGATAAGTAGCTGCTCAGCTCACCGAAGAAAAAGTCTAAGGTGGTAGCAGTACACCCTTCTAAAGGTAAGCTGTACCTCCTCCTCATTGGCCATGCTGCCATGTCTTTGGGCAGCTTGCCGTTCCTCCTGCTCCTGCATCTGTTCCAGAAGAGCAGGTGGGGCAAATCTGTCCCCAGCATAATGCCAACTGAGTACCATTGCTTGTTTTTACTTTCTGAGTCTATGCCTTATTGATCTTTTCTCCTAGGCAGTGATGAGGCTTTTCCATACTGGTCACTTGCATTTCTACCATTCCGATAGAGCATGCAAGAGATTTCACAGTTCTGTTAGGGAAATATTCCAATTGCAGAACCTTCCCTTTCTCCGTCAGCTTAAACTGTAACACTGTATGATCTCTACCTTAATTCCCATTGGGTTGGATTGCAAAAGAAGAGGCAATTATCGATCAGGACTTTCAAGCACAACAGTCATTTATTGCTACATACATAGCATTTCTGGAATAAAACTCTGTGTGTTTTAAAACTCTAGAGCTGTTATATTGTTTAACTACTAGGTGGTGTGAATGGGAGATTTTGTCCAATACAAATAGCAGGTGCAACATGAAGGGGTGGGGGGGGAGGCTGATCTGGACCAGGACTGCAGTGGGGGCAAAGGGTTCCTTTCCATCAGGCTCCCATTCAAGATTGGGTCCCCAGACCTGCTATTTCCTTTTTTAAAGCTGATGGTTAATTGCACAAACAGTGTCTTGTCTAGTTTGAACTGAATTGAATTTGTTTTTTAATTGTGGAAATGTTCACTTTAAGTTTCATTTCAAAATTAAGGGTGCAGTCCTATGAGGTAGATGCCAATAGGATGGGGGGCTCTGCTTTTGGAGGCCTTCATCCATCCTAAGGCCTGCCGGCAAGAGCCCAGCCTAACAGGGAGGAATGGCAGAGGCTTTTTAGAGGGCGTTTTTAGCTTCTCTGTCCTCCAAAAATGCGTTTTACATTAGACAGGCCTCTGAGCATATTTGACTCACTCAGCTTGCTGGATCCACAGCCTCTCCCTTGCCTGCCCAGCAGCCCACCCCCAACACTCCCATTTCTTCCCTTCCTGAGGTCGCAGCACTGACCTTGAAAGAGGAAGTGGCCATGGAGCTTTCCACAATGGTTGGGAGATGCTGGAGGAGATGGACAATCAGATCTCCTTTCTACAGTCATAGCTGTCTCTGGCCTTGGAGGAAGAGATCTGCAGTATCCTATGTAGGCACGTGGGAATCAGCAAAACTAGAGCTCTCCAAAGTTCTCAGAATTTCATCTCAAAGTTTGTTCTGACTCGAGTCCATATAACAATGTGAGCTTCATTTTTTTTTCCTTTTTGCATGAAAATCCACGCATATTTTGTGCGTATTTTTCCCAATGTACGCATCAACTGTGGACATCTTTGAAACATACATGTTCTTCTCCCATAGATTAAAGTGTATTTGTGAACATTTTTCAAAAGTACATTTTTTTCATGAACATTTTTCAAATGTATGCGTACTGTTGAACACATTGTGGGGGGTGCGAATCACATTGCAAGCTTAGAAATGTACGGACCTCAATCACAGGTCATGTCTGAGTCTGTATTTGATCCAGAAGGTGCAAACTGTGTAAATCCTGATAAAAAATGAACTGAAACTAATTTTGCCTACATCTCTAACCCTATGGCCCTTCAGATGCTGTCTGGGGGACATGTGATGGCTTTCTAAAGGAACCAGGTTTTTGGTTGTTGTTGCTTTTGTAAGTCAAAGATTTCTAGGATTTTTTATAGAGCAAAAGACAGTATGCTCTTATATTCTCTGCAAAGTTTCTCATTGCATTTTTCACCAGCTTTGTCATTAACATAAACCCAGAACATATTGCTGATTAAAACACAGGGCTCCCTCACTATGGCAAATCCAATACAGGTCAAAATATTTCTTGGTGTTTGATCACATCTTAGAAATGTGTTTCAAATAACAGCTAAATCCCACTTCACATGATTTATTTGATAAAAATCAGTGTGTGTGTGTGTGTATGTGTGTATATATATATCTATATCACATACACATGTACATGCACTTCTGTTCTACTTATTTTATGTTTTGAACAGGAAGCCAAAATCATCTAGAGAGTTTCATCGCTAAGCAACAGATAATGTAAAATTCATGCCTAGAAAGGCAGGCGGGGGGGGGGGGGACAGACAGAGATCCTCTATTCAGTCATCTTTGCCAGTGCATGAGTGGGGAGCAGGGCCCTGTTGAGTAGCCATGCTCCTGCCATATATATTGAACCAACCTGGCCCAGGCAACCATGCAAACAGCACACTACTCAGAACAGCCCTACTCACATGTTGGAACAACACATTTATAGAATGCCTGAAGAAGAATGAGGAAGAAGAATCCCAACATCACTCACACCTAGTAGGGCAATGCAGAGGAAGTTTGTCATGCATAAAGTCCCTTCATAATCAATTGGATTTAAGTTAATCACAAGTAATTTATGACACACTTGATTTCAATGGGGCTTAAGCATGACTAACTTTGTCTGGGTTAGGACCAAACACCTAAAAACTGGACAGGCCCTGTATATAGTACCCAAGGTGCTCAAATGAATGGTTGCCAATACAACTCCAGACATTCTTGGCTGACATTGATTATCTGGATCTGTTTCAATCTGGTTTCAGACATGGATTTGGATTCAAAAACAGGCTTTTCCATCATGTCTGAAACTAGATTGAAATGGATTCATTCACATGGAGGGATACATCAGGAAAAGAACAAGAGGAGTGTGACCTGGCTAATTCTCCAAAAACCTTCAGTGACTTTTGATACCATCAGACATTGTATCCCTTGAGACCAGCTGTCAGTGATATGGATCGGAGGTACTCCAATCTGTATGACTATATCTAGAAGGTGGTTCAGGGGCACTATTGATCTGCCCCATGGCATTTATGCTATGGTGTACTACAGGTCTTCAGCCCTAGCCAGCATAGCCCATAGTGACAAATAATGAGAATTGCAGTCCAACAATATCTGGAAGGTCAAAAGTTGGCTACCCCTGCCCTAAAAGATCAAATCTGCAAACTTGTGGTTCTTTTAGGTCTGGACTTCTCTTTGGAGTGGCATGGAAGATGTTTGTCTTGTTGTCTCATTGCTCATCTCATGCCCAGTTTCTATTCAGGTTTATGATGGCTGCTTGTGCTGCAAAACGGGGAAATGGCACAAATCCATCAGTGATCAAATGTGAAATTTCCACACACTTCTGTAAATTTTCATGAATGCCCTAATTTGCACAAATTTCTTCTATAGACTAAAGCGGGGCTTTCAGTCTACAAGGGGAAATTTGTGCGAATTAGGAATTTTGCACAAAAATGAACTGGGAAAGTTGTGCAAATCGAACATGAGCACATGTCCAGCAATTTGTGAATGTTCTGGGTGGACATGTACTCATGATTGCACTTGCATTCTGGGCTTTGGACAGGGCATGCTTGCATGCTTTGTGAGCAAAAATAAAATTCTCATATATCCCTACTGCCAGTAGGCACAGACAATTATCTGGGGACACCTTGTTTTCTCCCTGACTCTTTCCAACAGGGGGCTTTGGAAACACAAGGGAAAGTGTCAATATGTCACCATAATACAAAGAATTGTGCTCTCTATGTGGCAATGAGTGATCTGAGTTGGAATATCAATAATGGAATTACATGTTTTTGCAATGAAAAAATATTCACAAAGCACTATAAAGCTCATGAAGACTTGTGCCTTCCATTTTTATTTAATCAGGAAGAGGATAAGAGAAAGACATTCACCACCAGGTTTATTGTATATAATTTTTCTTAATTAGGCCGTAAGCCTATGGGCAAAACAATGTTTGCATCTCTGTATCTAGTTTGTTTTAGGTGCTTGTAAAACAATATTATTATATTATTAGGGCACAATCCTATGGCCGCTAGACAGTAGCTAGATGGCCATAGGATTTTTTGGTTCTCGGGAACTGACCTCGAAGTCAGTGCTCCGAGGTTGGTTCCCAGAAAACCGCCTTCCTGCCCTCTCCCCCGCTGCCTCAGAGGTGGCACGGTTTGTCCCCAGCTCTGTGCTCAGAAGAGCAGTGCAGAGCAGGGGAAAAGGGGGTGTTCCTGGGGGCAGGTAGGGGCAGGGATGGCAGAAGCTTCGGTACAATGCTTCCTAGGTGCTGTCCAGCCTCCTCACCCCCACCCCCACTCCGAACCACTCTGGCTAGACATCCGAAATCAGCTATCTAGCCACAAATGTAGGGCAGCTGGAGCGTGGAGAAGATCCCCTCCATGCTCTGTCTGCCCTGCATTGGATAGTTGGTTGCCTCCAAGTTCGGACTGTCCCCCTTAACTACTATTACTTGGTGCATTTTTGTGTTTATCTAGTTGCCTAAAGAGGCTTTCTTTAACAAATCTGGATATCCCATCCTTTCAACAAACTACAAGTGCAAGACTGCCCCAGAAATCACAACTTCAGATGGCCTTCAGATGTTGCAAGTGATTACTGTCCAATTATAGCAGTGAAAAAATACATATACAGCTTGCCAGATTTCATTAGGCCTTTGTCCCAGGTAGCTCAAATTCATGATATTAACCATCTTCAGCTATATAGATGCATAAAATCTACATTTGGTATTTGTTTGTTTATCAATTTTATCTATCTGGCACTTCACCTTACCATTGTGGGGTAAGGCCCAATATAGGCTTTGCTGTACAGGGAGACAAGCCCTGTGGATGTTGATTCTGATAGCCCTGAAAACTCTGGTCCTATATTCACAGAAAGTTATAAATGTGCTCAAAGGAGAAGCACATCTGTACAATCTCAAGTCCACTTTGTCCCTCTTCATTTCATTTGTGGTCTTCTTTCTATTAACCGCTGCAGACGTCTGGGCAGAAGTTTGTTTCTGAAGCTTTAATAAGATGGCTGGTATTGTGTTGCAAACTTCAGTGACCCTGGGCCTGGGGATTAGATCTATTTATTTAGAAATGCTGCATAATCTTCTGGGTTCAGTGAGTAACCATGGTTTAGGATTTAAAATGTTTTTTTAAAAAACCCTGCTCTTTAGCTCTCATATTCCAGAAATTTAACATCTGCTTACTAGTGACATCTCATTTTTTAAAAAAGGATTCATTAGAATGAAAATGCAACTGTTTATTTTAGAAGCATGATGAGACTTAAGGTTGAGTTGGTGCTTCCATTGCTGAACCTGATTTCTTCCACCCACCCACCCACTTTTTCAGGGTTTAAATGTCTCTGCAGTTTCTGACCTCGATAGACTGAAATCTGATATTCCAGGGTATTAGGAGGGATGCAAGCTGTTGAACAAAAAGAAAGTTTGAAATCCATTAAGCTGTCTTAAGTCTTAGAGCTTCAACAAAACACAATTGGAACACAATTTCATGATTTTGTAAAACACACACACACAACAACAACAGTAAGCACTAATTTTAAGGCCAATGCACCACTAGATGGTTGTCTTTAGAGTGCAGCAAACCTTAGATGTTTCTTCTAGGAAGGCATCTAGCATGAGGCCGCTATTTCCATGCTCAAGTGCATATTAACTACTGAGCAGGTGCAGTGGTTCATTTTCATAATGTTCTTGGTTATGCAGCAAATATAGCATTGCAAATCTCATTACAAGGTAAAATAGATTCTTACAAATTCTGTTTTGACACTAGCTGCCATTCAAACAAATGGGGAAAAAATACCTCCACTTACATTAATGAGAGTTTTTTTAAAAAAAAATGGGGGCAGGGTGGGGGGAAGCATGCATGAGCATCATCCTACAATATAAAAATCTTGATTGGGATGAGAAGCAATAATTTTGAAAGGAACACTGAGTTAATGCCAGAGGTTGCACTTGACATTTTGAACTATTTTGCGTGTGTTCTGTATGTTCTAAAGACCATGTTCTACATAAGTGGAAAGAATTAGGTCTGTGCACCGCCTTGTTATGAAGTCCGAATAACGAGGTGAAGCGGGCTGTTTTGGAGCAAAAGCCTCATGATACGAGGCATTTCAGAGCACTACCAAGGCGCCTTGGGGCAATGCCCCCCCCCATGAAGCACCTCCTCCACCTCATATATTCGGAGCTCTACTAAATGCCTCAGCAGTCCAGACAGGATGTCTCCAAAATGTATCAAATTCTCAATGCTCACATGGAGGGGCAGGAGGAGGAGGAAGAGGAGGAAGGGAGAAGGCGAGCACAGGAGGAGGAGGGAGTGTGCTTTGGTGAATAGGAACCCTCAGCCAGAACTGATGCTACCAGTGTCCAGTCAGAGAGAGTGTTGGAAGAAGGGCGTATACACTTTAGCAAAAGGCTGCATTCAGTCACTGCACTAGCTGTGTCTTTGGGAGAGAGGGCTGGTGTGGGTAGATGATCGTTTGAGCGTGTGTGTGCATGCATTCCTAAGAGTTGTTCCTTCAATTTATTCGATTTTGATTGCCATTAGGCTTTCCTCAAAATTTAAATCAAAAGGGAACAGCCTGGTTGTACTGGGAGCATTCCCTTCTCTTGCTCCTTGATCATCCGTCCCCATTGGGATGGTGTCATCTGCAGCACCTCGTCCAGCCGCTTTCTCCTCTGTCTTTGTACCTCCAACTCTTTTTTTATTTGCATTTGATTAGATTCATCTCTTCTTTCCATATGTTTTCAAACTAACATAGCTTTTCCTTGCACGTTGCGGCTATTGCTCCCCCTCCCCCATCATTCCTGTGTTTGTGTGTTTATCTTGATTTTGGGCTCTGGAAAAGGCTGTGTTTGTCATGTAATGTTGAGCCTTACTTCTGCTTTCTCCATTCTATTTTACTGTCATTTTTGTCAGTCAACTGTGTCTCTTTTAGATTTTTACAAACCCAGTCTTCTTATTTAGAATTTTAAAAACAAACATTGACTTCTGGGCATGTTCCTCTCACCCCCTTTAAGTCATATTCAAACATTTAGTTTTTTTCTTTCTTTCTAAATCCTTAAAGAAAGACATATTATACCAGCCTGTGTGTGCAGTGTTTGTCCCCCAGCCCCCCGTGCTGAAGTGAACCATCTGTGTCTTTTCTGTGTTGATACTCTCAAAACAGAAATTAAGGAAGTTTTTTTTCTTATTATTATTAGGGCTTTATTTGGCTGTTATCTAGTCACCTGAGTTATCACTAGGGATGTCAGAGAATTCCACCATGGATCTTGGTGAGGCCGAATGCCAGTGCATTCGGCACCCCGAAATCTGTGGCGGAATGGCCTGCTGCCCCTGCCCCCCCGGAGATCCCCCCCGGGATGAGACTTACCTGGGGCAGATGTTCCGGGTGGCGGTGGCTCCGGCGGCGGCTTCGGCGGCAGCTGGTCTTCCAACTGGCTGCCGCCGCCATTTGCAGTCCGGACGTTGTTGTTGTTTTTTTTACAGAGACGTGATAGGCTATGTAAAGAATTACGTAGCCTATCACGGCTGGGTTAAAAAAAAAAGCGTACGCAAATGGTGGCGGCTAAGACCGCCACCATTTGCGTTCCTTATTTTTGGCCGTCTTAATCTACGAAAATATTTACGTAGACTATTACGGCGAAAATAAAGTGGAACACAAATAGCGTAGTGGGCACTATTTATGTTCCCCTTTATTTTCGCTGTCATAGTCTACGTAAATATTTACTAAGACTAAGATGGCCAAAAATAAGGAACGCAAATGGCGGCGGCCATAGCCACCGCCATTTGTGCACGCGTTTTTTGTGGGTTTTTTTACCCAGAGCCCTCCGCGGCCAGAAATCCGGCTGCAGACGGCCCTGGCCTGGGCCTGGCTGGCTGCTCCATGGAGCCGCCGCGGAGCACAGCCAGCCGTCAAGGATTCCGGGGGGGAGGACCGGATCGCCTCCCCCCCCATCGAGGATTCCGGGGGGAGGGACGGAATGCCTCCCCTCGCCACCATGAACAGAATCCACAAAAAGGTAAGTGACTTTCGTACATCCCTAGTCTGCGTCCGTGTATCTGTGCATGCTAGGTTGTAGTTCCACCAACACTATACATTCCAATTTCAAGGCAGCGTTGAAAAAGCATGAGACACATAGTATTTATATTAATTACCTTTTTATTCCAATAACACTCCACTGTGTGGCAAAGTAATTCAGTCCAATATGAGGCATCTTTGGGGTGTTGGCACAGGCAGAGGTCTGGAGACGTTACAGCTCTTAGCTTTGGGAGTTTTCCTGGAAAAAAAATCAGATTTCACCTGCGCCTTGCACACAAGCCAGTGGGTCAAGTGCCTGGAATTTGGCAAGTGGGATGCCCTCGAGGGAGGCTGAGAAGGGACTAGGTGTCACGCACATCCGTGGAAACAGGGAGAAGTTACAGCTCTGTGCTTTCTGAGTTCCTTTGGAAAACCTCAGATTTCACCAGCGGCATGCACAAAAGCCAGTGGTCCAAAGTGCCTGAACTCTGGTGGGCGGGATGCCCTTGAGGGGTGCTGGGAGGGGCCCAGGTGTCATGCACATACATGGAAATAGGGAGAAATTACTGCTCTTGGCTTTGGGAGTTTTCCTTGAAAAAGTCAAATTTCACCTGCGCCTAGCACAAGCTAGCGGGCCAAAATGCCTGGAATTTGGCAAGTGCGATGCCCTGGATGGGGGCTGGGAGGGGCCAAGGTGCCACACACATGAGTGGAATCAGGGAGAAGTTACTGCTATTTGCTTGGAGAGTTTCTTTGGAAAACCTCAGATTTTAACTCCACCTAGCAAAAAAAAAACCACTGGACCAAAGTGTCTGAAATTTTTGCAGGTGGCCTCCTATCCAGGGGGGTGGAGAGGTTCCCAATTTTCAAGCCTATATCTTAAAAACTGGAAAAGTTATGACCATTTGTGTTTTTCCATGCAAGTCTATGGGAAAATGCCCAAACTGTGCGATCCAGATGTCTGAATCTCGCTTTGGATTGGGATCTGAGTCAGATCGGAGGAGGTCCAAATTAGTCTGAAGTAGATCAGGGTCACTTTGGATGATCCGAAGCTGCATTCAAAGTGGATTGGGGATCCGTACACAGCCCTAGAAAGAATACACATTGATAGGGGCAGCCGTGTTTGTTGTTCATGTGTCCGAGTCACTGTCATTCACATATAAAGCTTAATAAACCTTAATGTCAAAGGTAGTGTACAAGTAAAAGAAGCTGAACCTTCTCTAGCTTATCTCCCCATGATCCACCATCCCAGACATCTGTTGTTGTTGTTGTTGTTGTTGTTGTTATGTGAGCTGAGGGGACAAAGCATGCTGAGGAGAGGGTTAATCTCTCTTCACCTATGCACCCTTTCTGAGTAGGCAGGTAGAGAAGAATCTTTCCCCCTACTTTATATGTGGATGGGGAAGACATGTGAATAAACCAATATAACTCCCCTGCTTGAACTCATCTGGCCAAAATAGAGGTTAAGGGTGCAATCCTATGCAAGTTTACACAGAAAAAAACATCCTAACTCCCAGCATTCTGCAGCCAGCCATGCTGGCTGGGGAATGCTGGCAGTTGTAGGACTTTTTTTCTGTCTAAATATGCACAGGATTGCAGCCTAAGGGAGGAATCCTATGGGGGGAGACAGCCACCTCCAAACTCAGAGGTGACTGGCTATCCACTGCAAGTCTGCAAGGCAGGAGGAATGGTGGGGAGCGCACCTCCTCAATGCTCAACCCACCCCGCAGTCGCAGCTAGACAGCCGAATTCAGCTGTCTAACTGCGGGACCTTGGAGTATGGGGTGGGGAGGCTGTCACATAGGAAGTGTTGTACCGGCACTTCCAACCTCCCCGCCCTGCCCCCAGGAACACCCCATTTCCCCAATCCATGTTGCCTCCCCTGTAGCGGGGGAGGGGTAGAGGGCGGTTCTCCAGGAACTGACCATTTCCATGGCCATCTAGCCACTGTCTAGCAGCCATAGGATTGCGCCCTAAGTTAGCTTCCTCCTTAGTGTCCTTCAGAAGGCTAGTGAAGAAGATATTGTTTGGCCAAACTTTTGATAGTTAATGCCACTCTGTTTTTATCGTTAATCCCCAGTTTAAAAATGCATTTTAGATCACCATATTTGTATGTGTTTTAATCTTTGTACAGTGCCTCGAGCGCTCATTGAGTAGAGGGGTGATCCAGAAATAGTCTAGTTGTTTTTTGCTTTAATAATGTAATTATATTTTTAATCGCTTTCATTAAAGAAATTTCTAAGCAATACACAAAAGTGCAGTATAAGATCATAATCAAATACTGTATATCATTAATATATACAGAAGGTTCTATTACCTTCCTGGAAATGCTTGGTCATAAAAGTATGTTGTCAGAAGGTACCAAAACCCCAGAAAGGCTGGTGCCTGTCTTATTTGTAGTGGTAAGGAGTTCTACTTTTTGGTATTAAATAAAAATAAATAAATAAAAGTCATGGCGGCCAGACTCTTAAGGAAACAGGAAGCAGTCGGCAGTAGATCCAGTTACAGTAGCAAATGGGAAGAGCCTTCTTCTCAGGTGACTCCCATGAAGTAATTCCATCATGCAATTACAGGGTGGTGGAGCCACACCCTCGTGGCCACACCCCCAGTTCCTGGCCACACCCCTAGTGTTGGGGACACTGCCTGACCCTGCCTCTAGATGTTGATGCTGCTGATGCATAGGTTTCTTCACTGCAGATGACCGCGCTAATGTGGATGCCCAGGGGCAGGAGCAAGCAGCGTGCCCCCCATGCTGGGGGTGCAGTAATTGTGCAATGCCTTTTTCATGCAAGTAATGCATGAAGGAGGCAATGTTTGCCATTCAGAACTAAGCTAATCAGCAGTGTAGTTGTGCCACGCAACTTTGAAAGAGGAAATGTGTATGGCATGCTTTTCGAAACGTCCTGTTTAAAATGAAATCTATGTAAGTAACATTCCATGAATCAATGGTGTCAACGTCAGCAACTCAATGCACCTTAAAAAAAAGAGCAGAAAGATGATCTCAACCAATAGTTTAAATAACTAACTTTATCTTTATGCTGCAGCACAATATTGCTTTTTAATAGAATGTAATTTGTGTGGTCGGACATCAATTATTTGGCTTTATTACTCTGACTCTCATTCATCCATTGGGAGTTAATTATAAAGCTTTATTGCCTTTTGGAACAACCGTTCATCATAGTCATTTTATACAGCAATGAGGTTTAGCATTTTACTAGATAACACAAAACCCGTGCTGAAGATTACAGTGCCAGCTTTCACTTGTGGCTGATTTTGACTGTTCACATTAGGAACACAATGCTAACCTATTGTGATGCTGTGAACAGGTCACTAGGAGGAATTAAGTTGTCTGCTTGGTAGCCTAAAGAAGTGGATTCATTTATTATTCAAAGTACTCTGCAGAACATGGTTATTTAATTATCTGGAGGTTTTCCTGATATGAAGTCCATCATATTTTCTAGAATACATTCCCCAAAGATTGCCTGCACTTCAGAATGTACCAGCGGCTACCTTCCTGCATGAGAGTGACCCAGGAGTCATATTGCCAAGTGCATGAAAATTGAGAAAATAGGTGTCCTGGCAGTCATGAGTATCATCAGAATGCTCCTTGGTACTTATTTATTTATTTATTTATTTATTTCATTTCTATACCGGCCGCCCAGTAGCCGAAGCTCTCTGGGCAGTTCACAAAAATTAAAACCAAACAACACACAATAAAACAATTTAAAATATATAGAACATTAAAACCACAATATAACAATACAACCACAATAAAACCTAGCAGCAGTGCAAGAGTTTAAAATACAGATTTAAAACAGCAAAAATAAAAATTTAGGAAGCTAAAATGCTAAAATGCCTGGGAAAGTAAAAAGGTCTTCACCTGGCGCCGAAAGGAATACAATGTAGGCGCCAGGCGAACCTCACTACGGAGCTCATTCCAGAGCCGGGGTGCCACAGCAGAAAAAGCCCTCCTCCTAGTAGCCACCCGCCTCACTTCCTTTGGCAGGGGCTCACGGAGAAGGGCCGCTGATGATGATCTTAAGGTCTGGGCAGGCATATATTGGAGGAGGCGATCCTTCAGGTAACCTGGCCCCAAGCCGTTAAGGGCTTTGAATGTTAACACCAGCACTTTGAATCGGGCCCGGAAATGGACTGGCAGCCAGTGCAGCTGGAAAAGTACTGGCGTAATATGAGCTCGCAGGCCAGTCCCTCTTAACAATCTTGCTGCCCTATTTTGGACCAGCTGAAGTTTCCGGACCATTTTCAAAGGCAGCCCCACGTATAACGCATTGCAGTAATCCAGACGAGAAGTTATCAGAGCATGGATAACTATAGCTAGGCTATCTCTGTCCAGATAAGGGTGTAGTTGGTATACCAGCCTAAGCTGATAAAAAGTGCTCCGTGCCACTGAGTTCACCTGTGCCTCAAGTGACAGTTCTGGATCCAAGAGCACCCCCAAACTACAAACCTGATCCTTTAGGGGGAGTGCAACCCCCTCCAGAACAGGTTGAATATCACCTAGCCGGGCAGACGAACCACCCACTAACAGTACCTCCGTCTTGTCTGGATTGAGTTTCAGTTTATTAGC
Source organism: Heloderma suspectum (assembly GCF_057233095.1). Taxonomy (NCBI): domain Eukaryota; kingdom Metazoa; phylum Chordata; class Lepidosauria; order Squamata; family Helodermatidae; genus Heloderma; species Heloderma suspectum. Next base: position 196,529,440 of record NC_139458.1, read on the forward strand.
CCTCATCCAGTCCATTACTGTGCCCAGGCACTGATTCAGAACAGCCACTGCCTCACCTGGTTTTGATGAGAAAGAGAGGTAGAGCGGGGTGTCATCTGCATATTGATGGCACTTCAGCCCACACCTCCGGATAACCTCCCCCAGCGGTTTCATGTAGATGTTAAACAGCATGGGGGATAAAATAGAGCCCTGTGGAACCCCATGGCATAATTGCCATGGCACAGAGCAATAATCCCCCAGCACCACCTTCTGGAATCGGCCATCCAAGTAGGAGCAGAACCACTATAGTGCCCCCAACTCCTAACCCAGACAACCTATCCAGAAGGATACCATGGTTGATGGTATCGAAAGCCGCTGAGAGGTCCAGGAGAATCAATAGGGTCGCACTCCCCCCCATCCGTCTCCCGGCAGAGGTCATCCCACAGGTAGGGGTGGACGAAAGTCACTTACCTGTCCTCGAAGATTTCCTGCGGTGGGGGGGAGGCGATTCGTTGCTCCCCCCGCGAAGTTCAGGCCGGGGGGGGAGGCTTCCCGCCTCGCCCGGCCGAAATTCAGGCCAGGGGGGAGGCTTCCCGCCTTGCCCGGACAAAATTCAGGCCGGGGTGGGAGGCTTCCCGCCTCGCCCGGCCACGAACTAAACAGTTAAAAAAAAAAAACGCCCCTGTGATAGGCTACGTGACGATTAACGTAGCCTATCATGGCTAGATCTGCAAAGTCAGCCGTGATAGGCTACGTAAATCATCACGTAGCCTATCACGGGTGACTTTAAAAAAAAAAAAAGTGCGTACGCATATGGCGGCCCCCATAGGGAGCCGCCTTTCGCGTTCCTTATTTGGTCGCTGTAGTCTACGTAAATCTTTATGTAGACTATGGCGAAAATAAGGGCAACGCAAATAGCAAATAGCCCCTATGCGGGCCGCCATTAGCCGTACACGCTTTTTTTTTTAATTTAAAGTTACCCGTGATAGGCTACGTGACGATTTACGTAGCCTATCACGGCTGACATTGCAGATCTAGCCATGATAGGCTAAGTTAATCGTCACGTAGCCTATCACGGGGGTGGTGTTTTTTTTAATTTTATTGGAATGGCGGCGGCGGCAGCCGGTCGAAAGATAGGCTGCCGCCCCCGCCCCTGACGAAGCCCCGACGAACCGCCGCCGGGACCCGCCGCCGGGACCCGCCGCCGGGAGGGACATTCGGGAAAGGTAAGTCCCGTCCCGGAGGGGTGCGGGGGGTGGGGGTGTGTGGAGAATTTCTCCCCGAAACTTCTTCGGGGGGCCGAACACGTTGGCACTCGACCCCCCGAAGTTTCGGGGAGAAATTCTCCGCCAACCCTAGTTTTCCTCCACCTGCGTTCTAGCCGTCTCCCCTCTTGCTTCATTGCCCTCAGCTCAGGTGTATACCAAGGAGCTGGCTGGGCTCTGCTCAGAGGGAGAGGGCGCTTGGGCGTGATCGTGTCAACCGCCCGAGTCATCTCTGCATTCCACAGAGCGACCTGGGCTTCGACAAGAGCACCAGCCATACCAGCAGGAAAATCCCCCAGAGCCCTCTGGAATCCATCGGAATCCATTAATCTCCAGGGGCGGACCATTTTAATAGGTACTGCCAAAGATTCCAAAGCAGTGTGCCTGTGTTTGTGGTCACACATGCACATATCTGAGGTTGTGATTGTTTTTGTAAGTCGATGCTGCAAGGTAAAGAAGAGCTGTCATGAAATAGTCCTCCCAAAATAACCAAATCATTCACAGGTTTGGGTAGGGTGGGTGAACGGGGATATTTTTAAAGAGGTTTGTGGAGAAGGCTTACAAGTAGCAGGCTTATGGTTAGAGCAAGGTGTGTGTGTGTGTGTGTGTGTGTGTGTGTGTGTTTTAAAGAAAGATCAATATTTGGGGGCTGTCACTAAGGTGGCGATGGAGCAAACCTCCTTAAGGTGGCTACCAGCCACCATATTTTTCCCCTAATGCCCTAGATGTGGTGTAATTCTGGAGCATTCTTAGGAAAAAGTGCTGGCCTTCAGTTCAGGGGTTTAGTGGTGGCACTCCCCACCCAAATGTTTTGGAACAATGATACTTCTGGGGCATTTTGGAAAAAACAAACAAACTAAAATGCCATCTAGAAGGAGCTCTGATGCTCTTGCCACCTCATAAGCAGCAGGAGCTTTTTCCTCACCAGGAACAGCATGCACAACATCATTGTACCATAGGGGATTCTGGGATTTGTATTCCTAGGTCAGTCCCCAGTATGAGAAGTATTATACCATAGCTTCCTTTTCTGCCTCCCTTCCCCCTGCCCAAAGGCAAGTTCATGGAGAACCTTGGAGCAGGGTAAGGTGGAAGCAGCAGAGCAGACATTTTCCAAGTGTCCTTGAAGACTTTCGCATACAATTCCAGCTCAACTCCTTTCATGGCAAGTTCAAAGATGCTCATCAGTCCTTACTAATGCTGTGCCAAATCCTGCCCCCTATTTTCGGGAACTTTTTTCTCTCCCTGCAAAAGAGGTGTTGTTTTTTCTGCCTCTTTCACAGGGAAGGGGAGAATTTTGGAGAATTTTCTCCTTGGGGAGGGGGACAGTGTTTTCACATACCTTTATTGAGATGAAGGCAATTCTTGAGGGGTCTTCTTTCTATTTTTTATTTCTTTAAACACCCCCTGCACTTTCAGGAGCTGAGGCCTCTTCTCCAGCTAGGAGTTCTTCCTGAATGCCTATTGGAGAAGGTGAGGTCACATGGTATCCTGGGAGTTCAGAAAGAACTTCTGGGCTGGAGAAGAGGCCTGGGCTCATGGAAGTGCAGGGGGTGTTTAAAAACAAACAAAGAAAGAAGACCCTTCAATAATTGCTTACATTTGAAAATGTATGTGGAAACCCTGTCACCCTCCCCAAGGAGAAAATTCTCTGAAATTCTCACCCCTCCCTAGGGATGTCAGAGAATTCCACCACAGATCTCGGTGAGGCCGAATGCCAGTGCATTCGGCCCCCCAAAATCCATGGTGGAACGAACCCCCCCACCCCACGAAAGGCATGTGAAATGGGACACCTACCTACTGTGTGGGCCATTCATTTCTTCATTATAGCTGTGATAGGCTATGTAAATACTTACGTAGCCTATCACGGCTAATGCAGGGACGCCATTTGCGCCCCTGCGGAAGCCATGATAGGCTGCATAAGTAATTACGTAGCCTATCATGGCAAAAAAAAAAAAAGGGAACGCAAATGGCGGCTGCTGTAGCTGCCACCATTTGTGTTCACTGTTTTTTTGTGGTTTTTTGCCATTATAGGCTACGTAAATATTTACGTAGCTTATCACAGCAAAATACAGGGATGCAAATGGCGGCTATGGCCGCCACCATTTGCATCCCTGTGCAGGCTGCCCAGAGGCCGGATGTCCAGCTGCAGGTGGCCCCGGCTGGCGGCTCCGTGGAATCACCGTGGAGTGGAGCCAGCCGGAGAGAATTTCGGGGGGAGGGACGGAGCGCCTCCCCCCCACCGCGAATGTCACCCTTCGAAAAGGTAAGTGACTTTCGTACATCCCTACCCCTCCCAGCCTCTTGTTCCAGAGTTTTCATCTCCCTGCCCCCCACCCCCCATGAAATGCCAAAAATGGAAGAGTCAAATTTTTTAGCACAGCAGTAGTCCCTACTGATATGACAAATTTCCTTAGTTTTCTGAAAAACAGAATTTTTAGGCTTTTGAATGACAGAATGCTGGACAAAGCACCCATCTTAGAGCTGCTGAGGCTCTACATTATTTGTGCAACTGAACCTTGTATGTAAGGCCTATTCTTCACCTTCCCAGGATACAATGTTTACTTGCACTTTGAAAAAGAGAGCAGAGGAAAATTCTGGGCTCTCCCAACGTGACTTCACTCAATGTGCTCTTTGCTGAAAAACTGTGTGTGGACAAAGGGAGGCAGGCCTTCTTGAAAAACCCTTTCAAAAGTATCTCACAAGGACATGGTTCCCTTACATGCTTTTGAAAGCAGCCTACTGTATACAAGGTGTGGGATCTGCTTCTAGTAAAAAGTTTCTACATACATAAGAAGCCTGAAAGTTTTTGAACAGGTCCTAGTTCCCATAGCTTAGAGTTACCCACACGAACTTTGTGAAGCGCAACCTGTTGGCCAGTAAATTATTAATGTCAGTAAGTTTCACTGTCTCTCTATTTTATCCAAGCTACAGCTGTATAATTTCCTTATATGTGAGCAAGCTTGGTATAGTTTTGTCCCTTCTGTTCACAGTGAGAAAAGGACAAACTTTTTTTTAAAAAAAATCATGCTGTGGCCTGTGGGACCCATCTGGAGATGGAGAGCCTGATCTTTCTCTGGTATCAGTCAGCTTAGGTCCAATGTTTTCTGTGTAAACACACAGCTGAGGATTTGGTCCTTCAAGTGCTCAGAGCAGAGGGCCCAACTGTTCGGGTGGAATCTAAAGGGGATTTCTTACCATGAGATTAACTCACTATGATCTTGTTCTGAATGTGCATGTCTGTGTTGTGAAGCATAGGCAGCACTGCATCAGGCTTCAGGGAGCATGCTGTTCTGCAAAAACATGCATTTGCAATAGGATAGCACCAAGCACTACAAAGCAAACACATTATGGCCGAGAACTTGGCACAAAGGGAAGTCAGCAAATGGTGGAACTGAAGAGTGTCTATGGCAGCCTTCCCTAACCTGGTGCCCTCCAGATGTTTTGGATTGCAACACCCAGAATTCCTGACCATTTCCCATGCTGCGTGGATCTGATGGGAATTGAAACCCCAAACATCTGAAAAGCACCAGGCTGGGTAAGACTGTCAGTTGACTCTTTGTCCTGCAGATGTATTTTGACAGCAAGGCTGCCAGATGCTCTTGTTTTGAGGACAGATCCCAAATGGTACAGCTCTATTATGTTCTTGTAATATGATAGAGGTGGGTCTTCTTAAGAAGACAGGTGTGTGTGTGTTGGGGTGGAGGGTATGAATATCTCCATGAAACTTCCGCCCAGATTCTGCATTCAAGCTTACATGATTTCAGCTGTGGAGCGCGTTGAATTAGAGTAAGGTTTAAATTCCCATGTTATTACAAGTTATTCCAGCTTTAATTCCATGGTAACATGCAATTCTAATTCCTTACAATTTAATCAAAGATTAATTATCTCTGTAAGTACTTTACATCTATAAATAAGCACCAAAATGTAATCGTTAGTAGAGAGCCTGCCATTTTCTAAAGAATTGGGAACCACTTACATTCCAGCCACAGAATGCCAGCCCAGATATGAAGGTCTTGGTGCCCTTTTGAAAGATGAACAGGGTTGGATCTTGGCAAATAGCAATGAGAATGAAGTTTCATTGTTGTGAAGCAGCCATCAACTCAAATAGTCCACTCACCCTCTTTTTCTTAGGCCCTCACTGTATGGCCCTGATACATCAGCAGTTTAAAGATCTCTGCGTTGGATTAAATCTATCTTGCATGGGTTAACAACAACAACAACAACAACAACAAACAAAAGCAAAATAAAACACAAAATAAAAATAAAATAAAATGCAAACAGAAACAGAAAAGAAATATGGTTGGAGGAGTCCAGCTAATGATTCTGTTTTCCTCCCAGATCCACTGTTCTTATACTCCTGCCCTGAAACAGCTGCTCCATCAGGGATTTTGTTATCATGTCTTGATATTCCCCTGTTAGCTGAAGGAATGTAGAAGGCTATGGTCTTAGGCTGTAGGGCTTTTGTGGCTTTTGTGGCTTGTGATTGCTTTTGTTTATTTTTCAGAATTAAAAAAGAGCTATCGTGAAACAAAACCAGGCACGACTATGTACACCATGGACCATCATCGTCCTTGCCACACTACCTTACAACTATTCTCTGCCTTTACACAGAACTCACTTCAGGGTAAGTATGGAAAAGAAATTCATTGGGTTCATAAATGTATAGGAACTCACCCAATTCCCACCTCCCAGAAATGAACATGGACCTGACCATACTTGGCAATCAGAAACCCATTTACGAGCTTGCAAAAAATGCACAAAAATGTGTGCATTTGAAAAATGCACATACACATGTTTTAGTTAATGGGTGATAAATGCATACTTTTCAAACATGCATGCATAAAAATGCTTTCAGGGATATGTACACATTTCTGTGCAGGGGCCAGGGGGAGTGGAATCACAATTAGGGGTGGACGAAAGTCACTTACCTTTTCTCGCAGCTTGTTCGCGGTGGGGGGAGCGCTTCGCTGCTCCCCCCGCGAAGTTCAGGCAAGGGGGGGAGGCTTCCCGCCTCGCCCGGCCGAAATTCAGGCCGGGGGGGAGGCTTCCCGCCTCGCCCGGCCGAAATTCAGGCCGGGGAGGAGGCTTCCCGCCTCGCCCGGCCGCGAACACGAAAGTAAAAAAAAAAAACAACGTCCCCTGATAGGCTACGTGATGATTCACCTAGCCTATCACGGCTAGATCTGGAAAGTCAGCCGTGATAGGCTACGTGAATCATCACGTAGCCTATCACGGGTGACTTTAAAAAAAAAAAAAGCGTGTACGCGAATGGCGGCCCCCATAGGGAGCCGCCATTCGCGTTCCTTATTTAGTTGCTGTAGTCTACGTAAATGTTTACGTAGACTACGGCGAAAATAAGGGCAACGCAAATAGCGTTGCCCTTATTTTCGCCGTAGTCTACGTAAACATTTACGTAGACTACAGCGACCAAATAAGGAACGCGAATGGCGGCTCCCTATGGGGGCCGCCATTAGCCGTACACAATTTTTTTTTTTAAAGTGACCCGTAATAGGCTACGTGACGATTCACGTAGCCTATCACGGCTGACTTTGCAAATCTAGCCATGATAGGCTACGTGAATCGTCACATAGCCTATCAGGGGACGGTTTTGTTTTTTTTTCTTTCATTGCAATGGCGGGGGCGGCAGCTGGTCGAAAGACCGGCTGCCGCTCCCGCCCCGCTCGAACACCGGACGAACCGCCAGCCGGACCCACCGCCGGGAGGGACATTCAGGGAAGGTAAGTCCCATCCCGGGGGGTGCGGGGTGCGGGGGGGTGCGGAGGATTTCTCCCCGAAACTTGTTCGGGGGGCCGAACACGTTGGCGCTCGGCCCCCCGAGGTTTCGGGGAGAAATTCTCCGCCATCCCTAATCACAATCTGAGTCAGAACAAGGTTTCAGGTGGAAATTGGAGAACCTCAGCAAGGTTAAGTTTTGCTGATTTACACATCCCTAATCTAGGAATCTACCATCCAGTAGGGATGAGTAAATCATCAGTCAATTTCAGTTTCTCTCAGTTTCTCATTTTTCAATTTTACAAGTTCATTTTGTCTCAAACTTTGACAATTTCAATTTCTCCAGTATTAAATTTGGTTAATAATCCCACATATTGAGAATTTATAAGAAACAAACACAAAACTTTGCATGAAAATTCATAAGCATTTTTTGTGCACATTTCTCCTAATACATGCATTTTAGGAGCATTTAAATTCTACTAATTTATGCACTTCGCTTAATATGCATATAAACACAAAGAGAGAATGAGAGACAGACAGACAGATATAAAGCATTTTTAAAAGTTATTTTCCCTGTTATATGCATTTTTGTACACATTTTTGATTGGATAACTCTATTGCAAAATTCAAAGAAGTATGAATTTCGAAGGTTAATAGTTTTAGTTGTCATCTCAGAAGCTAAGCAGGATCAGCCCTGGTTAGTATTTGGATGGGAGACCACCTGGGAATCAGGCTTTCTGCTAGGGATGGCTGAGAATTTCTCCCCGAAACTTCGGGGGGCCAAGCGCCAACGTGTTCGGCCCCCCGAACAAGTTTCGGGGAGAAATCCTCCAAACCCCCCCCCAGCCCCTGCACCCCCCCGGGACGGGACTTACCTTCACCGAATGTCCCTCCCGGTGGCTGGTCTGGCCGGCGGTTCGGTGGGTGTTCGAGTGGGGCGGGAGTGAAAGAAAAAAAAAAAACGCCCCCTGATAGGCTATGTGACGATTCACGTAGCCTATCACGGCTAGATTTGCAAAGTCAGCCATGATAGGCTACGTCAATCGTCACGTAGCCTATCACGGGTGACTTTAAAAAAAAAAAAAGCCCGTACGGATAATGGCGGCCCCCATAGGGAGCCGCCATTCCCATTCCTTATTTGGTCGCTGTAGTCTACGTAAATGTTTACGTAGACTATGGCAAAAATAAGGGCAACGCTATTTGTGTTGCCCTTATTTTCGCCGTAGTCTACGTAAACATTTACGTAGACTACAGCGACTAAATAAGGAACGCGAATGGCGGCTCCCTATGGGGGCCGCCATTAGCGTATGCACTTTTTTTTTTTTTTAAGTCACCCGTGATAGGCTACGTGACGATTGACGTAGCCTATCATGGCTGACTTTGAAGATCTAGCCGTGATAGGCTACGTGAATCGTCACGTAGCCTATCAGGGGGCGTTTTTGTTTTTTTAAAAACTTTCGCGTTCGCGGCCAGGCGAGGTGGGAAGCCTCCTCCCCGGCCTGAATTTCGGCCGGGGCGAGGCGGGAAGCCTCCCCCCCGGCCTGAATTTCGGCCGGGGCGAAGCGGGAAGCCTCCCCCCCCGGCCTGAATTTCACGGGGGGACCAGCGAAGCGCCTCCCCCCCACCGCGAACGTCCTTCGACGACAGGTAAGGGACTTTCGTCCACCCCTACTTTCTGCATTGAGCAGGGGGTTGGACTTGATGGTCATGTAGGCCCTTTCCAACCCTATGATTCTATGATTCTCATTAAAATGCAAACTGAATGAATGTACATGGATGTAGGTGATACTTCAGAAAGATTTCCTTCTGCTCTTGAAAAGAGTGAGGAAAGATACAGATCTATCCTTTCTCAAATATAAGTGGAAGATATTTATATATTTATAGTGGAAGAACTATTTACAAATAGTTCATTTTCAACTGCTCTTAAACTTAGGTAAAAAACTGAAAGATCGTCTCCCCCTATAGACCCATTAGACCACTACGATCTTCAGGGGAGGCCTTGCTGTCCTGGGCGTGTTCTGCAGAGTTCCATCTGGCAGGAACACAGCAATGGGCCTTCTCTGTGGTGGTGCCTTCACCTCTGGAACGACCTCCACTCTGCAATACTTCAGGCACCAACAATCACATGGTTTCAGTTATTAAAAACGTACTTGTTTATTCTGGCTTTTCACAACCATTAGCGTGTGTGTGTGTGTGTGTGTGTGTGTGAGAGTGTTTAAAAAATGCAACTACAACAATATCAAACAGAAACAATAACAACAAACAACAACAACAAAGGCAGGGCTACAAAAGAGAGAAAAGAAGACAGAAAAAACATGTGATAAACATGTCCATGCACAATAATCATTTACATCACCATTACTATAAAAGAAAAAGGGAAATAATAGGGATGTACGAAAGTCACTTACCTTGAATGAAATTTGATTCGTGGGGGGGGGAGGTGCTCCGTCCCTCCCCCTGAAATTCTGGTGGGGGGAGAGGCGCTCTGTCCCTCCCCCCTGAAATTCTGGCTGGGAGGGAGGTGCTCCGTCCCTCCCCCCTGAAATTCTGGCCGGGGGGGAGGCGCTCCATCCCTCCACCCCCAAATCCTGGCTGGCCAGCCGGGCCGCAAATGGCGGAGGCCATAGCTGCCGCCGTTTGCGTCCCTGTAGTCAGCCGTGATAAGCTACATAAATGTTTACGTAGCCTATCACGGCTGAGTAAAAAAACAAAAACAAAACCGTGCGTACGCAAATGGCGGCACCCATGGGCGCCGCCATTTGCGTTCCTTATTTTGGCACGTCTAGTCTACGTAAACATTTACATAGACTACAGCGAAAATAAGGGGAACGCAAATAGCGTAGACGCTATGCTATTTGCGTTCCCCTTATTTTCGCTGTAGTCTACATAAATGTTTACGTAGACTAGACGTGCCAAAATAAGGAACGCAAATGGCGGCGCCCATGGGCGCCGCCATTTGCATACGCGCGGGTTTGTTTGTTTTTTTTTACTCAGCCGTGATAGGCTACGTAAACATTTACGTAGCCTATCATGGTGTTTTTTAAAAATCTAGCTGTGATAGGCTACGTAAATCTTTACGTAGCCTATCACTTTTTGTTGTTGTTGTTGTTGTTGTTTTACTGGAAATGGCGGCGGTGGTGGCAGGTCAGAAGACCAGCCGCCGCACCGCCGCTGGAGCCACCGCCGCCAGGAGGATTCGCCCAAGGTAAGTCCCGTCCCGGGGGGGGGGGTGGCAGACCGTTTCGCCACCAATTTCGGGGGGCCGAATGCACTGGCATTCGGCCTCCCCGAGATTCATGGCGAAATTCTCTGACATCCCTAGAAATATATATGTTCATATAAGCAGCAGTCCATATATCTAAATAAGCATCCATACGAAATTGACTGCTGTAGGAGATATGTTCAGATATAGCAAGAGCAGTAAGATCTTTGGTTCACTTAATGATAGGTGGTGGGTGTTTATTCTTCCAAGCTTGAACTGCATGTCTCTTTGCAACTGTAAGGGCTCTCAGTATCCACTTTGCTGTCCACATGTTAGTCCCTACATCACAGGAATGAAATTTGAAAGTGCATGGACATCCACTATTGTCACAGATCATTCAAGAACAAATTGCATAAGAGCAATGACCAAAAGCAATCTGCTATAGGACATGCCCACACATCATATGCCTCAATGAGGCATTGTCCTCTTTACATCGCCAGCATCTGGCAGAACTAGCCAGCTTCTTCTTAACAAACCTCTGCGATGTTCAATATATGCAAAACATCTTTTTGTTGTTGTTGAATCAGCCTGAATTTTAAATGTACAGAAATAGTACATAAGGATGCTAGGGTAACTTTCCACTGGTTACCCTGCAGAACATTCCAACTCTTTATTCCACTCCTCTCTGATATTCTTATCATCTACTTAACTACATTCCAAATGAATTTCATAAACAGCTATTGTAGGTAATGAACCAATTAATTATTCCAACTAATTATTCTCTTTCTGTAAAGAACCAATTAATTATTCCAACTATGTAGGAAGTGCTGAAGAACTTATGGCTGATGGCCCTTATATAAACTCCAACAAATGCTGTAACTGAATATACTGCCAGCTAGCACTACACACTACCTGATATATCTAATCTGTAATACTGAAAATGATAAAAACTCATCATCCTATCCTATTAACTGATCTGATGTATAAATTCTACTATCAGCCCAACTCCACCACATAAAAGGCCAACTCCCTATTTTCAAGACTGGGTTCTGTTATGAAGTTGATTTAACATGTGAATGTGGATCAAATTCCAGCTGACAACACATTGCATTCCAAGTCTCTATCACTGCCAAAATTGTTAGTGGAGCCTAGGGATGTCAGAGAATACGGCCACGGACTCCAGCGAGGCTGGATTCTTACGAATCTGCCCCCCCCAGAATCTGTGGCAAAAACGGCCTCTGCCCCCCCATGGAATCTCCCCGGGACGGAGTGTACCTGGCGGTGGTGGCAGCAGTGGCTCTGACTGGCCTCCCAGCCACTGCCGGGCTGCTGCAGTGTAGTGTGGCTACCTTTCTTCATGTTAGGGTACGTAAATACTTACATAGCCTATCATGGCAAAGAGCAGGGGAGTAAATGGCGGCTGCTACACCATTTGCACCCCTGCTCTTTGCCGTGATAGGCTACGAAAGTTTAAATACTTACGTAGCCTATCACGGCAAAGAGCAGGGGAGTAAATGGCGGCTGCTACACCATTTGCACCCCTGCTCTTTGCCGTGATAGGCTACGAAAGTTTAAATACTTACGTAGCCTATCACGGCTTGGCAGCCACACAAATGGTGGCCAGCGTAGCGGCTGACCCCAGCCGGCGGCTCCACAGAGTCACCACGGAGTGGAGCCAGCCAGGGAGAATTCTGGGGGGAGGGATGGAGTGCTTCCCCCCCACTGCGGATGCCCAAGAATGGAGCCAGGTAAGTGTTTTGTACATCCCTAGCACTGGAGCCATTCCTTTCTTTTTAATATACCTAGATCCTAATGCCATCCAGCCAGAAAGAGGTGCCAAATAATTTGACAACAAACAACTAGGGATGTACGAAAGTCACTTACCTGGTCCTGCAGCTTGCTTCGCGGTGGGGGGGAGGTGCTTAGTTCTCCCCCCGAAGTTCAGGCCGGGGGGGGAGGCGCCCCACCTCGCCCAGCCGAAATTCAGGCCGGGGGGGAGGCGCCCCGCCTCTCCCGGCTGAAATTCAGGCCGGGGAGAAGCGCCCCATCTCCCCAGCCACGAAATAAAAAAGTGAATGTAAAACACACACACACACACACACACACACACGTGATAGGCTACGTAACAATTTATGTAGCCTATCACGGCTAGATTTCCCAAGTCAGCTGTGATAGGCTACGTAAATCGTTACATAGCCTATCACGGGTGACTTTGAAAAAAAAAAAGCACGTACGCAAATGGCGGCACTCATGGGCGCCGCCATTTGCGTTCCTTATTTGGGCCCGGGTAGTCTACGTAAAGATTTACGTAGACTATGGTGAAAATAAGGGCAACGCAAATAGCTTTTTTTTTTTTCATAGTCACCCGTGATAGGCTACGTAACGATTTATGTAGCCTATCATGGCCGACTTTGGAAATCTAGCCGTGATAGGCTACGTAAATCGTTACGTAGCCTATCACGTGTGTGTGTGTGGGGGGGTTTACATTCACTTTGTAATGGCAGCGGCGGCAGCTGGTTGGAAGACCGGCCGCCGCCCCTGCCCCCGCCGAAACGCCGCCAGGACCTGCCGCCGAGAGGGACATTCGAGGGAGGTAAGTCCCATCGCAGGGGGGACAGGGGGGCGGAGAATTTCACCGCCAATTTCGGGGGCCGAATGCGTTGGCATTCGGCCTCCCCGAGATTCGTGGAGAAATTCTCCGCCATCCCTACAAACAACCCATGAAGGAGTATTAAAAGAAAAAGGGGATTTTGCCCCTGCAGTCATTGTATGAATTAATAAATAAGCCTTATGATATAAACTAAGATCTGGAAAATTAAATCCTCCCTCTTTGATTGACAGCTGCATCCCCTTCAATAAAAACAACAACAACAACAAAAACAGGGAGGAACCACCACCACCCCCAACTTCCAAAATGCTGCATAAAGTTTTTGAAAATATGTTTGGGGATTATATAAAGGAATACTACATATCATTCATGGAAAGACATTCATCTGAAGTATGTTAACCTTGCCCCAAGTACTTGAATTAAGTGATGCTCATCTTTCCAAGTCAAGAGATATTTCTGACAGTGGTGCACTTATATTCAGTTTAACTATATGTGGAATATCTCTAGGCACCAATATACCAAGGTGCTTTATCACTTCTGAATACCAACAAAATTGCCATTTAGTAACTACTTAGGGTGTCTTGATACTACCTACGGGCATTAATTCAGATTTTGACCAATTAATCGTATAACCTGAAAGCGTACCAAAGGTATCCATTAATCTTATTAATCTCCATATAGAAGACTTTAATTTACTGATAAATAACAACAAATAATCTGTATATAAAGTTGTTTTATACTCAACCTACTCATGCACAAAACCAAAAATATCTCTACTGTGCCTAATTGCACACACCAAGGTTTCCAAGCACAAACAAACAGCCAGTGTGGTGTATTGGCAAGAGTGTTGGACTAAGAGCTGGGAGATCCGGGTTCTAGTCCCCACTTGGCCATGAAAGCTCACTGGGTGACTTTGGGCCAGTCACAGACTCTCGGCCCAACCTACCTCACAGGGTTATTGTTGTGAGGATAAAATGGAGAGGAGGAGGATAATGTAAGCCGCCTTGGGTTCCTTGCAAGAGATAAATAAATCTCTGTTTATAAATCTCTATGCAATAAATAAATAAATCTCTATGCAATAAATAAATAAATAATAAATAAATATCAGTTGGGACAGAGGACAGACCTGCCATGCCCTGCTCCAAAACAAAAAAGGCATGAAAGAATTCCATTTGTCATCACTTGTGACACAGGAGAGAAAGATATAAAATTCTAAGCTGTTTTAAACATTCCTGTGGCAATCCATTTTTTTTTCTGGTGTCACAAACATAAACTACTAATATAATTTGTCATATGCTTTCTCAGCATCAAGTAAAATAATTGCATCTGAGTCTGTTCTTTTTGAATTCAAAGCAATCAGATTTACTGCAAGCCTTAAATTATCTGTTCCCTGTCTCTAGTGAATAAATCCCACTTGATCAGGATACACTCACACACTGAAGTTTATTAGCCAGAATTGCCATTTGTGTTTTAGCATCCACATTTATTAAGGAAATAGGCCTATAATTTGCACAGTAGGTATGGTCTTTGCCAGGTTTAGGGATACTTGACATATAACTATCATAGAAAGAGATGGGTAAATTTCCTGATTCAAAAGCTTAACAATAAAGATAAAAAAGCTTAGGAGTAAAAAAAAAAAAATAGATGTGTGCCTTACATCATTCCATAGGAAAATCAAATGGCCCTGGAGCTCTCCTATATCTCTGTCAGGAGCGCCCTTGTTGCCTTCTGAAATCCTCAAGTAGCCAGAATAGGTTAGACGCAGATGATAGGGCTCTTTTCCAAGGCTTTATTTCCATTCAGCCTAATGACACTTACAGATGCTAATTGCATGAGCCTAATGAGGGAAACTTTAGCGAGCTGCCTACCAAAGGTTGCTAGCCTTAGTGAAATCAGTTGATCTCCGTTTGGAGGACAGAGGTGGGAAACCTCTGGATTTAAGGGCTAGGAGGCAAAAGTCTGCCCCTTTCCCATGGGGCATCAGGGCGCAGCTGTTGACATCGTGCCAAGTGGGCTGAGCACCTCTTCTCGGCGCCCTCCTTCTCCCGCTTGTCCCTTCACCAGTGCCTAGCATCCTGAAGCTCCAATTGTCCCCCCCCCCGCCTGCCAGGGTTGCTACTACTCTCAGGAATGTGAGCAGGGAGGGGCTCTTCCTCCGGTGGCACCTCTGAACAGCACACGGGTTCTTCCCCCATGGTTTCTATCTCTTCCTCAGAATCAGAACTGCTTTGGGGCTCTATGGGCTCCGATCCAAGCCTGACATCCTCATATTCTCAATAACACATTTAACCTCTTCCATCCATAGAGACTCTGCAAACAGCTCCTTTTGCTGCAAATCCAGTGGTGGAAGGACCAGCTCCAAAAATAAATGTTCACATTCCTGACCTGTAGGCTCCCTAACCTTTAGCTTGTCTAAATGTGGCACAAATTTATAACAATGTATTGTTTTATAATTTGCTGTAAACCCCTTTGGGATTTTTTTAGGGATGGCGGAGAATTTCTCCCCGAAACTTCGGGGGGCCGAGCGCCAACGTGTTCGGCCCCCCGAACAAGTTTTGGGGAGAAATCCTCCGCCCCCCCCGCCCCCCCCCCGGGACGGGACTTACCTTCCCTGAATGTCCCTCCCGGCGGCGGGTCCGGCTGGCGGTTCGTCCGGTGTTCAAGCGGGGTGGGAGCGGCAGCCGGTCTTTCGACCGGCTGCCGCCCCCGCCATTGCAATGAAAGAAAAAAAAAATGTCCCCTGATAGGCTACGTGACGATTCACGTAGCCTATCACGGCAAGATTTGCAAAGTCAGCCGTGATAGGCTACGTGAATCGTCATGTAGCCTATCACGGGTGACTTTAAAAAAAAAAAGTGTGTACGGATAATGGCGGCCCCCATAGGGAGCCGCCATTCCCGTTCCTTATTTGGTCGCTGTAGTCTACGTCAATGTTTACATAGACTACGGCGAAAATAAGGGCAACGCTATTTGCGTTGCCCTTATTTTCGCCGTAGTCTACGTAAACATTGACGTAGACTACAGCAACTAAATAAGGAACGCGAATGGCGGCTCCCTATGGGGGCCGCCATTCGCGTACGCGCTTTTTTTTTTTTTTAAAGTCACCCGTGATAGGCTATGTGACAATTCACGTAGCCTATCACGGCTGACTTTCCAGATCTAGCCGTGATAGGCTACGTGAATCGTCACGTAGCCTATCAGGGGACGTTTTTTGTTTTGTTTTTTTACTTTCGTGTTCGCGGCCGGGCGAGGCGGGAAGCCTCCTCCCCGGCCTAAATTTCGGCCGGGCGAGGCGGGAAGCCTCCCCCCCCCGGCCTGAATTTCGGCCGGGCGAGGCGGGAAGCCTCCCCCCCCTGGCCTGAACTTCGCGGGGGGAGCAGCGAAGCGCCTCCCCCCCACCGCGAAAAAGCTGCGAGAAAAGGTAAGTGACTTTCGTTCACCCCTAGATTTTTTATAGTGGGAAGCTATATACGTATACACACACACACACACACACACACACACACACTCAGCTGTTATTTTCAAGCAAATTCACTGAAACATTTACATTTTATAATATCTTGAAAACAAGATATATTTACACTATTATAAACCGCCCTTTATATTAGTGGCAGTGAAACTAATATGCAATCACATTTGTAGTGACAAGGAAGTTAGAAGCCAAACAGCTTAGTAGCAATCTTATTGGAGTATAACTACTTATTTCTACCCTTGCTTTTGGTTCATTGTTATTGCCTGCCTAAACAAAAACCTGTCAGATTCTTACTGGAATAAATGGCATGGATCTAATAGCTTCTGCAAAATGTGGAGTAAAATAAATAAGTCTATACACATCTCTGGAAGGAAAGGCAGGCATCTCAGAGGTGTAAAGATGAACTTCCACCAAAGATTTCAGTTGAATCCATCATCTATCCTGATCTGTTACCGACTACCAAAATGTGAGAAAGAACAGGAAAGAGTTGAACATGCCAAACAGGGATGTGCGAACCCACCCATGCCTGGGTTTTCTAGGCATCCGCTGAAGCGCTGCCCCCACTTGCCCCCCCCCAGACCTCCACTCAAGGCTCCAGGAGCTCAGCGAGTCACCCACACTCACCCTGGGCCCATCCGATGAGCGCCCGCCATTTTGCTGCCTTTTTTATGAGAAAAGGGAGCTTAAAAAATGTGCACATTTAAATATGTGCAGTTTCTTTTCGCTCCCTATTTTTGTAAAACAAAAAAAAAAAGTCAGCAAAGTGGCTGGTGTTCGCTGGATGGGGCCCAGGTGAGAATGGGGAGTGTCTGGGAGGGTTCTGCAATGGGGCACTGCCTCCTCTTCCTTCTTCCTGGTCAGCTGTCAAGGACAGCCAACCATGAAGCAGCAGCAGGAGGCACAGGGCATACCCCACCACACCCCAGCTGCTAGCTTCTTCATATATGTCTTGATCTAAAATCTGTGGAATTGTGAATACCTCTTTACAATACCCTACTATAGAACTTCATATTTACTGGGGAAATGTCATTACTGTTTTTAAAAACCCAGAGAGAAGATATCTAACAATAGATCTTCCCTCTCAATGGCCTTTCCTGGTTCAGATATGTTATGAAATCCCAATAGTGGGCCCCCAACTAGGTCTGGGAGTCCATCGGTCCCCCCCACACACACACTATTTGCCTCTCCGAATCCAGCTTTGCAAGCTGCCACCCTGGCCCTCTGGGCTGTGTGAGCAGCCAGGACTTACTGGACCCGTCCTCTCACACCCGGCAGACACCCATTCTCCTTTCAAGCTGCCATCTTTTAGGCAAGATGGAGCTCTATTATTTTCATAATAATGTTGTGCACAATGGCAGCCATAAAGGGCCATTTCCACAACATTAGAGGTTTCCAATGGCCTCCCCCCAAGCCTCCCCCAATTGTACAACAAGACAACGAGAATGGCTCCCACCTTGTTTTCAGCAGGCATGCAATTGCAATCTCCAGAATGTTTAAATGTCCTACCACCCTTCCTGGTACTGTTGAGTTAAAAAAAAGTGGATTTCCCAGGGATGGACATCCCAACTTTGACCCAGTCACTACAATTCTAGCCTAAATGTGTTTTCTTGGACGACCCCTGTAATAATTACCTTCAGCTTTGGTTCACAGTCTTTAACTTTATTCATTCCCCCTTCCAGGAGCATCCATTCTATTGTGGCACACCACAACTCTAGGGGCCATTCAGGTATATATGCACTTTGCAATACATGTTTATCCTGAATACCACCTTGAGAGACCTTTACCCTTAAAGGAAGCCTAACAATACTTTTGAATATATAAAAATACATAATACATGCATACATCACTGCATTGTGAGGCATATTTGCAGAGAAAAATTGGCAGGTATGGGAAACGTGAAGTATAACTCTTCAACTCACTTCTTCTTCATTGCAAATTCCTCCCTCACATTTCTTTTGCCTCAGGCAAAAATGGGTTTGGCAATCAGTGTAGTTCTCCCCCCACCCTCCCTCCTGCCTATAACTCTTTTAAGGTTAAAGTTTAAATTGGAAGGGTGTGATTCCCATGTAGTATGTGTTTTGGCAAAAAGCCTTAATTACAACCCTTTGGTAGACTTTGGTGGTCATCTCCAGTTCTCCACATCCCTATGATATTCTGAGGACAGAAAGGAGAGCCTTCAAAGAGACCTTATGGCCTTATCATATTTACTGTGGTACCAGTGGATAATTATTTAGGCTTGGACAAAACAATTTCTTCATTGCTGTAACCTTTTTTTAACGCTCACATGACACTAGCCAATGTTCCAGTGCCCTATACATGTAGATGAAGACACATGGTAACAGTTTCATCGTTCTGAAATCTAAGATCTGGCAATATGTATGTGTGTGTGTGTATGTGTGTGTGTGTATGTGTATGTGTACGCGCGTGCGCATTCGCGCTAAAAGCTGTTCTCTGGTTTGGCCAACAAGCTTATCAGGGGCAATCTTTTTCTCTCCATTCTTCCACACACACACAAAAGAGGAACTGACCTACCTTCTTTCCATCGCATCCTTTCTCATCCCTGATCCAGTCTCATCCTTGATCTAGCTCAAGGTAGTGATGACAAGTTGCTTTAAATGGGACTTATTCAGGGACTAACTTAATTGAACTGGGGCAACAGGAACTATTTTTCCAATTATATTTTGGTGAAAAAAGAAGAGATGTAAAAGCCAGGTCAGTCACTTTAAGTCATCACTTTGTGTTATATCCAATGAGCTGTATGCAATATTAGTCTGATTTAAGTCCCATTCATTTCCACAGGTCTCCTGTAAGTAGGAATAATATTGGGTACAACTCATTCATCCCTGGGTCACCATGGCTAGGGATGTATGAATCCCACTCACCAATCCGTTCTGGGGCATCAGTGGTGGGGGGGAGGCACTACACCAGCCGCCATTTGCATAGCTATCAAGCTGTGATAGGCTTAGGGATGTACAAAATCCCCCTTACCTGGCTCCGCCGGGTTCCGCTGGGGGGGGGAGGCGCTCCGTCCCTCCTCCTGGAATCCTGGCCGGCCGGCTCTGCTCCACGGGGATTCCGCGGAGCCGACGGCCGGCTCCGCCAGCAGCTGGACATCCGGCCGCTGGCTAGCAGGGATGCAAATGGTGGCAGCTGTAGCTGCCACCATTTGCATCCCTGTAGTCAGCCGTGATAGGCTACGTAAAGACTTACGTAGCCTATCACGTCTGGCTTTAAAAAAAAACAAATGCGCGTACAAAAATGGCGGTGGCTACAGCCGCCGCCATTTGCATTCCTTATTTTTGGCCGTCTTAGTCTACGTAAATATTTACATAGACTAAGTCGGCGAAAATAAGGGGGAACGCAAATAGCGTCCGCTACGCTATTTGCATTCCCCTTATTTTTGCTATCTTAGTCTACGTAAATATTTACGTAGACTAAGACGGCCAAAAATAAGGAACGCAAATGGCGGCGGCCATAGCAGCCGCCATTTGCGTACACGGTTTTTTTGTGTGTGTTTTTTTAAACCCAGCCATGATAGGCTACATAAATCTTTACATAGCCTATCATGTGGTTTTTTGTTTTTTGTTTAACAAGACTGCAAATGGCGGCGGCGGCAGCAGCCAGTCGGAAGACCAGCCACTGCAGCCGCCGCCGAAGCTGGAGCCGCTGCCGCCCACAACGTCTGCCCCAGGTAAGTCTCGTCCCGGGGGGCATCCATGGGGGGGCGGAAGGGGCAGGCCATTCCGCCACAGATTTCAGGGGGCCGAATGCACTGGCATTCCGACTCACCAAGATTCGTGGCAGAATTCTCTGCCTCCCTAGATAGGCTACATAAGTATTTAAGTAGGCTATCATGGCAAAAGGCAGCCACAGAAATGGCGGCCGCTACGCCATTTGCATGGCTTCCTTTTGCCGTGATAGGCTATGTAAGTATTTACGTAGCGGCCGCCATTTGCGTCCCTGCTCTTTGCCATGATAGGCTACATAAATAATTATGTAAATACTTATTTAAATGTATTAAATACATTAAAATGGTCCGCCCCAGGCATCTTATGGATCCAAATGGATTCCTGAACACGCTTGGAGATTCTCTGGGGCACGCCAATGACCACTCGGTCGAGACCCTGGTGGGTGGCTGGAATGCTGTAATCACTGGGGCATTAGATCAGGTCGCTTCAAAACACCCTCTCCCCCTGAAAAGGGCTCGGACAGCACCATGGTTCAATCCGCGGTTACGAACTCTGAAACAGGAGGTGAGACGGCTAGAGCGCCGGTGGCGGAAGTCTCGCTCCAAAGACGATCAGACACGGGCTAGAGCTGTATCTTCATCCTATCACGTGGTGGTGAAGGCAGCAAAAAAGGAATATTATGCTGCCTCTATCGCATCTGCAGAGTGCTGTCCCAGGAGGCTGTTCCAAGTGGTCCGGAGCCTGGTCGGTCCTGTGGCTCCGGAACCACTGGAGCATTCTAAGGCCTCCTGTGAGGCCTTGGCAAGGCACTTTGCAGATAAAATTGATCAGATTAGGTGTGTTACTCTGCATGCTGTGGATACAGTTAGTGAGCAAGAGGCGGCCTGTGGCAAACCGGTTTTGTGGGATCAGTTCCAGCTTCTTCCTCCTGTTGAAGGAAGGCCTTTCATCTGTAAGGCCTTTCATCTGTAAAGCCGACCACCTGCTTACTTGATCCTTGCCCATCTTGGCTCATTATGGGCTGCAGAGAGAGACTGGGTGAGGGGATCAGGGCAGTGGTGAATGCCTCCCTTGAGGAGGGAGTGATGCCATCAGCCCTCAAGGAGGCAGTGATAAGACCGCTCTTAAAGAAGCCCTCCTTGGATCCTCAAGTTCTGAACAACTTTTGCCCAGTCTCAAATCTGCCATTTTTGGGCAAGGTGATTGAGCGGGTGGTGGCGATGCAGTTGAAGGCACATTTGGAAGAAACTGATTATCTAGACCCATTTCAGTTGGGCTTCAGGCTTGGGCATGGGACAGAAATGGCCTTGGTTGCCTTGGTAGATGATATGAGGAAGGCTCTGGATAGGGGTGAATGCTCCTTCCTTGTTCTCCTCGACGTCTCAGCGGCTTTTGATACCATTGACCATGGTATCCCCCTGGACCGCCTGGAGGGGTTGGGCATTGGAGACACCGTATTGCGGTGGTTCCGGTCCTTCCTCTCCAGCAGGTACCAGAGGGTAGCACTGGGAGAGGAGGTTTCGGACCCATGGCCACTCAATTGTGGGGTGCCACAGGGTTCCATCCTCTCCCCGATGCTATTTAATATCTATGTGAAGCCGCTAGGGGCTATCATCAGGAGGGTTGGGGTGCAGTGTCATCAATATGCAGATGACATGCAGCTCTACCTCTCATTCAAATCTTCACCAAGGTTGGCCGTAGAATCCCTGTCCAAATGTCTGGAGACGGTGAGTGGCTGGATGGGGAGGAATAAGCTGAAGCTGAACCCTGACAAGACCGAGGTACTTTTGGTGGGAGACAAGAGGAGGCTGGGGGATGTTGATCTGGTGTTGAATGGGGTACGGCTACCCTTGAAAGACCAGGTCCACAGCCTGGGGGTCATTTTGGACTCCCAGCTGTCCATGGAGGCTCAGGCGTCAGCTGTGAGCCGGACAGCGCTGTATCAACTCCATCTGATACGGCGGTTGTGCCCATTCCTTCCCAACCATCTGCTTCCATCGGTAGTACATGCCCTGGTCTCCTCTCGTTTAGACTACTGTAATGCACTCTACGTGGGGTTACTCTTGAAGACGGTTCGGAAGCTGCAGCTGGTACAGAACGCGGCGGCTCGCCTGATTAAAGGCAGCCGCCGGCGAGATCACATCACTCCAGTGCTGAAGGAGTTGCACTGGTTACCAGTTGTTTTCTGGGCCAAATTCAAGGTGTTGGTTTTGACCTTTAAAACCCTATATGGTTCCGGCCCAGCCTATCTTAAGGAGCGCCTCCAGCAGCACCAGACAGGTCGCTTAACAAGATCAGCCTTGGATGGCCTTCTCTCTGTCTCATCAGCCGGGACAGCTAGGCTGGTGAGGACGAGGGAGAGGGCCTTCCCTGTGGTGGTCCCCACTCTGTGGAACTCCCTCCCTAGGGAACTCCGCCATGCCCCCTCTTTCATGAGCTTCCGCCGTGCATTAAAAACATGGTTGTTCAGGCAGGCATTTGGGGTGGGTTAGGGTATTTTAGAAAATGGTTTTATTGTAGAATTTTATTGTTTTAAACTGTTTTATTGTATGCTGTACATCGCCCAGAGTGGCTGGGTGACCAGCCAGATGGGCGATTAATAAATTTAATAATAAAATAATAAAATAAATATGATGGCTGCTTGCAAGGACGCAAATAGCGGCCGCTACAACGGCCGTCATTTGCGGCCGCAGCAGCCTGGCGGTGGCCGGAACTCCACTTTGTAAGCTGAGCAGAGAGGAGAACCAACTCTGTGCATGTCTACTCAGAAGGAACTCTTACTGAGTTCAATGCGATTTACTCCTACACATGTCAGCACCCCACTTGCCCCCAGCTCAGCTTTGTATTTCCACATCCAGCTCATTATCAAACCTCCTGTTAGTTATCTCGGAAGACCCTTGGGTGAATGGGGGGGGGTTTTCCAGGGAACAGCTGGATGGAGGGAGATTCCACACACACATACACACATAATAGAAGAATATAGTTCTTCATATTCCCTGGTATGTTTATTCCTCATTTTGTCCATTCCCTGACCATGTGCAGAGTGTGCTTTTTATTCAAACAAAGAGAATGTTGCTGATCTTTCTCTTCATGCTGCATTTGTACAAGTGTGACTGCTTCAGAAAGAACTTTCCATTATACTGTCTCTTTTTCTTCATGAGTTTCATAACAGAAGTATGGTGTAGTGGTTAGAGTCCAGCCTAAAGTCGCCCAGTCAGTGAGATAACTAACAGGAGGTTTGATCATGAGCTGAATGTGGAAATACAAAGCTGAGCTGGGGGCAAGTGGGCTGCTGACATGTGTAAGTCACATTTAACTCAGTAAGACTTACTTCTGAGTAGACATGCACAGAGTTGGTTCTCCTCTCCATTTTAGCCATCAACAACAACGCTGGATGTGGAAATATAAAGCTTAGCAGGGAGAATAATACCTCGTGCAGGGCTCCAGACCGGCATGGTCATTTTAAAAGGTTTTTTCTTTCTTTCTTTCTTTCAAACAGCGTTGCTTTAAACAAAGAGTGCATCGCTCAGGCACACCTAGGACAGCCTTCTTTTGGGAAGCCCCTAGGAGGAGGAAGTGTTTTGGCTGAAAGTAATTAGTGCACGTCTCAGGGCAGGAGAAAAAATAGGGATGTACGAATCCCTTACCTTGCTCCACTGAGGGGCATCCGCGGTGGAGGGGTGGCACTCCATCCCTCCCCCCGGAATCCTTGACGTGGGGGAGGCACTCCCTCCCTCCCTCCGGAATCCTGCCTGGCCAGCTCCGCTCCACGGCCAAGCTGCAGAGCTGCCGGCCGGCTCCAGCCACCCACAGCCAGACATCCGGCCACTGGACAGCCCTGCAGGGACGCAAATGGCGGCTGTAGTAGCCACCGGCATTTGCATCCCTGCAGAGGCCGTGATAGGCTATCACAGAAAAAATATTTTTTTCCCCCCTGCTGTGATCGGCTACATAAATACTTACGTAGCCGATCATGGCAGGAGGGGAAAAAAACCCAGCGTATGCAAATGGCGGTAGCCACCGCCATTTGGATATGCTGGGGTTCCCCCCCTTGCCATGAAAGGCTACGTAAATAATTACATAGCCTATCACGGCCTCCGCAGGGATGCAAATGGCATCCCTGCATTAGCCATGATAGGCTATGTAAGTATTTACATAGCCTATAATGGCTTTGAAGAGGAGGAAGCGAATGGCGGCCGCAGGATGGCCGCCATTCACAAAGCAACGCAGACGGGAGCAGGTAAGTGCTCTGTTTCACGCGCCTTTCGTGGGGTGGGGGCAGCAGGGATTTCGTCCCGCATACCTTCCATGGGTTGGGGGGGCGGGGGCTTTGTTCCGCGACGGATTTCGGAACCGAGATCCGTCACAGAATTCTCTGACAGCCCTAGGAAAAAGTATGTAAATATCTACGAAAAATAGCCTTTCTTATGGAAGTTATGCAGACTCACAGAGATGGCTGGGCACTGGAATTACAGCTGTTGGTACGGATTTATCTTCGTAATTTTCGGGGTGGAAAAAAAAGAGGAGAATTCCGGGGTCTTGTGAACGACAGTACGAAGCACTGGCCGCAAACTGCGGAAGTCAAGTGGCATGGAAGTTACACAATTTGTACATCCCTAGGCAAAAGGAAGCCATGCAAATGGCAGCCGCAGCAACCCGGCAGCGGCTGGGAGACCAGCCGGGGCCACTGCTGCCACCATCAGGTAAGCTCCATCCCGGGGGATTCTGTGGGGTGGCAGGGGGGGAGGCCATTCTCCCACAGATTCCAGGGGGGCAGATTCTAAGGAATCCAGCCTCACTGGAGTCCGTGGAGGAATTATCTGACATCCCTATTATTATCCTCCTTTTTCCAAGGAGGTCAGGGTAGTGTATATGGCTCTCTCCTCCCTATTTATCTACACAACAACCCTATGAAGTATGTTGGGCTGGGAGGCAGACACCAGCCAGGGAGCTTCATGGCAGAGTGGGGAATTCCAGCTGAACTCTTCCCAGTCCTGGTGCAACACTGCATTACACTGATTAACACCACTTTGGCTTCCCCTCAACTTCTTCATGAACAGACGTCACTGCAAATGTTTTACATTTGAGAAGTTTGTGAATTATTCTCTGTGAGATCATTTAAATCCCCTGCAAACAGGGATATTCAAAAACTTTGTTTCAGTTAATTTAACATCAGAACTTTTCCCATTCACACCCTGAATGTGAAAAGAGGCACATTTGTTGAGCAAATCTTGTGTATTCCCAAGCTTGCAATGGTATGCAAAATGCATTGGTCAGAAAAATGTGCACTTTAAAAATGTGCATTTGTGTGTGGGTGCGGGGGTGGGGGATATGAATTTTCCTGCTTTAGCCAATGAGGGAAAGTACACATTTGGGTGTGCACTTTAAAAAATGTGCACCTAAATGTACACTTTTCCTGTTCAAATAACAAACAAAAAGCTCACATTCAGGAACAGGAATGAAGAGGACCAAGTAGGGATTGGGTGAGCCAGCAATGTTCACTTTCACCAAGATTCTCCATCCAAACATCAGCTTAATGTTAATCCCTTCAATTCCCGCATGTGTTTGAGATCACTATTCATTTTGCAAAATGCACAAAGTGAATGTTATTGAGCATTAAAGTTGTGCAACCCCCCCACTCAAATTTGTGCAAATTTCCTAAGTTTTCCCCATAAAGTGTGAAATGGCACATTTTAAAAATTGCACAATTGGAAACTTTTTTCTCATCAACGTTTGCGTGTTTTTCAAACGTGATCATCTGTTTGAGAATTTGCAAACGTTTTCAGAGAACATGTTCTGCTCGAGCTCACGTTCGGGGTTGGAAACAGGGCAAGTTCTCATGTTTTGTGAGCAGAAATGAAATTCTTGTACACCCCTAGGACCGAGCTTCGAGGTTGAAAAGGGAGAATCTTGACAAGCTTGAGCTGCACAGATGGTCCTTAGCTGCAAAAAAAGACTCCACAGGTGATCTTGTGCCAGGGCCTGCAGGAGAAGCCACCACCACCACCACCGGGGAAGAGGCGTGCTTGCCGCCGCTGGGCCTGCTGCTGCCGCCGCTGCCACCACCACCAGGCCTTCCTTGTGGACTTCTGCCTGGCAGACCGCCAGTCCCTGCAGGACCAGGCCCCCAGGTACCGAGCCAGCTGTGCTGCTCCACCTGCCACTCCCTGGAGGGGCTACATAAGCTGGCTGGCTGAGGTGGCCTGGGAGAGCCAGGGCCTGCAGGAGAAGCCACCACCACCACCACCACCACCACCGGGGAAGAGGCGCGCTTGCCGCCACTGGGCCTGCTGCTGCTGCCGCCGCTGGGCCTGCTGCTGCCACCGCTGCCACCACCACCAGGCCTTCCTTGTGGACTTCTGCCTGGCAGACCGCCAGTCCCTGCAGGACCAGGCCCCCAGGTACCAAGCCAGCTGTGCTGCTCCACCTGCCCCTCCCTGGAGGGGCTACATAAGCTGGCTGGCTGAGGTGGCCTGGGAGAGCCAGGGCCTGCAGGAGAAGCCACCACCACCGGGGAAGAGGCGTGCTTGCCGCCGCTGGGCCTGCTGCTGCCGCCGCTGGGCCTGCTGCTGCCGCCGCTGGGCCTGCTGCTGCCGCCGCTGGGCCTGCTGCTGCCGCTGCTGCCACCACCACCAGGCCTTCCTTGTGGACTTCTGCCTGGCAGACCACCAGTCCCTGCAAGACCAGGCCCCCAGGTACCGAGCCAGCTGTGCTGCTCCACCTGCCCCTCCCTGGAGGGGCTACATAAGCTGGCTGGCTGAGGTGGCCTGGGAGAGCCAGGGCCTGCAGGAGAAGCCACCACCACCACCACCGGGGAAGAGGCGTGCTTGCCACCGCTGGGCCTGCTGCTGCCGCCGCTGGGCCTGCTGCCTCCGTCGCCGCTACCACTGCCACCAGGCCTTCCCTGTGGACTCCTGCCTGGCATTTTTAAGGGGATTTTAATTGTTTTGTTTGTTTGTTTTATTTGGGGGGGGGATTTTGTTGTGTTTTTAGGGGTGGGTAGCCTGCCTGATAGGCGGGAGCGAGGGGGCATGTGTCCACCTGATGGAGGCAGTGGGGGGAGTGTTGGGGGCCAGAACATACCGAGGCTGGGCGGCAGGCGCTGGCGGAGCGCGAGGGGCAGGCCATGCCAGGTAAGGGGAACAAGGGAGAGATGTGTAGTATCTGTCCCCTGCTCTGGGCCTGTCCAGAGCCAAAGGATGGCTGGGGGAGGCGTGACCCCATCTTCTGGCCTTCGTTTGCTGCTCTGCAATGCCAGGTCTGTTACCCAGAAAACCTCCCTCATCCATGACATGATCCTGGATGAGGGTGCAGACCTGGCATGTATTACGGAGACCTGGCTGGCCGAGGCTGCTGCTCCAACCCTTGCAGCCATGTGTCCAGCTGGATTTTCGTATACACAGCAGCCGAGGGCTGGGGATCGGGGAGGGGGAGTGGCTGTTATCTACCGAGAGTCCTTGGTCTTCACCAGACCCCCTCTCCGGGAGACCAAGGTTGCTGAGTGCATGTACTGGAGGTTGGGCCCGAAGGGCAGTCTGGGGATTCTGCTCGTGTACCGTCCACCCCGCTGCACGACTGACTCCCTGGCCGAGGTGCTTGAGGTGGTCTCTGATGTGCGTGTACAGTCCCCTAACTTACTGGTGTTGGGGGACTTCAACGTACATTCGGAGGCCATCCTCACAGGAGCACCTCGGGACTTCATGGAGACCATGGCCTCCTGGGAGCTGCACCATATTCTAACTGGGCCCACCCATGTAGCCGGTCATGCACTAGACCTTGTGTTTGTTTCTGGAGAAGCGGGGAGTGATCTGGAAGTCGGGGGTATATCCACCACCCCCTTGTCATGGTCAGATCACTATCTGGTGATGTTGGACTTCTCGGTTCCACAACCCCTCCGCAGGGGTGGAGGACCCATTAAAATGGTCCGCCCCAGGCGTCTTATGGATCCAAATGGATTCCTGAACGCGCTTGGGGATTCTCTGGGGCATGCCAACGGCCACTCGGTCGAGACCCTGGTGGGTGGCTGGAATGCCGCAATTACTGGGGCATTAGATCGGGTGGCTCCAAAATGCCCTCTCCCCCTGAAAAGGGCTCGGACTGCACCATGGTTCAATCCGCGGTTACGAGCTCTGAAACAGGAGGTGAGACGGCTAGAGCGCCGGTGGCGGAAGTCTCGCTCCAAAGACGATCAGACACGGGCTAGAGCTATATCTTCATCCTATCACGTGGCGGTGAAGGCAGCAAAAAAGGAATATTATGCTGCCTCCATCGCATCTGCAGAGTGCTGCCCCAGGAGGCTGTTCCAAGTGGTCCGGAGCCTGGTCGGTCCTGTGGCTCCGGAACCACCGGAGCATTCTAAGGCCTCCTGTGAGGCTTTGGCAAGGCACTTTGCAGATAAAATTGATCAGATTAGGTGTGTTACTCTGCATGCTGTGGATACAGTTAGTGAGTAAGAGGCAGCCTGTGGCAAACCGGTTTTGTGGGATCGGTTCCAGCTTCTTCCTTCTGATGAAGTGGACAAGGTGCTTTCATCTGTAAGGCTGACCACCTGCTTACTTGATCCTTGCCCATCTTGGCTCATTATGAGCTGCAGAGAGAGACTGGGTGAGGGGATCAAGGCGGTGGTGAACACCTCCCTTGAGGAGGGAGTGATGCCATCAGCCCTCAAGGAGGCAGTGATAAGACCGCTCTTAAAGAAGCCCTCCTTGGATCCTCAAGTTCTGAACAACTTTCGCCCAGTCTCAAATCTGCCATTTTTGGGCAAGGTGATTGAGCGGGTGGTGGCGGTGCAGTTGAAGGCACACTTGGAAGAAACTGAATATCTAGACCCATTTCAGTCGGGCTTCAGGCCTGGGCATGGGACAGAAACGGCCTTGGTTGCCTTGGTGGATGATATGAGGAGGGCTCTGGATAGGGGTGAATGCTCCTTCCTTGTTCTCCTCGACCTCTCAGCGGCTTTTGATACCGTTAACCACGGTATCCTCCTGGACCGCCTGGAGGGGTTGGGCATTGGAGACACTGTATTGCGGTGGTTCTGGTCCTTCCTCTCCGGCAGGTACCAGAGGGTAGCACTGGGAGAGGAGGTTTCGGACCCATGGCCACTTACTTGTGGGGTGCCACAGGGTTCCATCCTCTCCCCGATGCTATTTAATATCTATGTGAAGCCACTGAGGGCTATCATCAGGAGGTTTGGGGTGCAGTGTCATCAATATGCGGATGACACGCAGCTCTACCTCTCATTCAAATCTTCACCAAGGTTGGCCGTAGAATCCCTGTCCAAATGTCTGGAGACGGTGAGTGGCTGGATGGGGAGGAATAAGCTGAAGCTGAACCCTGACAAGACCGAGGTACTTTTGGTGGGAGACAAGAGGAGGCTGGGGGATGTTGATCTGGTGTTGAATGGGGTACGGCTACCCTTGAAAGACCAGGTCCACAGCCTGGGGGTCATTTTGGACTCCCAGCTGTCCATGGAGGCTCAGGCGTCAGCTGTGAGCCGGACAGCGCTGTATCAACTCCATCTGATACGGCGGTTGCGCCCGTTCCTTCCCAACCATCTGCTCCCATAGGTAGTACATGCCCTGGTCTCCTCTCGTTTAGACTACTGTAATGCACTCTCCGTGGGGTTACTCTTGAAGACGGTTCGGAAGCTGCAGCTGGTACAGAACGCGGCGGCTCGCCTGATTAAAGGCAGCCGCCGGCGAGATCACATCACTCCAGTGCTGAAGGAGTTGCACTGGTTACCAGTTGTTTTCTGGGCCAAATTCAAGGTGTTGGTTTTGACCTTTAAAACCCTATATGGTTCCGGCCCAGCCTATCTTAAGGAGCGCCTCCAGCAGCACCAGACAGGTCGCTTAACAAGATCAGCCTTGGATGGCCTTCTCTCTGTCTCATCAGCCGGGACAGCTAGGCTGGTGAGGACGAGGGAGAGGGCCTTCCCTGTGGTGGTCCCCACTCTGTGGAACTCCCTCCCTAGGGAACTCCGCCATGCCCCCTCTTTCATGAGCTTCCGCCGTGCATTAAAAACATGGTTGTTCAGGCAGGCATTTGGGGTGGGTTAGGGTATTTTAGAAAATGGTTTTATTGTAGAATTTTATTGTTTTAAACTGTTTTATTGTATGCTGTACATCGCCCAGAGTGGCTGGGTGACCAGTCAGATGGGCGATTAATAAATTTAATAAATAAATAAAATAAATAAAATTTTCTTGCCTCCTCAGCCTCACAAACAAGAAGTGTCACTGGGCTTACCTAAAACAATACATGAGGTATATATGAGGTACTGCTCCTTTGAATGTTTACAGACTCTCCTTTTACCTGAAGACTGCTCTGTTCCACAACAGTCACCTCTAAAAAATACATAAGCCATAGCAAGATGTATTTCCACAGCATTTCCCTGCCAGTCTTGCCACTGAAACCACTCACAATGAATGCTCTTGTGCTGAACAACATGTCTTGTGTTAGGTTGCCACAGGAGTTTACCCAAAACTATTCCCTTGGTGACTGACGAAAACGACAACACAACACTAGGTCATTCCGTCAGCAGAACTTCAGTGTAGCTCACATCACACTATAGAGAGTCTTTAATACAAGCCACTTCAGAAAAGAAATCAATAACCTTTACCTTGGTCGGACTTCCTTGAAAATATGATACAAGTTCTGCTTGTTCCAGTAATGTGCCAGAAATGAGAATTTCTGCAAGTGTGATCAGCAGCACACAAGCCAGCCCCCAGGAAGAGGGTGCAGGGAGAAAGCCATGTTCATAGATTTTATGTATTTATTTTTTTTTGCACCATCAGATTTTATACTGCATTCATAGCATGTTCCCTTTCTAGAACATAATCTCCCTCCAAACTTACAAAGTTACAGGTTTCACATACTGAAAACTCAAATAAGCACAAAACTGACCTGAGCAACCTTCCCTATATTCAAACAACTAAGCGCACCTTCTTACTGGAGTATGTGTCCACCTGTGGTGTCCCCAGGCAGGGTGGGTTAGTGTGTAAAAGAGAAGAAGCATGGTGCATTGTGACTGGGATGCTATCTCCATCCAGGATACATTTGGAGCCAGGATAGCTCCTTTCAGAGGTTTAAGTATAGCTGGGGCTTTGGGACTGCAGCAGCAGGCTGCCCCTGACCAACCTCTGCTTTTCCAGGTTTCCAGATAGAGTGGAGAAAGCACTTTGCACATGCAGTTGTATATGCAGGGGCTCTCTACAGAAGAAAGCACATAGTTCCAGAGCGTTCTGCCATTGATGCCACACACAGCACACACAACACACACAGAGATGCACACCACTATGGGTAGACAAATCAGTCAGCTTCGCTTTCTACCACATTCATTTTTTAATCAAATCATAAGTTATTTCCACCACTTTTATGAAGAAATCTGTGGATGCTGGTAAGTCCTCATTCATTCATTCATTCATTCATTCATTCATGTATTTGAGAATATTTATGAATCACTTATAGTAAAGAAAGTTCTAAGCGATGCACAGAGGACAAGATTACTTTCCTGGGAATGCCCATTGGAAAAGACATGTTTTAGTAGGCACTGAAAAGGGTTGGTGCCTGACTAATTTATGGGAGTGATAGGAAGTTCCTGAGAGTGGGTGCTCTGATAGGAAATGGTGTGTTCCAAGCCATGATGGACCGGACTTCTGAAATACTCATCAGAAAGGTTCTTCTCAAAAAATGAACTGAATGAAATTTGCATCCATCTTTACCATCTTTACTTCAAGTTCTTTACATCCTGCTCATGAAGACATCTGCAAATTTTGATAAGTTATATGGTACCATTCAGTTTGGTATTGCCAGGTTTACCACAAATGCCAGAAACCTCAAGATGAGCATGACTGAACTGAATACAGGTGACAGACTATCTTAGAGCCTATTCTGGGAAGGTGATGGTGGCAAAAAAGCTTATTTCTCTACCACCATTGCATCTGCACAATATCAGCCAACAGAGTTGCGGTGGTGGTGGTGGTGATTTAAGACCAGCTTACTGCTAAATCCTCAAAGGCCCATTGTAACCAATATACATTACTTTTTGCAGACAAAATACTTTAAAAAAACAACTCTTGACTAAGCACAGGGACTCCAGTTTGGTTCAAGGACGGGGGGCCTTTAACCCTCCCCCTCTTGCAGGCACAGTGGGCTTGATCCAGATCTTTAAAAAAAACCTATACCCCCACACTAGGGTCACAATCTGGATTGGGTTCCTGCACCTGCTCTACAGTAAAAATGAAAACAACAACAACCCACACACCAAGTAGCTGCTAGATTCAGATTTAAAGTATTCTTCTCTGTTTTGGACCTTAGATTCTATAGCTTTGGAAAACTATTCCTAGTCTCCAATGTAGCAGTCTTAAGTAAGACCCCAGAGTGGGTGGTGGATCATCAATTCCATGCAGTCTTGGAGGATGCTGATTATTTAGATATTTTCTGATCTGGCTTCAGGCCCTGGTTCTCCATTTCACTCACCAAGTCACTGCAATGCTTTCCAAAGCTCACTTTCCTTCAGCCTGAAAATGGTCACATCTTGTTCAATTGCAATACATGGGCCTTTTGCAGAAAATAAGTTATGACTGATGGAGCGATTATTGCTACATTTATTTGTGTGAGTGAGTGAGTGAGTGAGTTGTGTGTGTAAAAAAAACAATGTGTCTGCATTTCTTATATCTTTGAACAAACGCCGAGGGAAGTCTCTGTTTTGATTTTAATTTAGATTTAGTTGATGTGTTTTTGTACAGATAAGACAGTTGTGAAGGTTATGCCCTAAATGTACTGCATTTTACATACTATGGGAAGAAAACATCCTGATCATTTTATTTATATTCATCTGTGCACATTTCTTCTCTCACCCCCACAATATACACTCCTCAGTTACTACAGTACAATCTAAATATTGATAGCATAAAGGCAATGTGAAACAGTCCAGATTTATGAGAACATCATTCAGTTTATTATTAGGGATGGTGCGGGAGTCTGAGGAGGGGGTGGAGTCTGGTGGACTCCCTCCCATCCAGCCTCCCAGACCCCACTTGCCAAGCCATGGGGCACTGACAGACCTGGCCGCCGTGTACCCCGGAGCTCAGCGAGTGGCTGAAAGTGACACCAAGGACTTCTCCTACCTCCACCAGCTGTCAAGGAAGCCCTTGACAACCAGTGGGGCAGGAGCCAAAGTGTTCTAGCCCTATCCTCCTTGGCTAGAGTACTGGGGGGTGCGCCATGCTGGGACTTCTCCTGTCTCCGCCAGCTGTCAAGGAAGCCCTTGACAAATGGCATGGGCAAAAGGGGCCTCTGTGGCACCCCAGTGCTCTAGCCCTGTCCTTGTAGAGAGGATGACAGGGCTAGAGCACGTGGGGGGGGGGGTGCCGCGCTGAGGACTCCAGCTGTCAAGCCCTTCTGTGCTTAAAGCACAAGGGCTTGAGTGCTGGAGTCCTTGGATTGGAGAGGAGGGGAGGCTCATGCAGATCAGTGGGCAGGGAAGGTGAGCAGGGAGGGTCTCTGAGCAGGTCTGGGCCATGTAAGCGGGGGGGGGGCAGCTCACTGACTTCCCCCATGCCCCATACAGAGATGAGCCCCTCCATCCTTTTCTCTTTTCTTTTTTTTTAACAAGAGCTTAACAAAATTTGCAAACGTCTTCACAAATGGGTCAGGAAGAACGTGAGATTTAGATGTTTGAATGTGGGAGAAAATGAAACTGACAAATGCATCCAGCTCCATCACCCTGCATTCAAGGAGGATCAGTGCAAAATTACCTGTTGTGGAGGAAGGAAAAAATGAAGTGCCTAGACTGTGAAAAGGTTCTGTGAATGTAGGAGAACTTCAGAAGCCTTGCAAATTTCAGCTGCGTGTGCATGGAATTTGAGGGAGTGCAAGCAAGCAAGCACTGCACACTAGTGTGATGACAAAATCTGTCCTCCAGGGAAATCTGTCCCTGAATATTTTCTTACCCTGAAAAAGCAGGTTCTGGGGGGTTGGGGTTGCCTCATTCTCAAATAATTTTAGAATTTCATTTGAAATTCTTTTGATAGAATTTTTAAACTTACTTTATCATTGCAAGTAGGAATGAGTTAGAATTTAGTTTCAGTTCAGTTTGAGTAGAATTTACCAAAATTCACAAAGTTCTTCATTTTCAAGAGAGAAAGAACTTAAGATTTTAAACAATTGATTGAGGGAGAAAGCAAAACTGACAGATTCACCCATCCCTAATAGCAAGGTGGCTAAGGACAGTTTTTCTTCTTTTCTTTCTATTGCTGTTTTCCTTCTTTCTATCTCTCCATCGTTCTGCAGCCTCCATGGCTGCCCACACTTCCTCATCTGTAAAAGCCCCATGGAAGGAGTTACCTGGGGGTGTCTTCCTCTTGGCTTAAATTGAAGTGAGGGCACTGAGGAAGCCAGCAGCTTGCCAGAGAAATGGCGATACAAAGAAGGCAGGACTGTCTCACACACACACTCTGGCCATCTCATAACTAAGATATATGCAATAACTTTGCAGCCCACCCATGAGAATTTCAATCATTTTTTTTCTCCTTTAAAAATATATTCAAAAGCTAGTGCGAAAGTCACTTACCTTTTCGAAGGGGTGATTCGCGGTGGGGGGGGGAGGCACTCTGCACCTCCCCCCGACATCCTAACCCAGCTGGCTTTGCTTCGCGGCTACTCCGCAGAGCCGCCAGCCAGGTACATTCGCAGGCGTGCAGAGCCTGCGGACACAAATGGTGGCGGCTATGGCAGCCGCCATTTGCATTCCTGTTTTTTTGCTGTGATAGGCTACGTAAATATTTATGTACCATATCACGGCAAAAAAACAGGGGCTCAAATGGCGGCAGCTATGGTGGCCACCATTTGCGTTCCCTTTTTTTGCCATGATAGGCTACATAAATATTTACGTAGCCTATCACAGCCTCAGCAGGGATGCAAATGGCATCCTTAGATTATTTGCCCCCTAGAGTTGCCCCCTATTTGCCCCTTAGATTTGATCTTGGAATTGTTGTCGATCACAAGCTGAATATGAGCCAACAATGTGATGTGGCTGCCAAAAAGGCAAATGCTCTTTTGGGCTGCATTAATAGAAGCATAGCTTCCAAATCCCGGGAAGCACTAGTTCCCCTCTACTCAGCACTGGTTAGGCCTCATCTGGAGTACTGTGTCCAGCTCTGGGCACCACACTTTAAGAAGGATGCAGACAAACTGGAGAGGGTTCAGAGGAGGGCAACAAAGATGATCAGGGGACTGGAAACAAAGCCCTATGAAGAGAGACTGAAAGAACTGGGCATGTTTAGCCTTGAGAAGAGAAGACTGAGGGGAGATATGATAGCACTCTTCAAGTACTTGAAAGGTTGTCACAGAGAAGAAGGCCAGGATCTCTTTTTGATCATCCCAGAGTGCAGGACATGGAATAATGGGATCCAGTTACAGGAAGCCAGATTCTGGCTGAACATCAGGAAAAACTTCCTGACTGTAAGAGCAATACGACAATGGAACCAATTCCCTAGGGAGGTGGTGGGCTCTCCCACACTGGAGGCCTTCAAGACGAGGCTGGACAGCCATTTGTCAGGGATGCTCTGACTTGGATTCCTGCATTGAGCAGGGGGTTGGACTCGATGGCCTTGTAGGCCCCTTCCAACCCTACTATTCTATGATTCTATGATTATTTGCCCCTATGTAAGTATTTACGTAGCCTATCATGGCAAAAATGAGGAAGCGAATGCCGGCCGCAGACGCCATTCGCAAAGCAGCACAAATGGCACCAGGTAAATGCTCCGTTTCGCGCGTCTTTTGAGGGGTGGTGGGGCAGGGGGACTTCGTTTCGCCACATATTTCGGGGGGCTGAATGCACTGGCATTTGGCCTCGCTGAGATCCATGGTGGAATCCTCTGACATCCCTATTTCTTACATATCAAATAAAATAAGATGAGTTGAAAAAAATGCAGAAGGGATTTTCAGCACAGCACTACTGGATATGGACAACTTTTCCCTTCACAAATTGAGCACACCCTTTGGTCAGCTCTCCCTGGATTACACCAGTGTGCATGAATATTGTAAAAAAAAAAAAAGTGGGAGGTTCAATGAGTGAAAGGCAATGGAGAGGGGGCAAATAATCTAAGGATATTAAGATGTTTAACATTAAACTGAACAATAAAAACAAAACCACTAACATTGTTTACCTGTTCAAAGTTGGGATGTCGATCACAGTGCCCTGGACCTAGCTTACATTCATGAGCAAAGCTGGTTTGTTCCTGAAATCTGGGACTTGGGGGGGGGGGGTCTGTAGAAAGCAATTTGTGCACATTACACCTGCAATTTGTGCAAATTACACAAATTTCACCTGCAATTTGTTAAAATTATGGCCACAATTTGTGCAAATAATTTGTGCAATTTATACAAACAACAAAAAAGTGAAATCCATGAGCTGGCCCAAGCTGATGCAAATTGAGTCAGGCCAGGTCATGGGAAAGCAAGCCAAAGTCCAGGGGGCCCAAGCTGACTAAACCTGGATGAGTTTCAGCCCCTGGATGGATTCTTATGACATCCCTAGTTCAAAGTGTATCTGTTATAAGGAGGCTAAGACAAACCCTAAAAATACAGCCCAATGAAAAATTGCTATTTATACTTGAACAGAAATGACAGCCTTGTCCCCTGATAGTGACAGATACTATCAGTGGGGCAGAACCAAGATAAAATAAGGCTGCAGTGAAAATGGATGACTAACTTGCTATTGATTTCTTTCAGTTCCCTTAGAAGTAAAATGTCTGTAAGTCTCAGAACTCCTAGGATATTTTGCTTGGTAATTTTAGCTGTGACTTAGTAGGCCCAGTAACATATCTGTTCCTATTTATTATGTGTCCGCTTT
The DNA here is from genome assembly GCF_057233095.1 of Heloderma suspectum. Taxonomy (NCBI): domain Eukaryota; kingdom Metazoa; phylum Chordata; class Lepidosauria; order Squamata; family Helodermatidae; genus Heloderma; species Heloderma suspectum. The sequence continues at coordinate 196,566,243 of NC_139458.1, forward strand.
AATATGGAATTTGTGCTCCCTTCAGGATCCCCTACATTGATTTGTTTCTGACTGAGCTAAGGCAAGGGTCACTGGGCTTTCAATATAAGCTGTCAAACTGTAGACTGTTTTTGCACGATTATGTGAGGCAAAGTGATGTTAGATGTCAAAAAGAGCTCCCCATAAGTATTTGGAGAGTATTTTAAGTATATATTCTCAAAATTAACTATTAACTATTCAGTAGTTGCCACTAGTCAATACTTAATTTTTAATTTTGGTCAGGAGAATGTGCTAGTAGTATATCATTTCCTCTTTGCCATGTCTTTATTTTCCGTCAGAAGCATATTTAACTTCCTTTTAAGTTAAATAGACTTCTGATGGAAAATAAAGATATGGCAGCGAGGGAATGATATTCTACTGACCAAAATGAAAAATTAATTATTGACTAGTAGCAGCTATTGAAAAGTTAAGGCCAGAGGCATTCTGCATTCTAAAATAATTAGAGATCGGCAAATTGGTCTGTTTTCAGGCAACGCTACTTTTGCACGTTTTATTCATAATTCATTTCCATGTCAGTTTTGCATCAATCTACAAAAGATTTTAATTGCTCTCAAAATACATATTACCTGTATATTCTCTCTCAAAATACATATTTAAAGACATGTTTTCATACATTTAAACTCCTGATAACTGTGTCATAACAGTCAGAGAACTGCAAAATGTGTTGGATAGCTAGGTTCTGATATTTTGTATAGGAATTCATAAAGGCAGACTCCTTAAGCATCCCTAGTCATGATTTACACCAGCTTCCCCCAACCTGGTGCCCTCCAGATGTTTTGGACTTCAACCCCCATCAGACCTAGCCAGCATGACTAAATGGTCAGGAATTCTGGGAGTTGTAAACCAAAACATCTAGAAGGCACCAGGTTGGGGAAAGCTGATTCAGACTAATGTGCAGCATAAACAAGAGAACACAGAGCTCTAGAAAGTTGATGGTTTTGCTAGGTTTTCTTGGAGTGTACACTATCCACTTGAAATACTATAAATACTAAAAGAATTTGTTATTTGAATAAACAATACAAAATGTTTAAAGTGTATGCCTCTACCATCTTCATCATGATCTTCATCTTCTTCATCATCTTCTTTCCTTTTCAAAATCTTCATTTTAAAGAGAAGCAATGTTCTGTTTACATATGGGAGATCCTCTGAGTGTTGTTGCTTTGAGTTGCACATAGTCAGTATCAGCTGCCTTTATATTAGGATGGCCAGCTCCCCTCAGTAGATGTCATAGCCCTTGGACTCTCAGAACATCCTGTGGCAATTATGGCTATTCGACAGCTTAAGAAAACAATCACTCTGGGATGGAAAGGTGAGAAGAGATGTGCACATTATGATGAACTCTGATGCATGTTGACTCAGAAGTAAGCCCTACTGAATTTGGTAGGGCTAATTTCTAATATAACCTTACTGGTAGGGGTGGACGAAAGTCACTTACCTGTCCTCGAAGGACGTTCGCGGTGGGGGGGAGGCGCTTCGATGGTCCCCCTGAGAAGTTCAGGCCGGGGGGGGAGGCTTCCCGCCTCAGCCCGGCCGAAATTCAGGCCGGGGGGGAGGCTTCCCGCCTCGCCCCGGCCGAAATTCAGGCCGGGGAGGAGGCTTCCCGCCTCGCCCGGCCACGAACGCGAAAGTTTAAAAAAAAAAAAACGCCCCCTGATAGGCTACGTGACGATTCACGTAGCCTATCACGGCTAGATCTGCAAAGTCAGCCGTGATAGGCTACGTGAATCGTCACGTAGCCTATCACGGGTGACTTTAAAAAAAGAAAAAGCACGTACGCGAATGGCGGCCCCCATAGGGAGCCGCCATTCGCGTTCCTTATTTAGTAGCTGTAGTCTACGTAAATGTTTACGTAGACTATGGTGAAAATAAGGGCAACGCAAATAGCGTTGCCCTTATTTTCGCCGTAGTCTACGTAAACATTTACGTAGACTACAGCGACCAAATAAGGAACGGGAATGGCGGCTCCCTATGGGGGCCGCCATTATCCGTACACACGTTTTTTTAATTTTTTTTAAGTCACCCATGATAGGCTACGTGACGATTGACGTAGCCTATCACGGCTGACTTTGCAAATCTAGCCGTGATAGGCTACGTGAATCGTCACGTAGCCTATCAGGGGGCGTTTTTTTTTTTTTCTTTCATTGCAATGGTGGCAGTGGCAGCCGGTCGAAAGACCGGCTGCCGCTCCCGCCCTGCTTGAACACCCGCCGAACCGCCGGCCGGACCCGCCGCCGGGAGGGACATTCGGCGAAGGTAAGTCCCGTCCCGGGGGGGGTGCGGGGTGCGGGGGGGTGCGGAGGATTTCTCCCTGAAACTTGTTCGGGGGGCCGAACACGTTGGCGCTTGGCCCCGCGAAGTTTCGGGGAGAAATTCTCCACCAACCCTACTTACTGGTATCCACTGTAGCATGCACACGTCACACACTATTTCAGTACAACCAACACACAGGAAGAGTCTACAACTGGGTTACTTCCCATGTGAGAGCAGGGGCAACCATGGTGATGTTTGAAAGGGCCCTTAATATTGACCTAACTAAAAAGTAATTAAGGCATTTCCCAATGTCTAATCCAAGGGATCTTAGGGTTGTACCCAATGTTAGTCTAACTTAAGCCCCATTCTTTTCAGTAGGCCTAAGTAGGCCCATTGGACACAATCCTTAGGGCAACTTGTGGCCCTCCAGATGTTTTGACCTACAACTCCTCTCAGCTCTTGCCAGCCTATCCAAAGGTGGGTGATCATGGGAGCTGTAGGCCAAAACATCTGGAAGTCCACAAGTTGCCCATCCCTGCCACAGAAAGCACCAAAGCCTAGTGGCATAGTAAAGTGACAACCCTTACAGATAAGAAGTGAAGGTAATAATTGTCTTCTTGCATCTCCTAGGCCGGCAATAGACACCCTTGGTCAGAGTCCCTGCTTGTTTGGAGAGAGTGTTGAGTTTGTCCAACCTCAAATTGAACATGCATATGTGGGGCCTTCCACCACCATGATACTGGGCCTTTCCCCAATCATTCATGATATCTATAAAGATTGCCCAGGACTGTCCCTACCATGTACTATTCAGATACCAGTTCCTGCCTTCTTGTATTACTGCCCCCATGTAGGGATGAACGAAACAACTTACCTGTTTCATTTTGTGACATCCGCGGTGGGGGGGAGGCGCTCCGTCCCTCCCCCCGAAATCCTCGCCAGCCGGCTCCACTCCACGCGACTCTGCAGAGCTGCCGGCTAGGGCTGCCCACAATGACATCAGGTTGCTGCTGGGTTGCGCAGGGACACAAATGGCGGCTGCCATAGCCACCGCCATTTGCGTCCCTTTTTTTCGCCATGATACAAATATTTATGTAGCCTATCACGGTAAAAAAAAAGGGAATGCAAATAGCGGCTACGGCAGCTGCCATTTTCCCATGATAGGCTATGTAAATATTTAAGTAGCCTATCACAGCTTCTGCAGGGACGCAAATGCATCCCTGCATTAGATAAATATGCATTCATTACGTAAATAAATAAATTTACGTAGCCTATCACGGGAAAAATCGTGAAGCAAAGGCGGCCGCTGATGCGGCCGCCATTCACAAAGCAGTGCGAACAGCACCAGGTAGGTGTTCCGTTTCGCATGCCTTTCGCGGGGTGGTGGTGGGGAGGCTTCATTCCAGTGCATTTGGCCCCCTGAAATCCATGGCGGAATTCTCTGCCACCCCTACCCCCATTCCCAGCAGCCTGAAACAACCTCCTCTACCTGGCATCATGAGGGGGCAGAGATACAAGAAAGGAGGAACTGGTATCTGAAAAGTGCAGCAAGGTTGCTTTTTCTTTTTTAATTGTATGAGTGAGCCATGCCATGGGGCAGGGGGATAATTCAGGCTCTGTTTCAAGCAACCAAAATGTCTTGGGCTCAGGTTGCCTTCAAGGGCTTCCATCTCCCTAATAGTAAGACCTGGATATGGGGTGCTACTTGCTGGGTTGCCAGACACACCTTGCCTAAATGCTGCACACTTGAGCCCTCTTCAGGCATTCAAGAATTCTAAGTGTGGAGGGCAGACAGGGATGCATGCTCCAGCTCCTCCCCTCCACTCATGACCTCCCCATGTTGATGGGGAAGGTTGGAAGTGTGCCCAGCTGATCATGGTCACAGAGCACCATGTGATCAGGAACCCTGGCTTAGCTACCCTCTTCCTCAAATCTCCTTCTCCTTTGCTGATCCTTTCTCCAAGTTTCTCTTTCTCAGTCCATGGCTTACTCTGTCTGCAGCCTCCTTGTTTCTGGGCTCTCTATTCCTTACATTCTTGGACCACTTCTAAGCCTCTGGCAATGTGAGGTTGTAATCCTAGCCTAATGAGCAATGTCCCCTTCCTTCACAGAACTGGACCACAAACTAGAACATGAGGAGATCCATGCTGGATCAGACCAAGGGTCCATCTAGTCCAGCATCCTGACAGTGGCTGAACATGTGCTGATGGGAAACCCACAAGCAGGACATGACTGCAACAGCACCCTCCCACCCATGTTATGCAGCAAGTGGTGTACATAGTCTTACTGCCTCTGATACTCTGATAGCCATCAGGACTAGTAGCCACTGACAGCCTTCTCCTCCAAGAATTTGTCTAACCCCTTTTAAAGCCATCCAAATTGGTGGCCAATCACTATGTCTTGTGGTAGTGAATTCCATAGTTTAACTATGCACTGTGTGAAGAAGTACTTCTTTTTATGTAGGGATGGACGAAAGTCACTTACCTGGTCCTGCAGCTTGCTTTGCGGTGGGGGGGAGGCGCCCCGTCCCTCAGGCCGTGAATCTTCCTGGCTGGCTGGGATGCAAATGGCGGCGGCCATAGCCGCCGCCATTTGCGTCCCTGCAGTCAGCCGCGTGATAGGCTACGTAAATCCTTACATAGTCTATCACGGCTGACTTTGGGGGGAAAAAAGCATGTACGCAAATGGCGGCACCCATGGGCACCGCCATTTGCGTTCCTTATTTGGACACGTATAGTCTCCGTAAACATTTACGTAGACTACGGTGAAAATAAGGGCAACGCTATTTGCGTCGCCCTTATTTTCGCCGTAGTCTACGTAAATGTTTACGTAGACTACCTGGGCCCAAATAAGGAATGCAATTGGCGGCGCCCATGGGCGCCGCCATTTGCGTATGCGCTTTCCCCCCCCCCCAAAGTCAGCCGTGATAGGCTACGTAAACATTTACGTAGCCTATCACGGTGTTTTTTAAAAATCTAGCTGTGATAGGCTACGTAAATCTTTACATAGCCTATCACGTTTGCTTGTTGTTGTTGTTTTACTTGGAAATGGCGGCGGCGGCAGCTGGTCAGAAGACTGGCCGCCGCTGCCGAACCGCCACCGAACCGCTGCTGAACCGCTGCTGGAGCCGCCGCCGCCAGGGACATTCGACCAAGGTAAGTCCCGGGGTGGGTGGGGGGCAGACCGTTTCTCCATGAATTTCAGGGGGCCAAATGCGCTGGCATTCGGCCTCCCCGTGATTCGTGGAGAAATTCTCTGACATCCCTAATAAATACTTACATAGCCTATCACGGCTTACTGAAAGGACGCAAATGGCAGCCGCTACGATGGCCGCCATTTGTGGTCACAGCAGCCCAGCAGCAGCCGGAACTCCGGCTGTGGCCGGCCCCAGCCAGCGGCTCCACAGAGCCACCATAGAGTGGAGCCGGACGGGGACGATTCCGGGGGAAGGGGCGGAGTGCCTCCCCCTCACCGTGGATTGACCGGCACGGAGCCAGGTAGGGATTTCATACATCCCTATCCCAGAGTGCAGAACACGGAATAATGGGCTTAAGTTACAGGAAGCCAGATTCCATCTGAACATCAGGAAAAACTTCCTGACTGTTAGAGCAATATGACAGTGGACTCAATTGCCTAGGGAGGTGGTGGGCTCTCCAGTGCTGGAGGCATTCAAGATGAAGCTGGACAACCATCTGTCAGGGATGCTTTGACTTGGATTCCTGCATTGAGCAGGGGGTTGGACTCGATGGCCTTGTAGGCCCCTTCCAACCCTACTATTCTATGATTCTATGTATTTCCTCTTTATAGCATTTGTGATTGTCTTGCAGAGTTTAGGAACCCCCTAACCATCAGGTGTATTTCCTAGGGTGGAAATGGTGTTTTATTTAAAAGCACAATTCAAATCAAAACTGAGGCTTGCATGTTATAATGCAAGAGCCATAGTTGCATTGAAAGTTAAAAGAAAATGGAGGAGGGAGAGAAGGAGAAGGAGACAGGGCAGCTGTTGGTGGAGAGAGGAGTAAGGGTGTTTTTTCCAAGATACCTGTGCAAGGGGAAGGGACGAGGAAGGGAGGGTTCAGTTAGGGATGTGGGAGAAACTCATTCAGTTCACAGTTTAATGCTAATTTACTTAATGGAGGGAGCAATCCTATGGCTGCTAGACAGCAGCTGTATGGCCATAGGTTATCTTGTTTTCCAGAAACCAACTTTGGAGCCCGTGCTCTGAGGTCGGTTCCTGGAGAACTGACCTCCGTCCACTTCCACGCTGCCTCCGAGGCAGCGCGGAACAGCCCTGTCCTCCGTGCTCACAACAGGAGCATGGAGCAGCTGAAAAGGGATGTTCTGGGGGGCATTCTGGGGTGGGGAGGAAATGCCTGTATGTACAGTTGCCTCCTTCCGTGCTCAGCCCTCCCACAGCTAGACAGCTGTAATCAGCTGTCTAGCTGAAAATGCCAGGCAGGAGAAGCATGGAGGGAACTATCCCCTCCATGCTTCTCCTGCCCTGCATTGGATAGGCGGTCACCTCCGAGTTCAGAGGCAGCCACCTATCTGGATAGGATTGTGCCCTTAGTTACCTGCTAACTGTCCCTGCTGCATCAGAGGGAGATGAAACAGCAGTGAGGAAGACCGCCATCGGGACTTGACACAGCTCCAGCTGTGAGCCCCTTATCTTGCTGCTACCAGCTGTCACTGCTGCATCAGAAAGAGAGGAGCAGTGTGCCCAACTTTGCAGCTAAGAAACTATTATGCCTGAATTTGATTTTTTTTACTCCTCCGTACCAATCCCCTTTCCTTTTGTGCTGTGTCTTTTAGGTTGCAAGCCTGCGGGCAGGGACTGTCTTATTTCTTATCTTTGTCAGCCACCTGGGTAGCCTTTTGGCTAAATGGTGCAATAAAAATGTATCAATAAATAACACATAATTAAACATAATACTAATAATTGCATTTTAGAACTGATATACAAACCAAAAGTCAGTCATCCTTCAAAATTCACACATGTAAAGTGGTGGCTACAATTTATGCATACTTGCCATTTTTAGAGAAAAATAAATAAAGTGGAAATCCGCAAGTTCCAGGTAAAAGTCCGTGGCTCAGCAAGCCAAGCCTGGGGCTCTGGGGAAATCCATCAGCCCCAAGAGGGTCAGATTTCCCCGTGATGGACATCCCTAAGTGGTAGCACAAAACTGGAGAAATTTGGTGAAATTCCTCCCCCACCCCCTACTCATTTCTCTGCCCACAAATAAGGTGGAGAATTTTGAGAAGCCATTTGAGAGCTCCAGTAAAATATGGTAGGGAACCCATTGCTCAGAATATGCGGGCGGGGGGCAGCTGGGTCAGACACAGACAGCCCAACACCAGCAACAGAAACTGCAGCAGTGTAGATACAGTTTGTTGATATGATGCAGGCTACCAAGTGTGGGATCTTGAAATACACATAACCTCTCCCTTCTCATTGCTGTTTGCAAAACCTCAAAGATCTTCACATAAATTATATCAGTAATGGCTATGCTTGCAACCACCTAATACTCCATTGTTTTCTAGGGATGTCAGAGAATTCCGCCACGGATCCCAGAAGGCCGAATTCCAGTGAATTCAGCCCCCCGGAATCCATGGCAGAACGGAGCAACCTGCCCCATCACCCCACGGAAGCCCCCCGGAACAGACCCTACCTGACTGCTGTTCTGGTTGCGGCGGTGGCTCTGGCAGCAGCGGTGGCAGCTCTGGCCGCTACCAGGCTGCGGCCACAAATGGTGGCCGCTACACCGGCCGCCACTTGCGTCCCTTCACAGAGCCATGATATGCTACGTAAATATTTACGTAGCCTATCACGGCAAAAGCAGGGATGCAAATGGCTCAGCGGATGCCATTTGCATCCCTGCTCTTTGCCGTGATAGGCTGCGTAAATATTTACGTAGCCTATCATGGCTCAAAGAAGGGATGCAAATGGTGGCCGCAACACTGGCCGTCATTTGCATCCGCAGACCTGCCACAGCCGAATGTCCAGCTGCTAATGCACCCGGCTGGCAGCTCCACAGAGTCGCCGCGGAGTGCAGCCGGCCGGGGAGGATTCCAGGGGGATGGATGGAGTGCCTCCCCCCCACCGCGGATGCCATTTACAAAACAGGTAAGTGGTTTCGTACATCCCTATTGTTTTCTGCATTTTGCAAAAACAAGGACGGGAAGCAAAGGCTGATAGCAGCAACTCAGGGCATAATCCTATGCATGTTTAGACTGAAAAAAAGTCCTTCAACTCCCAGCATTCCCCAGCATGGCCAAGGAATGCTGGGAGTTGTAGGATTTTATTTTTTTAATGTCTAAAGACACATAGGATTGCACCCTTAGGCTGAAAACTTGTACACACTTACCTTGGAGTAAGATACATTGAAATAGTGGAGTTTACTTCTGAGTAGACATCTATAGTATTGAACTGTTAATAACATAGGAAACTGCCTTATATACCAGGGGCTTCTTCACACTAGGGATGTCAGAGAATTCCGCCACGGATCTCGGTGAGGCTGAATACCAGTGCATTCGGCACCCCGAACTCCATGGCGGAACGGCCTGCCCCCCCGCCCCCCCGCGGATCCCCCCCAGGACGAGACTCACCTGGGGCGGATCTTCCGGGCGGCGGCGGCTGTGGCGGTGGTGGCTGCGGCAGCCAGTCTTCCAACCGGCTCCCGCCACCGCCATTTCCACTCTTGTAAAAGAAAAAAAAGAATAAGAAAGAAAGACAGACAGACAGACAGACGTGATAGGCTACGTAAAGATTTACGTAGCCTATCATGACTAGGTTTTTAAAAAAAACACACACAATGTGATAGGCTACGTAAATCTTTATGTAGCCTATCATGGCTGGATGGGTTAAAAAAAAACAAAAAACGTGTACGCAAATGGCAGCGGCTATGGCCGCCGCCATTCGCATTCCTTCTTTTTGCCATCTTAATCTATGTAAATATTTACGTAGACTATGACGGTGAAAATCAAGAGGAACGCAAATAGCGTAGCGGGTGGTATTTGCGTCCCTTTTTGATTCCCCGTTTTAGCCTACGTAAGTATTTACGTAGATTATGAGGGCAAAAAGAAGGAACGCGAATGGCGGCATATTTATGTAAAAAATATTTACGTAGGCTAAAACAGGGAATCAAAAAGGGACGCAAATACCGCCCGCTACGCTATTTGCGTTCCCCTTGATTTTCGCCGTCATAGTCTACGTAAATATTTATGTAGATTAAAAGGGCAAAAAGAAGGAATGCGAATGGCGGCGGCCATAGCCGCCGCCATTTGCGTACACTTTTTTTTTTAACCCACCCAGCCATGGTAGGCTGGCCTACATAAATATTTACATAGCCTACATAAATATTTACGTAGGCTAAAACTGGGAATCAAAAATGGATGCAAATAGTGCCCTCTATGCTATTCGCGTTCCCCTTGATTTTCGCCGTCATAGTCTAGGTAAATATTTACGTAGATTAAGAGGGCAAAAATAAGGAACGCAAATGGCGGTGGCCGTAGTCACCGCCATTTACGTACATGGTTTGTTTTTTGTTTTTTTACCCAGAGCCCTCCGCGGCCGGAAATCTGGCTGTGGATGGCTCTGGCCTGGCCTGGCCTGGCCGGCTGCTCCACGGAGCTGCCGCCGAGCACAGCCGGCTTTGGAGGATTCCGGGGGGAGGGACGGAATGCTCCCCCCACCATCAACATAATCCACGAACAGGTAAGTGACTTTCGTACATCCCTTCTTCACACAGAGTTTTTATCCTGCTATTGAGATTGCTCACTCACTTTTGAAGTTTGCACACCCTTTAGATGACATCGTGAACCTCCAGCGCATCTCCTGCACTAAATGACCTGTATTCCATTTTTAAATAGATCAGAGATAATGAGTTATCAAATTACCCCTCTTGTGTTCCGCTTGAGTTCCCACCATGAAAAAGGAAAAGCCGCAGGAAGAGGAGCGAGATTGATGAAACATATGGAAGACTCAAATAAGGGGGAGAAGGAAGGGGGAAAGGGGAGGGGAAAAGGAAGCACATGTAGAGAGAGTCTGCTGTGATCCTTCATTTAAAATGGAGGCAGAAAGCCCCATTTTAAATATGGGATTTTAGGCTGGTGTAGAGATGTTCCAGGTCAGACTATTTATCCATCTAGCCTTGGTATTGTCCATTCTCAATGGCAGCAGCTGTCCAGAGCAGGTGTAGGCTAGGCAACCACACATTTTGGACTACAACTCCCATAAGCCCTGACCACTGCTCATGCTAGTTAGGGCTTATGGGAGATGTAATCCAAAAATCACAAGATTGCCTACGCCTGGTCCAGAGGCTCAGGGACAAGTATTTCCCATGGTCTTGCTATGTGATCCTTTTTTATCTGGAGATGCCAGGAATTGAATCTTGGACCTTCTGCATGCAAAGTCTGTGTTCTCCCCTGAGCTAGGGACCATCCCTGACTTCCTGGCAGAGGTGAAATTTGCAGTGGAGACCTCTCGACTGAAAGCGAGTGATATTTGAATATAACACTGTATCTTCATTCAATAATATACAATAAACAGCTTTTATTTTGTTTCAAACCTATTTATCTTGGTCAGGTTTTGTTTTTCCTATATAATATATGCATTTTTCCCCATCAGTTCCAGGAAGGCATCATGTAAGAGAATGCTGAGGGTAAAATATGAAGCTTTTGAGGCTCTAGTATGACCAGGATTCCAAGTTGTTGTTCTGGCAACATTGCAATAGATCATGTTACAACCTGAGTTCCCTGAGGAGTCGGGATTTGTGAGGTGTGTGGGTCTGGCAGCAAAGGGAGGAGAGAGGCCCACTGAACCAATTGGTGCTCCAGTGGGCTTGATGGGGGTGGGGCCAAAGGGTGTACCGACTGAAGTGAACTCTATCCTATTTATTTTTGTATTTATTTATTACACTTATACCTCACCTTTCTTCCACTGTGGAACTCAAGGTGGCTACATGTGGTTCCCAGGTGGTCTCCCCTCCAAGCATTGACCAGACCCAGACCTACTTAGCTTCAGCAGGTGGCTGCCTCATGCGCCTTCAGACCATGCCCTGGGACTGTGTCTTTTTCACACCGATCCAACTTGAGGGCCCTAAAATCAGGCCTCCAACGTAGCTGCAGCATCACATTTGCTGACTTCCCCACCCACCCGCTCCAGGTAGCAAGCCGTCTTGAAGTGGCAGAAATAGTCGCTGGTTAACGGGGCTCAGAATGAATTTTACCTTCACACCAATTGACAAAGACGTTGCTGTTTTGTGTGTGTGTTTGTTTCTTTGTTTCTGTCTTCCTCGTTGCTAGATTAGTTCCATTGTAAATACGTTGATCTGGGCTGTCAGTAAAGTATTTGTGGATGCTTCATTTTTTATGTTTCTGTCACAGCTAGTAGGCATGAGAGGCACTGGGGTGGATCCACTGTGAGCAGGAGGGCAATCGGACTCCTGCTCCCTCATAAGGGAACTTGGGGATTTGGCATCAAGACCAGCTCGACATGGGGGCTGTGAGCTGGCCACATCCGTAGTGGTGGAAAGGGGTTTGCATTAGCAGTCTGTGCCATGGCGAACCCCTGGCCCTGCCATCCACCACCAGCACTCCTGGTATGTGGGATAGGAAGGGGGGAACAGACAGCAGGTAGAAATGGAGACTGGTGATTCCAATCTCAGCAGGGCTGTGAGTCCATTCTGGGTTTCAATCAGAACCAGCCAGAACTCTAAAGGAGTATCCAAGGTCCTGAGCCTATTTGGGGGATAGTCCGAACCCTAAAGGTGCTGAATCCAATCCCTGAATTGGGGTCAGAACCTTGGATAGCTCCTTTAGAGTTCTGGCTGGTTCTGACTGAAACCCAGAAAGGATTCACAGCCCCACTGGAATCAGAGCCACCAGCCTCCAGTGCCAGGTGGGCTAGCTGATGACAAGATTATGCCCTGTGCCACCGCCAAGCCTATTCAAGTGAAAGTCAATAAAACTGTGGCCAATATTCCCTTTGCTGCCTGGACCCTACTAAGCGCTGCACACAACAAATACAGCCGTCAGTTTTGATCATGACTCCAGTTGTAGGAACAAAGCTCTCTCCATTTGGCCAACCACACAAGATAAGGCATTTGCAAGTTTTAATAACAGAAAATCTGAAGAAATGATATGGTCAAGAAAGCTTGGGTTCCATTGTAAGGCTCAGTAGCCCAAGAACTCCACTCAGTTTCTGATTCAGTTCCTTTTAGGAAAGAAATCTGTACCCCACCATGATTCTAGTACTCTCAAGGTGGTACTTGGTCTTATATAAAATTATATATCTCACAATATCGGTTTTGGGATCCTGGGCTCCAGGGTGACCAAGTGACCAGGGAAAAAGGCTGGTGTGGCCTACTCTTGTGCTTTTAACAGCAGTTTGACACACACGAATCAGCAGGTGAAGCTTTTCACAGGATGGACTGCTCAGGTCTGCACATGATTTTTTTTTATTATAGGCACCACTACAGGGCCTGGTTGATAAATTGGCATCCTACAAGGCACCCCTCAGTGTCAGGCTACAACTCAAGATGGGGTAACCATATTTCTTCATACCATTCAGTAAGAACAATGTGACTGAGAGGAAACCCAGCAAAGTTGAGGTCTATTTCTGCCCAGTACAGGCCTGAGATTTAAAAAGAAAAAGAAAAGAAATGCTTTTCATCCCACAAATGATTGAAAATACTGATCAACTGCAGAAAATTGAAGCAATATTGATTTCAGTAGTCGTTGCACCTGTCTAACTCTGATTAATTTCTGTACTTTTTCTGTAGACATTTTAAAATTATTATTACTTCAGTCCTTGAAAACTCTCTGCTTAATTCAGTAGCATTTTTAGGAGATAGAATTTTGGTGTGCGAGTGCTGCTCACTTAAGCATTGCCTTGGCTAATGTGCCTCAACTAGATACTTGGGCTGTAGAGAAACAGTGGTTCGACCAAAAATACTTTAAGGGCACAATCCAATTGAGAATGAGATAGGTGGCCGCCTCTGAACTCGGAGGTGACTGCCTATCCAAAGCAGGGCAGGAGAAGCATGGAGGGGATCGTTCCCTCCACACGTCTCCTGTCCTGCCCTGCTTTTTCTGCTCACAGCCAATTGTGGCCGTCTAGCTGCAGGAGGATGGAGGGGGGAAGGAGGCTGCTGGACAACACATAGGATGTGTCGTACAGGCAGTTCTGCCCTCCCCACCCCGGAATGCCCCCAGCCATGCCCCTTTTCAGCCACTCCACACTCCTCTTGTGAGCACGGAGCACAGGGCTGTTCCACGCTGCCTCCGAGGCAGCGCGGAAGCGGGGGGAGGTTGGTTCCCGTAAAACAGCATATCCTATGGCCATCTAGCTGCTGTCTAGTGGCCATAGGATTGCTTCCTAAGCTGACCTAGTAATTCAACACTAAATGGTTTTATCAAATTGTATCATCACCCCAACACACAGACACACACACACAACTTTGTTTTGCCAATTCAAGTGCCACTGAGGGTGCTCAGATTTGGACCAGAACTTTAAAAATAAACATTCACGGGGGGGGGGGGGTGTTAGTCTAACTTTATGTTATACAACTTCCAAGTGGGGTTAGGTTTGTTTGTTTTAGGAACAGGCCCATTGGAGTTTTCAGGAGCATCAGAAACAGGACAGAAGTTCTTAACCCATTTCCCCACTTGCTGCTTATCTCTTTCAAATCTTGGTGTTCTAAACAGGACATTTACCCTCCCAAACACAGTTCAAACCCTACGTGGGGATGGGAGAAGTGGTGGTAGTGGTGGATTTGGAATCGGGAAATGGCAGGTGGCAAAATGGATAAATTTCTTTCCTCCCACCCATCCAGCCTCTCTATTCCAAACTGACCTCTCCCAAAGTAGTTGTATGTGTGTTTTCTCAAAACACAACAAAACCGCTGGCGTAATTTTGTTATAGGCACTATTTATTTATTTTACAATTATTTTTAGACCACCTTTAAGGGTAAATGCCTTTGTGTGTAAAGCTGAGTTCAGTCCTAAGAAGTGGAACAATTTTTTTTTTCCATTGCGGGCCCTCTCCATTGTCCTCTGGATATTCACGCACATATAGGGCAGGAACCAACACTGCTGGTCTGCTTACGCTACTGCCATCCTGTGAGCATAAGCAACTTCTAGTGGCATGCCAAATAGCATAAGCTAGTGCGATGGGTTTCCCCAGAAAACTCATCATGCCAACTTATGGTATGGGTGTACCACTAGAGGTCACTTACGTTAGTGGTACATCAATAGTGTAAGCGGCCCGGTTTGTGCTCCCCTCTTTCTCTCTCTTTAGCTCCCTTCAGGCATTACTCACCTGAATGGGCCACGTGGGTAGAAATGTGTTGCAGGGCCACGCATTTGGCTCCACACCAATAATGCAGGGTTCCCCCCATCCCTGCCCCATCACCCACATGTGAGTGTGGACATCTGAAGCAGGGAAGCCTTTGCACATAGACCTCTAAATGTTAAGGGTTCCAGGACCTAAAGAAGCCTCTGTGCATAAAGGTTTATGTCTGCATGTTTCTCTGCCCCTGACATCTACAATAATAAGTGTGTGTGTGTGTGTGTGCGCGCGCGCACGCGCGCGCGTGTCAGATGCAACCCCTACAGCCCCTTTCTACTTCCATCATTCCTTCAGGCAAGTAATGCTATGGGAATCGCTGATGATGGATACTTTGACATTGTATTTTTAAAAAACTACTTAATATTGATATTGAATACGGTTCTGGTATTAATATGTTTGTATTGTTTTATTTTGTAAGTTGCCATGGGAAAGCTATGGCCTTGAAAGGTGGCTAAGAAATGGAATAAATAAGTAAGTAAGTCTCTCATATTCACACATTGTCTTATATCAGAGAGGGCAACTAATTGGACTAATCCAATTAGTCCAATTGGATTAGTCCAATTAGTCCAATTAGTCCATGGCCCCTGCCCTCTCCAAGTAGTGCCTCCTCTCTAAGCACTGCCCCCTGAGGGTGAGAAGCACAAAGGGGAACCCCTTGGTTAATTCCGATCAGAGCTCCATGCCTCTCTCTGCATGGAGGAAAAACGTTTTAAGGGTGGGGGGATGACACCATGGGAGGGGGTAGAGCTTCAGGGGCACATGGCCTGCTGCCTTGGTTCAGGAGGAGTAATCTGGCCTGTGGACCTAAAGTAGTTGCCCTTCCTTTTCTTACGTGCACTCTCTTTTCTTCCCATCTCTCCTTGTTCCCTCCCATTGCAGCCCACTCCTTCACCTTTCTTCTTGCCTCCTCAGATCTCTTTCCCCCTATATCCATGGACTCCTTCCCCCAACCTCTGCCTTACCTGCCAGTAATGTTAAGACCCTCTGGACTCCCTACAGCTGGACCTGGAGTAGGCCTGTCCAAGCATTCTGGGGACCTCTTGAGATGCATCAGTCCTCTCACTGAGTAGTGCCATGGAACCTCACAGTGAAGGAGACCTTTGTGAAGCCCAGCACCATATCCTAGAGTTCTCAGACTGTGTGGATGGGAATCCACATAGTCCCTATGCCTGGCAGTTCCATGGAACCCATTAGGCAAGGGGCCATTGATATATGCAACACCCTCCCCATAATTGTCACATCCAGTGGCCCCTTACATTACCTGAGAACTTGGCCGAAAGAATCCCCCCATGGGCCCAGAGCTAGTACCTGAACACTGCCCACTACTGCAGGGACATTACCTAGAAGCATGGCTGGGGACATTTGGGTGGTGGTAGTTTATACTCTCAGTTTGCAAAGTTAGGTAGTCTCCCTTCTATCCCAAAGAACTTTCCAACTGGAAACATTCAGTGTTTGCATACCAGGAATTAAACTTGTAATCCTCTGAATGGCTAAACCATAAGCTCTTCTACTAAGCTATGGCCTGTCTCCTAGTCCTATTAGAAGAGACTTCCAGTCCTGTTCAAATCAATTAAACTACACTGGAATAATTGTATTGCGGTGTTAGTTACTGCTATTTGACCTTAGGTTTTTTTCATTCCATTTCACAAATGTTTGTACCTTCAGAACCAAGCAGTAGAATTTTAATGTGGTTCAGCTGCTACGCTGCCTCATCATTTGATCCAAGAAGTCCTGCCCCCAGTTGCATTGTGCCCAACCTCAACTGTCAACAACCTGCTGCCAGTAGATTCATAAAGCCCTTGCGACCTACCATTTGGAGTGGGGAGCAAGCACTAAGATACTAAGATGACTCCAGGATTTAACTCATGTGAATCCAAAATTTCTCAATATACAGCCTCCCAGGGGCTTCTTACATTTTCCAAGCATTGAATAAGACATGTGTGAAGCCTATGGAGATCCCTGTTTTCAAGTACTGTTCTAGTATTTTTGTCATCACATGTAAGGAGAGGGATTTCTACCAGTTCTCCAGAATATCTTCTCAGCCTCGCCGTTTCATCTGATCATCATAATTCCTGTCTACCACCACAAACACAAGATCACTGAAAATGAAATGTTCCACTTCATTTGACCTTTTCTTGGAGAAATATATTAAACATGTATAAAAATTGTACATTTTCTTTCATTGATTCCAGAATGTATTCAACCTGAAAAGCAACAGAACGCGGATTTCAAGAGCTGTCAGACACTCAATTTATTTCACTTCTCCATACAAAAATGTGCAGGGCTAAAAGAACATCAAAAACAAACCTACTGCTACATGCTCAGCATACAGAGGACCCACAAGAGAATTGCAGTGGTTGCCGAAGGCTTCTCAAAGTCTGAACTTTTGCTTATTTGGGCATTTGCTATTTATCATGGCACAGAGTAGAAAACCCTGTTTTTCAACATTCTCCTCTCTACCCTGACCCTCAGGGTTTAATGTCCACACATACATGTATGCCGTGATCCATAGATATTCATACACAACAAGGTATTCATTGGTCGATACTGGTAACCAATGGAAGGTTACCAATTGGGAAGTGCCAGTAATTGGTAAGCAGTTGAAGGTTACCAATTGGAGAGTACCAGTATCAACCAACCTGAGAGTTCATATCAGTTGGGAAGGCTTTGCTTGTGGTGCCCTTGGGGAATGTGGCACATCGAGTGACCACATGTGGCAGAGCCTTCTCAGCTGTGGCATCCTAACTGTGGAAATCCCTTCCAGTATAGATTCAGCTGTCCCCTACGTTCCCTTGTTGGTTAAAGATGTATTTATTTGCACAATCTTTTAGGGTACAGGCAAGAGTTTTATCTGTTTTCTGGTATTGTGTATTTGTAATTTTAGAGTTATGATTTTAACAGTGTCATATGTCTTATTGTTTTTATATGAGTTGCTAGCCACCCTGGGCTCCTTGGAAGGAAGGGTGGGAAGATAGATAGATGATAGATAGATAGATAGATAGATAGATAGATAGAGATGGATGGATGGATGGATGGATGGATGGATGGATGGATGGATGATGTGTGCAAATAGTTATGCACAGGTGAGGTTAAACTATGGATGGACACATCTGTCAATGAACCAAATGTAATTCTCACCCACCTGCGCTGGCCAAAGTGAACAGGTAGAACTATTCCCAACATGGAGAGGACCAAGTTGTACCTGCCTGCCAGCTTCACTTTTCTCCACATCTGAATTTTTTAATCTCAGGTTCTTCTTTCCATCCTGTTAACAGGAGAAATTTGCAAGTTTTGGTATGCTCTTGTCAAAAATGAACCAAACAAAATTTCCACCCATCCCTAGGTTAAACACCACCAGAGACAGAATCAGATTTTTTTAAACCAGAATTACATTCTGCTTGTGCTAGTGCTAATGCACACTTGTGCAAATGTGCACTTGCACAAATGCACTAATGTGCATTAGTTAATGCAATTTAGCACTCATGAAGATTAATTAACATTCATGCAAGTGCACATTAGTGCTAATGCGCACTTGGATGAATACAAATTAGCCAAATCCCCCTTCTCAAAAGGGAAGAGCTGGTCTGCAAGTCCATAGAATCCAATGACTCAGAAAAAGCCAGTCCGCTGTGGAATCCGCAAGTTGGATTCATAGAAATCTGAACTCATTTGAATCTGCTGAGAATTTCTCCATCACCCCTACGTTTCAGACATCCTTAGCTGAGATACTTTCCAGTTTTTTGCCAGAAAGAGAGATGGCACTTGATGAATATAAGGTAGAATGATGGCCAAAAGAGACATTACTTTAAATCCACATTTAGCAGCTGAGTGTCTCATTTTTCATTTTTACTCTAGAGTAGGCACAGGGGAGCTGATCCAGGTCTTCAGACCCCCCCTAAAACCATACTAGAGCCCCAATCCAGATCAGTTCCCCTTTGCCTACTGGATACAGACTTAAAGCAATGTCCGTTTTGACTCTGAGCCATCCAGTTGATTAGCCCTGAACACCATCTCACTTTATTTTTTCTGGAATACGTTCAAAGTTTTTCAAACACCTATTCCATTTTTATCAAAAAGTGAGTGAATGTAGCCATGGACATTCTTGAGGTTTGGGACACAAAAGCCACAGAGGCCCAGCCACAAGCCCAGAGACATCAATCTTCCTCACACTGGAAGTGTTACAGTTTGAAGTATCCTAGGTGTAACTGTTGTATGGTGAACCATCCATACACACACCTCTACATTATCCTTGCAAATAGGGATGGGTGAGAAGTTTGTTCAATTCATTTTGTGTTGAAAACTTACCAAATGGAAAGGAAAGAACTTGAGATTTTAAAAATGTGGATGTGGGGGAAACTGAACCTCACAAATTCATCCATCTAGGAAGAGGGCTTTGAGTGCTTAACTCTTAAAAGTCTGGGTTTAAATCTCTGTGCATTCATCCTTGTTTGTGGTACTGAATTAGGTTTGCCACATCTTCTTCTTTTTTTCTGAGAGGCCCCTCATCTTTAATAGCTACATGGCAGGCATTTGCAACATGTTACCAAAGTTCACAAATTTATTCATACATGGGGCAGAAAGAGAGTTTTAAAAATCTCAAACACAGGAGCAAGCAAAACTGAGACATTTGTCCATCCCTGCTTGCAAACACTATGTATGTTTTTACTAGTCTATAACTCACCTAGTATGAACAACAACAGCTCTGCTTTTGAGAAATGGCCTTGGATGGAGCCCTAACACCAGTGAGTTCCATCTAAATTTGAAAAAATACATTCGCATCTCATTAGTGAGGTCTTCTCCCTATCACATAATTCTTCATTGCTACAAACTTCTGGAAAGCACCAGGTTGCCTATCCCTGGGCTATAGACATGGGATCTCCAGTTAATGACTCAACAGTCAGTGCATACTTCCAACAGAATCAAATGTTAAAGCAGCCTTCCCTAACCTTGTTGTTGTTGTTCAGTCATTCAGTCGTGCCCGACTCTTCGTGACCCCATGGACCATAGCATGCCAGGCCTTCCTGTCCTGCGCTCTCTCCCGGAGCATGCTCAAGTTCATATTCATTGCATCAGTGATGCTATCTAGCCATCTCATCCTCGGCCGTCCCCTTCTCCTTTTTGCCTTCAGTCTTTCCCAGCATCAGGGTCTTTTCCAGAGAGTTTTCTCTTCGCATTAGGTGGCCAAAATATTTGACTGGTACCTTCCAAATGTTTTGGACTGCATCTCCCAGCATCCCTGACCATTGCTGGGGCTGATGGAAGTTGAAGTCCAAAACATCTGGAGGGCACCAGTTTGAAGAAGACTGCAGTAAAGCTTCTCTTGAATCCTTGCCTTCATGTATGCATATAGACTAACTTCAGATCTTAAAGTAAATGTGTGCAGGTCAGGGGTGGAGGCTACTTCTGTGATGCTGTCTCCCCAATGCACTGTCATTCTACCAGAAGAAACATCTGAAAGGGGCTATAGTCTGCAGTACTTCAGGGTGTATCCATGCTCAAGCCCTTCTCCATGAAAAAGCCATATCTGCTGCATGTAGATGAACAAACAGCATTCAGGGAAAAAAGGATGGATCTGAACCCTTCTCCTTGATATGTTGACCTTTTCTACAGCCAGTATTTCTTTTTGATATGGAAGGATTCAAGCATGGGCCAGTCTCTACTTCAGTCACCACAATCTATAGCAGCCTGAAGTGGTATGGCCCAGGAAAAGTGTTGCCACTTAGTCCCGCAGAATGCATAAACTAGGTTTTAGTTTTGGTTAGGTTTTAGTTAAGGTCAGCCTCTGTCAGAATTCCTGACCATTGGCCATATTGGCAGGGGCTTCTGTGAGTTGAAGTCCAAAACCTCTGGAGATTTACTTTCTGCCCATCGCTGGTTTAGGTAGCATAGGTGAAAATACTGGCTTCGAGGTAGGGAGGTGCATATCAGCAAAACCCAGGCTCACCAAAGTTCTCTGAATTCCATCTCCAAGTTCATTCTGACTGGAGCCAATATCAGGTTGGGAACTTTGGTTTGGTCTGGTTTTGATTTTGAATGCAAATCTATGCATATTTCCAAGAAGCAACAGTAAGAACCAGACATGGAACAACCGATTGGTTCAAAATTGGGAAAGGAGTACGACAAGGCTGCATATTGTCGCCCTGCTTAGTTAACTTATATGCAGAGTATAGAAACGCCGGGTTGGATTAATCACAGGTCAGAATTAAGATTGCCGGGAGAATTATCAACAACCTCAGATACACAGATGATACCACCCTAATGGCAGAAAGTGAAGAGGATCTAAAGAGCCCCTTGTTGAGGGTGAAAGAGGAGAGTGCAAAAAGCTGGTTTGAAACTCAACATTAAAAAAATGAAGATCATGGCATCTGGCCCCATCACTTCCTGGCATATGGAAGGGGAAGAAATGGAAGCAGTGACAGATGTTATTTTCTTGGGCTCCAAGATCACCGCAGATGGTGACTGTAGCCATGAAATTAAGACGCTTGCTCCTTGGGAGGAAAGCTATGGCAAACCTAGACAGCATAGTGAGAAGCAGAGACATCACCTTGCCGACAAAGGTCCGTATAATCAAAGCTATGGTTTTCCCAGTAGTAACATATGGCTGTGAGAGCTGGACTGTAAGGAAGGCTGAGTGCCGAAGAATTGATGCTTTTGAACTAGGGATGGATGAAAGTCCCTTACCTGTCCTCGAAGCTTGCTTCACGGTGGGGGGGAGGCACTTCGCTTCTCCCCCCGAAGTTCATGCAAGGCGGGGGAGGCGCCCTGCCTTGCCTGGCCAAAATTCAGGCCGGGCGGGAGGCTCCCCACCCTCGCCGGCGAAATTCAGGCCGGGTAGAAGCGCCCCGTCTACCCGGCCATGAAAAAAAAAAAAAACCACCCCCGTGATAGGCTACGTAACGATTAACGTAGCCTATCACGGCTGACTTTGGAGATCTAGCCGTGATAGGCTATGTTAATCGTTACGTAGCCTATCACGGGGGCTTTTTTTTTTTTTTACTGCACTTGTAATGGCGGTGGCAGCCGGTCGAAAGACCGGCTGCCGCCCCCACCCCTGACGAAGACCCGATGAACCGCCGCCGGGACCCGCCGCCGGGAGGGACATTCGTGAAAGGTAAGTCCCATCCCGGGGGGGGGTGGGGGGGCGGAGAATTTCACCGCCGATTTCGGGGGGCCGAATGCGTAGTACTTGGCCCCCCGAAGTTTCGGGGAGAAATTCTCCCCTATCCCTATTTTGAACTGTGGTGCTGGAGAAGACTCTTATGAGTCCCCTGGACTGCAAGGAGGTCAAATCAGTCCACCCTAAAGGAAATCAACCCCGACTGCTCATTGGAAGGACAGATACTGAAGGTGAAGCTCAAATATTTTGACCACCTAATGCGAAGAGAAAACTCTCTGGAAAAGACCCTGATGCTGGGAAAGACTGAAGGCAAAAGGAGAAGGGGACGGCAGCGGATGAGATGGCTAGATAGCATCACTGATGCAATGAATATGGACTTGAGCATGCTCCGGGGGAGAGCGCAGTACAGGAAGGCCTGGCGTGCTATGGTCCATGGGGTCACGAAGAGTCGGACACGACTGAACAACAAATTTTTCCATTGATGTGTATGCGTGAATTGTGCACATTTTTGCAATGTACCCATTTTGAAGTGTATGCATTTTTGAAATGTGTGCATTCTTCTCCCATGAGTGAAGCTTATTTGTGCACATGCTTGAAATGTACTCATTTTGAAATGTGGACATTTTCTAAATGTATACATGCTGTCAAACACTTTTTTAAATTTTGTTCCACAAATCGCATGCCAGCTCAGAAATGTACAGGGTTTAACAACAGATTGCATCCTAGTCCGTGTTCAGTCCAGAAGTCGCAAACTGGGTAAATTCCTGATGAAAATGAACTGAAATGAATTGCTCATACATCCCTACTTCTAGGGCTCAGGCAGCAGGACCTGGAAAGTCAAATTTGGGAACTTCTGCCAGTCAGGTTTATCAATACTGGGCTACATTTACATATAAGCCACAGGCAAATGTGCCTTTGGCATTTAAACAAAATGAAATCACCAGAGACCAACTCTGCAGATTTAGCTAACTAAGACCAACCAGGCCTAGGCCTTCAGGAGAACAAAGTAGGAATAAGGTGGTAGTGTATTGAAATGGCAGAATGGATTGAATCATTTCAGATTCCAGGAGGTGGGTAATGTAAAAAAACAAAAATACAAACAAAACAGCACTCCTTCTAAACAGGAATCTTGCACAGCTATGAGGAGAGCTTATTCTCAGCTTCATGTGTGCTGAGTTGGTTTTCTATTTGCAAGTAGGATTTAACTTAAGGCAATATTCAAAAATAAGATAACCCACCTGCAGTATGAACTGATATAGTCCCTCCATTCTACCACCAACTTGCTGCATGTGTAGAACAGGCCCATCATATTTTCTGATGCCCAGAAGTGTCTCTTCATTAGGGATATCAGAGAAATCCATTTGCAGGTGGAGTTCAATGAGTTTTCCTAGGTTTGGTTCCCTGGACATTGTTCTGGTTCCCGCAGTGGCACCCAACTCAGTCTGCAGTGAGTCAGGCAAGTTCACAGATTTTGTGAGCATTTTTCCCTGCAGGTTCTGGAATTTGCACACATTTCCGAGTGAGTTACACAAAATTGGCTGTAATTTGTGCAGATTGCTCAGAAATTTATGCACATTGTTCAGAAATGTGTGGAAATCGCAGAACCTGCAAAAAAATGTGCAAATTTTTTCCCGGAGTTCTGGGAAAAGCCTGCTACTCAGCTCGCAAATGCAAATCAAATCGTACACATTGCCAAAGTATGTTGAGTCAAAAAGAATGGATTTCCCAGTGAGGGAAGAGTAGGACATCTCCACTCTTCATTAAAATGGCAGTCCCTAAACAAAAGCATGCTGTCCAAAAAACCCAGGCTTTTCTGGGTAAATATAGCCTGTGGTTACTGCATCCCCATCTGTATTCTAAACCCTACAGTTTCTGTGAAGCTCAGCTTTCATTAGGAAAGTCAAAAACAAAACAAAAAAGGAAAGGAAAGGAGGAAGGAAGGAAGGAAGGAAGGAAGGAAGGAAGAGCGAGTGTTTCTCACCCTTTTCATTGTGGAGATTCCGAGAGCCTTCATAATGAAATAGCCTTCACAGATAGCCTCCATAATGAAAACCGATTGCTAGCGCTGATAGACTGTCATGGTGATTTTTCTTAAATCTTTGTCTATACGTGGTTCCATTTCATAGCTGTCCAGAGGCAATCTTTAGAGCTGTGAAACAGTTTGGTCACAGGTTGCCTCTGAGTTTTGCAGAGACACCTGGTTAATCCATAAATTGAATTGCTAAGGGAACCGCATACTCTTTTCCAAAAAAAGCACAATATTACCCCACAGAGCTCTGCAAGAGACAATCTCTGCTTCTTTAAGCAACCTGCAAATGCATCATCTGGTCTAAATGTTAGACTCTAAAGAGATGCACACATATCACACAGCTGAAATTATCTCTCAATTTGCTTGATGGGTCTCTATTTGGATTACATGCCACTCAAGGCAGGTGAGCCAAAACAGCAGGGAAAGGTTTTCTCCATATTTTTGACACAAAATTAATTTTGGACAGTTGTCCAATCTAAAGACAGATTTCAACATATTTTAGTGGTTTTGGTTGAATGACATCCACAAGTTTCCAAAATAGTGGCAACATAAGACTAGTGGTTTACTAAACATTTGTACGAAGAAAGAAAAGTCATTCATCACTACTTGAAGAAGCCACCTCACACTACATAAATTGACATAAATCAGATCTACTGGAATAAAAAATAATCAGAATCAGAAGAGAATGAGGAGACAAAACTTCCATTTCATGAACAGAAGAAGCCTCCACTCATAGGAGGACCCCTTCTGTTCAAGAAGACTTCTTTTATGAATGAAAGCTCCTTCATTGAAAGCTTTGGTGGAATAATCTTAGGATCCTGTGGTGGTGGTGGTGGTGGTGGTGAAACCTACGGCAGTGATTAATTGAAGAAACTTCTCTTATATTACAGAAGGGCAGCATGGTTTCCAATCTTGAAATAATTACTTTTTGGAACATGAATGGCACTTGGTGGGTCCATATGGAGCCCACTAAAAACATGCTGTTCTTCTATAGCAGAAACTATTGCATGTGCTTACAAGGTCTCTCTCATCAGTATCCACAGATATCAGGCCACCACAGTTCAACCTAACACAATCATCTTTTCAGATTTCTTTCCCGCCATCTCCACCAAAGCGTAGGCTCTAAAGTGGCCTGTACCCTATATTCTGTTGGACTCTCATTCTAGCTTTTGTCCCAACCGTTTCATCATCCACCAGTCCCAGAAAGCCAGGGATCCATCTGGTTCAGTTGTGTCAATTCTCTGTCCACACCACACTCCTGAACCTCCCTGTTTTCCCCCCTCTCCTCTCTCTTTCCAACTTTAGAGAGGGAGATC
Organism: Heloderma suspectum; assembly: GCF_057233095.1. Lineage (NCBI taxonomy): Eukaryota > Metazoa > Chordata > Lepidosauria > Squamata > Helodermatidae > Heloderma > Heloderma suspectum. The sequence goes on from NC_139458.1 coordinate 196,591,340, forward strand.
TGTTATATCCTATAGCCTCTGGGATGTTCTTCCAGGTACTGAAGGACTGCATCTTCCCTCTAATTTCCTGTAATTACTCTCACTATTTTAAAGATTCCATATAGAAAGAAAATCTATTACCTCTTTCAAATCAGCATTTACTATTACATTTACCTCTAATATAAATGGTAATGAAAGGCCTCAAATGAAATCAGAAATCCTGAATTATTTATGCCAAGTGCTAGTAGTTTTTACACTATTGTTTCTTGAGCAAAACGTTTGATGTGTCAGACTGACATTGTCTTCTGACAGTGCGCAAATACTTCAAAACTCTCCCTGAAGAGCAAAAATGTAGCTGTCACATTGAAGATAACGCATTTAATCTTTTCATTACGTTATAACAATTTTAATACTTATTGTCTAGTGTTCTGTAAAGCAAATTCTAAGAAAAAATGTATTTTCATTTAGGAAGTACGTTGAAGGAAGCACAGAACATTTTTGCCCACTTAACAATTAGATTACAATATTCAAAATAATCAAGTGCAGTGAGTGAATTTTTCATCCCCAGGAAAAGCAAAAAATACACATGGCAGTCAGTTGTTTTCTTTTCTTTTAAGACAGGTGCTGTCAAACTTTAAATCATTTAAACATGAATTTGAAAGTAAAGCATTATTGGATGGATGTGTGTGTGTGTGTGTGTGTGTGTGTATATATATATGTATATATATGTATGCATATATATATATATATACACATACACACACACACACAAACATATACATACCTTCAAATATACATTATTGTGAGCCAGTTCAGTTGCTCCCAGTAACATCCTGATTTTAAAAGTAGTTACAACTGTGATGAGTTGAGTAAAGACAGAGATCTACAAACGGTGGTATAGTGGAGCCAGGGCTCACTGGATTAAGGCACCAGAACTTTTTAATTAGCAGGGATGATTACAACTTCTGCCACTCCCTCAGACTGCCCTGCCCCCTCTAATCTTAGCTGCATCCTCAAGGTAACTGGGGATAGGAGATGGATTTTCCCAGCAACAATATACTGTTATGAGCTATGCCCTTCACACATATATAGATTTGTTCTGTGCCAAAAATTTCTCCCACATTTTTTATCATTCTCATTTAATTTGATAGAAAAGAAATGGCTTTTGACAAGAAATTCAATGGTGAAGAAAATTCTCATGGGTCTGGGTGGGTTTCTTGTGCTTACTTTACTTAAGAGGTAGCTGAGGAGTGCATGTCATTTTCCTGACTTTCATTGTACAATTATCTGTCTAGAAGCCTGTAGCCTCCTTGGCTTCCCACACTTCAATTAAGGCCCAGGGGAAGACATCATGAGGTAATTCCTGCCATAGGTCTTTTTTTAGATTAGGAAGCACAGGCAGCCTGGGAGGCTGCAAAGCAATGGAGAGATGTGTAATAGAAAGAAGACACACACACAGCACCCTCAGCCATCTCACAGTGATTATGTTAGCTCAAAAACACCACAAAAAGACATTATAAAACACCCTGAAAATGAGGCAGAACAAAGGAAGCCTCTTTCATCGGGGGAGAAAACTTTCACGAAATTGGAGGACGGATAGGTACAGCACTAGCTCCACCCCTGGAACTGGATACAACACTGCCCACCCCTCACCCCTGCATTGTGGTGGATGCGAAATGGAGGCCAGTTTGCCAACACAGTTGATGCCGTTGCCACTTGCAGTGGCAGCACACACACACAAACCCCAAACCCTTATGAGCAAAGTAAGAAGCTGTGCTACAACCCCTGTCAATGGTGAACTATACCTGTGAGAAATGGTTGAGAATTTCTCCTCCCTCTGGAAAAATGTGGTAAAATTGTCCTCCTAATTTCTCTTCCCACAAATAGGGTAGAGAATTTCACACCTTTAATATGGATACAGATCAACACAAGTACCTACAGTCTGGACTCTCATTTGGGGTGTGGCTGTTACAACGAGTTCTTGCACTTCCAAATTTACCACTACAGCACTGTCTGCAAATATTGGCTTGCCTTACTAGCCAACCTCTATTTGTGCTCACCACTAAGCCCCTTCCGTAACAACTACAACTCTGGCATTTGCTGAGGGGCTTGGGGAAGAGGCAGGGTTTTCTCCCATCTGTCCTGGGGGCAGAGAATATGTAGAACACAGGCTCCTTGGCTTTCCACAGTCCTTGGCAGTAGTAATTATATATATTATCCAAAGCCATGCAAGAGATCCATGTCATTTGTTGCAATGGCACTTGCAAATAGGGTGCAAATAGCAAATAGCTCAGGGGCAAATAGCAGCTTCGGGAATGAGGTGGTGATTTTCAACATGGAAACACCCTGGGAAGAAAGAGATCCAATTTTCTTCTCTGAAGTTGGAGCTCACTCTCCAATTTCAAAGGGGAAGATCCTTGGAGGGGGAGATACATTCATTTAATCAGCAAATATACTATACATATACTATTTGTTTAATAGATGAAGGTGGGTGGGGCTTCATTTCTTCTAGATCAGATTAAAATCTAAGCCAGAGTATTATTTTGGTCTGTTATCTTCACCTTGCATTTGAATTGAGTATTACAAGCCATCGAGAATCACTCTTCCAAGCTAGGAAATATGAAAGCGGGCAGAATCAGTAATGTTCTGGGGAATGTGCAGTTTGGACTTGTGCTGTCTAGACAGAGGTGTACCACCTCAGTAAGAATGAGGCCTATGTGTTGAGTAATCTACTGATGATGAGAAATCAGATATGGGCAAATGCAGTTATGGAAATGGATTCAGTTTTACTCCTTTTTTCCCATATTGATCCTATTGCAAATGTAGCCACCTACCTCCCACTAGACTTCTGTGTAATTACTACTCATCACTACATTTAATGCTATAAAATGTCTGCCCCAGGACTCTCAGGTCTGGGTTGGGTCCAATGGGTTGTATCCAACATTAGTCTAGCCTAACGCCACAACCCTATGAAGATAGTCACCAGCCTCCAAACTTGGAGGCTGGGGACTATCCTATGGAGGGCAGCTGGAGCATAGGGGGTAGGGGGATCCTCTGCTCCGTGCTCCAGCTGCCCTGCATTTTTGGCTAGACACGCAATTTTGTGCGTCTAGCCAAGGATGTCGGGGGGGGCTTTGTGGTACATAGGAAGCCTCATAAAGAGGCTTCTGCAGTCTCCTTCCTTCCCCATCCCTAGGACCGCCCCCCTTTTACCCTCTCCACACTCCGTTTGCAAGCACAGAGATGCAGCCAGCATGGAGAGAACCGCGCTGGCTACAAGGGAGAGGGGAGGGTGGTTTCTGGGAAGCACGATTGGAGTCGTAGCTCTGAGCTCCATTCCCAGGAACTGAAAAGTCCTATGGCCCTGTAGACAGTGTCTAGTGGCCATCAGATTGCTCCCTAAATCACATTTGTCTCAATGGATCTGCTTTAAGTAGGACTATCGTTGGTTATGTGTTATGGTCAACTGAATGGCTAAAAAAAAGTATAGTTTCTGAATGGCAAATGAATCCTGTGTTCAGTACCTCAACCTGAACACAGGTGCCCACATTTTTTAAAGACATTTCCTATTTGATATCTATTATTTAATAGCAGAAACAATAATAGTCCTGTATCCATTGTGTATAACACAAACAGTGACTGAGAAGATAGAAAACAAAAGAAAGGGTAAGCAATATAAATCTCTGCATCCTCAGGGACCTGTGGAAAACTACAATGGATTTTGTTCATTCCAATGAAGAATGGGCCTTATCATAAAGCTTCATGTGCTGTCAACACGATTATTACTAAAAATCGTCAATAAGGAACAAATGAGGTTAGGGATTGAAGCCTCCCATCTGTATTCATAAATTTCGAAACAGATAATAAAAGATGTCCTGTTCAGTGTATATGTATCTCACAACTAGAGACATTCCCACAGTGGAAATATTGCTAACTTTTATAAACAGCTTTTTGAATAAATCATACAGACTAATAAGAAACACAGTTCTCCACAGGCTCGTCCTGAAGTAGCCAAAACAGCACAATCCTTACAAAAAAGAAAAAGGAAATACTAGCTAGGTTGTGCTCCCTGACTGAGCATGGATGCTTGCCAAGTCGCTACTGCCACCTGCTGGGCCATGCGAGCCCTTCAGGGCTGGGCGAGCCGTCCAGGAGCACCCCACAGCTGCCCGGTCCTCACTGTGAGCTGCCATTTTGATGCAAGATGGGGGCACCGTAATTTTTGTATATTTAATGTTGTGCACAATGGCGGCCATACAGGGCCATATCCACAACATTAGAGGTATAAAGGGGACTTGGGGGGCAGGTGCAGGGGAATCCACTGGCCCTCCAGACTCAGCCAGGTGCTCGTGACATCCCTAATGCCAACAAGCTTGGGGGAGTGTAAAGGTTTGCAGAAGTACTCCCAAAAAAGTTTAGAAAAACAAAAGGTTATGGCAGGGGCACAGAACCTCTGAGCTCGAGGGGTAAATTCCATTTTGGAGAAGCTTTCTGGGGTCGCATTGCCATGTCAGTAGGGTAGAATCAGGAGGAAAAACTGCACCAAAGCCAGGAAACCACCAAGCAATCAGTGGTTGGGGAAAGGGCTGTGGGGCCAGGGGATGGGGGTGTGGTCACCTGGGGAACCCTGGGGGCCCAGATTGGCACCCCAGGTCTGAGATTCTGCATCCCTGCCCTAAGGGATGAATAAAATCCCCAAAGCAGTCCAATAACAACTGAACAAGCTCAGAACAGACAGAACTTTGAATCTGTCTTTAACCACTACATCCCCCCATTTTTACTCAAGAGTAGGTGCAGAGCACCTGCTCCAGATCTTTAAAGCCCCTTCCATGCCCCCATGCTAGGGACCCAATCCAAATTGCGATTGCACCTACTCTAGAGCAAAAATAGAATATATATTAATATATGTGGCCCTCACTGAGCAAGGAATGCTGACCGTTGGAAGGAGGTGAAAAAAAGGAGATGAGCAGGGATAAAGGGCAATGGAATCAACTGGTTGGAATCCTGAACAGGAGCAGCCCATGCTGAAACACTTTGTTGCAAGTCCAACTTGTGGGATGTCTCATCCCAAAGAACTCTACTGCCATTTCCATCCTTGTCACATGACCCTGCCAACCTGTGCTCAGTCATAGGAAAAAGCCAGGCTGATTCCCTGGACTGCACCAAGGCAGCTGTGCACATGATACACCAACATGGGATGAATTCAGCTCTGATTCAGCTTGTGGCATAGCCATACTAATCAACTGCAATCCTATATATACTTCCCTGGGAGTATATGCTATTGAAGTCTTTCTTTGGGATAGACATTCATAGGATTGCGCTGTTAAGGCTGTTTTGCAATGGCATGCCAAAAGCAGAAACCAGGCTGAATTTAGCCTTGGTGACACATGCAGACAACAGCTCACTTGCCAACAGTTGAGAATTCCTACCAGTTAGCTTTTTCACATGGCTCTCATGTCATGAGTTGGTTGGGTGAATTGGCCTTCTCTCTCTCTCTCTCTGTCTGGCATCAAGTGGGGGTAAAGAGTGGAACATAGGGCACAGAGCAAAATCTAAATTGAGAGCCGGTATGGTGTAGCAGTTAGAGGACTAGGACCATGGGGTCTTGTCCTTAAATCCCCATTCTTCCATGGGGTATATGGGATGACCATGGGCCAGTCACTATCTCTCAAGCTTGTTATGAGGGTAAGTAGGGGGAGATGATGAATGATATACATCACCCTAAGTTTCCTGGAGAAAGTGGGGGGACATAAAAATGGAATAAAGAAATAATCTGCCACTGAAGCTCCACTTAAACTAATGGGAGTTGTAGAAAACAGATGAAGCATTTCCTTTTCCCTTATCAAATTTTGTCCTTGGTAGAGAGAAACCCTATATATCCTTATTGCTGAGTTAGGGATGGTCAAATCTGTCTGTTTCATTTTCTACCACTTTCACATTTTTGGAAGCACGAGTTTGTTCATTCCCATTTCTGCAGCAGCTTTCAAATTTGCGGGCTGAAAGTCCACACAAAAATGTGTACGCGTTTTTGTATGCGTTTCTCCTAATATACACATCTTTGTATGCAATTTCCCCTAATGCACACATTTTTGTATGCAGTTTTCCCAAATGTACGCATTTATGTATAGATTCTTTGATTGGAGAACTGCATCACAAAAATTGGAGAAGTGAGAAAACTAAGGACCATTGTGTTCCAGTTCACATATTATTCCAGGAATCACGGTTGGCTCATATTAAAACACAAACCAAATTAATTTCTCCCCCATTCCTGCCTCTGAGTATTCCCCAAAGAAACCCATAGGACTTCAAGGCAGTATACATGCATTTAGCCTTTCAATTACTCAGTGTTTTAGTTGCCTCTGTGTTTAATCAGCTACCCAGTATGCTCATTATTGCTTCACAAGCACCTTCTACCATGAAGATTACTGTTTGATACTTAATTTCATTTTGCCATTCAAGGGGAAGTGTGGCAGGTTTTCTCAGTAACTAAGATAATGAGATAAATGGTGGTGGCATTTGCTGTCAATAAAGAGTTCTAGGCAGAAGTTTTATGTGCTAGAAGCGCAAAACAATTTTAGCAGACCCGGCTGCTTGTGAAACATCAGCTTTGGTATTCTGTATGTGTGTGCACTTTCACACAGAAGCCCGTAATTTTTCAACACCAGTTACTATCTTCTTGGAAACCACATGTTAACAAGACTGTGTTAATGATCATGTTTTGAAAATCAGGCCCTTTGAGTTCCATTACTTGGCTTGTAACTCTTATAACAATTCCTTTAGCAAGAGTTTTGGGGGGTTTTGCTTACTCCTTTCAATTTCGTAGTTTATTACAGGATGCCTCGTTTAACAAGCTCTCCCCTGAGCTCCAACAACCTTAATTCAGTGGAAAACTCTACATAACCTATGTGCCATCTGGTAACTTTTACTGCTAAATTGCCTTGATAAATGTCTGCATGATATCAGACATCTTTCCTCTCCCTGCCCCACCTTCTAGAAGATTCTGTTATCATAGTCAGGTGCAGATTTTGGATTGCAATTGCATACCAGTCCATGCATTGGTTCAAATTGGGTAAGTTTGCATCAAAATGTGAACCCGACCAAATTCTCACCCATTCCTAATTTAAGCTGAATGTCATTGGGACAAAGGTCTGGTTAACACAGCCCTGCCACGGTAAATTATAAAAAAAAATAGAGAGAAGGAATGAGCCTTGGGCTTGTAAGCACTTTTCTCACACCATGCATAATTTTATTCAATTAACAAAACAAAACAAAAAGGGGAAAAAACTTTTAATTTAACATGTTTTGTTAAAAGCTTTCCATGTTCATTCCAGCTCCAAAACATTAGGCAATTAACATCTATGACCTTAGCACATCTGTTCCTTAGGCATTATGGGTATGGCATGGTATCTTATGCTGTGGCTAGTTCCAGTGGAAGTACAGGCAGAATATCCACAGCTGGTGTATCCATGCCCATATGCTAGGTAAAACTGCGCTTATTGAATTTCTGCCTGGGCCCTCTGCCCTTTAGAAGAAACTCAGCACCCCCTTCCCTATGAGATACAACATTAGAGAGATGGTAAAATCCATACAGCAGCACTGACCCCTGAGCAGTTTTGAGGTAAAACTGAAGCCAAATTAAGGAGGCAGCTCTCAGATGGAAGTAGTCAACTGTGGCTATACAATACACATGCATACACAGATACAGAGAAAAGACATTGTGCCAATGATCACTAGCTTAGATTACTGTGTTTTAAAACACCTAATATATTTAAAGTAGATTTAATCCTGCAGCTCCTATCCAACCCACCCACCCCCAGCCTCACTCTCTCCCAACTGCCTAACCTTAACTGGCATAAACACTCCAAGCTGGGGTGAGCGAGGCCAGCAGCTCAGTGGGTGGGGGGGAGGCCAACAGACTCCCAGTCCTAGTTGGGCATCCACACCATCCCTAATTCCAGCTCCATGTTTTGGAGGGCCCTTGGCAAGACACCGTCAATGGTCCCCTTCCCTCATTGAGTCTACCTTCTCATGGCCATTGTCTCCACCTCCTTTTACTCCTCATCCTGTTATCATTGCTACCACTTGCTTGCTGGCAGACAGAAAACCAGCAGGTAAGTAGGCAGTTGCATCTACTGCTCTTCCTTCTCACCATCACCATTGTCTGGGCAAGACCGAGAGGCACACGAACAAGCAGGTTGCATTAGTAAAGAGCAGGAGGAACTCCAGGGTGTCTTGTCAATGGGTCCCTTCTTGATTGTTGGCCCTTGGCAGGCACCCAACCACTCCTACCTTTGATGCTGTATTGGCCCCAGAAGCGTAATCAAGTCACCTGTAGTGTTAGAGGGGCCTAGAGATCCATAATGTCTTGCTTAAGTTCATTATTAGTGTAATTCCCTTGCTAGTAAGCCATTGATCATGTGAAGATGAGTCTAAGGGCCGATAGCACAGCCTAGTACATTCCATACTAATGAGTGAGAGTGTTATCAAGCACTCTGCCTGGGAAGTGAAGTTTGTTTACCTTAAAGCTACAGGTGGCTGTGCTGGGAACCAAGACCTGCTAGTCTATGCTGGGAATGAATGAACGCTAGGGGGCACTTGCTGCTGTTATGCTGCCTCCTTGCTAACATGTATGGTATAAGACCCATAGTACCCCATGGCTCTGGTTTCAGAGAAGCTGTCTGATCCAACCATTGGGTACGCCTGTGTGCTGTATGTTACTCAAGAAAGTACTCCTTGTAAGTAAACCTGGGTCTAATTTATCACTATCTTGGCACCTCTAAATTAAGAGGTCGAAGCCCATGGCTAGGGCAATACAGATGCTAGGCCTGCTCCTATCAATAAGGATGCAGGCTATTTCTTACCCGTTCTGGTTATAACATGTCTCTATCATGGTCCCCCTTACTTGCATTTCTTTATAAGCTAAAAAGACCCAGATATTGTAACCTTTCCTCATATCATTGAGAACAGTTTGAAACATGGAATATTTGTGTGTCAGTTGAGAAAATCCCCACCACCCATGCAAGGGGAGGGGGTATGGAGGGCACAGGAAGAGAGGGAACTGACCTGCTCAAATCCCAGGCAGATTATAGTAAGTATTGGGATGTGGGGTTGTGAAGGGTTGGAGTGGCTGCCTTTCGCATCGCCAGAACTGCACACACGCGCACACACACCGATGCTGCCCTAAATACTTTGGTTTAGGGTTGGCAGCCCTCTATCAGCATTAGAGCAGCAGAGGAAAGTGTTAAGTCAAGAAAGTGAGGGAGAAAAAAAAGGTGTCCTTTATTCCTTCCCCATTCCAGAAACTCACCATCTGAAGAGTCCCATTCCAGACTGTCTAGAGCCGTGAATAGGATCACTGCTGTTAGAGAGAAGGAATACAATGTGCCATTTCTTGGAGATCCCACTGGTAGCCTCACAACATGCATCTCTAAATTTCATGTCATTTGGAGAGGCAGCCAACCTTGAAAGGGGTTTTCCAAGTCATCTTATGGTCCCAGGGACACTTGCCCAGGGACCATGGGATTGCTCCCTGAATCCCTCTTGGAAAAAAACACTGCCTCTGGTGTCCTTGGATTCTTTGGATCCCTGGCTCAAGTTGTCTCATCTGAAGCTCTATTGCCTGTTCCCTTTCTTCCTACCAACTTCATACAACCCTCCCCTACTGTCTCAAGAAACTTGAATAGAGGTTTTTTTTCCTAACATCCCCATTACCCTTTGCTTCTTATTTCCCCAGACCCTTGCCTTCTCCTGCCCCTCACTCAGGCTTCTTCCTCCTCAAACCAACGTTCTCTCTAGGCTCTGCTTCTCACACCATTCCCCCATCTGTCCTCAATTCACTGTGCCCTCCCATTCAGCTTTCCAACCCTTAGCCTCTCTCCGTCTCCATGTACTTTTGTCTGTATGACCTGCCTTCTTGCCTCATAGACCTTGGGATGGCCATCCCTGGGAAATCTGGCCCTTTGGGGGCTCGCCAGATTTCCCTGGAGCCTTCAGCTCAGCATGCATTTGTGAACAGAACTGGGGACTTCCCTCGAAATCCAGGAATTTTCACGGGATGTTTTTTCTCTTAAAACTGGCATTTACTCAAGTTGCGGATGCAATTTGCATATGTTATGCTAATTTATGCTGTAATTTGCATAATTTGCACAAATTGCAGCCATAAATATGCTTTACTTCCACAAATTGCTCCTGGTGCAGCTGCAACTTGCATAAATTCCGATTATGAGGTGGGGAAAACCACCCCAAAATCCGTGAGCTGGCCCAACTTGATACAGATCAAGTCAGGCCAACTCGCAGGTAAGTGAGCCAGAGTCCCAGGGACTGAGCTGCTGAAAGCTCAGTGAACTTGACCCCCCAGGCAGATTCCTCTGACATCCCTACCTAGACCCTAACTTGAGAAGTTTTTGTCCCAGCCCAATGGCTCTCATCATGTCCTCTATGGGTGCTGCGATTCTGTCATGTTCTGTCCCTGTCACATTCTGCCTGGAACAGTCAGCATTTGTCAATATTCCATTATGCCACTGCAGTGGGACCAACAGCTTAGGTGAGCCTTGAAGTTAACGAGCAACAGTCAAGTGTATTTACAAAGTGAACATAGTTATCTTCGTACATATTTCTATTGACATTAATGAGTATCATTCAAAGCATTTCAGGTGAAGATAGGTGTACTGGTTTCCCACTGCACTGGGATGAGGAACTAGTAGCCCTGGGGTTGAATGTGGACCCAGTGAAATGCCCTTTCTACCCCAGGTTCCAAACCTCTTCCCCATATCCTTCACACTTCTTCAAACCGGGACAGACAGAAATCGAAAAGTATGGGATACAGTAGACCAGGGGTGCAGAACCTCTTTCAGCCTGAGGGCCAAATTCCATAGCAAAGAAGCTTTCAGGGACTGCATTCCAGTGGTTGGCAGGAATGAAGGAAAGGGGGGGGGAGGAAAAGAGGCAGGGCCAAAATACCAAAAATTCTAGCATGTTGTAGCTTAAATTTCTTGTCTCTAGCAACTAAGCCTTAGGAGAGGCATTTAAACCTTTTTTTAGAATGGGGGCCGGAAACTGCACAAAAATCAGGAAACCAAATAGTTGGTAGTTGGGGGACGGGGGAAAGGGGAAGGAGACATGGCCATCTGGAGAACCCTGGAGGGCCAAATTGGGACCCAAGGAGGGCTGGAGGCTGGATTTGGCCCCTAGGCCTGAGGTTCTGCTTCCCTGCAGTGAATGATGAGTGAGGATCCAGAGGTCAGATGCAGCCCCCACATCCTCCTCCACCACCACCACCACCGTGCACAGCAGTTAGGGTTTGCAAAGCCCATTCATGTGGCCTGATTGCTGTTTGGAGCAGGTGGTCAGGGGGTTGCAGCTGGGGAGGAAAGAAACAGAGAGACAGAGAGAGAGACAGAGAGAGAGAATGAGAATGAGAGAGAGAGACAGAGAGACAGAGACAGAGAAAGAATGAAAGAGAAAGAGAAAGAAAACAGAGAAAGTGAAAGAAAGAAAGAAAGAAAGAAAGAAAGAGGAAGAGGAAGGAAGAAAGAAAGAAAGAAAGAAAAGAGAGAGAGAGCAAGAGAGAGCAAGAAGAGAGAGAGAGAAGAGGGAGAGAGAGAAGGAGAGAAAAAGGAGACAGAAAGTGAGAAAGAAAGAGAAGGACAGAAAGAGAGAGAGAAAGAGAATGACAGACAGACAGACAGACAGACGGGCAGACAGACAGATGGGCAGAGGGACAGACAAACAGACTAAAATATGCTTGTGTTTTCAAGGGTTATGGCCTCCTATGTAAACACCATAGGAAAATGCTTCCAAGATGTAGCATTCTACATAGAAACTGCAACATTTCTAAACAGCTTACCAAGTGTTTCATCATTTACATTTTTAAATTTCAATTATGTCCTTCTGCCTCCTTGTGAACTTGCTCCATCAGTGAGGGAATGCAGGCTCTCATCATGGAGTAAGCATAAGGGGCTCTGTAATCATGGAAAACACTTCTATGGAGTCTGGCGAATGGCTTATTCTCCTTCCTTCCAAAACATGCTGCTTGCTAGCAGAAAAAAAGTTATTTTCGAAAGAGTGTACATTTGCAATGTATCAGACAAATCTAATTTATACATAATATTGGTGAAACTGAGCACCAGCGCACCCACTGCCAGTGTAGTGGGAAGCTCAGGCTTCCTAAAGCAACTGGAAACAAGCCAAAATCTCGTTTCCAGAATGGAACCAGGAAATGGAGCTCACAGAAGGGAGCTTTGTTCACCTGTCCTGTTCCTGAAATGAGCATTTTGGCTCGCTTCCGGGGTTGGTCCAGGAAGCCCTCGCTTCCTGTTTGCAGAGGGTCCCACTCGGACAACACAGTCAGCACAAGTGCAGAGGTAGCATTGGATACTGCTGCCGTATAATTATGAAGAGACTGAAAACTCATGACAGAGATCATCAAAGTAGCTATACCCTAGCATTACATACAGTTTCTGCAGTATACACTTGCAGCTGATACACACACAGTTAGGCACTCTATCTTATATGGAGGGCAACTGGATACTTCCTTTTTTTTCTAGAACTAGGGCTAGTTGCAAGAAGAACTCAGCAAGACCAGTCACTTCTTAATTTATCAGGTTTTCCAAGTACATGCCAATATCCCTCAATTTTCCTCCCCATTACTCTTAGCAGCCTGTCTAGTATTGCATTACTTTTAATTAAATGTCTGACTAGAGTCCCAGTTCTGTCACCGCCACATTCAGTAGAGCTCCACCTATGCAACCATCCATTTTATTAATTTTAGAATTAAGCATTGCTTTTTTTCGAGCCAAGACTGTGTGTGCCCAAGAAGCCATCAGCCTTGGAAATGAAAGGCTTGTACTAATTTCTCAAGCAAGTTTTAAAGAGGGCTGATAAGGGACTCTCCATTCTGCATGAGTGTTTAGTGATAGCTGGCTTGCCTTTAATGCATGCTTGGAATCATTGATCTACTTTATTATTTGGTTTCCAAGGACCGGAGAACAGCAGCTCTGTCTAATGACAGCAAGTCTATCTAATGACAACAACTCTATCTTATGCATTCCTGCTGGGATTGATTTCAAAACCCTTAACTCTTTAATGGCTGTGCTATTTTGCCTTAGTTATAATGAACCATCTTGAGCAGAAGTGAAATTATTAATTATTTGGAAGCTCACAAATAGTTTTACTTGGATTTGAATTTATACAGAGGATGTTGTAAATTTGTGGGATATGAAGGAATGATCAAACACGGATCAAACACGGATGATCCCAGTGATATCCTATAGAGGGCTGGTGTCAAGGGTAGGCACGGTTGGACACTTGCTGAAGCCCACACCCAAGCAGGGTCCCATGGACAACAGCCCCCTGGAGTTGCTCCTCCTCTTCACCCTGGCAACCTGCTTGTTCACCTGCCTCTTGCTCTGGTCAAGACAATGGTGGTGGCAAGACAGAGGAGCAATAGATGCCACTGCATACTTGCTCCTTGGCACCCTGCCTGTCAAGCAAGCAAATGTCAGCAATGATGAGAAAGAGGATGAGGAACGGTAGCAACTGGTGACAATGATGATGAGAAAGTAGACTCATTGAGGGAAGGGGCCCATTTAGAGTGTCTTGCCCAAGGTCTCTCCAAAGCCTATTGCCAGCACCGATCCTATATGTTGTTGACCCACTCTGTGGACGATACAAGGATCATTAATGTACCCATCCATGCGGATGCTTGAGGAATTTGATATTTGCATGTTACTATGTAGAACGATCAGATCTGCACTTCTCTGAGGAGTGTGAGGATCAGAACGTGATTTTGCACTTCTCTGAACTTTGAGACACATTTCTTAGCTGTTTGAACATATCAAAATACACAATTGAATATTATTTTGAGAGAAAACACACATTTACATGTGTATTTTAAGGCAAGGTACATATTTAAATACCTATTAGATAGCATTACATATTAAATATTAATATTACCTATTAAATTATATTATTTTGAGAGAAAACACACATTTAAATGCTTGCTTTCAGAGAAAATGCACATTTAAATACATATTGAAATACGTACTTAAATACATATTTAAATGCAGAACAGCATCTTCTAGGTGAAACTTTGCTGAACTTTGATCCTAGAGGTATGGGTATGGACTGGAGGCATAATAGTGAATAATTTGTGCAGAAAGATGAGAGCTTCCTGAAGAGAACTGGTTTCTATAGAAGTTGTTTGTGGAGTTGTCACTGAAATTACATCTAAAGTGAAATTTGGGTTCTTCTTCTGGCAAAACATATGAGAAATTTCAAGAGAAGACAAAACGGTTTTGATTAGTCAAGAGGAATTTATCTGAAAGTTTGCCTAGAGCTGCGGTGGGTGCCGCCCTGAAATTAATTTTTTAAATTAAAAAAATGGAATCTCTAGTGACTATGAAGCAGCCAAAGAGTCAAAATTAGCTTGCGAACAAACTACTTTTGACCCTTTTGGCATTCCATAGCAACTTTAGATACCTGCACCCACATAGGGGTAGGGGGTGGCTTGGGGGCCAAGAATCATCCCTGGATCTCTTGAACTTGCCCATCCCTGGTCTAGAGTCAAACTACATGTCGTATTAACTGGGTTGTGTGTAGCTGAAAAATACCATTTTCTTTACTCTAGTGTAAGCACACATGGCCCTGATTTGAATTGGGACCATGGTACATGGGAAGGGGAGTATAAAACCTTCTTCCTCCACTGTCCTCCCACCATAATCCCCCCAACCAGGAGTGGGGTTTTAAAAAAGGGAAGGAAATTTCCATTGGCCTGAATGAAGGCTTCCCCCTCCACCCCCTTTTTAAAACCACTGTAGGAAGTGGGGAATTTCAAGAAAAAAACATGGTGAGGGGGAGAAGGTTTAATCCTCCCCTCCCTGTACACAGTGGTCCCTATCCAAATCATGCTCTTATGCTGAAGTAAAGAAAAGGCTATCAGCTACACTATGCAATTAGTGTAACATGTAATTTGACTCCTAATTGTCATCTACAAGAGGGTTAGGCAATGGAAGGCACATATTTTCCCCATAGGAAAAACAAAACAGAAATATTCCACTTCCTTTCCCCTCAGGATAGAAAGGCAGGCCTATGGGGAAAATTGAAACATGGTGGTGGCAACATAGTTTTGCCCATTCAGGTGGGAAAGCCTTGGTAAGCCAGATCAGCCCACGGGCCTTATATTATTCAACCACGCTATAGATATCAGCAGCAGCAGAGCCTTCCATTTGGCGGAGTGAGATGGCCACCTCAAATGGCGGACATTGGAATGGCAGCGAGGTGTTGAAGGGCAAGCTACATAACCTGATCTGTTCCTGCTAAGATGTCCTGCTCCTCTCAGGTGCAGCGGAAGACACTGTCACCAGGGCTGAAGTAAGATTAAACTGCCAGTTACTGTTACTTTAGACAGGACTTTTATGCTGTTGCTGTTACAACTAGTCAAGCTACAGAAACTCCTGTTCCTAACCCTAATCAAACCTAGGCCAATTCCCCTGTCAAGCTCCACCCCAGGTAACACACAGGCCTGGTAATGCGGACTTGATATGTGATCTTATTTCTGATAATATGCATGGAATGGTTTATGCTTTAGACATGGAATGCAGGGAGAATATTCCGTCCTTTGCCTCAGGTAGATTTTATTTATTTATTCATTCATTCATTCATTCATCCATTCATTCATTTAATTTCTATACCACCCCATAGCCGAATCTCTTTGGGCGGTTTACAACAATTCATAAAAAGACACTAGCATTACAAAGTACAACATAATAAAAACAGTCTAAAATTTTAACACGGAAAAATTTAAACAATGTAAACAACTAAAAGCAATTTAAGTAGACACTATAGGTCTGTCACTGGAGAATCCGGTTCTTTTTTTCTTTTTTTTTACTTGATAAAATTCTGTGGCATGCATGGCTCCATTTGTGTTTGACAGCCAAGCTGCAGGCTTTTCCCTGAATTCTGGGAACATCTTTTGCACATTTTGTTTTTTGCAGGTTCCAGAACTTGCTCAGAAATTTGTGCAAATCGTGGAACCTGCTCCCCCCAAGCGCAAAAATGCCTGGGAAGTCTGCAAAGGGGCCCAGCTCATTGCAGATTGAATCAGGTGTGCTGCAGCAGGAACCAGAACAAAGTCTGCAGGGCCAAACCTAGGAAAACATGTCAAACTCCACCCCCCCAAATGGATTTCTCTGACATCCCTACCCTCAAGCATCAAAATGCCTTTGGCCATCCAGGCTCTGGGAAATGTTTGGGAAAATGAAAGGGTCAGCACGACGTCTCGGCCGGCACAACTTGCACTCTGCCATGCCAAGCTGAATGCAACCCAGCAATTATTTACCTGCCACATGACAATTGACAGTGACACTCACACAATCAGTCCATTTCTGCAATCCCAGGCAAGCAATAGAAAGAGCAGCTTTACTGAGTCCATGCTAAGTTGAGGTTTCTGCATTTGCCTTGGTGGTCATGATGAGTTGTGCTGCACTTTTCCCCCCATGGGGCGAGACCAAAGAGCAAAGCCAGGATTTTATGAGCTTCTCTCCCTAAGCTCCAGGAGCTAACAGACTACCACTGCCCATTCAGGAGAAGGGGGGCTTTCCTTCCCACAGGAAGCGAAACTTATCTCGTCTCCCAGAATGAGATCATAGAACTGTCCAAGAGAGGTTCAAGGTGAAGCTGTAAATGCCCAGCCTGTGTGAGAAGCCCACTAAAAAGCTCAACATTACAAGGGGCCTACCTTGATTAGCTAAAGCCTGCTAAAATCTACTCACTATGTCAAGGTCCACAAGTCCCTATGCATTCAAACTGCATATGTGCCAGTTCACATCTGACTCATCACCAGCTCTTCCGATGTCAACCCACTACAGCTTGTCCTGTTTTTCCAGGTTAGGCGCACCATGCCCAACCAAGGCCCACAAAATCTTAGAGCCAGCATTCCTTTGAAATAGCTTCTTAATTTACAAATGCAAATTAACAGATTTACAGATAACACAGGGGTGCAGAAGCAAGCACACAGGAAGTCCCTGAAGTGCAACAGCATCTTAAACAAAACATAAGGATGGAAAGTAATGTTTTATCATACCATACAAAAAGAATATGGGCACAATCCAGAAAAGGATAGGTGCAGATACGGCCCAATTCTATAGATGTTTACTCAAATGTTAAGTAAACATAATCCCTGCATATGGGATCGCAGATTTAAAAGCACAGTCCTATACAGTACATGTTCACTCAGAAGTATG
The DNA here is from genome assembly GCF_057233095.1 of Heloderma suspectum. NCBI lineage: Eukaryota > Metazoa > Chordata > Lepidosauria > Squamata > Helodermatidae > Heloderma > Heloderma suspectum. The sequence goes on from NC_139458.1 coordinate 196,608,559, forward strand.
TCCCACTGAGTTCAGTGGGGCATACATATGAAGAGGATTGCAGTCTAAGGTCACAATCCTATGCATATTTAGACAGAAGAAAGTCCTACAACTATGCTATAGTAGTATAGCTATGCTGGCTGGAGAATGCTGGGAGTTGTAGGACTTTCTTCTGTCTAAATATGCATAGGATTGTGCCCTAAGTGTCTTCCATTCCAGTTACAGTTAAGTTCATCTATCTTTCCCTAGGTTGCACCCAATCTGTCAATATTATTGGCTACTTGACTAGTGTAGTATCTTTTTGCCCTTTTCAAAGACCAACATCCACATCTCTGGAACATTCTGCTAATGCAATCATCATTGGAAAGCATAAGAAACAAAAGATTTCACAATTTGATTCACCTGCATTCGACTTCATCTTTTGAGCGGTGATCTCCAGACATATATTGACTGTTGGAATCTCATCTTTCTTTTACAAATAACTGCATTTGTATCTCCTACATAATATGGTGATTACTGAGGCTGGAGCTTGTGTGATCCATATTTTCATCCAAGCATTTCTTGCTTCTCTTTCCAATTAGAATTCTTTACCTTCCTTGAAATACTCCCCCACCCCCACCCCAAGACTGCCCTAGCTCCCAAACAAGATTGAACCCAATCCTCTTGGGCTGCCCACATTGCTTTTAAGATTGGCAGAATGATGGAATGAATTCTATGAATGCTCACTCACAATCCTGTTCATTAGTTCTTTGCAAATAGCAAACTACAAAAGGAAAAAAAAGAGAATCTCTGAGTTATAAGAAAATGTAGAAAATTGTAATTCTGTCAACCTGGTAAACTAGGCTACAACAACATATTCTAAAATCCTCAGTTTCAAATATTACAATATTCAAGAAAGAAAGAAGGAAAAAAAGGAGGGGGGGATAGGTTACATGTACACTTCAGTAAAAGCAGACCAAATATCCACATATAAGTTCATCTACAAGTTACGCCTATATCTCACTCTTTCAAGTGTTGCTAGTATTGTTAGGTCTTCAGTCCATTGCATTATAGGCGGTGGGCTTTTACCCTTCCAATACTGTAATATCAGTCTTTTAGCAACCAAAAGGGCATGAAAAATCCATTTACACTGCCCAAGTATTACATTGGGGTCACGAAGAGTCGGACATGACTTAACAACTGAACAACAACAACAACAACAACAACAAATGTGTCACATTCCAAGAAGCAGGTAAGTAATTTAAAAGAACACTTACATCAGAAAATATTAAAGAGCTTTCCAATATAAAATTTATCCATATAATAGCTTCCTCCCAAAAAGAGGCAACCATTGGGCATAAGAGAAGCATTGACTGCATGTTGTTGTATTTTTTATTTTTTATTATTATCATCATCATCATCATCATCATCATTGGTTTTGTTATGTTTTCAGTTTGGTTTGGTTTGTTAAAACTCACAATAAAAAAATGGAAAAATAAAAAAAAAAATAACCTGGTAAAAGTAGGCAAGAGATATTAGTGCTGTGCCAAAAAGTTTCCCCACATTTTTTGACCATTCTCTCATTCAGTTGGGTAGAAATGAAATTGCTTTCAAAAAGAATTCCAAAGGAGAATAAAATTTTAGAGAAGCTCACATGGGTTGGTTTCTGGATTCTTGTGTTTGCCTTACTCATGAGGTGACTGAGGAGGGTCCTGTCTTTCATTGTACGATTATCTCTCCAGTAGGCTGAAGCCTCCTTAGGTTCCTGAACGTTGGTTAAAACCCATCATGAAGACGTCATGAGGTAATTCCTCCTACGGGGCTTTTTCGTATCAAGAAGTGGAGACAACCTGGAAGAGATGTGTAATAGAAAAAACACACACACCAGCCTCGGTAATTCCACAGTGGTTTGGCAAGCTCAAAAGCATCACTAAAAGTAATCAAAATAAATTCTAAAATGTCATGAGAATGAGGCAGAACAATAGAAACCTCTTTCATGGGGGAAGACAACTTTCAGGAAACTGGAGGACAGATTTAGGCACAGCACTAACTCCACCTCGTCCCTGGAGCTGGACACAACACTGCCCCCACCCCTCACACCTGCATTGTGTGCATGCAAAACAGGGGGGCCAGGCTGTCAACGCAGTAGGTGCTGGTGACACTTGTAGCGGCAGCATGTCCTGCTCTAGACTGAGTCCTGGCTCTTCTTTGCAAAGCAAATACAGAGAGGTATACAACAGTCAATTTAGCAAGCAAATGGTCAAGCCCACAGGGTTCAGTCCAGTGGGGTTCAGGCTAAGGACTAAGGAGTGGTCAAGACAGCAGGCAAAAGTCAGAGCACAGGCAAGCCGTTAGATACATGGGGTGGTCATGATAGCAGGCAGAGATCAAAACACAGTTAGGCAGTCAGATACATTACACAGTCCAGAAGCAGGGTCAAGAAACAGTCCGAGGGTCAGTAGTACAGTGCATCAGTGCAGTCACAAGGCACAGGAGGCAAGGGAGGAGACACTGGAGCTGGCAGAAGCCTTATTTCCAGCAACTATCAAGTTACCAGTGAGAGCTGATATACTTAGAGGTACTAGAGCTCATTAGAGGCTTGTTGAAGTCCTCTTCATGAAGAGAGCCTGAGTAGTCCTCTTCAGTAAGCAAGCACTCCTTCACCTGGCCACCATCCTAGCATGGATCTTAAGGTGCTGGCGTTCTCGGAGGCTAGGTGGTGGCTCAGCATCCCTCTCTGCCTCAGAAGCTGAGCTTGCTGTCTCTCTAGTAGACAGATTCAAAGGCATCACTCCTGAGGGTCCCAGACTATCTTGTCTAGTGGCAGGGTCTCCTGAGGGGCCAACTGGATCTGACAATTCTGGTGCCTTCTCTGAAGACTATTGTCTCACCGTAGTTTTACCAATGAATGGAAACTAAGCAGCCTTCCTCGCCTGACCTGGTGTCCTCCAGATTTGCAGGAGAGGCCGGCTTGAGGGCACCACTGGCCACTGAAGCCTATTCTGTTGGCACACCTGAAAGGGCTTTCTCCTGTGTTGCTATCAAACTGTGGAATGTGCTCCTTCAAAAAATCGGATAGGATCCCTTGGCTTTTAGAAAAGGTCTGAAGACACATCTCTTTAACTTAGCCTTTTACATTAGGTAGTTGTTTTAGTGTTTTAATGTTATACTTTTCAAAAATGTTCTTGAACTTTTTTCTGGTTTTGTTGTTTAAAATCGTTGTAGCACCTTGATGGCTTTTTAGCAAATATGGTGGTATATAAATGTTGTTGTTGTTGTTGTTGCTGCTGTTAATCATGCTTTAGACTACAACTCCCAGGATTCCTGACCATTAGCCATGCTGGCTGGGGCTGCTGGGAACAGAAGTCCAAACCATGAAGGTTACTAGTTTGGGGAAGCTGGGTAAATTGGGCAGGAAGCAAGGATTGGTTTGCCTGTATTCATGTATGAGACCTTAAGCTCTTCAGCACCTGTTGACTTTTGTAAACATCAAACTTGAAGTCTGTTATTGTCAAAAAGTTCCCAGTGTACAGGGATACAGCATAGTTGACATTAGCACAACTAGAAACTGGTACTTAGAATCCCATTTACAGAGCTTCTTTATATTACATACAAATGCTGCCCTCCCCGATGCTAATCTAAGCATGTGAGATCAGGCACAGAATTTTAATTAAATAGTTTTATTCTATGCATAGCCGTAGGAAATAGTCTGAAAAATTACTTTGACAAGGTTTGGGAAGAGAGAACTTCAAGAGGATCAGGGTCCAGGGATAGTTTGGAATGAAGTGATGGGGAATACAGGTTCCAGGGTAGCAAGCCAATGAGCTTCCAAGATGGTACTGAAATAAACTAGGGCAGCATAAAACATGAGATGAAAAGCAGAGGACTAGGTATCTCTACGAGATTGCTGATTACAATCAGAAGAGTGCTTGATACATAAAAGGAGAATATCTGGAACACATTTACTTACCATTATGGAAAAGAACCTTGCAGTTGACCCCTCACTCAGAGAAAACAATAGCCCAAGCATTGTGGAGAGCAGCTGATGCACCAACAGCTACCGCACAAAGTGAGGAGCCAAGTCTGTACGCTCCCATTTGAAGTAGCCATCCATGGCCAGATGTCCATTTCAAGGAGCAATATGATCCTGAGGAGTTCTATCTTGGTGGATCCCTTTACAACTCCTCCTATACAAGATGATCACTACATCACTTGGTCTAATGTGCAGATCAGATCTTAGCTATCTGCTGGATTTTGAATTTCTTAAAATGCTGCAACACAATTCTCAGGTGCTGAAACATATCAAAATAGGCAAATACATATTAAATACACATTTAAATATATGTAGATTAAAAAAAACTCAAATGAGCACAGAAGTGTAGCAGAATTATGAGTAATTGAATGATGATGATGAAAATACTACAGTGACATCTATGAACAGGGAACTTACAAAGAACAGGTATGACATGTCCCTATCTCAAGGAGCTTACAATCTAGAAGCAACACAAAAAAACAACAGAGGTACAGGAAAATGGATGCATGGGTAAGCAGGGGATAATATGTGATTATTTCACTTATGCATACTTTGCCTGAAGACAGATTTTCTAACCCTTCATTATGAGATAGTAAGGCACATTTCCTAGCCATGATTAGGGATGTACGAAACTCACTTAGCTTTTCGCGGAATCTTTCGCGGTGGGGGGGAGGTGCTCTGTCCCTCACCCCGGAATCCTCAATGGGGGGGAGGCGATCCGGTCCTCCCCCCCAGAATCCTCGACGGCCGGCTCTGGGCCATCCGCAGCTGGATTTCCGGCCACAGACGGGGTGCTGCGGATGCAAATGGCAGCTGCCATAGTGGCCACCGTTTGCATCCAGCCAGGCAGCTGTGATAGGCTACGTAAGAATTTACGTAGCCTATCACGGCTAACCACCCCCCCAAAAAAACCCAGTGTATGCAAATGGCGGCGGCTACAGCGGCTGCCATTTGCGTTCCCTATTTTTTGCCAATTTATCTTACGTAAATATTTACGTAAAAGGGGGGAACACATTCCTTTATTTTTCGCCGTTCTAGCCTACATAAATATTTACGGATTATGTAAATATTTACGTAAGATAAATTGGCGAAAAATAGGGAATGCAAATGGCGGCCACTGTAGCCGTTGCCATTTGTGTACGCTGGGGGTTTTTTGGGGGGAGGGGTTAGCCAGGATAGGCTATGTAAATTCTTACATAGCCTATCACAGCTGCAAGGATGGCAATGGCAGCAGCAGCAGCCTGGCTGCAGCCAGCCAGGAGACCAGCCGCCGCCACCGGAACTGCCGCCGCCGCATTCGCCGCATCTGCCGCATCCGCCCCAGGTAAGTGCCATCCTGGGGGGATTCCGCGTGAGGGCGGGGGGGCAGGAGGCTGTTCCACCACGGATTCTTTAGAATCTGGCCTCACTGGAATCCATGGCGGAATTCTCTGCCATCCCTAGCTATGATGTACTCCCTAAGAAGAACAGAACTAGGGATAATTCTCCCCCCACCCACCCACAAATGTATTCAAACATGTTCCAGGTCTAATGAGTGTTCCCTGAGACTGATGTTTCACTAAAACTTATAAATATGCTTCAAATATTGTTTTTTTGCTTTCAGTAACACTCAACTGCAGAAGAATGTGAGGACTATCCCTGAACAATTGTACTAGTCATACCTAAGGATTTTTGTTTTGTTTCCCTCAAAATTCCTTGTTCATTTCAGTATTGCAGGGACCTCCAAATCTATCTGGCTCCAATTTTCACTTGTTGAGGGAAAATTCAGAGGCAACTCCAGAGAGGATGACTTCAAATGTATGAATGGGTGAGTTGCTTCACTCTTAGGCAGGCACCACAATAGTCTCTACAGAGTGGCTCACTTTATGCATTGCCAAAACAGAGGACAAAAGAGGACACCCATTTGCAGAATATTTGCTTATGCAAATTTATGTGTATTGGTGCACATTTACAAATAATAACTATAATTTAAATAGAAAGACAAGACATCTCACCATAGTGGAGAAGACTGACCAGGTGACCTGTGTGCCTGCCCAGTCTGCTGTCCAGGGCCCAATCTACACAGCCAACTTAATGCGGAGGGAGAGCACACTGGGGTTGTCCATGACAGATGACGCTGTCACCAATCTGCAGCAACTCCACAGCTTCCTTCTGGTGCATTTTTGAAAAGTAGTTTTAGTGTGTTGATTTCCTTAAACACAGCTCTCACATGGTTCTGCTGCAGTGTGCCCCCCACATTAAATCCTGGGTGTGGTGTTCTGTGACCTGGCAGTGACTTGGCCAAGGGATGGGACCACCCAGGGCACTTCTGGACACAGGCTTCCTTTCCCACCTAGCAGTACTTTGCATCACCCATTCAGAATAGCGCATTAGTTTGCTTTCCCCATTCATAAATGGTAGCCTCTGTTTCCTTGATTTGCAATTATGCAATTGTGCAATTGCGCTGTTTCTCCCTTCAGAATAGCACAGCACTTGGTTTTCCCCATTCATAAATAGTAGCTTCTGTTTCCTTGATAAGGAACGCAAATGGTGGCGCCCATGGGCCGCCGCCATTTGCGTATGCACTTTTTTTTCCCCCCCAAAGTCACCCGTGATAGGCTACGTGACGATTAACATAGCCTATCATGGCTGACTTTGGAAATCTAGCCGTGATAGGCTACGTTAATCGTTACGTAGCCTATCACGGGTTTTTTTTCTTTTTCCACTTTTTGTTTCGCGGCCGGGGAGACGGGGCGCTTCTCCCTGGCCTGAATTTTGGCCGGGCGAGGCAGAGCGCCTCCCCCCCCCTCGCCTGAAGTTTGGGGGGAGAAGCAAAGCGCCTCCCCCACACCGCGAAGCCAAGCTGCGAAAAGGTAAGTGATTTTTGTACATCCCTACGATTCGCAATCACACAATTGTGCTGTTTCTCCCTTCAGAACAACACATTAGTTTGCTTTCCTCCATTCATAAATAGTAGCCTGTTTCCCCGTGTGTGTAATTTTCCTGCAGGTGTGTGTGTGGGGAGGACGAGGGGGCTTTCCAGCTGAAACAAGAGTTTGGGGGCCGGGAAGCGGAGACAGCAGGAGCTGCCTCCACCAGCTCCAGACCACAAGCAGAGGGAGGCAACTCCGGCCCTTCCCCTCCATGCAGGACCATCCGTCTGTCCCTGGGCTTCAGTATTGCTGCTTTACAGTCCCAGTGGATATGAGGGGAGACGTATAAGGTAAACTGCCTGACATTACTCATCTCTTCCATTAAACTTCCCTGAGCAAGGAAGCATGGAGAGGGGTGGGGAGCAAGGCTCTCCCATTCGCTGAGCAGCATCTATGGGATTGATGATGTTCATCAGGTTACCATGATACACTGACAACTAAAGAAAACACAGAGGGGAAGGGGCGGCCAGGAGCAGGAGCCTGCAGCCATGGTATTTTGCAGTCATGCTACTGCAAAACAACTAAAGGATACACAGAAGGGAAAGGGAAGGGGTGGCCAGTACAGCAAAGGAGCATAGACAGGGCGGGGAACAGGCCTCTCCCATTCACTGAGCAGCATCTCTGAGGTTGATGACATTCACTTCAACTGGCAGGACTCCGCCCATCCAACCCAGAGTAAGGCAGTTTAAAGTGCTCTGTTTGACTTGTGAAAGCAGGTTTTAAGGGGTGTATACTCGTGCGCTGCTGACAGACCAAAGCCAATTTCATGATAATCCAGACAAAAGCTGAAAACACTTCTGCATGCATTTCCATTTCCATTGGGTCCAGGCCAGGTGCTTCCAGTTGATGGGCAGCTTCAAGGCCCCTGCTGTTCTTCCTCCTTTCAACCAGACTTGGGTTGGACACCTGTTCAAACAGAGGAGACATTCAAATATAGGACTGTCCTCTGCCAGCTCCCCAGAATAGAGGACTGTCCTCTGTAAAGTAGGCCACCCTACACCTGGCCACCCTCAGACACAGTTACAAGCAAATTCAGCATAATGGGGACAAGTGGCCTAAAGCTAGATGCAGTGAAAAGGTAATAGGGATAGTCTGCAGAAAATGCGATTCAGTTCCATGATGTCTGAGAGACTCTCAGAGTTCTCTAGAGATCCCAAAACTGTTTTGTGGTAGAAAGAAACAGTACCTTCCATATATCACAGCTAATTCTTTTTTTTTCCACCTTAAACACAATTTAATTTGTTTTTATGTTTCCCCCCACCCCCTTCTAATCAGTGCAATGCAGGCCAAGAAAGTTTTCTGTAAAACAGGTCCTAGTTATGTAGTGGATCATTCTATTACTTAATTAAAGTCAGCACTTTCCTATAACCTCATCTTTCTGAGACAAATATTCTAACGCTCACAGAGCAGTCTAATTGGCTTTCAAAACTGCCTCAAAACAGCCATTCAACAAATGATTCATATATAACCTATTCAATTATTTAAGCCTTTTTGAGCCTTTTGAAATATAATCACTTCTGTAAACAGAATAAATCTCAAGATACTTCCCAACTATGTTTCATTATATTAAAAAAGCCAAAGTTATGCTCTGTAAAATATACACCATAAAATATATGTAGATTTATATCCATGCTTGCTGTTTACATGAAATTTAAGGCCTACTTTTTCCTTCTTTGAATCAGGCCCAGAAGACTGTATTTTCTACATTTTCACCCTACTAGGTTTTAATTGTTGCAATTAGACTCTTGTTTTAATATATGTATATGTATATATATATATATATATGTATATGCATGCGCGCACGAATGGACACATGCGCGCGCACACACACACACACATATATATATATTATAAATATAATATAAATATATATATTTAACAGAAATATCTCTCTTTCTCTCTCTCTCTCTCTCTCTCTCTATCTGTATGTATCAGAAAACAATTTGAATATTTAAGGGAGCAATCCTATGACCTCTAGTCAGTGGCTAGATGGCCATAGGATACCTGGTTTTCCGGGAACTGACCTCGGAGCCCACGAAATTGGCTGTCTAGCCAAAAATGCAGGGCAGGAGAAGTACGGAGGGAACAATCCCCTCCCTGCTTCTCCTGCCCTGCATTGGAGAGGCGGCCACCTATCTGCATGAGATTGCATTGCACCTAAATGACTTACGGTTGTTCCAGACATTCAAGTCAGCATTCCCCCACCTCTCTCTCTCTCTCTCTCTCTCACACACACACACACACACACACCACACACACTCATGAGCAGTTCTGGATATCCCTTGTGTCTGGAGAAAAGTCATTCATATAATGGCAAACAAACAACAAATAATGTACTGATACGTGAAATAGAACCAGGTTAATTTATTTACACTGCAATCCTATATGTATCTACTCAGAAGTAAGCTCCATTGAGTTCAATGGGATTTACACCCAGGTAATAGGATTGCAGCCTTAAATAACTCAAACAGCACAAGTATAGATCCGTTAGAGACACCCTTGTCTACTTCTTTCCACCACCACCCTTTCTGAAAATTGTCCATTTATTGGGGCTTTCTGCTTCCTGTTCTTTAAACCGATATAGCATTTATTCAATTAATGCTAATTTTCCCCAAGAGCATTTGGTAAGGGGTTTTGTCAAAAATATTTTGGAAGTTCAAGTATATAATATTCAGTGGATTGCCCCTGTCCCCTTGCTTGCTGACATTCTGAAACAATACAAATAAGATGGTGAAGCAAATGGTCTCTTTGCAGAAGCTACACGGATTCTCAGCTAGGCTAGACTGACTGGTGTATAATTTGCAATCCACCACAGATCCCTTCTAGAAAAAAGAGAAAATAGTGTTACAGCTGGTAAGGAGGGCAGTTTCAATTATGTTGAATACTGTGGAACGAAGTCAGTGATCTCTCATTTGAGCTTCCTAAGAACTCTTGAATGGGTGCCCTCCATCCCCAGTTTGCCAGCTATAAAACTTTCATTCTTTCTCACCTCTATCTGGCATAGCTTCTCAAATGCCCTTCTCCTAAATCCGTGGTTCAGCATGGGCATCAAATATCCAATGTCTTCTACAATGGAGATCAACACACAGGATTCCTTTAGAGAGCAATCCCATGGTCCCTGGGTGAGTGACCTAGGGGCCGGGCCATAAGATGGCTTGGAAAACCCCTCCGATGTCATCAACAGCACTCCGAGCTCAGAAGGGGAATTCAGATATCCATTCTCAGACCCTACTCCCTCAGGTGGGGCAGAGAGAATCACGCCAGCTGCCTCTCTGAGATCAGAAAAGCAACCAAAGAAAAGGAGAAAAAGGGCCATTCTGGTAGGTGAGGTGGGGACTGGAGAAGCCAGGATACGAGTTATTCTGAGCCTCCTTTAGCCTCCTTCCCTCCTCTTCTGAAGTGCCCTCAGGAAAGATGGAGGACAGGGAAACAAAGATCACTTCTGCTGCTCCTTTTTCTCTGTTGGCTTCAGCCTGGCAGAGGAAGCCCCCACGGTTAGGTGCTTCCGAGTGGCGAGGGCACAATTGATAGGATTGCACCCTTAGTTTCTCTGCTGTCTCCCTGACATCCTTCTGTACTCTTTTCACATTTTGAGTGTCCAAGGCTGAGATCTTATGCATAATTACTTGGCAGTAAGTCCTACTGAATAGAGCGGGAATTATTTCTTAAATATGCATACGATTGTGCTGTAAAGGTACTATTGCTTCCCTGGTTGGTTGGTTTTATCCTGCTCCTGATGTATTTCAAGAGATGTTTCTTGTTTGTATGTATTTTCATTCATTTTTATTTCCTGAATCTCTAGGTTGTTCTTGAAAATAAAATTTCCCTTTAGAAATATGCTCCTCAAATTCTGCTTTTTAAATTACTGCATCATCAACTTGCCCTTGTTTTGCCAGTGTTGTTGTGCTCTTCTTGAAGGAAGCCTTCTTCTTACTTGCTACAGTTTCCTTGACTCTGATTTTCATCCATGCCAGCATCCTCTTGGTCTTGCTCAATGCTCTTATCCTTTCTAATATGTGAGATAAATTTTATCTGTGTTTCTACTATAGTGGCTTTAAATAACTTAAGTAACTCTCAGTGGCTTTTGATACCATCAACCATGGCATCTTTCTGAATGGTCTACCTGGGCTGGGTGTTTCCACTCCAGTTTGGTTCCCAATTCCAGAAGGTGGTGCTGGGGGATTATTGTTCTGTCCCTTTGCAGTTATGCTTTGGGATTCCACAGGGCTCTATTTTATCCCCCATGCTGCTCAACATCCACGTTTATCTGCTGGGGGAGGTTATGGAGGGATGTGGACTGAGGTGTCACCAATATGAAGATAACACCCAGCTATATCTCTCCTTTTTATCAAATCCAAGTGAGGCAGTGGGTGTCCTGAATCAAGTGCCTACATGCAGTTACAGACTGGATGAGGCCAATAAACTGAGACTCAATCTAGACAAGATGGAGGTTCTGTTGTGTGATTCATTTGCCTGGTTGAGTATGTATGTATGTATGTATGTATTTAATTTATTAATGGCCCATCTGGCTGGTCACCCAGCCAGTCTGGGCGACATACAACAATAAAAACAGTTCATACAATAAAATTCAACATTAAAAACATCACATTTCTAAATTTACCCTAGCCCACCCCAAATGCCTGCCTGAACAGCCACGTTTTTAATGCATGGCGGAAGCTCATTAAAGAGGGGGCATGGTGGAGTTCCCTAGGGAGGGAATTCCACAGAGAGGGGGCCACCACAGAGAAGGCCCTCTCCCTCGTCCTCACCAGCCTAGCTGTCCTGGCTGATGGGACAGAGAGAAGGCCATCCGAGGCTGATCTTGTTGAGCGGCTTGTCTGGTGTTGCTGAAGGCACTCCTTGAGATAGGCTGGCCAGAACCATATAGGGTTTTAAAGGTCAAAACCAACACCTTGAATTTAGCCCGGAAAACAACTGGTAGCCAGTGCAGCTCCTTCAGCACTGGAGTGATGTGATCTCGCCGGTGGCTCCCTTTAATCAGGCGAGCTGCTGCGTTCTGTACCAGCTGCTGCTTATCTTCAAGGGTAACACCACGCATTACAGTAGTCTAAACAAGAGGAGACCAGGGCATGTACTACCAATGGGAGCAGATGGTCGGGAAGGTAGGGGCGCAGCCGTCGTGTCAGATGGAGTTGGTACAGTGCTGTCCGGCTCACAGCTGACACCTGAGCCTCCATGGACAGCTGGGAGTCTAAGATGAACCCCAAGCTGCAGACCTGGTCTTTCAAGGGTAACCATACCCCATTCAACACCAGGACAATATCCCCCAGCCTCCTCTTGTCTCCCACCAAAAGTACCATGGTCTTGTCAGGGTTCAGCTTCAGCATGTTCCTCCCCATCCAGCCACTCACTGTCTCTAGACATTTGGACAGGGATTCTACGGCCAACCTTGGTGAAGATTTGAACAAGAGGTAGAGCTGCGTATCATCCTCATACTGATGACACCGCACCCCAAACCTCCTGATGATAGCCCCCAGTGGCTTCACATAGATGTTAAATAGCATCGGGGAGAGGATGGAACCCTGTGTCACCCCACAAGTGAGCGGCCACGGGTCCGAAACGTCCTCTCCCAGTGCTACCCTCTGGTACCTGCTGGAGAGGAAGGACCAGAACCACCGTAATACGGTGTTTCCAATGCCCAACCCCTCCAAGCAGTCCAGGAGGATACCGTGGTCAACAGTATCAAAAGCCACTGAGAGGTCGAGGAGAACAAGGAAGGTGCATTCACCCTTATCCAGAGCCCTCCTCATATCATTCACCAAGGCGACCAAGGCTGTTTCTGTCCCATGCCCAGGCCTGAAGCCCGACTGAAAAGGATCTAGATAATCGGCTTCTTCCAAGTGTGCCTTCAACTGTATTGCACCACCCGCTCAATCACCTTGCCCAAAAATGGCAGATTCGAGACTGGGTGAAAGTTGTTCAGAACTTGAGGATCCAAGGAGGGCTTTTTGAAAAGCGATCTTATCATTGCCTCCTTGCAGGCTGATGGCATCACTCCCTCCTCAAGGGAGGCATTCACCACCACCTTGATCCCCTCACCCAGCCTCTCTCTGCAGCTCATAATGAGCCAAGATGGGCAAGGATCAAGTAAGCAGGTGGTTGGCCTTACAGATGAAAGCACCTTGTCCACTTCATCAGAAGGAAGAAGCTGGAACCGATCCCATTAAACCGGTGTGCCACAGACTGCCTCCTGCTCAGTAACTGTATCCACAGCGCACGGAATAACACTCCTAATAGAACAGGCTGAGTAGTGTTCAGCCTGTTCTGGAGGGGGTTGCACTCCCCCTAAAAGAGCAGGTTTGTAGTTTGGGGACGGTCTTGGAACCAGCATTGTCACTGGAGGCACAGGTGGCCTCTGTGGCATGGAGCATTTTTTATCATCTTAGGTTGATATTCCAACGATGACCCTATCTGGACATAGATACCCTCCCTCCAGTTATCCACATTCTGATAACCTCACATTTGGATTACTGCAATGTGTTATATGTGTGAGACTGCCTTTGAAAAATGGTTTGGAAACATCAGCTAGTCCAAAATAGGGCAGCAAGATTGTTAACAGGGACTAGCCAATGTGATCATATTACACCAGTGCTTTGTGATCTCCACTGGCTTCCAGTCTGTTTCTGGGCCCAATTCAAAGTACAGCTATTAACTTTTAAAGCCCTAGATGGCTTGAGGCCAGGTTATTTGACCTGGTCTCCTCCTGTCCAGACCTTAAGGTCATCTTCAGAGGCTCCTGTCCAGGTGCCCCCATCAAATGAGGTGTGTCAGGTAGCTACTCAGGAGAGAACCTTTTCAGTGATGGCACCACTAAGTGCCCTGCCCAGAGAAGCTTTCCTGGTGCCTCATTGTGATCTTTTTGCTGCCAGGTGAAGACAGGCCTTTTAGTCCTTCATTTTCTTTTTTTTAGTGCGTTTTCACTACTGCTGGCATTTTTACTCTAGTTTTATTCTGTTTTAAACTTTAAAAAATATTTTATATTATGTTTTATTGTATTGTAGTGTATGGTTTTAATTCTTGTTTTGTGAACTGCCCAGAGTACTTCAGCTATTGGGCAGTATAAAAATCTAATAAATAAATAGGTAAACATTCAAGCTTGACCTTCCTGACTCTCCCTTTCAACTTCTTCAGGTGTAAATGGCCCCTTTACAGCCGCCATTTGCATACATGGCAATTTACGAAAAAGGCCAAGCTGCCATTATGCAAAATGGTGGCTCAATGGACCAGCAGGGACCACTGTGCTTGCCCGGCTCAGCATGTGCCAAGTCAGGCAAGTGTAGAGCTCTGCAAACTGGAGTCCAGGAGGCAGAGCAGGGGGAAGTCTGCCAGACTCCACGCCCTTCCCAGACTCCCACAACATCCCTACTTCCCACAGGCAGCTGTTTGGCCACTGTGTGAACATAATGCCTGTCTAGCTCTAGATGGACCTTTGGTCTGATCCAGCAGGGCTCTTCTTATGTAAGAGCCGGGATAGGAGAACCAGGGATGTTCAAGCTCACCAAAATACTCCGAACTCCACTTCGAAGTGTGGTTTGCCTCACTCCCATTTTCTTTTGTGACCTGTTTTTCTTTCTGTTCAAATGGGAAAAGTAATCCATCTTTCCCAGCCTGGTGGCGCTCTCTGGATGATGTGTTGGACTGCACTGGGAATGTTAGGAACTGCAGTCCAGCACATCTGGAAGGTACTAGGTTGGGGAAGGCTGTATTAGATCATTCTTTATTAAACCACCCTTTTGACGATGAGATCACACGAGTGGCTTTCTCTTATGATCAGGAGATTTCCATTTTGGTCCAAACACGAGGAAAAACACAGTACTCATTCATGGTAAAGACCACAGTATTACCTCCAACACAGCTATTTTTGCACATCTGGCCAGAAAGACTAGTGCACATTTTCAGGAAGCCAGTGTGTCCACAATCTAGCACAGAGTTAAATGAACTTCAACTCTTTGGTTTCACTGAAAGTAACAGTACAATCCTATACCTGCCTACTCAGAAGTAAGACCCACTGATTGAGTTCCCATTGATAGACTTAGAGCCTAATTTGTAAGGAAGCATAATATACAAGACAGGGGTAAATGAAATCTCGACTGATTACATAGTGTGGAATTAATGTTTGCCTTAACTTACAATTCCCTTCCTTTTTGGAGCATGGGTGAATATTGAAAGCAGCTTAAATTTAATCTTAAACCGTTTTGGTTTTTTTCTTTTAAAAAGGATATTTTGTACTATTCTAAACTGCTGAGTACTTTCATTCCATTGACAGGCTGACTGCTAAATTAACAATAAGGTAACCTGTTAATTACAAGGACAGGTGGAGAGGGGAGATGGATGGTGTCCAATAAAAAGGAGAAAACGGAGTTAGTTGTCATCACTGTACTGGCAGAAATTTACCCTCCACAGAATCTAGACGCTAACATTGGGTGCCCAAATTTTAAATATTGATTGTGGCTATAGCACTTCCCTCCACCACCCACCAAATTAGACTTGTATCCTATTACTACCCCTGACAGTGGTACAACATCTATCAGCAGTGTGGGGAGCAGGAGATTTCCCTTCATCCCCGAAGCCTCCCATGCCCCCCAAAGCTGCTCCGGAGGGTTGGGGTACCCTCAGGAACAGATTGTGGATGGGCACAGGGAGAGAAATGGAAGACAAAGTCCCATTATCCAAGCAGAAGTCTGCTCCTGTGGTGTTGGATCTTGCCCATTCTGTCCACTTCCTGCCCATTCCTCAAGACATTTGCTCAGAAGTAAATGCAGGAAGCCTTAATGCCTTCTAAGTATTACAGCCTTCATTAAAAACAACAACGTACCACACATTAGGCTCCCTACTTACTATGGGCTTTTAGCCTTTTACACCATTTTTCAATCAACTGGGAGAGTAGATGAATGGTTAAGCATTAAAGACTCAGATATAACATTTATATTCAATCAAAACCACTTTGTTTCATTCAGCTGCCTATTGCTTCATTTTAGGGCTAAAACAGAAATGGTAAGCTGCCATTCCCCTAATTAATTAACACTTAATTTATTATGGTTTGAAATAAATTCTCTCCACTTTGCTTACTCTGTGGGTTTCTATCCAGGAAAGAAATAGGAAGTCATATTCTACAGTATCCCACAATCTACCACCCAAAAAGAAAAAAAAGAAAAAAAGTGCAAGCTGTACAGGGAAGGGACTATTCACCTCCAATTCTCCAGGAGGAACGCGACCATCTGTGCTACTAATGAGCCTGGGATGCTTGCAGTTCAGAGGTCGGAGATATCTGCCAACTTGTTGAAAGCAAATCAGCCAGGAGGGGATTCTCAAAGTCCTGAGGAAGACCCCTGGGGGGCTGCCTCCAAGCTGTCAGTTGACTTTAGAAGCTGTCCAGGAGGTGCTACACAAAATGATGGAATCATGTCTGACTGGAACTATGTAGCAAGCAAATCTGTGTTGCAGATGACAGCTCTAAATCAGCCTCAGTCAGAAGGGTGAGTTATATTTCAATGATACTCACTTCCCTCCCCACTTCTGCCCAAAAAAACGAATGAAAAGGAGAGAGCAGCACTCATGATATATAACAATGCCAATGCAAAATCCTGAGGGGCTTCACTGTATAGATTGGATTGGATCCAGCTTTAGTCATCCTCTGAATAGACCCATTGAAATCAATGGGACTTCAGTTAGACATGACTAGCTGATGTCCCATTGATTTCAGTGGTCTACCCTGAAGATGACTAAATCTGGATCCAGTCCATGGAATCCACATGAGCGGAGTCTTCCTCCATAACATTAACACTGAAGAATACTCCCTTTTTTTCAGTCCATCCTGCATGAAGTATTCCTTCAAAGTGAATGGCAGCCATTGTTAATCTTCATGCAGAGCTCACTGTGGGCACAAATGCACACACTTGGGAACTGAAATTGCTGTACAGGAGCTATTTTCTACAGTATTGAATGTGATCTATCCAAGCAGAATAGTGCCTCATAGTACACTTCTTGAAATAGAAGAAAAATACAATGGGATGTAGTGTGTTTGGGGAATTACTGTTGCTCTTAAGAGGGAAGGGATTTCTCTCTTTCATCTTACACACACCCAACTCAACCTTTCACCTTTCAAAAGATGGCTGTGCAAAAATGGCCTCCCAGAATTCTCCATTCTATTTGTGGGTTGGTGGATTTCACAGAATATTCTCTAGAACACAGAAGAATACTCCAAAGGTTTGGTAGGGGAGAGGAAAGAAAAGTTTCAGAGAACTTCTCAGAATTCTCTTTTGAGAAATTCTGGTCCAGTTATCACTGAAAAAGCCTATATATTGTCAATTCATAATGGTAGATGAACAAAGCCATGGGCTTAGAAAGGAGGACTGGAAGGAATAAAGGCCAAAGCCATGGATTCCTTCAGCAATATTAAAATATAATGTCTTAGGTCCAGAATTACACCCAAAATTCTCCATCATATTCATAAGCAAAGAAGTTGGGGTGGGGGTGGGGATTCTACTGAATATTTTCAGGAGGGTGAAGTTCTCCAACAGTTTGGGGAAAGCCAAAAAAAGAAGAAGAAAATTATCAGCAAAGAAAATGCTGAGAGATTTCAGCACAGCTCTTGTTGTTGTTGTTCAGTCGTTCAGTCGTGTCCGATTCTTCGTGGCCCCATGGATCACAGCACGCCAGGCCCTCCTGTCCTGCACTCTCTCCCTGAGTGTGCTCAAGTTCATATTCATTGCATCGGTGATGCTATCTAGCCATCTCATCCTCTGCCGTCCCCTTCTCCTTTTGCCTTCAGTCTTTCCCAGCATCAGGGTCTTTTCCAGTGAGTTTTCTCTTCGCATTAGGTGGCCAAAATATTGGAGCTTCAGCTTCATTATCTGTCCTTCCAATGAGCAGTCGGGGTTAATTTCCTTTAGGATGGACTGATTTGACCTCCTTGCAGTCCAGGGGACTCGAAAGAGTCTTCTCCAGCACCACAGTTCGAAAGCATCTATTCTTCGGCGCTCAGCCTTCCTTATAGTCCAGCTCTCACAGCCATACGTTGCTCCTGGGAAAACCATAGCTTTGATTATACGGACCTTTGTCAGCAAGGTGATGTCTCTGCTTCTTACTATGCTGTCTAGGTTTGCCATAGCTTTCCTCCCAAGGAGCAAGCGTCTTTTAATTTCATGGCTACTCAAGACCTAATTTGAGCACAGTGGCTTGCTTACCAGCTTCACATCGAAGGGCAAATCCCAATACAATCAGTCAGTTTATTGATCCAGTCAACAGACCTCACAATAAGATCTATACAGCAATTGACATGGGAGAATAAAATACAAAGCTGTTGCTTAATTTACAGAAGTAAAATCTTAAAATGTAGGTTGGATATCTCTATCAATTAAAATAAAATAGAGTTAGATAATATTTTAGACCATATCTTCATTACTGTCAAGAAATATTTAGCTGCAATTTCTGTAACAAACTCTTTTGTATTGGGAAGAAGAAAAAGGACATAGTGTTCAGCTGATCTTCCAGGATACAAAGAGATTAAGGGCACAATCCTATGCATGTTTAGACAGAGAAAAGGCCTACAGCTCCCAGCATGCCCCAGCCAGCATTGTAGGCCTTTCTATCTCTAAACATGCATAGGATTGTGCCCTAAATAACTCATTATGGAGATTTCAGTAAAAATAACAGAAAAGAAAAAGATGGCTACCTGTTTTTCTTTCTCCTGAACTGCATAGTCTGTTGAAATAAAGCATCCTGCTAAATCTCCCATCCAAGATGGCTGAGTGTATCACATGAAAACATGTAAGAGTAAGCACCTCCTATATTTCAAGATACTTGATCTTTGCAAGTATTTCACTTGAGAATTACCAGAAGCCAGATGAATGCCAAATGCCAAAGGAGAACAAGGCTTATTTTCTGCTGTGAGTGAATCTTGGAAATCTGTGTGTGTGTGTGTGTGTGTGTGTATGTATGAGTATATGTGTGTGTGTGTGTGTATTTGTGTGTGTATATATATATATATATATATATATATATTTCCCTTCAATACTTTTTATTCTACTTTTTATCTTTATAAATGAAATCTGTATCTTGAATACACTGGATAATACAAGATCTAGCCTTCTCGGGGCCATATGAAAAAAGCAGCGATGAAGAAAACATTATCATTTAGTATCATCCAACACTACTTCTTCACAAGTACAGTTTTGATAAACATAGTTTGGGGTTCGTCACACATGCAGAGCCAACACCAGTTGACTGCAACATCAAATGATGATTTACCTGTGTGGATGGGTAGCTGTGCAGATTCAATATCACAGACAGAACATTCAGAGCTTTTCTTATTGTCCTATGTCACCTCAGACACAATGTTTTTCAGTGAAGGCAGTTCAGACATTCAACAAACAGCCTTCAATGACGTCTATGTGAACCAGTCCATAAAGTGGCAGTGTAGCATGCATATATACTGCTTTGAAAAAATATGCTGAATGCTTCCTTCTAATTGTTAAAGGAGGACAGTGACAAATCCCTTTCCCTCAAAATCTACGCTGAAGGCTGAATCTACACATAGCAGTTATACCGTTATCATACCGTTGCCATAACTGTTGGTGCCCATTGGTGTCATGTGTTTCAATAGTTATGATAACGGTATGATAACAGTATAACTGCTATGTAGATTCAGCCGAAATGTGAGTTATTTCCAGTGTTGTAGTGGAGCCAGCAGTTGCACAGTTGAAGCACCAGGATATTTGATTGGCAGGGACAATGATGGCCTTGTAGGCCCCTTCCAACCCTACTGTTCTATGATCTGCTACTCCCGTCAAGCTGTTACCTCTGAGCCAGGGGTTCCCAGGACAACCACAAAGCTCTCCACTCCCTGCCCCCTTCAAAACAATGTTTTTAATTTTTAAAAAAAAACTTAGAAAATGTTAGGGTAGTCTTCTTTCTCCCTCTTTCTAGCCTTACTATTTCTAAACTGCCACCCACACAGACCTGTTTAGCTCACTGTTTTCCCCCCTCTTATTCTCTAGCCTTGCTCTTTCTCTGCCCCTTTGCTTCCTGTTTATTCCTCCCTCCCACCCAGGCTCTAGCTTCACTATTTCTCTCCCGCCTCACACCTTCGCTCAGTTTTGGCTAGCCAAACCTCTACAGTAGCCATGAGGTGACTAGCCACATCCTCCATGGCAGGCATTTTGTAGTGGTGCCCACAACAGTTTCTCATATTCCTAAATGTGCCCACAGGTCCAAAAAGGTTGGGGACTCCTCCTCTGAGCGTAGCTGCAATCCTCACAAAATGTGTGTGTGTGTGTGTGTGTGTGGGGGGGGGGTTAATGGATCTTCCTAGCAATAATATATTGTTGTGAGTTTGCTGCAGTTCATAGCATTTTGGAATGACCTGGTTTGAATGAGCTATTAAGACCTGTTAGCTTTATGAAAGACCAGTTGCTGGTGGAGATGAAAACGGCTAGAACTGGTCTGCTGGCATGGATCAACACAGCTACCAGTGCTTTGGGACTCTTCTTGGGAGGGGGGAGTGGCTATGAGGACTATCTTGATGGGCACTTGCACTTCAGAATTGACCACTACTGACTTCTGAACACCAAGCTGATGCAATAGCTGGATGGAGTGAAAAGCAAGGTCATCTTGAAAATTTTCACATATAAAGCTGTAACTCAGCAACTCTGAGGCAAATACAGAACTATCACACATTGTGCTGCTGCAGCTCAGTACAGTAGCCTCTTATTTCTTTGGTACTAATGTTCATTCAATCTATGCTTGGCATGTCAGACGAGGAAACAAAAGCAATCAAACCAAAACAGGAATTTCCAAAAGCAGACAAACACAGCATCTAGATGATACAGTGATGGATAGGTTATAAATACCTAGAGAAATAGATAAATCATGGCAACATTTGAAAATTGAAGCTTTTATGAGTACTTTGGAGGATCTTAACAGCCAACCTACGTATACATTTACCAGGCCTAATCACAGCAAACACTATTCACTTTTTAAATAGGCAAACAGCTCTAATTCTCATTTCCTTTCCAACTATTTTGTAACTTACAACAATCACAATAGCTCACCCTTAGGGCACAATCCCATGTGTGTTTAGACAGAGAAAAGGCCTACAACTCCTAGTATGCCCCAGCCAGCTGGGGCATACTGGCTGGCTGGGGCATGCTGGGAGTTGTAGGCCTTTTCTCTGTCTAAGCACGCATAGGATTGAGCCCTTAATTAGCCAGATTTCTTCATCATGCAAAGTAAGCACATATCCCATCATGTAGCCCACATCCATGAAAGCAGCACCATTAATATACAAAATTATGTTTATTTGAACATTCTAGATGCCAAGAAACCATCCAAATAAATGGCATAGATTCATAGAACAGCAGGGTTGGAAGGTGCCTATAAGACCATCGAGTCCAACCCTCTGCTCAGTGCAGGAATCCAAGTCAAAGCATCCCTGACAGATGGCTGTCCAGCTTCATCTTGAATGCCTCCATCTCGATGCACTTTGCCACTTACAGTTTCATGAGCTCTACAGATGTATTCAGAGTAGCTGACATGCTTGCTTGCTTGCTTGCTTGCTTGCTAGTGAGAAGAAGAAAAAAGACCTAAACTTGGCATTCAAAAACCAAGAGGTACATTTTAAGTAAACCCTTTGAACAATGGCAAACCAGGCAAAGTTATGAAAGTTATTGTAAGCCAAGATGGAACAAGAATCTGATTATGATGTTTCCTCTTCTAGCAGTTTAAAAAGCCATCCGAGATTAGTAGAAACACCCATTTCCGGAATGGGGCGGGTCAGCAGAGCTTGCTGAAGGATGCTCCACTGACCTGACCCGACCCGGAAATGAGCGTTTCTGCTCATTTCTGGGGTTGCTTTTGAACTGCTAGCTTTCTGTTGCATAAGTGGTATGTCCCGCTTGCATGACAGATCAAGTGGGAGCGCAGCAGCAGTCTTGGATATTGCCCCAACCCCATGCTCATTCATTTATATCAGAGACCCACTACCAGTGGGAGAAGGGGGAGTGGCTACCATTGAAGAAAGGGGTAGCACAAGAAGAGGGAGTGCCTCCTGCTGCTGCCTGCCTGCCTGCCTGCCTGCCTGCTTGCTGCTGCCACAACTACTGTCATCAACACCGCTCTCTTCCTGTGGACTTCTGCCTGAACAAAGCTATGGTGGTCTTCTGCCTGGCAGACCACCGTTCCCTGCAGGACCAGGCCCCCGGGGTACTGAACCAGCTGTAGCTGACAATCTCCACCTGTCCCCTTCTTGGAAGGAGATATATAAGCTGGCTGGCTGAGGTGGCGGGCCACCACTGGTGCAGTTGCTGCTGAAGGGGGGGGGCATCCCTTTGGGTTGCTCCTTTGGGGAGGGACAAGGGCGAGGGCACCACCCCCTCCTTGAGAAACTCTGTGCATGCATACATGTATGCATGCATGTGCATGTCTTGGGTGAGTGAGCAATCCCAGCATGTGAGCATGGGATAGCTGGGGAAGCTGAGGTCCAACCATCCCTTAGGTGAGAGCTATGGGGTGGGGGCAATTAGCTGGGGTGAGAGGGTAGCCATAGCCTGGATGACAGCCTTATGGGAGTACATAAATGTGGAATGCTGGAGGGGGAGTAGGCCTATTTGAATTTGAGGTTGTTGCTGCAGCCTTTTACTGGCCTGGTCATTACTTTTATAGTATTTTAAAGTTGTACATAGGGATGGCGGAGAATTCCACCACAGACTCTAGTGAGGCCAGAATCTTTAGAAACACTAAATACTTTAGAATCCGGCAGAGCAATTCCCTACCACCACCCCACGAAGTCCCCATGGACAGGATCCTACCTGCCTCCGGTGGTCTGGATCCGGTCACTGCTGGCCGGTGCTCCAGTGTGCAGCCGCAAATGGCGTCCTGCATAGGGGATGCCATTTGCGTCGCTGCTTTAGCTGTGATAGGCTATGTAAATATTTACATATTTACATAATTTAAATTTAAGTTAAATTATTGTTAATTTAGCAGACTCAAAGAGTGCTTATCAATGGAATCTTTTCAAACTGGTAACAAGTGGGGTATCACAGGGCTCAGTCCTGGGCCCAGTGCTCTTCAACATTTTTATTAATGACTTGGATGAGGAGATGCAGGGAACACTTATCACATTTGCAGGTGACACAAAATTGGGCAGGGTAGCTAATACCTTAGAAGAAGAAAAAAAATTCAAAGTGATCTTGATAGACTGGAGTGCTGGGCAGAAAGCAACAGAATGAAATTTAATAGGGATAAATGCCAAGTTCTGCACCTAGAAAAAAGAAACCAAATGCACAGTTACAAGATGGGGGAAACTTGGCTCAACAATACTACAAGCAAGAAGGATCTTGGAATTGATGTAGATCACAAGCTGAATATAAGGATGTACGAAAGTCACTTAGTGTTTTGCGGATCTGCTTTGCGGTGGGGGAGAGGCTCTCTGTCCCTCCCCCCAGAATCCTCGACGGGCAGGGAGGTGCTCCGTCCCTTCCCCCGGAGTCCTGCCCAGCTGGCTCCACTCCACGGGGATTCCTCGGAGCTGCCAGCCGGCTCTGCCCACAGCCGGACATCCAGCTGCTGAGCAGCAGGGACGCAAATGGCGGCAGCCATAGCCGCTGCCCTTTGCGTCCCTGTATTGAACCGTGATAGGCTATGTAAATATTTATGTAGCCTATCACGGCAAAGCAAAAAAAAAAAAACGCGTACGCAAATGGCGGCAGCTACGGCGGCCGCCATTTGTGTTCGCTATTCTTCGCCGTTCTAGCCTACGTAAATATTTACGTAGGCTAGAATGGTGAAAAATAGCAAGAGCAAATGGCGGCCGCCGTAGCTGCTGCCATTTGCATATGCTGCGCCTGACCGCGGCCAACCAGGAGACCAGCCGCCGCACCCGCTGCCGCCGCACCCACCGCCACTGCACCCCCCGTGCCGCCGCTGTACCCGCACTCCCGCCACACCCACCACCACTGCACCCGCCGCTGCCAGAGCCGCTGCCGCCAAGTGCCGTCCCGGGGGATTCCACAGGGGGGCAGGGGGGCAGGAGGCCTTTCCTCCATGGATTCCAGGGGGGGCAGATTCTACAGAATCCGGCCTCATGGGAATCCATGGCAGAATTCTTGGCCACAGAGTGGAGACAGCTGGGCAGGATTCCGGGCGGGGAGGACCGGATCACCTCCACCCCAATAGAGGATTCCGGGAGGAGGGACAGAGCACCTCCCCCCCCCCAGGAGAAATGGAATGGAAGGTAAGTGTTCCATCCATCCCTACTGGTTAGGCTTCATCTGGAGTACTGCGTCCAGTTCTGGGCACCGCAATTTAAGAAGGATGCAGACAAGCTGGAGAAGGTTCAGAGTAGGGCAACAAAGATGTTCAGGGGACTGGAAACAAAGCCCTATAAGGAGTAGGGATGTACGAATCCCTTACCTTCTTCTGGGCCGGGGCAACTGCGGTGGGGAGGAGGCAATCCCTCCCTCCCCCCAGAATCCTCCCCAGCCAGCTCCACTCTGCGGCAAGGCCACAGAGCCGCTGACCAGGGCTGGCCGCAACCGGACATCCAGCCGCTGCTGGGCTGCTGTCATAGCAGCTGCCATTTGCGTCCTTGCATTAAGCTGTGATAGGCTATGTAAGTATTTGGCCATTTGTGCCCCTGCTGTTTGCCGTGACAGGCTACGTAAGTATTTACGTAGCCTATCACGGCCTAATGCAGGCACGCAAATGGTGGCCACTACGACAGCCGCCATTTGCAGCCACAGCAGCCAGAAGACGAACCGGAGCTGCCATCATATCATCCGCTGCTGCATCCGCCGCCGCATCCGCCGCCAGGTAGGTCCGTTCTGGGCGGGGGGGGGAGGCCATTCTGCCATGGATTCTGGCCTCACTGGAGTCTGTGGCGGAATTCTCCAACATCCCTAATAAAGAGAGACTGAGGGAACTAGGCATGTTTAGCCTTGAAAAGAGAAGACTGAGGGGAGATAAGGTAGCGCTCTTCAAGTACTTGAAAGGCTGCCACAGAGAGGAAGGCCAGGATCTCTTCTCGATCATCCCAGAATGCAGGACACGGAATAATAGGCTCCAGTTACAGGAAGCCAGATTCCGGCTGAACATCAGGAAAAACTTCCTGACTGTAAGAGCAACACGACAATGGAACCAATTCCCTAGGGAGGTGGTGGGCTCTCCCACACTGGAGGCATTCAAGATGAAGCTGGACAGCCATCTGTCAGGGACACTTTGACTTGGATTCTTGCATTGAGCAGGGGGTTGGACTCGATGGTCTTATAGGGCCCTTCCAACCCTACTATTCTATGATTCTATGTTCAGCTCTATTTCTCCTAGTCATCCAGGAACTGGGTAAGCGACCTGTCCTGGATGGGGTTGCACTCCCCCTGAAGAAGGTGTATAGCTTGGGAGTACTCCTAGATCCATCCCTGTCACTGGAGCCCCAGGTGGACTCCATGGCCTGGAGTACTTGGGGCCAGCTTCGGCTGGTCCACCATCTATGGCCTTTCCTGGACAGGGATAACCTAGCCACAGTAGTTCACACACTGGTAACTTCCCGATTAGACTACTGCAATGCACTTTAGTGGGGCTGCCCTTGAACTACTCGGAAGTTGCAGCTAGTGCAAAATGTAGCAGCTAGACTCTTGACAGGAAGATCTCATGAAGATCACATACAGTCAGGGCCAGAAATATTGGAAGAAGGATAAATGTTTTGGCAGTTGGCCTCTGTATATCACCACATTGAAGTTGAGAGGAAACACACCCAGATGGGAGCGAAGTCAGGACTTTCAGCTGTCATTCAAGGGGTTTGACAAAAGTGGGGCACTAACCATTCAGGAAGGACAGCCAGTGGCATACACACACACCCATCGTTGGTGTAATGGAACATTACATTTCATAAGTAATGGAACAAATGGCTGACAAGTAGGGATGTACGAATCCCACTCACCCGTCCGTTCCGGGGCATTGGCGGTGGGGGGGAGGTGCTCCATCCCTCCCCCCGGAATCCTCCCCAAGCCAGCGCTGCTCTGTGGCGACTCTGCAGAGCTGCCGGCCAGGGCTGGCCGCAGCCAGAATTCCGGCTGCGGCCGGGCTGCTGCAGCTTCAAATGGCAGCCATGAAGCCGTGATAGGCCACATAAATACTTACATAGCCTATCACAGCAAAGAGCAGGGGCGCAAATGGCATAGCAGCCACCATTTGCACCTCTGCCATTCAACATCAGAGTAATTCAAGTCTATGCCCCAACCACTGAGGCTGAAGAAGCTGAGGTTGATCGGTTCTATGAAGACCTACAACACCTTCTAGAACTAACACCAAAAAAAGATGTCCTCTTCATCATAGGGGATTGGAATGCTAAAGTAGGAAGTCAAGAAATCACTGGGATAACAGGCAGGCATGGCCTTGGTGTACAAAATGAAGCAGGACAGAAGCTAACAGAGTTTTGCCAAGAGAACACGCTGATCATAGCAAACACTCTTTTCCAACAGCACAAGAGACGACTCTACACATGGACATCACCAGATGGTCAATATCGAAATCAGATTGATTATGTCCTTTGCAGCCAAAGATGGAGAAGCTCTATACAGTCAGTAAAAACAAGACCTGGAGCAGACTGTGGCTCAGATCATGAGCTGCTTCTTGCAAAATTTTGGCTTAAATTGAAGAACGTAGGGAAAACCACTAAACCATTCAGGTATGACCTCAATCATATCCCTTATACAGTGGAGGTGAGGAATACATTTAAGGGATTAGACCTGATAGACAGAGTGCCTGAGGAACTATGGACGGAGGTCTGTAACATTGTTCAGGAGGCAGCAACTCAATCCATCCCAAAGAAAAAGAAATGCAAGAAAGCCAAGTGGCTGTCTGATGAGGCTTTACAAGTAGCTGAGGAAAGAAGGGAAGCGAAAAGCAAGGGAGAAAGGGAAAGATATATCCAAGTGAATGCAGAGTTCCAGAGAACAGCAAGGAGAGACAAGAAGGCCTTCTTAAATGAACAATGCAAAGAAATCGAGGAAAACTAGGGATGTACGAAAGTCACTTACCTTTTCACGAAATGTGATTCGAGGTGGGGGGGAGGTGCTCCCCTGGTGCACCGGTGGCGAAATGGTTTGCCCCACCTGCCCCCCCGGGGATGGGACTTACCTTGGGTGAATCTTCCTGGTGGCGGCGGCTCCGGCGGCGGTTCGGCGGCGGCGGCTGTGGCGGCCGGTCTTCCGTCTGGCTGTCGCCGCCATTTCCAGGAAAAAAAAACCCCAAAACAAAAAAAGCGATAGGCTACGTAAAAATTTACATAGCCTATCATGGCTAGATTTTTAAAAAATACCGTGATAGGCTACGTAAATGTTTACGTAGCCTATCACGGCTGAGTAAAAAAAACAACAACACCGTGTGTACGCAAATGGCGGTGCACATGGGCACCGCCATTTGCGTTCCTTATTTTGGCATGCCTAGTCTATGTAAACATTTATGTAGACTATGGCAAAATTAAGGGGAACGCAAATAGTGTAGACGCTACGCTATTTGCGTTCCCCTTATTTTCGCCGTAGTCTACATAAATGTTTACGTAGACTAGATGTGCCAAAATACGGAACGCAAATGGCGGCACCCATGAGTGCCACCATTTGCGTACACACGTTTTTTGTTTTTTGTTTTTACTCAGCAGTGATAGGCTACGTAAACATTTACATAGCCTATCACAGTATTTTTTAAAAATCTAGCCATGATAGGCTACGTAAATTTTTACGTAGCCTATCGCTTTTTTTGTTTTGGGTTTTTTTTTTACTGGAAATGGCGGCGGCAGCCAGACGGAAGACCGGCCGCCACAGCCGCCGCCGAACCGCCGCCGAACCGCCGCCGCCACCGCCGCCGCCAGGAAGATTCACCCAAGGTAAGTCCCATCCCCGGGGGGGGCAGGGGGGGCAAACCATTTCGCCACCGGTTTCGGGAGGCTGAATGCACTGGCATTCGGCCTCCCTGAGATTCGTGGCAAAATTCTCTGACATCCCTAAGGAAAACAACAGAATGGGAAAGACTAGAGATCTCTTCAAGAAAATTGGAGATCTCAAGGGAACGTTTTGTGCAAAGATGGGCATGATAAAGGACAAAGAAGGCAGGGACCTAACAGAAGCAGATGAGATTAAGAAGAGGTGGAAAGAATACACAGAAGAACTATACAGGAAAGATCTGAATGTCCCTGATAGCCATGATAGTGTGGTCACTGAACTTGAGCCAGACATCCTCGAGAGTGAAGTCAAGTGGGCCTTAGGAAGCATTACTAACAACAAAGCTAGCAGAGATGACAGTATTCCAGCTGAGCTATTTAAAATCCTAAAAGATGATGCTGTTGAAGTGCCACACTCAATATGCCAACACATTTGGAACACTCAACAGTGGCCACAAGACTGGAAAAGGACAGTTTACATTCCAATTCCAAAGAAGAGCAATGCCAAAGAGTGTACAAACTACTGTACAATTGCGCTCATTTCACATGCCAGCAAGATTATGCTCAAAATCCTACAAGCTAGGCTTCAACAGTATGTGAACCAAGAACTACCGAAAGTACAAGCTGGGTTTCGAAGAGGCAGAGGAACAAGAGATCAAATCGCCAACATTTGCTGGATCATGGAGAAAGCAAGAGAATTCCAGAAAAACGTCTATTTCTGCTTCATTGACTATGCTAAAGCCTTTGAGTGTGTGGGTCACCATAAACTGTGGCAAATTCTGAAAGAGATGGGAGTACTAGACCACCTTACCTGTCTCCTGAGAAACCTGTATGAGGGCCAAGTAGCAACAGTAAGAACCAGACATGGAAGAACCGATTGGTTCAAAATTGGGAAAGGAGTACAACAAGGCTGCATATTATCGCCCTGCTTATTTAACTTATATGCAGAGTACATCATGAGAAATGCCGGGTTGGATGAATCGCAGGTCGGAATTAAGATTGCCAGGAGAATTATCAACAACCTCAGATACGCAGACAATACCACCCAGAGATGTCAGAGAATTCCACCACGGATCTCGGGGAGGCCGAATGCCAGTGCATTGGCCCCCTGAAATCGGTGGCAGAATGGCCTGCCACCCCCCCACCCCACCCCGCCGGGATGAGACTTACCTGGGGCAGATCTTCCGGGCTGCCGCCGCCGCCATTTTCAGTTTTTTTTTTTTAAAGACGTGATAGTCTACGTAAAGATTTACGTAGCCTATCATGGCTAGGGTTTTTTTTACATAAGTGATAGGCTACGTAAATGTTTATGTAGCCTATCACGTCTGACTTTTTTTGGGGGAAAAAAACCCGCGTGTATGCAAATGGCGGTAGCTACGGCCGCCGCCATTTGCGTTCCTTATTTTGGCACGTCTTATTCTACGTCAAGATTCACGTAGACTAAGACGGCGAAAATAAGGGGAACGCAAATAGCGTAGCATTTGCGTACGTGTGTTGTTGGGTTTTTTTAAGTCAGACGTGATAGGCTACGTAAACATTTACGTAGCCTATCTTGGCTGACTGCAGGGACGCAAACGGCGGCCACTATGGCTGCCGCCATTTGCGTCTAGGGAAGTACAAAAGGCACTTACCTTTTGTGGATTATGCTTATGGTTGGGAGGGAGGTGTTCCGTCCCTCCCCCCAGAATCCTCGCCAGGGGGGAGGCGCTCCGTTCCTCCCCTCCCCCAGAATCCTGGCTGGCTGGCTGTGCTCCGCAGGGATTCTGCGGAGCCGCCAGCCGGCTCCGCCAGCAGCCGGTCATCCAGCAGCTGGCTAGCAGGGACGCAAACGGCGACGGCCATAGCCACCGCCTTTTGCATCCCTGCAGTCAGCCGTGACAGGCTACGTAAATGTTTACATAGCCTATCATGGCTGACTTAAAAAAACAACAACAACAACGCGCGTACGCAAATGTTGTTGTTCAGTCGTTAAGTCGTGTCCGACTCTTTGTGACCCCATGAACCATAGCACGCCAGGCCTTCCTGTCCTCCTCTCTCTCCCAGAGTGTGCTCAAGTTCATATTCATTGCATCTGTGATTCTATCTAGCCATCTCATCCTCTGCCATCCCCTTCTCCTTTTGCCTTCAATGTTTCCCAGCATCAGGGTCTTTTCCAGTGAGTTTTCTCTTCGCATTAGGTGGCCAAAATATTGGAGCTTCAGCTTCAGTATCTGTCCTTCCAATGAGCAGTCAGGGTTGATTTCCTTTAAGATGATCTGACCTCCTTGCAGTCCAGGGGACTCGTAAGAGTCTTCTCCAGCACCACAGATCGAAAGCGTCAGTTCTTTGGCGCTCAGCCTTCCTTATAGTCCAGATCTCACAGCCATACGTTACTACTGGGAAAACCATAGCTTTGATTAGATGGACCTTTGTCGGCAAGGTGATGTCTCTGTTTCTTACTACGCTGTCTAGGTTTGCCATAGCTTTCCTCTCAAAGAGCAAGCATCTTTTAATTTCATGGCTACAGTCACCGTCTGTGGTGATCTTGGAGTCCAAGAAAATAAAATCTGTCACTGTTTCCATTTCTTCCCCTTCTATATGCCAGGAAGTGATGGGGCTGGATGCCATGATCTTAGTTTTTTTAATGTTGAGTTTCAAACCAGCTTTTGCATAGGGATGTCAGAGAATTCCGCCTCGGATCTTGGGGAGACCGAATGCCAGAGCATTCGGCCCCCCGAAATCGGTGGCGGAACAGCCTGCCCTCCCCGTCCCCCCCCCCCCGGGATGAGACTTCCCTTGGGCAGATCTTCCTGGCAGCAGCGGCTCCGGCGGCGGTTCCGGTGGTGGATCGGCGGTGGCGGCTGCGGCGGCCGGTCTTCCAACTGGCTGCCACCGCCGCCATTTCCAGTTTTTTTTTAAAAAAAGTGATAGTCTACATAAAGATTTACATAGCCTACCACGGCTAGGTTTTAAAAAAAAACTGTGATAGGCTACGTAAATGTTTACGTAGCCTATCATGTCTGACTTTTTTTAAAAAAAAACAACAACAACGTGCATACACAAATGGCGGCGGACATGGCTGCCGCCATTTGCATTCCTTATTTTGGCACGTCTTCGTCTACGTAAACATTTACATAGACTAAGAGGGCAAAAATAAGGGGAACGCAAATAGCGTAGCGGACGTGCCAAAATAAGATGTGCCAAAATAAGGAATGCAAATGGCGGCCGCCATGTCCGCCGCCATTTGTGTATGCACGTTGTTGTTGTTGTTTTAAAAAAAAGTCAGACATGGTAGGCTACGTAAACATTTACGTAGCCTATCACGGGTTTTTTTTAAAACCTAGCCGCGATAGGCTACGTAAATCTTTACGTAGACTATCACTTAAAAAAAAAAAAACTGGAAATGGCGGCGGTGGCAGCCAGTTGGAAGACCGGCCGCAGCAGCCGCCACTGCCGATCCACCATCGGAACCGCCGCCGGAGCCGCCGCTGCCAGGAAGATCTGCCCAAGGGAAGTCTCGTCCCGGGGGGGGGGGACGAGGAGGGCAGGCTGTTCCGCCACCGATTTCGGGGGGCCGAATGCGCTGGCATTCGGCCTCCCCAAGATCCGAGGCGGAATTCTCTGACATCCCTACGCAAAAGCTGGTTTGAAACTCAACATTAAAAAAACTAAGATCATGGCATCCAGCCCCATCACTTCCTGGCATATAGAAGGGGAAGAAATGGAAACAGTGACAGATTTTATTTTCTTGGACTCCAAGATCACTGCAGACGGTGACTGTAGCCATGAAATTAAAAGATGCTTGCTCTTTAAGAGGAAAGCTATGGCAAACCTAGACAGAGTAGTAAGAAGCAGAGACATCACCTTGCCGACAAAGGTCCGTCTAATCAAAGCTATGGTTTTCCCAGTAGTAACGTATGGCTGTGAGATCTGGACTATAAGGAAGGCTGAGTGCCGAAGAACTGATGCTTTCGATCTGTGGTGCTGGAGAAGACTCTTACGAGTCCCCTGGACTGCAAGGAGGTCAGATCATTCAATCTTAAAGGAAATCAACCCTGACTGCTCATTGGAAGGACAGATACTGAAGCTGAAGCTCCAATATTTTGGCCACCTAATGCGAAGAGAAAACTCACTGGAAAAGACCCTGATGCTGGGAAACATTGAAGGCAAAAGGAGAAGGGGATGGCAGAGGATGAGATGGCTAGATAGAATCACAGATGCAATGAATATGAACTTGAGCACACTCTGGGAGAGAGAGGAGGACAGGAAGGCCTGGCGTGCTATGGTTCATGGGGTCACAAAGAGTCGGACATGACTTAACGACTGAACAACAACAATCTTTGCCATGATAGGCTACATATTTACGTAGCCTATCATGGCAAAAGGAAGCCACGCAAATGGCGGCTGCTATGATGGCCACCATTTGTGGCTTCAGCAACCCGGCAGCAGCCAGGAGATCAGCCAGAGCTGCCGCCACCACATCTGCCACCAGGAAGCTCTGTTCTGGGGGGATTCCATGGGGGGAGGCCATTCCTCCACGGATTCTGGGGGATTCTTTAGAATCCAGCCTCACTGGAGTCTGTGGCGGAATTCTCTGACATCCCTACTGACAAGCAGCTGCATGGCCAGTTGTGGCCTGTTTCCTGGCCACCCCATGACCAATCAAGCAGATAAAAGGCCTGGAGGTGGTTCTGAGTGTTACATTTGCATTTGGTAGCTGTTCACTGGAACTCCCAACATGAGGTCCAAAGAGGTGTCCATGCGAGTGAAGGAGGCCATCATTAGGCTGAGGAAACAAAATAAACCCATCAGAGAGATAGCAAAAACAGTGGGAGTGGCCAACACAACAGTTTGGAACATCCTGAAAAAGAAGGAATTAACTGGCAAGCTCAGCAACAGCCAAAGGCCTGGAAGATCACAGAAGACAACTAAAGTGGATGACCGCAGAATTCTGCTCATGGTGAAGAGGAACCCTTTCACAACATCTAGCCAGGTCAAGAACGCTCTTGCGGAGGTAGGCATGTCATTGTCAACATCTACAGTCAAGAGATGGCTTTATGAATGTAAACACAGAGGCTTCACAACAAGGTGCAAACCACTGGTAACGCTCAAGAACAGACAGGCCAGATTAGCCTTTGCCAGCAAACACCTAAAAAAGCCTGCCCAGTTCTGGAATAAGATTCTTTGGACTGATGAAACCAAGATTAACTTGTACCAGAATGATGGGAAGAGAAAAGTATGGAGGAGGAAAGGAAGAGCTCATGATCCAAAGCATACCACATCATCTGTCAAACATGGTGGAGCCAGGCAGTGTTATGGCCTGGGCATGTGTGGCAGCCAATGGAACCAGGTCACTGGTGTTTATTGATGACCTGACTGCTGATAAAAGCAGCAGGATGAATTCTGAAGTGTATAGGGCTATACTTTCTGCTCAGATTCAGCCGAATGCTGCCAAACAGATAGGACACCGCTTCATACTGCAGATGGATAATGACCCAAAACATACAGCAAAAGCTACCCAAGAGTTTCTCAAGGCAAAGAAGTGGAATGTTCTCCAATGGCCTAGTCAGTCACCTGATCTCCACCCAATAGAGCATGCTTTTCACTTACTGAAGTCAAGACTGAAGGCAGAAAGACCCACAAACAAGCAGCAGCTGAAGGCAGCTGCAGTCAAGGCCTGGCAAAGCATCTCGAGGGAGGAAACTCAGCATTGGGTCATGTCCATGGGTTCCAGACTTCACAGGCAGTCCTTGACTGCAAGGGATTTTCATCCAGGTATTAAAGGCGATCCTTCAGTTTGAAATGATGTTGGTTTGTTCCATTACTTATGAGCCACCAACGATGGGTGTGTGTGTATGCCACTGGCTGTCCTTCCTGAATGGTTATTGCCCCACTTTTGTCAAACTCCTTGAATTACAGCTGAAAGTCCTGACTTCGCTCCCATCTGGGTGTGTTTCATTTCAGCTTCAATGTGGTGGTGTACAGAGGCCAACTGCCAACAGTTATCTTTGTTCCAATATTTCTGGCCCTGACTGTAACACTAGTCTTAAAGGAATTGCACTGGCTGCCGATACGATTCCCACTGTAATTGAAAGTGCTAGTGATGTCATTTAAAGCCTTAAGCGGCTTGGGACCTTGATGTTTGAGGGAGCACCTCCCTCTATGTATGCCTGCCCAAGGATTGAGATCTGTTGGAGGAGCCCTCCTCTGCATCCCACCAGTGCAAGACATACACTATGGTGGGACATGGGAGAGGGCCTTCTCTGATGTGGCACCCCGTTTGTGGAATGCCCTCCCTCTGGAGGCCTGATTGGAGCATACATTGGTTTCATTTTGGCACCAAGTAAAAACATGGCTTTTTTACCAAAGCCTTTGAGGGCTAAACGCATTCCCTAAAGTACCACACTGTTCTACCTGTTTTATTGTTTTAGCTTTTAAATTGGTATTAGCTTGCTTAATGGTTTGGTATGTTTTTAGCTATTTAAATTATTTATTGTTTTATACTGTTAAATTGATCTTATCTGTACACCACCCTGAGATCCTAATGATATAGGGTTGGACATAAATGTGATGATGATGATGATGATAGATAGATAGATAGATAGACGGATGGACGGACAGATGGACAGACGGTGCATGTCCCTGAGTTAATTTTCATCTTGCTCATAAGAATTCTATACTATTTTCTTTCTTTCTTTTTCTCCTTCACTATAGCACCCTTCCTCTCACTCTCTGATGATTATGATGTTAGTCTGTTTTTCTCAGAAATTCCCACAATGAATGAATATGGCTGTATGTTGGATACCTGGCAAGGGAGGTGGTAAGCAGGAGGCATTCATCTCTAACATGATCCTTACAGAACCAAGGCTGGAACATGAGAAGCTGCCTTACAGCAGGTAGGACTATTTGTTCATCTAGCTGGGCACTGTCTAGTCTGACTAGCAACAGCTTTCTGGGATCCCAGGCAAAGAGTCTTTTCCCATCACCTGTTTCCCATTCCTTTTAACTGGAGATGCCAGGAAGTGAATCCAGGTCCTTTTGCATGCAAAAACATGTGCTCTACCATCACGCTACTGTCCGTCTCTAGGTAATTAATGCACAACCGGTGGCATCACCACCCTCAACTTGCAGAGCACGCATGCCTTGCTGTCCTCAAGCTAACAGGTATATGGGCAGAGATGTAGAGAACCCCCTGAGAAATGAAACTTGCAATACTTACCTTAGAACTTCTCAGATAAAATTTTGCCCATCTCCAAATTTGGCAAAATCTCCAAATTTGAGTCAGATTTTGCTTTTGGCAACATTTGGTGGCAAATGTACCCGAATGTTTGCTTGGCTACTCTGAAGCCAAAATTGTCCATAATTGTAGGCAGAGATTGCCTACTCCCATATAGACGTGCCAGAATGCTGCATTCATCCACAGAGAACCTACTGGCTGTGCCACTTGCTTCTCTGGCCACAACCAGAAAGAGGCCCTTCTCTGTGGTCTTACCTGTGTTCTAGAATAGCCTCCCCACAGACACAAAACATGCACCGACACTGTTACAGTTACGGCGCATGCTGAAGATCTTTTTGTTTACCTCAGCGCTTGGCTGCTTGTAATGCCAGTCATTATGGTAATCAGTGATTCTTAACCACTATGTCATGTTGGAGAGTCTTGGATTTTATTATAACTGTATCTTGCATTTGGAATGTTTATGGGGTGTTTTTTTTTACTCTTATTCTTGTATGCTGCCTAAAAATGGTAACATGACAGAGTATATATAAATAATGATATTTAAAATAAAAAAACAAGTACATACATAATTGATAGCCAGGGTGGTGTAGTGGTTTGAATGTTGGACTGGGGTTCAGGAGACCCAGGTTCTAGTCCCTAAAAGGTAAAGGTGTCCCCAACCAGTCGTGTCCGACTCGAGGGTGCGGTGCTCATCCCTGTTTCTAAGCCGAAGAGCCAGCGCTGTCCGAAGACGCTTCCGTGGTCATGTGGCCGGCATGACTGAACACCGAGGTGCACGGAACGCTGTTACCTTTCCCGCCGAGATGGTACCTATTTTATTTATCTACTTGCAATTTCTTGATTTCAAACTGCTAGGTTGGCAGAAGCTGGGACTGAAGACGGGAGCTCACTCCGTCATGCAGCACTCAGGTCTTGAACTGCTGACCTGCCGACCTTGCACTGGCCCTGGGTGACTTTGGGCCAGTCACTGATACTCAGCCTAGCCTACCTCACAGAGTTGTTGTGAGGATAAAATGGAGAGAAGGAGGACCATGTACGCCACCTTAGATTCCATGCAAGAGGGGGAAAGGCAGGATAGATATTAATAAATAAATAAAATATACAGGAGTAACATTATGGACCCTAAGTGCTCAGCAGTCTATCTGAGGCAATTAAAGGATTCTGTGCTTACTGCTTAAAGAAATCAGCACAAGAACATATTCTTGCATATGCATATTCATGCCCTATTGTATGGAAATGCTCAGAGCACACTTTTAACAAGCAGCAGTGGAAATAAGGGGAATACGGTATGCTTCTGAATGGCGTGTGCACAGGGAATGATACACCTTCCTCATTAGACTAATTGAGGACTAGACTAGGTAGCAATTGTGCAGATGTCACTAGGAATTCTGTACGGACATGCACAGCTGTCAGCGTCAAGTACGATGTCGTTGTGCTTAATGCCTACATTATCTGCAGATGACAGCTTCAATAATGAGATGTTAGTCTGAGATGGAGAAGAAATAATTTATCTGCTCGTTCCCAATAAGCTAGATAGATTCCTTATTGCCTCAGAGAAGTGGCCAGAAAACCACCTAGAGTTTAGCAGGGCTGCAGGAACAGAAGAGGTTCAGCAGCCCAGGCGGAGTGGAGAAGCTACAATCAGAAAAGGAACTAAGCAAAATTATCAGGAAGGAAGCGCTAATCAGGGCAGACAATCAGAGACGGAAATGTCTTACAAGGGGGAAGGAAGCTAGAATATTTTAGCAAGGATGGGGAGCAGAAATTTAGCAAGGCCAACGTAACAAGTTCCACAAAACTCCATCTTATTTGACAGCGAAACTCGGGAAATTGTGCTCCCACGCAACGATCCTGATAAAAGAAGTTCCCAGGAGCACATTATTAGCTTGAAAGATCTGGGGAGAACAGAGCATTTTGAAGATATCACAATTGGGTAGTTTATCAGCAATAAAAACGACAATTTACTATCTTTACTGATAGAGCTAAATTAAACTCCTGGCAAAAAGATACCAGTTGATTCTTACAGGCAAGTGAGAGAGCACAAGCAGAATTTAAAACAATATCTCAATCAGCAGGAAAAGGAGCTTGTTTTGTTTTTCCAAATTTACAGGGCAATGCTATACATGTCTACTCAGAAGTAAGTCCCATTGAGTTCCATTGGGCTTACTGTTAGGGACATGTGTATAGGATTGCAGCCTTAGGGCTCAATCTTATGGGGATAGGCAGCCGCCTCTGAACCTGGAGGCAACCGCCTATCCAATGCAGGGCAGGAGAAGCATGGAGAGGCCATCCCCTCCATGCTTCAGCTGCTCTGCATTTATGGCTAGACAGCCGATTTTGGCTGTCTAGCCATCGGACCTTGGAACATGGGAAGCGGCAGCCAGAAGACATGTAGGATGTGTCGTACCGGCATCTCTGACATCCCCGCCCCGACACGCCCCCAGAAATGCCCCGTTTTTGCTGCTCTGTGCTCCTCTTCCAAGGGCAGAGTGCGGGGCCATACCAAGCTGCATGCAAGGCAGCGTGGGAGGGGGAAAGGTCAGTTCTCCAGGAGCTGACCCTGGATCGCAGGCTCTGAGGTAGGTTCCCGGGAACCGACATATCCATGGCCATCTAGCCGCTGACTAGCGGCCGTAGGATTGCTCCCTCCATCACATGATACAAATGTAATGAAATTAGCAGTGGCTAAATAATAGTTTATAGACTCTCAAACGTTAGCTAGAAAATGTAGATATTAAAACTCCTTTGCCTGCCACATTATGGTTTTAGGCAATATGCAGATTTTGTTTTTAGAAAATCAGGAAACCCAATTATTTATGCAGTTATAAGAAGTTGAATATTGCACAGATCAAAACTGAATTTCAACGTTGCATTGTTGATATCAATTCAATATTGTATAGCAAATACCCAAATTTCTGGGAGATATACTCATTTTAATGATATCTTTTATTGAAAATATGACATTTAATCATCAGATGTTCCACAGTAGCCAGGATGCAAATGGAATTAGGGGTGGACGAAAGTCACTTACCTTTTCTCGCAGCTTGTTCGCGGTGGGGGGGAGCGCTTCACTGCTCCCCCTGCGAAGCTCAGGCCGGGGGGAGGAGGCTTCCCGCCTTGCCCGGCCGAAATTCAGGCCGGGGGGGGAGGCTTCCCGCCTTGCCCGGCCGAAATTCAGGCCGGGGAGGAGGCTTCCCGCCTCGCCCGGCCGCAAACACGAAAGTAAAAAAAAAAAAAAACAACGTCCCCTGATAGGCTAAGTGACGATTCACGTAGCCTATCACGGCTAGATCTGGAAAGTCAGCCGTGATAGGCTACGTGAATCGTCACGTAGCCTATCACGGGTGACTTTAAAAAAAAAAAAGCGCGTACGCGAATG
The DNA here is from genome assembly GCF_057233095.1 of Heloderma suspectum. Classification (NCBI taxonomy): domain Eukaryota; kingdom Metazoa; phylum Chordata; class Lepidosauria; order Squamata; family Helodermatidae; genus Heloderma; species Heloderma suspectum. The sequence goes on from NC_139458.1 coordinate 196,647,007, forward strand.
GCGGCCCCCATAGGGAGCCGCCATTCGCGTTCCTTATTTAGTTGCTGTAGTCTACGTAAATGTCTACGTAGACTACGGCGAAAATAAGGGCAACGCAAATAGCGTTGCCCTTATTTCGCCGTAGTCTACGTAAACATTTACGTAGACTACAGCGACCAAATAAGGAAGGGGAATGGCGGCTCCCTATGGGGGCCGCCATTATCCGTACACACTTTTTTTTTTTTTAAAGTCACCCGTGATAGGCTACGTGACGATTCACGTAGCCTATCACGGCTGACTTTGCAAATCTAGCCGTGATAGGCTACGTGAATCATCACGTAGCCTATCAGGGGACAGTTTTTTTTTTTTTCTTTCATTGCAATGGCAGGGGCGGCAGCCAGTCGAAAGACCGGCTGCCGCTCCTGCCCTGTTCGAACACCGGACGAACCGCCAGCCGGACCCGCCGCCGGGAGGGACATTCAGGGAAGGTAAGTCCCATCCCGGGGGGGGGCGGGGGGGGCGGAGGATTTCTCCCCGAAACGTGTTCGGGGGGCCGAACACGTTGGCACTCGGCCCCCCGAAGTTTCGGGGAGAAATTCTCCGCCATCCCTAAGGAAATATACTTCCTTTATCAATATTTTCAAATCACTTTTTGTGTCTTTCTAATTTTGAAATATGGAAAAGAAGGAACCAGATCAAATTTTGAGAAAACCATGTTATAATTACATGTAAGAGGAAATACTAAACTGCTATCTAAAAGTTGTATGGAACTGGATTCCATGGCAATTCATATCAACCAGTTGTTAAAGAGCAATATAAATACACCTACAGATAGATAAATACATTAACAGTGCAATCCTATGCACATGAAAGGGGGAGTAAGTCAAATGGACTTTGATGGAACACCTACTCCTGGGTAAGTGTGTATTCTGTCATTCCCCAGCCTGGTGCTCTTAGACTTCAACCCTCATCAGCCCCTGCCAGCATGGCCAATAGGCAGGAATGGTGGGAGTCCAAAACATCCGGATGGCACCAGGTTGTGGCTTTAGGCTACAATTCTAAACACACTTACCAGGGTGTAAGCCCTCTAAACTTTTGAGTAGGCATGTATAGGAATGTGCTGTAAATCTATCAAGTTAAATGACAGAAAGGTCTAAACCATGGGTGGGCAACTTGTGCCCATCCAGATGTTTTGGCCTATAATACCCATGATCCCTTATCATTGGCTATGCTGGCTAAGGCTGATGGGAGATGTAGGCCAAAACACCTGGGGGGCCACAAGTCGCCCAGCCCTGGTCTAAACACTGGTAGGTGTAAAAAAAAAATAAGAACCAGCAGATTTCATGCATACTTGGCCATGTTCTGAGAAGATTCAACCACATCAGGCAAGCATAACTGTACTCATTGGAGAAATGCTACAATGTAAATTACCAAGGCTTCTAATGGTTTTATTTTTGAAATACTTGAAGGATAGGCTCAGAAGATATGATATTGGATTGGCTACATTTTTTTTAATATGCTGCAAGAGTTATATTGCCGCAAAAGAGGTTAAGGAAGCACCTACTATAGATAAATGTTTAGACAAAAATACCAAAGCAAATAGCAAAAATGTTAATACCACCTAATTATGTCAGAATAAGAAATGGACAACAAGAACATTAATTAATCATATAAATGGTGATCTTTCTTCAGTACTGTAACAACATACATAATGATTCAGTGCAACCATTTTTTGCTTTCTGTACTGATTATGCAATAATTATTGTAATTATCATTTCACTCCTTCAACATAAAAGCGACATAATGTAGCCATTTTTAAAGAGCATTTCTGGTAGCATGCTAAATTGGCTGGAATATGTGTGTCAGGGGGCCCTAGCCAGCCTCTTTCAGTCTACTCCAGTAGCCAACTCCAGACACAGACAAAGGATTCTTTTCAAGGCTTTATTCCTTTTACAACTTAATAACTCTATCACCAGCGACTAAGCTATGAACAGCAGAATAACCTATGCCCCTGGGTTGGAAACAGTTGGTCCCCGTTTGAACGAGAATCATTTGCAGACCCTGAACTTATGGGCTAGGGAGAGTCCCTCCCCTTTTCCCTTGGATCCTCTGGATGCGACCGTTGCTTGTGTGCCAAACAGGCACTACGCCTCCTTTCCGCACCCTCCATAGCTCGTCGCTCTTTGTGTCTGCGTCAAGCAGCCAGCCAGCCCTCCTCCCACGCTCCTTCACTCCCAGGACCACTATCTATGTCTGGAATGCTGGCAGGAGGAATCTCTGCCAGCTGCAGGGCCTGGGAGGGATGAGCATGCTCCTCTCCCACAGACGGCTGTTCCTCCTCAGAATCAGAACTGCTCTGAGGTTCTATGGGCTCAGTGTCCACCCTGACATCATGTACATGTATCATGAAGTGAGTGAAAAGGAAAAGATCGTGAGTGAGTGCAGATGACTATTATAATATGTTTTTGTCAAGCTTCCTCTATGACCTGGACCTCCTGAGCAACCCCTTAAAGATCTCCTGCCTCCTTAAGAGTCCCACCTTCCTTCTTTTACCTTTCCCTTTTCAGCAACATGGGGTTTAGGCTGTAAACAGGGAGTGACTGACGCTACACAGGGTTTAATCACAACAATTTACTGGTAAAATTAAAGCTAGCAAATCACAACTAAAGATATTTACACAATAGAGCTGAGTGATACAAAAGGCCTTAAAAGAAATAAAAGTTGCAAAAGGCAAGTTCCTTTACCCTAGCTGTCCTTAGACTCCTCTAGATTGCTCATTCCTGCTCATGACTTCTGACTCTGCTCTCACTTCAGGCTCTGGGTGTCTCTCCTCTTACTGGATCTCTCAGTCTCTTTATGTACCTTCCTCCATCAAAACCAAAAGTACTGCTTCAAACCTGTAGAAATGAAACTTAAGTGGAGAAATGAAACTACTCCTCTCAGGGTTACCCCCTCCCAACAGAAAACTCCAGGACTCTAAGCCTGACCTTTTTTCCTTTGCCTCTGTAAGCCTTCAACCTTCACAGCTCTCCATCCAGAAAGCTACACAAATCAGTTCCAATGTATGTGGAGTTCCATCATCTCCAATGGCTGCTCAATTAATTTCAAGGAAGAGAACACTAGGGATGTACGAAACACTTACCTGGTTTCATCCAGGGACATCCACAGTGGGGGGGAGGCGCTCCGTCCCTCCCCTCGAAATCCTCCCCGGCCGGCTCCTCTCTGCAGCAACTCCATGGAGCCACTGGCCGGGGCCGCCTGCAGCCGGACATCCAGCCGCTGCTGGGCTGCACAGGGACGCAAATAGTGGCTGCCATAGCTGCCATTTGCGTCCCTGTATTTTGCCATGATAGGCTACATTTATATTTACGTAGCCTATCACGGCAAAAGGCAGGAATGCAAATGGTGGCCGGTATGCCATTTGTGTTCCTGCCTATTGCCATGATAGGCTACATATATATTTACGTAGCCTATCTAGGGATGTACGAAAGTGACTTACCTTTTGCAGATTATGTTGATGGTGGGGGGGAGGCGTTCCGTCCCTCCCCCCGGAATCCTCGAACAGCCAGCTGTGCTCCACAGCAGCTCCGCAGAGCAGCCGGCCAGGCCCGGCCCGGCCCGGCCAGAGCCGTCTGCAGCCGGATTTCTGGCCATGGAGGGCTCTGGGTAAAAAAAAATAAAAAACCGCATATGCAAATGGTGGCAGCTACAGCCGCTGCCATTTGCGTTCCTTCTTTTTACCGTCTTAATCTACGTAAAGATTTACATAGGCTAAAACGGTGAATGAAAAAGGGACGCAAATAGCGCCTGCTATGCTATTTACATTCCCCTTGATTTTCGCCGTCATAGCCTACGTAAATATTTACATAGATTAAGACAGCCAAAAAGAAGGAATGCAAATGGCGGCAGCCGTGGCCACCGACATTTGCGTATGCGTTGTTTTTTAAAAAAACCCACCCCCAACCATGATAGGCTACGTAAAGATTTACGTAGCCTATCACGTCTTTCCCCCCCACACACAAGCCTGGAAATGGTGGTGGCGGCAGCTGGTCAGAAGACTGGCCGCTGCCTTCACCGGAGCCACCGCCAGAGCTGCCGCCGAAGCCTCCTCCGCCGGGAAGATCTGCCCCAGGTAAGTCTCATCCCGGGGGATCTGAGGGGGGCGGGGGGTGGCAGGCCGTTCCGCCACAGATTTCAGGGGGCCGAATGCACTGGCATTAGGCCTCACCAAGATCCATGGTGGAATTCTCTGACATCCCTACCTATCACAGCCTCTGCAGGGACGCAAATGGCATCCCTGCATTAGCCGCGATAGGCTACGTAAATACTTACGTAGCCTATCACGGCCATTCATAGGAAGGCGAATGGCGGTCGCAGACGTGGCAGCCATTCGCAGAGCACCGGACAGCTGCAAACAGGTAGGCTCCATTCTGGGCCCATTTTGTGGGGCGGCAGGGGGGTGGCTTCATTCCGCCATGGATTCCAGGTGGCCGAATGCACTGGAATTTGGCCTCCCTGGAATCCGTGGTGGAATTCTCCAACATCCCTAGAGAACATATCAGCTCAACAACATCCTACTCTATTGTGGCACCGAGGTAGTATTAGGGGTGGATGAAAGTCACTTACCTGTCCTCGAAGATTTCCCGCGGTGGGGGGGAGGCGCTTCGTTGCTCCCCCCGCGAAGTTCAGGCTGGGGGGGGAGGCTTCCCGCCTCGCCCGGCCGAAATTCAGGCCGGGGGGGGGAGGCTTCCCGCCTCGCCCGGCCGCGAACTAAACAGTTAAAAAAAAAAAACGCCCCCGTGATAGGCTACGTGACGATTAACGTAGCCTATCATGGCTAGATCTGCAAAGTCAGCCGTGATAGGCTACGTAAATCACCATGTAGCCTATCACGGGTGACTTTAAAAAAAAAAAGCGCGTACGCAAATGGCGGCCCCCATAGGGAGCCGCCATTCGCGTTCCTTATTTGGTTGTTGTAGTCTACGTAAATCTTTACGTAGACTACGGCGAAAATAAGGGAAACACAAATAGCATTGCCCTTATTTTCGCCGTAGTCTACGTAAACATTTACGTAGACTACAGCGACCAAATAAGGAAAGAGAATGGCGGCTCCCTATGGGGGCCGCCATTATCCGTACGCGCTTCTTTTTTTTTTTTTAAAGTCACCCGTGATAGGCTAAGTGACGATTTACGTAGCCTATCACAGCTGACTTTGCAAATCTAGCCGTGATAGGCTACATTAATCGTCACGTAACCTATCACAGGGGCGTTTTTGTTTTTGTTTCTTTTATTGCAATGGCGGCGGCGGCAGCCGGTCGAAAGATCGGCTGCTGCCCCTGCCCCTGCCCCTGACGAAGACCCGACGAACCGCCGGCCGGACCCGCTGCCGGGAGGGACTTTCGGCAAAGGTAAGTCCCGTCCCGGGGGGGGTGCGGGGGGGTGGGGGGGTGGAGAATTTATCCCCAAAACTTATTCGGGGGGCCGAACATGTTGGCGCTCGGCCCCCCGAAGTTTTGGGGAGAAATTCTCCGCCATCCCTAGGTAGTATACCTTCATTTTAGGGATGGGTGAGAGTTTCATTTGGCTTGTTTTTTGATAAATACTTACAAAATCTGTACATTTCTTCACAAAGGGGATGGAAAGAATTTGAGATTAAAAAAAACCAATGTGTCAGAAAGTGAAACAGAGATGTGTCCATCCAGGCAGAGGGCTTTGAGTACTCACCTTTTCAAAGTCTGGTTTTGAATCCCTGTGTATTTAGCTATGTTTGTGTTCCTGCATCAGAGCTGCCACCTTTTCTTTCTGAGATGCTCCACAGCATCTTTAACAGTTGGATGGCAGACAGGTACAACATGGCCTTCTCCATTCTGGAAATCCTGTACCTATTGAACTTGGCCAGTTAGGGATGGCGGACGCCCCGTGGAACCCCCCAGGATGGCACTTACCTGGGGCAGATGCGGCAGTGGCTTTAGTGGCGGGTGTGGCGGCAGCAGAAGGTGCGGCGGGGGTGGCGGAAGGGGCGGCGGGGGTGGCGGGGGCAGCAGGTGCGGTGGCAGGGGCGGGGTGGCAGCAGCGGAAGGGGTGGCAGGGGCAGCAGGGGCGGTGACGGAGGTGGCGGTTGTGGTGGTGGGGGGTGTGGGGGTGGGGGCAGCTTGTCTCCTGGCCGGCTGCAGCTGGGCGTAGCGTACGCAAATGGCAGCGGCTACGGCGGCCGCCATTTGCGTTCGCTATTTTTAGCCGTTTTAGCTTAAATAAATATTTACATAGGCTAGAACGGCGAAAAATAGCGAACGCAAGTGGCGGCTGCTGTAGCTGCCGCCATTTGCATACATGTTTTTTTTTACTTTGCCATGATAGGCTACGTAAATATTTACATAGTCTACCACAGTTATGTATAGGGACGCAAACGGCAGTGGTTACAGCTGCCGCCATTTGTGTCCCTGCTGCCCAGCAGCCGGATGTCTGGATGCCGGTGGAGCCGGCCGGCAGCTCCGCAGAATCCCTGCAGAGCGGAGCCAGCCAGGCAGGATGCCGGGAGGAGGGACAGAGCACCTCCCCCCCATCGAGAATTCCGAGGGGAGGGATGGAGCACCTCCCCCCCAACCGCGAAGCAGATGCGCAAAACGGTGACTTTCGTAAGTCCCTATGGCCAGTGCAGTTGGGTGAGAAGAATTTCATTCAGTATGTTGCTTGATAAGAACTTACCAACATGTGCTAATCGCTCCATAAACAGGATGGAAAGAACTTGGAAATTAAAAAAAAAAAAAAACAATGTGGGAGAGAGTGAAACTGACAGAGTCATCCACCCTGATTTCTTTCTCCCGAGAGGCTCATTGGATTTTGGCACCTTGAGACTTTAGCATGCAAGTAAAAAGCCCTAAATGGCTTAGGACCAAGATGCTCTGCTTCGATATCAATTGGCCCTTACTTGAAGACCATCTCCAGCAAACCTACCTCCAGGTACCTCCACCATCTGTGCTGAGCCAGATGACACTGAGAGGGATGGTCTTCTCAGTGGTGGCATCCTAGAGTTATTTATTTATTACATTTCTATACCGCCCAATAGATGAAGCTGTCTGGGCAGTTCACAACAATCAAAACCCCAAAATACATCACAGTGAAACATAATATAAAACATTTAAGTTTTAAAATTATGTTATAAAGCCAAAGTAAAAAGTAGTTGTGGAATGCTCTCTCCAGCATGGTTCACCTGGCACCAGTGTTCTCTTTCCAATACTACCCTTTTTATTATTTCAGGCCTTTAAATAGATTTAGGGTGCGATTGTATGGGGATAGGCGGCCGCCTCCAAACTTGGAGGAGACTGCCTATCCAGTGCAGGGCAGGAGAAGCACAGAGGGGAATCATTCCCTCCATGCTTCTCCTGCCCTGCATTTTTGGCTGGACAGCTGATTTCAGCTGTCTAGCCATGGGAAGGCGGAGTGCGGGAGGAAGCTGCCGGACAATATGTAGGATGTGTCGTACCAGCATTTCTGTCTTCCCTGCCCTAGAACACCCCCCGGAATGCCCCATTTTGGCCTCTCCGTGTGCCTCTTCTGAGCATGGGGCTATTCTGCGCTGCCTTCAAGGCAGCACGGAAGGGGGGAAGGTCAGTTCTTCAGGAACTGACCTTGAAGTGCCGGCTCCAAGGTCGGTTCCTGGAAAACCAGATATCCTATGTCCATCTAGCCACTGACTAGCGGCCATAGGATTGCTCCCTCCATCCTGGATGAAATTGGTTTTATGCTTCTTTTATCAGCCATGTTGTTTTTAATTTGTTGTCAGTTCCGTATTGTTGTATTCCATATTTCCTAAATTTAACAGGTTTTAGTTTCCTTGGATACACTGGCACTGTGATAATTCCTTTTTTCTTTTCTTTTTTTTCCTATACTGCCCAATAGGCAAAGCTCTCCATGTAGTTCCCAATAATTCACAAGGTAAAATACACCATAAAAATTTAAATATACAAAATTTAAAAAACAATGTAAACAGTTAAAAACAATTTCAGTAGAATACGAGGCCTGCTCAGACCGCTGGCATAAATGCCCCATCATATGGGTAACAGTCTTTTAGACTGGTATTTTAAACATTGCAATTTGCTTTTTATAAGATGCCTTGGGCACAATGCAGAAATGCAAGGCATAACATAACGTCACATTTTCTTTTACGCACACAGATGCACTCCGGCCGTTGAAAGCAGTGCAGACCCTCACTCACATAAGTGCTCTGTGAGCATCTTCACAGCACAGGCAGAATTCTTGGTCAGGGCCATCAAATAGCAGGTCTATGCTATTCACATAAGCATCCAAAAATGCATGCAGATGTGTACAATCACAGCCACTGGCTCCACCCCAGACATATATTCAGTAAAACAGGGGTGTTGAACCTAGGGATGTATGAAAGTCCCTTACCTGATCCTGAAGATTGATTCGCGGTGGGGGGGAGGTGCTCCGTCCCTCCCCCCAAAATTCTGGCCGGGGGGGAGGCGCCCCGTCCCTCCGGCCATGAATCCTCCTGTCCTGCTGGGATGCAAATGGCGGCAGCCGTAGCCACCACTGTTTGCGTCCCTGCAGTCAGCCATGATAGGCTACGTAAATGTTTACGTAGCCTATCATGGATGAGTGAAAAAAAAATAACCGCGCGTACGCAAATGGCGGCGCCCATTGCCGCCGCCATTTGCGTTCCTTATTTTGGCACGTGTAGTCTATGTAAACATTTACGTAGACTACGGAGAAAATAAGGGGAACGCAAATAGCCGTAGCCACCGCCATTTGCCTCCCTGCAGTCAGCCGTGATAGGCTACGCAAATGTTTACGTAGCCTATCACGGCTGAGTGGGAAAAAACAAAAAATGCGTGTACGCAAGTGGCAGCACCCATGGGCGCCGCCATTTGTGTTCCTTATTTTGGCATGTGTAGTCTACATAAACATTTACGTAGACTATGGCAAAAATAAGGGGAACGCAAATAGCGTTCCCCTTATTTTTGCCATAGTCTACGTAAATGTTTACGTAGACTACACGTGCCAAAATAAGGAATGTAAATGGCGGTGCCCATGGGCGCCGCCATTTGCATACGTGCGGTTTTGGTTTTTGTTTTCACTCAGCCGTGATAGGCTACGTAAACATTTGCGTAGCCTATCACGGTGTTTTTTAAAAATCTAGCCATGATAGGCTACTCAAATCTTTACGTAGCCTATCACATTTTTGTTTTTTGTTTTTTTAACTGGCCAGAGCCACCGCTGCCAGGGACATTCGCACAAGTTAAGTCCTGTCCTGGGGGGGGGGGCAGACCATTTCTCCACCAATTTCGGGGGGCTGAATGCGCTGGCATTCGGCCTCCCCGAGATTCGTGGAGAAATTCTCTGACATCCCTAGTTGAACCTCTTTCAATGCAAAGGCCAAATCCAATTTTGGAGAAGCTATCAGGGGGTACATTCCAGTGGTGGTGGGGCTGAAGGACTCACAGCCTAAATACCAGAAATACCACCATATTATAGCTTAAAGCTCTTGCTACCGGGAATTAAGCTTTAGGCGGGGTATTCCAACGTTTTTGAATGGGAAAAGAAACTGCAAAAGCCAAACAAGCACCAAATGATCAGCAGTTGGGGGGAAAGTGTGGAGGCAAAGGAAGGGGGCATGGCCATCTGAGAAATCTTGGAGGGTCAAATCAGGACCCCAGATAGGCCAGATATGCCCCCATGGGCCTGACCTTCAACCTCCCTGCGGTAATCGATGTAAAGGAGCCTACGTGTATGCAGGCAGGACTCTGCACAGACCTTTTCATACCTTCAGTTGGATGCATGTACACAACAATATTCCAGATTCCCCACTGCCCACACACTCGCACACACACACCTGTGCACACATGGCAGGGCTGGGATTTAAGCTGCAGTCAGAGGGGTGCCCAAAGCCATAGGGCAAGTCATCAGGACTGAGGAGCAAGCCCAAAGTCAAGATCAAATAATAAACGCTACGGGGCCTCACAAGAGAAGACCATGTTGCTCAAGGAAGGTACTAACCTGGAGCCAGTAGCCCACCTATAATCAATGGTGGCTGGTGGCTCTGATTTAGTTGGGGCTGTAGATCCATTCTGGGTTTTGATCAGAACCAGCCAGAACTCTAAAGGAGATGTCCGAGGTGCTGAACCCTATCCTCCAAATAGGTTCAGTACCTTAGATAGCTCTTTCAGAGCTCTGGCTGCTTCTGACTGGAATCCAGAGTGGATTCACCTCCCCACCAAAATCAGAGCCATACTCCTCCACTAGTTGAAATCCTTCCTGTCCAGGCAGCTCCAGTGGCCAACCTGGGTGGATGGAATCTGTCCAGGGCATGAAAGTCCTTCACTCAGAAGTAGGGTTGGTGGAGAATTTCACCATGAATCTTCGGGAGGCCGAGTGCCGACACATTCAGCCCTCCGAAAGTGTTGGGCAAATTCTCCGCCGGCCCCTCGCCCCCCCTGGGATGGGACTTATCTTCGGCAAATGTCCCTCTCGGCAGCGGGTCCCGGCAGCGTTTTGGCGGGGGCGGCGGCAATGCCGCCACCGCCATTGCAAAAAAAAAGAGTAAAGTTAAAAAACACACACACACACCTGTGATAGGCTACGTAACGATTTACGTAGCCTATCACGGCTAAATTTCCAAAGTCAGCCATGATAGGCTACATAAATCGTCACGTAGCCTATCACGGGTGACTTTGGAAAAAAAAAAGCGCATACACAAATGCGTTGCCCTTATTTTCGCTGTAGTCTACGTAAATCTTTACGTAGACTACACGTGCCAAAATAAGGAACGCGAATGGCGGTCCCCATGGGAGCCGCCATTTGCGTACGCGCTTTCCCCCCCCCAAAGTCACCCGTGATCGGCTACGTGACGATTTACATAGCCTATCACGGCTGACTTTGGAAATCTAGCCGTGATAGGCTACGTAAATCGTTACATAGCCTATCACGTGTGTGTGTGTGTGTTTCTTTTACTTTTTTTTTCATGGCCGGGTAGACAGGGCGCTCCTACCCAGCCTAAATTTCGCCAGTGAGGGATGGGGCGCCTCCCCCCCCCCGGCCTGAATTTCAGCTGGGCGAGGCGGGGCGCCTCCCCCCCTTGCCTGAACTTCGGGGGGAGAACCGAAGCGCCTCCCCCCCACTGCGAAGCAAGCTGCGGGACGAGGTAAGTCCCTTTCGTCCATCCCTACTCAGAAGACAAGTTGGGGCGATGCAGACAGATTCAGCAGCTCCTGACAGCAAGTTCAGATGAATGTGAGAATAGTGCCACGATCAGCAGTTTTAAACCAGGATGACGTTTCATTTAATAAATCTATTTTGTTTCCTGGGTAAATGCTAGTGACTGGCTCCAGTTAATTGCTAAATAATGGGTAACGTACATGCATTTAAGGAAACACATGCAAATATGTTTCCCTTTGCTTTCCTCTGGGAGAGAAAGCAAGATCTAAATCTCAGGGGCATATGATATAGTATTTCTGTATAGGATGTAGAATAGCCAACTTTTTTTCTGGCTTTGCTCCTGCACCTTAAAGATCATCCTGACATGATGAAGAGAAAGAAGTTATTTTATCTCCTTTCTAAGAAAAGTTTCAGTTCCTTAATCTCCACATGGGAACACTAATAGGGCTGGTAAAGAAAACGTTGATAAGCAGGGGTGGAGAACCTATGGTATTGTTGAACTCCATCTCCCACCACCCCGAGCACTGTCCATCCTTACTGGAGCTGATGGGAATTGGAGTCCAAGAAAAACTGGAGGACCAGATGGGAATTGGAGTCCTATCCCTGCCCCAAAGTTTCAGATCAGGAGAATGAAACCACCAATGTCAGATCCAGCTGTATGTTGCATGTAGGGATGGCGGAGAATTTCTCCATGAATCTCCGGGAGGCCGAATGCCAACGCATTCGGCCCCCCAAAATTGGTGGGGAAATTCTCCGACACCACCCTGCCCCCACCCCAGGATGGGACTTACCTTGTGCGAATGTCCCTCGCGGCGGCGGGTCCCGGCGGCGTTTCGGCGGTGTTTCGGTGGGAGCGGGGGTGGCGGCCGGTCTTTTGACCGGCCGCCGCCACCGCCATTACAAAGTAAAAAAAAAAAACACGTGATAGGCTACGTAACGATTTACGTAGCCTATCACGGCTAGATTTTCAAAGTCAGCCATGATAGGCTACGTAAAGATTTACGTAGCCTATCACAGGTGACTTAGAAAAAAAAAAGCACATACGCAAATAGCGTTGCCCTTATTTTCGCCGTAGTCTACGTAAATCTTTACGTAGACTACCCCTGCCCAAATAAGGAAGGCAAATGGCGGCGCCCATGGGCACCGCCATTTGCGTACGCGCTTTTTTTTTTTCAAAGTCACCCGTGTTAGGCTACGTAAAGATTTACGTAGCCTATCATGGCTGACTTTGAAAATCTAGCCGTGATAGGCTACATAAATCGTTACGTAGCCTATCACGTGTTTTTTTGTGTGTTTTTTACTTTACTTTTTTTATTTTGCGGCCGGGGAGACGGGGTGCTCCCCCCCGGCCTGAATTTCGGCGGTGAGGGATGGGGCGCCTCCCCCCCGCCAAAAACTTCGGGGGGAGAACTGAAGCGCCTCCCCCCCACTGCAAAGCAAGGTGCGGGACCAGGTAAGGGATTTTCGTCCATCCTTAGTTGCATGTGAAATAGTAAACTGCTCGTGGATTGAACCTAACCATATTTACTAAGATGTAAATCCCAATGAAGTCAATGGGACTTACTCCCTAATAGGTACGTATAGGACTGCAGTGCTACACTGCAGTCCTATACATCAGCCTTTCCCGATCTGCTAGCTCCCAGATGTTTGGATTTAGCATTGCAGCCTTAGACAAGCCTTTAAAATGGCTGCACCAACAAGCCCTGTTCGAAATCATTTTCTCTGGGATTTCCACAACTTTTTAGCAAAGTTTTTCTAATAAGTATGCAGGCTCATTCCTTGTTCAGGAAATATAGCCCCCAGTTTAGCATCCAGTAAGGCAAATGCTTAAAAGCTATACTAAATAGAGATGGACTGAAGTGTATGCCTGATTGCTTTGCTGAGTGTGGGAGCTGCAAAATACAAGCTGGTTAAATGACCCTTACAGTGGTGTGATTATATTTACTACTGTTATGAGTGTTTTACATGGGCAGCTCTAATGAAGCCTCCTGACCATAGTGTGAACTAAAAGCCGCAGGAGCATTCAGTGAAACTAAGAGGATGCAGGAGCCAGCTTTTTTGAAATGGGAAAAAGGCTCTTCTCTGCAGAGAACTAGATGTAACACCCTGCAGAAAGAAAGAAAGAAAGAAAGAAAGAAAGAAAGAAAGAAAGAAAGAAAGGCAGGAAGGCAGGCAGGCAGGCAGGCAGGCAGGCAAAGAAAGAAAGAAAGAAAGAAAGAAAGAAAGAAAGAAAGAAAGAAAGAAAGTTGTTCATATTTTGTTTAACCAATTTCTAAAGTTTAGACAGTGCCAGCTCCAGGTTTCTGAGGGCTCTTGGGCAAGGCACCCTCAATGGGCCCCCTCCCTCAGTGACTCTACTTTCTCACCGCCATTGTCACCAGCTGCTCTTTCTCCTCCTCCTCCTCCTCTTCATCATGGCTCCCGTTTGCTTGCTTGCTTGACAGGCACAATAGTTTGTTTCATATATTTATATAAAAATATATAAATGGATGCATTTATGATAAAGCAAATTATTAAAATGATAGCAGCCATGAGGATTTTTTAAAAAATAGAACCATAACTTTATTTGGGAGATATCCATCAAGAAAACATCAATGGGATATAAATATGCCATTAAAATGTAACCTGCATCAACCCCTATATCACCACCAATGTAGAGCCCGCACAACCAAACAATCCCTGGATTACTTTGTCCTTCCAGGTTTGCTTGGTCCTTTTTAAATTGTGTATGAAGATCCACTGTCAGTTCAACATCCATTCATAGGGGTAGACGAAACTCACTTACCTGTCCTCGAAGTTTTTCGTGGTGGGGGGGAGGCGCTTTGCTGCTCTCCCCGCGAAGTTCAGTCCGGGGGGGGAGGCTTCCCGCCTCGCCCGGCCGAAATTCAGGCCGGGGAGGAGGCGCCTCGCCTCGCCCGGCCGCGAACTCAAAAGTTTTTTTTTAAAAAAATAAACGCCCCCGTGATAGGCTACGTGACGATTAACGTAGCCTATCACAGCTAGATCTGCAAAGTCAGCCGTGATAGGCTACGTTAATCGTCACGTAGCCTATGACGGGTGACTTTAAAAAAAAAAAAGCGCGTACGCAAATGGCAGCCCCCATAGGGAGCCGCCATTCGCGTTCCTTATTTGGTCGCTGTAGTCTAAAGATTTACGTAGACTACGGTGAAAATAAGGGCAACGCAAATAGTGTTGACCTTATTTTCGCCGTAGTCTACGTAAATCTTTACGTAGACTACAGCGACCAAATAAGGAACAGGAATGGCAGCTCCCTATGGGGGCCGCCATTATCCGTACGCGCTTTTTTTTTTTTAAGTCACCCGTGATAGGCTACGTGACGATTAACGTAGCCTATCACGGCTGACTTTGCAAATCTAGCCGTGATAGGCTACGTTAATCGTCACGTAGCCTATCACAGGGGCATTTTTTTTTTTTTTGATTGGAATGGCGGCGGCGGCAGGCGGTCGAAAGACCGGCTGCCACTCCCGCCCCGCACGAACACCCGCCGAACCGCCGGCCGGACCCGCCGCCGGGAGGGACATTCGGCAAAGGTAAGTCCTGTCCCGGGGGGGGTGCAGGGGGGGTGCAGAGAATTTCTCCCCGAAACTTCTTCGGGGGGCCGAACCCGTTGGCGCTCGGCCCCCCGAAGTTTCGGGGAGAAATTCTCCGCCATCCCTATCCATTCATCATAACCATACTAAACCATCCCCCCCCCCCGAATCTACAGAATCATGTTTAATTCTATAAGAGAGCCAGGGAGCAAGCAGGCCATGGCATGGCATCTCCTGCCCCTTCGCCTTCTCACCACCGCCATTGCCTGGGCCAAAGGGCGAGGCAGGTAAACAAGCAGAAGTTGCCATGACGAAGAGGAGGAGCAACTCCAAAGGACTCTTGTCTGTGGGCCCCTGCTGGGGTGCGGGACAGGTCTTCCCTTGACACTGGCCTTGAGACAAGATAGTTTGTTGCACTAGGTCTCTCTTGTACTAATTGTTCCACCAACACTGAGCCACTGGTGGAGCCAGCAGCAACGCTTCTGCTTTTTCCACAAGTGTAGCATTGGATATAACTAGGGATGTACGAAAGGGAATTACCTTGTCCCTCAGTTTTTTTCGTGGTGGGGGGGAGGTGCTTCGCTTCTCCCCCCGAAGTTCATGCGAGGGGGGGAGGCTTCCCACCTCGCCCGGCTGAAATTCAGGCCGGGCGGGAGGCACCCCATCCCTCGCCGGCGAAAGTCAGGCTGGGTAGAAGCGCCCCGTCTACCCGGCTGCGAAAAAAAAAACCACCCCCGTGATAGGCTACGTAACGATTAACGTAGCCTATCATTCATGGCTAGATTTGCAAAGTCAGCCATGATAGGCTACGTTAATTGTCACGTAGCCTATCACGGGTGACTTTGAAAAAAAAAAAAGCGCGTACGGCTAATGGCGGCCCCCATAAGGAGCCGCCATTTGCGTTCCTTATTTGGTCCCTGTAGTCTACGTAAAGATTTACGTAGACTACGGCGAAAATAAGGGCAACGCAAATAGCTGCCAAATAAGGCCGCCATTTGCGTAAGCGCTTTTTTTTTTTCAAAGTCACCCGTGATAGGCTACGTGACGATTAACGTAGCCTATCACGGCTGACTTTGCAAATCTAGCCGTGATAGGCCACGTTAATCGTTACGTAGCCTATCACGGGGGTGTTTTGTTTTTTTTTAACTTTCCTTGTAATGGTGGCGGCAGCCACCAAATTCTCCACCCCCGCCCCGATGAAGACCCAACGAACCGCCGCCGGGACCCGCCGCCAGGAGGGACATTCGTGAAAAGTTAGTCCCATCTTGGGGGGGGCAGGGGGTGGAGAATTTCACCGCCGATTTCGGAGGGCCGAATGCGTTGGCGCTCGGCCCCCCGAAGTTTCGGGGAGAAATTCTCCCCCATCCCTAGCTATAACCCCCTGTGTTTCGACCCAATGTGTTATGGAAGTGTGGGAGGTGACGTAACATTAGAAGGGACACTTAAAAGAGGGCTTAAAAATGATTGTGGCATGGATCATAAAATAAATCTCACTGACCGTGTAACACCATGACTGTAAGAACATCTACTGTCTCTTCTTCAATTCTCCCCTCTCCCTTTCCATATTTTCTAGCTTCTCTATGAAAAATGACTTCTTTTAATGCCTGTCAGTTGTAAAGTGTCTCCTGGCAGGGTTTGGCACAGCAGGTTGTTAAAGGCACTATTATCTTGACAGCTGCTGCAGGTTTACAGCTCTCTAGGATGACAATAATTTATTTCATATTTATATAAAAATATATAAATGGATGCATTTATGATAAAGCAAATTATTAAAATGATAGCAGCCATGAGGATTTTTTAAAAAATAGAACCATAACTTTATTTGGGAGATATCCATCAAGAAAACATCAATGGGATATAAACATGCCATTAAAATGTAACCTGCATCAACCCCTATATCACCACCAATGTAGAGCCCACACAACCAAACAATCCCTGGATTACTTTGTCCTTCCAGGTTTGCTTGGTCCTTTTTAAATTGTGTATGAAGATCCACTGTCAGTTCAACATCCATTCATCATAACCATACTAAACCATTCCCCCCCCCAGAATCTAAAGAAGCATGTTCAATTCCATAAGCTTGTCCAGATTTTTTTTTTTGCAAGACATCATTAACCTACACCACGTATTATAAAAGAAATTCAGCCAATACTGTCCTTCCTTGACTTTATATAATGGAAGAACTAGACGCCACTCTGCATCAGTGGAAGCAGTGTGGAGCTGTGGAACAGATTCCAGATACTTGCGGATGAGACTGGAGGACAGCCTGCAGAGGAAGAATCACAGGGGAACCTACATGAGAGTGAGCAAGAGGCTGAAGGTCAGCCAAACAGAGGCGATGGAACCCAGGCCTACAACAACAAGAAGAGAAGAGTGGTAGTAGTGGGATTGCTGCGTGGGATCGAGACCCAAGTATGTCACTCAGAAAGACCCGTGGACTCGCCAGGTATGTTGTCTCCCGGGAGGACGGATTAGAGACGTGACTGAAAGGTTGCCTGCACTCATAAAGCCCACTGACAGGTATCCCTTTCTTCTCATCCATGTGGGAACAATGATACCGCCAAGCAGAGCTACAAAGAAATCACATCAGACTTTGAAGCTTTGGGAAGGAAACTCAAGAACTTTGGGGCCCAGATAGTTTTCTCATCCATCCTTCCAGTAGTTAGAAGAGGGATAGAAAGGGAACGAAAAATTCTCTGTGTGAATGACTGGCTACGAAGGTGGTGCCGATGAGAGAGATTTGGATTCTGGAACCACGGGCAATACTTCCTGGAAGATGGGCTGTTGGCAAGGGACGGGTTGCACCTCATAAAAGGATGGGAAGAATGTGTTTGGCCACAGCATGAAGAACTTCATCAGGAGGGCTTTAAACTGAATCCTATAGGGAAGGGAGATGTAAAGTTGGGGGTAACAATGGACGTAGGCCCATGCACTGCAATGGAGGGAACAGCTCTAATAGCACCCAATAATAGTCTTCAGACACATGTAGGAAGAAAGCCAGACTATGAAGCACATGGTCTTCGATGTCTATATACTAATGCCAAGAGTATGGGAAACAAACAGAATGAACTTGAACTCTTAATACAGGAGGGAAATTATGACTAGATAGGTATAACTGAGACTTGGTGGGATGACTCTCATGACTGGAATACAGCAATTGAAGGATATAACTTGTTCAAAAAGAACAGGAGGAACAGAAAGGGAGTTGGGGTTGCACTGTATGTGAAAAATGCATATCTCTGCACAGAACTACAGGAGGATGAGCTTGGTAGCCCCATCAAGAGCATCTGGATCAAAATAAATGGAGCAAAGAATAAAAGGAACCTGATGGTGGGAGTCTACTACTGGCCACCCAATCAAGGAGAAGACGAGAATGAAACTTTTGAAAAGCAAATAGCCGATGTTTTAAGGAAGCATGATGTAGTAGTAGTAGTGGGGGACTTCAATTTCCCCAATATTTGTTGGGAGACAAATTCAGCAAAACATGCCCCCTCCAGGAAATTCCTGACTTGTGTGGCAGATAACTTCCTCCTACAGAAAGTAGAGGAAGGAACTAGAGGATTGGCTATCCTTGACTTGATCCTAAGCAACAGAGATGACTTAGTGGATAAAGTAGCAGTTACAGGAACTCTGGGGGAAAACGACCATGTTGTACTTGAGTTCTTGGTTCTAAGGGAAGCAAAAGCCAAGTGTAGTCAAATGCATACCCTGGATTTTAGGAAAGCTGATTTTAATAAACTCAGAACAATGATAAGTAATGTCCCATGGCAAGCAACTCAAATGAGACAAGGAGTCCAAGATGGGTGGGAGCTTTTAAAAAAGGAAATACTCAAGGCACAAACAATTCCAACAAGAAAAAAAGGTGGAAGACAACAGAAGAAGCCAATGTGGCTTCACAGAAAGCTTAGGGATGACCTAAAAACAAAAAGGACACATATAGGAAGTGGGAAGAAGGCCAAGTAACAAAGGAAGAGTACAAGCAGGTAGCACATAATTGCAGGGATGGCATCAGGAAGGCTAAAGCTGAGAATAAGCTGAGGTTAGCGAGGGATGCTAAAAACAACAAAAAGGCTTTATTCAGCTACGTGCATAGTAAAAGGCAGAAGAAAGAAATGGTGGTTCAGCTATTAAATAAGGATGGCAAAACAATAACAGATGGCAAAGAAAAGGCAGAGGTGCTCAATTCCTACTTTGGCTCAGTCTTCTCCCAAAAGCGGGTCTATGAGCCCCCTGGCAAAGGCAAAGTACAGGCTGAAGGGGCAGGATTGCAGCTTGAGATCGATAGGCATATGGTCAAGGAACACCGAATTACTTTGAATGAGTTCAAATCTCCAGCGCCAGATGAACTGCATCCTAGAGTAATAAAGGAACTGGCAGAAGAACTCTCAGAACCGCTGTCTATTCTCTTTGAGAAATCATGGAGGACAGGGGAAGTGCCAGATGACTGGAGGCGGGCTAATGTTGTCCCTATCTTCAAAAAGGGTAAAAAGGAGGAACCTGGGAACTACAGACCAGTCAGTCTGACATCAATCCCGGGGAAAATTCTGGAGCAGATGATAAAGCAATCCATCTGTAAGCATCTTGAAAACAATGCCGTGATTAGTCCAAGCCAACATGGATTTGTCAAAAACAAGTCCTGCCAGACAAACCTGATCTCATTTTTTGATCAAGTCACCTCTCTTGTAGACCATGGGAATGCTGTAGACATAATATACCTCAACTTCAGCAAAGCTTTCGACAAAGTGCCCGATGATATTCTGATGAGCAAACTAGCTCAAAGTGGGCTAGATGAAACAACGATCCGGTGGATCCACAGTTGGCTACAGAATCGGACTCAAAGAGTGCTTATCAATGGGACCTTCTCAAACTGGAGAGAGGTAACAAGTGGGGTACCACAGGGCTCAGTCCTGGGCCCAGTGCTCTTCAACATTTGTATTAATGACTTGGAGGAGGAGGTGCAGGGAATGCTGATGAAATTTGCAGATGACACAAAATTGGGCGGGATAGCTAATACTTTGGAAGACAGAAACAAAATTCAAAGTGATCTGGATAGACTGGAGCGCTGGGCAGAAAATAACAGAATGACATTAAATAGGGATAAATGCCAAGTTCTGCACCTAGGAAAAAGAAATCAAATGCACAGTTACAAGATGGAGGATATGTGGCTCAACAACACGACAAGTGAGAAGGATCTTGGAATTGTTGTAGATCACAAGCTGAATATGAGCCAACAATGAGATGTGGCTGCAAAAAAGGCAAATCCTCTTTTGGGCTGCATTAATAGAAGCATAGCTTCCAAATCCCAGGAAGTACTAGTTCCCCTCTATTCAGCACTGGTTAGGCCTCATCTGGAGTACTGTGTCCAGTTCTGGGCACCTCACTTTAAGAAGGATGCAGACAAACTGGAGAGGGTTCAGAGGATGGCAACAAAGATGATCAGGACTGGAAACAAAGCCCTATGAAGAGAGACTGAAAGAACAGGGGATGTTTAGCCTTGAGAAGAGAAGACTGAAGGGAGATATGATAGCGCTCTTCAAGTACTTGAAAGGTTGTCACAGAGAACAAGGCCAGCATCTCTTCTCCATCATCCCATAGTGCAGGACACGGAATAATGGGCTCAAGTTACAGGAAGCCAGATTCCGGCTGAACATCAGGAAAAACTTCCTGACTGTTAGAGCAGTACGACAATGGAACCAATTACCTAGGGAGGTAGTGGGCTCTCTCACACTGGAGGGGTTCAAGACGAGGCTGGACAGCCATCTGTCGGGGATGCTCTGACTTGGATTCCTGCAATGAGCAGGGGTTGGACTAGATGGCCTTGTAGGCCTCTTCCAACCCTAGTATTCTATGATTCTATGATTCTAAGTCATCTTTTTTTCCATCGCTGCTACTTCCCACAATTTAAGTAGCCAGTTTTTAACCTCAAGAATGTTCACCTCTTTCCACCTTAGCTATACAATTTTTGGCACCCATCAACATAATTTGAATTTAGATCTCAGTAAACCCTCAGTAAATCCTGAACAAACGAAACTCAACAGTAGAACCTTTGGAGCATTAGGGACTCTGAAGCAAAGCGGGTCGCCACTGAAGTGCCTTAGTCCACCGCAGAGATTCTCAGCTATTCTGAAACCATTCTGAAGCCCAGACAGCCTGTCTCTAAACGTTATCAACTTGTGAAAGATCAGGGAGTGAGTGAGGAGAGGGAGGGAGGAGGATGGGGAGAGGGGGAGGAGGAGGGAGGGGGGAAACAGTGAACCTTGGCGAATGACAAGTGTAGTTCCAAGTTAGGGCTGAACCTAACCCAGTGGTCTCCAGTCAGTGACAGTGGTGGAGGATCAGGGGGAATACTGCATATATTGGAGATCAGCCCACATTTGTTTCCTTGTGTGAGAAAGTTAAGGATGGACGAAAGTCCCTTACCTGGTCCCGCAGCTGTTTTCGGTGGGGTGGGAGGCACTCCGGTTCTCCCCCCGAAATTCTTGGTGGGGGGGAGGCGCCCCGCCCCTCCCAGCCGAAATTCGGGCCGGGGGGGAGCGCCCCATCTCCCCAGCCGCAAAATTAAAAAGTAAATTGAAAAAAAAAAAGTGATAGGCTTAGGAGTGCACGAAAGCCACTTACCTGGTCTCGCAGCTTTTCGCGGTGGGGGGGAGGCACTTCGCTGCTCTCCCCATGAAGTTCAGGCAGGGGGGGAGTCTTCCCGCCTCGCCTGGCCGAAATTCAGGCCGGGGGGGAGGCTTCCCACCTCGCCCGGCCGAAATTCAGGCCGGGGAGGAGGCGCCTCGCCCGCCCACAAAATAAAAAGTTTTTTTTAAAAAAAACGCCCCCGTGATAGGCTACGTGATGATTAACATAGCCTATCATGGCTAGATCTGCAAAGTCAGCCGTGATAGGCTACGTAAATCATCATGTAGCCTATCACGGGTGACTTAAAAAAAAAAAAAGCGTACGCAAATGGCGGCCCCCATAGGGAGCCGCCATTCGCGTTCCTTATTTGGTCGCTGTAGTCTACGTAAATCTTTACATAGACTACAACGACCAAATAAGGAACGTGAATGGCAGCTCCCTATGGGGGCCGCCATTAGCCGTACGCGCTTTTTTTTTTTTAAGTCACCCGTGATAGGCTACGTGACGATTTACGTAGCCTATTACGGCTAGATTTTCAAAGTCAGCCATGATAAGCTACGTAAATCATTATGTAGCCTATCGCGGCTGAGTTTGGAAAACAAAAAAAAGTGTATACGCAAATGGCGGCGCCCATGGGTGCTGCCATTTGCGTTCCTTATTTGGGCACGGGTAGTCTACGTAACTCCTGCCAACCTAGCAGTTCAAAAGCAAGAAATTGCAAGTAGATAAATAGGTACCGCCTCGGCGGGAAAGGTAACAGTGTTCCGTGCACCTCGGTGTTCAGTCATGCCGGCCACATGACCACGGAAGCATCTTCGGACAGGGCTGGCTCTTCAGCTTAGAAACGGGGATGAGCACTGCAACCTAGAGTTGGACACGACTGGTTGGGGACACCTTTACTACCTTTACCTTTAGTCTACGTAAAGATTTACATAGACTACAGCGAAAATAAGGGCAACGCTATTTGCGTTGCCCTTATTTTCGCCGTAGTCTACATAAATGTTTACGTAGACTACCACTGCACAAATAAAGAACGCAAATGGCGGCGCCAATGGGCGCCGCCATTTGCGTATGCGCTTTTTTTTTTTTTTTTTCCAAGTCAGCCGTGATAGGCTACGTAACGATTTATGTAGCCTATCATGGCTGACTTGGAAAATCTAGCCGTAATAGGCTACGTAAATTGTTACGTAGCCTTAGGGATGGACGAAAGTCCCTTACCTGGTCCTGCAGCTTGCTTTGCAGTGGGGGGGGAGGCGCTTCGCTTCTCCCCCCGAAGTTCAGGCAAGGGGAGGGAGGCATCCCGCCTCGCCCGGCCGAAATTCAGGCTCCGTGGCTGCGAAACAAAGTGTAAAAAAAAAAACACGTAATAGGCTATGTAACGATTAACATAGCCTATCACAGCTAGATTTCCAAAGTCAGCCATGATAGGCTACGTAAATCGTTACATAGCCTATCACGGGTGACTTTGAAAAAAAAAAAAGCGTGTATGCAAATGGCGGTGCCATTTGCATTCCTTATTTGGTCCCGGTAGTCTACATAAAGATTTACGTAGACTACGGCGTATGCGCTTTTTTTTTTTTCACTTTGTAATGGCGGCGGCGGCAGCCGGTCAGAAGACTGGCTGCCGCCCCAGCCCCCGACGAAAGGCTGACGAACTGCCGCCGGGACCCGCCGCCGGGAGGGACATTCAGCAAAGGTAAGTCCCATCCCGGGGGGCGCGGGGGGGCGGAGAATTTCACTGCCGATTTCGGGGGGCCGAATGTGTTGGTGCTCGGCCCCCCGAAGATTTGGGTAGAAATTCTCCGCCATCCCTATTAGGGATGTAAGAAAGTCACTTACCTTTTCGAAGGGTGACATTCGCAGTGGGGGGGAGGCGCTCCGTCTCTCCCCCCGAAATTCCCTCCGGCCGGATCTGCTCCGCAGTGATTCCGTGCAGCCACCAGCCAGGGCCGCCCCCAGCCAGACATCCAGCCACTGGGCAGCCTGCAGGGATACAAATTAGGGATGTACGAAAGTCACTTACCATTTTGCGGATCTGCTTCGCGTTTGGGGGGAGGGATGTCCGTCCCTCCCCCCGGAATCCTCGACAGAGGGGAGGCACTCTGTCCCTCCCCCCAGAGTCCTGCCCAGCCGGCTCTGCTCCAAGGGGATTCCACGGAGCCGCCAGCTGGCTCTGCCCGCAGCCAGACATCCAGCCACAGGGCAGCAGAGATGCAAATGGCAGCAGCCATAGCCGCCACGATTTCCATCCCTGTACTTAACCATCATAGGCTACGTAAATATTTACGTAGCCTATCACGGGAAAGTAAAAAAAAAACGTGGAGCAAATGGTGGCGGCTATGGCAGCCGCCATTTGCGTTCGCTATTTTTTGCTGTTCTAGCTAGGGGTGGCAGAGAATTCCACCACGGATCTCGGGGAGACCGAATGCCAGTGCATTTGGCCCCCAAAAATCTGTGGCGGAACGGCCTGCCCCCCCGCCCCCCTGGCAGATCCCCCTGGGACGAGACTTACCTGGGGCAGATCTTCCGGGCGGTGGAGGCTCCGGTGGCGGCTCTGGTGGTGGCTGTGGCAGCGGCAGCGGCTGGTCTTCTGACTGGCTGCCGCCACCGCCATTTGGAGTTTTTTGTGTTTTTTTAACACACACGTGATAGGCTACATAAGTTTTTACATAGCCTAAAACGTCTGGGTAAAACAAAAAAAAAGGCGTACGCAAATGGCGGCGGCTACAGCCACCGCCATTTGCATTCGCCTTTTTTTTTTTTTACCCAGACATTTTAGGCTATGTAAAAACCTATGTAGCCTAAAATGACTGGGTAAAAAAAAAAAAAAAGCATACGCAAATGGCGGTGACTACAGCCACCATTTGGACCTTTTTGTGTTTTTTTTTTACACACATGTGATAGGCTACGTAAGTTTTTACATAGCCTAAAACGACTGGGTAAAAAAAAAAAGAAAGCATATGCAAATGGCGGCAGCTACAGCGCCCGCTATTTGTGTTCCTTATTTTGGGCCGTCTTAGCCTACGTAAATAATTACGTAGACTAAGACAGCGAAAATAAGGGGAACGCAAATAGCGTCCGCTACGCTATTTGCGTTCCCCTTATGTTTGCCGTCTTAGTCTATGTAAATATTTACCGAGATTAAGACGTCAAAAATAAGGAATGCAAATGGCGGCGGCAGTAGCCACCGCCATTTGCCTACGCGGGTTTTGTTTTGTTTTTACTCAGAGCCCTCCGCGGCCAGAAATCCGACTGCGGACAGCTCCGGCCTGGCTGGGCCTGGCCGGCTGCTCCACGGAGCTGCCGTGGAGCACAGCCGGCCGCAGAGGATTCCGGGGGAGAGGAACGGAGCACCTCCCCCCCGTCCAGGATTCCAGGGGGGGGACGAAATGCCTCCCCCTCCATCATAAACATAATCCGCGAACAGGTAAGTGATTTTCATACATCCCTAGTTCTAGTCTACGTAAATATTTACATAGGCTAGAACAGCGAACAATAGTGAACGCAAATGGCGGCCGCCATAGCTGCCATTTGCATATGCTGCGCCCGGCCGCAGCCGGCCAGGAGACCAGCCGTCATGGCCGCACCCGTCGCACCCACTGCTGCCGCCGCTGCACCCGCCGCCGCAACCGCCCCACCTGCCACCAGAGCCGCCACTGCCTCTGAATCCGCCTCTGAATCCGCCGCATCCACCCCAGGTAAGTGCTGTCCCAGGGGATTCCACGGGGGGGCAGAGGGGCAGAAGGCCGTTCCTCTATGGATTCCTCACTGGAATCCATGACAGAATCCTCTGCCATCCCTAATGCAAATGACGGCTGCCGTAGCCGCCACCATTTGCATCCCTGTATTTTGCCTTGATAGGCTACATAAATATTTACATAGCTTATCATGGTGAAAAAAAAGAAAAAAACAGCGGACGCAAATGGCGGCTACGCCATTTGCGCCCCTCTCTTTTGTTGTAATAGGCTACATAAATATTTACATAGGCTATCACAGCAAAAAAAAAAGGGAATGCAAATGGTGGCCACTACGCCATTTGCGTTCCCTTTTTTTTTTTTTGGCCGTGATAGGCTATGTAAATACTTACGCAGCCTATCACAGCCTCTGCAGGGACACAAATGGGACCCCTGCATTACCGTGATAAGCTACGTAAGTATTTACGTAGCCTATCACGGCTATATGGAGGAAGCGAATGGCGGCGGCAGATGCGGCCGCCATTTGCAGTGCAGCGTGGACAGGAGCAGGTAGGTGCTCCGTTCTGGGCCCATTTCTCAGGGTGGGGGGCTTCATTCCACCACGGATTTCGGAGGGCCCAATGCACTGGCATTCGGCCTCACCAAGATACGTGGCGGAATTCTCTGACATCCCTAATTGAGGTAAGATTCAACTGCCAGTTCAGTCAGCTTTCCTTTCATACATTGGTTGGTAGGGGGCACCATCTTGTTCTTCCTTTCAGGCAGCAACATGTCTTGGGCCGGCCCTTTTTCCCCCTTTGCTATGTAGCACGCAGCTACATATCTTGCATTCCTTTCATTAATTACAGGTGGGGGCAATCTTACATAGGATGGAGTGTGCGGGGGGGGGGAGCATATCTCTTCCCACACCAGCAAGATCAGAACAACCCCACCCCATGTGGTTGGAACACTTAGATGAAATCTCCCCATTGGAGTATTTACCCGAACATTCTAGCCACATGGGGGTGGGGGTGTTTCAATCATGCTTGGAGGGAAAAAGACTCCCCTTCCCTTGTGCTGTGCTCCAAGTAAGCGTCCCCCTCACGTGTAATTAATTACAGGAAGAGCAGGTATGTAGGTGCATGCCCTACGTCTAGTTTGGCCCCAAGATAATTCAAATGGTATTTGGCACCAAAATATATCAAAGTAGTTGCCAGGAAAGTCTCCCTGGTGACCGAGCTCCATAGGTGTCACCACCAAAAAGGCCCTCTACCCTAGCAACACACACCTCACCTCATGGAGAGGACCACCCAAAGGAGAGCCTCCATGAATGACCTTAACACCTGGCTAGGGATGGCGGAGAATTTCTCCCTGAAACTTCGGGGGGCCGAGCGCCAACGTGTTCGGCCCCCCGAACAAGTTTCGGGGAGAAATCCTCCGAACCCCCCCCCCCCGGGACGGGACTTACCTTCGCCGAATGTCCCTCCCAGCGGCGGGTCCGGCTGGCGGTTCGGCAGCTGTTCGTGCGGGGCGGGAGCGGCAGCCGGTCTTTTGACTGGCTGCCGCCGCCGCCATTCCAACAAAAGAAAAAAAAAAAAAAACGCCCCCGTGATAGGCTACGTGACGATTTACGTCGCCTATGACAGCTGACTTTGCAGATCTAGCCGTGATAGGCTACGTTAATCGTCACGTAGCCTATCACGGGGACGTTTTTTTTTTTTTTAAACTTTCAAGTTTGCGGCCGGGCGAGGCGGGAAGCCTCCTCCCCGGCCTGAATTTCGGCCGGGGCGAGGCAGGAAACCTCCTCCCCGGCCTGAATTTCGGCCGGGGCAAGGCGGGAAGCCTCCCTCCCCGGCCTGAACTTCGCGGGGGGAGCAGCGAAGCACCTCCCCCCCACCGCGAACAAGCTTCGGCGAAAGGTAAGGGACTTTCGTCCACCCCTACACCTGGCATGTTGCTGTAGAAACAGGTGTTCCCTCAGGTTCTAAGCCATGTAGGAATTTAAAGGTCAGCAGCAATACTTTGAATTGTGCTTAGAAACAGAACTTCACACTGTGCTTCTCTTAAAGTAAGATTGATAGAAAATGTACAACCTTTCTTACAAATATATGGCCATACTCACTCCAGTTGTCCTACATATGTTAATTCCAGTGCTGTGTTGAACTCTTTCCTGAAATTTCCTAACGTTTTTCTTCCTCCATGAAACAGGCTTCCACTTTTCTGCCTCATGTTCAGGGTGCTTCAAAAAATTTTTTGGTGATATCTTTGAGTTTACAGGGTGACTCAGGTTGCTGTATTTTTTTTTCTTTTCATTACACATTTCTCCATCACTCTGCAGCCTTCCTACCTGCCCAAACTTCCTAATCTGAAGAAGCCCTATGTGAAGCCCTCTTGATGTCCTCCCCTGGGATTTAATTCTACGGAGGCGGCAAACTGCAGAGGGATGATTGATTATACACTGAAAATACAAGCCTGTCACACACATCTTCCTTGGCCACCTCATAAGTCAAATGCAAGAACCTCATACCTCACCAGGGGAATTTCAGCAATATGTTGAAATATGTTCAAATATCCCCTTTGAAACTTTTTTTCCCCAAAGCCATTTCTTTTCCATCCAGTTGAACGAAAACAGTCAAAAAAAGTCTAAGAAATTTCCGGCACAGCACTAGTTAACTCCTCTTGATTGGAATCATTGGAATTGCAGTTTATATCCTACTGGGCTTCTGGCAATGGTAATTTCCAATGGAAGGAGTTAGAATGTCTATTTTTAGCACCACTTTAAAAGATATATATTATGGTCCAAGGAAGGAAGCAAACAGGCAGCACTTTACCCTTGCCTTGATTGACTTCTTAGTCAGAGACATGATACGGACTTGGATTAAGTTTCAACAGAACCTCAGTCCAGATATATCAACCCCAGCGTGGATTCTGTTCATGAAAGTGTTTGTAGCCCAAGACATTTGGGGAGACATTAAAAATTCAGTTAGAGAATTCAGTAAGATGGACAGACCTATGGGTTAATGGTTGATTAACTGATTATTAATGATTGGGAGTGGGGATGCAACCAGCAAACAAGCTTTTCTGTTTCAATACTTTCAAATCAGGCAGCATCCTCTGGGGCTGAAATAGGCGGAAGAACCCAACTACTTTTGGACAACAAATGTTGTCAAATGTGGGGTGAGAGGAAAAATTTTTGAGAACTTATAAGATCCTAATGAATTCCTTGGTCATTTGTATCATCCTGCCAAGTTGTGAGGGTAACGTTTACCATACATCAAATGCAATATTATGTGGTAAAATGCATGGTCAAATTGGTAAAATGGCTGTCCATATGGGATTATAATACTGGTACAGAAAATGGAGAACAATTGCATAGACTGATCCTCATGGTGCAATCCTTTACATGTCTACTCAGATGTAAGCACCACTGAGTTCAGTGGGATTTACTTCCAGGTAAATGTGTTTAGGATTGTACCCCAAGAGACCCTGTACTGACGTTTTCATAGGACCAAGAAAGATTGTTTTCAGGATAAGACGAAGGGCCCACCTCACCCCCTTTGCCACTGCTAGCACTAGGGCAGAGCCACAAGGCTGCCATTTTGTTTGTGTGATCCACAGGTCCCTTCTTTGCACAGAGGGCTCACATAGGTTCAGAGACAACGATGCTCATTATCCTTGCATAGAATCCTCAGGGCCACCAGAGTGCTTCTGCATCTCTGGCATTGGAGAAAAGGTGGATTTGGTGGACAGATCTGTAGTAAAAGGGTACCTTTTTATACCCTTTTATACTCCATACCGTAATATGGAGATGCATACCCCACCCCCACAAATGTTAGTAGTCTTTTCAGAAATCTTTAAGCTTCCCACAAAATCCCACAGATGTTTCAGAAGTCCCAAACAGGGACCTCCAATTTCTCCTTGAATTTTGCTTTAGGAGAAATTCTGTGGCAAGTGTGCCTCAACAGTTTATACTTGGTCCTAGGGTTGTGTGACATCGGGAATTGCATTCCACTTAATCCTGACAGGATTCCACAACATGTCTGCTCTGTTAAGTGGTGGAGGATTGTAGCGGATTTTTTTTTCTGATTCTGGAAATATTTTCTGCACTTCAGGGCGGTTCTGCCATTTGTGCAAATTGTAAAGAGCTTGTCAATTTTATCCTCCATTTTGGCACCAGTGAAGGGGGGGAGAGAGAGTTAACAAGTTCTTTGACAAGTAGGGAACATGGCTTTGCTGGGCTAAATAAAGTAGTGTGTGGAGAGGATGAAACTGCCAAGGATATTGACAAGAGAGGAATATGCCTCAGCAGGGCTACATAGCCCACAGGCAGACTTGCGGTCATGTACACTTGTGCAAGATCACGAACAGTAATACAGAATTATGACACCATTAGCGCAAATTTCAAGATTCCCCCCAACTACGCCGTAAAAACAACAACCTGGGATCCACGTATTGGCTCATCTCACTGCAGATCGAGTTGACACAAGCGGGAGGAAATGGAACAACAAAATCCACAAAGCCAAAGCCAAAAAACCTCTCAAGTTTTCACCCCCCCAAAATGGAATTCTCATCCCTAAATCCTAGTCAACATTTTTCTAATAAATTATCTTCCTTTGTTAAAAAGAGCAAGAAGTCCCCAATGTCCCCTGCATCCCTAGGCTTTGAATTCTGTGGTTAGACTGTGATATTCAAAAAACCCATATTCACACAACTTAGTTCTATGGTTAGCTTAGTTATCCCCCCCCCCCCCAACAAACATACACACACAATTTTTAGAGTGGATTTCTAATATTCTCATTTGTATTTGCTGGTTTTGGATTATTACATTGGTGTGTATACTCAGAAACAGAAAGCACTTAAATCAACTGCGAAAGGTTATGGAGGATAAGAATGTGGACCTTCACAACTGTGATGTCCCGGCATTTTGGAACTTGAGTGAACATGGAAAGCTTTCAACACAGCATGTTAAACCAAAGGGTGTGGTTTTTTGGTTGTTGTTGTTTTGTTTATTGAATAGTATTATGTATCTTCCTTTTTTGTTGCCTCTATTTTTTAAAAAAATTGTTTCAAAATAAAATAAAATCTCATGTGGAATAAAATAAAAGGACAGGTCTTGCCCTGAGGATATTAAAATCTAACCTTTTGTGTAATGTCTATAGCTGCAGCAGCAGGGACCCATGTGTTTTATCCTTTGTGCATCATGAAGCAGGGTTGTTGTTGTTGTTTTTTAAGTAGTTAATGGATAATGCCTGGATGTTCTTCTTGTGGATCGTACAAAACTTTTAAACCTTTTTCAGTATTTATTTATTTTTACATCTTGTCCTTCTCCCAAGGAGGTGAAGGCAGCATGTGTGATTCTCCATCAGAGATGTTCCATTATGTCTGGGTACTATGTGTGAAGCCTGCATTTCAGTCATCCTACAAACCAGGGGTGGGTACAGATGTCAGAGAATTCCACCACGGATCTCAGTGAGGCCGAATGCCAGTACATTCAGCCCCCTGAAATCCATGGCGGAAAGAAGCCCCCCGCCCCCACCACCCCGTGAAAGGCACGCGAAACGGAGCACTTACCTGGTGCCGTTCGTGCTGCTTTGTGAATGGCGGCCGCGTCTGCGGCCGCCATTCACTTCCCCATTTTTGCCGTGATAGGCTATGTAAATACTTACGTAGCCTATCACAGCTGAAGCAGGGATGCCATTTGCATCCCTGCGGAGGCCATGATAGGCTATGTAAATATTTACGTAGCCTATCATGGCAAAAAAAGGGAATACAAATGATGGCGGCTACGGCAGCTAAATATTTACGTAGCCTGTCACGGCGAAAGACAGGGGTGCAAATGGCGGCTGCTACACCATTTGCACCCCTGTGTTTTTGCCGTGATAGGCTACATAAATATTTACGTAGCCTATCATGGCAAAAAACAGGGACACAAATGGCAGCTGCCATAGCCACTGCCATTTGTGTCTGCAGGCTCCGGACACCTGCAAATGCACTTTGCTGGCAGCTCCACAGAGTTGCCGCAGAGTGGAGCCAGCCGGGTTAGGATTTTGGGGGGAGGTGTGGAGCGCCTCCCCCCCACCGTGAATCACCTCTTTCGAAAAGGTAAGTGACTTTCGCACATCCCTAGGGTTGGGGAACCTGTGGTTGGCCTCCAACTCCCATCAGCCCCAGCCAGCCCAAAGGGTCCAACAACATCTGGAGGGCTAGATACTCTCTCTCTCACTCTCTCACACACACACACACACACACACACACACCGCTGCTACAGAAAAGCAAAGATCCACTGCAATGTGTACATGATTGGTCAATCCCACTGATGAATGCCAACGTAAAGATTGTGTCCACTATTTTTAGTTAGAAGATGGATGCTGATCCTTCCTGCTATCATACAAAGAAACCAAACTGGATTCATTGTGAATACCCAGTAGGGATGTGTGAACCCACCCCCATCCAAGTTCTCCGGGCACCCACCCAGCCCCTGCTCACCAATCCCTGGGCTGCACTTGAGCCCCCTCACGCTCGGCGATCAGCCTGCACTCACCCTGGTGGCCTCGTTGAACTCTGCAGTCACCATTTTATTTAAAAAAATGGAGATAGCAAAGTGCGCATATTTGCATGTGTGTGAAAATGCGCATTTTTGCAAATGCACATATTTTTGTAAGTGTGAAAATGCACTTTTTGCAAAAATGCACATTTATGCATGTACGGAAATTTGTGCATTCACAGAAATGCACACTTTTCACATATGTAAATACGTGCATTTTGTGATCACCATTTTATTTCTCAAAAAATGGCACCCGCGAAGCTCGACAAGGCCAACAGGGTGAGCACAGGCCATTTGCCGAGCAGGGGCAGGGGGCGAGCAGGGGCTCAGAGGGTGGGGCTTGGGGCTGCTGGCAGGGGAAGTTCCGCCAGATTCCTGGATGGAATCGAGTGCCCACGCCATCCCTAATACCCAGGTCCTTTCTTCTCGCTGATGTACAGAGCCTGCCTCTGAAACAATTTCTGATCCTATAGTTGTCATTAGGTAGAGTGGCATTTGATAGATTATTAAGGCCTTTTCTGTTCATGAAGGTAGAGAAGTTTGGTTTCCCATCAGATTTCCTTGAATTGGTAAAGCCAATCTATAATGGCCTAATTTCTGAGCAATGATTAATGGCCTTTCCTTAGGTCCAATTTGTTTACAAAGCCAGATGAGGCCAGGATGCCCTCTAGCCCCTTGCTCTTTGATCTTAACTTGGAGTGTTTTGCATGTGTCATGAGGGCCAAGATCCTCCTGAGACCGAGATCTTAAAATGCAAGTTTTAGGTTTCTGCTGAAGATGCACTTCTAACACTTTCCAACTCCGTTAGATCAATAGCCGAACAGCTTCAGGGGGTAAGCCTTTATTGGATTGCTCTCATGCTGTAATATTAATTGGACCCAACTATGAATTGTTGGGACTCATCATAGGCAACAATTCGGTAAGTGGCCATTTAAATGGCATTTTAGCGATTAAAATATTTGGGGATCAAGGTCCTGCTGCATGAGTTGAAGCTGAAGGTACTTCCTCTTGTGCAGAGCGTAGATGTCATGGTCCAGGACTGGGAGCCCTCAGACTGAAGCTTCCAGTGACAGTGACTGTGATGCATCAGAACCAGTCCCTGGTCCTTCTGAACTGGAGCACCATGCCTCATATCTCATGTTCTATCCATGCAACCCCCAGGAGCTGCCTCTGCCTCCTGAGCAGTGGACCTCAGACTCCTCTAGGGAAGAGGAAGACCCTGAGGAGCAGTCCCCAGCCAGCTCCTCAGTCTTCCAACCTTTGCTCCCCAGGGGAAAGCAACCAGTACAGGAAAGGGCCACTGGCCCTTGAGCTGCCAGATACAGCACTCAAGCAGCTGCTCCTGGCCTGTGACTCCCTACTAGTGGCTGCCAATCAGTGCTGGGGGACATTGTCAGTATTCTAGCTGCAGGACTCCTCTCCATTGTCCTGAAGTCTCTCCAAGTCCTGTGGTGCTGGCCATAGCACTAAAACTGCTCCTGTTCCAGTAGCCTGTCCCACGTCATGCATCCTCATCTGAGCAGCAGAGCAGACAATGAAATGCCAGATGGAGCAGGTCAGGATACCACTTATCTGAGGTCTTCTCAAAAGCAGTCCGATGGCACCACCAAACCTATGGAGCCAGTTTTTCAAGGGTATAGAGGGGCTGCAGAAACAAGAGATAGGGGTGTATGAAACGCACTTACTAGTGTGCTGAAGGGGTCCGCGGGGTGGGGAGGCGGTCCATCCTTCCACCCGGAATCCTCCCTGGCTGGCTCCACTCCACGGCAACTCTGCGGAGCTGCCGGCTGGGCCCGTCCACAGACAGACTTCCGACCGCTGCCACACAAATGGCATCTTGCATAGCAGATGCCATTTGTGTCCCTGCCCTTGGCCATGATAGGCTATGTAAATATTTACATAGCCTATCACAGCCAAGGGCAGGGACACAAATGGCGTCTGCTACGCCAGATGCCATTTGCATCTGCAGCTCGGCAGCGAATGGCTGCGGACCAGCCGACGCCATGTAGGGTCCGTCCTGACCAGACTTTGTGAGGTGGCGGGGGGGAGCAATCCATTCCACCACAGACTCTGGGGGAGTCTGTGGCGGATTTCTCTGCCATCCCTACAAGAGGATCTTTGGACCAGTGACCCTTCAGATGCTTTGACTTAGATTCCTGCATTGAGCAGGGGGTTGGACTTGCTGGTCTTATAGGCCCCTTCCAACCCTATGATTCTATGGGCTGGATGCACCTGATCTCAGAAGCTAAGCAGGGTCAGCCCTGGTGAGTACTTTTAGGGAAGTCAGAGAATTTCGCCATGAATCTCGGGGAGGCTGAATGCCAGCGCATTCCACCCCCCAAAATCAGTGGCGGAACGGTCTGCCCCCCCCCGCCACCCCCGGGACGGGACTTACCTTGGGAGGATCTTCCTGGTGGTGGCGGCTCCGGCTTCAGTTCAGCGGCGGTGCGGCAGTGGCGGCTGGTCTTCCGACTGGCTGTCGCCACTGCCATTTCCAGTTAAAAAAAAAAGTGATAGGCTACGTAAAGATTTACATAGCCTATCACAGCTAGATTTTTAAAAAAACACCATGATAGGCTATGTAAATATTTACGTAGCCTATCACAGCTGATTTAAAAGAAAAAAAACGTGTGTACACAAATGGCGGTGCCCATGGGCACCGCCATTTGCGTTCCTTATTTTGGCACGTCCTAGTCTACGTAAACATTTACGTAGACTAAGATGGCGAAAATAAGGGGAATGCAAATAGTGTAGCATCTACGCTATTTGCGTTCCTTATCTTGGCATGTCTTAGTCCACGTAAATGTTTACGTAGCCTAAGACATGCCAAGATAAGGAACGCAAATAGCGGCGCCCATGGGCGCCGCCATTTGCATACGCGCATTTTTTTCTTTCTTTTAAATCAACCGCGATAGGCTACATAAACATTTACATAGCCTATCACAGCTGACTGCAGAGACGCAAACGGCGGCAGCTACGGCCGCCACCATTTGCATCCCTGCTAGCCAGCGGCCGGATGTCCGGCCACTGGCGGAGCTGGCCGGCGGCTCCGCAGAATCCCTGCGGAGCGGAGCCAGACGGCCAGAATTTCGGGGGGGGGAGGGATGGAGCGCCTCCCCCGCCGGCCAGAATTTCGGGGGGAGGGACAGAGCGCCTCCCCACCACCATGAATGTCACCCTTCGAAAAGATAAGTGACTTTCGTACATCCCTATCTTTGATGGGAGACTGACTGGGAATCAGGCTTCCTGCACTGAGCAGCGGGTTGGACTCCATGGTCTTGTAGGCCCCTTCCAACCCTACGATTCTATGATTCTATGTTGTTGGTCTACAGCAAGTTAGTCATGATTAACTTGTCTCATTGATTTCAGTGGGTCTGTAATAAGCATGACCGTGGGTGAAATCCAATGAAGTTGTTCTGCTGACAGAAGTAGTTATATCAGGGGACCTGGAAGGGGGACAATTCCCTCTCCCCTGTTCATCCCTCTGCACACTCTCATTTGGGCATGGGGGTTGCAGCTTGTGCAACATTGGATTCCACCTTAAGTTTAGCTTCAACTGATTGCTATTTAGTGTACAGAGATGTATGACTTATGTAGCAAAAGGCTGAATATAAAGTTACCCAAAACAGTATCCACCCAAGACCATCACCAATCCATGTCAGAATTTAAAAAGCCTAATAAATCTGGGCTTTCCCCCAAATAACAGCAACCTCATGTTTTATGGTTCAAGTAAACAATATTATGGAACATATTTGCTATTTTTTCCAAACTATACCTTATCCATTTGAAAATGTGTCAATTAGGGCTCAATCCTATGCAGGTTTAGACAGAAAAAAGTCCTACAACTATGCTGGCTGGGGAATGCTGGGTGTTGTAGGACTTCTTTCTGTCTAAACCTGCATAGGATTGCACCCTAAATTATCTAATGTGGACTACCTTAAAGCATCTTTCCATATTTGGCATGAGAAAACTCCAGTAGGCATACATGGCTTTTGATATGGCTATATGACTCTCTCTAATTGACTTTTCTTAAAAGGAATCTTTAGGGGGAATGAAGGGAATAATTGTGAAGGAATATACTTTCTTTATAGACTATTAATTCTTAAACCTGTCCAACAGTGAGATGGATCTAACAGGATTCAGGTCATGGAAATATCTTGAACCAGTTCAATGGGTGTCACATTCCAACGCAAATATTTTCTTGTGTATGTGCACCCATGGAAATAATTTCAGCAGCCTCCTGAGGCAAAAGGCTGTAAAGGAACTGTGCTACTCTGCTACTCTGTTTGTTACACTCCTCTGGTTTGTTACACTCCTCTGGCAGTCAGTATATTCCAGACAAAAGTTTGAATCCAGGCCAAGTAGACCCATTGAAATCAATGAGAAGTAATTTAGCCATGACTAACTTAAATTCCAATGATTTCACTGGTTTTACTCTAAGCATGACTAAGTCTGGATCCAGCCCAAAGCATTTAATTACTGTGACATCCAGTCATCCTTACAACTGTCAAAGATTAAAAGGTTTAATGCTGCAGCCCTTTACAAACTTACCTGGGAGCAAGTTCAATTAGACATGCACTGCACACTTACCAAGTATCCTACCATTTTCTTCTGACACAACGCAAGTTAGGTTGTGAAGCTTCTGTGTATGAGGGAATGGGTGAGGATATCGTTTAGTGCATTTCTGGTAAGAACTTAACAAAATTCACATATTCTTTCATAAATGGGATGTAAAGAACTTGAGATTATTTTTAAAAAAAATGAATGTGAGAGAAAGCAAAACTGTCGATTCATCTGTCGAGGCAGAGAACTTTAAGTGCTTAGCTCTTCAAAGTCTGAGTTTGAATCTT
The DNA here is from genome assembly GCF_057233095.1 of Heloderma suspectum. Lineage (NCBI taxonomy): Eukaryota > Metazoa > Chordata > Lepidosauria > Squamata > Helodermatidae > Heloderma > Heloderma suspectum. Next base: position 196,683,404 of record NC_139458.1, read on the forward strand.
GTACATTCAACCATGGTCATGGTGCTTAATTAGGGTCGCCACTTTTTTCTGGCAGGCTCCTCATCCTTAACAACTATATGGCAGGCAGGTATAGCATAGTTCTTTCCATGCCAAGGAATAGCTGTACCTATATAATTTGGCTGGTGCCGATGGTTTTCTTTGTGGCTTGTTTTTGATAAGACTTTACCAAAGTTCATTCCTATGTGGGACAGAAAGAATTTCAGGGTGGGAGGAGCCCGACAGACTCCTGGACCGAGTTGGGTATCTGCTCCATCACTAGTATTGACTAAACATTTTCCTTTTTCTAGTCTTCTCCAACCTGATGCTCTCCAGAAGTTTTGGACGACAACTCCCAGCATTCCTGACAATTGGTCATGCTGGTTGGGGCTCATGGGAGTTGATGACCAAAACATCTGGAGGGTACCAGGTTGGGGAAGGTTGTTCTAGATCATGAGTGTAGAAGCACAAGAAGATCTTTAAATACATTATTCTACTCCACAGGTGAACAACTTGTGGCCCTCCAGATGTTTTGGCTTATAACTCACATCAGCCCTAGCTGGCTTAGAAAATGTTGAGTGATCAGGGGAGTTGTAGATCAAAACATCTGGAGGGCCACAAGTTGCCCACCACTTTTCTACCCCATAGTATAATCCTCCAAACATCAACTCTCCACAGCAGGGGTAGGCCACTTGGTGACCTCCATGTTCTGGACTACATGTCCCATAAACTCTTACCATTGGTCTTAATTACTGAGGCTGATGGAGCTTGTAGTCCAAAACATCTAGTGGGACCCAAGTTGCCTACCTCTGCTCTACAGATTAACAAGGGCTGGAAGTGACGTTTTCACAAAAGTAAATAATTATCCCCCTGTAAGTACTTGCATTATTTTTCTTGTTAATCAGTGGCTGCTCATTGGAATGTATCACTCATCATCCCAATTGGATTTTGTACTTGTTCCTTCTGTACATAGAAATTAGACACTTGCTACTATCTCGTTTTCTCCACCTTTGGGGCCTACAGAATAATTTTCTTTCTTTGTACTTATTTTCATACAGACCCATCAATATAAAATATCACTTAGTCAATCTGGTGAAGTAAGGTCGAGCTCGCAAAAGCTGATGGGACAATAGGTTTGGTGCCCAACTCTGGACTGTGGTGCATGTGTGAACATGTGTCAGAAACAAGCTTCCCCAGCTGAGAAACCCGATGATGAGGCAACCCAAATCCCTCTCTGAAGTTCATCTTGGTTGTAATTAGGTCATCTTAGCACCAGCCTCCTCCAACTATTTCTCTTTCACTGGCTGTGAACAACAAAAGGCCCACCTTTCAGTTTCCAGTGTTTCTGGAAGTGATGGAGCCTGCATTAATATTTCCAGACTTTTCTCTGTATGGATATCATCCTGCTAAAGTTAAGCACTGTAATTCCCACCAATTTCACTGTGAGAGTGGCTTAAGCCTGTACTTAACTCTCCCTTTGAAAACAGAAGGATTTATTAGGCTTAACTTTGATTGGATTGTGTTCTGCATCTTCAGGTAGAGGCTGTTCTGTTCTTTGGTATTGTTAATAAATAATAACCTGATCAGAGCAACACTGGGAATCATGTAGTGTCTGTCCACTGGTTTTGGATCAGATCCACTTGTCTATGCTGGATGCTGCCAAAGAATATACATCTATCAAAACAACAACAAAACAAAACAGAAAACAAACCTATACCAGGAGATCTTAATATCTGTGTTGTTCTAATCTAAACCACAAAACAGAACAACATGTTTGCAAGGTCAATGTTTCCTGTATTTTTGAAATGGGCCCCGAAGTGAAAAAGTCAGCTTGGACTAATTTTGGTGCAGACACACATGTACACATGCACAGCCGCTTAACTTACCCCACCCATTAGGGCTGTAATTCTCTGAAATTCACCTGAGATACTCTATCAAAGATTTCAGGGGTAGAGGGGGACACCCGCCTTCAAAAGAAATGTTATTGCAATGATGTCTCTAACGTTTACAATTATGGAGTTTTCAAAGTTTGAGCGATAACTTGTACTCATTAATTTATGCAGCAATAACAATTTTGGCATGAGGTTAGCTCTACAGGCCAATAAAACAGATGAGCAGGCAAAAATGTCTCTGGCTAAAAAGACAATAGGCCTCAGAGGGCTCCATCGCAAAGCCCATAACTAATAAGTATTTACACAGAGTGATTTTGATTAGGAAGCCTTTCACAAATCCTTTTGGGAAAGAGGGAGATGTTTCTGTGTGGATAAATGCATGAGGCAAGATTCCAGGAAAAAAGAGGGAAAAGAGATTTGCAAGGTACAAATGTATCTTCTAATTTGGCTACATGTAGAGCTTAGCTGAAAGACAATAAATATGACTGCCTGTGCAAAGAGGAAAGAACCTCATACATAAGGATGTACGAAAGTCACTTACCTTTTCGAAGGGTGACATTCACGGTGGGGGGGAGGCGCTCCGTCCCTCTCCCCGAAATTCTCCTCGGCTCTGCTCTGCAGCAACTCTGTGGAGCCACCGGCCGGGGCCACCCGCAACCGGGCATCCAGCTGCTGGGCTGCACAAGGACGCAAATGGCAGCCGCCGTAGCCGCCGCCATTTGTGCCCCTGTCTTTTGCCGTGATAGGCTATGTAAATATTTATGTAGCCTATCACGGCCTCTACAGGGATGCAAATGGTGTCCCTGCGTTAGCCGTGATAGGCTACATAATTATTTACGTAGCCTATCACAGCTATAAGGCGGAAGCAAATGGCAGCCACAGACGCGGCCGCCATTCGCAAAGCAGCACGAACAGCGGCAGGTAACTGCTCCATTTCACGCGCCTTTCTTGGGGGGGCAGGGGGCTTCGTTCCGCCACAGATTTGCGCGGGCTGAATGCACTGGCATTCACTGAAATCCGTGGTGGAATTCTCTGACATCCCTACTCATACATAAGAAAAAAACATAGGAGAGAAGGAGAAGGGAAATGGTCAATATCTAAATTGACACCTGGTTTTTCTCATGAGAAGTTGGAGATTTAAATGGAAGACTCAGAACCTCCAGATGGATCAGTGGTAGTGATTGTGTTGGCTATAGCAACAATGAGCAGTAATTGGCAATAAATAGAGACACTCTGGCCTGGCTTGAAAGTAAAGATAAATGTTTCTCATGATGTGTACAAGCCTCAGGTTCAAGCACTCCTCCCCCCTCCCTTCATCCAGAGCAGCCATGAGGAAAACATTCAAAGCTTTCATTTCGAATTTCAGTTAACCACAGCTTTAGTGTTAAGTGTAGTGTTAAGTCTGAACCCTAAAACATGGTTAGCTGAGACAAGTCAGCTTCCTGGCTTGAAGGTGGCTTGTTTCAACTAACCATAGTTAAGACTAACTGCAGTTTGTCCACATTTGGATATAACACTAAGCTGTACTTAGTCTAAAGTGGAAGCTTCCGAACTTCTCCTCCCAGTCGTGCCAAAGGAGGAGAAGGAAGAGACAGCACAAGAGACAGAGGATCACCTGACTCATAGGGGTGGATGAATCAGTTTCTGATTTTTCCACTCTTAAATTTGGTTTGTCCCAAATGTCGAGATTTTTTAAAAACAGTTCTCATGAAATTCACGTACATTTCTCCTAATACATGCACTTTTGTATACAATTTTTCCTAATATAACTTTATGGCTGGCTTTTTAATTTTTTTAAATGTTTTACTATTTTACTATTTTGGTATTTTCATTGTTGTATTTATTGATTTAGTTGTTATTGTATTGTTTTTATATTTATGCTTATAAATATATAAGCATAAATAAATATATTTATGCAACCTGGGTTGTATATAAATTTAATTAATACATAAATATACACTTTTTTCCAAGCCATTTTCCTAATACAATATATTTTTGAACATTACTTGCATAAATATATGCATTTTTGTGTACACGTTCCCCTAATATACACATTTTTGTATGCATTTTTGTATGCATTTTTAATATACACATTTTTGTATGCATTTTTATTGGAGAACTCTACTGCAAAATTCAGAGAAGTGTTCAAAGAAAATTCAAAGAATAGCTGCCTTTCATTTCATGTCTTTGTTCAGAAGTGCAAAATTAGGTAGATTCAGATTAAAATGCAAACCAAACACATTCCCCCCCCCCCTACTTACTAATACATTCTCAAAATGATAAACCATTGTTTACTGTCATGTCCAAATATGACCTCTGGCTTCAGCAGAAGCATCCTTGGAAAACAAGTTGCCCTGTTCAGATGTTCACCTGAATGTGTGAGTGATTAAAGTGGGTATAAATACAGGGCCATGCACACTGGCTGGACCCACCCACTATGTCTCTGGGCATGTGAGCCCTGCCCCATTCAGTTCAGATCTTGCTGTGTTGAATTGTCAAGGTGTGAACAGGAGATCTACTTGAGTTCACTTGAATGTGAGTAGAACCCTCTGCACAACTGCAGACCCTGTCTTATCAGGTTTCCCAATCGCATGATGAGTTCTATTCACATTCAAGTGAACACAATTAGAATTCTCTTTCAGGCCTTGCTGATTCAACATGACAAGGCCTGAACTAAAGTGGGTGGAGCTCACATGCCCGGAGACATAGGGAATGGGACCAACATGCACAGCCCCATCCCAGTGCCCACTTTAAGCCCTCATGTGTTTAGGCAAATGCCTGAACAGGGTTATATGCCCCTCATGTGTGGTGCTTCCCCTCTGCATCTCTATATCATGCCACTTTCCCCCTTTATTTATTTATTTCATTTCATTTCTATACCACCCAATAGCTGAAACTCTCTCGGTGGTTCACAAAAATTAAAACCAAACGGCACACAGTAAAACAATATAAAATATATAGAACACTGAAACCACAATATAACAATACAACCACAATAAAACCTAGCAGCAGTGCAGGAATTTAAAATACAGACTTAAAACAGCAAAGCTAAAAGTCTAGAAAGCTAGAAAGCTAAAATGCTAAAATGCCTGGGAAAATAAAAAAGGTCTTCACCTGGTGCCGAAAGGAATACAATGTAGGTGCCAGGCGAACCTCACTAGGGAGCTCATTCCTCAGCCGGGGTACCACAGCAAAAAAAGCCTTCCTCCTAGTAGCCACTCTTCCTTCAAATCCTTCCTCAAAATCCACCTCTTAGTCCTCATTCCCAATAACAGCCAAGGTTTCAGTACGTTCAACTGTATTTGCCCACATTTCTTCCCTCCTTACCTTTGTCTTTCTCTCCTTCTGATATTACCATTCTCTTAGATTGTAAATTCCTTGGGGAGCAGTGACCTTCCTAATTTACCTACATAATTCTGTAAGTTAAGGTGCCACCATATATACTGATGGCACTGTATATATTACAACTAATGATAATCAAATTAGATTCTTCAGCCAGGGCACATTGACCTCAGAGGGAAGTTTGTCTCCTCAGGGCAAGACTCAGGCTGAAATCCTATACAAACTTATGTGGGAGTAAGTCCTATTGAACTCAGTAGAGCTTACTTCTGAGTAGAAATGTACAGGATCATGTTATCAGAGAAAAAGCCTGGGAGCTAAAGGATGATGCCTCTTGGAGTAAGAGGTCAGAACTTGTTGACTTTTAAAATGAGACATGTTTGAAATAAATGGGTGGCCTAAACTTTAGAGTGTAGCAGAAGGCCAGGAAAAAGGGTCTTGTGGAAAAGAGTCTGCCTCCTTCTTTCCAATTCCTGATCCTAGGGCTAACTCAGGGGTGGGGAACTCGTGACACTCCAGATGTTTTGGCCTAAAAATCCCATCAGCCCTAGCCAGCATAGCCAATGGTAAGGGATCATGGGAATTGTAGGCCAAAACCTGGACCCAGAGGGGATGGCAGCCAGGACATCAAACAGAGGCAGGTAGGCCAACTTACCATCTTATTGGCCCTGCCTGGGACTGTGTTTGCTGCCGGAGAGGAGAGGCCACACCCCTGGCTGGAGCTGGAGCTGAAGAGGGAATGAAAAAACTCCCCCAGGCTAATTACAGCTGATTTAAGCCAGCTGGGCCTGAGTTCCCTTGGAACACTCTTATCAACCCAGCTCTGACGCTCCGGAGACATTCCATCTCCCTCTGCAGGCTCAGTGTCCATGTGACTACTGGTCTGGAGTGTTTTCACCTTGTGTTGGGCCAGCAGAACAGATTGGAGACTCTGTTGGGTGACTGCCCACTCCACTGCTTAACAGACTCCCTATCTGAGCTGATGGAGGTGGTATCAGGTGTGCTGTTGTGATCCCCCAGACTGTTGGATCTGGGGGATGTCAACATTCACACTGAGGACACCTTGTCTGGGGTGGCTCAGGATTTAATGGCCTTCATGACAAGCATGGGACTGTCCCAACATGTCATCAGCCTGCCGCACAAAGCGAGGCATACTCCAGACTTGGTTTGCTCAACTGGACATGGAGATGGCGGTCTGAAGGTGGGGGACTTTGCATCAGCCCCCTTGTCATGGTCAGATCATTACCTGCTGAGATTTAGACTTACAGGAGCTTTTTCCCCTGTGCAATGGTGGGGGACCTATTAAAATGGTCCGCCCCCAGAGGCTAATGGATCTGGATGGTTTCCAGAGAATTCTGGGGAGGTTCCCAGCTGATATGGCAGGCTCTCCTGTCAAAACTCTGGTTGATCTGTGGAATGCAGAAATGACCTGGGCCATTGACATGATTGCTCCTGTCCTGAGTGAGTGCCCTCTCCTGAGTAGAGCTCGCACTGCTCCATGGTATACTCCGGAACTGAGAGAGATGAAACAAAATAAGAGACAGCTTGAGTACAGATGGAAAAGAACTCCTAGTGGATGCAATCGAATGCTGGTATGTGTATATTCAGGGCAGTGAGGGTGGCAAAAAAAAATAATCTTGCTGCCTCTATTGAATCTTCTGTCTGCCACTCAGCAAAGCTGTTCAGAGTCATCCAGGGGCTATTACATGCTGGTCCAAGGACACTGTAGACCCCTCTGAGGCCTGCTGTAATGCATTTGCTAGGCACTTCCAGGATAAAATCTCTTGCATCATCTGCTGGAACTTAGACTCCAGTGTTATAGCAGGTGAATCTGGTAAGGTATCCAGAGCGCAGTCTTGTCCTGTTTTTCTGGATGAGTTTCAGTTGGTACAGCTCAAGGATGTTGACAAGGCGCCCAGACAGCTTTGTGCAACAACTTCCATACTGGATCCTTCCCCTCTTGGCTTATAAAATCTGGCAGGGAAGGAACAGCTGGCTGGGCCAGGGGGGTGATTAATGCCTCCTTGCGAGAGGGAGTGGTCCCAGGGTGCCTCAAAGAGGTGGTAGTGAGACCACTCCTGAAAAAACCCTCCCTGGACCTGGAAAATCTTAGTAATTTTAGGCCAGTTGCAAATGTTCCTTTCCTGGGCAAGGTTCCTGAGCGGGTAGTTGCCAACCAGCTCCAGACACTCTTGGATGAGACTGATTATCTAGATCCATTTCGGCCGGGGTTCAGGCCAGGTTTTGGCACAGAAACAGCCTTGGTTGCCCTGCATGATGACTAGGGATGTTAGAGAAATCCGCTGCAGATTCAAACGAGGCTGGATTCTTTGGAATCTGACCTCCAGAATCTGCGACGGGGTGGCCCCACTTACCTCCACTCCAGGAGGATTCCATGCAGAGTGGCTCTCGGCTGCTTACTTAACTGGAGCCGTTCGCCTTTGCGCCGATCACCATGGTGCTTAAAAAAATGGCGATCGGCAGAATGTGCCCATAGACGTATATGCAAAATAGAGCCGTGAATGTTGCATATAGGTCTATGTGTCCATAGACCTATACACAAGATTCACGGCTCTATTCTGCATATAAGTCTATAGGCACATCCTGCTGATCACTGTTTTTGACCCATCTCAGGAGAGAGACAGTGGGAGTGTGACCTTGTTGATTCTCCTTGACCTCTCAGTGGCTTTTGATACTATTGAGCATGGTATCCTTCTGGAATGATTGACTGAGCTGGGAGTGGGAGGCATGGCATTGCAGTGGTTTCGCTCCTACTTGGAGGGTCAGCTCCAGAAGGTGGTGCTTGGGGGACACTGCTCGGCCCCATGGATTCTCCAATATGGGGTTCCACAGGGGTTGGTTTTGTCCCCCATGCTGTTCAGCATCTACATGAAACCATTGAATAGGGTCATCCAGAGTTTTGGAGTGTGTTGTCATCGGTATGCTGATGACACGCAGCTCTATTTCTCCTTTTCATCTTCTTCAGGTGAGGCTGTGGATATGCTGAATCAGTGCCTGGCTGTGACAATAAACTGGATGAGGCCTAATAAATTGAAGCTCAATCCAGACAAGACAGTGTTGTGGTTCTGCTGGCTGGATGGCGGGTGTTCAACCTGTTCTGGATGGGGTTGCACTCCCCTTGAAGGAGCAGGTCCGTAGCTTGGGGGTCCTCCTAGAATCATCTTCGTCACTTAAGGCTCAGGTGGCCTCAGTGGCATGGAGTGCCTTCTACCAACTTCGGATGGTGGCCCAGCTATGCCCCTATCTGGACAGGGATAACCTGGCTTCAGTTGTCTATGCTCTGGTAATCTCCAAGTTAGATTACCGCAATGCACTCTACATGGAGCTGCCTTCGAAGTCGGTTCAGAAGCTGCAGCTCATACAAAATGTGGTGGCCAGATTGATAACGGGGACCAGAAGGTCTGAACGGAGAAGACCTGCACTGGCTGCCTGTATGTTTCCAAGCTTGATTCAAGGTGCTGGTTTTAACCTATAAAGCCTTGCACAGCTTGGGACCACAATACCTGACAGAGTGCCTCTCTTGACACGAACCTACCTGTACACTATGCTCAACGTCTAAGGCCCTCCTCCGGCTGCCTACTCCGAGGGAAGCTTGGAAGACAGTGATAAGGGAGAGGGCCTTCTCAGTGGTGGCCCCCAAATTATGGAAAGATCTTCCTGAGAAAGTCCACCTGGTGCCAACATTGTTATCTTTTAGGTGCCAGGTTAAGAACTTTCTCTTCTCCCAGGCATTTGGCAGCATATGATAAGATTTAATTGATCCTGGAATGGCGTATGGTTATGGTTGTCTGCTTTGAGATTGCTTGTTGAAGTTGTTTTAGATATATGTTCATGTATATTGTTCTGTTCGTGTGTGTTTTATGGAATTGGCTTTTAAAATATGTATATTGTATTTTTAAATGTTTTAATCTTTGTAAACCGCCCAGAGAGCTTTGGCTATTGGGCGGTATAGAAATGTAATAAATAAATAAATACATCTCAAGTTGTCAACCCCTAATCTAAGTCCTTTCCCCAGAGACCTGGTTCACATGTAACAACAACGGATGGTTTGTCCGTGGATTGACATGACCATGGATTGTCATAGAGAGGCAAGAGAGATGGAGTGCCTCACAGATGCCCACCACATCCACTTTTATTCAACAATAAAAATATTGTGGAGGGGGGGTCATTTGTAGGTTGTTAAGCATGTTGTGTGAACCTGGATCAATAGATCATTTAAGGGCTAAACAACCCAGTGGTTAACCCATGATTCAGGTTTACATGCCATGCAAAACAGCCTACAAACATGCCAATCATAGATTGTTGGTTTAAACCAGAAGTGGCTGGTGCACTGCAGGCAGCATGCCTACTCTCTCCCACTTGTCCCCACCAGCGGCCTATGGTTTGTTTAAGCAGTAGGCTGTCATTACATGCGAACTGCCACAGAGACTCTGAGGTAGAAGCTAAAATAATAAGCTCCTGATCAAAACCTGCAATGTGACCACCTTAGAGAGGGTTCATGGCCCTTAGCAAGGGAGAAGTGGAGATAAACCCGCACTGTACTACTGAATATTTGGTGGATAAGGAAGATTATGGTGGCAGTGGCAGCACAAACACATAACCTCTCTGTTGCCCAATCGAGGGTGGCCATTTGTCCTCTTTTACAGAGGATAGTCTTCTATTTGAAGGGCTGCCAAGGGGCTGTCCACTATTATGAAGACATCCTCTGTTTGAAGGGCCGTCCAGTCCAAGTCCATTTTAAAGACTTAAAGCATCAGAAGAGCTGGACCTTTAAGGTGCCCATCAGCAGCTCATACTTGGCCAGCAGACAGAGCAGAACACAAAGGTCACCTGGTCACACTATGGTGAAATGTCCTTTATTTCTATTTAAATTATTGCAACTATCTCTAAATGTGCACCTATACATATACATCAACATATGAAAATTTTATGCAAATTGCTGTCCTCTTTTGCTCTCGTTTGGGATGATGCATTTCCTCTGGAGGTGACGGACTCGACCTTGGGGGAGCTGGGGGTGGTGACGGCCGACAGGAAGCTCTGGCGTGGGCTGGTCCATGAAGTCACGAAGAGTAGGAAGCGACTGACTGAATAAACAACAACAATTTCCTCTTTTGGGGGATGATTCATCAGTGGCTACCCTAAGATTGTCCCCATTCCCATCCACTACTGGAAGCCAGTGCTGGGGAGGGGAAGCCCACCCGCATGTGGTGAAGGGTGGGCCCTGGAAGCCTGGAAGGGTGGAAGCCTGGAAGCTACTGCAAAAAGTTAGTGATGATAATTGCCTTTCAGCATCAGCTGCTGTGTCTCTGTGTTGTGGGAGGCACGTGGCACACTGGGCCTGGTTCTTACAAACCCTGTGTCTGGACTATACTGATTCAGACTGTGGGTGACAGGCTGATACGCTAGAATGCACCCCCAATCCAGATTGTTTATATGGCCACTAGTCACAACAAGAACCCAACTGTTTTCTATCACTATGGCAGAGTTACACCAATTAATGCACATTTAAATTGGGAAAACATTTCAGATTGCTGTAAGTTATAGAAGACAGACAATCGAAGAAGCAATTTTTAAAAACTAAATGATTCATACTCATAATCCAAGAGCTCATTTTCCGCTAGTCACATAATTGGTAAGGCTGTAATTGTTTACACTTTTATGAGGTAGCACAAATGAGAACATGCAAAAAAAAAATTGATTCATTCCATTTCTATACTAAAAATATAGAGAATCACCACAATCCAACTAAGGACTCATATGCTTAAGCAGACTCAAGCACACATATCACTTGCTGGATCAGAACCACTGCTGTAAATAGGAGGCACAGAGAACGCAGCCAAGTGAGAATATCATCTGTCTGCATTGTACTGCTTACAGTGGGATGTGCATTCCAACACACATCCTCATCCATATTTTCATGCTATTTATCACACTATCACCTGCTTATGCACAACTTCAGCTGGATCAAAAGCAAGCACCATTTAACCTAAGAGCATTTCTTGCCTGGATGGCAACACTCACTCTTTTCTAGGGATTGTGTGGGTGGGTACTTTTGGCTCCTTCCTCTCTTATATGAAACCTTGTTTAATCCTTGTTGAAGGGATCCTGAACCTCTTCAAGAAAGAAAAGCAATGCAGGAATTAATTTCTAAGTCAACGAGTTCCTCCTTTTGTCTTACTTTGAAAAGACAAGGAGTACCACTTCAAATGCCCAAGGCATAGTGTTCCAGTAGATTTGCAAGTGAGTGAGGAATTGAATGCCTACATTCTTCATGGACTTAATCTGATAGTTGCTTACAGCTGTGGGAACCACTTGGATGAGAGGAGGGAACAAGCACAGGTCCTTGTATGATGAGGAACTGACTTTGTAGAGTTATTGTCTTGGTCCTTTCCACCAAAAGAATCATCTGAGGGCCAAACTACATGTGATGCTCTGTCACTAGGGATGTTGGAGATGGAGAAATCCACAACAGATTCATATGCGTGCGGATGTCTATGAATCTGGCCTTCAGATTCTGCAGGCTTTTTTTTGTTTTGTTTTTTGTTTTTTTGAGGTGTGCAGATTCCACAGACCTGCAGACTAGTTTTTTACTTCCCGGAACTGTATGCCAATTTAATTTAGTCATACCAAAATACAAAACATTGCTGGAAAATACTGAATATATGTACCATTAAAAAAAAATAACACACATGACGTTTTATACATCTCTGATCTCTTTTCAGCCTCTGGTGCATAGCAAAATACACAAAATGTTATGTGCCAGTGAAAGTTACATAAATTGTGGTGGACATTTTTCCATACTTTTCTGAAAGGAGGTGGAATCTGGATCCATCCATGAGTGCATGATGGTGGAATGAAAGATACCTGACAATCCATGAAACACAGCCGGAATGGATTAAACCAATCCATACACCTCTATCTGCCATATGCGGTTTTACCACAGCTGCAGTTTGTACAAAGAAAAGAAACCAGAGGAAACTACATCTGACAGAGTGTCCTGCGCTGTTTGGCCCTGACACACTGCTGCTAATTGACACTTAGGTGGTTTGCAATTGGCCTGGCCAGGCCAGGCCAAGCTATAAGCTGAACGTGAATTGTATTCCAACCAGCAGTGGCTGGTAATGTTTGGAGCTGGTGGGGATGCAATTTTTTGAACTCCCTTCCCTGCACTGGGACTTGCACACTACCAGTAAAGGAAATAGTACCTTTAATCATGTGCAGAATTCCATGGACTCCCCAGTGAGAAACATCAATCATTCTCTACAGTCATGTATAAGGGATGGCTTCTATGTGAGAGGACACGAGCATGTCTTCCAGACAAAGCTGAGGCCCTACACCTCCCATGGCTTACATTTTTTGTACTCCTCCAACTTTTAAAAGGCAGATGCACCCAGAATTCTATTTGATTGTTTACCCTGGTCCCCCACCCCACCCTGCCCTCATGCCAGCATCAGGTTGGGGAAGGTTGGTTTTAAGGATTGTCTGGGAAAGGCAATGTTAAAATGGGGTAGTTTTGAAGCATGCTTTCTTTGGAGATGTTTGTTTTGCCTTTGGAAACTGCCTGTTTTCCCCCAGGTGGGACTCCTACTATGGGCATGAAAGAATATGCAACACTTTTGTCTGTAAGATACTGGAAGTACTTTTAGAATTATATCAAGCATAAGGATTAGAGAGTATTGTTTATCTTTTTATTTTAATGAAACCAGCTGTTTATCTTCCCTCTGAACTGAATCCTTCTATAAAATCACTAAACACCCCACAGCCTGAGGTTGACCAAGTATTCTCCTCAGTGGGTCTCACTCACCTGGCTGAGCCCTTCATCTGTACTAGTGACGGGGGAATTACAGATTGGACTCTGACTGCCAGGAATGAGGAGAGAGTTGCTGCTAACAGTGTCCCCCTTCTCAGACAACTAAATACTGCAAATCTACAGTTTCTTTCTCACCAAGATATAGGAGGTTTTAAAGGGTGGGTGCAGTGATTAAATAACATGAAGGGTGCCTTTTAGTCTTTGTCCTACCTCCCAAGAATGACGTGAGTGTGCCTTCTGTTACATCCTCAATCAATCACATGTCAATTCTCCCTCCTTCACCTTCACCCCTATTTGCTGGCATTGTTCCCTTCCCCCGGTAACCACTACCTTTACCTCTCTGCTTCCTTTACCCCTCCTTTGGCTCTTACTTTGGCTCATTGCCTCTCTAGAGCCTCTCTTAGACTCTCTTAGGGATGTATGAACCCCTCCCCCAATGTCCAGTTTGGCGGGGGGTGCTGCAGGGCAATTTGGGCCACTTGGGGCCCCACAGATTCTTCTGGAGCCCTGTGACATCCCCCAGAGTTGATGGAGCAGCTCTCCAGCTTTCTGAAAAACACAAGATGCTAATGGCAGCTGCCATTAGCCTATCGCGGGAAAATTACAGCCATTAATGGTATATTTTACACCATTTGCTGCTGAAAAGCACTTACTTTTACCTAAGTTGCAGCTGTTTATGGCTGTATTTATGTAAAAGTAAGTGCTTTACACCATTTACTGCTGTAATTTTCCTGCGATAAGCTAATGGCAGCCGCCATTAGCGTATCATGTTTTTTAGAAAGCTGGAGAGCTGCCCTGCAAGAATTCTTCCGGACACGGAGGTGAGTGCAGCCGGTCCACTGCAGACTACAGAGGTTGGATTCTTTGGAATCTGGCCTCATTTGAGTCCATGGCAGATTTCTCCAGCATCCCCAGAGTCTCTGTGACATCAGAGCAGCTCAGCCAATGGCAGAAAGGTAAGAGGCTTCAGCCCTGTGCAATGCTGAAACTGGTAGGTTGCTGTAAAAGGAAACTGATACAGAAGCACATGCTGATCACCACTCTAGCCAATTGTTTTCAGCCACAATTAATCATTATATATGCCCTTTCCAAAAATCTGCCCAGTGACATCCTTCAGTAACTGTCATGGCAAGGTGTTTCTTTTTACCTTTGGCACAGATACCAGATGCTTTTCTCGTGGTTAATTAATCAAAGCAACTTGTTAATTAGGTGACTTTCCACTATATAGGTAGCTTTATGGAGTTGGCAGTATCCTCTTGTCCTGTCAGGGCACATAATGGCTTTAAAGAGGTATAGTCTGTGCAAAGCAACCAAGCGTGTGACAGAGACAGTGGGGGGCTGGCTCTGATGCTGCTTATTAATCCATCTGCTGCACAAAGTACATCGCTCGGCACTTTCAAAAATGATTTCTAACTGGAGATGAAAAGAATTTGCTTTGTGAAGACGTTCACACAGGAAGACATCACCACCTCAAAACTAAGAGGCACAATAGGTTTGGGGTATTTTCTGTTGTTGCTAATGTACACATATAAGATCTGTTATTTCTTCTTACTGGTGCTTATGTTTATTTTATTATTGGGATATAATAGAAATAAAGACTATGGGATTGGGGTGTACCAACTGATTGGTGTGCAAGGAAATTCTGACTAAAATGATGAAATAATTTCATCCCAGAGCTTCCTTGGTTTAACAGAGCAATCCCATGGTCCCTGGGAGGGCATCCCAAGGACCAAAGGATGCTGCAGATTCCACTACCTCTCAGGCTGTATGACCTTGGCAGGCAGGGGGTCGAGTGGGGATTTCAGCCCAGTCTCCTTCCGAGCGTCCATAGAAAGCTCCATGGTGGCTCCTCGCCCAAGGTCACAACAACTGCGAGATCGGGGAGGGAGAAAAGGGGGCAGGACAATGGGTGGGGAGTGGAGAGGGAAGGAGAGGCGCAGATCCAATATATCCATGAGTTCCTCCATCACCCACCCTGCCCTCTGACAGATAAAAAAGTCCCTTGCACGTCCCAAGAGGCCTGTCTAGCTTAAAGTGTTTTTTTAAGGTGGAACAGGAGGCATTTTCATCTCCGTCATCCCACCCACCCTGCTTGCAGGGCTTTGGATGGGCAGAGAGCTCCCATCTCAGAGATGGCTGGATATACTCCATGTCTCACATTTGTTTATATGGGAGAAAGATCCAGTTCTCTGTCTGCCATATATATATATATATATATATATATACATACACATACAGTCAGGGCCAGAAATATCAGAACAAGGATAACTGTTTTGGCAAACTGTACACCACCACATTGAAGTTGAAAGGAAACACACCCAGATGGGAGCAAAGTCAGGACTTTCAGCTGTCATTCAAGGGGTGTGACAAAAGTGGGGCACTACATTCAGGAAGGACAGCCAGTGGCATACACACATACCCATCGTTGGTGGCTCATAAGTAATGGAACGAATGGCTGACAAGCAGCTGCATGGCCAGTTGCGGCCTGTTTCCTGGGCACCCCATGACCAATCAAGCAGATAAAAGGCCTGGAGGTGGTTCTGAGTGTTACATTTGCATTTGGTAGCTGCTCACTGGAACTCCCAACATGAGGTCCAAAGAGGTGTCCATGCGAGTGAAGGAGGCCATCATTAGGCTGAGGAAACAAAATAAACCCATCAGAGAGATAGCAAAAACAGTGGGAGTGGCCAACACAACAGTTTGGAACATCCTGAAAAAGAAGGAATTAACTGGCAAGCTCAGCAACAGCAAAAGGCCTGGAAGATCATGGAAAACAACTAAAGTGACTGACTGCAGAATTCTGCTCATGGTGAAGAGGAACCCTTTCACAACATCTAGTCAGGTCAAGAATGCTCTTGTGGAGGTAGGCATGTCATTGTCAACATCTACAGTCAAGAGACAGCTTTATGAATGTAAATACAGAGGCTTCAGAACAAGGTGCAAACCACTGGTAACGCTCAAGAACCGAAAGGCCAGATTAGCCTTTGCCAGAAAACACCTAAAGAAGCCTGCCCAGTTCTGGAATAAGATTCTTTGGACTGATGAAACAAAGATTAACTTGTACCAGAATGTTGGGAAGAGAAAAGTATGGAGAAGGAAAGGAACAGCTCATGATCCAAAGCATACCACATCATCTGTTAAATATGGTGGAGCGAGGCAGTGACATGGCATGGGCATGTATGGCTGCAAATGGAACCGGGTCACTGGTGTTTATTGATGACCTGACTGCTGATCAAAGCAGCAGGATGAATTCTGAAGTGTATAGGGCTATACTTTCTGCTCAGATTCAGTCGAACACTGCCAAACTGATAGGACGCTGCTTCATATTGCAGACGGATAATGACCCAAAACATACAGCAAAAGCTACCCAAGAATTTTTCAAGGCAAAGAAGTGGGATGTTCTTCAATGGCCAAGTCAGTCACCTGATCGCAACCCCATAGAGCATGCTTTTCACTTACTGAAGACAAGACTGAAGGCAGAAAGACCCACAAACAAACAGCAGCTGAAGGAGGGATGGTGGAGAATTTCTCCCCGAAACTTTGGGGGGCCGAGCGCCAACGTGTTCGGCCCCCAGAAGAAGTTTTGGGGAGAAATTCTCTGCACCCCCCCCTCCTCCCCGCACACACCCCCCAGGACGGGACTTACCTTTCCCGAATGTCCCTCCCAGCGGCGAGTCCCGGCAGCGGTTCGTCGGGTCTTCGTCAGGGGCGGGGGCGGCAGCTGGTCTTTCGACCGGCTGCCGCCGCTGCCATTCCAATAAAAGTTTAAAAAAAAAACACGCCCCCATGATAGGCTATGTGACGATTAACGTAGCCTATCACGGCTAGATTTGCAAAGTCAGCCGTGATAGGCTACGTCAATAGTCACGTAGCCTATCACGGGTGACTTTAAAAAAAAAAAAAAGCGCATACGGCTAATGGCGGCCCCCATAGGGAGCCGCCATTCGCGTTCCTTATTTGGTCGCTGTAGTCTACGTAAAGATTACGTAGACTACGGCGAAAATAAGGGCAACGCTATTTGCATTGCCCTTATTTTCGCCGTAGTCTACGTAAAGATTTACGTAGACTACAGCGACCAAATAAGGAACACGAATGGCGGCTCCCTATGGGGGCCGCCATTTGCATACGCGCTTTTTTTTTTTAAGTCACCCGTGATAGGCTACGTGACGATTTACGTAGCCTATCACGGCTGACTTTGCAGATCTAGCCATGATAGGCTACGTTAATCATCACGTAGCATATCACGGGGGCGTTTATTTTTTAAAAAAAACTTTTTATTTCGCGGCCGGGCGAGGCGAGGCGCCTACTCCCCGGACTGAATTTCGGCCGGGAGAGGCAGGAAGGCTCCCCCTCGGCCTGAATTTCGGCCGGGTGAAGCGGGAAGCCTCCCCCCCCGGCCTGAACTTTGCGGGGAGAGCAGCGAAGTGCCTCCCCTCCACCGCGAAAAGCCGTGAGACCAGGTAAGTGGCTTTCGTGCACCCCTAAGCTGAAGGCAGCTGCAGTCAAGGCCTGGCAAAGCATCTCGAGGGAGGAAACTCAGCATTGGGTCATGTCCATGGGTTCCAGACTTCACAGGCAGTCATTGACTGCAAAGGATTTTCATCCAGGTATTAAAGGCGATCTTTCAGTTTGAAATGATGTTGTTTTGTTCCATGACTTATGAGCCACCAACGATGGGTGTGTGTGTATGCCACTGGCTGTCCTTCCTGAATGGTTAGTGCCCCACTTTTGTCAAACCCCTTGAATTACAGCTGAAAGTCCTGACTTCCCTTCCATCTGGATGTGTTTCCTTTCAACTTCAGTGTGGTGGTGTACAGAGGCCAACTGCCAAAACAGTTATCCTTGTTCCAATATTTCTGGCCCTGACTGTATATAATATAAAACAATACAAGAAAAGGGGTTCACATATCATAAAACAAAGTACAATTGCCAACAACAAAATTTGCAGGGATCAGATGTCATTGAATCAGTAAATCCAAAGAGAAAAATCACTTAGGGCATTTAATACTTGCATATCATAGGAGTGTATCTTTCCACAGCTTTCCATGAATCATTGGTGGATGTCTCTGGTCCTCGTGTATGTTAATAAAGCCAATAAATTGGACCCACATTTCAATAAATGTGTCTGCTTGTCTTTGCACTTGAATCCATTTAGTCAGTTTCTCTGGCAAGACAATGTTCCAAACCTAGTTATCTGTTTCAGTTGATAGATCCATTAGTTCTTTCCAATTTTTAGCTATCAATTGTCATGCTGCAATGATTGTTGTGAGACTTGTTCTGACACATATTCAGGATAAAAACTTACCATATAGGACTAGGGACAGCTGGGTTAAAAAATCCCCACTCAGCCATGAAGCTCACTAGGTCACCTTGAGTCAGTCACTAACATCTCTCAACTTAAGCTATTGTACAGGCTTGTTTTGAGGATCAAAGGGGGAGAATGAAGAGCCTTGGGCTGTTCAGAGGAAATGTAACTTTACAAGGCCAGTTTGCCACATTAAAATATCACCTCGCCACTGCTCATAAAATGGCTTTGCGAATCCACACCTTAGGTATAAATATTTTTTCCATGTTAAAGAGTGATTTTACAACACTCATTTCATGTGGACATGATTATTTAATTTGCATGGGCCCTCACATGGTGAGAGATGCTATTTATTAGAGATATGCACAGATCCTCCCTTTCAACTTTGACCCTAATTCAGCACTTTGGAAAATGGTAGGGATGTTGGAGAATTCTGCCATGGATTCCAGGGAGGCCGAATTAGGGGTGCACGAAAGTCACTGACCTGGTCTCGCAGCTTGCTTCGCGGTGGGGGGGAGGCGCTTCGCTGCTCCCCCTGAAGTTCAGGCCGGGGGGGGAGGCTTCCCACCTCGCCCGGCAGAAATTCAGGCCGGGGAGGAGGTGCCTCTCCTCGCCCGGCCGTGAAATAAAAAGTAAAAAAAAAACGCCCCCGTGATAGGCTACGTGACAATTTACGTAGCCTATCACGGCTAGATCTGCAAAGTCAGCCATGATAGGCTACGTTAATCATCACGTAGCCTATCATGGGTGACTTAAAAAAAAAAAGCACGTACGCAAATGGCGGCCCCCATAGGGAGCCGCCATTCGCGTTCCTTATTTGGTCGCTGTAGTCTACGTAAAGATTTACGTAGACTACGGCGAAAATAAGGGCAACACAAATAGCGTTGCCCTTATTTTCGCCGTAGTCTACGTAATCTTTACGTAGACTACAGCGACCAAATAAGGAACGTGAATGGCGGCTCCCTATGGGGGCCGCCATTAGCCGTACGCGCTTTTTTTTTTTAAGTCACCCGTGATAGCCTACGTGACGATTTACGTAGCCTATCACGGCTGACTTTGCAAATCTAGCCGTGATAGGCTACGTTAATCGTCACGTAGCCTATCACGGGGGCGTTTGGTTTTTTTTTACTTTTATTGGAATGGTGGCGGCAGCAGCCGGTCAAAAGACCGGCTGCCGCCCCTACCCCTGTCGAAGACCTGCCAAACCGCTGCCGGGACCCGCCACTGGGAGGGACATTCGTGAAAGGTAAGTCCCATCCCGGGGGGGCGGGGGGCGGAGAATATCTCCCCAAAACTACTTTGGGGGGCCGAATACATTGGCACTCGGCCCCCCGAAGTTTCGGGGAGAAATTCTCCCCCATCCCTAGGCCAAATGCCAGCGTATTCGCCCCCCCGGAATCCATGGCAGAACGAAGCCACCCACCCCACCACCCTGCGAAATGGGCCCGGAATGGAGCCTACCTTTGTCGGCCATTCCAGTGCTCCTAGAATGGTGGCTGCATCTGCGGCCTCCATTTGCCTCTTTCAAAAGGCCATGATAGGCTACATAAGTATTTACATAGCCTATCACAGCTAACGCAGGGATGCCATTTGCATCCCTGCGGAGGCCGTGATAAGCTACATATATACGTAGCCTATCACGGCAATAGGCAAGAATGCAAATGGCGGCCGCCGTAGCTGCCACCATTTGCGTCCGTGTCTTTAGCCATGATAGGCCACGTATATATTTACATAGCCTATCACGGCTAAAGATGGATGCAAATGGCAGCAGCTACGGCGGCTGACATTTGCATCCCTGTGCAGCCCAGGGGACAGATGTCTGGCTGCAGGCTGCCCCAGCCGGCGGCTCCGCAGAGTCACCGCAGAGCAGAGCCAGCCAGGGAGGATTCCAGGGGGAGGGACGGAGCACCTCCCGCGGATTGCCATGTAAGAGTTTCGTACATCCCTAGAAAATGGCTTGCTTCTGCTTGGACTGATTTGGAGTTGGTCCACTTTGACTTGGTGCTGAACCTGAGCTAAAGCCCAGAAATCTGATCCTTCATTCTTCCCATGGATTATCATGGGAAATCAAAAATGACTATAACATTTTTTTTTTTTCTTGGTCAGAATTAAATGATTTTTTAAAATTATTTTTTATTGGGAAATTTCAGCTAAACGAGCAGAGCCAGTGTGGTGTAGTGGCTAGCATGTTGGACTGGGAGCTGGGAGAACTGGGAGCTTGTAGCTGCCACCATTTGTGTCCCTGTATTGAGCCATGATAGGCTATGTAAATATTTACGTAGCCTATGACGGCAGGGGGGAAAACCCCAGCGTACGCAAATGGCGGTAGCCGCCGCCATTTGCATACGCTGGGGTTCCCCCCCCCGCAGTGATAGGCTACATAAATACTTATGTAGCCTATCACAGCCTCCGCAGGGATGCAAATGGCATCCCTGCATTAGCTGTGATAGGCTACGTAAGTATTTACGTAGCCTATCATGGCTAGGAAGAGGAGGAAATGAATGGCGGCCGCAGGATGGCTGCCATTTGCAAAGCAGTGTGGATAGGAGCAGGTAAGTGCTCCGTTTCGCGTGCCTTTCGTGGGGTGGGGGCGGCGGGGACTTCATTCCACGACGGATTTCGGTGGGCCGAATGCACTGGCATTCGGCCTCACTGAGATCCGTGGCAGAATTCTCTGACATCCCTACAGGAAACATAGATAATTTAAGAGATTTTTACCTTGGATCAACTCGTGGGTGCTGATGATGAATTTTTGACATTCTCAGCTTTATGTGTGCTAAATATGATTTGCCTGCTATGGCTGAATGGCAATACTTGCAACATCTGTTAGTATCTATGTTTGGCCCTGCCACTTTTACAGCTTTAGAGCCTTTTTCACTATTGGAAGCACTTATTGAGGCTTATCAGTCATATTAACCCACAATCCATGTTTATAAAGAATTATTATGAGTGAATAAATATGATACACAGGGTCTTAAGTAGGGATGTACGAAAGCCACTTACCTTTTCGTGGAATTGATTCGCGGTGGGGGCAGAGGCGCTCCATCCCTCTCCCCAGAATACTCGATGGGGGGGATGCTATCTGGTCCTCCCCTGCGGAATCCTGCCCAGCCAGCTCCGTTCCGCAGTGGCTCCGCGGAACAGCCGGCCAGTCCCGTTGGCAGCCAGAGTTCCGGCCACAGATGGGCTGCTGCGGACGCAAATGGCGGACGGTGTAGCAGCCGCCATTTGCGTCCAGCCAGGCTGCCATGATAGGCTACGTAAGTCTTTACATAGCCTATCACAGTTGGGCAAAAAAAAAAACGGTGTACGCAAATGGTGGCGGCTACGGCGGCCGTCATTTGCATTCCCTATTTTTCGCCATTTTAGCTTACGTAAATATTTACGTAGGCTAAAACGGCGAAACAGAAAGGAACGCAAATAGCGCCCACTACGCTATTTGCATTCTCCTTTTTTCGCCGTAATAGCTTACGTAAATATTTACATAGACTAAAATATTTACATAGACTGGTCGAAAGACCAGTTGCCACTGCCGCCACTGCTGAATCCGCCGCCGGAGCCTCCGCCGGAGCCTCCGCCGTTTGGAACATTCGCCCCAGGTAAGCCTCGTCCCGGGGGGAATCCGCGGAGCGGTGGGGGGCAGGCCAATCCGCCACGGATTTTGGGGGGCCGAATGCCAGTGCATTCAGCCTCACTGAAATCCATGGCGGAATTCTCCGCCATCCCTAGTCTTAAGCAGGAATGGCATGGGGAACTGGACTGTCCCATTTTGCCTAATCAGTTGATCACTGCTTTAGCATATGTATCTGAAGCATCTGTGGATCGCTGGTTACATCTTATTCAGCAAAAACTAGAGATGTGGGAAAGTCACTTACCTTTTCGCTGGTATGATTCATGGTGGGGGGAGTCAGGAATCCTCCCTGGCTGGCTCCGCGGAGCCGCCAGCCACAGCCATCCGCAGCTGGAGTTCTGGCCATGGCCGGGCTGCTGCGGACGCAAATGGCAGCTGCCGTAGCGGCTGCCATTTGTGTCCTGCCAGGCTGCCATAATAGGCTACGTAAGTATTTACGTAGCCTATCATGGCTAGGGATGGTGGAGAATTCCGCCACGGATTTCAGTGAGGACGAATGCACTGGCATTCAGCCCCCCAAAATCCATGGCAGAACGGCACACTGCCCCGCGCCCCCCCCCGTGGATCCCCTCCAGGACGAGACTTACCTGGGGCGGATGTTCTGTACAGTGGCGGCTCCAGCGGCTGCTGCAGCCGCCATTTGCAGTCTGGTCTTTTTTTTTTTTACCCAGACGTGATAGGCTACATAAAGACTTACATAGCCTATCACGTCTGGGTAAAAAAAAAAAACAGTATACGCAAATGGCAGCGGCTACGGCCACTGCCATTTGCTTTCCTTATTTTTCGCCATTTTTGTCTACGTAAATATTTATGTAGACTATTATGGCAAAAAAAAAGGGGAACGCAAATAGCATAATAGCGCCCACTATGCTATTTGCATTCCCCTTTTTTTTCACTGTAATAATCTACATAAATATTTACGTAGGCTAAAACGCCGAAAAATAAGGAACTTAAATGGTGGCTGCCGTAGCCGCTGCCATTTGCGCACGCTGTTGTTGATTTTTTACCCAGACATGATAGGCTACGTAAAGACATACATAGCCTATCATGGCTCCCTGGCTGGACGCAAATGGCGGCTGCTATGGTGGCCACCATTTGCGTCTGCACCAGCCAGTCCATGAATGGAAATCCGGCTGTGGACGGCCCTGGCCTGGCCAACTGCTCCACAGAGCCACCACGGAGCAGAGCCGGCTGTCAAGGATTCCACGGGGGAGGACCGGATCGCCTCCCCCCCATCGAGGATTCCGGGGGGAGGGATGGAGCGCCTCCCCCCCACCACAAACAGAATCCGCGAAAAGATGACTTTCATACATCTCTAATTCATGGCAAAGAGCAGGGACGCAAACGGCGTGGCATTTGCGTGGCTGCCTTTACCATGATAGGCTACGTAAATACGTACGTAGCCTATCACAAAAAGAGCAGTGGCACAAACGGCATAGTGGCCACCATTTGCGCCCCTGCTCTTTGCCGTGATAGGCTATGTAAATACTTACATAGCCTATCATGGCAGCCTGGCAGGACGCAAATGGCGACCACTACGGCAGTTGCCATTTGCGGCCGCAGCAGCCCGGCTGCTGCCGGAACTCTGCGGAGCCGGCCCAGGGAGGATTCTGGGGGGAGGGACGGAGCGCCTCCTCCCCATCGCGAATCACAGCTGCAAAATGGTAAGTGACTTTCGAACATCCCTACAAGAAAGGCTAAAGTTGTCTTTAAGTAGGAACCCTGCAAAGGTTCAGAAGGATAGGTGCAGCAGATCATGTATGAAGTCCTCGAATTCTTTTTTTTTGGGGGGGAAGTGATTCACTTCCATTTCCCCCTTGGTGTTTTGGGCAATTCATATGAAAATGGCACACATCCTAGAGGTGGCCCCAGGCAAGAAACTTGCAAAGTTTCAGAAGGTGAGGTGCAGGAGCTCGGAAGTTATGATGATTGGAAACCAGTTTCAGGCTTTTTTCATAGTGAAGCTTGGTGATATTGGAAGAATGGCCATCTCACAGTCCCATCCTTGCCCTCCCACAAATCACAGTGATTAGAGCTCCTGGTAAAACATGCCATAGGATTAGAAGGTGAACCTTTCAGTCACTCAACTGCACTCCCTCCCTTCCTGTCTCCCTGCAGCGTTTAGAGAAGCAAAAGCAAAATACACTATTTGGAGACAAAGTCTGGACTGGAGCATCTCTAAAACACAAGGCTTTATTCAGGAACAACTTCAGTTCTGTTGGCTTCGGAGTGAAGCCTGATTCACCTCTGAACCAACAGAACAGGACCAAAGCAGCCCACTTCTGTTTGGGCTTCAGACTTCATCTGAATCTGATGCACATCCCTACTATTTACTATGTGAGGGGAAACCACTGGAATAAAAATGCCTAGAGATGATAAATAATTGGTATATCTTTGTATCAGCCAATTCAGGGCACTTTTTGTATCAGCCTATCTCAAGCCAATTCAGGGCAATTTTTATGATGTGTGAAACTAGAACCCCTCTTTTGTGGATTGCTTTCTGTAAAAAACCCTGTGACTTCATTTATCTTTATGATAGTTGTTATTGTTTAATTGAACTTCTGCACTACATTAATAGTTTCCATGGTTTTGTTTTTTGCCCTTTTTTATATGCTAAACTAAAATGATGCTAATGTTCATTTCCACTGCAGGAAAGAAATTATCTCTGAAAGCAATACCATCAAAAATACAATTCAGCATTGGTCGAAGTAAACTGCATATCGAAGTAATTAAATCCAGCACCCTATACTACATCTTAATGAACTTCAGATTTAATACGTGCATTCCAGAAGCCCTTTGGGGATATACTGATTTGAAGATATATAAAATCTATCTAAAAGAGACTGGAATAGACAGAGAAATCAGATAAACACAAACTGGCAAATGAAATGTGACACATGCCACATATACATGTACATAGGGCAGAATCCAAGGGTGTCCTTCCGCAAACCCAAATAGTGCTAGTGGAGCTCTGCTGAATCTTTCCATTGCACAAGCGGTTGCCCTTTATGCTTGCACAAATGGCTGTGCAACCCGTTGCACAACAGCTTGCACAACAGATAGTACAAGAGTTATAGGCAACTGGTTGCACAATGGGTAATGCACAACTGCTTCTGCAACCACACTTGGGAAAACAAAACTTTAGCTGGATTCTCAACTTGCACATACTTCAGAACATAGTTTATTTATTATTATTTTTTCAATTTATACATAATTTGCACTAACAGAATAACAAACTTGGATACTACCATACTGTGTGTGTGTGTGTGTGTGTGTGTGCATATTTATTTACAATATTTATATACTGCTCCACATCAGAAGATTTTGGAGCAGTGAACAACAAATACAAAATAATAAAACACCAGGTTAAAACAGTTAAAACATTTTTTAAAAAAGACAAATTCCAATAAGGTTGAGTTTAATTACATTACACATACACACACACACACGTATGTGTGTGTGTGTATATATATTAATGTTGTTGTTTTTACAAGTTTTTCAATCATCTGTGAAGATCACACTTGGCTAACTATGATTTTTATATATCATGTCTCATTATGAAGCATCCCAAATCAATGTTCTGTTGACTGATTATCAGCAAATAAGGTAGGGATGTTAGAGAATTCTGCCATGGATCCCGGGGGGCCGAATTCCAGTGAATTCGGCCCCCCAGAATCTGTGGCAGAACAGAGCAACCTGCCCCACCACGCCGCGAAAGCCCCGCGAAATGGAGCCTACCTGGCGGATACAAATGGCATCCTGAGTAAGGGACACCATTTGCATCCCTATGGTAGCCCGTGGTAGGCTATGTAAATATTTACGTAGCCTATGATGGCTAAAGCGGGAATGCAAATGGCGTAGGGGACGCCATTTGCATTCCCGCTGTAGCCGTCACAGCCTACGTAAATATTTACGTAGCCTATCATGGGCTACCATAGGGACGCAAATGGCGTCCTCTACTCAGGACGCCATTTGCATCTGCAGCAGCCCGGCAGCGGCTGGAGGCCCCGCTGCGGGTTGGCCCGGCCGGCATCTCTGCGGCCTGGCCACGGAGCACAGCCAGCCAGGCAGGATTCTGGGGGGGGGGGAGGAATGGATTGCCTCCCCCCCATCAAGGATTTTGGGGGGAGGGACGGAGCACCCCCACACACCGTGGTTGTCCCTGGACAAAACCAGTTAAGTGTTTCGTACATCCCTAAAATAAGGTAAAAGTAGGTATGCTTAAGGAATTCAGTCTTTGCAAATTCCTATAACAAATGACCTGATCCATACTGCTTAGACTCATGTGCAGATTGAAACTTAGCTATCCACCAGATTTTGCACATCTCTGAAAGTTGTGTCAGTTTGAGGGCTGTTTGAATCTATCAAAATATGTATATAAATCTTGAAAGAAAATACACACTGAAATATTTTTGGACAGGATTTTAAAAAGCGATAATAATCATCACAGATCAGTGCAGAAACAAAATGGAATTAGTTGTAAAAGGCATGCAAAGTGGCATAGACAGATTTATCCAACCTTAGCTAAAGGGAGGGTGACCATTTGTAATGGAGGACACATTAGCTGCATCTAAATAGCTCTGTAGAAATAGGATGTTTGGCATGTGCAGCTTGTCATTCAGTGATCACCAGAAAAGCTACTCTTGCTGGAGTTTCTTCTTCTGCACAAGCCTTTAACATTTCAAGAGCACCCTATTTTCTTTTGCATCTGGTCACTGTAAGTCAAGGGCACCAGCTACAATGCTCAGAGTGCACTTGGATGGCAATAGGAAGCAGCTTTGGGTAGGAATTTGGAAGCATCCTAGCAAGTTGGAAGGTGAGTGGGTGAGTGGTTCCTGGGTCTGGGAGATAGGCTCATTGCCTGTTCTGGATGAGGTTGCACTCCCTCTAAAAGATCATGTCTGTAGTCTGGGGGTACTCCTATATTCATCACTGTCACTGGAGGCCCAAGTGGCCATGGTGGCTCAGAGTACCTTTTACTAGGGATGTCAGAGAATTCCGCCATGGACTCTATATTCCCCGGAATCTGTGGCGGAACAGCATCCCCCCCCCCGCCACCCTACGGAATCCCCCCAGAACAAAGCTTACCTGTTACCTGGTGGCGGCAGTGGCAGCAGTGGCGGCTGCTCCAGCTGGTCCATGCTCCAGCCACAGTTTTTAAAATTCAGTATTATTGGAACTTGTTTCTTTTAAAATGTTGTAATTGTTTAAACATGGTGTTCTATTCTTCCATCTTTGCTGTTCGCTGCTGCAAAATCTTTTGATGTGGAGCGGTACATAAATATTATAAGTAAGTAAGTAAGTAAATAATGGCAGACAAGGCAAAGGTTAGGCATATTTTCCCCCACTGCAGCCATTACTTTGCCATTCAAAATTTCCCCCTCCCAAATATGCTTTTCATATATATGGTTGTTGAGGTTATGTTTCATGTATTAATTTTTCTGTGCAATGTGTAGTTAGGCCAGTGCGCAGAATAAGGATGTACGAAAGGTACTTACCTTTCCGCGGATTATGCTGATGCTGCGGGGGTGGTGTTCCGTCCCTCCCCCCGGAATCCTGGCCAGGGGGGGAGGTGCTCTGTTCCTCCCCCCCCGGAATCCTGGCCGGCCGGCTTTGCTCCACAGGGATTCTGCGGAGCCGCCGGCCGGCTCCGCCAGCAGCCGGACATCCGGCCGCTGGCTAGCAGGGACTAGGGATGGTGGAGAATTTCTCCAAGAATCTCCGGGAGGCCGAATGCCAACGCATTTGGCCCCCTGAAATTGGTGGTGAAATTCTCCACCACCACCCCACCACCCCTCCGGGATGGGACTTACCTCCTTCGAATTTCACTCTCGGCAGCAGGTCCCGGAGGCGTTTCGGCGGCGTTTCGGTGGGGGCGGCGGCGGGTCTTCCGACCGGCTGCCGCCGCCGCCATTACAAAGTAAAAAAAATATATATTATTGGCTACGTAATGATTCACGTAGCCTATCACGGCTAGATTTTCAAAGTCAGCCATGATAGGCTACGTAAATCTTTATGTAGCCTATCATGGGTGACTTTGGGGGGGAAAAAAAAGTGTGTACCCTATAGCGAAGAGGATCTCAAGAGCCTCTTGTTGAGGGTGAAAGAGGAGAGTGCAAAAGCTGGTTTGAAACTCAACATTAAAAAAACTAAGATCATGGCATCTGGCCCCATCACTTCCTGGCATATCGAAGGGGAAGAAATGGAAGCAGTGACAGATTTTACTTTCTTGGGCTCCAAGATCACCGCAGATGGTGACTGTAGCCATGAAATTAAAAGACGCTTGCTCCTGGGGAGGAAAGCTATGGCCAACCTAGACAGCATAGTAAGAAGCAGAGACATCACCTTGCCGACAAAGGTCCGTCTAATCAAAGCTATGGTTTTCCCAGTAGTAATGTATGGCTGTGAGAGCTGGACTATAAGGAAGGCTGAGCGCCGAAGAATTGATGCTTTCGAACTGTGGTGCTGGAGAAGACTCTTACGAGTCCCCTGGACTGCAAGGAGGTCAAATCAGTCCATCCTAAAGGAAATCAACCCTGAGTGCTCATTGGAAGGACAGATAATGAAGCTGAAGCTCCAATATTTTGGCCACCTAATGCGAAGAGAAAACTCCCTGGAAAAGACCCTGATGCTGGGAAAGACTGAAGGCAAAAGGAGAAGGGGACGGCAGAGGATGAGATGGCTAGATAGCATCACGGATGCAATGAATATGAACTTGAGCATGCTCCGGGAGAGAGCGCAGGACAGGAAGGCCTGGCGTGCTATGGTCCATGGGGTCACGAAGAGTCGGACACGACTGAACAACAACAAAAGTCTACGTAAAGATTTACGTAGACTATGGCGAAAATAAGGGCAACACTATTTGCGTTGCCCTTATTTTCTCCGTAGTCTACGTAAATCTTTATGTAGATTACCCCTGCCCAAACAAGGAACGCAAATGGCAGCGCCCATGGGTGCCGCCATTTGCGTATGCACTTTTTTTTTCCCAAAGTCACCCGTGATAGGCTAAGTAAAGTTTTACGTAGCCTATCATGGCTGACTTTGAAAATCTAGCTGTGATAGGCTATGTAAATCATTAAGTAGCCTATCACATCTTTTTTTTTAATTTACTTTTTTTATTTCGGGCGCTCCCCCCCGGCCTGAATTTCGGCAGTGAGGGATGGGGCGCCTCCCCCCCAGCCTGAATTTCGGCCGGGAGGGGCGGGGCGCCTCCCCCCCACCAAGAACTTCGGGGGGAGAACAGAAGCGCCTCCACCCCACCGCGAAGCAAGCTGTGGGACCAGGTAAGGGACTTTCGTCCATCCTTAGCAGGGACGCAAACGTTTGCGTCCCTGCAGTCAACCATGATAGGCTATGTAAATGTTTACATAGCCTATCACGGCTGAGTAAAAAAACAAAAAACAAATGAGCGTATGCAAATGGTGGCGCCCATGGGCGCTGCCATTTGCGTTCCTTATTTTGGCATGTCTTAGTCTACGTAAACATTTACATAGACTAAGACGGCGAAAATAAGGGGAACGCAAATAGCGTAGATGGTACGGTATTTGCGTTCCCCTTATTTTCGCCATCTTAGTCTACGTAAATGTTTACGTAGACTAAGACATGCCAAAATAAGGAACGCAAATGGCGGCGCCAATGGGCGCCGCCATTTGCGTACGCGCGTTTTTGATTTTTTTTAAGTCAGCCGTGATAGGCTACGTAAACATTTACGTAGCCTATCACAGTGTTTTTTTAAAATCTAGCCGTGATAGGCTACGTAAATCTTTACGTAGCGTATCACGTTTTTTGGGTTTTTTACCTGGAAATGTT
Source organism: Heloderma suspectum (assembly GCF_057233095.1). Classification (NCBI taxonomy): domain Eukaryota; kingdom Metazoa; phylum Chordata; class Lepidosauria; order Squamata; family Helodermatidae; genus Heloderma; species Heloderma suspectum. The sequence goes on from NC_139458.1 coordinate 196,713,208, forward strand.
GGCGGCGGCAGCTGGTCAGAAGACCGGCCGCCACAGCCGCCGCCGAACCACCGCCGCAGCCGCCGCTGCCAGGAAGATCCGCTTAAGGTAAGTCCCGTCCCGGGGGGGGGCAGGGGGCCGTTCCGCCACAGATTTCAGGGGGGCGAGTGTGCTGGCATTCAGCCTCCCCAAGATCTGTGGCCGAACTTTCGTACATCCCTAGTGCAGCAGAACCAGTTAAGTGCCCAGGCATAGAGACACTTTTAAGAATGCCACGTGGTGTGAAATTCTAGGGGAAGGCCCCCTCCCTAATTTGCACGCTTGGGTGTTCTGTCATATAGTACTTCACCCCACTGCAACTATCTTCCCCGTAGTTCTTCATAGAAGAAGAGGAAGAGGAAGAGGAAGAGGAAGAGGAAGAAGAAGAAGAAGAAGAAAGAAGAAGAAGAAGAAGAAGAAGAAGAAGAAGAAGAAGAAGAAGAAGAAGAAGAAGAAGAAGAAGAAGAAGAAGAAGAAGAAGGAGAAACTTGTTTCTCTGATTTGGAATACATTCTTGCATCTTGCTAGAGATTTGCTGTGACACACTCCATCCAGTGAGTTAAAACTTTAAAATACCCCCTGCTTAAGAAGATACTGGAAAAAATATAAAATCTTCCTTATAAAAAGCCTAGCACTTGAAGTCATTAGATTGTCACAACCATCACTTTGCTCTTAATCCAAACCTCAACTGTGCAGCATTAGGATTTCACACACCTTCTGTGCTTAAAAGAGGATTGCATTCGTTTTTCAAGCTAAGTCTGGATCAAAGAAAATCTCTTTTCTTTCTCTTATTCTCATAAATATGGCTCACATGCTTCCCACTCATCGACAAATTTACCCTTAGCTCTCCGTGGGCCCCCAAAGGGAATGGCAAACAGGGGGTTGGGGGAGTGACATTGTCATCACTTTTGGGAGTAATAGATTTCACATAAAAAAGGAGGAATACCCTACAAAATCAGAAATAAGTTTCAGTTGGTGCTAAATTGGTGCAGTTAATAATAATACTTACCCCAGAAGCATTGGAGATTCTGGAGTAAGAGGATTTAAATTAAAAAAAGGCGGGGGGGGGGGAGAGAGAGAGAGAGAGAGACTGGAAACATTACAGAAAAGTCTACAATGATCCTACTAAGGACACCAATAAGCATTTTGTGGCTAGAAATCCCTGAATATGTTTTATGAGATTGTGTTCACATTTCTTAATGCATATTAGGAGGCAATACAGACTGTTCCGAACTGTTAATCTGGACAAATGCCATCGGCATGGGTAAAGCCAATGTGCTTTGGGGCAGCAGATCATGTCTTCAGGCTCTGTCCATTTTACCTGCGAGTTGCTTCTAAGAGGTGACTGTGTACAGTACAATGCACACAGGCCTGATAAACTATAAGCCGTACCTGGCAATTGTGTCAGTCGCATGCCCTGACTAATGGGTGGAGATGAGGCAGACATGGGGGCTGGGCAGAGAGAGTCAAAGGAGGCCCAGCAGTAGAGCACCCAGATGTGAACTGATTGCCTAAAGGCCCATTTCTTTTACCCAGGAAAAGGCTACAGTGGTACAATGGCAACTTCATAGAATTGTGCAATTAACTGTTCATGCCTAACAGAGTTTTTCCCTATTTTCAAAACAGTAAGTAACAGACATACACACTGATAAATAGGTGTTTTTAAAACTCCCCCAGGTTTTACAAAGAAATCTGCAATGTAGCAGAGAGACTGGCGTTCAATGTTAAAGGCTTATCCCTCTCCACACGAACCCAAAAGCTAGCCATACTTCCAACGTTGGTGTGCCCCTTTGATCATGCCCCCTGTATCTGAGTGTTCAGCTGAATGTGTGAAAGAGGCTTCAATATGGGTACAGATGTGCACAGACTGTAGCTTCCATGCAGTTGGAAATCCCATACAATTGGGATTCCCCATCATGTGGAACCCCTATGTGTATTTGTGCACAGGGGCCTATCGCATACATTCCACTGTATGCATGTATATCAGGAGTGTGACAAGAGGACTGGCCATGTCAGAAGCATGACTAGGCTTTGTGGTCCCATTCCTCCCTCATGTGTGTACTTAACATAAGCGGGGTTTGTGTGAAGAGAGCTTTGAAGTTCTGTTGAAATACCTAAGAAAAAGAAAAACCGCCATTTGCGTACGCAAATTTACATAGCCTATCACGGCAGGGGGGGAAAAACCCAGCGTACGCAAATGGCGGTAGCAGCTTACATTAGCCGTGATAGGCTACCTTAGCCTGCATTAGCCATGATAGGCTACATAAGTATTTACAAGAAAATGCTCAACAACATTAAGTGGAAGACAATCCCCAAACCAACAAAGTTCATGGCACAATCAGTTGAAAGCAGAAGTGCCTTTCCATGAGCACGATACCTCTTTCACCCAGAGAAGGGTTTTTCTGACAGCATAACACCCCTGCATTAAAACAAAAAATGAAATCCAAAGGTATGCTTCCATTTGCTCAAGGCATGGCATAATCTCTTGCACGTCTTACACATCCCAAGGAAGTGTGCTAGGAGATGTGCTAGGCGTTGCACCATCTCTTACACAATGTCACACAATGTCTTCTGCTAGCTCTGGCACAGGAATGTATGCTACTAGGATATCCCTGGATCGAACCACATGCAGTTATTTTGTGATACCTCAATGAATAACAGTAGTATTCATGGAATGCATCCTTGTTATTTCCACAGTCAGGGAGTAATGCCGGAATGAATGGATCATCCCATTTCTTCCCTATTTCTTGAACTGTTCTGGTGCTGGATGTGGTTCCGACCAATTGTCAGAGACTGAGTTTACATAAACAAAGGCTGAATCTACACATACCAGTTACACTGTTATTATACCGTTATCATAACTATTGGGGCCCATTGGTGTCATGTGTACCAATAATTATGATAACAGTAGGATAATGGTATAACTCCTATGTGTAGATTCAGCCAAAGATTAAGGCACTTCTGTAGGAATTATTTAGCAGTAAGTACCTGACTGCTCCCCTTCATGGATCACTCCCTTGTTGTGGCGAAGGGGCTTGCATAACTCAGTGAAGCCATACGCTATGCCGTGCAGGGCCACCCAAGACGGACAGGTCATGGCAGAGAGTTCTGACAAAATGTGGTCCACCGGAGAAGGAAATGGCAACCCACTCCAGTATTCTTGCCAAGAAAACCCCATGGAACGTATCACAAGGCTAAAAGAGATGACGCCGGAAGATGAGCCCCTCAGGTCAGAAGGTGTCCAATATGCTACTGGGGAAGAGCAGAGGGTATTTCCAAGTAGCGCCAGAAAGAGTGAAGCGGCTGGGCCAAAGCCGAAAGGACACTCAGCTGTGGATGTATCTGGTGGTGAAAAGAAAATCCGATGCTGTAAAGAACAATATTGTTTAGGAACCTGGAATGTAAGATCAATGAATCAAGGTAAGCTGGAGGTGGTCAAACATGAGATGGCAAGATTGAACATCGACATCTTGGGAATCAGTGAACTAAAATGGACAAGCATGGGCGAATTTACTTCAGGTGACCATCATATCTACTACTGTGGGCAAGAATCCCTTAGAAGAAATGGAGTAGCACTCACAGTCAACAAAAGGGTGGGAAAAACAGTACTGGGGTACAATCTTAAAAACGATAGAATGATCTCAGTACAAATCCAAGGCAAACCATTCAACATCACAGTAATTCAAGTCTATGCCCCAACCACTGATGCTGAGGTTGATCGGTTCTATGAAGACCTACAACACCATCTAGAACTAACACCAAAAAAAGATGTCTTCTTCATCATAGGGTATTGGAATGCTTAAGTAGGAAGTCAAGAAATCACTGGGATAACAGGCAAGCATGGCCTTGGTGTACAAAATGAAGCAGGACAAAGGCTAATCAAGTTTTCCCAAGAGAACACGCTGATCATAGCAAACACTCTTTTCCAACAGCACAAGAGGCGACTCTACACATAGACATCACCAAATGGTCAATATCGAAATCAGATTGATTATGTACTTTGCAGCCAAAGATGGAGAAGCTCTATACAGTCAGTAAAAACAAGACCTGGAGCTGACTGTGGCTCAGATCATGAGCTGCTTCTTGCAAAATTTCAGCTGAAATTGAAGAACGTAGGGAAAACCACTAAACCATTCAGGTATGACCTCAATCATATCCCTTATGAATATACAGTGGAGGTGAGGAATAGATTTCAGGGATTAGACCTGATAGACAGAGTGCCTGAGGAACTATGGACAGAGGTCCGTAACATTGTTCAGGAGGCAGCAACTAATTTCATCCCAAAGAAAAAGAAATGCAAGAAAGCCAAGTGGCTGTCTGATGAGGCTTTACAAGTAGCTGAGGAAAGAAGGGAAGTGAAAAGCAAGGGAGAAAGGGGAAGATATATCCAACTGAATGCAGAGTTCCAGAGAATAGCAAGGAGAGACAAGAAGGCCTTCTTAAATGAACAATGCAAAGAAATCGAGGAAAACAACAGAATGGGAAAGACTAGAGATCTCTTCAAGAAAATCGGAGATCTCAAGGGAACGTTTTGTGCAAAGTCGGGCATGATAAAGGACAAAGAAGGCAGGGACCTAACAGATGCAGATGAGATTAAGAAGAGGTGGAAAGAATACACAGAAGAACTATACAGGAAAGATCTGAATGTCCCTGATAGCCATGATAGTGTGGTCACTGAACTTGAGCTGAACATCCTCGAGAGTTAAGTCAAGTGGGCCTTAGGAAGCATTACTAACAACAAAGCTAGCGGAGATGACAGTCTTCAGCTGAGATATTTAAAATCCTAAAAGATGATGCTGTTAAAGTGCTGCATTCAATATGCCAACACATTTGGAACACTCAACAGTGGCCACAAGACTGGAAAAGGATTCCAATCCAATTACATTCCAATTCCAAAGAAGGGCAATGCCAAAGAGTGTTCAAACTACCGTACAATTGTGCTCATTTCACATGCCAGCAAGGTGATGCTCAAAATCCTACAAGCTAGCCTTCAGCAGTATGCGAACCGAGAACTACCGGAAGTACAAGCTGGGTTTCGAAAAGGCAGAGGAACTAGAGATCAAATCGCCAACTTTCGCTGGATCATGGAGAAAGCAAGAGAATTCCAGAAAAACGTCTATTTCTGCTTCATTGACTATGCTAAAGCCTTTGATTGTGTGGATCACAACAAACTGTGGCAAATTCTGAAAGAGATGGGGGTACCAGACCACCTTACCTGTCTCCTGAGAAACCTGTACGAGGGTCAAGAAGCAACAGTAAGAACCAGACATGGAACAACCAGTTGGTTCAAAATTGGGAAAGGAGTACGACAAGGCTGCATATTGTTGCCCTGCTTATTTAACTTATATGCAGAGTACATCATGAGAAACGCCAGGTTGGATGAATCACAGGTCGGAATTAAGATTGCTGGGAGAATTATCAACAACCTCAGATATGCAGATGATACAACCCTAATGTCAATCATCACGTAGCCTATCACGGGTGACTTTAAAATAAAAAAAAAGCGCGTACGGATAATGGCGGCCCCCATAGGGAGCCGCCATTCCCGTTCCTTATTTGGTCGCTGTAGTCTACGTAAAGATTTACGTAGACTACAGCGACCAAATAAGGAACGCGAATGGCGGCTCCCTATGGCGTCCGCCATTAGCGTACGCGCTTTTTTTTTTAAAGTCACCCGTGATAGGCTATGTGACGATTAACGTAGCCTATCACGGCTGACTTTGCAGATCTAGCCATGATAGGCTACGTTAATCGTCACGTAGCCTATCACAGGGGCGTTTTTGGTTTTTTTTTAAACTTTGGAGTTCGCGGCCGGGCAAGGTGGGAAGCCTCCTCCCCGGCCTGAATTTCGGCCGTGCGAGGAGGGAAGCCTCCCCCCCCCAACCTGAACTTCGCAGGGGGAGCAGCGAAGCGCCTCCCCCCCACTGCGAACAAGCTTCGACGACAGGTAAGTGACTTTCGTCAACCCCTAGCAGAGACATCACCTTGCTGACAAAGGTCCGTCTAATCAAAGCTATGGTTTTCCCAGTAGTAACGTATGGCTGTGAGAGCTGGACTATAAGTAAGGCTGAGCGCTGAAGAATGGATGCTTTCCAAGGAGAAGACTCTTACGAGTCCCCTGGACTGCAAGGAGGTCAAACCAGTCCATACTAAAGGAAATCAACCCTGAGTGCTGATTGGAAGGACAGATACTGAAGCTGAAGCTGAAATATTTTGGCCACCTAATGCGAAGAGAAAACTCTCTGGAAAAGACCCTGATGCTGGGAAAGACTGAAGGCAAAAGGAGAAGGGGACAGCAGAGGATGAGATAGCTAGATAGCATCACTGATGCAATGAATATGGACTTGAGCACGCTCCGGGAGAGAGCGCAGGACAGGAAGGCCTGGCGTGCTATGGTACATGGGGTCACGAAGAGTCGGACACGACTGAACGACTGAACAACAACAACACCTGACTGCTGTACTCTTATGGATGGATGAAGAGGATTATGAATAAATCCTCTCCTTGGATTGCTGTATTCAGAAATGATTTTAAGTGAAGGCTGTACCTTATTTTAACAAATCGTTTAAACCAATCTAAGACAGGATGTTTGGGTGCAATGGCTCCTGAAGCCGTTTATGTTTATATACAATCTGCTATGAAGAAATTACATCATCCTGTAGCATCCATTTTTGTCATATTCTCTTTGGCTTTTCCTTCCTTGTCCTACCTTTGCTCTTTGACATCTCTTGATATTGCCTGTGTCTGGATAAATTGTGGAATCCTGAAAACCCAGCATATGGAGAGACTGAAGGTAGTAGATGAATCCATCCACTTTTTTATATCTGTTGTGCCTTTCAGAGATTGTTGTACTGATAACAAAACACCACTTTTTGAGATGTCACAATGGAACTGTCTATGCATGAAAATATAATTTATCTTCTCTTCCCTTTGTGAAAGCAAAATTGATACCAAAACTACATTGTAGTTGTACTTTCATATTGGTGACATCATGCTTTGTATGTCAGTACAAAGACTTATAACAATTAATGCTTCTTCAGTTTGCTCCCTGGACACTTCTGCAATACTCTCTACTATGCTGGTTATCCAGAGACAGGTTTCTGAAGGAATCTTTACAGGACTCGTGACAGACAGTATGTGCTTTGTTAAGGCCTTTCAGTTGAAATAAATAAATAAAGCATTCCACCATGTAAAATGGCAACTGAGGGAGGAGTGCTGTTCTACCTTCCATAAAATCGGAATGGGTTCACCAATCTTTGTGAAATTTACAGGTGCCAGAAAGAAGTGTTGCATTTACATCCTCTCAAAATTTCAGGGTGATTAGTGAAATTTTGAAGAAGAATGGACAGTTTAAACAGGAAAAGGAAAGAAAAACTCTCTTGTCAAAAATGTCTTGAGAATTTATATTGGCGACATTTTTTTTGTCCGGGATTTGTAAAAAAAAAACAGCAAAAGTTTTGATAATTTCCAATTGCTCATCTTTGGGGTTAGTGGAATAATATATATTTTATTTTTAAAAAAAGGTTTTTTTCTTTTTTAAAAAAGCTTTTTAACAAGTAATGAGAGTCGATGGGACTCATAAGCCCACAGAGAAGCAGAAGCAGAGTCCCCACACCTAGAAACCTAGAAACCCACACAGAAGCAGCAGCTACTGATAGTGCCTATTGAGAAAGAAAGAGAAAAAACCTGCAGTGACAATTCTTTATGATTCAAGAGGCCACACAAAGTAAACATTACAGAACAATAATTATATACAGAGCATTTCTTCACAACTCCTATGGATGCCTTTTCAGAATGTCTGTTTCACTCCCACTCAAGTGGATGTAGAGTTGGACCATTAATTCCCAGCCAAGAAACAAGTTCTAGTTGTTGTTGGGGGGGGGGAGAAGCAAGGAGGAAGGGGAGGACAACATTCATTTTTCTCTTGAAAAAGGTCCAAAGCCCATCTTCGTTCAGAGCCAGTATACCTCTGACTACAAGAGTGAGGAAGGGAAAGATGGTGTCTGTGTGTGTGTACAGGAAGAAAAGGCAGAGGAATCTATTCTTTCTGAAAATTAGAGCTTCTCACAAAGATCCAAAAGTGTGCTGTTTAAAAATAGCAACAGAAGTTGAAAAGGCTGCTCATGTTTCTTTCTTTCTTTCTTTCTTTCTTTCTTTCTTTCTTTTAGAGGGTGGGGGAGAGGGGAAGGGTGGAGCCATAGATTCAAGGTACAAGCCATACATACACACCTACCTGGGAATATGCCCTATTAAACAAACTTCATAAGGCAATACAGGACCAGGACAGCATGGGGCATATTTGCTGGTCCCAGGCACTCCATTCTCCCCATCTAGATTTGGGTCTAAAAGGACCACGGAAAAGTGTGGGTGCATGAAGGGTAAGTTGTAAGCAAGCATAATTTGTGACATTGCACAGCATCGTCACTTATGACAGGGTATGTCTCTTAAGGCATTACCCTTAGCTCCCCATTTCCTGGGCTTTTGGAGTTTGAGCTAAATTGAGATAGCCTTAACCCTGGACTTTTAAGCTGGCACTGGCAGGGTTTTTAAATCATTGATTATATAGTAAGCTCCGTGCAAAAAGCTTTAAGTATTTTTCTTTTATCCATGGTTTGTTTCTGTTAAGCAAAAATATAGCATTTCCTGTCAGCTGCAGTGTATGTATCAAGTGTCTTTCTAAGAAAGAAAGAAAGAAAGAAAGAAAGAAAGAAAGAAAGAAAGAAAGAAAACTGATAGAGCTCTACTATTACTGCCCAAAGGGTTGTTACAGCCATGAAGATAGCCATGCACTATAGGAAGAGGGATAATCGCTAGGGATGTACGAAAGTGACTTACCTTTCCGCGGATCATGTTGATGTTGGGGGGGAGGCGTTCTGCGGCAGCTGGCTAGCAGGGACGCAAATGGTGGTGGCCGTAGCCATGCAGTCAGCCGTGATAGGCTACGTAAATGTTTATGTAGCTTATCACGGCTGATTAAAAAAAAAAATGCGCCATTTGCGTTCCTTATTTTGGCACGTCTTAGTCTACGTAAACATTTACGTAGACTAAGACAGTGAAAATAAGGGGAACGCAAATAGCGTAGACGCCATGGCCGCCGCCATTTGCATACGCGCGTTGTTTTTTTTAAGTCAGCCGTGATACGTAAATATTTACGTAGCCTATCACGGTGTATTTTTAAAATCTAGCTGTGATAGGCTACATAAATCTTTACGTAGCCTATCACGTTTTTGTTTTGTTTTTTTAACCTGGAAATGGCGGCGGCCAGTCGGAAGACCGGCCGCCGCCGCCAGCGAACCACCTCCGGAGCCGCCACCGCCAGGAAGATCCACCCAAGGTAAGTCCCATCCTGGGAGGGCGGGGGCGGACTGTTCCACCACCGATTTTGGGGTGCCGAATGCGCTGGCATTCGGCCTCCCCGAGATCCATGGCGGAACTTTCGTACATCCCTACTCACCGCATGTTCACAGCACTATGAACTACCTTCACAGCCAAACTGATAGACCAGTATGCTGGCAAGCTGTGTATCAGTTGAAGTTCATTAACCTTGCATCACCACACTTCAGCCTTCCCCAACCTGGTGCTCTCCAGATGTTTTGGACTACGATTCCTGACCAATTGGCCATGCTGCGTTGGGCTAATGGGAGTAGAAGTCCAAAACATGTGGAGATTGGGGAAAGCTGCCCCACTTTGTCCTTCCTCCCATCTCCCCCTCTCAGCTCTATTTAAAAAGTTCCCTGTAGCTGAAGGAGGGGTGCTGTTGCACTCATGTCCTACTTATAGGCTTCCAGCGGGCAGTTGGTTGGCCACTGTATGAACAGAATGCTGGACTACATGAACCCTTGGTCTGATCAAACATGCCTCTTCTTATGTTCTTAACCTTGTCCTCTGTTGGGCACTTGACTGTGGGACACTTTATAACATTGCCCACCTGGACCTAGAGATGGAAGAGAAGCAATAAGAGGAGAGAGTGGAAGGGGAAAGGCAAGGGTGGTTGACTTCAACCATTATCCCATTCACAGTTTTAGTGAATCTCTCAGTTTCATTCTGAAGACAGGCTTGCAGCACAGCTGAAAACTGTAGGGATGTATGAAAGTCACTTACCATTTCGTGGATCTGCTTCATGGTGGGGGGGAGGCGCTCCGTCCCTCCTCCCGGAATCCTCGATGGGGGGGAGGCGCGCTGTCCCTCCCCCCCCGGAGTCCTGCCCAGCCGGCTCCACTCCGCGGGGATTCTGCAGAGCCTCCGGCCAGCTCCGCCTGCAGCTGGACATCCGGCCGCTGGGCAGCAGGGACGCAAATGGCGGTGGCCATAGCCACCACCGTTTGCATCCCTGTACTTAACCATGATAGGCTACGTAAATATTTATGTAGCCTATCATGGCAAAGTAAAAAAAACACGTACGCAAATGGCGGCGGCTACGGCAGCCGCCATTTGCGTTCGCTTTTTTTCACCGTTCTAGCCTATGTAAATATTTACGTAGGCTAGAACAGCAAAAACTAGCGAACGCAAATGGCGGCCGCCGTAGCCACCACCATTTGTGTAAGCTGCGCCCAGCCACGGCCGGCCAGGAGACCAGCCGCTGCACCCTCTGCTGCACCTGCCGCCGCACCCACCTCCGCACCTGCCGCTGCCGCTGCCGCCCCCCGCTCCTGCTGCCCCCCACTGCTGCTGCCCCGCCCCCTGCCCTGTCCCCACCCCCCTCCACTGCCGCTGCACCCCTCGCCGCACCTGCCGCCGCACCTGCCACACCCGCTGCACCCAAAATGGCATCACCCAAAGTGGTATCAAGTTACTGCTGAAGTCACATTAAAAAATAAAAAGGCTGGCAAGAATATCTTAGACCCAATATCAAATAGTCAATGCGCAGCCTGTGAGTTGACTCTGATGGTGAAGCAATTGCAGGTGAAAGAAGGGGGGGCCGAATAAAGAGACAAGACACAAATAGTTGGTATAAAATTGCGGCCACATTATTGAGATTGATCTGATCTGCGAAGGGAAACTGAAGTGAGCATCTTCTCTAAGCCAGTTACTAACCTGGCATTTAATCAGGTGAGACAGTCGATTGCCTGTAGTGTGGTGTCTTTGATCGCCACCCCTCAGGACTGCCCAATTTTGGGACAGGAGGTCCTCCCATGTCTGGCCTCAGGCCTTACCAGTCACCAGAAATGGTGCCTCCAAATGCTCACCAACCCTATTCCCCACCAAAGGTGCCCGCACATACCTGCCACAGGAGGATGACAACCCTCTGCTTAGTCATTCCCCACCACCAGTGGCACTGAATTAATTCCTGCAGAGCCCTTTGGAGATTGGACAAAACAAATTGTTCCCCATGTCATAAAAATGGATCCCATCCTCCCTATAGAGCTCCCTCCATGCATGGAAAATATTGGGATGCACTATAACCCTATCACCCTGCTTGGATAAGGAATTGCCTATTTCCCTATTCACCTTCTTACGGGCCCAGTCAGGGGCCTGAGGATTCAGCCCATCCCTCCATACCAAATGAGGTGATCAACATACCCAATTAATAAAAATTCCAGGCCAGCTTCACTGGATAACTTGCATGTCAGCCAAAGTCTGCAAAATAAGGCCCTTGCCCTTGGACAAACCCAAAGATAAGAGCTTTCCCCTTCAACACCCAGGTTGCTCCTGGACAATGGGAGTAGGGATGTCAGAGAATTCCACCCGGATTTTAAATGGGCTCAGATTCTGACAAATCCAGTCCACGGAATCCTCCTTGGAACGGGGTGGCCAGATCAACCTGGACCAGAGCTCACATGGACCCCTTTTATTTTCTCCACCAAAGGGTAGGGATGTACAAAAGTTCCACCACGGATCTCGGGGAGGCCGAATGCCAGTGCATTCGGCCACCCGAAATCGGTGGTGGAATGGCCCACCACCACCCCGCCCCCCCGGGACGAGTCTTACCTTGCGCGGATCTTCCTGGCGGCAGCGGCTCCAGTGGCGGTTCAGCGGCGGCAGCGGACGGTCTTCTGACCGGCTGCCGCTGCTACCATTTCCAGGTTAAAAAAAAAAGTGATAGGCTACGTAAAGATTTACATAGCCTATCATGGCTAGATCTTAAAAAAACACCGTGATAGGCTATGTAAATCTTTACGTAGCCTATCACGGCTGACTTAAAAAAAAAAAAAAACCGCGCATATGCAAATGGTGGCGGCCATGGGTGCCACCATTTGCGTTCCTTATTTTGGCACGTCTTAGGCGAAAATAAGGGGAACGCAAATAGTGTAGGTGCCATGGCTGCTGCCATTTGCATACGTGTGTGTTTTGTTTTGTTTTTAAAATCAGCCGTGATAGGCTACGTAAACATTTACGTAGCCTATCACAGCTGACTGCAGGGTCGCAAACGGCAGCGGCTACAGCCGCCGCCATTTGCGTCCCTGCTAGCCAGCAGCTGGATGTCCGGCTGCTGGCAGAGCCGGCCAGCAGCTCCGCAGAATCGCTGCGGAGCACAGCCGGCCGTCCAGGATTCCGGGGGGGAGGAACGGAGCGCCTCCCCCCCTGGCCAGGATTCCAGGGGGAGGGACGGAACACCTCCCCCCCACCATCAACATAATCCGCGGAAAGGTAAGTCACTTTCATACATCCCTACCAAAGGGTGGATTTTTCAAAAATAATTACAAAAGTACAAACGTAAATCGGAAATGTAGGAAGAAAGACCGTGAGGAGCTTTACCCTTTTTACGAGGCATTTTCCAGAGGCTTTCTTTCGCTGGGGCTGAGTCGTCCACGGAAATCCTCCATCTTTTCTGTTTGTTGTCTGTGGAGGTCAGGTGAGGTCAGGTGAGGTCAGTACACCTCCGGTGAGGTCAGGTCAGGTCAGGTCAGGTGACCGGCAGTTATGCTGGGAATCCCCACGAATGGCTTTATTCTTACAGAGACTGAGGGCACATGGAAAGGATTTTTCGGCAGGAATTATGAAAGTATTTACGTAAGTTCCAGTGCCAAAAAAAAATGGGGGGGGGGAATCCAGGGCAGGCAGATGGTGGAACAGGGCAGCCCTCAGCTCTGCAGCATCCTCACGGAGCAGAGCCATTCCATGAGGATTCCGGGGGAGAGGAACGGATCGCCACCTCCCCCCGTACACGGATTCCCCACCAGAATGGATGGTGGGAAATCCATACACCCTTAAATGGGGGGGTTACTTTCATTTACCCCCTCTCGATCAAACTGGTTCTGTCATGTGATCTCTTGGGTTTAAGCATTAGCAGAGCAATGTAAAAAGGGGCTATAGTGGAATCAAGCTGCTCCTATGAGGTGGAAATGGAATGGGTATTAGCGAAATAGCCATAGGGATGGATGAGCCCATCAATGTCTGGGACCGGGGAGCTTGACGAACTGCCCCCCACAGCTCACGCAGCCCAGGCCTGCTCAGCAAGCTTCCTTGCTCGCACTGCCTGCCTGTGAGCTGCCCCTCTCCCTCACACCGGCTGTTAAGGGCCAACGTGAAGAAGGAGGGCCTCGGCGCAGCCACCGCCCAGCCTCTCGCCCTGGCCTTCTTTAGAGGAGGCCAGGGAGAGAGCACCAGGGTGCCACCATCACCCCTCTTCTGCACACTGGCTGCCAAAGGCTGGCATGGGGGAAAGGGCCTGGGCGGCCAGCCCCCAGCCTCTCGCCCTGGCCTCCAGCAAGTTGGAAGGGGAGAAGAGGATAGGTGCCACCTTCTCCCCTCTGTCCCCACCTGCTACAGTGGCTGCAGCAAGGGACAAGCTGGTCATTGTCTGTAAGGCCAGGAAAACTTATGGAAAATGGCTAGCTTCTCCCGTGCCACTGCCGCTGTAGCAAGAATGGGGGAAGGAGGAGAGGTGCTGCCTTCTTCCCCTCTCCTTGCTGAGGGAGCAGGGGCCCGAGCACTTGCCCAACTCAGCGTGCCACAAGTCGGGCAAGAGCTCAGGTCTGCGAGCTGGTGTCAGGGGGCCGAAGCGGCAACTTCTCACCAGGCTTCGAGCCCCAACCAGACCCTCGTAACAGCCCTAAATAGCCATAATAAAGTGATGGGCATGTGTAGGCATGGCATTTCTCCCTGAATCTTTGGGGGGCCGAGCGCCAACGCATTCGGCCCTCTGAAATCAGAGGTGAAATTCTCTGCCACCCCCCCCCCAGGATGGGACTTACCTTTGGCGAATGTCCCTCCCGACGGCAGGTCCCAGCGGCGGTTCGTCGGCCTTTAGTTGGGGGAGGGGGCAGCAGCCGGTCTTCCGACCGGCTGCCACCGCCACCATTACAAAGTGTAAAAAAAAAAAAAACCCGTGATAGGCTACATAACAATTAATGTAGCCTATCACAGCTAGATTTCCAAAGTCAGCCATGATAGGCTACGTAAATTGTTACGTAGCCTATCACGGGTGACTCTGAAAAAAAAAAGCGCGTACGCAAATGGCGGCGCCCTACGGGCACCGCCATTTGCATTCCTTATTTGCTCCCGGTAGTCTACGTAAAGATTTACGTAGACTACGCCGTAGTCTACGTAAATCTTTACATAGACTACTGGGACCAAAAAAGGAACGCAAATGGCGGCACCCATAGGGCGCCGCCACTTGCGTACACGCTTTTTTTTTTTCAAAGTCACCCGTGATAGGCTACGTAACGATTTACGTAGCCTATCATGGCTGACTTTGGAAATCTAGCCATGACAGGCTACGTTAATCATTATGTAGCATATCACGGGGGGGGGGTTGTTTGTTTTTTACACTTTGTTTCGCGGCCGGGGAGACGGGGCGCTTCTCCCCGGCCTGTATTTCGGCCGGGTGAGGCGGGAAGCCTCCCCCCCAGCCTGAATTTTGGCTGAGCGAGGCGGGACACCTCCCCCCCCTCGCCTGAACTTCGGGGGGAGAAGCGAAGCACCTCCCCCCCACCGCGAAGCACCCCTGCGAAAAGGTAAGTGACTTTCGTACATCCCTAGGCATGTGTACGTCAACTCACTCAGTGGTATGGTTAGGTAATTTTATACTCTGGATTCAATAGACTTCAGGGGCAGTGCATGTGTGCTTTAGATGGTAATGCGCATTACTTCACTTACGTCTAGGGATGTCAGAGAATTCTGCCACGGATCTCAGGGAGGCCGAATGCCAGTGCATTCGGCCCCCCGAAATTGGTGGTGGAACGGCCTGCCACCCCCCCGCCACCCCCCCCCCCAGGATGAGACTTACCTGGGGTGGATCTTCCGGGCAGCAGCAGCTCTGGTGGTGGCTGCGGCGGCAGTGCAGCGGCGGCCAGTCTTCCGACCGGCTGCCGCCACCACCATTTCCAGTTAAAAAAAAAAAAGACGTGATAGGCTACATAAAGATTTACGTAGCCTATCACGGCTAGGTTTAAAAAAAAAACATGATAGGCTACGTAAATGTTTACATAGCCTATAACGTCTGACTTAAAAAAAAAAAACAACGCATGTATGCAAATGGCGGCGGCCACGGCCGCCGCCATTTGCGTACGCATGTTGTTGTTGTTTTAAGATAGGCTACGTAAACATTTATGTAGTCTATCACGGCTGACTGCGGGGACGCAAACGGCAGCGGCTACAGCTGCTGCCATTTGCGTCCCTGCTAGCCAGCGGCTGGATGTCCGGCTGCCGGCGGAGCCGGCCGACGGCTCCGCAGAATCCCTGCGGAGTGGAGCTGGCTGACCAGGATTCTGGGGGGGAGGTGCTCCGCACCTCCCCCCCAGCAAGAATTCTGGGGGGAGGGATGGAACGCCTCCCCCCCACCATCAACATAATCCACGAACAGGTAAGTGACTTTTGTACATCCCTACTTACGTCTAGTGCTGGCAAGTCAGCTCTGCTGCATGTAGGGTTCCTCCTGCTCATTCTACTGAATGGGACCCTGGATACCTGCCCCAAAGTCCTTCCATGATGGCACCGCTGAACTCACCCTTAGACACTGAACTTAAACCATGGAGATCTTATGGTTGTATACATCGGGTATACAACCCATGCCCAAACCCTGAAATGTATACTTCTAAAGTAGGGATGGAGGAGAATTTCTCCCCGAAACTTCGGGGGGCTGAGCGCCAACATGTTCGGCCCCCCGAACAAGTTTCGGGGAGAAATCCTCCGCACCCCCCCGCACCCCGCACCCCCCCCCCGGGACGGGACTTACCTTCCCTGAATGTCCCTCCCGGCGGCGGGTCCGGCTGGCAGTTCGTCCGGTGTTCGAGCGGGGCAGGAGCGGCAGCCGGTCTTTTGACCGGCTGCCGCCCCCGCCATTGCAATAAAAGAAAAAAAAAACGTCCCCTGATAGGCTACGTGACGATTAACGTAGCCTATCACGGCTAGATTTGCAAAGTCAGCCGTGATAGGCTACGTGAATCGTCACGTAGCCTATCACAGGTGACTTAAAAAAAAAAAAAAAGCGTGTACGCGAATGGCGGCCCCCATAGGGAGCTGCCATTCGCGTTCCTTATTTAGTTGCTGTAGTCTACGTCAATGTTTACGTAGACTACGGCGAAAATAAGGGCAACGCTATTTGCGTTGCCCTTATTTTCGCCGTAGTCTACGTAAACATTTACGTAGACTACAGCCACCAAATAAGGAACAGGAATGGCGGCTCCCTATGGGGGCCGCCATTCGCGTACGCGCTTTTTTTTTTTTTTAAGTCACCCGTGATAGGCTACTTGACGATTGACGTAGCCTATCATGGCTGACTTTCCAGATCTAGCCGTGATAGGCTACGTGAATCGTCACGTAGCCTATCAGGGGACTTTTTTTTTTTTTTTTTACTTTCGTGTTCGCGGCCGGGCGAGGCGGGAAGCCTCCTCCCCGGCCTGAATTTCGGCCAGGCAAGGCGGGAAGCCTCCCCCCCGGCCTGAATTTTGGCCGGGCGAGGCGGGAAGCCTCCCCCCCCAGCCTGAACTTCGCGGGGGGAGCAGCGAAGCGCTCCCCCCCACCGCGAACAAGCTGCGAGTAAAGGTAAGTGACTTTCGTCCACCCCTATTCTAAAGTAGGACCAATCTTCTATATCTGCAAAAGATAAGAGATTTTCATTTGCGATCAACTCCAATGACAGTTTATGCTTCCCCACACTGCTATCTGGCTCTCTTTTCTAAATAATTCAAGTTTTTAAATTAGCTATTAGGATAATGGAAATATTTTCTTTTTGAAATAATTCTGTGGAAAGAGAATTTCTTTGATGTTTAGGCACGATGCCAGTTTCTCATAATTTTTTCTCTTTCAAAATCTAATGTGGAGTTTGACACCAGTGTGTATATTTCTGATGGACTCCTTGGACAGAAATACACTTTAGAACGTGCACTTACCAATAAAATGTGTATCTCCAACTAGCAGTACGAGTGCATGGCTGGCACCCCTGTTGAGTTTGTTGACAGTGGCACAACTGCAGTTTCTCCTGGAGTCAGTTTCCTCATATTTTAGACTCTGCAGAGATGACACTCAGCACTACATTTCCTGTTGTTATGAATAATATCATGCTTGTTGACAAGAGAGAACAAAACAGTGTTTTAGCAGAGTTCCCCACATACACCTTTTGTTGTCATTGCTTCGGAATAAACTTGGCAAGCTAACAGAACTGCAGGCACGCTTAAATCTAAACTGGGGAGGAGAGAAGAATGTTGGAGTGAGCAGTTAGCAGTCCATCACAGCGGCCAGCCATCTTTGCCAAGCCTGCAACCTCTGTAGTAGCCCACACTTTGTTTTGATACACAACATGTGACTTTCCAAGAAAGAAAAGGTTTTAATTTTTTCTCCAATCTGTATGCTCTGCAAATAGGAGCTTGAATTCAACATTAAGGACCAGTGTTTGAAAATGATTGCTTGAATAGTTCCAGGCATATAATTACATTGCACTACAGCAACGTTAGATCAAGAATTTGCGGAATTGTTATTTTTCCTGTCTGTTTGTGGGGGCTAAATTTCAACATAAAAATCAAATGTTTTCATTTTCCTATATTATCATTTAAAAAAAAACCCTCCCTTGCATGTTTATTGTGTTGCTTGACGTTATCCCATAAGAAGCTATTAGATAGCCTAAGACTGCAATCCTAAGCATATTTAAGGCACAGTAAGACTCACTGTACTTAGCTTACTGTTGTGCAGGTCACTGACACACAGAAAATATTCCAACAAGCTTTATTAATAAAAAGTGTAAGTTGCATTGCAAATGTTGCACAGATCAAAACCTGTCTAAGCACAACTAGTTTCCTCTTCCTACTTCCTGCTGTTTGTCTTGCCCCCTCTGGAGAAATCCTCTTCAAAGGATAACGCAGAGCTCCCTGCCACTGAACATCTCAAAGCAGCAGCTTCCAGGGACTGTGAGGTAGACTGGGGATATCCTGGGCCCTTGGGAGAGACAATATCTGAACCACCCCTTGAGCTGCAAAGTCCCCCCCCCCCGATTCTGAGGCAGAAGCCAAGCTACTGCCTAGTCTGAGGGAGCACAGGTGCCTAGGCTGGATTGCGTGCCAAGCCAAGAAGTGTCTGTCTCAGGAGTAAGACTCCCCATGAGTAAAGGGTTGCTCATATGTAAGACTCCCCCCATGTGTAAGACCCTCCTTCAGGTGACCCTGAGGGCTATGCCTGGGCAGGCCTCTGAATGCTCAGGCTTAAAAGCCTTCAGTCCCAGGCAGAGAGTTGCTGGAACAATGCTGGCACTCCCAGACATAGGGATGTCAGAGAATTCCGCCACAGATCTCGGTGAGGCCGAATACCAGTGCATTTGGCCCCCCGAACTCCGTGGCGGAACGGCCTGCCACCCCCTGCCCCCGCGCGGATCCCCCCCGGGACGAAACTTACCTGGGGCGGATCTTCCGGGTGGCGGCGGCTCTGGCGGCGGCTTCAGTGGCGGCGGTGGCAGCTGGTCTTCCGACCGGCTGGCGCCTCCGCCATTTCCAGTCTTGGTTAAAAAAAAAAGACGTGATAGGCAATGTAAATCTTCACGTAGCCTATCATGGCTGGGTGGGTTAAAAAAGAAAAAATACCCGCGTACGCAAATGGCGGCAGCTACAGCCACCGCCATTTGCGTTCCTTATTTTTGGCCGTCTTAGTCTATGTAAATATTTACGTAGACTATGACGGCGAAAATAAAGGGGAACGCAAACAGCGTAGCAGGCGCTATTTGCGTCCCCTTCTGATTCACCATTTTAGCCTATGTAAAGTTTTACGCAGGCTAAAACAGTGAATCAAAAAGGGACGCAAATAGCGCCCGCTACGCTATTTGCGTTCCCCTTTATTTTCACCGTCATAGTCTATGTAAATATTTACGTATATTAAGATGGGGAAAATAAGGAACGCAAATGGCAGCAGACGTAGCCGCTGCCATTTGCGTATGTGGTTTTTTGTTTTTTGTTTTACCCCAGAGCCCTCCGCAGCCAGAAATCCGGCTGCGGATGGCTCTGGCCTGTGCCTGGCCTGGGCCTGGCCAGCTGCTCCGCGGAGCTGCCACAGAGAACAGCCGGCCATGGAGGATTCCGGGGGGGGAGGAACGGATCACTTTCCCCCCCGTCGAGGATTCCGGGTGGAGGGACGGAACACCTCCCCCCACCATCAACATAATCCGCGAAAGGTAAGTCCCTTTCGTACATCCCTACCCAGACAACTATCCCCTAGCTACCTTGCTCCCTGTGGGATCCTGCATGCTTAGACCATTGGGCCACCTTCAGACCTTACTCTCAGTACTGACTTTCCTGTTTTCTAGCCTCTCTGTCTTGACACCATCTGAAGGAGGACACTGTTCTTGCCACACCACTAGGGGTGTATGAAAGTCACTTACCTTTTCGAAGGGTGACATTCGTGGGGGGGGAGGCGCTCCATCCCTCCCCCCAAAATTCTGGCCGGGGGGGGAGGCGCTCCATCCCTCCCCCCTGAAATTCTGGCCAGCCAGCTCCGCTCCACAGGGATTCTGCGGAGCCACCGGCCGGCTCCGCCAGCGGCCGGACATTTGCAGGGATGCAAATGGCAGCGGCTGTAGCTGCCGCCATTTGCGTTCCTTATTTTGGCACGTCTTAGTCTACATAAACATTTACGTAGACTAAGATGGCAAAAATAAGGGGAACACAAATAGCGTAGCGTCTACGCTATTTGCATTCCCCTTATTTTCACTGTCTTAGTCTACGTAAATGTTTACGTAGACTAAGACGTGCCAAAGTAAGGAATGCAAATGGCGGTGCCCATGGGCGCCGCCATTTGCGTACGCGCATTTTTTTCTTTTCTTTTAAATCAGCCATGATAGGCTACGTAAACATTTACGTAGCCTATCATGGTGTTTTTAAAAAATCTAGCCATGATAGGCTATGTAAATCGTCACATAGCCTATCACGGGTGACTTTGAAAAAAAAAAGCGCGTACGCCATTTGCGTTCCTTAGTTTGGCACATCTAGTCTACGTAAAGATTTACGTAGACTATGGCGAAAATAAGGGAACGCTATTTGCGTTGCCCTTATTCTCGCCGTAGTCTACGTAAATCTTTACATAGACTAGACGTGCCAAACTAAGGAACGCAAATGGCGTACGCGCTTTATTTTCCCCCAAAGTCAAAGTTTCAAAGTTTTTCAAAGTTTTTTTCAAAGTTCAAACTTTTTTTTTCAATTTTTTTTTTTTCAAAGACTTTGGAAATCTAGCCGTGATAGGCTACGTAAATCGTTACGTAGCCTATCACGGGTGTGGTGTTTTTTTTTTACTTTCCTTTTTTATTTTGCAATGGCGGCGATGTCAGCCAGTCAGGAGACGGGCCGCCGCTGCTGCCACCGCTGAACCGCCGCTGAGAGTGACATTCGCATGAGGTAAGTCCCATCCCAGGGGGGGGGCGGGGGGCCGGCGGAGAATTTCACCACCAATTTCGGGGGGCTGAATGCTTTGGCATTCGGCCTCCTGGAGATTCGTGGAGAAATTATCCGCCATCCCTAATCCCCGCATTGACATAAAGAGCTCCTTCACACTGAGCTTTTATCCTGCAATTGATATTGCTCCTTCAAGGAAGTTTGTGGGCTCTTTACACAATGCTGTAAACCTCCAAGGAGTCTCCTGCACTAGATGCCCTTTGTTCCATTTTTAAATAGACCACAGATAATGAGCTATCAAATGAAATTACCCTGTTGTGTTCCACTTGAGTTCCTTCCATGAAAAGAGTAAAAGTGGCAAGAAGAGGAGCTGGATCAATGAAAGATAATGCAAGACTCAGATACGGGGAGAAGGGAGGGGGAAGGAAGCACATGAAAAAGGGTGTTGTGATCCTGTGTTTAAAAAGGAAGCAGAAAGCCCATTTTAAATGCAGGGTTTTAGGCTGGGGTAGAGATGCCCAAAGTATGTTCTAGACTGTAATCTCCACACAAGCGGTTTTCCATGCTCATGGAATTACAGCAAAACTCGTTTTCTGGTTTAAATATTATATGGAATGGTGTACAAAAGGAAGATATTTAATTAATGTACTTATTAGATTTGTATACTGCCCAACTAGCAAATGCCCTCAGGGTACATTACAGTCCTAAAACGAAACAACAACAAAATAGCCAACCAACACCCCCCCACCACCACCCTCAATACACCAATAAAAGTAACAGAACAATACAATATTAAATATTAAAGACATTTAAAAACACCAAAAACATGAAGGATTCAGTAGTGAAATTAATAATGAGAGTAACAGATTAAAGATGCCTGCTTGGAGAGGAAGATCTTAACTTCACCTCTAAATGTATACAATGAAGATGCAAGGCAGATCTCCCTGGGGAGGGCATTCCACAGATGGCAGAAGTGTGTGGGGGGCACTACAGAGAAGGCTCTTTCATGACTGACAGGTGGCAAACTTAAAAGTATTTTATTGAAGGCTAGTCAACAGCATTTCAGGGCCTTACTAAAATCTCACTTCCTAGTTCAGGGAAGGAGGACAAGGAGGAAAAGGACTTCCTGAGTTGATGCCTTTCAGTCAGATTATTACAAGCTTTTATGGACTCCTAAGCTCCTTATCATTTAAAGAAAAATCTAGGGAAGACTTAAGTTTCTTGCTGTCTCTGTCCCATCCCCACTCACCCTCCACCCTTTAGTTATCCTCCTCCACACTCCCATACAGTAATCTCTCCATTCTTCTTCCTGCTCATTTCTCTCTTTGAGAATGTAGCACAATTCAGCTGCAAAAAGCAATGTCATGCCTGCATTTAGAGTGAGACAGCCTGTATTCTGGATAATTTTGGCAATAGTTCTGCCTAGTTATAGCTGTGCATCAGGTTGGGAAGCCAACCAGAGTGCTTTAAATGAGCAAGAATTCAAGAAATGTCAGATGGCAATAATCACAGTGTTTCAATTCCCTTGAGAGAGAAAAAAATCACAATTAAAAAATATCGGTTTTGTGAGTTCTGCACGTGAGTATTTTTGCTTGTAGTTAATGCTACAGTGAAATGACTGAATAGAAGTTTCAGTATCATATGACTGGCAGACTATGACAACATTATGGAATATTCTAATGAGTTTGGAGCAGGATGTCCAGTGTGGGCTACAGAACTTCCACTTCTGGAAAGTGGTTCATATAAAGAGATTAGATGTGTACACCAACTCAGGTTTGACACAGATCCCGATTTGCTGCTTTGGAAAATGGCACAATTCTACTCAGAACAATTTGGAAGCCATCCACTTCAACTCAGTACTGAACCTGAGCCAAGATTCATAGGAGAGCAAAGAAATGGTTATAACTTTTCACTTTTTGTCAGAATTACATGATATTTGCAGGCATAGTGGCCCATTAGGAGGGGATTGATTCAGATAGATGTTTGTTATTATTATTTCTAGGCAGAATTGGATGCATTTCTTGGGGATTTTTGCCCCTTCTGAGCAGATCAAGCCTGCCAAGTTTCAGTAGGAATGTACGAACGTCACTTACCTTTTCGAAGGGTGACATTCACGGTGGGGGGGAGGCACTCTGTCCCTCCCCCCAAAATTCTCTCCGGCCGGCTCCGCTCTGCAGAAATTCTGTGGAGCCGCCGGCTGGGGCCACCTACAGCTGGACATCCGGCCGCTGGGCAGCCTACAGGGACGCAAATGGCGGCTGCCGTAGATGCCGCCATTTGCATCCCTGCATTTTGCCATAATAGGCTACGTAAATATTTACGTAGCCTATCACGGAAAAACAAAAACAAAAACCAGCAAACGCAAATGGCAGTGGCTACAGTGGCTGCCATTTGCGTTCCCCTTTTTTTTTTTTGCCGAGATAGCTTACATAAATATTAGGGATGTACGATACACCTACCTGGCTCCGTGCTGGGCAATCCGCGTTGGGGGGGAGGCGCTCCGTCCCTCCCCCCAGAATCCTCGATGGGGGGGAGGCGCTCCGTCCCTCCCCCCGGAATCCTGCCCGGCCAGCTCCACTCTACGGCCAAGTTACAGAGCCGCCGGCCGGCTCTGGCCGCCCGCAGCCGGACATCCTGCCACTGGGCAGCCCTGCAGGGATGCAAATGGCAGCTGTCATAGATGCCGCCATTTGCGTCCCTGTATTGAGCCATAATAGGCTATGTAAATATTTACGTAGCCTATCACGGCAGGGGGAAAAACCCAACGTATGCAAATGGCGGTAGCCGCCGCCATTTGCGTACGCTGGGTTTTTTTTCCCCCTGCCATGATAGGCTACATAAATACTTACATAGCCTATCACGGCCTCTGCAGGGACACAAATGGCATCCCTGCGTTAGCCGTGATAGGTTATGTAAGTATTTACGTAGCCTATCACGGCTATGAAGAGGAGGAAGCGAATGGCTGCTGTAGGATGGCTGCCATTCGCAATGCAGCCTGGATGGCAGCAGGTAGGTGATCCATTCTGGGCCCATTTCGTGGTGTGTGGGGGCAGGGGGCTTCATTCCGCCATGGATTTCAGGGGGCCGAATGCACTGGCATTCGGCCTCACCGAGATCCGTGGCGGAATTCTCTGACATCCCTAAGTTTCAGATGAATAGATGCTGGGCTATTCATGCAAGAGCAGCCTTAACCTTAATACTAAAGGGGACACACTTAACGCCCTATGTTCATTGTGGACCATTCCTCTGAAAATGGCAGCCTAGAGATTCCCTAAGAAAGAAAATTGCAGTGTTTAAGAAGAATGAATAGGTGCAGTGGTTCATGTGGAAGGGGAGTCCCCAGCCATTGAGGGAGGGGATTGATTCTCTTCTCCTGTGTTTTTTGGGCTATTTCCATGAAACTGGCACACATCATAAAGGTGTCCAGAGGCAAGAAACCTGAAATGTTTCAGACAGATAGGTGCATGGGCTAGGGCATTATGATAATTGAAAACCACTTTAAAGGTTTTTGTTTTCATAATGAAACCAGCTGGTGTTGGAAAAGTGGCCATCTCACAGTCCCATCCATGCCCTCCTCCAAAGCACAGTAATTGCCCCCACCTGTAAAATGTGCCCTAGGATTAGAAGGTGAGCCTGACAATCACTCAAGCACCCTCCCTCCCTCCACCATATATCAGAGAAATGAAACTAAAGACATTATTTGTAGAGGAAACAGAATGTCTATATATCTGAGCATGAATCAATAACAAATCCATTATGGCCTGGCTTCAGATCTGGTGGCTTTGAAGGGAAATGTGCTTTGCTTTCCCTCAGGAAGCATAAGAAATTATCCAAATTGGCCTGATTCTGCTCGGGCTTCATCCAAATCCAATGCACATCCTCAAAAGAGATACCAAATGACCCATGTTTTATCAGCTGTAAAGGCACTGAAGGTTCACATCCAGTGTGTACATTCTACAACCTGAATATGGCTCTTGAATTCATTCATCCCCGTGCTCCTACCAACCACACACAGATTGTAATGCCTGTGTATGTATATTTGTACAGGCAATAATCATGTGGATGGGTTACATACTTTCATAAGTAGACCTTGAACGTGTTAATATGTATATGTAAACCTTGGGGGTATATTATAGCATCAGCATTCATTGTCTAGAGCCCACTTCATCAGATACATGAAGTGGTCTCCTTATTTGATAGGTATATCAAATGTATGCCGGGTGGGGTGGGGGTAGGGGTTACACAGTGGGGCCAAAACCAAGAAAATGTAAGAGGTAATTATAGGAGTATCAGATCTCTAAGCAGAGCACAAATGAATACAAGATCTAATCTGAGTGGATGTAATCCTGTCCACTGTAGCCCACAACCCCTCTAATCCACAAAGGTTTATGACATATAAATGTGTAGGTCTGTAAGATACCACAGGACTCTATGATGCATTTGATAGAATAAACCAAGAACTCTTTGCATCTTTAAGTTATCCTATTCACCTCAGTCCTTACTAAACGTTTCTTCACATGGTGGTGGTGGTGGTGGTGGGCCAAGCTCAAAGCCTCTACACCCCATCATGTGATGTAGCTCCACCCTTAATTGTCACTGAAATCAAAGTGACTTAAGCCCAATAAAGGATATTTATTCACTTTACTTACTAAGGGTTTTAACAGGGTCCCAAGTTCAACAGGATCCAAGGGCAGCAAGAATTAATAAAATAAATTAGACCAATTAAGTAACAATCTAAGAAGAAGTTAAATAAATTATAAATATAAAAAAGATAAGATGTGCATATTAAAAGCTTGGCAGCAAAAGTTTCAGGCCAGGACAGCTCAAAAATAGGCTCCCTTGCAATACAATTAATTAAAGAACTACCTCCAGGCACAGCATTCTGCTTGAGGTTCTATTGAAAAGCATAGCTCAGAGGCCTGGGAGCAGGTACACCTTTTAACATGTGTTTAACTAGCCTTCTGGGGCTTTATTTTTCTATCATTTAATCTAGATAGATTCAGCCAGGTGGTAGCTGGCTAGAAAAGCTACGGGAAATTTATCATCCTCTGTTTTCTTGTGGAAACTTCCAACTGTGTAATACATTATTGAGAATAATGCTAGTAAGATCAAACAAGCATGGTGTTTCAAGGAGACAATCATAGCTGCCTCCAAGATGACAAGCTGGTGTACCAAACACTTCCCAGGGAACAGCATGCCGGATGATGCAGATTCGCCATCCAAATGACTCTTTGCACCTTCCTTCTTTTGATTAAATGGCTTTTTGCTAACACTGTTTGTAACAGCCTTCCATTTATGTTACAATGCAGCCAAGACTTTTGTGCATTCCTCCCTACATCTTTTATTACAAAATGCTTTCAGAGTAGGGATGCTGGAGAAATTCGAGATGGACTAAAATGAGTTCAGATTTCTAAGAATCCAATCTGTAGAATGCTCCGCAGAGAGGGCCCCTCAGGCCACACAGGGTCTGTAGACTTTTGGCTTTTTTTAAAAAAAAAAACTTTCTCAAAACTTATGCAAATTTATTTATAGGAATAGGAAAATATGTCGGTTTCTGCTGAGACATACAATATCCTGGAAAATATACACAGGGAAAAGTTGAATGGAATGGGGGACAATACACTAAACCTTACATACGAACGAAAATTATGTAAATTGATGTGAACTCTCTTAAAAGAAAAATATTTGCATATTTTCCCACATAATGCGGGGGGAAATTAATCCATCTGTGAAGGGATGCTTGAACAAACAACACCACACAATCCACGAAACATACATGGGGTGGATTTCACAAAATCCAGACATCCTTATTTCAGAGTAACAAAAAGGAAAGAGAATACCTATCACGTGGGCAGCAAAATGAAGACTTAAAGCCATCTTCTGAATATGGAAGTTCAGCTTGATCACAGTACTCACCCCTAGGGATGTATGTGAATTTCATTTCAGTTCGCAAATCATCAGAACTTTCCCTGTTCGCAACCCTGAACATGAACAGGGGTGCATTTCTCGGAAAAAGCTTGCACTTGCAATCACATTAAAAAAATCTGTTGTTTTTTAAAAATGTGCATTTTCCAAAAAGAACCCAAAATATGCATTGCCATGCTTTAGTCAATGGGGGGGGGAGTGCCTACTTTCAAAAAATGTGCACAAGAAAGCACACTTGCCCCATATGAATGCAAAGAAAACAGGTTGCAAATGAAAATGGGAGCAAGGCAAAACAAACTTTGAAGGGGAGTTTATAGAATCTTGGCAAACTAGAGCATCTCTGGTTCTCCCATCCCTAGGCAGGCCTTCTACCGACAACTGGTTCAGCATGGGTTGAGCCTCCTGTGTGCCCCTGCCACTATGCTTTTGGTACACAACCCTAACTGTGGCTGAGTAGTGGCATACAAAAAGTTGATGCCTGCATGTTGTGCTGGATGCACATGACCACACTTTGGACCAGGAACTGAGGGGGATGGGCATTTTCCCACTATCACGACATACTGAAGTAGTTGTAGAATTGCCACCATGGGGAAATTCAAGGAAAGTTAAGAGTATCATTGTTGCTGAAGTTCATAATTCCTAGAACTTCAACAACAACGTAAAAGTCCAAACCTCAGCAACTTGGTAAAGCTCACCTTCAATATAGGGTGAACATTATGAACCCCAAGTTATTCTGTGCCTTGAATTTTAATCTGAGTCATGGACAAACTCCCACTTCCCTCCTTACCACAGTGGCAGCGAAGACAGAGGCATGCAGGGAAACACCTTTTTCCTTCACTCTTCCTCCCCTTCTTTCTCTCCCCACCCCCACCGTGGCACCCCCCTCTCTCCCTCCCCCTCTGTCCTCAGGCATAGTGTTATGGCGGTACTCCAAGTACCAGCTACCTGGAACTTGTGGTTTTCCAAGGAACCTAATGTCCTTGGTATGGACATCAGGTCTTCTGAGAAAATCACATTCCCCAGGGTCCCTGGAACACTACTCTAGCAGCATTCCCAGCATCAGGGAGGGGAGAGAAATCATTCTCTCTTTCACTGATGATGACAGAGCACTCATCACCAATGGACTAATAGCAGATGTGTCTGGAACTCCTGCAACTATGAAATACATAGGGTTGGGAATCATGGGTAGGGTGTTTGGAGTCTTATAGGGAAGGGGACAGGACTTGGGGCAGAAATTGTTAGGAAATTTAAAACTTGTGGGGAACTCCCCCCCCCTTTAAAGTGTTATCTTAAGAAAACTCTTCACAGATTTTCTCTCTCTTTTTATTTAAGATTTTATTAATTTTCCCAAATACAAAGACAGACAAACAAAACAAAATCACATCTAGTTTAAGTCTACTTATTGACAGAAGTTAGTGCATTGAACATATCCCTACTCCCACCCCTGCTATTTACTTTACAGGCAAAGATATGGGTGGAATCCATTGGCTGCGGTTCTTCACTGCAACAAATTATATTTAGAGATTAATCCTATGGCCTCTAGATCGCATCAAACATTTTCTTAAGAGTTCTCCAGTGTTCCTTTAATTGCTGGTGCTGAACTGAATTGAACCACTTACCCACAAAGCAACAGTGATCATTAACTTTTTCAGACCTCTTTTTTTGTTTGCTTGGGCATCTGAAACGGCTTTATTAAGCTTGTTAAGAAAGCTGCCTGTCTTATGTATCCCCTGCCCTTTTCACTTTGGTTGATGCTGTTTTATTGTTTGGGGGCTATATTACATGGGGATCTCTTTTTATTACATTTATTACATTTTGTATAGTGCCCTGGTATTGTAAGACAAAGGTTGGCATACAAATATTTTAAATAAATAAACACATGGAATGAGTTGGATCCAGATCAATTATTCTACCAGTTCTCCTCCTCCCTGCAGCCCCTCATGCACCCTCCAAATGTGCTCCGGGGGGTTGGAGGACACTCCAGAGTCCAGAGCAGATTTGGAGAACACATGGGGGTATGGAGAGGTGAGGAGAGGATACAGAAGTCCCATATGTATCCTTCCACTAGTGGAGCGATGGATCTGGTCCAACCCAATGTACTGGGTACCCTTCTGAATAAGTGCTCACAGCAGTACACTGGTGTGATTGGTCTTGTACCTGATTTTGCCCACCTCTGCAGTGAAATCCTAAGCGTGTATACTCTGAAGTCACTCTGAACTCCATAGGGCTTACCCCCTAGTAAGTACACTTAGTACTGCAGCCTTAAACTTGAATAACATAAAGGTGGAAGTGGCAAGAGAACAGCCTAAACGCATTGCAGAAAACAAACACTTTGGGATAGTTGGGCATGACCTGAGTGAAATAATAACGGTTAGCAGAGCACCTGAAAAAATGAATAGTTGAATAGGCTGGTTGTTCTTCCTAATGCTGTCTAGCTAGCTCATAGACATGATACTTATGGACTCTAAGAACAGTTGTGAATCATCAGTGGAAAGCGGTATGCTCATTATCACTCCCTTCCTAAGAAGCTATTCACTTTCATTTTTCCTAAGTAATTATCTAACGAAATCTTAGTAAAACACATGAACAATTAAGTATATAATGGTATTTCACTCAATGATTACAAGCGGAAGAGAAAAAATAAATGTTATTTTTTCTAAGCGGGGTACAACATTATGGAGACAGCTTATCCAGTCAGGTTGGGCATGGAAAACCCAGATTAGTATTTTCCATCAGCTTGGTAACTAATTCAGTGTTGCCCTGAGCTTAACTTGAACCCTGCCATGCCCCCAAATTTATTTATTGAGTTATTTTATTTTGATACTGCCTAGGGTTGTCCACCATGGGGAAATTCAGCCCTTTGGGGGCCTGGCGGATCCCTGCAGTGCACCTGACTCAGTCAGTTTGCACCTGCAAGCCAAACTGAGGGCTAGTTCCCAAAACCCAGGAACTTTACTGGCTTCTTAAAAATTTGCACAAAACCACAGCCATAAACAGTGCAATTTGCACAAAATTGCAGGCATAATTGGTCCAATTTTTGCAAATCGGACCATTTATGCCTGCAATTTTGCATGAATTGCACTTTTTATGGCTGTGGTTTTGCGCAAATCGTGATTTGCACACATTTTTGAAAAGAAACACGGCAAGCTGACCCCACTGTCTTCTAGATGAGCAAGGTGGAGTCCAGGGGGCTGAACCAGCGAAAACTCACTGAGCTCCACCTCCCAAACAGATTTATCCACCTCCCAAACCCCTAATACAGCCTAATAGCCACAGCTGTCTGGTATCACTGATATCACTGGGAGCACAGCAGGGGCTGAGCACTCTTCACCCCAACCACCCCAGTAAGCCTACAAGTCCCCCTTCTTCCTTCTTACCTACTATGCTGTGTGCCAAATACAAGGTGTAGTCGGTTTTTGTAGTTTTCCAGGCTCTGCTGACAAATATGAAAACTATATTTCCCAGCATTCCTGGCACCACGTTCAGGGCAGCAGCAGGCTGGCTGCAAGATAATGGGAGTTGTAATTCAACACATCTAGAGCACACCAGGTTGGAGAAGGCTTCGATAAGCTTCTGTAATCTTTCTTGGGTCTTCACATTCTACAGTTCACCATGTGCCAGACCTACTCACTATTTAGATCAGAGGGGGGCAACCTGCAACCTGTGGGCTGCATGCAGCCACCCCCCATCCACTGGTGTGACTCCTGCCACACTGACAAAATTCAGCAGCATGGCTGCAGCAAAACAAAAAAAAAAAAATCAGCCGTTTGACACTGTATTTCAGCAGCAAACTGCTAGGGAGGCTTACAAAGACAAATTTAGCTTGTTTTCAAGCTAAATTTGTCCTTTGTAAGCCTCCGTAGTGGTTTGTTGCTGAATTTTGGCAGCAATTTCTTTGCCGCTGCAATGCCAGCAAATTTCAGCAGCACAGCAGCAGCAATGTGGCCCACAGTGCAATCTGTGGGTGGAAAGAGGCCCCTGGAGCTCTGAGGTTGCCCACGTCTGATTTAGAAGTTATACTATGATCTGCATGCTTCGTGGAGTACGCAGTATTATACTGTACCCCTTTCCAACCTAAAATGTGGACTCCACTCAGACATTTGGAATGCCTGTGTGTACTGTTATTAAGTTAATATATATGTTAGATAATACTGGAATAATGAAATGTCTTAGATTTGTGTAGTGAAAAGATTACCATGCTCAGTAAGCCTTCGCTAATTCTTTTGTCATAGCTTGCTCATTATGACTGATACTGAATTTTAAGTGAAAAACAGTGTTTTGTAGACAATGCATGGTAAAGTTTTATAATATTCTAAATGTCTAAACTATTACTTTTCAGTTCAGTAATCTTACTGATTATTGTATTACTGAACAATAATCAGTAATCTTAATGATTTAAAACACACACACACGCTATTATGTGGAACAATATTAATCCCGTAATCTTATCTGTGTTGTTCTTGACCCAGCAAGGGAAACCTACATGTTGGGCTCTGGATGCATGTACACCTGGAAGTGAGTCACCTAGGAATGGACAGACTCACCTCCATCAGTGCTGCCACCCATCTGCTGAACCCCTGCCGGCTGGCTGCCCCTGCTCACTGCGCCACGGTCAGCAGCTGGCCGTTCCCTCAGCGAGACACCATTTTTTTCCACAAAATGGTGACTCAGGTTTTTCCATAAATGTAATGCTGTGTAAATGATGGCCATAAAGGGGCCATTCACACAACATTACAGGTGTAAATGGACCATTTATGTAACATTGCATTTCCTCACAAAATGGTGGCTCACTGAGGGAACAGCTGGCTGCTTGGCACTTGTAGACTGCATGGCCTCTCGGTCAGTGGGTCCAGTAAGCATGGAAGGTCAGCGCATGGGGTCTGGGACACCAAGCTGAGGGGTGGGGGGAGACTGCTGGACTCTACCCCGCTCCTGGACTCCCGCGGCATCCCTAGAGTCACCCAGTGTGATCCCCATCCATGTTGCACTGTTACTTTGAATGGAAATGGGGATCCTCAGCCACATAATTAGTTGCATATGACTATTTCTGGAACAGGGAGATGAGCTGCACTGATACAGGAGAATGTTCCAAGAGGAAAGAACATAGGGGAGGGGTAGTATTTTCCCCCCTTTTCACAATTAAGATAAGAAAGCATCTTGAAAAACTTCAGTTCTAGCCATTTAGTATTTGAATCCAGACAACTAATTCATCATAAGCAATGGGGGGTCTACTAATCATCCCTCTTCTGTACTGTGACCTAAGAGTAATTACTCCCAAATTAAACCAAGCACTTCAGTGATGGACCAAGATATTGTGGAGCCCAATGTAGAAAGTCCAAGTAGCACCATCACACTTTTCCACTAACCAACAAGGGCACAATCTATGAGGATGTTTCTCTGTACAAACTCATTCCAATAAATGGGAGCTGGGTAAGGGTACTTCCTAGTGGGTCTGAGCCATCTCTTCCTCATTCTGTCATCCTTAATGGTGTCCCAAATGGACCACCTGATGCAGCCACCTCCTCACTTTATTTATTAACATATTTTAACCCATACTATATCAACTGATCTCAGGGTGGGGTACAACAACAACAACAACAACAACAACAAATCAACAACCCTCAAAACTCTTCAAAATAAAACCAATCCATTATAATAATCAACAGCCCAAGCAAAGTTTTATTTGCTTTTTAACCACAGTCAATACAACTCCAAAGCTTGGGTAAAGAGCCAGGTCTTAACTTGGTGCCAGCAACGGTGCCAACTGGACCTCGAAGGGGGGGGGCATTCGGTAACCAGGGTGCCACTAGGGATGGATGGACTCACTCAAGTCTGTGCTCAGTGGGCGCTCGAGGAGCTGCTGCTGCTGCTCACCCCCATACTCGCTCCTGCAGGGCTCAGCAAGCAGTCCAGGAGTGTCCTGCAGCTGCCCACTCCTGCATGTGAGCCACCATTTTTACAGAAGATGGGGGCTCTAGATTTTTGTATATCTAATGTTGCCCCCAATGGCAGCCATAAAGGGCAATTTCTGCAACATTAGATATATGAAAAGGACGGAAGTGGCCCTTCACAGCCACCATTGTTTACAACATTAGATATACAAAAATCTAGAGCCCCCATCTTTCATAAAATGGTGGCTCGCATGGAGGATGGGCAGCTGCTGGGCATGAGCAGACGGGTCCAGCAAGTACCGGCTGGTCACGTGGCTCAGCACGAGGTGGCAGCAGCTCACCAAATCATGGTCGGGGGGGAGTGGGGGGGAGTACAATGGACTCCCAGACTGAGTTGGGTGCCTGTGACATCCCTAGGTGCCACAGCCAAGAAGGCTTTCTCTTGCATCTCCACATAATGTTCAGCTCTCAACAGTGGGACACAGTGGAGATCCCCCTCAGCAGATTGCAGTACTCAGGGAGGTATATACATGGAAAGGTTCTCCCTCATATATCATGGTCCCAAGCCATTAAGGCTTTATAGATCATCTCTATCACCTTGAACTCAGACTAGACGTCTTGCCTCTGCTAGTTCAGGGACTTGACTGTAATTGATAGTTGGTAGTAACCTTCTTCTACTAATGCAAGTTTCCACTGCAAATGGAATGCCCTTTTAAGCAGGAGCACATGTAGAAATTAAAGGCTGGAAGATTAAACCTCCTTTTGGCCTACCTTTCCTCCACCAAATTATCACAAAGCTGGTGGAATGAGTACCTAATTAAAACAGTGAATCAGAAAGGAAGACAAATGACTCCTCGCCCATGAACTGTTTAGTTCTTTGATGCACCCTGTGAGGTGGTTTGTGAAAGTGGTTTTGCAGAACATCTCCCATAGAGGAAGAACAAAGAGAAAACCTATAAGGGTGAGAATTATAGCATCCCACCCACCCACCCTGCAAAAAGAAAAAAAGAAAAAGCATGGTGTGAATTGACTGAAGAAATTGAGTCCTTTTCTCAAAGCATCCATTTTAGAGTAAGCGCACCATTCTGAGTTCTATGGAAAACATAGAATTTTCAAAAATAGTTGACTCAGAAAGCCGAATTGGTAGTGTTACTGAATAAAAAAGTGGTACCCCATCCAGTACATTAAGGGCACCCTCTTTGGGTTGCTGCGTACTCCATGTTTTTTTCCCGCTTATGTAGAGATAACCTTTGTGGATTGAAATGTCAGTACAAATATATACACATACAATATCTGGAGTACTGTGTCCAGATCTGGGTGCCATACTTTAAGAAGGATATAGCCAAATTGGAAGGGGTTCAGAGGAGGGCAATAATGATGGTCAGGAGTATGAAAAATGAGTCCTGTGTAGGGATGTCAGAGAATTCCGCGATGGATCTCGGTGAGGCCAAATGCCAGTGCATTCGGCCCCCCAAAATCATCGCGGAACGGCCTGCCACCCCCCGCCCCCCGCGGATCCCCCCTGGGATGAGACTTACCTGGGGCAGATGTTCCGGGCGGCGGCTCCAGCGGCAGCTTCGGTGACGGCGGCAGCTGGTCTTCCGAATGGCTGCCGCCGCCATTTGCAATCTGTGTCTTTTTTTTTTCCCCCATAGACGTGATAGACTTACGTAGCCTATCACATCTGAGTTTAAAAACAAAACAAAACACGTAGACAAATGGCGGCGGCTATGGCTGCTGCCATTTGCATTCCTTATTTTTCGCTGTCTTAGTCTACGTCAATATTTACGTAGACTAAGACGAAGAAAAGAAAGGGGAACGCAAATAGCGCCCACTACACTATTTGCGTTCCCCTTTCTTTCCTTCATCTTAGTCTATGTAAATATTGACGTAGACTAAGACGGCGAAAAATAAGGAACGCAAATGGCGGCAGCCGTAGCCGCCGCCATTTGCGTACCCGTTTTTTGTTGTTGTTGTTACCCAGAGCCCACCGCAGCCGGAAATCCGGCTGGGGATGGCCCTGGCCTGGGCCTGGCCGGCTGCTCCACGGAGCCACCATGGAGCACAGCCGGCCATCGAGGATTTCAGGTGGGAGGACCAGATCACCTCCTCCCTGGCGAGGATTCCAGGGCAAGGGATGGAATGCCTCCCCCCACACCATGAACAGAATCCGCGAAAAGGTAAGTCACTTTCATACATCCCTAGTCCTGTGAAGAAAGATTGAATGAACTAGGTATGATTTGCCTGGAAAAGAGAAGACTGAGGAGAGACATGATAGCACTCTTGAAATACCTGAAAGGTTGTCGCATAAAAGAGGACAACGACATGTTCTCTACAGCCCCAGAAGATCTAAGTTACAGAAGGGTAGATTTTGATTGAGCCGTAGAAGAAATATCTTAATGGTAAGAGCAGTTTGACAATGGGACCAATTACCTAGAGGGGTGGTGGGCTATCCCTAGAGATGGATGAGTGAGTGATGGTAGAGATCATCAGGATTCTCTGAACATAGTCTTGCCACTCACTTTGTGCCCGATTCCCATTCACCTTTGCGATCACTCCTCACTCTGCACAGATGGGAAACTTGTGCAAATCAAGCAACAATCGAATGGGAGATTTGCATGAGGTCCCCCAAATTTGAGCTCCATAGAGTAAAGTGGGGCTGATTCAGTTTGTGCAAATGAGGAAATTTGCACAGATTGAACTGGGAATCAGGAATGCCTCACTGGAGATCTTCAGGCAGAGGATGAACAGTCATCTGTTAGTGTTGCTGTAGATCTGCATTTTCTACATTGATCTGAGCATGGGATTGAGTAAATGACCTAGAAGATCCCCTCCAACTCTTATGACTCTAAGAAGACAGTCATGTGTGAAAATCATACAAGTTCCCTTGAGCACATGTAGAATGCTGCCCAAGCATTCTTGCAAGGACATGGTTCATATTTCTCCCTTTGAAACCAACAAGACTCAAGAGTGCATAACATCTAGGGATGGCCTTTGGAGGGAAATCCAGCCCATTTGGGTCTAGTCAGATTTCTCCAGAGCCCCTGCCTGCCTCAGCTTGCATTTGCAAGCTGTGTTGTGGGCTTTTTCCTGAAATCTGGGTACTTTCTCCATTTTTTTCCACCTTAAATTGCCATTTACATAAATTTCAGTCACAATTCATGTAAATTTCAGCTATAATTTGCTCAATTTTACAAATTTCAGCAGTAAGAGGCTTAATTTTGCTCAAATTACTAGTTCAATTTGTGCAAATTAAGTATATTATGACCGCAATTTGTGCAACTTGAGAAAATGATGGCCTCAATTTACATAAATGGTGATTTAAGAAGGAAGAAAACCCTCCATGAGTTGGCCCACCCTGATACAGATTGAGTCGGACCAGCTCACAGCTACTGAAAGCTTGGTGAACTTCACCCCCAGATGGATTCCTCTGACATCCCTAATAACATCATCTGTCACAGATTACTCGAAGTGAAATTTTCCATTTTTCTTCATTTAGCAAATAACATTTCTATCCCTATGTATACCTTTTGGCTGTGACCTCAGAATAATGAAGTAATGTATGCTACCCTTCAGCTAGTTAAATCTTTCTAATTATGACCATTATTATAAGCAAGCTGATTCTCCAGTGTGAGAGACTTAAGGCCTGATATTCAAAGTGTCCCACAGGTGCAAGCTTCACACATTTCATGATCTCCTTTTGCCAGCCTAAAGTACTTTCAAGATTAGGCCGTTGGTGGGATCATCATATCTAGGAGGTAAAAAAAAGGGAAAGCTTTTGTGGGAAGCCTTTATTTGGATATTATAATCAGTATAATTATTTTAAAGATCTGCCCTGGAGCTAAAGATTCATCCTTATTATGATGGTGTTGAATCTGCCTCGCAAATTAAATTTAATGATCCCAGAAGACTGATTCTGTAGTAACGCTGTGTACATATTTATGACAATTTATTTATGACTATTTATCATTTGAAATGCTCCAGAATGAGCCCAAAATGTGAAAGGAATTACACTGCGAGGGACACAGGTTCTGCGCTGAAGATGAGACAAATAAATATCCTTGTAACAAAACAGCAATGCCATATTTAAACACCTGTGTATGTGACAGACTCCACTTGTACTACATGTGCTGAACTCCAAATGACAGTGATTTGTCATAAGTGGATGAGCCTCAGCGCTAATACAGATTTTCAGAAATAGCATAGACCTTCCTGGAATGTGGAAGTTTGAACCATGTGTGTGTGTGTGGGGGGGGGGTTAGGAATGGACGAACTCATTGCAGTCATTGCTGCTGCCCGCCCACGTGAGCCAGGCTGCACCAGCCTCTGGACAGCTCAGCGAGCTGTCCAGGGGCATGCCCCAGCTGCCCCCTCCTCTAAATGAGCCACCACCTTTTACTAGGGATGGTGGAGAATTTCTCCCCGAATCTTCGGGAGGCCGAATGCCAACGCATTCGGCTCCCCGAAATTGGTGGGGAAATTCTCCGCCGGCCCCCTGCCCCCCCCCGGGATGGGACTTACCTCCTGTGAATGTCCCTCCCGGAGGCGGGTCCCGGCGGCGTTTCGGCGGCGTTTCAGCGGGGACGGGGGCGGCGGCCAGTCTCCCGACTGGCTGCCGCCGCCGCCATTGCAAAAAAAAAAAGTAAAGTAAAAAAACAACAACACACACCTGTGATAGGCTACGTAACGATTTACGTAGCCTATCACGGCTAGATTTCCGAAGTCAGCCATGATAGGCTACGTAAATCGTCACGTAGCCTATCACGGGTGACTTTGAAAAAAAAAAAAAAGCCCGTACGCAAATGGCGGTGGCCCATGGGCGCCGCCATTTGCGTTCCTTATTTTGGCACGTCTAGTCTACGTAAAGATTTACGTAGACTACGGCGAAAATAAGGGCAACACAAATAGCGTTCCCTTATTTTTGCTGTAGTCTACGTAAAGATTTACGTAGACTACAGCGAAAATAAGGGCAACACAAATAGCGTTCCCTTATTTTTGCTGTAGTCTACGTAAATCTTTACGTAGACTAGACGTGCCAAAATAAGGAACGCAAATCGTGGCGCCTATGGGCCACCGCCATTTGCGTACGCGCTTCTTTTTTTTCAAAGGCAGCCGTGATAGGCTACGTGATGATTTACGTAGCCTATCACGGCTGACTTTGGAAATCTAGCCATGATAGGCTACGTAAATCGTTATGTAGCCTATCACGGGTGTGTGTGTTTTTTTTGTTTTTTTTACTTTTTTTCGCGGCCGGGTAGATGGGGCGCTTCTACCCGGCCTGAATTTTGCTGGCGAGGGATGGGGCGCCTCCCCCCCGGCCTGAATTTCGGCCGGGCGAGGCGGGGCGCCTCCCCCCCTCACCTGAACTTCAGGGGGAGAACCGAAGTGCCTCCCCCCCACCGCGAGGCAAGCTTCAAGAACAGGTAAGGGACTTTCGTCCATCCCTACCTTTTACGCAAGATGGGGTTCTATTTTTTCATAGATTTATTGTTGTGCACAATGGTGTTTGGACAGGGCCGTTTCCACAACATTAAGAGGCTTTTAATGTTGTAGAACTGGCCCTTTCCATCCATATTTTGTACAACTGTAAATCTAGGAAAATATAGAGCTCCATGTTGTATAAAAGGAGCTCCATATTTGTACTGGGGTGGGGGTGGGGGAAGGATCGCTCCTGTCTCCCTCTCCCATCCTGGGCGAGTGGCTTCACAACAAGGTGCAAACCACTGGTAATGCTCAAGAACCGAAAGGCCAGATTAGCCTTTGCCAGAAAACACCTAAAGAAGCCTGCCCAGTTCTGGAATAAGATTCTTTGGACTGATGAAACCAAGATTAACTTGTACCAGAATGTTGGGAAGAGAAAAGTAAGGAGAAGGAAAGGAACAGCTCATGATCCAATGCATACCGCATCACCAAACATGGTGGAGGCGGTGTTATGGCATGGGCATGTATGGTTGCCAATGGAACCGGGTCACTGGTGTTTATTGATGACCTGACTAGGGATGGGAGAGAATTTCTCCCCGAAACTTCGGGGGGGGCGAGCGCCAACGCATTCGGTCCTCCGAAGCTTGTTCGGGGAGAACTTCTCCACCCCCCCGCCCCCCCCGGGATGGGACTTACCTTTCACGAATGTCCCTCCCAGCGGCGGGTCCCGGCGGTGGTTCAGCAGGTCTTCGTCAGGGGCGGGGCGAGTCGGCTTTCGACCGGCTGCCGCCACCGCCATTACAAGCAAAGTAAAAAAAAAAAAAACGCCCCTGTGATGGGCTACGTAACTATTAATGTAGCCTATAACGGCTACATTTGCAAAGTCAGCCGTGATAGGCTACGTTAATCGTCACGTAGCCTATCACGGGTGACTTTAAAAAAAAAAAAGCGCGTACGGCTAATGGCGGCCCCCACAGGGAGTCGCCATTAGCGTTCCTTATTTGGTCGTTGTAGTCTATGGAAATCTTTATGTAGACTATGGCGAAAATAAGGACAACGCAAATAGAGTTGCCCTTATTTTCGCCGTAGTCTACGTAAATCTTTACGTAGACTACAGGGACCAAATAAGGAGCGTGAATGGCGGCTCCCTATGGGGGCCACCATTTGCGTACGCACTTTTTTTTTTCCCAAAGTCACCCGTGATAGGCTACGTGACGATTAACGTAGCCTATCACGGCTGACTTTGCAGATCTAGCCGTGATAGCCTACGTTAATCGTTACGTAGCCTATCACAGGGGCGGGTTTTGTTGTTGTTGTTTTTTTCTTTTGAAGTTCGCGGCCGGGGGGACGGGGCGCTTCTCCCTGGCCTGAATTTCGGCCGGGCGAGGCAGGAAGCCTCCCCCCCGGCCTGAATTTCGGCCGGGCAAGGAGGGAAGCCTCCCCCCCCGGCCTGAACTTCGGGGGGAGCAGCGAAGCGCCTCCCCCCCACCGCGAAGCAAGCTGCGAGACCAGGTAAGTGACTTTCATGCACCCCTAGACCTGACTGCTGATCAAAGCAGCAGGATGAATTCTGAAGTGTATAGGGCTATACTTTCTGCTCAGATTCAGCCGAATGCTGCCAAACTGATAGGACACCGCTTCATATTGCAGACGGATAATGACCAGAAACATACAGCAAAAGCTACCCAAGAGTTTCTCAAGGCAAAGAAGTGGGATGTTCTTCTATGGCCAAGTCAGTCACCTGATCTCAACCCAATAGAGCATGCTTTTGACTTACTGAAGATAAGACTGAAGGCAGAAAGACCTACAAGCAAGCAGCAGCTGAAGGCAGCTGCAGTCAAGGCCTGGCAAAGCATCTCGGAGGAAACTAGGGATGGCGGAGAATTTCTCCACGAATCTCCAGGAGGCCGAATGTGTTGGCATTCGGCCCCCCGAAATTGGTGGGGAAATTCTCCGCCACCCCCCCCGCCACTCCCCCGCCACCTCCCCGCCACCCCCCCGGGATGGGACTTACCTCCTTCGAATGTCCCTCTCGGCTGCGGGTCCCAGCGGCGTTTCGGCGGGGGCGGGGGTGGCGGCTGGTCTTCGAACCAGCTGCCACCTCCGCCATTACAAAGTAAAGTAAAAAAAAAAACCACACACGTGATAGGCTACGTAACAATTTACGTAGCCTATCATGGCTAGATTTTCAAAGTCAGCCGTGATAGTCTACATAAATCTTTACGTAGCCTATCACGGGTGACTTTGGGGAAAGAAAAAAAAAAAGCGCACAAGCGAATGGCGGTGCCCATGGCGTAAATCTTTATGTAGACTACAGGGACCAAATAAGGAACGCGAATGGCGGCTCCCTATGGGGGCCGCCATTTGCATATGAGCTTTTTTTTTTTTCAAAGTCACCTGTGATAGGCTACGTGACGATTAACATAGCCTATCATGGCTGACTTTGCAGATCTAGCCGTGATAGGCTACGTAAATCGTAAATCACAGGGCTTTTTTTTATATATACTTTTCTTTTGAAGTTCGTGGCCGGGGAGCCGGGGCGCTTCTCCCTGGCCTGAATTTCGGCCAGGCGAGGCGGGAAGCCTCCCCCCCAGCCTGAATTTCGGCCGGGCGAGGCAGGAAGACACCCCCCCCTCGCATGAACTTCGGGGGGAGAAGCAAAGCGCCTCCCCCCCACCGCGAAAAAAGCTGCGGGACAAGATAAGTCCCTTTCGTACATCCCTATCCATTACTTATGGAACGATAGGGGGGGGTGTATGCCACTGGCTGTCCTTCCTGAATGGTTAGTGCCCCACTTTTGTCAAACCCCTTGAATTACAGCTGAAAGTCCTGACTTTGCTCCCATCTGGGTGTGCTTCCTTTCAACTTCAATGTGGTGGCGTACAGAGGCCAACTGCCAAAACAGTTATCCTTGTTCCAATATTTCTGGCCCTGACTGTAAGTCTATGTGCCCATAGATCATTCCAGTCTCCCCCTCCTATTCCAGGCCAGCTACGTGGAGGCAGGAACTTGACAAGAGGAGAAATGCAAGACCCGCTTCTGTCTCACCTGCCTCCTCCTGTCAAGCCACTGCTTTCACGTAGCTGGGATGACAGTGGATCATCCCAGTCTCCCCATCCCATTCCAGGCCAGCTCCACGGGGGCAGCAGCTTGACAGGACGAGGAAGGCTAGAGGGAAGTGCCTCTTGCCTTCCTTGTCTTGTCATGCTCCTGCCCCCACTTAGCTGGCCTGTAATAGGAGGGGGAGACTGGAACGATCTATGGGCACATAGACTTATACGCAAGATTCACGGCACTATTTTGCATGTAAGTCTATGGGCTCATACTGCCGATAGCCATGTTTTTAAGAAACATGGCGATTGGCACGGAGGTGGATGCGTCAAGGTAAGTAGCAAGCTGGTCGCCGAGCATGGGAGGGTGGTCCAGGGGCAGCCTGGGGACCGGCAAGCAGGGGGGATGGCTTAGAGGTCGCAGCTTGGGGAGCACAGGCGCCAGTGGTCCAGCGACTTTGTGGACTGAAACGGGTGCCCACGCCATCCCTGGGGGTGGGGGCAGTCATGGTCCTTTCCATGCTGGGAATAGCTGTACCTACTGATGTTGGCTATTGCAGATGGACGAGCATTTTGTTTCAGTTCAATTTTGAGAAGAATTTACCAAAATTCTTAAAGTTCTTCATATTGGGGAGAGAAAGTACTTGAGATTTTAAAAAATTCAAGTGTGAGAGAAAGCAAAACTGATGGATTCCCCAGTTCCTAGCTCAGCCACTGAGCCACAAGCCCTCCCTGAGGGCAAAGTCTTCTGTACTTCCACATCCTTCTCACTCACCTGCTATCTTCTTTTTGAACCCAATAATTCCATCTCGTCTTATTTCCTGCTCTCATGCATTGTCCTCAGCTGTCCCTTATCCCTGCAATAAACCCAACCTCTGTTGTGCTTTGTCTATTATCATCATCTTCCTGAGGCCCTTCTCATTTGCCCGCCATCAAGGGTGGTGAGCCTGGTGAGTAAAAGGGAGAGGGCCTTCTCCCCACAGGTAGGGATGTCAGAGAAATCCACAATGGAACCAAATGACTTCAAATTTTGATGAATCTGACTGGCTTTCTCCCTGTTGGGTGGATTCTGTGGACTTGCAGATTACGCGTAAATTTCATCATAGAAAAATACTCAAAAAAATACAAAAGGCCGAAAATGTGCATTTCCCCATAGGCTAAAGCATGAAAATGCACATTTTGCGCATTTTGGGGGATTTGTGCATTTTCGCACTTACACGTTTTTGGAAATTTGGAACTGGGGGAAAAATCCCATTCCGTCAATGGGCAGACAAAGGAACAAAAGGTGCCTGACAATATGCGAAACACAGATGGAACAGATTTTACACAAGTCCATACATCCTTACCCACATGTCTTTTATCAACTTCCATGGGGGGCTTGCCAGGGCTCTCCTTTGCTGTTTTCGCTGGCCTTCCTGGCTGCTGATTTTATTGGTACGTTTTGCTTGTATTTGTTCATTTTAATTAGTAATAAGGGTGTACGAAACCACCTTACCTGGACTCTGCCGGGGTCTGCGGGGAGGGGAAGCGATCTGTCCCTTCCTCCCCCCCCCCCAGAATCCTCGCCGGCCAGCTCCGCTCCTTGGCAAGTCGAGTGCCAGCAAAGTGGGCCACCATTGCTGTATTGCTGGTGGGCCAGTGATACGGCCAGCGATACGGCCACCGTAAGTGCCAGCGATACGGCTGCCATTACTGTATCGCCAGTGGGCCAGATTGACTGTGGCTGCAAATGGCATCTGGGATGCCATTTGCAGCCGTAAAGGCCTTAGTTTAAGGTAAATGCAGCCGTAAATGGCTGGATTTACCTTAAACTAAGGCCTTTACAGCCGCAAATAGCATCCTGAACGCCATTGGCGGCCGTGCTTTTAATTCACACGATAGGCTATGCAAATATCTGCGTAGCCTATCACATGAAAGCAGGGACCAGACGCCATTTGCGGCTGCAGTCAATCCGGCCCACCAGCGATACGGCAATGGCGGCCATATCGCTGGCACTTCAGAGCCGGCTGGCAGAGAGGATCCGGCCAGCGAGGATTCCTCGTGGAGGCGGAGGTAAGTCTTCCAATCCTCCATGGACTCCGTGGGACTGGATTCTTTTGAATTCAGCCTCACTGGGGTCCGTGGAGGATTTCTCCCCCATCCCTAATTAGTAATCTCACTTTTTAAGGATTTGTATTATATTTTTTTTACTGATTTTTATTGTATCCACTTTGTGTGGTTTTTATCTTGTTCACTGCCTTGAGAGGTTTCCATCTTTAAAGGAAGCCTAGAAATAAATTTAGTTAGAGACAGAAGCATTTTAAAGACTCCATGTTTTGCTCAGCACTTCCCATTGAATTGTTTTAAATTGTTGCACACTGCCTTGATAGATTTTTTAGTAGGGATGGCAGAGAATTCCGCCACGGACTCCAGTGAGGCCGGATTAAGAATCCGGCCCCCGGAGTCCATGGTGGAATGGAGCAATCCCCCCTGCCACCCTGCAAAGCCTGTGCAGACCGGATCCTACCTGCCTCTGGCGGGTCCGGATCCAGCCGCTGCTGTTCTCTGTCCAGTGTGTGGCCGCAAATGGCATTGTGCGTAACGGACACCATTTGCGTCCCTGCGGGTAGCAGTGATAGGCTACGTAAGTATTTACGTATCCTCTAATGGATACCCGCAGGGACGCAAATGGCATCCACTACACCATTTGCAACCCCGCTTTAGCTGTGATAGGCTACGTAAGTATTTACATAGCCTATCATGGCCCAAGCAGGGACGCAAATGGCGTCCCCTATGCATGACGCCATTTGCGTCTGCAGCAGCCCGGCAGCAGACAGAGGCCTGGCTGTGGATTGGCCTGGCTGGCGGCTCCACGGCCTCGCTGTGGCGCGGAGCCAGGCAGGCAGGATTCCACTGGGGAGGAACGGTTCGCCTCCCCCCTGTAGAGGATTCCGAGGGGAGGAACGGATTGCTTCCCCCCCGGCGGACCCCCGGGAGACCCAAGTAAGTCGGGTTTCGTACACCCCTATTTTTTAGCAAATAACACAAAACGATGATGATGACGATGATGTGATTTGCTTTCTTCACCCCTTCCATTTCCTGGGAATATTCTGTTTATGTCATATGTCTCCTCAGAGTGCAAAACAATGGGGTAGGTAGGGACTAACATTTTTTAAAAAATCCTTGTCAACCACATATCTTCTTTTTAGGTACGGCTGTGAGATGGCAGAGGTATTTCCCCTTTCTCTCTCTGCCTAAGAGAAACCCTGATTGCTGGATGTGGTGAAGATGTTGCTTGCTTATTTCCT
The DNA here is from genome assembly GCF_057233095.1 of Heloderma suspectum. NCBI lineage: Eukaryota > Metazoa > Chordata > Lepidosauria > Squamata > Helodermatidae > Heloderma > Heloderma suspectum. Next base: position 196,757,547 of record NC_139458.1, read on the forward strand.
TTAAGTAGAGTTTTCTTTGAAAGCTTGATTGATTCTAACAGCATCAGCAGTACATTCCCTAATTAATAAGATATGTCCTCCTTTCAGTACAAAAAAGAGAAGCAGTTAATGGCTGCTGTTTAGTTCTAAAGTTGTCACATCATCAAATTTGGATAATCCTAATGGGATTAATGTTTGCCTGTTGTGCTCCATCCATTATTTTTATGGTCAATTCTTTTTCCTTACACATGTAGCTCTTCCAGGAGGGCAATCTTCTCCCCAGGGTTTTCTCGCTGCTAATCTTTTCTACTGGCAGATGAGAGAGTGGAACTATGAGGCCCAAAGTCACATGTTTACACACACGTGAAGCATAGAAAATGTTGGGAGTAGACGAGGAGGTGCAGTGGCCCTTTGGGCTTGTTTTCCCAATGGCTAGTTCAGCCTTCCTGAACCTGGTGCCCTCCAGATGTTTTAAACTTCAGCTCCCATCAGCCCCAGCCAACATGGCCTGTGGTCAGGAATGCTAGGAGTTGTAGTCCAAAGCATTTGGGGGGTGCCAGGTTGGAGGAGGCTGGACTAGCACAATGGCAGCAGAACTCAGAAACATCTCAAATCCCCAGGGTCATCCACTGTTCCTAGAGCTGTGTACAAATGGCCTCTCAAAAATCTCCAGCCTATTTTTGTGTAGGGGTGGAAGAAAGTCACTTACCTGTCGTCGAAGCTTGTTCGCGGTGGGGGGGAGGCGCTTCGCTGCTCCCCCCGCAAAGTTCAGGCCGGGGGGGGAGGCTTCCCGCCTCGCCCTGGCTGAAATTCAGGCCGGGGGGGAGGCTTCCCGCCTCGCCCGGCCAAAATTCAGGCTGGGGAGGAGGCTTCCCACCTCGCCCAGCCGCGAACTCCATTGTTTTTTTTTTAACAATGTTTTTTTGTTTGTTTTTCTAGATCTGCAAAGTCAGCCGTGATAGGCTACGTTAATCATCACGTAGCCTATCACGGGTGACTTTAAAAAAAAAAAAAGCGCGTACGCTAATGGCGTCCCCCATAGGGAGCTGCCATTCGCGTTCCTTATTTGATCGCTATAGTCTACGTAAATCTTTACATAGACTACGGCGAAAATAAGGGCAACGCAAATAGCATTGCCCTTATTTTCGCCGTAGTCTACGTAAATCTTTACGTAGACTACAGCGACCAAATAAGGAATGGGAATGGCGGCTCTCTATGGGGGCCGCCATTATCCGTACACGCTTTTTTTTTTGTTAAGTCACCCGTGATAGGCTACGTGACGATTTACGTAGCCTATCACGGCTGACTTTGCAAATCTAGCCATGATAGGCTACATTAATCGTCACGTAGCCTATCACGGGGGCATTTTTTTTTTCTTTTATTGGAATGGCGGCGGTGGCAGCCGGTCAAAAGACCGGCTGCCGCTCCCGCCCCGCACGAACACCCGCCGAACCGCCGGCCGGACCCGCCGCCGGGAGGGACATTCGGCAAAGGTAAGTCCTGTCCCAGGGGGGGTGCGGGGGCGGGGGGGTGCAGAGAATTTCTCCCCGAAACTTGTTCGGGGGGCCGAACACGTTGGCACTCGGCCCCCCGAAGTTTCGGGGAGAAATTCTCCGCCATCCCTATTTTTGTGGGCAGAGAAATTGGGGGTACAATTCTGCCAAATTTCTCCAGGAGGAGGGGAACATCTCAACAGTTTCTCAGAGGTAGGGCTCACCATTGGCAGGGGTTGTAGCACAGCTTCTTTCATTTTTTGTAAGGGTTTTTTGGGGGGTGCCACTGCAAGTTGGCAAAAGCATCAACCATGTTGGCAGACTGGCCCCCATTTTGCATCCACCACAATGCAGGTGCGAGGCAACAGGGTCATGTATAGTTCCAAAAAAGAGGTGGAGCTCACCTGCTGTGTCAAAATATGTCCTCCGCTTTCCTGAAAGTTTTCTTCCCCCATGAAAGAGGCTTCAATTGTTCTGCCTCATTCTCCAAGCAAGTGCTTAAAAATATTTTTGTGCTGTTTTTGAGCTTAACCAATCACTGTGGGGCAGCCAAAGGTGTTGTATGTGTGTTTGCTTTCTATTAAACATCTCCCTATTGCTCTGTACTCTCCCAGATAGATGGATGCATCTCCATCTGGGGTGGGAGGCAGCTCGATGAGCTGCCCCCACCCCCTGCTTGTGTGGCCTGGACCCACTCAGTAAGTCTCCCTGCTCTCTCCGTCTGCCGAGCTGCCCCTCCTCCATGCAAAGGACTCTGGCAATCAAGCCAGAGTCCTCTGGCAATCAAGCACACAAGGGTTTGACTACTGGAGTCCTCAGCACAGCACCCTCCTCAAGCACTCTGGAAGACAGGGCTGGAGCGCTGGGGGGTTACCAAGGCCCCTCGCGACTGCACCAGTTGTCAAGGGCTTTCTTGACAGCCAGTGGAGGCAGGATGAGTCCTGGCGCGGCCACTCCCCAGCACTCTAGACCTGTCCTCCTCAGGAGGAAGACAGGGTTAGAGCATTGTGGTGTGCTTGTACCCATGCCAGTTGTCAAGAGCTTTCTTGATAGCCAGCAGAGGCTGGACTGGTCCTCAGCAGTGCTCCCAGTTGCTCACCAAGCTCCGGGGTGCTCGGCAGCTGGGTCAGTCAGTGCCCCAAGGATTGGCAAGTGGGATCCGGGAGGCCAGATGTGGGGGGGAGAGTCTGTCGTATTCCACCCACTCCTTGGACTCCTGCACCATCCCTACTCTCAGGCTGCCTGTGCTTCCTGATCTGAAAAAGCCCTATAGGACGAATTACTTCACAACATGTTCCCCTGGGCTTTAACTGAAGTGGGGGAAGCCAAGGAGGCCAAAGGTTGCCGGTGTGATGATTGTACAGTGAAAAACAGAAGACTTGCACACAATCTTTGGCTGTCTCCTAAGCAAGGTAAGCAAAAGAAACCCAAACCAAACCCACAAGAATTTCTCCCAAAAAAGATTCACTGTTGAATTTATTTTCAAAAGCAATTTCATTTCTATCAAATTAAATGAAATTGGTCGAAAAACATGTGGGAGACATTTTCTCCACAGCATGCCAGGGTGATGGGGGGAGGAGACAGACTTTCCCTCTCCTGCTCCTCTCCATTCCACCTGCACCCCAAAGCTACTTACCCTATCACTGGCCAGATAAGTATAGAGAGCTGGGAAGTGGGTGAGATTCATTGTCCAGGCCTTAGACTGGCTCAGAAAATTATCCAAGTTCTTTCCCATTTTGGGAGGGGGGATCATTACATTTCCAGATCAATATGAGGTAAGTGTGGAAAAGCTAAACCATCTTTGGTTGGTAGGATTCAATTCACACTGATCGATACATCTCAGACAGTTTCAAGATTCCTTCCCCATAAATGAATGGGGATCTGGGCTTACCAAAGAGACCTATCAAGGGCTCTCCATGGAACTCTGGACTGGGGAACATGAGTTGTAATTTGAGCTCAGCTGTACATTTACTGAACAGCCTGAAGAGACGTCTTGGTCAGGCTCAGTGACTCTTTTGCAAAACAGAATAATATTGCCCTACTGGTTTGGGCTATTAAAATGACAAATGAGGGGAAAGTATCACATGTAAAGACCTTAGAATGCTTTAAAATTCATTGGGGGAAAATCAGGAAGTGTTCACATTCAGTTACAGCCATACCATACTGCCTGATGTATTGACTTCAGCTAAAGCTGAGGTTAAACCTAGACAAGACAGAGTTGTTGTGCTGGAAGGGGTTGTGCTCCCCCTGAAGGACTGGGTTCATAGCTTGGGAGCACTCCTTGATCCTATGCGGTCCCTGGACCTTCAGGTGGTGGCAGTGGCAAGCAGTGGGTTTGCACAATTGCGTTTGGTGCACCAGCTGGCACTGTGTCCCTTCCTGAGTCGGTCTGACTTGGCAACACTTACAGTATGTATGCCTTGGCTGCATCACCTTTAGACTATTGCAGTCTACTGTATGTGAGGCTATCCTTGAAGAGCATCCAGAAGCTACAACTGGGGCAAAATGTGGCACCTAGCCTGCTAGCCAGTGCACAGTATTGAGACCATATTTCACCTGTCTTGAACAACCGAGTTGCCAACTGCTTTCTGGGCTCAAATCAAGGTCTTAACCTTTAAAACCCAAAACAGCTTAGGACTGGGCTTTCCAAGGGAAAAGCCCTGTCTCACCTTCAAGAGAGGCCCTCTTGAGGACACCATCATCTGCAGAGGCCTGTTTGTCAAGCACACAAGAAAGGATTTTCTCCTGAGTCTCTCCTTCAAGAATTACAATTGGCCCCCACTTTCTTAGCTTTTAAGAAAGGATGTGAAGATGCATCTTTTAAATCTAGCCTTTAAAGTTATGTAGTTGTTTTAGTAGTCACCGTTTTATGATTTTTTAATGTTGTTATTTTTATTGTTTTAAGGTTTATTGTTTTAAATGGCTGTGCATCACATTGGTGGCTTTTTAGCAAATAAGGCAGTTTATAAAAGATAAAAATAAATAAATAAATACAATAAAATATTATTTTAAAGGAAATAATATATGTCAAGGAGGCAGCATACCATGACTAGTAATAATGTACAGGTGCCTGAAGAGATATACTGTAGCATGACTTTCAGATACCATCATGTGTATACTATTACGGTTGGCAGTTAGGAGAAAAATAGTCCCCCTTGAATTATAATGCCATTGATATAAGAACACTTGGCACACAGCCATCAGGACATTTACTAAATGCTATTTTGGCACATACCAAGGATAGCTAAACTATGAAGGATAGATTTAAATCCTTTGCTTTAATGCTTATAGTTGTCATGAGTGAGAGATCATCTTTACTGCCTTATCATGGGTTTCCTATCATGAGTTTTCTTATCATGGGTTTCTTATCATGGGTTCACTATCAAAAAAAATTCTACTTAGCCAGACTCTTGGACTTTACCAAGGAGTGTTTGAGTGAAACATAAGTGCTATGCAGGCATTCACCTGCTCATGTGTAGGGCTAAAGTGTGGAGGGGGGGCATGCACATAAGCACTGCCTCCAGCGTTCCCATGATACCCAAATAGACCTTCATGTGTTGAACATGCTTACAGAGTTCCCGCAGTTGTGAGCCTTGCTCAACTGGGCATGTGGGGATTTTGGAGGCAGGGCTTATATGTGTGCCCACTTCCCCCTCCACACTTTAGCCCTACTGGAAAGCAGGTGAATGCTTGCATGGGGCTATACAGAACTGGGTTTGTGTGCTCAGCATGTAGGGATGTGCAAATCAGGAGGAAAAAAAACCTTGAGCTTGACAAGGTTCTCTGAATTCCATCTTGAGAAGGTTTGAGGCCTACAGAGGCAAAAGGAATAAAGGTCAGGCTTAGAGGCCTGGACTTTCATTGGAAGGGGGTATCCCTGAGACAAGTAGTTTCATTTCCCCAATTAGGTTTCAGTTTCATTTCCCCAGTTAAGTTTCATTTCTTCAGGTTTGAACCCATACTTCCGGTTTTGAGGGAGGAGAGTATAAAAAGAGTATAAACAGAGTCAGGAAGGGCAGAGCACAAAGAAGGAGCAGGAAGAAGCAACCTGAAGAAGTCTAAGCATAGCTAGGGTAAAGGAACTTGTGTTTTTGCAACTTTTAATTTACCTTAATGCCTTTTGTATCCCTCAGCTCTATTGTGTAAATACTTTTAGTTGTGATTTTCTTGCTTTAATTTACCAGTAATCTCTTGTGGTTAAACCCTAGGTATCTGGAGTGTCAATCACCCCACGTCCTCAGCCTAAACCTCACATTACTGGGAAGGGGGAGATTAAAAGAAGGAAGGTGGGACTTTTAAGGAGGTAAGAGCTCCTTAAGGAGTTACTCAGGGGGGTTAGGACATAAGGGGAATCCTGACACACCTCAAAGCTCCTTCCAGCTCATATCCATATCAGACTGCAAGCCTGGCTTTTTTTCTTCTCACTCAAAGATTTGTGCCTGTTTCCTGAGGGCGGGGGAGGGGAGCCCCGAAGTGGACGACGAAATTGACTAGTTCTTTGAGGAATACAGAATGGCTCTGCTGGGCTAAAGGAAGTAGTGTGTGGAGAGGATGAAACTGACAAGGATATTTACAATGGGAATGCATAGCACACAGGCGGACTTGCGAAAGCCCATTGATTTAAAAAAATAAAAAAATAAAAATTACGACCCCATTTGCACCATTTTAAAGAACTGAAACATCATTTAAAAACCCGCACACACACTATCCCATTTGTGCAAATTGCCACCTCCATTAAAAAAAACAAACCCCAAAACTGTATATTGGATTGACAACAGATCACGTTGACACCAGCAGGGAGAAATGGAACAAAATCTGCCAGGACTGAACTGGTAAAATCCATCAAGATTTCACCCACCCACCCATCCCCCAAATAGAATTCTCATGCATCCCTGAAGACAAACCACTGGGTCCTGAGACTCACTTTTTTCCCCCCACAAATCAATCTCTGATCATGCTCTGGCAGGAAAAACCCATCATATGAATCACACCTTAGTATCCAATTTCAACAACATTGCCAAGCATCCAGCATTGCATGTCCTCCCGTCAGTTTTTCAAATAAATGCAGGCCAAATTGGATCGGAAGTATTTATTTTCAAAATGAAGCCTATTTTCTAGAAAGCACAGTAGTTGACTGGCAGGCCAAAGGATCCAATATGTGTCTTAGTCCCAGGTCTGGGCAGCTGAAGTTCCATTTGGAAGAATTATACAGATGTGGCCATGTTTATTAAACCTTGCCATGTAGAGCAAGAGATTTAACAAGTCCTGTGGAAGAGCAGTACATTATGGTTTGTGTTGGAAACAAAAGGCATGAACGATTCACTCTGTTTTATCTTCTGAGATTTAATCTCCTCAGAATGCTACATGTCACCTGCTGTGTCTGCATATGTATTCAGTATTCAGTGAAGACTGAATCGAAGAAACCTCCTCTCAGAGGACACATCATTTGTGTCCTGTATTGGACAATTAATGTCATTTGAAGATAGAGAATTAATAGCCCTCATTAAAAGCACCTGGAGAGTATTTCACTGCCACATGGTAACTGCAACCAACTTACAATGGCCAAATAGATACCAAGGTCATGCCTCCCAAACTTCACTTCTCTCTCTCTCTCTCTCTCACTCACTCACTTCAGAAATGGTCAGTTGTTCTCTGCTACTCCAGACACTAAACATTTTGGTAGCTGTTCACACAGAGCATTGCTGACAGTCCCTATACTGTTCTCACTCATAGCTGCTGACCCATGCCTGTTCCCAGGTCAACCAAGAGAAGACAGGCACATCCTGGAGTGGTCCCCAGATGTCCTCCTTGTGTTAGATACACCAAAGGGCAGATGTACAGAAGATGAGCGCAACAACAACTTGGCACTAGAGAAAGCTTGGTTGGTTTGCTCTGTTTGATTAATGTTACCTGAAGGAAAACACACCTCTCACACCTATGATGGAGATTAAATTGGCACCACTTCAGACTGGGGTGGGCCAAATAAATTTCAGCATGGGGTACAAAAGTCATAGCAAAACAGCAGTGTAGCCCTGGTCCATTAATGAGCTTTAAAAAGCTTTTTGGTTCTTTCCAATGTGCTCTCCCCCACCAAAGTCAGAGCATGGGATGGGTGTCCACAGGAATTGTTATTGAGGGTGGGGGCAAAGATGCAGAGCACACCAGTCTGTGGTTGTAATTTGTGCACAAAGCGCATGCTGCTACATCTAGAGCTGTGCGCAAGTGGCTCTCAAAATTCTCCACCCTATTTCTGGATAAACTGGGAGGACAATTTCACTGAATTTCTCCTAGGGGAGGAGAAACTCTCCAACAGTTTCTCACAGATAGGACTCACCATTGGCAGGGATTGTAGCACAACTTCTTTCTTTTTTCCCCTAAGGGTTTTGTTTTCATGCTCCCACTACAAGCCTAGCCCCCATTTTGCATCCTTGACAACATAGGTGAGATGGAGGCAGTTTTGTGTCTACCTTCAAGGGAGAGGTGGAGCTACTGCTGTGCCAAAATCTGTCCTCCAATTTCCTGAAAGTTTTCTTCCCTCCTGAAAGAGGTTTCCATTTTTCTGCCTCATTCTCAGGGCATTTTAAAATGTATTTTGATTTTCTTTTAATGATGTTTTTGAGCTTACCTAAGCACTGAGAGGTGACTGAGGCTGCTCTGTGTGTGTCCCCCTTTATATTACATATGTCTCAGTTGTTCTGCAGCCTCCCAGGCTGTCTCCACTCCCTGATGTCAAAAATGAAAAGGTCCTATGGGAGGAATTATCTCATAATGTCGTCCCCTGGGCTTTAATTGAAGTGCAGGAAGCTGAGGAGGCTACTGGAGAGATGACTGTACAATGAAAGACAGAACATGCACATGCACTCCTCAGTCTCCTCACAAGTAAGGTAAGCACAAGAACCCTGAATTTCTCTAAAATGTTCCTCTCATTGGAATTCATTTTCAAAAGCAATTTATTTCTATCAAATTGAGTGAAAATGGTCAGGAAAAAAATGTGGGATACATTTTCAGCACAGCACTAACTACAATGTGCACTTTCCTTCTCTCTCTGTTTTGTTGCTTAACATCACATTCCATGATATTTAAAAGTCTACACAGAGGAGTAGAAGACCCTAGGAACTGAACAGCACTAATGGCAGAAGAGTTATATCCAGGAAGCATCATGAACTCTAACAAAACCTCATTTGGAGTGAGGCATAAAACACACACAGGAAAAAGAAAAAAAAAACCCCAAATACACATACACGGTACAGCTTTCTTAAGAATATCATATTGGATAATTTATGACATCACTGCCCTTATCATAACATTGCCAACTTCACATGACTTGCCTGGAATGATTTCCTTCATCTTGGAAACATTGGTGAACATCCTCTGGAGCAGTCTTCCCCTTCAGTTGTTTTGGATTATTTATAACAACTGGTCACAGTATTCCTGACCATTGGCCATGCTGGCTGAGATGAGCTGAAGTCCAGAACATCTGAGGGCACCATGTTGGGAAAGGAAACTTTAAAGAGTAGCAGTGGAGTCTGTGGGGAGTAAAGGAGGAGAAATGGGCATCCTTGATCAGGGTTTAGGGTTCTGGAAGAGTTTGGACTACTCACTTTACTTTTCACAGTGTTATCAGCCATGTTTTACCCCATCTAACAATGCAACATTCTTTGCATGACTTGGATTGTCAACTGCAGCAATGTTCTTTCTTCTGAAATTGCTTTTTTTTCTCCTGGAACTGCACGTTTTTAAAGCCTTGATAGCATTAGAGAGATACTATCTATTATTTCTGGTAGATCTGATGACTGAGCAGTGACAAGATGTGGGCATCATGTCTACCAAGATAGGTAGACCTGGCCTCTCAGAAATTTCTGTACCAAGTCTACCTCTGTATTGTTTCTCAATGGGTAGACCTAATGTCTGCAGTCCACTCATAGGCTCTGCTTTTTAGGCAATGCATAATAAACTCAGATGCACACAATAACCTTCACAATAGGGTTATTTATTACTACAATACATGAGAAAACACTAACTTCTGAGGAACTGTGTGGCACAAAACGAATGGGCAGAATAGTGGCTGCACATTTTGCCTCATATCTTGGGTTCTACAAGGCTAGAGACTTAAAAAAAATGAAAGCTGGGAATCTGGAGATTATGGCTTATTGGAGGGGCAACTGCACCCCCTTGCCCTTTCCTACAGACAACACCCATGGCTCAGAGAGAGAGAGAGAAATGGCTTCAAAGAAGATCATCCATGCATCCCACCTCCCAGCCCCACAGATACTTCTGCACCATTCACCTCCCAGACATTGGATAGCCAACATTCAGAGAGGTGAAAAGGGGATATATTGGAGGGGAGGGGTGGCATGGGAAGATCAGAGACCTTCATGTTCTCTGACCACACCTGCAACACAAGGAAAAATGACCACACCAGCCATGCTTGCAAAGGGAGGAAAATGGAGGGGGGCAGAAGGAAGGGAGAAGAATGCCAGTCCTCTTAAACTTCTGCCTGAGAGCAGGAGCCTGGCATAGTTCTGGGCATGTCAGAGGCACTGACATTGGAGTCTTCCAGCTCTGAAGGTAGGATTGCCCTGTTAAATCCTGTTAAAATACTGAGATTTCATTTCTGGCTGCTCTACCAGTTGACTTTTATTGTATAGTTGTAACAATTACTTTTTAAAACATCTGTTGTTAACAGCTCTGGAAGTCCCTTGGGACTGAATAGCAGGATATCCAGAAATAGTTATCAATAAACACTGGTGTTCATTACTAAGGAATAATTATCATTTTAGATGTCTTTTGTGTTACATGCAAAACAAAGTTTCTTCTGGTTTATGTTTTGCCATGCTTCTTCCACTTTGAAATCCCTGTGGAGTTGTAGTATTTTAAAACAGGGAATTCGTCTCCTGAATTCAAAAGAGGAAACCCGCAAGAATCAGACTGGTTTAAGTTTTATCACATTTTTAAAGTATCTGTTGGTTTTATATCTATCTACTGCTTCCTCCCCTCTCCCTGTCCTACTTATTTAGGTAAATTTGTATTTGTTTGCAATGTTATCATTACAGTAACAGTCTCCATTACTGTATTACAGGTACCCAGGTCCCAGACATGGTCTGAAGGCACATGAGGCAGCCACCTTGCTGAAGCTAAGCAGGTCCTGGTCTGGTCAGTGCTTGGAGGGGAGACCACCTGAGAACCACATGTAGCCAGCCACCTTGAGTTCCACGATGGAAGAAAGGTGGGATACAAATGAAATAAATAAAATAAAAATAAAATAACGTTTGTGTTACACAGTGGCATATAAATCATATACCTCAGGGCGGGGAAGTACTTTAAGGTGGGGGGGGGCTGAGCTGCCCCCAGTGGGGCTTCCACTGGCTGGAGGACTTCAGTGAGGTGGCTGAATTGACCCCACCCGGCCTTCCACAAGCAGGAAGGTGTCAGTGGGTGCCTGAGTCCCAGAGCAGCAAGAGGCATGTGAAGGAAGGGAGACTCAGCAAGCACTGGGAGAAGGGTCTCTTCCCAGTGCCAGCAGAGTCCCTGGCTGCTTCACATGCTGCTTGCCATCTCAATGGGGACAATGAGTGGCAAGTAAACAGACTCGGTGGGTGTTGGGTTGAGTGGCTCCTCCCAGCAGCAGCTAAGTGAGGCACTTTCTTCAGGCATCCTGCACTGGCCAGTTTCCTGGTTTTGCATGTGCCCACATCCCCACAGTGATCTCTGATCACCTTCCCAATTGGGAGGGGGAGTGGCATGCAGACAAATGCCCTTGTTATCTCCAGTCACAGATTGGAGATAACAGTGGGGATTTCACCAGGGGGTGTGGCTTGGGGGCCAAGCCCACCTCGTCAGGGATCCACAGAGACTCCATAGGCTGGAGAAGGAACCTTTGCAGGCCAGAGGTTTACTCCCCTAATGTGAAGAAGTAAAGAAGTGAATACATTTATGTTGCAATCCTGTACGCAATGACCTTGGAGCAAGTCCCATTGAAATTAATGGGACTTACAGAGCAATCCAAGGTGGGGCTCGGGAGGAGTGGAGCAGCAGTTCCACTGCTGCAATCCAAGCCCTGCCAACTCACGCCAGCAAGGGTAGGAGGTGGGGGCAGGTTTGGGGGGTATTTTTCCCTTCACTTGTTCCAGGTAAGGATGTACAAAACTCACCTTTGCTCTGTCCCTCCCCGTGGAATCCTCGACGGGGGGGGGAGGCAATCCACTCCTCCCCCCCAGAATCCTCGACGGCTGGTTCTGCTCCATGGCCAGCCCACAGAGCAGCCGGCCAAGGCCATCCACAGCCGGATGTCCGGCCGCGGACAGCCTGGTGTGGACACAAATGGCAACCGCCATAGCGGCCGTCATTTGCATCCAGCTAGACAGCCATGATAGGCTACGCAAGAATTTACGTAGCCTATCACGGCTAACATAAAAAAAAGAAAAAAACACGCAGCATACGCAAATGGTGGCGGTTACGGCAGCCGCCATTTGCATTCCCTATTTTTTGCCGACTTATCTTACGTAAATATTTACGTAAGATAAGTCGGTGAAAAATAGGGAAAGTAAATGGCGTCTGCCATTGCCGCCTCCATTTGCATACGCTGCATGTTTTTGTGGGGGGTTTTACGTTAGCCGTGATAGGCTACGTAAATTCTTACATAGCCTATCACAGTCCGAGGACGGCAATGGCGGCGGCAGCAGCCCTGCCACAGCCAGCCAGGAGACCAGCCACTGCCACTGCTGCCGGAGCTGGCACTGCTGCCACCGACGCCGCCAAATCCGCCCCAGGTAAGTGCTGTCCCGGGGGGATTCTGCAGGGGGGCAGGAGGCCTTTCCGCCATGGATTCCAGGCCTTTAGAATCTTTAGAATCTCTTTAGAATCCAGCCTCACTGGAATCCGTGGCGGAATTCTCCGCCATCCCTAGTTCCAGGCTGTGTGGCTGAAGGGCCTGGCTTGGGTCTGTCCCAGGACAACTGTTCACTTTGGATCTAATGGTTCCAATGTTGGGTTCCCCTTTCCTCTTCTCTGCCCATGGAGTACCCTGTTTCAGGGCTTTCCTCCAGCTACTGACAGCAGGAGGAGCAGTAGCTTACTGCCTGCCTGGGCACACAACGGAAAGGCTCCAATGCACCATCCCAATCCCCTCTAGCCATCAACATTCAGGGTATAGGATTGCACTCTTACTTCTGAGTACACACATAATGGATTATGCTCTTAGTTCCAGATGGTTTATCCAGATATTAATGCTCTGCTTTTATTCTCTGATTCTTCAGTCAAACTTCTGGCAAGTAACTTACAGAAGAACTATGTCGAGAGAAATGCAGAAATATAGTCCCATTTGGTTCTTTAGCAACACTTTTTTTTTTATTCCTGACGGAATCATCCTTTGTAGTGCATCATCTTTATGTGGGCCTGCCATATACTAACATAAGGCAAGTTGTAGACATGAAAAGACAAAACAAGGAAGGACATTCTAAAAAATAGAAGGAAAGAAAACCTTCACGCACCCTTTGCAGGTAATAAAATAAAATAATTTACAGTTATCTTTGTGAGCGATGGTGAAGGCAGGAAATAGTTTGAAAAGAAAGTACAGTTTGTAGATTGTCCAAGAGAGATTAAACCACATGTGATGATGAAAGAAAATACCTTTCATCTGTTGACAAAAGTTTTAATCACAGTCGCAATGAACTGGATAAGAAGTGCTCTCAGAGATAAAGACAAAAATCGATGTTCTGAAAAGTTAGCAATTCATTATATATATCATATAGCAATTCATTGTTCAGCCTTCCCCAACAGGGTGCTTACTAGATGTTTTGGATGACAACTCCAATCAGCCCCAGCTTGCATGGAATTCGGGGAGTTGTACCCCCCAGATGTTTTGTTCCTCAGCATATATAGGCCTTTGCCTGATCAGCCTTGTGCTTTCAGTCTAAAAGACTGAAGCGCCTCCCCCCCACCGCGAAGCAAGCTGTGGGACAAGGTAAGTCCCTTTCGTACATCCCTAGAGGAACGCTATTTGCGTTCCCCTTATTTTCGCCGTAGTCTACGTAAATGTTTACATAGACTACATGTGCCAAAATAAGGAAGGCAAATGGCAGCGCCCATGGGCGCCGCCATTTGCATACGCGCGGTTTGTTTGTTTGCTTTTCACTCAGCCGTGATAGGCTACGTAAACATTTACATAGCCTATCACGGTCTTTTTTTAAAATGTAGCCGTGATAGGCTATGTAAATCTTTACATAGCCTATCAAGTTTGTTTTGTTTTTGTTTTTGTTTTAACTTGGAAATGGCGGCAGCGGCAGCCAGTCGGAAGACTGGCTGCCGCAGCCACCAAAGCCGAACCGCCGCCGAACCACCACCGGAGCCGCCGCCGCTAGGGACATTCACACAAGGTAAGTCCCGTCCCGGGGGGGGGCAGACCGTTTCTCCACCAATTTCGGGGGGCCAAATGCACTGGCATTCGGCCTCCCCGAGATTCGTGGAAAAATTCTCTGACATCCCTATGCCAAGCTCAGTTCTGAGCAAACATGAAAATGAAACATGTTACTTGTCCTGGCTAACCTTACGATATAGTTGAGTCTAGAGCTCTTTAGGACACCTTTAAGATCTTCCTCCTGTGTTCCGAAGACCACTCAACCAGGCAGTGAGGTTAAACGTAGCCTGGGCATACAACACTTGTTATTTTCCATGTTTACTCTCTGAATTAAGGCTTAAAGCTTTGGGGCTTGCACTCTTGTTCCTCCTTAATTAGACTATGAATAGGGTAATCATAGAAGGATAAAAGAAGTCAGGACACAATTAATTTAATCATTCAGAAATTATCTTTAGCTCCAAGTGCCTTGCAATTCAATGTAATTATCCACAAATGACTTAGTTACTGATAAGCATGATGGGGGGTTTTGAAGTGTGTGTGTGTGTGTTTCACTCTGTCACTACTGGAGTCAGTGTATTAAGAGGTCAGCACTATGAGGCAAGTTTATATACCAAATCTCTGATCATTCCAATTAATATCACACAGGCTTATCAAAGAAAGAGCTTGTGAGAACAAATGCAACTTTGAGCTTGTAATTACATGTCTTTTCCTCTGGTTAAAATATGATAACTGGAACACTTAAGGAAAGTCATGATCTCCTTTTAAAAAATTTTAATCATCACACAAGAAGTAGTGATGGCCACTAGTTTGGATGGCTTTAAAAGGGGGTTGGACAAATTCCTGGAGGAAAAGGCTATCAATGGCTACTAGTCCTGATGGCTATGTGCTACCTCCAGGACCAGGGTCAGTGAGCCTAAGTACACCAGTTGCTGGGGAACATGTGTGGGAGGGTGCTGCTGTGCTCATGTCCTGCTTGTGGGTTCCTGGTCGACAGCTGGTTGGCCACTGTGTGAACAGAATACTAGACCAGATAGACCCTTGGTCTGATCTAGCAGGGCTCTTCATATGACCTGATTCACATATCACTCACAGCAACATGGGAATCACTCAAATGGCTACTCACTAATGCAGATGACATTCTCTGAGCTTCAATGTCCTGCTATGGCTGAATCAGATTCAGCATTAGAGCAAATTATAGGGCAATCCAAAAGGCAACGCAGGCAAATGGTCATGCACAAAAGTTCCAGTCCACTATGGGATCAGACAAAGGCAGGAGTGGTCCAGATACAAGCAAAGATCAAAGCACAGTTAAGCTGTAAGTTACCATACACAAGTTACCATACACAGTCCAGAAGCAGAGTCAAACGGGAGCCCAAGGGTCAGTAGCACAGAAGGTCAATCACAACAGGCAAGGTCCAAAAAGAAAGGCACAGGAGCTGAAGAACAATGGTGTTTCAGCACTGGCTGGGCTAAAACTGAAGGTTATTCAGCTGAGCTTTCTGAGCCCTGCCCAGGGCTCAGCTGCAGTGCATTACAGGCCCTCTGGCAAAAGTCCTACTTGACAAGAGGGTCTTGCTCTCAAAGAGTTCTCCTTTGTATTTGAGTGCTGCTTCTCAGAGGAGTCCTATTGGCCTGCCTCTTGAGGCAGCGATGACCTTGGGGGCTTGGTGGTTGCCCAGGCTCTGCCTCAGAGTGGTGGGACTAACTACCCTCCTCCTATAGGGATTGACTAGCAGTCACCTCCTCTGAGGGCCCAGGCTCCTCTAGATCTCCTGACATGGGTACCTTCTTGGCATTAACTGTCTCTGGGAGCTCTAGCTCCTCAGAGGAGGAGGATTCCTCCAGCAGAGGCATGACATTCAACTTGGAAACAAACTTCAGGGGCTCAAAAAGACCCATCTCAAAGGGAAGGGGAGCTTCATAAACTGCACAATTCTTCCCTAGAGTGGATTAAAATCTAAGGGCTGGCATACAGGGCCTGGGGGGGATTGCAGAGATTAGGGGTTGATTTTTCAAACTCTTTGAAAAATTAATTTTGGGGTTAATCGGAAGTGAGCATGGGAGAGCCTGCCCAGCTGCACCCAGTAATGTTTAAATGGACAGAACTAGCAATATGGTTAGTTCCCCACACTAGCAGTGCCCCACCTTGGGCAACAACAACAACATTGGTGTGAGAAATAACAATGTTGCTACCCCACCAATGAAATCTGGTCCTTTAAGCCAGAGGTGAGGAACCTATCTTGGCCCAAGAGCTGAATTGGCTCTGGACAAACATCGCAGAGGCCACATGCCAGCAGCACCCCCACAGCTGGCATGTACCCATAATGTGCTTGTTCCCTCACACACACACACACTCACACACATATACAGAGAGAAAGGTACATACACCTCTCAAACACACATACAAACACACATACACCATGCACATGCCCCATGCTCACAGTCATACGTGGGACTCAGCTGGTGTACTGGTTCCACTCCCCTTCCTGTCTCCTGCTGCCCAGTCAGGAGAGGCAAGGGAGGAGCACGGGTGACTGAGCAGTGGCCCCAGCGAATACTCCTCAAGGCTGCACCTCAGTTGCTTTTTGGCCCCTTCTCTGTCCTCTGAAGGGGCAGGGTTTCCTGAAGGAGGAGGGGCTTTGTGGGCCAGAGGTTCCCCATCCCTGTTTTCAATGTGATAGGGAACAGCATGGGGGCAGTCATGCCAGAGGGATCCTCACCCTACTGGTAGCACATGAGCTGGTTTTAAGGATCAAGGTACACAACTTTGGGCACATATGAGCTGCAGTTTTCTGGAGAAGTATAGTATAGTGAACTCTTAAGTAACAATAGAAAATTATGCAACAGTTACATTTTTAGAAAAGTTATTATAGCCTCATTTTCTTCAAAGTCATGTGACTACTAGGCCCAGGCTGTGGCTAAGCTCATTGGTTACCTAAAGTCAAAGAGCTACATCCTAGGCCATGTGTACAGATTTTTGTCACACAATGGATTTCCTGTCCTCTTCCCTTCCCCCTTCAGTCCCCTGTACATCCCCAATATCTGCTCAAGAAGATTCCCCCAACCCTCCATAGAAGATGTAGTCGATGGGGGGGGGAGTGAAGGCGGGAGCAAATGCCATTCCACCAATGGATGGAGACAATTGGATTTCATCAAAATGCCACAACTTCCCACATTCTTATTGAGATAGTAAATGCTACCTGAATTGCAGCTACTCTGTTGGAAGTACAATCATAGCAACAGTAGGGATGGGTGATAATTTTGTTTCAATTTGGATTTGATAAGAATTTACCAGAATTCACAAAGTTCTCCATAACAAGGACAAAACGAGTGAGATCTAGAAAAAATGTGAGTATGGGAGGAACCAAAACTGGGAGATTCCTCTATCCAGTCCCAGGGCTTTGAATGCTTTGTTGTTAAAAGTCTGCCTTTGAATCCTTGCATATTCAAACATATTAGTGCTGAATTAGGGCTGCCACCTCTTTTTTTCTGGCAGGCTCCTCATTTTTAACAGCTACATGGCAGTAGGGATGTTGGAGAATTCCTCCATGGACTCCAATGAGGCCGGATTCTTTAGAATCCAGCCCCCCGGAGTCCGTGGTAGAACGGACTACCCCCCCTGCCACCCCCCGACATCCCCGGAAAGGACCTACCTGGCGGTGGGTCTGGCAGCAGTGGCGGCTCTGGGTCATCTTCCAGGCTGCTGCAGCCTCAAATGGCGGCCATCATAGTGGCCGCCATTTGCATCCCTGCTTTAGCCGTGATAGGCTACGTAAATATATACGTAGCCTATCATGGCCTAGCGTAGCAATGCAAATGTAGGGATGTACGAAAGTCACTTACCTTTTCACGGATTCTGTTTGTGGGGGGGGAGGCGCTCCATCCCTCCCCTCAGAATCCTCAATGGGGGGGAGGCGATCCGGTCCTCCCCCTCCAGAATCCTTGACGGCCAGCTCCAGGCCGTCCACAGCTGGATTTCCAGCCGTGGATGGGCTGCTGCGGACGCAAATGGCAGCCCCCATAGTGGCCGCCATTTGCATCCACCCAGGCAGCTGTGATAGGCTACGTAAGAATTTACATAGCCTATCACGGCTAACCAAAAAAAAAAAAAAGCCAGCATATGCAAATGGTGGTGGCTACAGTGGCCGCCATTTGCGTCCCCTATTTTTGGCCGATTTATCTTACGTAAATATTTATGTAAGATAAAACGGCAAAAAAAAGGGGAACACAAATAGCGTAGTGGGCGCTATTTGCATTCCTTTATTTTTCGCCGTTCTAGCCTATGTAAATTCTTACGTAGCCTATCATGGCTGCAAGGATGGCAATGGCGGCGGCGGCAGCCCGGCCGTGGCCGGCCAGGAGACCAGCCGCCGCCGCATGCCGCAACCACCCCAGGTAAGTGCCATTCCGGGGGGATTCCGCGGGGGGGAGGGGGCCGTTCCGCCACAGATTCCAAGGGGCCGGATTCTAAAGAAAATCACTGGAATCCGTGGTGGAATTCTCTGCTATCCCCATGCAAATGGTGTCCCCTACACAGGACACCATTGTGTCTGCAGCAGCCCAGCAGTGGATGGGGGCCCTGCTGCAGATCGGCCTGGCTGGCAGCTCCGCAGACTGGCTGCGGAACAGAGCTGGCCAGGCAGGATTCCAGGGGGAGGACTGGATCACCCCCCCCACAGAACCCAGTGGAGTCAGGTAAGATGAGTTTCAAAAAACCCATACATGGCAGGCAGGTACATTCTGGTCCTCTGCATGCTGGGAATAGCTGTACCTATTGAATTTGGTCAATGCAGATGGGCAAAAATGAACTGAAATGAAATTAATATGAATTCAAAATTTGAAACACTCTTCAAATTTGGGAGAGTAAGAACTGGATATACAAAAAAGTGTGAATGTGGAAGAGAGCAAAACTGACAGATTTGCCCCTCCCTAATCAATTGTGAGATTAAACATTCATATCACACATTCTCAGTGTTTTTAACAAAGGAAGTTGTTACGAGCAGTTTAATAACACACTGGCTTCAGAAGACAGGGCAGGACAAGACCAATGAAAACTATACAAGAGTGTTCCTGTTCTCCACTATGATATGTTGCAGGATATGTGACTTAATTTAATTAAAACAGGAACACAGAGATTCATTTTAATCACACTAGATAAGAGAACATGCTAGCTTGCGGAACAAAAGCAAAATTCAGTTCAATTACCAAATAACGGTAATAATGAAATTGTGAAGACAAGACCTACTTGTTCCTAACTTGTCAATTAGTGTTGAACTTAAATTTCTGAGGTGGTTTGAAATGGGCTAAATACATGACCCTCCCTGTTTTGAAATAGTTGGAGAAGTGAAATCTGCCCCCATTCAGTAGTGATGCAGCAGAAATCTGAGAAGATGCAGGGCAGGAAATCCAAGCCAGGCCCCATGCCTGTTCCCACCAACTCCTATGCATGTTTAGACAGAAAAAAATGTCATACAACTCCCAGCATTCCCAAGCCAGCATTCCCCACTTACCTGGGAGTAAACCCCATTGAACTCAACAGTCTTTCCTACAAATAGTGGCAGAAAAGCAATCCTGAGGTTCAAAAAGGGGCATGTTCACTAGAGAACAACAGCCTTGCCCTGGTGAGGTCAGCTAGTGGCAGCAGCTCTCCAGTTAGGCCGGCCACCACATGTCGCTTTCTCCCAAGGGGTCCTTCTTTGCAAGTGAGCACTCCTTCCCCCTGGACCCCTACTGGCCTGTTGCTAGGGATGTGTGAACACACCCCAGCTCGGGTTCTCCGGGTGCCCACTGAAGCGCCACCCCATTCGCCTCCCGAACCCGCACTCGAGCCCCCGTGAGTGTGGTGGGTCACCTGGACTCACTCCAGGCCCATCTGGTGAGTGCCCGCCATTTTGCCACCTTTCTTTTTCATGGAAGAAAGGGAGCTTAAAAATGCGTATATTTAAATATGCACAGTTTGGGGCCAGGAAAGCTTAGCTGGGATGAGGGAGAGAAAACTGATCATTCCAGTCTCCTCCTCCCATCCCGGGCCAGCTCCTTGTCAGGAGGCAGAAAGCAAGAGGGGTTTCCCTCTCATCTCCTTCCTCCTGTCAAGCTGCTGCCTTCACATAGGGGAGAGAAAGGATCAGTCTCCCTGCTCCCCTCGCTGTGCTGTGCGCCAGCAACTTTATATAGATATATAAAATCTTGCACACAGTTTTGATGGGCAGTCTGTGGCCGTAGACTTATATGCAAAAACGCTCCATGAATCTTGCATATATGGGTGATTTGCGGCACTTTTTGTGTATAAGTGTAAGTGTGCACATAGACTTATATGCAAAAAGTGCTGTGAATCGCCCATACATGCAAGATTCAAAGTGCATTTTTGCATATAAGTCTATGGAC
This sequence comes from Heloderma suspectum, assembly GCF_057233095.1. Classification (NCBI taxonomy): domain Eukaryota; kingdom Metazoa; phylum Chordata; class Lepidosauria; order Squamata; family Helodermatidae; genus Heloderma; species Heloderma suspectum. The sequence goes on from NC_139458.1 coordinate 196,777,758, forward strand.
ACAGACTGCCCATCAAAACTTTTAACGTCTTTTAAAAATGTGGCAATCACGGTGGAGGCGGATGAGCCTGGGTAAGTTACAAGCCATTCGCTGAGCATGGGAGGTAGACCAGGGACAGACAAAAAGGGAGGAGGGCTTGGTGGGCGCAGCTTGGTGGGCATGGGTGCCGGCGGTCTGATGGATTTGCCGACCAAAATGGTTGTCTGCACCATCCCTACCTGTCGCTTGAGGCGATGGTGCTCCTGGGGCCCAGGGGTTGCTCCGACTCTGCCGCAGAGGCAGGGTCCCCTCCCCCCAATGGGTATGGACCTGCAGCCATCTCCATAGAGGGCCCAGGCTCCTCCCATTCTGGAAACAGTGACTGATCTGGGGGTACCCTCAGTTTCTGGGAGCCTCAGCTCTTCCTCTGTGGAGGATTGCTCCCATGGGACACAAGGGCAGCACTCTTGACACATTATTTTGGGTGCACCATCTTTTTCTCCAGGGCACCATCTCCTTTAACCCTCCCTTCCAAGAAGGTTGAGGCAAGAGCCCTAAAGTTGAGTTCACACACTCTTATTCACCACATATAAATCTATACTGTGATCACACTTGGAATACTGTGTACAGCTCTGGTTGCCCCATTTCAAAAAGGTTATCAAACAGCTGGGGGAGGGGGGTGCCCAAAAGGCCATCCAATGAAAAGGTAGGAAAAGGATGTGTGTGATGCCTGCACATAGACTGAACACTGTGGAGATGGGTGTGTTAGCACTGGCCATTTACAGAAAGTGGGGAAACAGAGATGTGAATCGAGAAAGGTTCAGGATGGGTGAAACAGTTTCACTTTCTCCAGCACTGGACATTTTAAATCTCAAGTTTTTTCTCCCCCAGATATGATTGTCATGAATTTTGGTGAATTCCTATCAGCCGTAGGCAGCATAGCTGATGGCGAGGGATCATGGGAGTTGTAGGCCAGAACATCTGGAGGGCCATGCACTGAAAGGACAGAATCAATGGCAGGCAAAGGATTCTTAAGGGGCAAAAGTTTGGGGGTTGCACTTTGTCATACTCATCCAGGACCTCCTTAAGTTCCAGGTTATTTTTTTAAGTATTTATTTATTTAATGGTCTGGAACCTTGAGCTGCCTCAAGGTCCATATCGTAACATGGTGTTTGCTTGTTTATTGCTTACATTTTGATTCTAAGAATTAGAGATAGATTGAAGAGTACACATCAACCCATTTGAGGTGCAGGCATTTTCATCCACCCAAATTTAGAATGTGCCCCCTTTCATTTACCCATGGTTTTGCTTTATCCTGTTCATGCTTTGTGCTCACATGCAATGTTAGAGTTCCCATTTCCTAATTTCTATAGTTACCGCAGTACCACCACCACCCCATCTTCCATTTATTTTCAGCACATCTTATTCACAGTGGCTGATTAGCTTCCTGCTAGGAATTTTCACCATCTGTGCTACAGCATTGCTGAGGGAGTGAAACAATAGAAAGAGAGAAAGAAGCCATAGTCATTAACATGGAACAGCAATAAAAGATATAAATGTGTAAGCTCAGATTTTGCCTACAGTTTATTATTAATAGAGGCAAGTACTTACCGAAAGCTGATTATGTATTTTATTCTGGAGTGCCTAAGGGACTCCTGCTTAACTCAGACAATAAGCGAATCCCTCCAATTCTACATGCAAGCACAATGTGTTATCTCACTTGTAGTCAATGGGAGGATCATAGCTGGGAACAGTGAGTCAGTATAAGCAATTAGGAACATCAGTAATGGAGGTGGGAGGACATCTCGTTCAGCTCCCCATCCAAAGGCAAGGCTCTCCAGGCTCAAAACCCCCTATAAGAACACAGATCAGCCAACACCATCCAGATGACACTGTGCCATACTGAGTGTTCCATCCCATATGGGGTTTGCAGAGAAATATCTCCAGGTGGATTCAAATAAAACACTGCACTGCAGGAAAAGGCATGCTCCTGCACCCAGTAATTTAACTCAATTTAACTGGGGAATATACCTTCTCTGTCTCAGATATGGCAATCAACTCTTGAACTTGAATAAAACCCTTCCACTAAGATTGCAGTGCTATAACCAGTTATGTGGGAGTAAGCCCATGGAACTCATTGGGACTTATCTTGGAGTAGACATGTGTAGGATTGCACTGCGAGTCATAAGAACATAAGAAGAGCCCTGCTGGAACAGACGAAGGGTCCATCTAGTCCAGCATTCTGTTCACACAGTGGCCAACCAGCTGCCCATGGAAAACTCACAAGCAGGACATGAGTGCAACAGCATTTTCCCGCCCTGTTCCCCAGCAACTGGTATACACAGGCACACTGCCTCTGATACTGGAGGTAGCATATAGCCATCAGGCCTAGTAGCCATTGATAGCCGTGTCTCCCAGGAATTTGTCTAACCCCCTTTTAAAGCCATCCAAATTGGTTACCATCATCTCTACATCTTGTAGAAGTGAATTCTGTAGCTTAACTATGTCCTGTGTGAAGAAGAACTTCCTTTTATCTGTCCTGAATCTCCCAGCTTCATATAGGATGAACCCGGGTTCTAGTATTTTGAGAGAGGGAGAGAAATGACTCCCTATTCACATTCTCCATACCATGCATAATTTTGTAGACCACTGTCATGTCTCCCTTTACCCTCCTTTTTTCCAAGCTAAACAATCCCAGCTGTTGTAACCTCCCATCACAGTGGAGTTGCTCCAATAGCTTGATCATTTTAGTTGCCCTTTTCTGCACTGAAGTCAACAATACTTCCCTCTACCTGCTAGAAACACCTGTTATATCTAAAATATTACATTAGCCTAATGTAGTATCCCATCACAGTGGTTCCTGATAAAGCTGAACTGAAACAGGGTGGAGTGGAGGAAGTTCACAAAATATACACATCAGATCGCACACATTCTGCAAAATGTATCACCCTGTTTCAACCATTTTTGTTTGTGAACGAACTGTGAAACAAACAGGGAAACATTGTTTGACCATTCAGTGTAATGGCGAGAAATTGTTCTCACAGCCAAAATTGACTGAATGCATGACATATTTAGAAAGCCTCTTCAGAGTGAAGGTAATGCTTCTTGGACATTTAACTTCAAGACACTGTTACATAGTCAAATCTGAATGCTTGACTGATAGTATGATGTTCTTCTAGTGGCATTGCTGAGACTGCCTCTAGAAGAAACCCATAATTAGAAGGAGGGAAATGGTGTTGAAGCTTTAGATCAAGGGAAGAAGTAGCTTCAAAGAGATGGCAAACAACATGTAAAAAAAGTTAACTTTGGTCCAAGACCTTTATCCTCTGCCTGCATAACTTTCTGACCATTCTCTGTATTAAATTCCTGCTAAACAGAGATGGCTCAAACCATCTGTTTCACTTTCTATAACATACACATTTTAAGCAAATATCTGTTCCATCCTGTTTCCACATCATTTTTGGAAAACATGTATTCATTTTTATATACATTTTTCCCTCATATATGCATTTTTGCAAGCACTTCCACCTCACATACATCTTTTTGTATGCTATTTTATATAATGTACACATGTTTAATGCAATTTTCCTTAATATTTGCAGCTTTTGATTGGAGAACAACATCACAAAACTGGGAGAAGTGTGAAAAATGAAAGATCATTGCATTCCATTTCACATATTAGTTTGGGAAGTGTGAATTAGATCAGATTATATTCCAAATGAATTTCTCCTCCTTCCTTACTCCAAAATTGACATCACCTACAAATGTAATTCATATATTCTTAATTCCCCAGATCTCTAATAAAAACATGAAATGATTAGGGCTGTATGGATTTTGTTAAATCCATTCCATCTTTTTTTCGCAGACTGTCAGGTGTCTTTCATTCCATCATCCACTCATTAACATAATCGGATTTTTCTTAGGGCTGTACCAGAATTAAGTTCCACTTGCATGGGCGCACATCAGCACTAGTGCACATTAGCACAAGTGATAAATTGCATAAACCCCCCCAAGGTTAAAAAACGGTCTGCAAGCCCACTCGACTTGGAAAAAGCCGGTCTGCTGCAGAATCCATGGGTTGGATTCATAGAAATCCAAACTTATTTGAATCCATCGCAGATTTCTGTGACACCCCTAGCAATGATAGGACCCAAGATCAGGGATGGTGTGGGGTGGAGTCTGTTGGACTCCCCACCTCCTGTGCAGCCTCCCGGATCCCACTCGCTGAATCCTGGGGCACTGACGGACCCAGCCGCCAAGCACCCTGGAGCTTGGAAGGAGGCCAGGGCAAGAGTGCTGGGGACTGGCCACATCGGGACCCATCTTGCCTCTGCCAGCAGTCAAAGGCTTCCTTAACAGATCAGCAGCTAGGGATGCTGGAGACATCCACAATAGAACCAAATGGGTTTGGATTTGCATGAATCCAACTGTTGCATTCCGCAGCAGAATGCTGTATCTCGCAGTACAGACTTATCATTTGCTTTCGTACATCCCTTCTGGCCTTTTGTTAGAAAAGAAGTCTATTGAAAAACAAGGGAAAAGATGTTGTTTTCTCAGTTTATTCTCTCTCCCCTTCCCACCACGCTCTTCAATTCTGTGTGAACCAGCTCCTGTGATGCTGTCTGTGATGATGTCTGTGATTGGGGGGTTGGGGGTGGGGGAAGAACAGTGACTGGCAGCATTTCAGTGCAATGCTGAAGTGTTCAAGGAAGACCCCAGGAGGCAGCTGCTACAGCTGCAAGTGGAAGATAGCTTCATATCATGAGATGCAAAGAATCAACTCCTGAAATAACCCTCCAATTGAGTTTCAAATAACGTTATGCATAAAGTGCCTCTGTTGCTACTTCCCAGCTCTCCTGTGAATTTCACAACACTGTGATTTCCATGGCTTTTGGTTGTTATTAACCTAGCAACACACCCATCATTAAGATGGGTAGAATGTGTGTGGAAGTAGGGTATGGAATATATATCATATATATATATGTATAATGACCACAGTGGCAGCATTGGATCGTAAGTTTTGCCATCACCACTAGTGTAGCACACAAGTATAGCAAACACATGAGGGGGCTTTTCCTGCCTCAGGAGGTCCATTTGGCCCCTTCACTTTGTATCTTTCACTGAAATTGACAGAATCACCCATCCCTAACTAGATCACATTAGCTTACGGATTTATCTGCATTCATACTTCATTATTAATTTATTTAGAATAGTTTTATACCACTCTTCTTCTACAGATACAAGGGCAGTATACAAAAATATAATCAAAATCAATACAATATAAGAAAAAACATTAAATCATGAAGCATTAAACTAGGACAATCAAAAGCAGCAAATACATAAAACAGACAATTCACATAAACCAACTTAAAAGCTCCAGGCAAACAAATAGGTTTTGACCAGGCACTGAAAAAGGTACAATGTCAGCCCTGGTCACACCTCCATGAGGAGGGTGTTCCACTACAACCGGGGTGCCACCACAAAGAAGGCTCTAGCCCTTTTCACATGAAGTACTAACAGTACTTGGAGTAGAACTTCCCCTAATAATCTTAAGGCATGGACAGACCGATATCAGGAGAGGTGGTCCTGAAGATATTTGGGTCCCAAGCCATTGAAGGCTTTAAAGGTAAGTCCCAGCATCTTGAATTGGGCTCAGAAGTGAATAGGCAGCCAATGTGGCTTTTTCAGAACCACTGTAATATGATTCTACCTGGCTGTGATGGTTACAATCCTCTCTGCCATGCTCTGCACCAGCAGAAGCTTCCAAGTTACCCTCAAGGGCATCCCCACATAGGAACGTATAGATTGTGTAAAATCTGTTCCATCTGTGTTTCGCAGGTTGTCAGGTGCCTTTTGTTCTGCTGTGTGCCCACTGGATTTTTTTTTTTTAATTTCTGAATTTGTGCAAATTCGCACGTGCAAAATGTGCAATTCTCACAACATGCGCAAATCCCCCCCCCCCCGCACATCTTCACGCTTTAGCCGATGGAGGAAATTCACATTTTAGGCCATGTTTTTCATATATTTTTTTTCTACAATGAAATCTGCACAAAATTCCCAACAGTTAGAAAAATGGTCTGCAAGCCTGTGGAATTTGCCCGACAGGGGAAAAGTCAGTCCGCTGCAGAACCCACAGATCAGATTCATAAGAACCCAAACTCATTTGGTTCCATTATAGATTTCTCCAACACCCCTAGCCCCCCCCACCACCACCACCAGCACATTACAGTAATCCAGTCAGAATGTTATCTGAGCGTGAACCACTGTAGCTAGACTGTCCCTATCCAAGAAAGGTCATTATATTGCTGGTAAACCAGATGAAGCTGGTAAAAAGCACTCTAAGTCACTGAGGCCACTCAAGCCTCAAGTGACAAAGCTGGATCAAGAAGTACCCTCAAGCTACACAGTTGCTTTTTCAGCAACACCTTCTGGAACATGCCACACCTTCTGGAACATGCCACACCTTCTAGAACATGCCACACACAAAATTCCAAGACATGAGGAGCAAACGAGCAATGTTGGAGAATGCCAGGATTCTCCAAAAATCATCTTGCTGCCTGTCTAGAGCCCAGTTCCCATCCACATTTGTGACTGCTGCTTGCTCTGCCCAAATGGGAAACTTGTGCAAATCAAGCAGTGATCGAATGGGAGATTTGTGCAAATTTCCACAGATTTCCCGATTTGCACACATTTCCTCCATAGACTAAAGCAGGGCTATTGAGGAAATTTGCCCAAATCAGACTGGGAATTGGGAAAGAGAAGAACACGAGCATATGTTCAACGATTTGTGAATATTTTCAGTGGACATGTGCTCGCCCTCATGTTTGGGGCTTCAAACAGGGTATGCTTGCATGCTTTGTGAGCAAAACCAAAATTCTTATACTTCCCTAGACATGAAAACTACCTGTGTCATGTTAAGATTCAAGCTCTGTTTATTACCCCTTATCCAGCCAATTACTGGATCCAAACATTTTTTTCAGCACCTGCATAGTTTCACCTGACACAGATGAAACAGAGAAACAGAGCTGTGTGTCATCAGCATATTGTTGATACCTCATTCCAAATCCTCTGAAGATACATAAAGTGTTAAAAAGATAAGATGGAGCTTTGGGGGTTGGTCAGAGTGAGAGAGAGAAGTGGGGGGGAGAGGGAGAGAGAAAGTAAAAAAGAAGGAAATAAATTGGTAGTGAAAGATATATAAAATGGTTAAAAGGAGGGAGGGAGGGAGGATAGTTGAAAAGAGAGTGTGGGGATAGGAGGTAGGTAGGCAAATATATTTGCCAAGTAGGTGAAAAGAGGGAAGGAGGGAAGGAAGGAAGGAGGGAGGGAGGGAGACTGGCTGGAGAGGGGGAGGGAGGGGGAGAGAGAGAGAGAGAGAGAAGCTGGTCAGGAAGGATATACAAAGTGGTTAGGAGGAAGGTTCCTTGGAAAGAGAAATTGGGGACCATCATGTCATGGACAGATATGGAAAGATACATTTCAATAATTACAACTGAATCTTAATCCCCTGAGGAACTTTTGTGGATAAACATAAGGTTATTAATATATTGAAACTCCTGTGATCCCAGTTGACTGTAATTGGATTTCCTATGTAATGTTTGTGTTTAAAAAAACTGTATAAAGAAACAGAGAAACAGAGCTGTGTGTCATCAGCATATGATACCTCACTCCAAATCCTCTGAACATTTATATAAGATGTTAAAAAGATAAGATGGAGCCTTTTGGGGGACCCCAGAACACCAGTGCCATAGGATCAAGGAGAACCCCCCAATGCTACTTTCAGAAATCCACCCTGCAGGTAGGAGTGGAACCACCATATCCCCATGCCTCCCATACCCAATCCACAGAGCTGGCCCAGCAAGATACCATGATTGATGGTATCAAAACTTATACAAACCAAAGAAAAGTTCAAACTGAAAGACCAGATGTTGATACTCAATTAATATTCATAATACTTCACCTTCTTTGGGTGAAAATTATTATGAGAGCAGCAATATAGAGATTTTTATTTTCTAGCTTTTTTCTGGCACTTTTCATGTAACCCTCCACCCCCCAAAGCCCCTTCATTTATCAACAGTGCAATACACAATAAAACATAATACTTCTTCCAGCATGTTTTCCACACATAGATCACTGGACTAGTGATTCCTGTATTTATTGAAACCAACTGTAGAATACAGACTTGTTTTATCAAGTTGTACTGCCAAACGTCGCCCAGTGTCTGTACCTCTCCAACAAACATCTGTTGCCCTGGCAACAAAGGAGAATGAAAATGGGAAATTTGGGGCTGCCACAGCAGCTTGCTCGATGGTTTAGTTATACTTTTTTCCAGTGCCAATATTTCTAACACAGAAAACATGAGAGAAGTTTAACAGGTATGTTCAAGCAAATATCACATTGCAACCCTAATGTCTGTATGCAGCAGGGAAAGACTTTACATTCAGATTTCATTCTCATGTTAGAAGCCCAGCTCACAGGAACAACTTACTTTTGTTCTTCAAGCTTCTCTCCTTCAGACCTTCCCCCCAGTCATGGACAGCTTTGGGGATGGGGCAGCATGAGGTGAGATAGTTGGGACAGGGTGAGTCTATGTGGCTTCGCTTCCTCTCTCTCTATACCAGCCTTCCCCCACATGATGCTCTCCAGATGTTTTGAACTACAACTTCCAGAATTCCTGACCATTAGACATGTTGTCTAGGGCTGATGAGAGCTGAAGTCCAAAACATCTGAAGAGCACCAAGCAGGGGAAGACTGCTCTACACCAAGGATGGGAAGAAAGAAGATCTGCAGATTTTTAGACTTCAATTCCCAGCACACCTGACTATTGGCCATGCTGGTCCAAACATCTGGAGGTCTACCTTCTGCCTACCTCTGCTCTACATGAGCTCAGTCATTTGAAGAGAAGTGCCTGAACAGGGCTAGTGTCTGTGAAGATCAAAAATCAATCACTTCAAGGAACTGAATTGTGGGATGGGCTTTATCATTCAAAGCTTCCCCCTTTTTTAGTCCAGGGAGGCTAGACTACCAAAAAAAAAAAAATGATCTCATAGGGACAACAGTGCAATCCTATACATATCTACCCAGAAGGAAGTCCAACTAATTTCAAGTAAAATACTTGAAGGGTGTAATCCTAGGCATGTTTAGACAGAAAAATGTCCTACAACTCCCACCATGATAAAATAATTTAGTCACAGCTACTTCAGAGATTGTTTCTTAACTTTAAATTGTTCTAAATTGACTTTCAAAGTTTTCTTTTTTAAAAAAATATTCTGAATATAGAATTCTGACATTTGAGACATATTAATAATTTAATGTTCTAGAATAACTTAATTATTAATGTGTTTGGAGGTGAGGGAATGAAATTTCCAACTTTATTGATATATTAGCCTGTTGGTGCATACTCTGCTTCATGAATAACAATAACAGCATTAATATTACTATATATAGAAATAACATTTGCTCTTTATTCCTGTGATTTTCCAGTTTGCAGTAGGCAGCTATGCAATATATAAATCATTGTACACTGACAAACCAATTTCCAGTCATTCTTAGTGCATGTATAAAACAAGCTGCTAGGTTTATGCAGGTGGTGTGTACACATGAAGCATAAGAAACCAAAAGAGAGAACTTAATATAATGAACAGGACTATTCAGTACTTGTCCCTAGAAAGAAAGCTGAGTAAAATTCAACATCACATTTTTTCTCAGTTGGAATCAACATGACTTAAACATTTCAAACATTCAAAAGAGATAACATTTGTTGGCTTTCTTTACTGTGCTCTCTGAACATTATGATCTTGACCCAGAAAAGTTAACACTCATATTTAGCCCCTTCTTCCTCCTTTTACAAGTGTGTGTGCGTGTGCACATGTGTGTGTGTGCACATGCGTGCATGTGTATTGGCCCCGGAGCATAATCAAGTCACCTGTAATGTTAGAGGGGCCTAGAAATCCATAATGCTTACTTAAGTTCATTATTGGTGCAATCCCTTGCTAGTAAGCCTCTGAGCATGTAAAGATGAGTCAAAGGCCAATACATTCCACACTAATGAGCCAGAAGGCCTTACCAAGATGTGCCTGAGAAGCAAAGTTTGTTTATGCTGAGCTGCAGGTGGCTGTGCTGAGAACTAAGCCCTGCTAGTCTATGCTGGGAATGAACAATAGGGGGCACTTGCTGCTGTCATGCTGCCTCATTGCAAAGTCACTTACCTTTCGTCGAAGCTTGTTCGTGGGGGGGGGAGGCGCTTCGCTGCTCCCCCCGTGAAGTTCAGGCCGGGGGGGAGGCTTCGCGCCTCGCCCCGGCCGAAATTCAGGCTGGGGGGGAGGCTTCCCGCCTCGCCCGGCCGAAATTCAGGCCAGGGAGGAGGCTTCCTGCCTCACCCGGCCGCGAACTCGAAAGTTTTTTTAAAAAAAAAAACGCCCCCATGATAGGCTACGTGATGATTAACGTAGCCTATCACGGCTAAATCTGCAAAGTCAGCCGTGATAGGCTACGTTAATCGTCATGTAGCCTATCACGGGTGACTTAAAAAAAAAAAAGCGCGTACGCAAATGGCGGCCCCCATAGGGAGCCGCCATTCGCGTTCCTTATTTGGTCTCTGTAGTCTACGTAAATCTTTACGTAGACTACAGCGACCAAATAAGGAACAGGAATGGCAGCTCCCTATGGGGGCCACCATTATCCGTACGTGCTTTTTTTTTTTTTTTAAGTCACCCATGATAGGCTACGTGACGATTAACGTAGCCTATCATGGCTGACTTTGCAGATTTAGCCGTGATAGGCTACGTTAATCGTCACGTAGCCTATCACGGGGGCGTTTTTGTTTTTTTTTCTTTCATTGGAATGGCGGTGGCGGCAGCAGCCGGTCGAAAGACCGGCTGCCGCTCCCGCCCCGCACGAACACCCGCCGAACCGCCAGCCGGACCCACCGCCGGGAGGGACATTCGGCGAAGGTAAGTCCCATCCCGGGCGGGGTGCGGGGTGCGGGGGGGGGCGGAGGATTTCTCCCCGAAACTTGTTCGGGGGGGCGAACACGTTGGCGCTCGGCCCCCCGAAGTTTCGGGGAGAAATTCTCCGCCATCCCTATTGCTAACATGTATGCTATTATAAAACCCATTGTATCTCATGGCTCTGGGTTCAGAGAAGCTGTCTGATCCAACCATTGGGTACACTTGTGTGCTGTAAGTTACTGAATAAAGTACTCCTTGTAAGTAAACCTGGGTCTGATTTATCACTTGGTACCTCTAAATTAAGAGGCCACCGCCCACGGCCAAGGCAATACAGCATGTTACAGTGAATGTCCAGAATTTGGGGAATGCCAGCGTTCACATGAAATACAGACAATCCCAGATGAATGTTGAAAAATATATTCACCTACTTTTCCAACACTCACCAGTGAATGTTGACTGCATTTAGGCTGCAATCATGTACCCACTTACCTGAGAGTAAATTTCCAAATACTCACAATTTTTCTTTCATATTGTCAACATCAGGGTCAGCAGGGGGAGTTGGCATTTGTTGGGCATCTGCCAAGGCCCGTGCTTCAGCAAGGGGGGCTCTGCCAACTCCTGGAGCCCCCTGGTAACTTGCTGTTGTGGCCTGTTCAACTTGCATGAGCAAGAAGTAACAAGCATAAGAAGAGCAGTAGCTTCCACTAGTCTTACCCTCCTCCACTGGGAGGCTGTGCGGATTGGATCCAGAGGAAGAAGGGGCAAGCAAATGGACAGCAGCAACAGTGGCAAGGAGATGATTCATACCCAAACACTCCCCCAAACCTGAACCCAGCACTGGTTCATATTCTCGTGTGAATATTCACATCGTCACATTCACCAGGTTTTGATCATTCCCTGTAACGTGTAAGTCTCTAATATGATGCAAGCTAAAGGCCAAACAATGCCTTACAATTCATGGGTGTTGTTGCGCTCGTGCCCTGCTTGTGGGTTCCTGGTCGACAGCTGGTTGGCCACTGTGTGAACAGAATGCTGGACTAGATGGACCCTTGGTCTGATCCAGCAGGGCTCTTCTTACATTCCTATGCTGCTGCTGGAAAAAAAAGGTGGTGTGGGGAGGAAAATGAATTTTCCAGGCTCACAGTGCTGGACTGCATTGCCCATTGAGCTCTCTTGCCCTGAAAGCCTCACTCCATTTGCAATTAAAATTCAAATATATTACAAGTGTTTCTGACAATTTTGCACGTGCGTGGTCAGCATTTGACAGCTGAAGCAATTGGGTATGCCTGTGGGTACGACCATTAGCTACTGTTAGCACACGCTCGGAAGGTGATTACTTTAACCTTTTTTACTCAAATGTTATGAAAGTAGCCTTGACTGATGAAATTGAGCTGACATTTTAAAATGGAAGTGCTTTTTTATTTTTTACATTATTATATGGCTTAGAAAAGGTTGTGCATCTTTTGTGGCCATGGACAAGGCCCACTGTAAGCTGACTCTTGACGGTGAGAGCAATGTTGCCTCCAGCTGCCCCCTTTGAGCCAGATGTGTATGCACTTTGTTGCTGGTGGAGAAGGACGTAGAGACCTGGAGAGCCGATGGGGGCCTTGGTGAACTTATATAAGATCTTTCCTAGGCTTGGCTCCCCAGTTTGAGTAACGTGCCTGTAAGAAAAGGCGCTAAACACACTTGCCAGCCTTGTCTTAGTGTCACCTCTTCATCTGCTTGTTCTAGAACCTGAATGGCAACCTGTCTTAGACCACATCATCAGCCTCTCTCCCCTTGGATCCTTATCTATCTACTCCAAAACCTGACACTAGCCTGTATGGACCACACAATATACCTCCCACACTACTGGGTCCTAACACTTGCTTAAAACTAGGTGGAATCTGAGGCAACTGTATATTATACCATCCCACTTTTATACAAGACAAAATAGATACACATTCCCTTCATAACAAGAGCACACTGTATTTCCATTAGTCTGAAGAATCATACATTGCTTGGTTTGCTAACAGGAGGCTAATATATTGACTGCAACTCAACAGTCAGCTCCCGTATGCTCTGAGTCATATACCATGTTCCTACTACAACTGGACAAATAATGGAAAAACTTGTTCCATTCATTCTGTTGCCACTCCTTGCAGGAAACAAATGTTTAAAAATAGGAAAGCATGTTGATGAAAATGAATTTAAGGTACGAAGTTCTACTTAGTTTCATGACAAAACAAAATCTATTTGAGGTAAAAGCAGAAAAAATGTTCTAGACACCAAAGCTAAAAACAATAAATTACTGCTCTGAAATAGCAGCAGTAATAGCAGGAGCAAGGGAGGCAGTAACAGCAGGAACAATATTGTTTTCCTTCTCATCTAAGACACATGCTCCTGTCAGTTTTTGTTATCAGACCTCCATAAGCAGTAGCATATATACAGCCTTTCTTCTTCTAATGACATCCCAGCAAAGTATTAGCCTCTTGTAAATTGGACTTCCCTAGAAATGTGATATGAAGTGTAGGATTGTTTTGAACTGCTCAAGAACTTAATTTGTGTTTTGTGTTCTTCCCCTAATTGATAACAAATGGGCATCAAAAATTCTTCCCAATTTTAAACGGCACTGAATATTCGTTATCCAAAGTGAGAGTTGTGACGTTGCCATGCAACTCACATTGCTATTCCAACATCCAAAATATGCCATCTCCCGTCTGCCACACTGACATAATGAAGCATCCATGCTCTTCCATAAGTGCACCTGCTGTCACATACTGAAGGCATCACACTTACAAATGCAATAAAAGAGAAACATATCAAATGGAAAACGTGAACGATGCCAAGGCCTTTCTACAAGCAAAAGCAGAGCTCCTTCTTGACTGGGTACTCGAAGTCTACATTTCCAGAGATATGCAGGCTTTTTAAAATAGTGTACACTTTGTGGGGTAGCTTTTTCTCCTGAGAGGAATGCACAACAGGAATATACAGGGCATCCAATGCATTTTTGTGGTGTGAAAGAACAAAAGCAAACACCACACCACTTTCGACTGCATGGTGTAGGTTTCAAGAGAAGCACCAAGTGTGCTTGTGAATAGGCGCTTGACTGTTGTGTGTAAGAATGGTCCCTAGGCAACCAGGAAGGCAAGCTTTTGCAAATCGGAAGGAATGTGGCTCTCTTCTCCTTCCAGGCAGACAACAGATGTTAATCGCGCAAAGGACAACATGAATACAACGGGGCTGCAGGTCTGCTTGTTTAGCCTCACTCCAGAGTTGGTGGCACTCCCCACAACCCTCATGAGTTGAGGGAAAATGTCCACAGTTGGGAGTCAGCTCTCCCCATGGACGTTCCCTGCACAGTTTAGAAGCCTGATTTTCACAGATAGAAAAGGCTCCTCACTGAAGAAGTTACCTTTCAATATGTGTGGGGTGAAGAGAAGCTGTGCGATCTCAGACCTGGCCTGAACATGTATCCATGTTGCCCTTCATGCCAGGAATGCTTGAACAGAGCTACTGTGTCACAACTAGTAACTAACATCCTATGTACGTGTGTTCGTGTGGACCAGTAGACTTTTTGTGGCTGGTCAGTTCTGTGGACTCCTTTTAAGGCTGTGTTACTATCACAAACCTTATGTGGTGTAAAAGCAGTTTGGAAGCTACTATGGGCTAGAGAGGTATAATGGCTAAGAAACTTCCAGGGAAACAGGAAGCCCTGCAATTCCCATCTCTGCTTTGAACTTGCCATCACCTCAAGAAAGCAGCTTTCTCTCAAACTCATTCCCCTCGCAATATGAGCCATAGGCTAAAGGACATGCTTGCATGCAGAAAGTCCCAGGTTCAGATCCTGGCATCTCCAGATAGGGCTAAGAAATAATCCTCCCTGAAACCTTGGAGAGAGGCTGCCAGTCAATGCAAACAATAATGATCTAGAAGGACCAAGTGCCTGACTCAGTATAAGGAATGGAGGAGCAGCTCCCTCCATTCCTATGGGGATACTAATATAGATCAATCTTACAGATGTACTGCAAGGAGTACTGTAACAACGTAAGTGAAGTGGGAAGCTTGAGGAATTTCATCTTTGTCAATTCTGGTTTGAAATTATTTGATCCCCACTTCCCTGCCTAATGTGTGGATCAAAACTTAGTTCTTTGCAAACCACTTCTTTGATGTTCCGATGTAGTTCTGGGCTCAGAAAAGTATCAAACAGGTTTTAAAGTTCACAGTTTTCTCCCTATTAAAGATTAGGAAAAACCAAAATTGTGATTAAAAACACGTTACTATCAAACATCTGTTGAAATGTTTGTATCAATGATTGTACAAGGATAGGGAGTAAGAGCTATGTCAGACGGAGCTTTTGGAAAGGGGAAGTCAGGATACCTTTCCAATTTAATAGTTTTCCAAGAAGGAAAAAGATGGCCAGAAACTTTCCAAGGTGAATTTTGTTTTGACTTTTTAAGGCCATACCTTACTGAAAAAGCTGATTAGAGAGAGAGAAAACTTTTGACACTGAAAGATGAGAATGGAGGGTAACTAGGGAGAGGGAGATGAATTCATCTCTAAAGCCGACTGCCTCTGGTGGAACATCGGAAATGGAATACCAGTGTAAAGATGAAAATGAAACAGATACCCTGAGCACAGTTTACACTTTTGATTGATGGCAAAGAATGAGCGTAAGGTTATTAAAGTAGTTGATGGTTTAAAAATTGCGGCCTCTACAGAGGAATTGTGGGCGGGGGGGGGGAGCTCATTGTCTGAAACTGCAGACAGGGATTCTAAATAGTTTCTGTGCAAAGAGATAGGGCTTTACTGATTAAAAGATCCAAGAAAAGTGAAGCTCAGAGAAGAACCTCAATGACAGTGACTGCTTTGTCTTTGCAGCCACTGCAATCTGGGCCCAAGACCTTATTTATTTGTTATATTTGTGTCCCGTCCCTTTTACGATGGAGCAGTATTATAGGCTCATTCTAGAGTTGGGTCAAAATTCATTCAGCAATTGTGTGTGTGTTTGGGGGGGGGACTACCCCTGAAGATTGGAGGCAGGCAAAGTTCACAGGGGGGTTTTGGTGGGGGAGTTGCTTATCTGCCATTAGAAGATGTGGACAAGGGGGCTTCTTTTTCCATTTTAAAAGAAAGCCTAGTCACAGCTGTTCATACAGCTACTGCAACAAAGTTCTTCAATCCACAGCCTCCAGCCATCTTTCTTGTACAGAATGCAGTAGGAAAAATGTTGCATTCAATCCCATTGCATTTTGGTCCAGCAAACACAGCTGGAGCAACCCCACCCCCAAACTTTGGAGAACTTCACCCACCCCCTGAAATCAGCCCCCACTCACTCCCCTGCTTTAGCGCATAGAACTGTCTCAGGTAGGTTAGATTGAGAGGGATGAGGTGTCCAGAGCTATCTAATGAGCATCATAAAGGACATGAACCTCAGTTTTCAACATGCAGCACAAAACATTCACGCCACTGCACTACATAGCTGTGGGAATCATCTCCTTCTGAGGTCACAAGCAGAAGCAGAAGAGGTTTAAAAAAAACAGTCATTAAGTGCTGTGATGAAGTCCTGGTAAAATCAGAAAGGTGCATATGTCTTAGATGAGAAGTATCAACTTTCACTTTGCCATTAAATGCTATGATCCCCATGGTCTACATAGAAGTTTATCATAAACAGCAGAGTTAATGATGGAAAAACTAATGTCCAATTGGATCCAAAATGAACTGGCTCATTTACATTGACAAACTGAATTTGAGTACTTGTCTTTTTCAATATATATCCAAATGTGGCTACTTAACCTGTGCAAATTGTGCCGTATTAACTTTACCACATTGAGCCTCAGAATTCAATGCACTTCTTCATCATGCAAAATGGACAAACTATCTAGTTAAAGGAACAGAATTTAACCTATATGCAAGGATGCCATTTCACAATGGGAATGTGGGTGAGGAAGTAAAATCTTAGAAGGTGACAGAGCTTTGACTAGATTCAACCAGGTCACTCACTTCTTTGATACATTCAAAGTAGGGATGGTGAAGAATTCTGCCATGGACCCCAATGAGGCCGGATTCCAAAGAATCACACTCACCTCTGCCTCCCTCCGGAATCCATCCAGGCCGGCTCCTCCATGCAGTGATCCTGCAGAGCCAGCGAACAGGTCCACATCGCTGGTGTTACAGGTGGCCGCCATTGCCATGCCATATCGCTGGGCTAACTCTGGACGCAAATGGCATCCACTATGCCATTTGCGGCCATAAAGCTGTTAGGTTAACCTAAATGCAGCCATTTACGGCTGCATTTAGGTTAATCTAACAGCTTTAGGGCTGCAAATGGTGCCTGCTACGCCATTTGCGTCCCTGTTTTTTCACATGATAGGCTATGAAAATTATATGTACATAGATATTTCTGTAGCCTATTGTGGGGAAAAACAGGGACGCAAATGGCATAGTGGATGCCATTTGCATCCGGAGTTAGCCCAGCGATACGGCACGGCAATGGCGGCCACCCATATCACCAGCAATGAGGACCCAGTGGCCAGCTCTGCAGGATTGCCACAGAGCAGAGCCAGCCTGGATGGATGCTGGAGAGAGGGATGGATCGCCTCCCCCCAAGGGCAGAATCCCACCTGGACCAGCAGGTAGGGAATCCTCCCATCCCTAATTCAAAGTTAAGTTCCAAGAAAACAGCTGATGTTATGAGCGTTTATACCAGTGTAGTTATTTATTTATTGCTTCACCCTCAGTGTACAGGGATTATCAGTCCAGGAGAACAAAAAAAATCAACTTTTTTTTTTAAAAGGAAAGAAGTTTATATCATAGAACACAATCCCAGGGGCTGGAGGTTATTGCAGATTCCCCATCACCACCACTACCACCACCACCATGGCTGTACACAAAGCTACAACTTTGTTGGGAGGGGAATTTAGATCCCCACCCACATCTTCCAGCTACCACAGAAAGCTCCATGGCAACTTCTTTTCCAAGGTCACTAGAAGAGGACCATGAAGGGAGAAAGGAGGTGTGATGGTTTTATATGCTGCCTTTAAGGGTAACACATTGGTGGTTTCCAGAAATATAAATAATATGAATAAGAAGAACCAGTGCTAAAACAGATTGAAATTCTAGTCCAGAACAATACTAAAAGCAATCAACAACTGCAGTCCAATAAAACATCCCTTATAAGGAAGTGGTAGGGAACAAATGAGTATTTCAGATCTTCCTAAAAACACATAATGAGGGGATCTGTTTAACCCCAATTAGAAGAGCATTCCAGAGCCATGGGCCCACCACTGGAAAGGCCGTTTCCCTTAAGCCTGCCAACCTGAGGCACATAAAAAAGGCTTCCTAAAGTGCAGGCTGGTTGATATGGGTGAAGGTGGTCCTTCAAGTAACTTAGTCCCAAACTATTTAAGACTTTAAAAGTCAAAAGCAGACCTTTAAATTGGGCTTGGAAATTAATTGTCACCTAATGCAACTGGCACAAAATGGGTGATCCATGATACACCCAACTAGGCCATACCAGTAATCCTGCAGCTGCACTGCCACAGTGGTGTTTACATAAAGCAGATTACAGTAGTCTGGCCTGGACATTGTTAGAGCATGGAGAACTGATGCAAGGTCAGATCTCTCCACAGACAACTACAGCCGCTGTACCTCCCTAAGCTGGTAAAAAGAGCACTCCTGGCCACTGCCGCAACCTGAGCTTCCCCAGTTACTGCAGGTCCCAGGAGAACTCTCACACTGTGCATTCCAATTTTTGATATGCATTCCAAAATTAAAAACACATTGCATTTTGCCACTTTACCATCACCAGAACACCAGCACGTCTACATTTTCCAGGAACACAAATTTCAAACACTCAAACTCAAAATGCAACCTTCAATCTGAAGAATGCATATGGAAGATTTGCAAGATTTGGTAAACTTTACACTTGTATTATTTTATTTGAATAGCCATTTTGGCCTTCCCTGTAAGCATCTTGGACAAAGTTGGTCATGTTGTTATTACTACTATTGTTTGGGTGACTTCACATTACAGTTTTCCATAAAGTAAGTACTTCAGGTAGACTAGTAATATATGTGAAAGCTATTTGGAAGTTTGCATAGTAGAACATGCTTTTCTCTTCATTCTTTTTTGCTGCATGCTGGGAAATCAAACTTGCCCTGGTTCCAATGTGTTTACACCATGTGTATACTAAAGATTCATGCAGTACAGCCTCCTGTTAGCCCATGTAGAACTGAGTTTTCATAAATACAGGAAAGCAATCTGGTTCCAGTGGATTGGATCCAGACTTAGAGAAGAGTCTGAAATCCAGCCTAAACTCACCACCACTGGTCTCATGGCTATTCAAACCTTCTTGCAATTTTCTTGCCCATTGCTGCTCTATAGTATCAGAATTCATTATGTATTAAAGAACAAGCTACACATTACAAATGATGCAAGGTGGCCACCGAAAACTTTATTCCTGTGTAGATTTTTTTCCCTCATGTTGTGAGATTCTGATGGTGTGTGTTTCTCTACCAGCAGCAGTCACTGATATGGAGAAAGGGCAGAAAAACTCCCAATGTGATGATAGCACGACAGGGGATAAGCAATCCTACACATTTTGGAGAAGACAGAGAAAATGTAAGAAGGGGGACATTACATTTTTGCTTTGGTAGGCTTCTGGAAAAAAAAAACCAGTAGCCATTTAAACACATGTTTATTGCTACTGTGACAACAGGCCAAACCAAATGAAGTATACTTTTATGAAGTATGGGATATTTTATTCCCTAAATTTCAGCAGCAGTAGATAGCCTGACCTAGTTTCACTTTCGTGAATGCTAAAATTGTATTTTTGCAATTCAATTTACCCATGAATATTATTGTATTTCAGACTCCTGTTTCTTCCTGATAGCACTGTGAAATACTCCTCATACCTACGCATGATCTGTTGCTGTCAAAGGCTATCTGAAGCCAAGCAATGGTGCTCTTGTCAGCTTGCCTAAATGACTGAGACTAGCATAATAACTACTTTTCAAGGGGAATTTTAACTGCAGAGTTTGGGGACATTTTGAATTACTGATTCATGCACAGGGCCACATTTATGAAAAGTTGGAATTTGTTGAACTTTGCTCTTAAGCTAGAAATGCCCCCTTTAGAGAGTCAAGATTGAAATCTTTGCTTTGCTTTTTTATATAGCCAAGATTATAACTTTCAATATGTTCAAGTTACCTTTCCTTGGTTGGATCCAGACTTAGCTATATTTAGAGTAAACCCATTGAAATAAATGGAATTCAAATTAGTCATGACTAACCTAAGTCCCATTGATTTCAGGCAGTTTACTTCAAGTAGTACTAAGTCTGGATCCAATCCCCTGTGTTGCAATATTCTACACTCAGGTAGGGCAAGAAAGATACTTCCACCATAGCAGGTGGCAAACTTATTATGTGATGCCTCTGACTGTACTCAAGAGGAACAAGTTCTCATAGGAATTTAGGAAGATGCCTTAAACTGATATGATGACAACCCAATATCTTTCCTTCCAAACGGAGGAAATCATAATAGTAGTGCAATCGTATCATCAAGTATTTTGATTATAGGGAAGGATTTTTCCACAGAATTCCTCAGCTGCTAAAAAAGGGAAAGGACCTGGCAATTAAATGCTTCAGGCAGATTTTGCACATCCTTATCCCATTGTGCTGAGAGTATTTGCAGTGTCCCCCCAGCCAAGCATACATAGCCTATGCACAGAGGATATTTTTCACACAATATACTGAACATGCTGTGGGGCCTGCTGCTGTGGTTTCGTTCCCGCCACCCCAAAGAACATTCAGTCACCCTAGTTAGGTTGTGTGACAGGAGCTAGTGTTGGCCCCATGAAAGGTGGGGGCCATGGTCCAATCCCTGCATTTAAATGGAGTTGCCTTTGTCAATGGTTGGAGATCAGATAGGGATGTACTTGGATTTTGTTTCAGTTTGCAAATCATTCAGACTTGCCTTGTTCACAGCCTGAATGCAAATGAATGCAAATACATTTTTTCCCCAAAAGTGTGCAAATTTCTAAATTTGCATTTGCGATCATGATAAAAAAAAGTGTATTTTGAAAAATGTGCCCTGAACATGCACATTTAAATCACACACACACAGGTCCATGCTCTAGTCAATGAGAAAAGTGTGCATATTTTAAAAAATATGCACAGTAATGCACACTTTTTCCCATTTGAAATGTGCGCTTTGCCTGTTCAAATAAAAAGGAAAACAGGCCACAAATGTTAATGGGAGTGAGACAAACCATCTTCAAAGTGGAGTTCAGAGAATCTCAGTGAGCTTGAGCACCCCTGGTTCTCCCATCCATACAGACAAGAGGATAGTTACCTTGCCATAGGATAGACAACTTGGGAGTATGCTGGTTGCACATGGGAGAGGGGCTGTAGCTCAGTAGAAGAACACCTGCTTTGCATGCAGGAAGTCCCAGATTTAATCCTCAGCATCCCCAGGTAGGGAAGGAAAAATGTCGACAGTCAGTCAGTGTCGACTCAGTCAGTGTCGACAATACTGAGCTAGATAGGCCAGTGGTCTGACACAGTATAACACAGCTTTTGAGGTTCCTATGTTTCTGCCTCTCCAAATCAGTCTGTCTCCATCTACATTGTGTAACCTTTAGGCATTGTATATTTGGATCTTTTTCCATGTGTGATACATGTGTACACATTTTGTAATAATAGTCATAGTCATAATATGGGGAGAGGGAGATGAGATTGGTGTAAAGCAACACCACAGCAAAGCAGCAAGGAGCCTCTGAATCCACTGTGGATGCAGCCAGTCTTAAAATAAAATGCATAAGGGAGGTAGAAAGACTAACAGCAGAGTATTAAAAACATATACTTAAGTTAAATGTTTCAGCTTCCATCCTCATTAGTAGCTCTGCTGTGTGTGTGTGTGACTTTTGTATGCATATTAGAGTCAGTGGCTTAATTACAGTAGTTGTGTGCTATTTAGCATTTGTTTGCTTGTTTACATTGTGTCTCTCCCATATTGTGAATCCTAATATCCTATTGTTAGAATGTTTGATATTGGAATCAATGCAAAACTGGGCACAGTAATGAAATGGTTAAAAACGCAGAGTCAGAAAAGCTGGGTGATGTAAATTTGGGATGCACCTTTATGAAATGAAGATAAATACGTTGTACCTGGGGAAATCGTATCTTCATAGATTATGTCAAAGATTAAGACATGCATAATTAATTTAGCTAGCTAAAGACAAATGAGACGCACTGGGAATGGGGAAGATAATAGTTTTAGGGAGAAGCTACTGTGATTACTATAAAACACAGTTTAAAAGCCACAAAGAAACTTCTGTAACTCACATTACCCTCTCTGTTTCATTTTCACCAAACATATGCATGAGTAAGTCTGGTGTAGGTAGGTGTAGAACCATCTGGGAATCTCCACCCATTTCATCACAATTCCTCTGGTGTTTCTTTCTGCATTAACATTCAGATTTGCCTCAAATGTTTGCTTTAGGCAACATTTGGTAGCAACTCTAGTTCTAGGTCTTAATAACTTCACCTACAGTGTGGACAGTTCCTTCACCAGGATGAAACATCTAACAGGACTTCCAGTGCTGGTGAAAGGCAAGTGAGAGGGACTGTAGCTCATGGTTTGCCCAAGTTCTTTCCCTGCCATCTCCAGGTAGGGCTGGAAAAATTATTGCTGAAACCCTGGGCAGTTGCTGCCAGCCAGTGTTGATAATACTGTGCTAGATGGACAAACAGTCTGACCTAGTATAAGGTGGCTTTCTATGTTCCTATGTGACTCACAGCAACAAAGCTTGACTAATAAATAATCTGCATTAATGTTTTATGTGGGTATAAGGCTGGGATTTAATGGGTCTGTTTTAAGAATGACTAAGTCTGCATCCAGGCCCAGCCCCCTGTGTTGCACTATTCTACACTCAAGTCAGGGGTTGAGGGGAGGAAGGGACTTCCATCAGAACAGGTGGCAAAATGGTATTATATGATGCTTCTGACTGCACCCACAATGGGCATGTTCTCATAGGAATATAGAAGCTGCCTTGAACTAAATCTCCCTGATAAACATTTCTTTCTTTCTCATGAAATCTCTAAAACATTTCACCTGAGGAGAAACCTGCAAATTCACATCAAAATGTCACTTTAGGAGATATTTGCTGTGAGAAAAACCTGTAGTCTTTGGCCAATGGGCCCACCAGATGTTCCTTCAGGCATCTGCTGCTGCAGGCTAGGGATGGACGAAAGGGACTTACCTCGTCCCGCAGCTTGCTTCACAGTGGGGGGGAGGCACTTCGCTTCTCCCCCCGAAGTTCAGGCGAGGGCGGGAGGCGCCCCGCCTCGCCCAGCCAAAATTCAGGCTGGGGGGGAGGCGCCCCATCCCTCGCCGCCGAAATTCAGGCTGGGTAGGGGCGCCCTGTCTACCCGGCCGCGAAAAAAAAAGTAAGTAAACACACACACACACACCCGTGATAGGCTACGTAACGATTTACGTAGCCTATCACGGCTAGATTTCCAAAGTCAGCCGTGATAGGCTATGTAAATCGTCACGTAGCCTATCACGGGTGACTTTGGAAAAAAAAAAAAGCGCGTACGCAAATGGCGGCTCCCATGGGGACCGCCATTTGCGTTCCTTATTTTGGCACGTCTAGTCTACATAAAGATTTACGTAGACTACGGCGAAAATAAGGGCAACGCAAATAGCGTGCCCTTATTTTCGCCGTAGTCTATGTAAATCTTTACGTAGACTAGACGTGCCAAAATAAGGAACGCAAATGGCGGTCCCCATGGGCGCCGCCATTTGCGTATGCGCTCTTTTTTTTTTTTTTTTCCAGAGTCACCCGTGATAGGCTACGTGACGATTTACGTAGCCTATCACGGCTGACTTTGGAAATCTAGCCGTGATAGGCTACGTAAATCGTTACGTAGCCTATCACGGGTGTGTGTGTTTTTGTTTTGTTTTTTACTTTTTTTTGCAATGGTGGCGGCGGCAGCTGGTCGGGAGACCGGCCGCCGCCCCCGCCCCCGAAGAAATGCCGCCGAACCACCGCCGGGACCCGCCGCTGAGAGGGACATTCGCCGAAGGTAAGTCCCATCCTGGGGGGGGGGGCCGGCGGAGAATTTCCCCAACACTTTCAGGGGGCCGAATGTGTCAGCACTCGGCCTCCCAAAGGTTTGTGGAGAAATTCTCCACCAACCCTACTATAGGCACATTCTCCCTTTGAGGCCTACAGATCCAGAAGAAAGCTGCACTAGAGATATTACAGCATGGCAAGCGGAGCATCGAAATGTCTTGCCACTGGAATAAGGCAACATGTGAAGCTCCATTCACAAAAGTCTATTTTTCCTGTCCACATGATATTTCACTGTGGGAATTGTGCCTAAAAGAGGCAAAGGCACATGAGTGACCTTAGAAGTTGTAATTCTCACAAACAAGAGCTTATTCATATGGCAACGCCCTTCTTACAATGCATTTTCACTGGAAACACAGAAGACATGAAGGTTTTGTGATAGCTCAATGAACCCATATAGATCGACTCCATGAATGGAATATGCAAATCCCCTTAATCTCGTTAGGGCTCTTAATGCAGTACAATCCGTACAACTGCACTCATAAAGGTCATTAAGAATATGCCTTTGCTAAAAGAGAAACTATGTTTACAAAAATGCTTTGCTAGGGATGCTATGTGTTTGCATTTGTTGCCCATGTAGGAAGTTGGCTATAAAAGGATGCCTGGCATTTTAGGTGGGGGGGGGGGAAGAAAAACAGAGAGATGTATGGAAGTGGATTGCATACATTTCAGTGATATTTTAGGATGTAGCCCATATGAAAGATATGCTGTAGCTGTTCATGGAGAATGTGATTATCTTTTTTCTTTTACTTTCTCACTTTTAAACCTTTAGGAAGAAGGTTAAAAGGGTTGGGTAAGAAAAAGAAATGGGCATACTGTAGATACAATACTAATGAACAAAGGATGTATGAAGCATCATGAAGGCATGGTTTTCCAATCTGTTCTATAAAAGGGGAAGCTTTATCATACAGGAAGCCCATATAGTTTGGGTGGTCTCTCCTTCATAGGGATGTCGCAGGAGTGCAAGATGGGGATGGAGTCCAATGGACTCCACCCTGCTCGGCCTCTTGGACTCCAGTCTGCGGACTACCTCCATTTACCCACCCCTGTTTGGCTCCCTTGATGAGCTGCTGGGCAATCCATGGGTACCCAGTGAGTGGTGCACAACTGCATGACTCCCCAGTGACTCATTGTTTGACATCAAAGATCTTTTATGCAAATGGCAGCTGGAAAGCGGCCCTTTACGCGAGATGACAGGCATGAATGGTCCAGTCACGTCTGTACTCTTGCATGAGTGACCGCTTTATAGCTGCCATTTGCGTAAAAGGCCTTCTACATAAAACAACGAGACATTCGTTTTATGCAAGATGGAAGCTTGCTGAACAGTCGGGCAGCTGCACACCACTCACTGGGCACCCACGGACCACCCAGTGGTTTATCCAGGGAGCCAAACAGGGGTGGGCATGGGGGGTGGGCACAGGGTGGTTCTTCCAATCGCTAGTCCTTTATCAGAAGGAAAAGTCTGGACATATTATTAGGTGCATATTTGCAAAGGCCATTCTAGCCTTTGAGTATTCATATTAGGAAAGTCAAACTGGACTTTTTGCATCAAAGTCTGGTACCTAAAGCTGGGTCTGCACATGAAGAAGCATGATGTAGGAAGGACTGTACCACTTCAGACTGCATGTCAGGTACACCTCTTTTGAATGCACCCCTACGCATCCCTGAGACGGATGAACTAGCACATTTGGAAAAGAGGTTCTAGCTCAGTCCTTTGCCTTCTGGAAGGTATTCATTTTCAGACGCTAGGTAGCACATCAGGGAGACAGGGTTAAGAAAGCCTTCTTCATAATGTGCAAGTTTACTATATGCAGGAGGTTTTTTCCTAGTTGTGGGGGGAGGGGAAAGAGAGCACCAAAATAATATCACCCTATCTACCTGCAGTTTGAAATGGTTCATTCCAGAATTCTGCCACCTCCATCTACCATGTCATTATGTAGCTCTAGCCCCTTTATTTATGGACAACAGCCCTCTTCACGCATTAATCTCATGAAGGAGCTCCCCATGTACAAGTGAGCAGCAAGGCTGCACTGCTGACTCGGCCTCCACCACCCATGTGTCGGACCTGTCTCCTGACATCCATGTGTTGAATTCAATGTCTGCACTGAAGACTATGCACAAAGATGTCTATGCGTGGAAGTTTCCACATGTGCTAGAACTCTGATCGCATATGGGCTCGATGCATGGATGTCAGCCACTGGGCCCAATGAGCTGTGTGGCATTTTTGCCCCTTTGTACCCATGTTAATTATGCCGTGTTAATTATGCCCTTCATACAATTAACAGCTGAAGGAGGCTAAGGTCAGTTCTGTGAGCTCTGCAGCACTGAGGTTGGAGTTAGCCCTAAATAAGTGCAATCTAATAGTAGGAGTAGATAGATAAGGCCATGAATTGCAAATAATTTCTAACTTTAAAAGGCATAATTAACATTCCAAACTACTGAAAGGGCTCCAGGTAGCATGGAAGGGTGAGATGTGAAGGACACATTGCTAGTGTTCCAGCCTGAGATCTGGGAATGGGAATTTGATCTTCCACTATTGATCAAGAAAGCTTTCAGATCCTCCTTTCTTAGCTCATGTTTTCAACGAAGCAAGGTAATTAGAAATCTGATGAGCCTTGTGCCTCATTTGGGAATGAAAGTTTCAAGTTAATGCCTTTGTTGCCATGCCAGGGCAGACAGAATATTGACTGCTATGGGTGAGAAATGATATTTATTACAAGGGATGGATTAGCTTATGCCTCTGACCTCTAACGCTCCAAACTCTCTAAGGAAAAATCTGTTTTAAAGAGTGAATCTAGTGATAATCAATATACATCTTTGGAACCACCTCTGAATGTCTCATGACCTGAAAGATTTCATCATCTACCAACCATGACACTCTCTTTCTCTACATATGCATACACACACACACACACACACACACACACACACACACAGAGTACAATTGTGGTGTAGGAGTATATGGATGCCCTCTGATCCTTTGAAGATGAAACACTGACCCACCAAATGCATTTGTGTTCCAATGAGTACTGTGCTTCCATTTCATCTGGCTTCAGATTGATTACTTGTACCATCTTAGGAAAGCTAACCCAGGATGAGAGACTTTTACAGGATAGGACGTAGCCAACTGCCAGGTAAACATGTCCGAATTCTTTGGCCCCCAGCTCCTGGATCCCAGCCGTGGAATCTCCTGTAAATACAACTATCTAGACCTTTCTCGACATGGTCAGTAAGGAAGTATGAGAATTGCATTTCAGTTTGTTAAGTGTCAGAACTTGCCCCATTCTCAATGGTGAATGGGAACAGGAGCACATTTCTCACCCCAAACTTACATATTCCTGAGCATGTGATGGTGCTCAAATAATGCCTTCTCTGGGAAAATGTACACTTTTTAAAATGCACATTAAAAAATACACATTTCCATGCCCTAATCAATGGGAGAAAGTACGCATTTGTGTATGCACTTCAAAAAAATGTACATCCCAATGCACATTTTTTTCCTGTTCAGAAAAAGAAAGAAAAACGCTCACATTCAGGAACAGGAATGAGGTGAACCGAGCTTCATGGTGGAAATCAGAAAACCTCGATGACCTCAAGCTTTGCTGATTCTCCCAGCCCTAATGGTGGTCTGTTCATGTGAAACCCCTAACTTTGTAAACCTTTCAGTTTTCAGTACATTCCCCACCACTTTTAAAGCTGCTGTGGTGTGGTGAAAACTAGTGGATTCTATGTGATTTACTGCTTGTTGCCACACGGAGCAGGCTTCACACAGTTTTCTTTAAAGGTACTTACCACGTAGCTGCTTTGGGTTTAAATTGGGTTTAAATTAAATTATGTGGGTCAGGCTTCAGCAAAATGATCCACAAAGCTGTGTCCATACAAGAGAAATTGGCAGGCTAACCTAACCGCAGTGGAATGATTTCACTTTGTACAAAATTTGAACAGCAGAAACACAGCACCCAAGTCATATCGGGAAGTGCTTTTGAATCTCCTCTTAATTTCAAAAGAGATTTGCCATATGACCTGTATTGGCTGCTAGAAGAAAATGAATCTATTGCAGGAATGGGTGAGAAATTTGTTCCATCGAGATTTTTAAACAAACCTACCAGATCCTCATCTCCCAAGCCGATAACTGAACCAAAACAGACTTGTGTGCGTAAATGCATATTCAGATGTGCATATTAGCAGGAAGTGTGCACAAAATACATACATTAAAGTGTGTACGAAACTGCATTATATCACTGGAAAATGTACTTGGAAAAATGCATATATTTGAAAAATGTGCACAGAAATGCACATACTTGGAAAAATGCGCGCACATGCTCACACACATCTGAATTCCCATCCAGACTTAAAAACAAAAACAACTTGCAGACTTATGCTGAAACAGGACAAAATGAGTAAGCCTGAAAGTCTAACACTCTTGGCAAGAACAAAATTAACATATTCATACATCCCTAATGTAATGCATTTTGGGGATTCTGTAATGAACTTCACAGTTCTTTGTATTCTGGCCCACATGACTGCTTACTTAGATGGAGCAAGCCTGATAAATATAGGGGAATATGATAGGGGATAGAGATGTGAACTGACTTGGAAGAGAGAAGATTAGACGGGGGGAGGCGTGATGAGAAACTAATTGGTGGAAGACTGGGTAGGAGACAAGACAATGAAGAAAAGTTTGGGAGCTAAAAAGCTATGGGTAGCTGTTACGTAAAGATTGCAAATACACATTCCATAAATTGACAGGGGTGTGCCTCTTCTGCTGATCTGGAAAGCATCCACCACACCAGTGGTTAAGCATCACATAATAGTAGATCATTAGCATGTTTGACAAAAAGAATAACGCAAGAATGTTCAGCCTTTCCCATCAACAGATGTTATTTGGTGGTGGTATTAAAATTATCAGTGCATGTCCGTGAGAATTTCAGATGATACATCAATGATTTAGGGTGCAATCCTATTGAGATAGTTTGCAGCCTCTGAAGTCGAAGGCTGCTGCATATCCAATGCAGGGTGGCCACCGCCTCTGTTCACCGGCCACCCTGAATTTTTGGCTAGATTGCTGATTTCGGCTATCTAGCCATGGCTTTTGGGAGGGGGAGGGAAGGAGGCTGCACGGTGCATAGGAAGCTGCATAAAGCTGCCCCCCTTTTTCATCTCCATGCTCCATTTCTGAGTGTGGAGATATAGCCAGTACGGAAAGAACCACGCTGGCCACAAAGGGGCAGGGAGCACCATTTCTGGGAACTGTGTTCAGAGCCCTGGCTCCAACTTTGGTTCTCAGAAACTTAAAAATCCTATAGCCCTCTAGACAGAGTCTAGTGGCCATAGGATTGCTCCCTTAGATATGCTGAGCTCTTTGAAGGATTTCAGAGAAATCTTTTAATTTCCTTTGAAGGATTTAAGAGAAGCTTTTTAAATTTTACAACCACTTTTTTTTTTTTTTAGAAACCATGTTCTGCCCTATTTGGTTTTGTTGTTGTTGTTAATGAATTCAACTTGCCACTTTTAAAACAATGGATCTTTTTCATTTGAGGTATAAACTCAACAGGCACTGGTATCTCAAGGACACATGCAATAAAAAATACAACATGGGAAATTATCAAAGTCCCTTTGTTTTATGTTCTGAAATCACAATAAGAAAAGACTATACAGTGGACACAATTTGAATGTGTGCGTTTTTTCTTTAAAAAAAAAACTACAGGAAAAATCTCCATAATTTTCTATGAGGAGACTTTTTAATATATATACACAATGGAACAAAAATGAGAAACATGTGATACTTCAGTTGTATACAATTTGATGAAGCAGAAAAGGAAAGCAGATAGAGGCGAGGCAAGAAAGTCATAGCAAGCAGAGAAGACACCCAAACGAATTCTTCCTGCCGACTCATCCTCAGATAGGC
The DNA here is from genome assembly GCF_057233095.1 of Heloderma suspectum. Taxonomy (NCBI): domain Eukaryota; kingdom Metazoa; phylum Chordata; class Lepidosauria; order Squamata; family Helodermatidae; genus Heloderma; species Heloderma suspectum. The sequence continues at coordinate 196,807,714 of NC_139458.1, forward strand.
AGCCAGCTTTGCCAAGTGTGTACCCTCAAAATATCCACATCAATAAAGAACCATTGCCTAGGGTTTTTTTTGTTTGTTTGTTTCTTATCTCAATTTATAACCGATAATCAAGCAGATTCAGTGAAAACCATCAAGAGGCCATTATGTTGTATCTTTTTCTCCAAGAAATGATATTAGAAATTATCTTTGCCTTCTTATGGTTCTATACTCTTAATCCCCCCCCCCCACACACACACACACATTACTACATATATAGGCTTGGATCCAGACTAACCTTTCTGTGAAAGGAAGAACTGTTTGTAAAAGTGTCAGGCATCCAGCAGAGGCTCCTGCTGGTAGAATGGCAGGGGAGAGGGGAGGCAATGTTTTGCTGATTTTCCCTGCAACCCTCTCGTTATTCTGAAGGGTCCCACAACCCTCTACAGCAGATTTTTCAGAGCTACAGGGGTCGTAGTGCAGTGGCAGAGCACATGCTTTGCATGCAGAAAGTCCCCAGTTCCATCCCCAACACCTCCAGGTAGGACTAGAAAAGAATCCTACCTGGAAACCTGGAAAGCCTTTGCCAGTCAGTGTCAACACAATACTAAGCTAGATGGTAGGGATGTATGAGAATTTCATTTCAGTTTGCAAATCACTCAAAAATGCCCTGTTCGCAATCCCAAACTTGAATGCGAATGGGAGCACATTTTCTCTGAAAATGTTCACAAATTCCCAAACTTGCCTTCATTTTCGCAAAATGTGTACTTGAAAAATGCACAACTTTCTCAAAATGCACAACTTTCTCAACATGCACAGCTTTCTCAACATGCGAAACTTTCTCAAAATGCAGAAAAGTGTGTGTGCGGGGAGGGGGCTAAAGAGAAGTCTTCATTATAGCTTCATCTTTGAGGGAATACCAGTGCGCATGCGCTCGCACACACAGAGTCTCTTAGTGGCTATCTTAGAGTTTCAAGACTATTATGTTTCTACTGTTGTTGTTCAGTCGTGTCCGACTCTTCGTGACCCCATGGACCATAGCACACCAGGCCTTCCTGTCCTCTGCTCTCTCCTGGAGTCTGATCAAGTTCATATTATGTTTCTATACTTCAGCTTTATATGGACCTCTAGTTTAACCTGGGCACTACCATACATACCATTTTTAGTTCTACAATAAATTAATCCCATGTCTAATTCCAGCTCTACATATGAGGAGTCCAAACAAGGATACTGGATTTAACAACAACAGCAAAAATCAGATAGTTTCATTAATATGTGCAGTTCTTTCACCTACTATCTTTGGACTTCCCTTTTTTTCCTGACCAACAGATTTCCATCTTCTGTGAGGCTTGCAAAGAAGCCTCCAAATCCTTCATTCTAAGCAATGAAATATATGTATATATCTACACTGCTCTGAGAAATGTGTTTTATAGAAGCAATTATAGCTCAAAGTTACTGTTTCTAGTTCATTTCTTGTTCTTCCCCTCAGAATGAGCAGTGTTGATTTTATAATTCTTCTATCTGCATCTCAATGTTTGTGGATTTTTTAAAAAATAATATTCTCTGTTTGACTTTTATGTCAAGCCAAACATGCAAAATAAGATAGGGGGAAAGTGTACATAAAAATGTTCAATGCTGTACTTCAGTGTTGGCAAATGGGCCAGTCCAAAGTCACTTCAGTTTGACTGATGATCAGTAGTATGCAGCAGAGACAAGGTAGTTCATCTAAGCCCTTTTCATAGCCACATCAGCAGCAGGCACTGACTGTGCAGATTTTGTTATTACAAAATCAACCTCAGAAGATCAGTGATACATTCCTCACTCTATAAAATCTGGGTATTTCCCAGTGTAAAGTTTCGAGAGCGCACAATTACTTTTGGAAGTCATTCTGTGAGCACAAGAGCATAGAACAGACAGTGCTCGAATGGGTCATCTACATAACTTTTTGAGGATTGCTCCCATGAGCAGCAGAACTGTAGGCTGCTCCAGAAGGAAGGTCGTCTCTTGCAATTGAAAGCTCTACTTTACTAGAGCTGGCCATCTTTATCAGTGGTCCTGTTCACACATGATGGAAGTAGACGTGGTTAGTCTTGCTGCCGAATAACCATCTTATTGTGGTAAGAAATAATCTCCTCCCTCCTGCCACCCTCCTTGTGATGCACTGTGTTATGCTTTAGAGTGCCAGGGAAGCAATCCAGAAGGTGACTGGGATGTTAGCAAAGGCATCCCTCACACTAAGGGAAGTGTAGTGGTCTTGATTATTGGCATCACATTTGCCATTTTCCAGAAGTTGGATTTCTGGTTTTTCTTAGAGAAAATGCTGGGCAGAAATCCTCCTCCAGGTTTCATCTTTACACTTCACAAAAGCAGGAAGTGATGTTCTGCTGCTTTATGGGGGGGGGGGGACTTTCCCCAATTTTCATGGAGGGGGGTGCCACTCACCTTATTTAACCTTTTGAGGTGGGTGGTGGGTTTCCAGGCCCTCCCCTTACTTTATTTTTTTTTAAGAGCCCCACACCTCTCATAGTAGTGCAGGACCCTCTCTGCGGCTTCCCACCAGCCACATTTCCTTCCTGGTGGCCATCCTGGACATTGTGTCACATCCCCAGGAAGTGCAGCCAGTGGAAGCTCTGAAGAGAGACTTGAGCCATTGTGAGCAGGGCACAGGGGAGGGTGGGTTAAGTTAAAAAAAAAAAAAAAAGCAAGGGAGAAAAAAACCCTTCAGCCAGCTTATAAGTAAGGTAAGCAGTAAACACACAGCCTGAAATTTTCAGAGGAATATCTCCACCCCACCCGCAACTTTCAGGAGAAGGCATTTTTCCATGTGCATTTTTCAAATGTACACATTTCCTGGGCACAGGTTCTTCTGGCACAAATCACTTTGCAAGCTTAGGAACATACAGAGTTTGACCACAGATTGCATCAGGGCCCACATTGTGTTCCGAGAGGTGTGAATCGGGTAACTTCTGGCCAGAAAATGAACTGAAACTGATTTCTCATACATCCCTAAATCTAATCCAAGGTTGTTTTTGTTGTTCGTTTTGTCACATTGCAGTATATGTACTTGCACTAAATAATTTTAAAATAAAAATCAGGAAGGACATGGATCATTTTCTGAGCTAATTTGAGGCTAATCCCACCAGCATTACCTGTCACCAACCCGCCCCCTTCTCTTCATTGATCAGTCAATGGCAGGAGCATAGTGGCAGTGTGATGCATACCACCACACCATATGGTGGTATGCATCGTCTCCCATTGATGAAAGCATTTTTGTCACTGTGGCATTGCTAACTACATACTTTAGAGCCATGAACAGCCTTTGAGGGTGTACTGCAGTGTGATTGTTTTCTTCTTTATTGAATTATTTTAGCAAGATATATTTTTAATGAGGTATGCATTTTGTTATTTGAAATGCAATGACTTCATAACTGACCAAGGGGGCAACCCTATGGCCCTTACACAGCATCTAAGGGGCCATGGGATTGCTTGGAGACCCCCCTCCAATTGGAGACAGAGCTTTGACCACAGATGGGGGGATTGGAGATCTGACATGCTTCCCCCTCACAGCCAGCACAGAAAGAACTGCATTGGCTACCCTCCAAGGTTAGGAATTTGACCTTGGAGAGGGGTAAAAGAGGGCATTTTGTTGAGTGGGGAGGAATGGAGCCTGGAGAGACCAGGATACGAGCTATGTCAGCCTCTGCCAGCCTCCTTCCCTCCCCTTCCAAAAAGCCTTTGCTAGATGGGCAAAAAAGCCCATCTAGCAAAATGCTGTGTGGGAAGACAGGGAGGGGAAGATCGCCTCTGCTGCCCCTCCCACCCTCCATAGGATGATCATAAGCCTTTGAGTTTGGGGTGCAATTGATAGGGTTGTGCCCTAACCCCTCATTCAAATATTATCATGTGCAGGGTGTGTCCCTCTTTCAAACAAGATACCAACCATGCATTTCATTCTAAGTGCATGGATAGTCCTAACAAGATCACCAGATGTAACAAGAAAGGACGCTAAGAAAATTGTGGTATTCCTCTCACACGCACACACCCCGTTGAGGCGTTGAACAGTATGATAATTAGCATGATGGTAATTTCAATTATATTTCACATTCACTGAATGCTCTGTAAAGTGTTCTTACTGTGGGCGTGCATCACCTGAATTAATGCATTTAAAATGCTGAAATCTGAAAATCCAGATTAAGATCCAATTTCTTACCAACACAGTGGTAAATTCTCTCTGAATATGACTTTGCCTTCCCATACATATGTGTGAAGATTGAAGTGGAAATGGATTGGAAATGCTTCCACTGTGGCACCTACCATCCCTGAGACATCTACATGTCAAACCAAAATTGAATAAGTTACTGTTACTGAACAAGATAAGAATAATGTTTTCCCTATGGCCAATCAGGAAAAAAACAACAAAAAGCCTTTTGCAATAAAGTGAGTCTGGACCATTTATTTTGTACATGTGTCGAGGAACTACATCTATCTGGCAAGGTTTTCTCTGTAAATTTTACATCTGCTTCTGAAAGAATATATTCAATAGAACATTAGTTGTGACATGAAAGCCATGTAAAATCCCTCCTCATCCATCTTTTTAAGAATCTCTGTACAACTAGGGATGTACAAAAGTCACTTACCTTTTCGCGGATGTGATTTGCGGTGGGGGGGAGGCGCTCCGTCCCCCCCCCGGAATCCTCAACGGGGGGGAGGCAATCTGGTCCTCCCTCCCAGAATCCTGCCCGGCCGGCTCCGCTCCGCGGCGGCTCCGCAGAGCAGCCGGCCAGGGCTGTCAGCAGCCCACTACGCTATTTGTGTTCCCCTTTTTTGTCACCGTAATAGCCTACGTAAATATTTACGTAGGCTAAAACAGCAAAAAATAGGGAATGCAAATGGCAGCCGCCATAGCCACCGCCATTTGCGTATGCTGTTTTTTTGTGGGGGGGATTTTGGTTAGCCGTGATAGGCTATGTAAATACTTATGTAGCCTATCACGGGAAGGCATAGGAACACAAATTCCTATACAGGACGCCATTTGCATCCACAGCTCAGCCCGTCCGTGGCCGGAACTCTGGCTGCGGACAGCCCTGGCCAGCTGCTCCGCGGAGCTGCCACGGAGCGAAGCCAGCCGGGCAGGATTCCGGGGGGGAGGACCAGATCATCTCCCCCCCCGTTAAGGATTCCAGGGGGAGGGACGGAGCACCTCCCCTCCCACCGTGAAAACATCCATGAAAAGGTAAGTGACTTTCGTACATCCCTATCAGGAAGCGAATGGCGGCCGCAGGTTGGCCGCCATTCTCTAGTCAGCACGGACAGCAGCAGCTAAGTTCTCCGTTTCGCATGCCTTTCATGGGTTGGGGGGGTGGGGGCTTCATTCCACCATGGATTTTGGGGGGCTGAATGCACTGGCATTCGGCCTCACCGAGATCCGTGGCAGAATTCTCCGCCATCCCTATGTACAACACAGACTACAACTGGGCTTTACGTTTTATAGCTATTTGTGGATTTGCTTGAACTTGACAAATAGATTTAGCTCATTGCCCCAGGCATCTGACCAATTCCCCCCAGCCTTTCCTTTTCCATCTTTCTTATGTGAGGCTTCTCTTTCCAGTCAAGAGCATTCAATAAATAATATAGCAAGGGATGTACCAGTAATACAGCGTAGGATGTAGAGTAATACAGCTACATTATACAAATAATATAGCAACGGATGTACCAGGGAGCAGAGAGCAAAGCAGAGTACAGAACCCCCTACCAGTGCTGGCTCCAGGATTTTGAGGGCCCTTGGGCAAGACACCCTCAATGGGCCTCCACCCTCAGTGACTAGTCTACCTTCGCACTGCAGTTGTCACCAGCTACTACTGCTCCTCATCCTTTTTCTCATCATGTTTGCTACCTCTTGATTTCTGGACAGGCAGAGAGCCAGCAAGTAAGGAGGCAGTAACTTCAACTGATTCTTCTCCTCAACACCGCTGTTGCATCGACCAAAGCGAGAGGCAGTGGAACATGCAGGTTGTAATGGTGAAAAGGAGGAGCGATTCCAGGGGGCTGTTGTCAGTAGCCCCCTGCTCAGTTGTGGGCCTTTGACAGGTGCCCAACCATGGCTGCCCTTGATGCCAGCCCTACTTTCAGGGCAGTCTTGCCATGAGGTAAAGCAATTTTAGGCACTGTTAGGGATGGGTGAACTCACCACGGTCCAGGCTGCATGCCATTCACCAGACTCCTGCTAGCCACCCACCCCCGTTCACTGGGTGACTCGTCCTTGTTCACAAATGTCCATTTGCACAAATGCCAGCTGTAAAGCAGCCGTTCACGCAGGATTACAGGTGTAAATCTTGCCTGTAATCTTGCATACGTGGCCCCTTTACAGCCACTATTTGTGCAAATGGACATTTATGAACCAGGACGAGCCACCATTTTCTGCAAAATGGCGGCTCAGCAAGGAAGCAGGAGGCTGCACACTTGCCCGGCTTTGCCTGCACTGAGCTGGGCAAGTGGGGGATTTGCGGCTTGGTGCCTGGGGGGCCGAGCTGACAATTTATCACCAGGCTTCAAGCCCCAGCTGGATGCCTGCGACATCCCTAGGCATCATTAAAGTGTGGCAAATTTTCAATTGTTTCTGGGAAACTATTTGTTTGGATTTTTTATTATTTTTTTTTACCTCAGGCAAGAAATGTTTTTAGCCAACCCCACAGAATCCTGCTTAGCAACTAGGATTTTCCTGAAGGGTCATTTCTCCTTTCTCTCATGTTCACCACAGGGACCCAACATTCATTTACTCGTAAATGTTAGGTTGTATCCAATGGGGACCCTTCATTGATGGAAGGCTCTTCAATTCAGCAGAGGCTTCGGTCAACAGAATAGTGCTGGAAGTGATTTTTCCCAGTTCCCTTCCACTCTGCACCCTGAATCCGCTCCTTCAGAACAGTGTAGGAGGTGTCAGATGGGCTTCAGGAGGGAAGGGGAAAATATTTCTTTCAGTACCATTCTGTTGGTGGAAGCCAGTTCAATTTTTCTGTAAGCATATCCAGTACAGTCACGTATTGGAGAGTGTACATACACACTACACAGTCTAAACAGAGGAATGTTCTAGAGCTCAGCTCGTCTGGCTTGCTAATCGATACCCAAGTACAAGTGCCTGAGGCCAGGATGAGTGCCATTCTGCTCAGTTTCCTCCTGACTTCCCTGGATTTTGCAACAGGCTAGAGTAGGGGTAGGGAACCTGTGGCCTAACAAATATTGTAGGATTCCAACTCCCATCAGCCCCAGCCAGTCAGTGATGATGGGATTTGGAGCCCAAATCCCATCTAGAGGGCCACAAGTTGTCCACCCCTAGATTAGAGAATTCTAGTCCTTCCATGACAGGGAAGGTAGGCAGAATGAATGACCGCACAATATGCACTCAGTCAACAACATACAAATAAGGAGTTCTGCTCTCTATGTCTTCATATCCACTGAATAGTGCTTAACAATGCTTGAATCAGATGATCAAACTACTGCTTCAAACACCTCCAGTTTGAGCATGGTGCACACCTCACTACAACTACAAATGGTTGAGGTTTTGTGGAATGGCTTTACACCAGCAGCAGGTCAAGGCATCTCAGTGTCTGGTTGCAGACGTGGTTTGTCTCTATGATTCACTCTGAGGAATCTATGGATAGACCACAGCAAATGCCCTTTCCAACTTTCTGCTCTATTTTGTGCCATCCAGAGAGATAACGTAAAATAGCCAAGGAATAATTGTGGCAAAATAATCCCACGTAGTCTACAAAATAGGTCCTAGCTTCAACACTTTATGGATCCTGATGTGGATGGAAGCCAGTGTGTATGCTGCCCAATATACTACCCTAAGGAAACAGCCAAAATATGATCATGGGTTTCCATTGGCTGAAGGAGCTTCCCTGTCATCTATCTTCAACAAAATAAGATACTGTGAATACTAAGAGCCCAAGATGCCCAAGAATATCCTCTGAAGATCAAATATAAAAGTGGCCACCACAAGCAGGCATTACTGTTAGGGTTGGAGCTGGAGAAAGGAAGAGAAGAAGCTGTTGCAGGAAACAGAGGACAGGCAGCTAAAGAAAGAAGGAGGATGATCAGCCAAAAGAGGAGAACAAGGTTAGGCTTGAGAGGAAGACTTACAGCCTAAAGAGAGCTTAGAAGAGGTGGGCCTGGAGATATTCACTTCAGAAGAGGGTTTCAAAAGGGTTGTGCTTAAAGAAGCAGAAAGGCTTTAGCAGGCAGGAAACTGAGGATGCAATCCTATGCATGTTTAGACAGAAAGAAACCCTACAACTCCAGGCATTCTCCAGCCAACCATGCTGGCTGAGGAATGCTGCGAGTAGGGATGTACGAACGTCACTTACCTTTCTGAAGGGTGACATTCGCGGTGGGGGGGAGGTGCTCCATCCCTCCCCCCGAAATTCTGGCTGGCCGGCTCCGCTCTGTGGAGATTCCGTGGAGCCACCGGCTGGGGCCGCCCGCAGCCAGACATCCGGCTGCTGGGCAGCCTGCAGGGACACAAATGGCGGCTGCCGTAGCCGCCGCCGTTTGCATCCCTGTATTTTGCCATGATAGGCATCGTAAATATTTATGTAGCCTATCACAGCAAGCAAAAAAACCAAAACAAAACAGCAGACACAAATGGCGGTGGCTACAGCAGCCACCATTTGCATTCCCTTTTTTTGCCGTTTTTTGCTATTACGGCAGGAAAAAAGAGGAACGCAAATGGCGTAGTGGGCACCATTTGCATTTCTTTTTTTCCCCGCTGTTTTAGCCTAGATAAATATTTACTATTACAGCGGGGGGGGGGGAAGGAATGCAAATGGCATCCCTGCGTTAGCCGTGATAGGCTACATAATTATTTACGTAGCCTATCACGGGTATGATGAGGAAGCGAATGGCGGCCACAGACGCGGCCGCCATTCGCAAGTCAGCACGGACAGCAGCAGGTAGGTGCTCTGTTTCGCATGCCTTTCGTGGGGGGGGGCTTTGTTCCGCCATGGATTTCGGGGGGCAGAATGCACTGGCATTCGGCCTCACCAAGATCCATGGCGGAATTCTCTGACATCCCTAGCTGGGAGTTGTAGGGTTTTTTTCTGTCTATGCATAGGGTTGCACCCCAAGATTCTGAAATGCCAGTCTTCAGTGTGGTGATCCTGACATGGGTGAAGTCCTCATTTGGATGAACATCCATCAGACCAAGGAAGAGCAGAAAGAGTGCTGAATCTGAGAGAACACCACTCTAGAAATCACCTCTATTTTGAGAGTGCTGTTTGGGAGAATTAGGCCCTGGATCTAAATAGACTGTTGTCTTAGGGTGCAATGTTATCCTTGCTTAGACAGAAAAAAGTCCTACAATTCCCAGCATTCCCCAGCCAGCATGGGTGGCTGGGGAAGGCTGGGAATTGTAGAACTTTTTTCTGTCTAAACATGGATAGCATTGCACCCTTAGTAACTTTATTAATTATACTTATATTTTGTATAAGTACATAAAAGTATAATCAAAGCAGAACATCTGATATTATAACATTTTTATCTAACAATAATATTTCATCCTACTATCTATAAATAAATGCCATTTGTACATATATTAAGCCTTGTCTCAATTGTGGTTCAATCTCACACCTACTCTACAGTCTCACACCTACAGTACATCAGGCTACTTACTATAAAGCAATATGAAATCAAGGAAGTGTTTATCTAATGTATGTTGGTAGCAGCAGGAGTTTATTAGCAGGGTTACATTAAAAGGAAGGTGTGTGTGCGTCTGCAAATAAAATTTCAAAATGCCATTAAATGGAATGCCAATAATGGCTGGCCACACCAAGCAAATGTACCATGTCTTTCACAACAACATGTAGGGAATCATTTCTTCTGTCCTCTGGACTGTCCTGATCCAGTTATCATAACCCATACTGGGAATTGAACAAATGTGACACCAGATGGTTTTAATTCAGATGTAGCCTGTGAGAAGACACCTGTGAGTAACTTAAAACTGAAAGGACCACTTCTCTGGTCTATCACTGCAGCTTTTATATCTTTTTACAATGCATGTTTATTTATTTATTTATTGGATTTGTACCCCACCTTTCTACCAAAAAATGGCAGCCAAGGTGGCTTCACAGCACAACTTCGGATGTATATAATACACGTACACACGCACAAAGCTATGTGTCCAACGCTTCAGCAATAGATAATCTCAATTGCACTGGCTGGGCCTACTCAGGCTCCTAAAATTAAATTCATAAAACAGAGTCTCATGGAGGTTTCACACAGTCAGATATGTTGCTGCTTGCAGCTGGAGTTCCACATCACAAGTGGTTTGCGAGAACCCAAGTAGTTCCCCATGCATTTTTTGCTAATTGTTTTGTCAATTGGCAATGGTTCTATTCAGAGGCAATGAACACTAGAGATGGGTGAACTCCCCCATGCCCTGTTTGCGGGGTGCTCACCAGACTCCCACCACTTGCCCAACCCTGGCAGGTACACCGGACAAGCCGCCCAACAGACTGCGGCACCCAGCGAAAGCTTGCATCAGTTCCTGCTTTGCCACAAGCCACCATTTTGCGCAAAATTGCGGGTAAGTGGTTTATGGACATTGTGATTTTGCGCAAAATGGCAGCTGTAAATAGCACAATTTGCACAAATTTACACATCCAATTTTATGCAAATCCTGCAATTTGCAGCTGTCATTTTGCGCAAATCACAATTTCCATAAATAGCTTACCTGCAATGTTGCGCAAAATGGTGGCTCACAACCAACTGGGAAACCACGAGCTTGCCCGACTTGGTGCATGTCGAGTTGGACAAGCTCAGGGATCCACCATTTGATGTCCAGGGAGCTGAGCTGGAGAAAAATCACCGAGCTCCACCCCCAAACTAGATTCCTCCGATATCTCTAATGGGTGAAGGAAAGAAATGTATTTGGCTCACATAGGCTAATAAAGCAAGAAAAAGCAAGACAAAACATTCAAAGCATAAAGCATATGTTCTTTCAGCTACTGGGAGCCCTGACATCTTATCAAGATAAATTCAGCAGCAAACATGCCCCCATAACAGCCTGGCCCACAGCACTGGTTCAGGATCAGCTTGTGGAGAAATTCTGAATTCGGTGGGTCCCAGGGAATCATATACTACCCCCTTGATCCCTCCCATTCGGGGCATGGTCTCATGACTTCATACATTCTGCAGCCAGGGAGGGGGGAACACTGGCCCTAATAATGGGCAGGCTGCCAGCTAGGGATGTTGGAGAATTCCGCCACGGATCTCAGTGAGGCCGAATGCCAGTGCATTCAGCCCCCCGAAATCCATGGCAGAACAAAGCCCCCCGCCCACCACCCCACGAAAGGCATGCGAAACAGAGCACTTACCGTTTGCGCTGCTTTACAAATGGCGACCATGTCTGCGGCCGCCATTCACTTCTTCATTATTGCTGTGATAGGCTACGTAAATACTTACGTAGCCTATCACAGCTAACGCAGGGACACCATTTGCATCCTTGCAGAGGCCGTGATAGGCTATGTAAATATTTACGTAGCCTATCACGGCAAAAAAACCGGAACGCAAATGACGGCAGCTGTAGCCGCCGCCATTTACATTCCCTTTTTTTTTGCCGTGATAGGCTACGTAAATATATACATAGCCTATCACAGCAAAAGACAAGGATGCAAATGGCGGTGGCTACAGCAGCCACCATTTGCATCCCTGCGCAGCCCAGTGGCCGGATGTCCAGCTGTGGGTGGCCCCGGCCAGCAGCTCTGCGGATTTGCCATGGAGCAGAGATGGCCGGGGAGAATTTCAGGGGGAGGGACGGAGTGCCTCCCTCCCCACCGTGGATGTCCCTGGACGAAACCAGGTAAGTGTTTCGTACATCCCTACTGCCAGCCAGCCCAGAAGATGACATTAATCTCAGCCATTCTAAGCAATAAAAGGCTAACCTTGAGATTCTGCCAAAGCCTTTATTTACCAGCTCAAGCACAGCGTCAACAGCCTTAACCCTGAGAACCACCATAGCCCCCCCCCATCAGCTCAAGAAACAGGCACGCTAGACATGAGCAGGAGAACAGATGCACCAATGACTGTTCGATCTACAATGGTCTTCCATGTTTCCATTGCTTTCATCTTTACAGATTTCAGGTATGTTCATATAGCCTCTTTTTGTCAGGAGCTATGAGAGTGCATGGTTGAAATCACAGCAACTGTACAGACTGCTGCTTTGCAAAGAGGACTTGCTAGAATTTCAAAATAATCTTTCTCTTTCTTCCCTGGCCCTTATATGGATTTCATAGCTGTGCTGTTTTTCTTGTTGTTTGAATCATGGTTTGGTTTCTATAGATTATATTCTTTCCTGAATTATTTGGGGGGGTTGTTTTGTTTTGTTAGTTTGTGAGCAACTTTGGAAACTAATATAAAAAAATGGTACACAGAACTTCGAAACAACTGAATAAAAGGTTTTCCTGCATAGCTGCACCATGCCCTTAAGAGTGCCGTTTCAGACCTTCATTTTTCCATTCTTAACAAACACAGTTGTAGTTTGAAACATGCAGTAGTGCAGTTCTGTAATTAGACCCTGGACTTAATGGTCTTATGGGGGGGGAGGCCTTTGGACAGCCACATGTATCACTTCAGTTGTGAAACACACCACTGATCATTCTCTTCCTGTCCTTTCAACCACTATTCCATGCTTTAAAACCTAGGCTTGCCAGGACTATGGATCTGGCCTGGAGTTTCTGGGCCTGGCCTTTTGTCTCTGGGCAGGAGTGGGGGCAGGGGGGGGGGAATTCTCCAGGTGAGAGCTCTCCACCAGGCGCTGGCTGCATTTTTTCCCCTCCTGTCTTTTTGTTTTTTTACCTCTTCTTCAGCTGACCAACGGTGAGCCAGCAAGGGAAGGAGTGAGCATGGTGGTGACTGTTGACTGTGCTTTTGTTCTGTTACTCGGAGCCACCATTCACGTGCCCATTCTACTGCTTGGCAGAGGCAGCTGCAGCTGGATGAAAGAAGATGAGGGGTAGTGGCTGCAGCCCAGCTGGCAAAAACCCACTCAGAGGAGGAGGAGAAGGTGAGCTAGGTAGCGGGGAAGGGGGCTGAATTTCTCAGATCTGTGGGTGAAATCACTGGGGGGAGAATAGGGGGGTGGAGTGCATGGTAAAGCCCCTTTTGCAAGGACAGTGCAGCACTGCCAATAATAATAATAATAATAATACTCCTCTGTACCATGTGCAGCTATTGGGCAGAATGAAGTGGTAGAGTAAGAGGAGGTGCTAGAATATTTTTTTTGCCTGACTTCTAAACTGTGCTTTACATATCTACTCAGAAGTAAGCCCCAATGAGTCAATGGGATTTACTCCCAGGTAAGTGTGTATAAGATTGCAGCTGAACTTTCACTTTTTGCTAGCTCCTAAATGCAGAATAATACAAGGCAATACTCTTTTGACAGATACTGCTCCCCTTTGCAAGCTTGTAAAAACTAGAAGACATAATAAAAAGGGGGGGTTCCTTTCCACATGATGTTTAGTTGGGCTTTGTGTTGAAAGAAGTTGAGAAATAGGAATGTGGTCCAGCACTCAAAGATGTTTTTATTCAGTCTTTTGGCATATAAGCTGGTTTCTTGCTGAAGGGGTTTTTAATTGGCTGGCTGCTGTTTATTTTTTATTATTATTATTGCTGTATTTTTATTGCTTTTAATGTATTTGTTTTTATGTTCTGTTTTCATTAATATTTTGTTTTGAATCTGTATTTTATTATCAGCAGTATTTAGTGCCATTTTTTGGCAGAAAGGTGCTGCGCTGGGCATAAGAAAAATCCCAAAATCCATATTAGTGTAATACTTTTATTGAGCCAACTCAAAGATCACAAAAAATGTGCAAGCTTTTGAGTATCAGGCAAGACGTTAAATAGATGGGAGAAAAGCAACAGCATCTAGATCACAACATCTAGCCAGCCTTTTCTTTCTTTCTTTCTCTCTTTCCCTCCCCGCCCCCCACCACCTGCTTTTTGTAACATCTTGCCTGATGGAGAGAACTGGAGATCTCATAACCTCGCACATTTTTGGCAGTCTTGGAGCTGACCTAGTAAGTAAACATGGTACACTCTATGGAGTTCAGTATTTACATAGCATTCACCAGTGCTTCACATCCATTGTAATCCTTGCAACAGCCCTGTGAACTGGGCTAGTGTTTGTTAACCACATATTGCACAGCGGTGGCAGGTTTGCTTAGGGCCTGAGTTTGTGGCTCAGGAAGAATTCCCACCCACCACCCAGCCCCAAACAATCCCTAACAACCATATATGATAATTAGAAACAATCTAAAGGCCAGGATAACAGCCATTAAAAGATTTACCACCATCCAAAATTACTGAAATTAAACGAGAGTTTATATATACCAAACATATAAAGATGGCAAACTGTCCATTCAAGAACTCAAATTTTAAAGCAAATTGTTTTCAGTGTCATGTTGACGTACTTTCATGCAAATTCAAATGTAGCCACAGAAAATGCCTTTTCCAACAGCAGCAGGGGAAGCCAGCTTGGCTAGGGAGAGGAAAGCAACCGCAGCAGCACCATAACTTTGTCCCCCGGCCCCCATGTCCTTCTCCATGATTTTTTGGAGCATGTCGATGTCGCTACTTTTGACCATGCACAGACAGAGCAGTGCTAGACCACAGGAACATAGGAAGCCGCCTTATACTGAATCAAACCATTGGTCCATTTAACCCAGTACTGTCGACACCGACTGGGAATGGCCCTTCAGGGTTTCAGGCAGGATTCTTTCCTTGCCCTACCTGGAGAAGCCGGAGATCGAATGTGGGACCTTCTCAATACACGTGCTGTATCACATTGAGAGAAGGGTAAAAGTACTGAAGCCCACAGGATCTAGATTTCTAGTGCATGATGCCAGTGCTGTGCTTGCCATCCCAGTAAGCAATGCTTATGTGGAGAGGGTGTTTTCACATATGGGCAACAAATGTGGTCATGCCAGGTGTCCTTACTGTTACAGTTGGATGCAATGTCGCTGTGTAGTTAGCTACATTACAGTTTGAATCGAGGTATATTGTGAAAAGAATAGTTGGATTTCTTTGAACAGAGAATGATCAACACAAGACGCTTCAGTGAGTTATGGATAATTTTGAGAGGAGCCCCACCAAACAAGCCTTACCAACCAACAACAGCAGAATCCTAACCATATCTACTCAGAAGTAAGTCCCATTGGGTTCTATGGGGGGCTCCCCTCTTCCTACAATGATCTTCTGGTGACTGGCCTGAGTCAGTGCTTGCCAGAAGGGAATAGGCTATATTAACTGTTCCCTACCCAGGCTTTATAAACAGGGGAGAAGGAATAATCCCCTCATTTCAACCTGGGAACACCCCCTTTTAGCTAAGATTTCTATCTTAATTTCCAACCAGAGAAATATTTTGTCATATGTTAGACTTCGTGTTTTTTATTTGAATTGCATGCTGTGAACAACTGTGTTTGATGCTTCATGTATCATGCTTAACAACATCACCAGGGGCTGCCCCCCATTACATCACCAGGGGCTGTCCTTAGGTCTCAGGTTTGGGCCTGGAAATCTCAGGACCTGGGATGGTCCAGACCTGGCAACCCTATTTAAAACTGTGTGTACATTTCTGATAAGTTAGAAGAGCAACAAAACTGTTTGTCAAGCCTGATTTTAAAACAGCAAACAACGGAGAATGTGCAGTTTTGCATTTTAAACTCAATTAAATCATAGCACTACAGGAATAAAAAAAGAGCTTACTTCTGCACCTGCTGGCCTGTGGATGGTCATTCCCCCCTCCCCTGGGCTGGAGGCCCTGGACTTCGGACCCAAAGGTCCTGTCCTAGCTGAACCACTGAAAATACAGAATGACAAAGGTGCAAAATTAAGAGAATGGACACGCACTACAAGCTTTACACCTAATCCTTCAGTGTTCACCCAGCTGAAACTTCAGAACACTCAATATTTCTCTTCTCTTTCTCTCCCTTATATCTCTGTCTACAGCAACCTTCCCCAACCAGATGACCTCCAGCTGTTTTGGACTCCAACTTCCATCATTCCCAACCAGTACAGATTAAGATGCTTTTGCTAGTTATCTGAAGCAGCAATGTAGAATTGTGTGGATATCTCATATATTCAGTCTATCAGAGGGATAATGATAATAATGATAATGATAATAATTGTTAAATGTTAAATCGGGTCTATAGAATTTGTGATACACTAAGCCAAACACTGCCCAAGTATGGCAACCTACATGGGCTCAAGGAATCTCTGGGTTTTTGTGGGACTGCAAAAGCCAAGAGATTGTCAAGCATATGGCAGGCCTCAATGTATGGGCAAGCAGGCTTCTGATCCCTGTTCTAAATTTAAAAAATCAGTTATACTGAAGACATAGACCTGTAGGCCTTGAAGAGAACACAATGACAACTTGTCTAGTGTCCTGTGTATGGTTATGGTTACTCATATACTCTCTCTCACTCTCTCGCTCACTATAGATATATATATATATATATATATATATATATGTGTGTGTGTGTGTGCGTGTGTACACTGTTCTCATCAAAACTGTTGTACATGTCCTTGTCGAATTCAGTGTGTGCCCCTTTAAAGTACTCAGAATCAGCAACCAGGAATTTATCAGACCATCCTTAATTAGTTTCAATGGACATCTGCCAAATTTTACATGCCTGTCCCTTTTAGCCTTGATGAGGGGCATTTATTTTCTATTTGCATATTTGTAACTGATTAGATAGAATAAGCCCATAGATGACATTGAATTAATTCCAATAAAATCATCTCCCTCAATGAAAAACCTCACATTAAACTGAAGTTCTCTGGCACTTGTAACATACTGCTGCTGGTGCCTCTCATTGCAGGAGGAACATGTTCACTGTTCAGTGTTAGCTTCAGTTTAATTAATATAGGAACATCTAACAACAGTTCTACATATCACGGCATTACAAGGATAATACATTCAACTATGGACTCCCTAGAAGTCTTTCTGCCTTGCAAACAAAGACTCAAATGCTGCCATAATAACTACAAAGGATAATGAATTGTAGGAGGAAGACAAAATACCAACACAAATGTAAAAATTATTATAGAGAACAGACACAACACCAAGAAAGTAGTTACCATGGAAATTGCCATGGGAACAGAATTCAAAACTACCCCAGGGGAGAAAAGGGTTAGGTGAGTCTGTATCTAGAGACAAACAAGCTCTCCGTGTCATTTCTTTGCTAAATTGTCTTTAATTATGGTGGAGTTATAATTATCCATTCTTACTAACATGGACATGAGATTCATGCAGCAATTACCTAGTTTATGGGCTTTAAACACCTGAAATAATTTCTCAAGGACAGCACATCTTCAGACTCCTCCATTGTTGACTGATCTTCCCACACACGCACAAACACACACACACCATTCAAAGATTGTTCAAGATCTGCCAGTAAGTGTTAATAGCAAAGAAATCTGCAAATCAGAAATGTACCATATGTCCCCCTTTTCTAGTGTTCCCTTGAACTTGCTCATCGGTTTTCTGAAAGTCGCCTCATCAAAACGTTGTGAGGTGGGGGGGAGAAATAGCTGCAGTTTTCCATTTGAAGTTGAGAGCGTTATTGACCGAATAAAATTGGAGATCTTCCAACTTGTTATAGGTGCTAATGATTCATGCGTGCTATTTTCAAAGGAAAAGATGAGCCTCTGCAGTTTCACTTTTCTGTCAGAAAGTCAAGCTGTTCTTTGAGTTTTGTAGTGCTATTGTCTCTCTGAATATGCAAGGGAAGCAAAGGAAGGTGAAAGAAGACAGATCAGATGATGTGTGTGCCATCTTCTGAACAACTTTCCTTATATTATTGAGTAATAGTATAACTGATAAATACTTCCTTTGAAAAGATTTAGGCTTCCTTCCTTCCTTCCTTCCACTGGAAAGCCATTTGTGGTGTTTAGCATCTTGGCTAGTATTCTGAAGAGCCCATCCATTCTTTTGCGGATTCTTAGCTTAGCTCAGGACAGAGAAGGAGCTTGTGTGTTGTTTTTGATAGGGATGTATGAGACATAAGTGTCAGTTCATTTTTTACCAGAATTTTCCCACTTCACACCTCTCAGACTCATACACTGACATGAACACTACCTGTAGCTGAAGTCCATACATTTCTGAGCTTGCAATGCAATTCCTCAAAAAGGAAAAATGTGCGCATTTGAAAAATGTACATGGAAAATGTGTACCTTTGAAAAATGCTCACAAACACCCATTTAAGTAATGGGTGACAAACACATACATTTCAAAAATGCACACAATTGATGTTTACTTGGGGGGGGGCAAATCTTGCACTCTGATATGGGCCCAAGTAGTGATGTAAGAGTCTTTTACAATCCACGCTGTTTGTGTTTTGTGGATTGTCAGGTGTTGTCTGCTCTGTTGTCTACTCATCGACAGATGTGGGTCGTCCCAACCCCCCTGGAAAAGTACAGGAAAAAATGTCAGAATTTATGGAACTTTTGCTAGTATGTAACATTTTGCATATTTTTCTTAGGTCAGCATAAAATTAATGAGCAGAGCACACAAAAAGAATATTTGCTGTACTGAAGAGAGATCAGACATGTGTAAAACATTGGTGTGTTGTTTCTTTTAAAAAAGGTAATATACATTGCTGTATTTTATGCTACTTCCTTAGTTTTGTATGACCAAAGTTGCATACAATTCTGGAAAGTTTAAAAAATGGGCCACAAGTCTTTGAAGAGCTGGTCATCTACAGATTCCATGGGGCAGATTCATAGCATTCCAGTGTCATTTTGATCCATTGTGGATTTCTCTGACATCCCTAGACACAAGACTGAACAAGTTTGAAGGTGGAATTCAGAGAACACTGACAGGCTCAGTTTTCGCTGAGTCACATATCCCTAGCTTTTGAAACTGTGTTTCAACCCCACCCTGATTTTTAGATGATATATGGAGCTGAGAAAAGTTTGAGAAGTGTATAAAGGATGCACTGTTCACACACCAAATAAACAATGAAGCTGTGTTTCAAAAAACCATATTTTTAGATGATGTATGGAGCTGAGAAATGTTTGAGAAGTGTGCAAAGGATGCACTTTGCGCACACTTAGTAAACAAGGAACTGCCTGAAAGTTCTTGTAGAGAAAGAGGTATTGTTTGTGTGTGGGGAAAACAACAACATAACTTTTTAAAGTCAGTTCCTCAGTGCCTGCAAATAAATGGCACAACTGTGGTTTGCTACAAAAATATTTCACATGCCTGCCAGCTTACATTTAGAATTATTACCATATCCACCCACCCAAAACCTTCTCTTTTTATCACTCATTTCCATCAATATGCATTCCAGCTGTTTCACATAGAAAACCTTCTGCAAATGTTTCTAGGAAAGAAAGAAAAACTTAGAAAAAATAGAAATAGAAAAAGTCCAACAGTTTCCAAAGCTCAGAAAGTAAATTCTCTTGGCAAGCAACCTTATATTATCTTCTGAAAGTTGTGGCATTGACAATGTTGTTGAATGTAACGCCATGCAAAAGAGAGATAAATTAAATGTTCTAGCCATGATGGCATAATTGGAAGGTATCTAAAGGGAACACCACCCAAATAATTAGTCTTGTGGCAACTAAAAGACTAACTGATTTATTATGACAGAAACTTTTGTGCATTGCAGTCCATTTCATCAGATGCATGAAGTGTTATCCTGAGTTACAGGTAATCCTGAGTTGCAGGCTATCCCTCTGAAAATTAAATAATGAGAAATTAGAAAATGAGAAATTACGTGCAGGTGGGGGGGGGAGCACATTGAACTTTAGGTGAAACTGTAAAATGAACATGCCATAGGTTTTTTCCTTTGTTCTGGTACCCAAATTATCTCTGTTCCCATCACAACAAGTGTATTAATAATGTAGAAATTATAAGGGATTAGATGCTGTCTTCAAATCTCAGAAGTTCAACTTCATCTCTTTTCACTTCCACTAAGCAGTCTCTCCAGACATTGTTACTGAGGTATACACCTAAGATGTTTTACATAGAGCTCTACGCTATTTGTGAGCAGATTAATTGGGGGACAATTTCATATAATTTCTCCAGGGGGAGAAGAAATTCTGTTTCTCACAGGTAGGGCTCATCATTGGCAGGGATAGTAGCAGA
This sequence comes from Heloderma suspectum, assembly GCF_057233095.1. Taxonomy (NCBI): domain Eukaryota; kingdom Metazoa; phylum Chordata; class Lepidosauria; order Squamata; family Helodermatidae; genus Heloderma; species Heloderma suspectum. Next base: position 196,827,833 of record NC_139458.1, read on the forward strand.
GTTTCTTTTTTATGGGTTTTTTGTTTGTTTGTTTGCTTGCTTGCTTGTTTGTTTATGCTGCCACTGGCAACAGCATCAACTTTGCTGGCAGGATAGATGCCATTTTGCATCCTTGACAATGTAAGTGTGAGGGGGCAGTATTGCGTCTAGCTTCAGCGAAGAGATGGAAATAATCCTGTGCCAAAATCTGTCCTTCAATTTCCTGAAAGTTATCTTTACCCATGAAAGGGGTTTCTAGTTTTCTGTCTCATCCTCAGGGGATTTTAGAATTTATTTAGAATTTCTTCTAGTGACGTTTTTGAGCTTACCCAAGCACTGCAAAATGACCGAAGGTGCTCTGTGTATTTTTTTCTTTTTCTTTCTTGCTGTGGCACATGTCCCCGTTGCTTTGCAGCCTCCCAATCTGTCTCCACTTCCTGATATGACTAATTACCTCATGATGTTTTCCCCTGGGCTTTAAGTTCAGGAAGCTGAAGGAGGTTACAGGCTACTAGAGAGAAATGACTGTACAATGAAATTTATTTATTTAAAGCACCTCCACCAATGCCAGGCCTTCCCTACGGACCTCTGCCTGGCAGACCATCAGTCCCTGCAGGACCAGGCCCCCAGGTACTGAGCCAGCTGTGCTTCTTCCATCTGCCCCTTCCTGGAGGGGCTACATAAGCTGGCTGGCTGAGGTGGCCTGGGAGTAGGCATGGCAGAGAATTCCGCCATGGATTTCAGTGAGGCCAAATGCACTGGCATTCAGCCCCCCGAAACCCGTGGCAGAACGGCCTCCCACCCCCCGCCACCCCGCGGAATCCCCTCAGGACGAAGCTTACCTGGGGCGGATGTTCTGGCGGCGGCGGCAGCGAGGGGGTCCAGTGGCAGTTGGTCTCTCGGCTGGCTGCTGCGGCCGCCATTTACATCCTGCCAGGCTTCCGTACTAGGCTACGTAAGTATTTATGTAGCCTATCACGGAAAAGAGCAGTGGCGCAAACAGCGTAGCAGCCGCCGTTTGCGCTCCTGCTCTTTGCCATTATAGGCTACCTAAATACTTACGTAGCCTATCACAGCAGTCTGACAGGACGCAAATGGTAGCCGCTACAGCGGCCGCCATTTGCGGCCGCAGCAGCTGGCCGTGGCCGGAATTCCAGCTGCAGACAGCCCTGGCCGGCAGCTCCGCGGATCAAAGCTGCGAAAAGGTAAGTGACTTCCGTATATCCCTACCGGCAGGTACCAGAGGGTAGCGCTGGGAGAGGAGGTTTCGGACCCGTGGCCTCTCACTTGTGGGGTGCCACAGGGTTCCATCCTCTCCCCGATGCTATTTAACATCTATGTGAAGCCACTGGGGGCTATCAGGAGTTTTGGGGTGCGGTGTCACCAATATGTGGATGACACGCAGCTCTACCTCTCATTCAAATCTTCACCAAGGTTTGCCATAGAATCCCTGTCCAAATGTCTGCAGATGGTTAGTGGCTGGATGGGGAGGAATAAGCTGAAGCTGAACCCTGACAAGACCGAGGTACTTTTGGTGGGAGACAAGAGGAGGTTGGGGGATGTTGACCTGGTGTTGAATGGGGTATGGCTACCCTTGAAAGACCAGGTCCGCAGGCTGGGGGTCATTTTGGACTCCCAGCTGTCCATGGAGGCTCAGGTGTCAGCTGTGAGCCGGACAGCACTGTATCAACTCCATCTGATATGGCGGATGCGCCCCTACCTTCCCCACCATCTGCTCCCATCGGTAGTACATGCCCTGGTCTCCTCTTGTTTAGACTACTGCAATGCGCTCTATGTGGGGTTACCCTTGAAGACAGTTTGGAAGCTGCAGCTGGTACAGAACGCGGCGGCTCGCCTGATTACAAGCAGCCGCCGGTGAGATCACATCACTTCAGTGCTGAAGGAGTTGCACTGGTTACCTGATGTTTTCTGGGCCAAATTCAAGGTGTTGGTTTTGACCTTTAAAACCCTATATGGTTCCGGCCCAGCCTATCTTAAGGAGCGCCTCCAGCAACACCAGACAGGCCGCTTAACAAGATCAGCCTTGGATGGCATTCTCTCTGTCCCATCAGCCAGGACAGCTAGGCTGGTGAGGACAAGGGAGAGGGCCTTCTCTGTAGTGGCCCCCACTCTGTGGAACTCCCTCCCTAAGGAACTCTGTCATGCCCCCTCTTTAATGAGCTTCTACCGTGCATTAAAAACGTGGTTGTTCAGGCAGGCATTTGAGGTGGGTTAGGGTATTTTTTTATGATGTTTTGAATGTAGAATTTTATTTATTTATTTATTTATTTATTTATTTATTTATTTATTTCTATACCGCCCAATAGCCGAAGCTCTCTGGGCGGTTCACAAAAATTAAAACCAAACACACAATAAAACAATTTAAAATATATAGAACATTAAAACCACAATATAACAATACAACCACAATAAAATCTAGCAGCAGTGCAGGAGTTTAAAATACAGATTTAAAACAGCAAAGATAAAAATTTAGAAAGCTAAAATGCCTGGGAAAATAAAAAGGTCTTCACCTGGTGCCAAAAGGAATACAATGTAGGCGACAGGCAAACCTCACTAGGGAGCTCATTCCAGAGCCGGGGTGCCACAGCAGAAAAAGCCCTCCTCCTAGTAGCCACCCGCCTCACTTCCTTTGGCAGGGGCTCACGGAGAAGGGTCGCTGCTGATAATCTTAAGGTCCGGGCAGGCACATATGGGAGGAGGCGATCCTTCAGGTAACTGTTTTAAACAGTTAAGTTAACTTATAACTTATTGTTTTAACTGTTTTGTTGTACATCGTCCAGAGTGGCTGGGTGACCAGCCGGATGGGCGATTAATAAATTTAATAAATAAATAAAAATAAATTTCTATCCCACCCTATATCATTAAGATCTCAGGGTGGCATACAGATACAATCAATGTAAACAGTATAAAACAATAAATAATTTAAACACCTAAAAACATATTAAACTATTAAGCTAAAAACAGTTAAAATCTAAAACAATAAAATAGTTAGAACAAAGTGCTAGCGAATGCATTTAGCCCTCAAAGGCTTTGGTAAAAAGCCATGTTTTTACTTGGCACCGAAACGAGACCAATGTCTGTGCCAATCGCGCCTCCAATGGGAGGGCATCCCACAACTGGGGTGCCACAGCAGAGAAGGCCCTCTCCCACGTCCCACCATAGTGTATGTCTCATACTGGTGGGATGCAGAGGAGGGCCCCTCCAACAGATCTCAGTTCTTGGGCAGGCAAATATAGGGAGAGGAGCTCCCTCAAATATGAAATACAGGACACTTCTCAGTCACATCATAAGTAAAGCAAACACAACAACATGAACTGTGTTGGCAGCCTAGCCCCCATTTTGCATCCTCCACAGTGCAGGTGTGAGGAGGGAAAGCATTGTATCCAGCACCAGGGAAGAGGGGGAGCTAGTGCTGTACCAAAATCTGTCCAATTTCTTCTAAGTTTTCTTTGCTCATTAAAGAAGCTTCAACTTTTCTGCTTCTTTCTCAGGGAAATTTATAGCTTATTCTGAATTTATGTTCGTGTATTTTTGAGCTTAATTACTGTGAAGTGACCGAGGGCATTCAGTGTGTTTTTTCTTTCTCACGTCTCCATTGCTCTGAAGCCCCATCCACTCACTCACCCACACTGCCTGTGCTTCCTGATCTGCAGAAGCCCTATGGGCGGAATTACCTCATGATGTCTTCCCCTGGACTTTAATTGAAGTGCGGGAAGCTGAGGAGGGTACAGGCTGCTGGAGAGGTGATTGTACAAGGAAAGACAGGACTCTTGTGCACTCTCCTTGGCTACCTCATAAGTAAGGTCAGCAAAAGAAACCCAAAGCCAACCCATGAAAATTTCTCTGAACTGTTCTTCTCCTTTGAATGCCTTTTCAAAAACAGTTTCTTTTCTATCAGATTGAATGAGGGAGAAATGCGGGAGAAATTTCAGCACAGCGCTAGTTTTCAGTGTACGTCTAAAATGGGAAGTGCAAACTTATTAACACAGAGGTGTTTGCAAACAATGTATCATACAGGTACACTCAGCGGTAGCTGAGATTAGCTGTGGCTGTCTGTCGACTGTACACTTAGCGCCCAACCTGAATTTGCTGCTGACTAATGTGTGAATGTTTCTTAACTAATGTGGTTAAGAAACAATAAGAACGAAAATTTTAAGAACAACAACTGTCATGGCCTGAATCCTCAGATAATTAGTTTTATAACAGTTGATCTTGCCCTTTCTCAGAGGTTTCTCCGATGGTCTCCATCCAGGTACCACCGATGGTGGCATTTTGGCTCTGGAAGGTAGTATAGACTTTGGACACTTCTATAACAATCCTCTGAACAGCACATACAAATTCTGGTTCAGAGTAAGGACGGGAAGGTCTGAGTGAGTGAGAGTCTCATATGGTATGCCTGTTACAACACTTCCCCAAAGCCCCTCACAACCACTGAAGTACCTCCCAAGTAATAACAACCCGCACATGGAATTGTAACTGCTTTTTCCCAGACTAGGTACATTTTCATAATTGCTATCTATGGGTAGAATCCAACAGTGTCAGGGCACTAGCACAATTAACATTGCACTACCATAAACCAATATTAACACAACATCAATAGTGCCAGCTAGCACAACAGGTTTCTCAGGTAGGGATGTGCAAACCCACCCCCATCTGGGTTCTTTGGGTGCCCACCCAGCTCTGCTCCCGCTTGCCAGTCCCCAGACCACATTTGAGCCCCTCCTGTGCTTGGAGAGCAGCCTGTACTCACCCCAGCAGCTTCGTCAAGCTCCGCAGTTGCCATTTTTAGAAAAATAATATGGCAATCGCAAAATGTGCATATTTGCCCATGCATGAAAATGTGCATTTTGTGAATATGCATATTTGTGCATGTACAAAAATGTGCATTTTGCAAAATGTGCATTTCACACATACGCAAATATGCACATTCACAAAATGCGCATTTTCGCACATACGCAAATATGCGCATTTTGATGGCCATTTTATTTCTCAAAAAATGGCAACTGCAGAGCTCAATGAGGCTGCTGGGGTGAGTGCGGGCTGTTCGCCAAGCATGAGCAAGAGGCAAGCAGGGGCAGGGGCTTGGCAAGCGGGGCTCGGGGGTGTGGGCAGGGGTGGCTCTGCCAGATTCCCAGACAGAATCGGGCACCTGCACAATCCCTATTCTCAGGAAACCAATCATGCTAACATGTGCTATTGACATTGCACAAGCATAGGTTTATGCTAGAGTAGAGTCAAAGTCAATTATACTAGTGCCAGAATACCATTGGAGCCTACCCATTTATTCTTAACATGGAATTTGAGGTTCCTGTGATTTTTTTAGTGGGACAGAACATAGAGAAAAGTTCAGATTTTCATAAATTCAATTGATACCTCATGGGGATTATTGTTATTCAGAATGAAGCAAAGTAACAGGGTCCATCCCATTTCAAAGATGATGTCCTCCTATGCATTATTAAAATACCACCAGTCTCTGGGACTGTGTGTGATGTGCATAATATATCAGATTAAATAAAAGCTAAACAAACTCGTGATACAGATGTTGAAAGCCTTATCTCAGAAATGTACAACTAAGACCAGTTTGCAAGAACGGTTGGCTTAATATATTGGATTGACACCACAGGACACACAGAGGAGCTAATCCTCTTTGCAGATCACAACTGCACTGTACAAAGCAAAATTATTCAGAGGAGGATTTACTAAATGAATAGTTGACAGTAAGCTGAAGGCAACAACAACAACAACAAAAGCGCAGGAGAATTTGTTGCTATTGTCATTTTACAGCACTTCAGGCATGTTACTTGAAACAATTAAATGCTATGTTATATAACAAGACAAAGACAAATATGGTGAATACACTCCACATGGAATAATATGTCTCTCCGCCTTTCTCTGGGTTTCTATGTCACTTTGTCCTAGAGGTTCATGGTAAGTAGCAAATACATAGTTCTTTTGTTCTGCTCCACTCATTGGCTACTCATCTGTCCAGGGCTCTGTTAAAGCAGGCAGCCAGGTATCTTGGCACCCTCATTCTTTCTATGTTATCCAGTGATACTTCACCTCTGCCATGCTTGACTACTTGCCTGTTATGCATTTTCAAGTGAAGCAGGTTGGGTTTGTTTGTTTCAATAATCCTGTAGATTTTATTTTTTAAAAAAAAATGTCGATGCCATCTTTCCTCCCAGGGCTAGTGTCAAGGGTAGGCATGCTCCCTTCCCCAGCAGGGGCCTACTGACAAGCGCCCTCTTCTCTTCACCATTGTAACTTATTTGTTCACCTGCCTCTCGCTCTGGCACACACAACAGTGGTGGTGAGAAGGAGGAGTGACAGATGCCACTGCCAACTTGCTCCCTGGCTCTCTCTGCCTGTCAAGCAAGTCATAGACAGGAGGAGGAGGAGGCGACAATGGTGGTGAAACAGCAGACTCACTGAGGGAGGGGCCCATTGAGACCTCATCAAGGCTAAAATGGACAGGAATGAAACCTGGAGCCAGCACTGTTTCTTCCAAAAAACTCAGGACAGTGTATACCCCGCCCCGTATTTCACCCACCCTCACTCGACCCTGTGAGGTAAATTAGGCTGCAAGATATTGACTTCACCAAATTCAGCCAGCCAGCTTTATGTGAAGTGAGAATTTGATGCCACATCTTTCTAGACTCATTTGCCCTTTTATCCACCACACCACATTTCCCCTAAACATTTTCACACTTCCGCCACACTTCCACTAAAATGGAAAGGCTTAGCGTCAACTAGGGATGGCACAGGCACATGGGTGGGACTCGAAGCCTGGCAAGAAATTGTTGGCTCAGCCCCCCAGACACCAGTATGGGGACCCCAGCACTTGGCCAGCTTGGAACATGCCGAGCTGGGCAAACATGCGGGCTCCCACTTCCTCATCGAGCACCATTTTCCACTCAAATTGCTGCTTGTTCTTTTCCATGACTATCCTGCATATGCAAAAAGAGGCCTTAAAGGGGCCATGTCAGCAGCATTACAGGCATAAACACCTGTATTGTTGCAGACATGGCCCCTGTAAGGCCCCCCTTAAGGCTCCCCATCCTGTTGCCACCACCACCACTGAACAACTGTGCCTTCCTCTGCTGGTGCCCTGCAGAGAGAGGCACAGTTGCTTGGCAGGGGTGGTGGCAGCATGGGAACCAAGGGAGACGCACCATGGCACTTTTCTCTCAGCGCCCATCCTGCTGCCTGCTCTGCTTCAACGAGCCACCATTGTGTGCCTGTAATGTTGTGTAAATGGCCCCTTTACAGCCACCATTATGCAACATTGTTTTTACAGGAAACCCCAAGCCACCACTTTTTTTACAAAATGGTGGCTTGGTGAGGGGATGGGTGGCTGCTGGGCACTTGCAGACCACGTGGCACTCGATGAACAGCCAAATAAGCATGCAGTGGCTCAGAAAGTGGGTTCCAGACTCCACTTCACTCTCAGACTCCCATGAAATCCCTACCTTCATGTTTGCTGTAGGCAAAATGTCATTTTTTAAAAGATAGTGTTAGAATTAAGAAACAAAAAAGAGGAATTGTACAGTTCTAAATGTTTGCGTTTCAAGTTAGCTTGATGGGGTGTCTAAAATGTGAGTAGCAAAGTACTTCTAATCCCTTTGCTGCTATTTTTTGTCAAGTATCTCCATTTGCAGTAAAATTAGTTAAATAACATTGCTATAGAATTAAAGTTAACATGACTGCTTAGCATTAGTAGAAATTTATGATGATGAGCTTGGCCAGTGCAAACTCACTGACCTCAGTGAAGTTCTCTGCTGCCTTTGACAGCACATTTAGGCTGTGTAGGCCTTGTTACTCATATGCCTTCCCATCTTTCATGCTGCTCTTTCTCCAGTCTCCACATGCCTTTTGACTGTGCTAAGTAAGGGCAGCCATCCTGTTGAGGAAAATGACAACCTTGCAAAGGACGACAGTGTTGCTGGTGCAGCAATAGAGCTGGGTTTTGTCTTGTTTTTTAAAATTGTTGTTGCTTCAAAGGTTCTATGTGATTTGCATTTTGTGTCATTCGTATTTAGGTGAATACTGAAGGGAATATGGCCTCCTGTAGACATTAGTACATAGCGGTCTTCCTATGACAGTGTTTTTAAAGGTGGAAAAGAAAAAACTTCTTTTGAAGCTCTCAAAAATTTAGGAAGGCTTGAAACATTCATACAGGCCAGATCTACACCCTGTGTCATATCATTATGATCCCATCATGGTAATGCTTTATCCCTCTTGCACATGTATACCCCATAGGACACACAGTGACATTTGTTGTGGTATATTGGATAATGTGGAATAAGAAGCAGGAAATAATACTACAAAAGCAGTATATCAAATGTGTCATGATTACTCCAGCAGTTATCAATGCACTTCAATATTGCTGTAAAGCAGTAGTATAGATCTAGCCTTGGTTACCAATAGCCAAAACATTCATGTAGCCAGACCTCAGTACCATGATACATATTTCTCACTCTAGGCCAGGCTTTCCCAACCAGATCTGTTGGACTTCAGCTCCCATGATCCCTGGCCAGCTTGGCCAATAAGACCACCCTCACACATGTTCACCTCTCAATGTGTAAAATGAATGTATGCTGGTTCTATTCCTTCCCATACAGAATGAGAATAAACATCAATTAATCAGCAGTAGCTAAGGATGGGTGAGAATTTCATTCACTTTGTTGTTTGATAATGTAGTGGAAACATGGTTTAACAGTAGTCAAACTGTTATTTTGAGGAGTTTAGTGGTGTACAAGAAATTGTTCCTTCTGTGCTTATACTTCCAGTTGGGCCTGCTGTTTTAAGTGGTTACCTATGCTTCTTCTTCCCAGAGTCAGTTAGCCTCTGGCACAATCTCAAGGTTAGCTACTTGTTGTGAGAGTCACTGGGATTGTCATATCTTTGTTGGCTTGCTAGAGCTCCAGAATAGGGGTGGGATTACTATGAGCATAATAATACATATGAATCCCTGAGACACCCCCAACATGGGGATCTCAACACAGACCAATCAGGAAAGGTACTGCATTCCAGGTAGGGATGTACAAAACTCACTTACCTTTTCATGGATTGATTCGCGGTAGGGGGGGAGGCAATCCGGTCCTCCCCTTCGGAATCCTGCCTGGCCAGCTCTGCTCTGTGGCGGCACTGCGGAGCAGCCGGCCAGGGCTGTCTGCAGCCAGATTTCCAGCCGTGGACAGCTGGTGCGGCCGCCATTTGCATCCAGCCAGGCTGCTGTGATAGGCTACGTAAGTATTTACGTAGCCTATCACGACTAACCCCCCCAAAAAAAAAACCAGCGTACACAAACAGTGGCGGCTACAGCGGCCGCCATTTGCGTTCCCTATTTTTCGCTGTTCTAGCCTACGTAAATATTGACGTAGGCTATTACAGCAAAAAAAAGGGGAACACAAATGGCATAGTGAGTGCTATTTGCATTCCTTTATTTTTTGCCATTCTACTATGTAAATATTTATGGAGGCTAGAACGGCGAAAAATAAAGGAATGCGAATAGCGCCCACTACGTTATTTGCATTCCCCTTTTTTTTGTCGTAATAGCCTACATAAATATTTACATAGGCTAAAAAGGCGAAAAATAGGGAATGCAAATGGTGGCCGCCGTAGCCACCTCCATTTGTGTACGCAGTTTTTTTTATTTATTTATTGGCTTGCTGTGATAGGCTACATAAATACTTACATAGCCTATCATGGCAAAGACCAGGACGACAATGCCGGCCGTGGCAGCCAGTCGAAAGACCAGCCGCCGCCGGACCCGCTGCTGTCTGGAACATCCGCCCCAGGTAAGCCTTGTCCCAGGGGGAATCCGCAGGGGGGGGCAGGGGGCAGGCCATTCCGCCATGGATTTTGGAGGGCCAAATCCAGTGTATTCGGCCTCACTGAAATCCGTGGCAGAATTCTCTGCCATCCCTATGCATTTCTTCTATATTATAAATATTTCAAAATATATATTTATAGCTATAAATTACCATATGGGAAATATATACAAATCTGTGCCATACGTGGCTACCCTAAAAAGAAGCCCAAGTCACACAACGCTCCTGGCATGGAGATAAAATTGTGTGAATAGCACGTCTGGCTCTTGTTGAAGACAAAGGAGCAGTACCAATAAAGAAGTTGAAATCTAGATCTCTAGCAAGTTGTTCTTTGCTCCTCCAGTCTGCTTACACAGATGACCAATAGTCTGGATGATGTAGGGTAATCTGTTAAAGAACGTTTCCATGCAGGAATGATGCCTGTGTGGCTTTCTCTTAGCTTTCCTAAGTTCTAGCACTTAGAATTCAACAATTGTGACTTGTTTGCTTTCACTTTTATATCCCGCCTTTCCTTCAAGGAACCCAAAGTGGCATGTACAATCCTCCTTCTCTCCATTTCTCAACACCTCTGTGAGGCAGCTTGGGCTGAGAGTCAGTGACTGGCCCAAAGACACCCAATAAGCTTCATGGCCAAGTGGGAACTAGAACCCATTTTTTCTGAGTCCCAGTCTAACACTCTAACCCAGGTGTGAGTGACTTTGGGAGATGTGGGGGGAAACTTTGTATCCTGGACCCCCCACCCCATCGTGCAAGCTCACACACACACACACACACACACACACGAGCCAAAAAGGGGAAGGGAAAATATTAAATAATTAAAAATTAAAATAAAATGGCATCCAGAGCTGCTATGGAGCACTGAACGGGTCAAGATTAGCTTGTAAACAAGCTAATCTTGACTCTTTGGGTGTTCCATAGTGACCTCCGCTGCCATTTTATTTGAAAAAAGATTTGGGGGTAGTCCCAAATTCCAGGGGTTGGGGGGGCACACTGGGGGCTCTGGGGGGCACTACTCTCACAGCTACACCACCTAAGCAGAGAGCTTCTTACATTCTACACATCGTAACTATCTTGCAGTTAGTTATTCACCCACTTGCTCAAGGGCAACAAGAATTTGTTCCAGGTGAGTCACTAGCAGGCCTATCTCTCATGACACTTAGGTCACATCTCGACGGCTGATCAATTCATTTGTGGCCTGAAAAGTATTCCATTATTTATCTGCACAAGAATTTCAGGAACAAGCCTGGCTCAGCAAAACTAGGAAATGGCTTTTATTAATTGATTCCAGTAAATATCTATACCACTTTTAATTTCTTTTTAAAAGCTGTTGTTGTTGGAGTTGTTTTAAGACAATAATATTAGAGGAAACTTCCATTTTGCCAATTTTTTAGTCATGTCTTTGTGAACATTTCTCTTTCTCATTTACTTTCCCCACAATAACATAAAATCTATATTATGCTTCTCTCACCTGCCAGAAGTCTGTGCTTTCAGAATTGCCTATATTTTCACATGTATGTTCCAAGGGGCTATCACAGTATATAGCAATTGTGCTTAGCACTTAATTTCACAAAGTTTGGCTTCACAAATTATTCTAATTAGTGTTGCTGAAGGATCATGTTCATTACCTCCTTTTAACAGTGCTGCTAGCTTAACTGAGGCATATAATTGGTTGATGTAGCTGAGATGCAAAAGGTTTCTATTTTTTTTCTTTCTTTCTGACAAAGCCAAACCTGACATAAGGGAGACATCCAGCTTTTAGAGAAAAAGGGAGATGGAAACTCTACCCATCTCAACTCTTGCCCCAACCCAGCATGGTGATTTTCTCCCAGTTGTGCTTATTCCTGGTATCAAAGTTTGGCTCAGGAGAAATGTGCTGGAGGGGGGGACAAGGTGCAGGAAGGTACCCAACAGGTGAGGGGAGAGTTTATCATTCTCTATTTGTGCACATCATTTGTGGCATGAATCACACACATGCACATGCTGCCTTATATATAATTGGATCAGATTAGGGATGTACAAAAGTCACTTACCTTTTCAACGGGGTGATTCGCGGTTGGGGGGAGGCACTCTGCACCTCCCCCTGAAATCCTAATCCGGCTGCCCACAGCCAGACATCCGGCCGCTGGGCAGCATTCCGGGGGGGGGAACCACATACGCAAATGGTGGCCACCATTTGCGTTCCCTTTTTTTCACCATTTTAGCCTACATAAATATTTACGTAAGCTATTACGGCGGGGGGGGGAAAGGAACTCAAATAGCACCCACTACGCTATTTGTGTTCCCCTTTTTTTCGCCGTAATAGCTTACGTAAATATTTACGTAGGCTACAGGGGAAAAAAGGGAACGCAAATGGTGGCCACCGTAGCCGCCGCCATTTGCGTACGCGGTTTTGTTTTGTTTTTTGCTTGCCATGATAGGTTACGTAAGTATTTACATAGCCTATCACAGCAAAGGCAGCTATGCAAATGGCGTGGTGGCCACCATTTGAGTCCACAGCAGCCGGCCAAGAGACCAGCTGCCACCGCCGCTGCCACCGGAGCTGCCGCCGCCGCCAGAGCCACCACCGCCGGAACATCCGCCCCAGGTAAGCTTCGTCCCAGGGGGGATTCCGCCAGGGGGTGGGGGGTGGGAGGCCGTTCCACTACGGGTTTCGGGGCCCGAATGCCAGTGCATTCTGCCTCACTGAAATCCATGGCGGAATTCTCCGCCATCTCTAGATCAGATCTGTCCCTACCAGTCCTCTCTGGATCCATTTGGGGGGAATATATGACATGGGTTTGCAAATGATCTGCCACTGTTGCATCTAGTTTGGCCCACAGTCTTCTTCTTTATCTTGGGCAGAGTTAGAAGTTAACCCTAAACTGATAAAGCCATGGGCTATCCCATGCCAAAAAATTATCATGCTCCAAGGCTTTGCGGGAATATTTAATTCCCCAAAATATCACGCTCAGGGCTTTGTGGAAATGTTTCACACTATTCATTCCCACACTGTCACCTTCAGAGACAATTATTATAACTTGAAATGTAACTTGATGCATTTCAGAGAACTGCACACCAGGAAGAGTATAATTCAAAAGATTACTGAAAGGAATAACTAATCTCCATCTTTACTCCCTCCACCCTGCCCCCGACCCGAAATTAGCCAGAGAAAAGATGGATCAAAGCTCATTGTGTCTGCCTTAGAAACCAACGAGGTATAAGGGGAAAGCCAAAAGAGAGTCTTAAAAAAAAAAAAAAAAAGCCTTGTACACCACTAACTAACTACAGCTTTCGTTAGCTACCCCCCATTTTGGTACCATGTTAAGTTTTAGCTTTTATCCTTCTTGGAGGAAGTGGAACTTAAATGATGCAAATTCAGTTTCAAATTAATTACATCCAACACATCTTGCAGATGTTTTCAGAGTAGCTGCCTGCTTGTGGTCAGCTGTTAAATAAACCAACATTGCACTGATTTATGATTAACAAACATCATTGTCAAGGCCTTAGTAGCATAGAAAGAGCTCCTCTCTCTCTCTCTCTCTCTCTCTCTCTCTCTCTCTCTCTCCTTCCAAGTCACCGTCTGCCAACACAGCCGCTTCTGCTGAGCGCAGGAGAAGGCCTATTGCTCATTGTATTAACAGCCAAACTCAGCCTGTCCCTTTAAAAAGTAGGGATGTATGAAAGGTACTTACCTTTCGGGGATTATGCTGATGGTGCGGGGGGAGGAGTTCCATCCCTCCCCCTGGAATCCTCACCGGGGGGGGGAGGCGCTCCGTTCCTCCCCCTCCCCGGAATCCTGGCCGGCCGGCTGTGCTCTGCAGCGATTCTGCGGAGCCGCCAGCCAGCTCCGCCAGCAGCCGGACATCCAGCTAGTCAGCCATGATAGGCTACGTAAACATTTACGTAGCCTATCACAGTGTTTTTTTTAAAATCTAGCCGTGATAGGCTACGTAAATCTTTATGTAGCCTATCACGTTTTTGTGTGTGCGTGTTTTTTAAACCTGAAAATGGCGGCGGCGATAGCCGGTCAGACGACCGGCCGCCGCAGCCGCCCCCGCCGAACTGCCGCCGGAGCCGCCGCCGGAGCTGCCGCCGCCAGGAAGATCTGCCCCAGGTAAGTCCCGTCCCGGGGGGGTGGCAGGCCGTTCCGCCACCGATTTCGGGGGGCTGAATGCACTGGCATTCGGCCTCCCCGAGATCCGTGGCGGAACTTTCGTACATCCCTATTAAAAAGGAGCTGAGAATCAGATTCACTTCTAGTTATATTTATATTCCAGGACTCAGAAAACCTATGCTTCTTGTTGTTCAGAATCACTCTTGTGCCACAGATCCACTACTATATGTTTCAAACAGCACTCAATTGCCCCAATCCAGTGATCTAACCATGGACTCCTTTACCTGCCAAAGCTCACCCTTCCAATTCAGTGAAAAAAGAAACTCACTGTGTTCTAATTCACGCCAAAGGAAGTGATGTGGGTGGCTATTAAGAAGAGGTCCTTTTCTCTTGTGGCACCCTGGTTGTGGAATGAGCCTTCCAGAAATGCCCTAGCCTCGGCGCCAGCTTGTCTGGAAGAAGGGGGGGATGTTGCAGGCAAGTGGGGAGAGAAGGGGTCGCTCTGTGCCATTGGGTATCCCCCAGTGGCACCACCAGGCATGGGAGGGGTCGGCAGAGCCCTCTTAAGCTCTGTGCCCCTCCTAACAGAAGCTCTCTCACTCTCACGGCTCTGGAGCAAGAGAGAGCCATCGATTTGGGAGAGCACCAACAACTGCCAACTCGCGTCGACGCTGCGCCCCTTGCTCGTCCTGTTCCTCCTGCCACTGCCGCTCACTGCACCTCTGAGGGCACAGGCACTCACCCTGACAGCGCATGCGCCCCTCGCCGGCAGCTGCGCTCCTCTGCCTGGGCGGCGGCGCTCGCCGGCAGCGCTCACCACCTCCTGGCCTTGCCCAGCTGATTCGGCAGGGGCAGCAGCAAAGTGGCTTTGCTGTTTGGGTGGCGGCGCTTGCTTCGGCAGTGCATGTCCCCCTCCTGCCTGCTGGCCGGATTAACTCAGGACCCCTTGCCCACTTGGACATCCACCTATGTGGCAATATTAGATCCTTATGCCAATCTAGGGCGAAGAGCAATGCCCACAGGAGCTACTCCTTCTCGTATTGGCTTTCACCTGAGGAGGTGCATGGCTGGCCTATGTCAAGGCTTTCCACTGGAGGGCCGCTATTGACCCTTCTCTGCTCTGAGCCCTGATGGACCAGGACCTTTGGTCCCAGTTTTTTTATTCCTTCCTGGCCGAGCTTCAGTGACAGATCTGACAGCAGCCACATTTTCCAGGCTGTCTCCCGCACCGGCCCTCGCCTATTGTGGGTCCGGTGCTTCAGCGCCGCTGACTGTACTCGGTATGCCGCTCCAAGGGCACATTCCCAAAACCCGTGCTGTTTCTGTCATGAGTGCTCCCTTTGTAGCAGACTGCACCCGTGCACCTCTTGTCCAAGAGCCTGGAGATGGCAGGGTCCCCTTAGGGAAGGCCAGGGCAGGAGGAAGCCAGTGGCGGGCTACAGCTCCCGCCGGTGGGTCCCCGCCTGGTTGGGTTGGTGCCACTTCTCCAGCTTTTATGATGCTACCCCAACAGGGAGAATGCATTCTACTTGGAACACAGCTTCATGCTAGGTTTGGGGACCCCCATTTTCTAGGTCTACGTAGGCCATCCTTAGCTCGCAAACTATAATCCCTCCTTGCCAAGTGTCAACGGGTTCACAAGAAAATCGACAAGGTAGTACTGGCGGGAAGGTGTTAAGCCTCCCCACTCAGAAGGGTCCCCAAAAAATCCTCTAGGGAGTTTAGGCCGATTCATAACCTCTCTTCCTCAAGGGCCAGCCTGTTACTCATGAGATCCCTGATCATCTGTGCTCAGTACGATACACCTCTTCAATGAGGCAGTTGTCTCGGCCCAGGATCCCAGCCACGGGTCCCTGATGGGCATGTGCCATGTGCTACTTGGAGTCCGTAGATGGTAGTCAATGTTCTGACCTAATGCAAGCATTGTTTCCCTTTCTTTTTACCTTGGTGTCCCTTTAGCTCCAACAAGGCAGAGGGCCCATCTGCCATGTTGACATTCCTGGGAATAGAGTTAGATACCCTTAAGCGATGTTCTCACCTCCCATAGGACAAATTTCTGGCATTTCTGCTCCAGGCAGTTACACATCTTCCTAGGGTCTCCCTAGGGGGCCCTGCAAGATGTTGTAGGGCATTTTTAATTTCCCATTCAGGGTAGTGGCCCCTGGCCGTGCCTTTCTGCTAGGGATGTCGGAGAATTTCTCCACGAATCTCTGGGAGGCCAAATGCCAATGCATTCGGCCCCCCAAAATTGGTGGAGAAATTCTCCGCCCCCCCGGGATGGGACTTACCTCATGCGAATGTCCCTCGCGGCAGCGGGTCCCGGCGGCAGTTTGGCAGCGGTTCAGCGGCGGCCAGTCTTCCGACTGACTGCCGCCGCTGCCATTTCCAAGTTAAAAAAAAAAAACGTGATAGGCTACGTAACGATTTACGTAGTCTATCATGGCTAGATTTTCCAAAAACACCATGATAGGCTACATAAATCTGTTTGGGCAGCGCAGGGACTGCAGCTACTGCTCCATCGAACCAGGGTCACTTCTGTTGTGCACATGAATCCGCGGGTATGGCTTCAACTTAGCAGGGCTTTAATGGCATCTCCTTCTGGAGGTGTGAGCTGCTCCTCAAAGCCAACTTGCTGATTCACTTGGGTGCCACCAGTACTCTGGGGGGTTTCAGAATCATGTGGCAGGACTGATTGTGCTGTGGGCTGGGGCCCATAGAGTTTGGGGGTGCCGCTGGGATTTGTCAAGACCTTACCTCTCTGGAGTTCTTCCCTATTTACCTAGCTGAGCACATTTCAGCTGACCTCATAGCCAAGTCAGTAGCCCCCCTTTGGTGCAACAACATGGCCACGGTGCATGTTATTCATTCCCTGTTCTCCTGAAATCGGGAGGTCATGTCAGGTGTCAGAGCATTCACACTCCAGTGTCTGCATCACAACATCTGGTTTCAGGCCCACCATGTGCCGGGTTGGGCAAAACCAATTGCTGACATTATATCACGAAATCAGATCAACAGGTTCCGGGCCTTAGCCCTGTGGGTGCGTCCGTGTCCAGATCCCATCCTTATAGTACTAGGGGAGACCAGCATACTGAACCTGAACATCCCATCCTGCATTCCATAGCTCCCAGTACAGGAGCCACCTACAACAGGGCAGGTAGGTAGTTCCGCGCCTTCAGGGCAAACTTTAGTTACAGGATTTATGGCCCTTACCTATAGATCATTTGCCACAATTGTGCATCTCTTTAAGGAACAAGAGGCTATCTGACAGGACTATAAGTGGCAAGCTGGCCGTTTTTGCCTTCCGGGCAACAACGTTGGGAGTTACTGACTCCACGTCAAATTCATGGTTTGGCGTACCATGTAGAGTTGGGCACGGATGTTGCCTGCTTTCATAGATTCTTAGCCACCCTCTCTCCCTGGATACCCTTTATGGGCTCCGGGGATTATGGCCCTCTGTTTGCACTTCCCAGTAAGATATTTCCCCGTTCCACACAGCAGCCTTAATGGCCTTCTTCGGGGGCCCTTAGGAATTCAGAGTTGGTTGAGGCTCCCACGTCGGACTTGTCCGGAAGGGCCTAGATATACTTCAATGTACAGGTCCGTCCCAATGCAACCCACTTACACATTTGGAGATCAGAAACTAGGGATGTACGAATCCCTTACCTGGCTCCATGCAGGGGCATCCGTGGGGGGGGAAGGCGCTCTGTCCCTCGCCCCGGAACCCTCCCTGGCCAGCTCCACTCCATGGCAGCTCTGCAGAGCTGCCAGCCGGGGCCATCCGCAGCCAGAGTTCCGGCTGCGGTCGGGCTGCTGTGGCCGCAAATGGCAGCCATCGTTGCAGCCGCCATTTGCATCCTTGTAAGCAGCCGTGATAGGCTACATAAGTATTTACGTAGCCTATCATGGCAAAGAGCAGGGATGCAAATGGCAGCCACTACTCCATTTGCACCCCTGCTCTTTGCCATGATAGGCTACGTAAGTATTTACATAGCCTATCACGGTAAAGGCAGCCACGCAAATGGCCGCCATTTGCATCCCTGCTCTTTGCCGTGATAGGCTACATAAATACTTACGTAGCCTATCACAGCTGCAAGGACGCAAATAGCAGCCACAGCAGCCCATCCACGGCCGGCCAGGAGACCAGCCGCCGGAGCCGCCGGAGTCACCGCATCCGCCCCAGGTAAGTTCCATTGCAGGGGGATTTCACGGGGGGGCAGGGGGCGGGAGGCCGTTCTGCCACGGATTCCGCGTGGCCGCTTTCTAATGAATCCAGCCTCACTTGAATCGTGGAGGAATTCTCTGACAACCCTATCAGAAACTGATCGGTACGGCAAGGGCATAGCAGTGGCCCATGGCAGACCGCTAGTCGATGGGTTATGCCCCATCGGGGCCTTGCAGGGGTTTTTTTATGGAATGCCGCTGGTCTGAGGACAGATCTCTGCTTGTTACTCTGACGGCTTACCATTGACATAATGGCAATCTGGGCAGTTTCTACATCAGCTTTACCCTGCTAGGCCTAGGTAATTCTCAGTTCAGAACCCACTCCTTTTGCATTGGAGCAGTCTCCATGGCAGCCGCTGTATGTTTCTCTCACAGGCACGTTATGACAGTTCAAAGATGGCACTTCGAAGTGTTCTGGGCCTTGTGTTTGCAAGTTGCTTGCTTCTTCCTGACACAATTTTTCCTTCCCTTGCCCTAATGTTCTTACTCCTTGACCAGCAGATTCCACCTGCTCCGGGACAGATGCTCTTACGTGGGCACAATATGATGTTTTGAGCTGCACAAAGGGCTTTTACATTGACTTTGGATTTCAGCTTCTGTCACCCCGACATGTTACGATCCAGTGGCTTTGCAGACGATGCATACGGTGGGAGTCCCTCCTCCTCACCCTGTTCCATCAAAGTTTGGCAGTCTTCCTCTGCAGGTCCAGAGGCTGCATGTGGCAGGGAACGACTTGGGCTGTGAGCCAGGCAAGGATCTGATCATACGGGCCTTGGCTAAGGTGCAGGTGGTCTGGCATACCTGGCCGGAAGTAGCCTTATTGTGGTCCTCCCTGCTCCCACAGATCAATTGGAAGGCTTGGAATGATGTTGCCATTGGCAGGGCATGTCGGAAAGTGATCTGAGAAATGGCTTATGACCTATGCGAGTGGGGTGATGTATGCACCACCCACCAGGAAATTCTGTGAACAAGGAGGGAGCATTACAGGCAGGACAGCATCCGCCTATCTCTTGTAGGGAACAACATATTTCTGTCCGATCTGCAAAGGGGCCTGCGGGAAGTTCTTCTGTGCAGGTGGGGGGCGTTTCACAAGCTCTAGGCTTGTGACTCCTGTGGCAGCTAGGACGGGCAAAAGCAGAAAGAGATTAGGGATGGTGTGCATGCAGAGGCACCTTATGGTGACAAGTGACGCCTGAGGCCCCCCGAACGAGTTGTGCGGCTCGGTGGGGGGATAAGGGTTGCCTGGGAGACCAACCCTCCTCACTCACCCAGGTGTTGTGCGGCACCAGGAGGGGGTGACACCGGAAGGTCTACCTCCCCCAGAAGAGGCAGTCCGGAGGGATGGTGAGATCACCGCCACCCCTCTGGCTGGGTGTGTTTTCACCCAAGAAGTGCCAGCTAGTCACTGACAGTCAGCTGCCCATCCTAGGTACCCCTTTGCAGATGTTTTCAATAAATGTGGCCCAATTTTCAACCCAAACTTTGTTGTCTGAGTCTTCTTTGACCCATCTCCACTCGCAAAGGCTCACCTGGCACTTACATTGTGGTCTCTTCAGTGCCAGGTGAAGACCTTATTTTCCCAGTATTTTAGTCTTTCAGTATCTGCTGTTTTAAATATGTTACTGTATTTAAAATCTTTGCATTGCTACAAAGTTTTATTTTGGTTATTATTTTTATTTTCTACCATAGTTTTAAACTTTTAAACTTTTAAACTTTTGTATGGTATTTTATCATGTTGTATGTTATGGTTTGGATTGTTGTCAACTGCCCAGGCATCTTCAGCTATTTGGAGGTATAGAAAGGTAATACATACATATGCAGAACTGCTCCTCCACTGAAGAGAATTGGGAAGCCCTCTCACACAGGAAGTCCATGAATGCAACAGAATAGACCACAGGCTCTAACTAAACAAAGGGTGAAACACTATATATCCTATAGTGGCCCTTCACAATGTAATCATATTGGCAGATATGATTTCATTAAATTATCTTTGAGATGCATTGCTGGACTTGGCGCTGACGTTCTGAGGAGACTTATCTTTTTGTGTCAGAGAGAATTAAAACCAAATTATAGGCATGTCAATCATCAGGCGGCAACTTATAAATGAGTCCAGATTTTACTTGCCCTGAATGCCAAGTTCTTCTGAGATTTTGGTTACACTGGGGAGTCAGTTTGAAAAGTGTAGTCATGGATCCAAAATGAGGGAACACACTTAGGGCCCATTGAAATGAATGGGACTAAGCTTAGTAATGACAACTAACTTTTAACCTTGATTTCAAGGTTAAAAGTACTTTAAAAGGTTAAAGGTTAAAAGAAGTACTTGAAGAGCACTATCATATCTCCCCTCAGTCTTCTCTTCTCAAGGCTAAACATCCCCTGTTCTTTCAGTCTCTCTTCATAGGGCTTTGTTTCCAGTCTCCTGATCAACTTTGTTGCCCTCCTCTGAACCCTCTCCAGCTTGTCTGCATCCTTCTTAAAGTGTGGTGCCCAGAACTGGACACAGTACTCCAGATGAGGCCTAACCAGGGCTGAGTAGAGGGGAACTAGTACTTCCCGGGATTTGGAAGCTATGCTCCTATGAATGCAGCCCCAAATAGCATTTGTGTTTTTTGCAGCCACATCACATTGTTGGCTCATAGGCACTCCTTTATCTCAGTATTTCAAGGTCCCTGCCACACAACTTGAAACAGACTCCATTAAATATTTTCTGTGGTTCTTTCTTACATCTGGTTTACACTTACTGGCCACCTTGTGGAATCCATTTGCAATCACCCCACACGATGGGCTGTTACCATATGGCAAACTGTTCATACGCAGGGGTGTGCCACACGGATTGGGCAGATTTCACCCTGCCACTGCAAATATAGACCACACATGGAACAATGTATAAGTGGCAACTCCCTGGCTGTCGTAATCTATAAACTGATCCTAAGAAAGGTCATAAAGAGTATCAAGGTTGGAATCACTGTATTTGTTTAACCAAAGGCATAGGCATGTTAATTCTCTAAGAACCCACAGTAAGTTTTCCCTTTCAATAAATGTCACTCATTGCCTATTCCTCTCCAATGCACTTCTTGAATAATGTATCAGCTGCTGGCCCCTACTGTCAACATTTTTGCAAAGATTCATGCACAAAACAATGTCAAAATCTCACAGTGTTAAGTAGAAGGACGAGAGAAAAAAGCCCACATTTGAGCATATCATGACAGAACTCAGTGGGGAACTCTACAGGAAATGCTACAAAGAATATTTCATTTGAAGCAATGAACTTTAATAGGAATTTCATTTTACACATGAATGTACGTTGTGTGATAATCCTAAGCTTGTATATTCATCAGCTAGAGTTCAAGATTCGAATGTGGAGGTGAGGGGAGCAAGTAGAAAAAAGTATAGTTCCCAAAGTGCAAGAAAAGAATGCCATTAAATCTTATTAACCTTTTCATGAAGTTCCCTCTAATTATTTTTTAACTTTCCATGATGCATCACTATGTAGCAGAATCCTAAAAAAAAAGAAAAAAAGAAATTAAACTAGAAAATGGGTTCCTTTTGGGTGCTCACACAAATGTAAATGACACTTTTGTACCAATTAAAATTTACTTTTAATTAAGTGGAGAATTATACAAATTAGACACGTTGCTCTTGAGAAGGCAGAAGAGTTATGTAGGGCATAGGTGCGTCACTCTGTGATCTCTGATAGCCCCGCCAAATGGCTTCAATTTCTCAAGAATTAAGCAGAGATGCTCACCTGTTTTAAACATCAGGATCTTATGGACATCTCTACATATATTGTCCAAAATATAATATGTCATATGAAAGCATAAGCACCTCACACAACCAAGTGGAGGATATACTGCCAGAAGACTGTGAGTTTATGAAAGAGAGACTCACTATGTGGGGATCTGATCTTCACAACGAGAAGCGCGTTGGAGTCCTACCGAGATTTTCATGGAATTGGCTTCGGTCCGTCAGGGACACACAAAGCAAGATAAGCCGAATGTGGTGTACCTTTAAAATCTGGTTTTCAGCACTTGAAAGGAACATATTTGCGGGTGGAGGGAAATAGAACTGGACATCATCAAACTGGCAGGGGCTGTTCAACCAATGAGAGGAGCTTGTTTCCTGCCCCTGTCCAGACTCCCCTCTGCTGCTACATTATGAATGGAAAGCAACTAATTTTCCTCGTGTGTGCAGATATGCCCTAACCCCGGCGCCAGCTTGTCTGGCTGAAAGGGGGGGGCATTGCGGGCGGGTGGGGTGACAAGATGCAGGGGCCTCTGATTGGTGCACCCCAGTGGCACCACCATGCAAGGAGGGGCAGGCTGAGTTGCCTTAAACTCAGCCCCCCTCCCAATCTCAGCTCTCTGGCTCGACGCAGCTCCCTCCCACCCTCCCCTAAGCAGTGTGGGTTTCTGGCCAGCTGCCCTTCGGGAGCCATGTAGGAATTTTTTGGCTCACAGTTCAATTGGCCTATTACTGTGAGTCTTTTTTGCCTACGTCACACTGTTTTGCAGGTCGAGTGTGTCCTGTAAGGGCATACGGTCTATATTATCGGTCACATTCCAGTTGGCGGCTAGGATGGGCAAAAATAGCTAAGGTGAATGAGTGTCCCCACTGCTGTGGTAATGTGAGCTCCTGTGCTCCTGGGGATTTTCTCAATGGGAAAAAACTACTTCTGCTGAGGAAACAAAAGGGAATGGGACATCCCACCCCTTTGACCTTGTTACTGCCAGGTCACAAAGGTACACCTAGGATTTAATGCGGGGGGGGGGCATGGCACACAATGGCAAAACTGCCAGGGAGCCACTTTCAGTTAAAAAGTCGGACTAAAAGGAGTTTCAGAAAATGTGGCTTTTCAAGGGAGAAGCGGCTGGTTGGCAGAGGATTGATGACGATGTCATCTGTCATGAAAGTATGTCTCTTACACTGTATACTGCTGGGCTTTGTATGTGGCAGATGGCACTGCCTTTCTAAGTACATGTGGAGCCCAATGTCATGCACATTGACTCAGAAGTAAGCGCCACTATCCAGTAGGGCTTACTCCTTAGTAAATGTGCCGCATCAGAATGAAAGTAAATAACATTCCCTCCTTACAGAGGGCAAGGAGGCTTATAGCAATTTACATCTTTTAGGGATGTCTTGATTTTGTCAGGAAAATCACCGACATGTACTAAATCAAGACTCATCCATATTGATTCAGCAACCCGCAAGGTATTCGGAAGTGGAACTACACATTGACTTTCCTTATTCCTCAATTTGGGGTGATAGTAACTATCTCAGCATAATTGTACCTCCTATGCTTCCATCCCACCTTTTAAATATGTGCTGGTGAATTGTAAATCTAAGTGGAACTATACCAGTAATTTTAGTAATGTTTGCATCTGCATCAGGGAAGAACCTGAGATCATAATCAAGGTGATTTTTGTGAATAATAAATTCATGTAACAGAGCAATGGTCATAAGGAACTAGCAATATCTTCTACTGGAATTCGCCATCCTTCAGGAGAGACAAAAAAAAAAAAAGAATCCAATACTATGTGAATAGCATTATCAAGCTAGGACATTTCATTCTTCCCAATCAGGGAATGGCTGATATTTAAGCTGCAATCTTAGACATGTCTAGACATCCAGGCTGTGTATAGGATTGCAGTTTAAGAAATGGAAACTAGGGTGGGACCATATAGATGAAGGGTTGGAGGTATGCAGACAGGAATGGGCTCTGCTGTCACTTCTTCTCTGGCACTGGTGGGGTGAAAGGCAACTTTTCCTGGAGAGAGATGATGGATACAGCACATATAGCAGCTGCATCCATAATAATCTTACAATAAGAAGCTCTTCTTGCCAACCCTCTCTCCAGGGCCCCATCTACATGACCCTTTTACTCCAGGGCGGCTGCAAGTCGAGGTCCCTCGGGATAGATGATGCAGTCACCACTTTGCAGCCATCCGTGGTTTTCTCCCGGAAACTGCGGATTTCCGAGGTGGTGTTTTGCTGCAATATGGGGGGGTTGCTGCAGGTTTCCCTGCAGCTGTGGACTGTCTGTCCCTTCCCCGAACCGACCTTGCATTTTGCGGTCGGTGTGTTGTAGGCGTGCGTAGTGCTTGCGTCACTCTGCGACACCCCTCTGCTTCCCCCATCCCTTTGCAGCTGTGCAGTTACAGAGGCACAGAGAGGCATTTTCAGTTATTTAATCACACTTTTGCAGCTTCGCAATGGTTGCTTTGGGACTCGGTGTCCAAAGGCCGAGGGGGCTTGGGGGAGAACCATCTTTGCTCCAGCCACCATTTCAGAGCCATGGGTAGGTACGTACTTCTCACAACTTGGGTGAGTGTGAACCATCGCAAGCGTTTCAGGCTTGGGAACTGACAAAGAGATGGTGTGGAAATGAAGGAGCACAGAACAACCAATTTTTAACTAATGAGGGAGGGAAAGAGACAACAGAACCCCTAAAATACAAAACAGCCAAGGAAGTGTTGCACCCCCATGCTCATGGGACTGCACAGCTGCACATTTAAGTATAATGGCAAAAGAAGGGGGGCACTGCAAGTCTGTTAGGGAAGCCCGAAGTAAATTGAGAGTGTATCACAGGGGATGCTAGTTCAAAGCTGCATTCCTGCGCAGTTGCGATGGGGTGGGGGGTGAAAGCGGCGCCATGTAGATGGGGCCCAACTCACCTGCCATTTTGTTAGCTATGCAATCCAATCAAGATGCAACAGCCTGCTTTCTAAATTGCAAAGACTGCTGGCAGTGGTCTGTCCTAGATCTCAGCATACCATCATACAGCAAGCATGAAATCAGAACATTTTAATGTACAACAGCAAATACCTTAATCCATTCTGAGATTACGGATTACTCAATTGAAACTGTGCATTACGAAGGAAGTTGTTTAAAGGATGAACATAGAAAGAACTTGATAAAACCCAAGCCTGCTTCTCATAAAAGCGTATCTTCCCTTTCAGCTTATTAAATATAATTTAACATACAGTATTAAGCTTTCTTTTCTGGTCTGATAGCTTCCAATCAAAGAAATGACTTGCTTAAAATTTTGCCTGAACTTCCTGCAGTAAAATATTTTGTTCTTTCCTGAAAATGCAATTCTCCTTAGCTAGAAATCATTGATGAAACACCGGGTGGGGGCAGAGCATGGGAAATAACATAGTTCATTTTCATAGCGCAGTCGAACCAGATCTGAAAATGTATTGCCTGCACTGATTAAAAAAAATGATCAAAAATGCTGTATAACAGGGGTGCAGAACCTCTTTTAGTCTGATGGCCAAATTCCATTTTGGAGAAGCTCTTGTGGGTCACATTCCAGTGGTGGGCAGGCTGAAGGCAAAGGAGGCGGGGCCAAAAATATCAGGAGGTGGGGCCAAAAATATCAGCAGCTCTTCCTGCCAGTAACTGAGCCTTAGGAAAGGCCTTTCAACCATTCAGATTGGGAGGCGGGCGGGGGGGATCTGCACAAACGCCAGGAAACCACCAAATGATCGGTGGTTGAGGGAAAAGGGATATGATGTTATGGGGACCCCCAGGGGGTTGGATTCTGCCTCTGAAACTGAGGTTCTTCACCCCTGCTGTATATAACCTCAATGAAGTGGAAGTTAATTCTCACATAATGCAATAGATCTGTTCTGGAAACTATTTATATTAGTCATAACAAGGGGCTGTCTCCCAAAATAACAATTTTAAAAAACCAGATCTTATATTAAGGCTACAGTCTGATACACATGTACCTGGGAGTAAGTCCAATTGATTGCAGTGGGGGCTGCCACACTTGCAATAAATACCAAAAGAGAAATATACATAGAGGACTAAGGGGAGATATGACAGCGCTCTTCAAGTACTTGAAAGGTTGCCACAGAGAGGAAGGCCAGGATCTCTTCTCCATCATCCCAGAGTGCAGGACACGGGATAATGGGCTCAAGTCACAGGAAGCCAGATTCCGGCTGAACATCAGGAAAAATGTCCTGACCGTTAGAGCAATACGACAATGGAACCAATTCCCTAGGGAGGTGGTGGGGTTTCCCTAGGGATGGACGAAAGGAACTTACCTTGTCCCGCAGCTTGCTTCGCGGTGGGGGGGAGGCACTTCGGTTCTCCCCCCGAAGTTCAGGCGAGGGGGGGGAGGCACCCCGCCTTGCCCGGCCAAAATTCAGGCCGGGGGGGAGGCGCCCCATCCCTCGCCGCCGAAATTCAGGCCGGGGAGGAGCGCCCCATCTACCCGGCCATGAAAAAAAAAGGAAAGTAAAAAAAAATACACACACACCCGTGACAGGCTACATAACGATTTACGTAGCCTATCACGGCTAGATTTCCAAAGTCAGCCGTGATAGGCTATGTAAATCATCACGTAGGCTATCACGGGTGACTTTGAAAAAAAAAAGTGCGTACGCAAATGGCGGCGCCCATGGGGCGCCGCCATTTGCGTTCCTTAGTTTGGCACGTCTAGTCTACGTAAAGATTTACGTAGACTACGGCGAAAATAAGGGAACGCTATTTGCGTTGCCCTTATTTTCGCCCTTATTTTCGTTGCCCCATGGGCGCAGCCATTTGCGTATGCACTTCTTTCTTTTTTTTCAAAGTCACCCATGATAGGCTACGTGACGATTTACGTAGCCTATCACGGCTGACTTTGGAAATCTAGCCGTGATAGGCTACGTAAATCGTTATGTAGCCTATCACGGGTGTGTGTTTTTTTTTTTTTTTACTTTCCTTTTTTATTTTGCAATGGCGGCGGCGGCAGCTGGTCAGAAGACCGGCCGCCGCTGCCACCCCTGCCGAAACGCTGGGACCCGCCACCAAGAGGGACATTCACACAAGGTAAGTCCCATCCCAGGGGGGGCAGGGGGCCGGTGGAGAATTTCACCACCAATTTCGGGGGGCCGAATGCGTTGGCATTCGGCCTCCTGGAGATTCGTGGAGAAATTCTCCTCCATCCCTAGCTCTCCCACACTGGAGGCGTTCAAGACGAGGCTGGACAGCTGTCTGTCAGGGATGCTTTGAGTTGGATTCCTGCATTGAGCAGGGGGTTGGACTTGATGGTCTTGTAGGCCCCTTCCAACCCAACTATTCTATGAAGAGAAATGCATAGGGCTGCATCCAACTTTGCGCAATAGACCTTCCCCATTACCTACTCCTCCTGCACCCTGAATATCTGCACCAGAGGGTCCCCCGACCTCCTGAGCAGACTGGAGTGTGTGGGAAGCTACAGAAGAAGAGGAGGTTCACTCCACCAGTGGATGCCATTCTGTCAGAAGACGGACACAATTGGATTTCATTCCATAATTCATAAAAGTTGGGGATATTCCAGTTTTATCAAAAAATAAAAAGAGGCATTATATAAAATTAAGGCAGGTTGGCATTTAAAAAAATATGTATAAGACTTATTTTATTTCAAGTTGGGATTCTAAATGCAATGCAAATCATAATGAGGCTCCTGTGTTACATATTTAATCACCTCATACTGAATTTTTTTAATCATTTCAGCTCAGTATGAGCAGAAGAATAAACTGTAGGGACAATTCCACTAGATAAGAATGCCCCCGTCAAATTCTTAATGAGTAAAGAAATCCATGAGGGAAGCCACCTTAGCAAGATTTCACCTTATAACATAACCCATAAATATTTTAAATAAATATAGATAGCAATTTTTATTTAATCCTCCCCTCCCAGTGTGCAGTGGTCCCAATTCAATTTAGAGCCATGCATGTTTACACTAGAGTAAATAGAAAAGCTAACACTCCGCTGCTACACAATTTCTATAGCATGCCGTTCAGGTCTTAGTATATGGTGTATTCAGGTTATTATTTAGGACATGGGTCAGCAACTTATGGGTCTCCAGATGTTTTTGCCTAGAACTACCATCAGCCTTCACCTTTGGCTATGCTCACTAGAGCTGATGGGAGCTGAAACACAAAACATCTGGAGAGCCACAATGTGTCCACCCCTGATTTAATTGAAGAAAGACCAGAAATGTTTTTCTTTGGGCTACTGCAGCACTAGCTATGATCCAACATTAATGTGCTGGTTAGTTCACAAATGTAATAGTAGTCAGAGAGTCTAGATGTGGGGGGGGGGGTAGGGCAGGATTACATTTGCTCAGTTCTAGTATTGCGAGAATTCTGTACCCTTCCCTTCTCTAATACAAATTATGAAATTGTGTAGACAGGGTGGGCAAGCAGGCGCTGCTGTAGTCACCTTTAGTCCTGAGGAAACTTTTTAAAAAGGTAGGGATGGTGGAGAATTTCTCCATGAATCTCCGGGAGGCCGAATGCCAATGCATTCGGCCCCTCGAAATTGGTGGGGAAATTCTCCGCCACCCCCCCGCCACCCCCGGGATGGGACTTACCTCTGTTGAATGTCCCTCTCGGCGGCGGGTCCTGGCGGCGTTTCGGCAGGGGCGGCGGCCAGTCTCCCGACCCGCTGCCACCACCGACATTTCCCAGTAAAATAAATTTTTAAAAAAACCTGATAGGCTACGTAACGATTTACATAGCCTATCACGGCTAGATTTTCAAAGTCAGCAGTGATAGGCTATGTAAATCGTTACATAGCCTATCACGGGTGACTTTGAAAAAAAAAAGCGCGTACGCAAATGGCGGCGCCCATGGGTGCCGCCATTTGCATTCCTTATTTGGGCACGGGTAGTCTACGTAAAGATTTACGTAGACTACAGCGAAAATAAGGGCAACGCTATTTGCGTTGCCCTTATTTTCGCCATGAAAATAAGCCATTTTCACTTTGAAAATCTAGCCGTGATAGGCTATGTAAATCGTTAAGTAGCCTATCACTTTTTTTTGTTTTTTTTACCATTTACTTTTTTATTTCGCGGCTGGGGAGACGGGGCGCTCCCCCCCCCGGCCAGAATTTCAGCGGCGAGTGATGGGGCGCCTCCCCCCCGCCTGAATTTCGGCAGGGAGGGGCAGGGCACCTCCTCCCCACCAAGAATTTCAGGGGTAGAACCGGAGCGCCTCCCCCCCCCAACCGAAAACTGCTGCGGGACCAGGTAAGGGACTTTCATCCATCCTTAAAAAAAGGAAAATGTTCTTGAATAGAGGGACATTACTGAGGGGAAGCGGTAACCTTTCAGTGTTTCTCTTTTCCTTTTCAAGGGGCTAGAAGTGCATTTCTGTGCACACAACCCCTTATTATTATTATGCACACAACCCCTCATGTAGTTAAGGATGCTTGAATGATTGAAGAATTTGATTGTTGCAAATTCCAATATGAACTGACCTGATCTGCACCTTCTGGACAAATGAGTATGTTTGAACTTAGCTGTTCATTGGCTTTTGCACATCCCAAACATTCCTAGAGTTCGGTCCAAACCCCCCCCCCCCCAGTATTTTAAGATTTTACACATTTTAAAATGCATGTTTTGGAATAAAATATATTTACAATGCAATCCTATGCATGTCTGTTCAGAAGAAAGTCCCAATGGGTTCAATTGGTCTTACTTTTAGGTAGGACTGTACATATTGTGTAAAATCGTCTGTGTTTCACTTTTGTCAGGCACTTTTCATTCCATCATTCAGCTATCCATGGAATTTGATTTTTTGTTTCCAAATCTGTGCAATTTGCAAGCATGAAAATCCACAAATTCCCTCAAATGCACATTTTCACACTTTAGCCTACGGGGGAAATGTGCATAGAAAAACATGTACATTTTTCTATGAGGAACTTTGCACAAAATACAGGAAAGTTAGAAAGACGGTCCACAAGTCTGCAGAATCCGCCCGACAAGGGGAAAGACAGTCCGCTGCAGAATCCACCGGTCAGAGTCATGAAAATCCAAAGTCATTTGGCTCTGTTGCAGATTTCTCCAACATCCCTACTCTCAGGTAGGTGTGTATCACTCAGCAGCTTTAGAAATGCATAGATTGAGGCAAAAGACAGTTAAAAATATATTTAAATGTGTACTTTTGTGTGCATTTTTTAAATGCAGAAACAGATCAGAATGGACTTACAGGCTAAGACATGTGAAAGTAACACAGATCAGAAATTGACTGATTTGTCCATCTCTATATGTACTAAAAGAAACATTTAAATTGTCTTATGTTGATTCTGCAGGAGGAAATAAGGTAGGGAGTACAACTATGGCAACTGCAGGAAGAACAAGGTGTCCTTAAACCTAAAAATTCATAACTTAGGGATGGACGAGAATTTCATTTCAGTTCACAAATCACTCAGAAATGCCTCATTCACAATTCCACATTAGAGAGCATATGTTTTCCAAAAATGTTTACAAATTCCCAAACTTGCATTCACATTTTTAAAATATGCACTTTTTAAAGTGTGCATTTTTAAAGGGTGTGCATTTTGTTGAAAATGCACACTTTTAAAAACTCGTATTTTCCTGTTTCAGTCAATGGAAGAAAAATATGCACATTTGAAAAATGCACACTTTCCCCATCCAAAGTTCATGCTTTCCCCATTCAAACAAACCAAAAATGCAGGTCACAAACAAGAAAGGGAGAAAGCCAAACTGAGTTTTGAAGAATGTAAGCAAGCTCAAGCATCAAGTTTGGAGAATGTAAGCAAGCTCAAGCATCTCTGGTTCTCCCATCCCTAATATAACTACCTGAGGATATGCATAGTCTTTCATATACTATATAACATTGATTAGAAATTAAGAGTATTCAAAAACAGCTCTAGACACAATATGCACATATGTGCATGTGAACATACTAATACAGAAGCACGCCATTACAACTGTTGGCAACAAGATGGAAATGGCTGTAACACTTTACTTTCCATGAAAGCATAATATGTAGACAAGTTCTCAGCCCCTTCTGTCCCTAAGCCAGGGCTTGGCAACACTGTCCCTATGGGCATCACTGTCCCCCTGGACACCTTTCTTGTAGGGATGTATGAAAGTCACTTACCTTTTCGCAGGGGGGCTTCGCGGTGGGGGGAAGGCGCTTCGCTTCTCCCCCTGAAGTTCAGGCGAGGGGGGGGAGGCATCCCGCCTCACCCAGCCGAAATTCAGGCCAGGGGGGAGGAGCCCCGCCTCACCCGGCCGAAATTCAGGCCGGGGAGAAGCGCCCCGTCTCCCCAGCCGCGAAACAAAAAGTTAAAAAAAAAAAAGTGATAGGCTACGTAACGATTAACGTAGCCTATCATGGCTAGATTTCCAAAGTCAGCCATGATAGACTACGTAAATCGTTACGTAGCCTATCACGAGTGACTTTGAAAAAAAAAAGTGCGTACGCAAATGGCGGCGCCCTATGGGCGCCGCCATTTGCATTCCTTATTTGGTCCCGGTAGTCTACATGAAGATTTACGTAGACTAGTCTACGTAAATCTTCATGTAGACTACCGGGCCAAATAAGGAACGCAAATGGCGGCTCCCTATGGGGGCCACCATTTGCGTATGTGCTTTTTTTTTTTTTTTTTCAAAGTCACCCGTGATAGGCTACGTAACGATTTACGTAGCCTATCATGGCTGACTTTGGAAATCTAGCCATGATAGGCTGTGTTAATCGTTACGTAGCCTATCACGGGTTTGTTTGTTTTTTTTACACTTTACTTTGTAATGGCGGCAGTGGCAGCCGATCAGAAGACCGGCTGCCACCCCCGCCCCTGACAAAAGGCCGACGAACCACCGCCGGGACCCGCCGCCAGGAGGGACATTTGCCAAAGGTAAGTCCCATCCCGGGGAGGGGTGGCGGGGGGGTGGCGGAGAATTTCACCGCTGATTTCGGGGGGCCGAATGCGTTGGCACTCAGCCCCCCGAAGATTCGGGGAGAAATTCTCCACCATCCCTACTTTCTTGGTGCCCAGCCCCCTCCCGCTTCTTTAATTAACACATTTTCTTACCTGCAACTGGGTTCACTTCAGATAAAAGTATTTGTCCTGCTCTAGTCTGGCTCTTTGAAAGCAAATATAGGGAGCTAAGCAGTAGAATAGTCAGTTTGGCAAGCAGATAATTAAGCAGACAGGGTTCAGTCCAATGCGGTTTAGGCTAAGACAGGAGTGGTCAAAAATCCAGGCAGAAGGATCCGGTAACAGCAGGAGTGGTCAAGCTAACAAGCAAAAGGTCAAACACAGTAAATCAGTCAGGTACATTACTTGGTATAGAAGCAGGGTCAAAAAACAGTCCAAAGGTCAGTAGCACAGAGCATCCATCACAGGGCAAGGCACAGGAAACAAGAACTGGCAAAAACCATTATTTCCAGCAGCTCTCAAGTTACCAGTGAGAGCTGATATACCTAAAGCTACCACCCAATACTCAGCTGCTTCCCATTAGAGGCTTGTCAGATCTCCTCATGAGGAGATCTCAACTCATGAGTAGTCCTCTTCAGTAGGAAAGCACTCCATCATGTGGCAACCATCCCTTTCATGGACCTTAAGGTGCTGGCGTTCTTGAGGCCTAAGTGGTGGCCCAGCATCTTCCTCTGCCTCAAAAGCTGAACTGTCAGACTCTCTAGGAATCAGATTCAAAGGCCTCACTGCTGAGAGTCCCAGACCATCTTGGCTAGTGCCAGGGTCTTCTGAGGGGCCAACTGGCTCTGATGGTTTGGCTTCTCCTCTGAAGACAACTGCAGTGATGACATGACACCTGGGACCATGACAGTGACATCATCCAGCCACTGTTATCTTCCTTTCCCATAAATGCCTTTGGACCCATTGGGGGACTCACATATATTGTAAGGAAATGAAGATGGCAGGTGGGTGCAGGCCAATGCTTTTCTCTGCAGCACACCCAGCCACCAAGAAAAAGGAGGGAAAAAAGAAAAAAGGGACTTCTGTCTGGCAAGCTTGGGGGGCATGCTAAAGAGAATAATAGAGGCAAAGGAAAGGAGTGTTGGGGCGGAGATCCCACTTCTGCCTTTCACTCAGTCTTCTGAAGTTAGTTGTCCTTTGTGATTAGCCACACCTCCTGTGGCAGCCATTTTGTGATAGTGCCCATGACAGTTTCACAAATTATTAAATGTACCCATGGCCCAGAAAGGTTGCCTCTCCTGCCCTAGGCCATTTCTAATGACAGTTGAATTCCTTATTCATTTTTCAGTGAGTACTTGCAGCCCAAGAAGGGGGAAACTACAAATAAGGTAGTTGAGAGACATTTTAAAAGATGGTTCTCTAACATAAAAGAAATGCATTTTAACATTCAGTGATGGATTCTCTCCTGACATGGGCATTCAAGCAGCAGAACAGTGGCTTGGGATGAGGACAATAAGGGACACACAGACACACATTTCTAGACATGAAGCTACATGTCTTGCAGCAAGTTCAGAAGGAGTTTCCAAAGTCTGCAATTTGCCTCAAGGCTTTCCCCCACTATATTGTCTTTTTAGGCAAATAGATGATACAAATGTTTGTTTTTGTGTGTGCAGTTCTACATGTTGTATGCTTTACCTCATTTATTTTTTTCTATAGATTGCCCTAGATTGGCTTTGACACTATCTATTAGTATATACATAGAGACTAGAATGATATGATCCGAAGGCCTGTTCATAAAAGGGGCATATTTAGGGATGTCAGAGAATTTCGCCACGAATCTTGGGGAGGCCAAATGCCAGCGCATTAGGCCCCCCGAAATCGGTGGCGAAATGGTCTGCCCCCCGCCCCCCCCGGGACGGGACTTACCTTGGGTGAATCCTCCTGGCGGCGGCAGCGGCAGCCGGTCTTCTGACCGGCTGCCGCCACTGCCATTTCCAAGTTAAAAAAAAAAAAGTGATAGGCTATGTAAAGATTTACGTGTCCTATCACGGCTAAATTTTAAAAAACACTGTGATAGGCTAGGTAAATGTTTACGTAGCCTATCACAGCTGAGTTAAAAAAAACAACAACAACCGCGCGTACACAAATGGCAGCGCCCATAGGCGCCGCCATTTGCATTCCGTATTTTGGCACATGTAGTCTACATAAACATTTACGTAGACTACGACGAAAATAAGGGGAACGCAAATAGCGTCGCGTCTACACTATTTGTGTTCCCCTTATTTTCGCCATAGTCTACGTAAATGTTTACGTAGTAGGGATGGGGGAGAATTTCTCCCCGAAACTTCGGGGGGCCGAGCGCCAACGCATTCGGTCCTCCGAAGGTTGTTCAGGGAGAACTTCTCCACCCCCTCCGCCCCCCGCCCCCCCGGGGATGGGACTTAACTTTCACGAATGTCCCTCCCGGCGGCGGGTCCCGGCGGCGGTTCGGCAGGTCTTCGGCAGGGGCAGGGGCGGCAGCCGGTCTTCCGACCGGCTGCCACCGCTGCCATTACAAGCAAAGTAAAAAAAAAAACCCCTGTGATAGGCTACGTAACGATTAACGTAGCCTATCACGGCTAGATCTGCAAAGTCAGCCATGATAGGCTACGTTAATCATCACGTAAAAAAAAAAAAAAGCCTGTACAGCTTATGGCGGCCCCCATAGGGAGCCGCCATTCGCGTTCCTTATTTGGTCCCTGTAGTCTACGTAAAGATTTACGTAGACTACGGCAAAAATAAGGGCAACGCAAATAGCGTTGCCCTTATTTTCGCCGTAGTCTACGTAAATCTTTACGTAGACTACAGGGACCAAATAAGGAATGCAAATGGCGGCTCCCTATGGGGGCCACCATTTGCGTATGCGCTTTTTTTTTTTTTCAAAGTCACCCGTGATAGGCTACGTGACGATTAACGTAGCCTATCACGGCTGACTTTGCAGATCACAGGGGCGTTTTTTTTTTCCTTTGAAGTTCGCGGACGGGGAGACGGGGCGCTTCTCCCCGGCCTGAATTTCAGCCGGGCGAGGCGGGAAGCCTCCCCCCCGGCCTGAATTTCGGCCGGGCGAGGAGGGAAGCCTCCCCCCCCGCATGAACTTCAGGGGGAGCAGCAAAGCGCCTCCCCCCACTGCGAAGCAAGCTGCGAGACCAGGTAAGTGACTTTCGTGCACCCCTATTACGTAGACTACACGTGCCAAAATAAGGAACGCAAATGGCGGTGCCCATTGGCGCCGCCATTTGCGTATGCGCGGAGGTTTTTTTGTTTTTTTTACTCTGCCATGATAGGCTACGTAAACATTTATGTAGCCTATCATGGCTGACTGCAGGGACGCAAACGGCAGTGGCTACGGCTGCCGCCATTTGCGCACCCAGCCAACCTGGATTCGGGAGGGGGAGGGACGGAGCGCCTCCCCCCCAGCCAGAATTTCGGGGGGAGGGATGGAGCACCTTCCCCCCACCACGAATCAATTTCGTGAGAAGGTAAGTCACTTTCGTACATCCCTAGATATTATTAATTAAATTGACTGAGGTTTAATATTTCTTGCTGGCAATCTGAAAAACATGACCAGTCTAGTGATACTTGAGGACTGTTTTTCCTTCCACCCCAGGCCTTAGCCTCAGGGTGGGGATGAGGTTTCCGGAGGGTGGAGTGAGGAGAAAAGGCAAGGATGTCAGCAAACATAGGCCCGATGGAGCGTCAGATAGGAGGCTGGGTTTGTGGGAATATTTAAGCCCGTCTCTGCTTGCCTGCAATTACGGTTGCTTGGTGACTCAGGAACGCCACCATACTCACCTCAAAGGGGTGCTGTGAAGACGTGTTACACTCAACACCCTCTCAGAGACCAAGGTAGGTCTTCCAAATGCTTCACAGGCTGGTAGCCTGTGTTCCAGCACTCATCTTCCTGCACAATCTCTTGTAGCTCTTATGTAAATAGCTAATAAATGCGGCCCTGGTTTGAGGGATTATACCTCTAATATTGCACATATTTAGCTTTCCCAGCTCCAAACTGTGCATATTTGAATATGCACATTTTTTTAACTTCCTGTTTTACGCAGAAATCAAAGGCACGAAAATGGCGGCGCTCACCGAACAGGTTCGCGGTGAGTACTGGGGAGTGCAAGTGGGCACGAGCAGGGTGAGAACAAGGACAGCATCTTGGCAGGCACAGTTCAGGGGTCATGGGTGGGGGTTGCTCGATGAATTCCTGAACTCCGAACTGTGCTCATGACATCCCCAGCGTCATGTAAACTTCTGTGAAAGAGCAATCTCAATCGCAGGATAAAAGCTCTGTGTGAAGGAGCCCTGAAAAGTGACATGGACTGGAAAGTGTCACAGTCCAGATTCATCCATCTACAGGTCAGTCATGGTCAGAACTATTATGACCATTGCTTCAAACATCATATGTGCTCATGGTTTGCAGTGCCTTAGCACTCTTACTAAAGATGTTTCAATGATTGGTTTCTGTACACCATTTTAGAGTGCTCGTTACATGCAAATACTGTTTTGCTCATTGTCTCTTTGATATAGAGAGAGAGAGGGAGAGAGAGAGGGAGAAAACATTCAATAATTTGTGAAAACTAGCCTGAAGTTGAGTGCAATGATACCACAAAAGGAGATATTACCATATCTGAACACTAGATCTATACACTAGATGTTTCTTGGGCTGATGTCTTAAAGCCTTCTTAGATCTTCTGAATAACAAGTAACCTTTGCCCAAACATTTCAAGCTGTTGTTCCTTCAGATGCATAATGACTGAAGCAGGCCTTTAATAATATTCATATGTTTCTTGCCCAATGAGTGATGAGTGACAAGGGGGGGGGGGAACTAGGGAACAAAAGTGTGGCCAACTCAGATTATATTCATTTTTCAGTGAGTTGCAGCCAAAGAAGGGGGAAACTACAGATAAGGTAGTTGAGACATTTTAAAAGCTGATTCTCTAACATAAAAGAAATGCATTTTAACATTCAGTGATGGATTCTCTCCTGACAGGAGCAAATACATTTGAGAAGTGGCCAAGAAAGAGGAACTGAAACTTAATCTTTCAACTGTTTTGATATTCCACTAGAGATTTCAGGCTTTGGTGCCTCAAACTTTTTGGCCTGTTTCTCCAAGCAGTGAATGCTAACTATAAATTTGCCAGCTGTAGCAAAAAGCTGCAGAAATAAATTTGAGACCAAGGAACAAAGTGTTACTGTGAACTTATCAAATATTTCTCGTCCTTCACTGGGATCCAGCTAGGAGCCATATGTCGAGAAAGTAGGCTTCCATGGTAGTGGGATGGGGAATTGCACATGAGATCACAATTCCCTAATCCACTCCACCACCATACACATAGCTCCAGCTAGATATTTTGAATACTGGAGAAAGTGAGAAAGGAGCAATATTAAGTTCTCCCTGACCACCACTCTCTCCTCTCCACCCATCCAGTCATGGCTTTTGCTTCCTCATCAGCAGCTGATTTAAAACACAAAGAGGAATTATCTTTCCAAAATTCAGTTCCGGATCTGGATAACCACTGTTTTATCAATGGTTTTTGCTATTCAGTGCATCCACATGAAATAGTTCATTTGCACCAGCAACAGTTTTAGACTCAGACTGCAAAATGGAGAATGTGAAAGAGCATTTCAGTGGGACTAAAACAAAAGTCCCATTTCTATTTTTCCTCTTTAGGTGAGTTATGGTGCTTTTTTACATGAAGCCGTTAATCCAATCTATCTACTTCCAGTTTCGTCACAGAACTGAAAAACAAGTCCTACACAAAGAACATTTCCTTTCCTGCTTTTCCACTATATAACCTCTTGGTAGCACTGTAGTATAGTAGAATAGTGCAAATACACAGTGAAACAAGTGGTTTCTTTCACTTTTACAAATAAATACCTCATTTTCCCTGCTCAAAGAAAAAAAAATCTCACCAAAAGTGTTCTTTAGACACAGAAGTGAAACTGGAGGGTCACGACATCATCTAAAGAACCAATAAGCATCCATGAGTAAGGAATGATGAGTGCATGATGAATACCTCCTGTAGAAAAGCTCATTGAGGGGCAGAAACCAGTTAAAAAGTTAATGTGTCATATTTTGCCTTAACCATTAATTCACTCAGTAGCCTTTAGCAGGTCACAGGCCCCATCTACATGGCACCACTTTCACCCTTCACTCTGTCACAACAACTGCACAGCATTTTAGCTTTGAATTAGCTTCTGCTGGGAAGCACTCACAATTTACCGTGGGCTTCCCTAACAGACTCCGCCGTGCCCTCTTTTTTTGCCATTATACTTTAATGCAGAGCTGTGCAGTCCTGTTAGCATGGGGTGTGATACCTCAGTGGCTGTGTGTCTTTCCATCCCTGGTTAGGTAAAAAGTGGGTGTTCTGTGCTCCTTCATTTCCACGCCATCTGTTTGTCAGTTCCTCAGCCTGAGACTCTCGCAATGGTTCACACTCACAGGTGGCCGTGATTTATTCCTAGAGAAAATGCTGTGGTTATGATCTCTGCAGTTTTCACTTCCACACCTTAGCTATTGGAGGTTTTGGAGAGAAATATGTAGGGATGTCAGAGAATTCCACCACGGATCTCGGTGAGGCCGAATGCCAGTGCATTTGGCCCCTCGAACTCCATGGTGGAACGGCCTGCCACCCCCCCCCACCCCCCTGCGGATCCCCTCCGGGATGAGACTTACCTGTGGCGGATCTTCCGGGCGGCGGCGGTGGCTCTGGTGGCTCTGGTGGCGGCGGCAGCTGCAGTGGCTGGTCTTCCTACTGGCTGCCGCCGCCGCCGCCATTTTCAGGCTTGTGTAAAAAAACCCAAAAAGCCGTGATAGGCTACGTAAAGATTTACGTAGCCTATCATGGCTAGGTTTTTTTAAAAAAAACCCAATGTGATAGGCTACGTAAATCTTTACGTAGCCTATCATGGTTGGGTGGGTTTAAAAAAAAAAAAAACGCGTACCCAAATGGCGGCAGCTATGGCCGCCGCCATTTGCATTCCTTCTTTTTACCGTCTTAATCTATGTAAAAACCAACCACCACCACCCCGCGTACGCAAATGGTAAATATTTACGTAGACTATGACGGCGAAAATAAAGGGGAACGCAAATAGCGTAGCGGGCGCTATTTGTGTCCCCTTTTGATTCTCCTTTTTAGCCTATGTAATTATTTATGTAGGCTAAAATGGTGAATGAAAAAGGGACGCAAATAGCACCCGCTACACTATTTGCGTTCCCCTTTATTTTTGCCATCATAGTCTACGTAAATATTTACCATTTGCATACACGGGGGAGGGTTACCCAGAGCCCTCCGTGGCCGGAAATCCAGCTGCGGGCAACTCTGGCCTGGCTGGGCCTGGCCGGCTGCTCCTCAGAGCTGCCACAGAGCACAGCTGGCCGTTCGAGGATTCCGGGGGGAGGAACAGAGCGCCTCCCCCCCCCCGGTGAGGATTCCAGGGAGAGGGACAGAACGCCTCCCCCCCCCCACCATAAACATAATCCGCAAACAGGTAAGTCACTTTCGTACATCCCTAACCTAAAGTGTGAGCAGTACGTGTCTACCTGTCACTCCAAAATGGTGGCTGGAGCGAAGTTGGTCCTCCCCCAAGACCCCCCTGGTGCTTGGACACTGAGTCCAAAAGCAACCATGGTGAAGATACGAAGCTGCAGAAATGTGTGAAAGTGTGATTAAATAATGAAAATGTGTCTCTGTGCCTCTGTAACCGTGCAGCTGTGAAGGGACAGGGGGGGAGTAAAGGGGCATTACAGAGTGACGCAAGCATTATGCATGCCTACAACACACCCACCGCAAAATGCAAAGTCAGTTTGGGGAAGTAACGGAGAGCTCGCAACCGTGGGGAAACCTGCAGCAAAAGGAAAACATCGCAGCAAAATGCCTCCTTGGAAATCCACATTTTCAGGGAGAAAACCACGGATGGCTGTGAAGCAGCAACTACGTCATCTGTCCTGAGGGACCTCGAGTCACAGCTGCCCCAGAGTAAAAGGCTCTTTTAGAAGGGGCCAGAATCTCTAGGTCAATCTGAAATATGGGTATAAGAAGTCTAGTCATTTGTCAAGGTTGCTGTAAGAATTGTTCAGATAACGCATGTGAAGTGCATAGAACTTTCAAACACACTAAACAAACGGTACGTATTATTAATGAACAAGATGCAAAAAGGCAATGTATTCTCACAAGTGCCAAAGGGAAATGTCTTTATTTGAACCCAACACATTTCAGAGACAAAAGCTCCTTCCTCAGGAGCAGTCTGCTGAAAGCAGGCTAAGCCAGCTTACAAAGAAGGTGACTATCTTTCATACACCATCAAGGCCATTAATAGACTTATAGTTAATGAACAAGAGAAGCCCCATGCGGGAGATACTCCCACTCAGATACATTTGAGCTCAGGCTATTCAGTAGATCAAAATTCAAAACAGGCCTCTTGAAATGGTCCCAGAAGCTTACTGATAGCCAGTACAATTGTTGAAAAATGGGTTATACTTACATGTAGCTGTGGGCAAGGAGATTTGTGTTCATCCTGAAAGCAAAACAAGCATACCTTTTGAAGATGCTTCTTGAACATTCAAAAACAATGCTCAAAGGTCCAATTCCATCCTTCCTCGCTGCTCCATCCATGTGTTCCAAGGGGACAGTCCTTCATTTGACAGGCCATCCATCCCAAAGGTATTCCAAAGAACCATAAGAGTGGAGGGAGCACAGGGACCTTGAAGTTGCCCATCAACAGGATCTGGACAGCAGCTGAATGTGCAGGGACACAGGTCACTGGGTCATGGTCTTCTCCACTATGGTCAGATGCATTGTATTTCTACTTAAATTATAGTAATTATATCTAAATTTGCATGTATACATATAAATTAGCATATGCAAATGGTATTCAAATATGTGTCCTCCTTTTTGGCAAAGACATTAGTGGGGCAGCAGGTGATAGTGGTGGTGATGGAGGGTTGTCATGAATAAAGGCCTCTCCTCCTGTCTTGATTGCACAGTAATGGTGGCAGCATCTTTTGCCACCGAGGATCAGGGAGGCTGAATGAGCCCCCAATGACAATAACACTGCCAGATGCAAAACCTCAGGCCCAGGAGCCAAATCTGGCTCTCCTAGAGTCCTGGTCTGGACCTCTGGGGTTCCCCAAATGGCCACCTTCTTTTCCCCAACCACCAATCAAGTTTGGTGGTTTCACAGCTTTTGTAGTTTTTCTCTGGTCTAAATGTTGAAGTGCCTCTCCTAAGGCTTAATTTCTGGCAGAAAGAGCTTTAAACTAAAATATGATGGCAGTTTTGGCCCCACTCCTGTTGCCTTTGGCCCTGCCCACAATGGGCATGTGGCCCCTGAATGCTTCCCACACATCTCTGCAGATGACCTATGAAAAAGAAAACATCCATGCAAGTGCTTAGTCAAGTTGTGTTATGGCCCTTATCTGTCTCTCACCAGCAGCACCAAACATCCTGTTGGAAATTCCTAGGTAGAAACTTTCCATCCAGTGGACAAAGTTGATATAACTTGGAACTAGGGATGTTTCAGGAGTCCGAGAGGGGGGTGGAATCTGGCGAACTCCCCCTTGCATGGCCTCCTGGAACCTGCTCACTGAGCTGCTATGTGCTTGCCTGGCTGTTTGCTGAGCCTTGAGTAGTCTGAGTGCCCAGCGGCCACCCATCCCCTCACCAACCATCATTTTGTGAAAAATGGTCGATTTAAATGGCCCCTCTATGGCCACCATGTATGCAACATCACTTTTATAGAAAACCCCGAGCTGTCCTCTTTTTTTTGCAAAATGGCGGTTCAGCGAGGGGATGGGTGGCCGCTGGGCTGTTCAGCAGCTCATGCAGTATGACAAGCAGGAGCAGGCAGCAGCAGCAGTTTGGCAGCAGCAGCAGTTTGACTACAATTGCCATCTAATTTTACTGAAATGCCAAATTTTGAGGCAAAATTGAAAGCTCCACAGAAGGACTTGTGAGAGAAGCAAAAATCTTCCAGCCTCCTTAGCCACCTGTCTACCTTGGGAAGGTTTGCAATGGCAGATGCAAGGAAGAATCAAGTTCCTTAAATATCAGGGGAATTTTACCTTCTGTTGCCAAACCAATCTATTTGTATTTATTTACTTTAAATATTTATAGTGCCTTTAGAGGTGTGTGTTCATGTGTGTGTGTACAACTAACTAAAACAGCAGCATTTCCTCTCCCAGTGTTTAGCAGACATTGCGTCAAAATACGAAATAATAGCAAATTGAGTTGCATGGACATCTTCATGAACTCTTCTCGCCTGGCTACCTAGTTTGTTGTTGTTCAGTCGTTCAGTCGTGTCCGACTCTTCGTGACCCCATGGACCATAGCACGCCAGGCCTTCCTGTCCTGCGCTCTCTCCCGGAGTGTGCTCAAGTTCATATTCATTGCATCGGTGATGCTATCTAGCCATCTCATCCTCTGCCGTCCCCTTCTCCTTTTGCCTTCAGTCTTTCCCAGCATCAGGGTCTTTTCCAGAGAGTTTTCTCTTCGCATTAGGTGGCCAAAATATTTCAGCTTCAGCTTCATTATCTGTCCTTCCAATGAGCACTCAGGGTTGATTTCCTTTAGGATGGACTGATTTGACCTCCTTGCAGTCCAGGGGACTCGTAAGAGTCTTCTCCAGCACCACAGTTCGAAAGCATCAATTCTTCGGCGCTCAGCCTTCCTTATAGTCCAGCTCTCACAGCCATACATTACTACTGGGAAAACCATAGCTTTGATTAGACGGACCTTTGTCGGCAAGGTGATGTCTCTGCTTCTTACTATGCTGTCTAGGTTTGCCATAGCTTTCCTCCCAAGGAGCAAGCGTCTTTTAATTTCATGGCTACAGTCACCGTCTGCGGTGATCTTGGAGCCCAAGAAAATAAAATCTGTCACTGCTTCCATTTCTTCCCCTTCTATATGCCAGGAAGTGATAGGGCCAGATGACATGATCTTAGTTTTTTTAATGTTGAGTTTCAAACCAGCTTTTGCACTCTCCTCTTTCACCCTCAACAAGAGGCTCTTGAGATCCTCTTCGCTTTCTGCCATTAGGGTGGTATCGTCTGCATATCGGAGGTTGTTGATAATTCTCCCAGCAATCTTAATTCCGACCTCTGATTCATCCAACCCGGCATTTCTCATGATGTACTCTGCATATAAGTTAAATAAGCAGGGTGACAATATGCAGCCTTGTCATACTCCTTTCCCAATTTTGAACCAATCGGTTGTTCCATGTCTGGTTCTTACTGTTGCTTCTTGACCCTCGTACAGGTTTCTCAGGAGACAGGTAAGGTGGTCTGGTACTCCCATCACTTTCAGAATTTGCCACAGTTTGTTGTGATCCACACAATCAAAGGCTTTAGCGTAGTCAATGAAGCAGAAATAGACGTTTTTCTGGAATTCTCTTGCTTTCTCCATGATGCAGCGAATGTTGGCGATTTGATCTCTAGTTCCTCTTCCTCTTCGAAACCCAGCTTGTACTTCCGGTAGTTCTCGGTTTGCATACTGCTGAAGCCTAGCTTGTAGGATTTTGAGCATCACCTTGCTGGCATGTGAAATGAGCGCAATGGTGCGGTAGTTTGAACACTCTTTGGCGTTGCCCTTCTTTGGAATTGGAATGTAAACTGACCTTTTCCAGTCTTGTGGCCACTGTTGAGTGTTCCAGATTTGTTGGCATATTGAATGCAGCACTTTAACAGCATCATCTTTTAGGATTTTAAATAGCTCAGCTGGAATACTGTCATCTCCGCTAGCTTTGTTGTTACTAATGCTTCCTAAGGCCCACTTGACTTCACTCTCGAGGATGTCCGGCTCAAGTTCAGTGACCGCAATATCATGGCTATCAGGGACATTCAGATCTTTCCTGTATAGTTCTTCTGTGTATTCTTGCCACCTCTTCTTAATCTCATCTGCTTCTGTTAGGTCCCTGCCTTCTTTGTCCTTTATCATGCCAGTCTTTGCACAAAACGTTCCCTTGAGATCTCCAATTTTCTTGAAGAGATCTCTAGTCTTTCCCATTCTGTTGTTTTCCTCGATTTCTTTGCATTGTTCATTTAAGAAGGCCTTCTTGTCTCTCCTTGCTATTCTCTGGAACTCTGCATTCAGTTGGGTATATCTTCCCCTTTCTCCCTTGCTTTTCACTTCCCTTCTTTCCTCAGCTACTTGTAAAGCCTCATCAGACAGCCACTTGGCTTTCTTGCATTTCTTTTTCTTTGGGACGGATTTCGTTGCTGCCTCCTGAACAATGTTACGGACCTCCGTCCATAGTTCCTCAGGCACTCTGTCTATCATGTCTAATCCCTGAAATCTATTCCTCACCTCCACTGTATATTCATAAGGGATATGATTTAGGTCATACCTGAACGGTTTAGTGGTTTTCCCTACGTCCTTCAATTTAAGCCGAAATTTTGCAAGAAGCAGCTCATGATCTGAGCCACAGTCAGCTCCAGGTCTTGTTTTTACTGACTGTATGGAGCTTCTCCGTCTTTGGCTGCAAAGGACATAATCAATCTGATTTCGATATTGACCATCTGGTGACGTCCATGTGTAGAGTCGCCTCTTGTGCTGTTGGAAAAGAGTGTTTGCTATGATCAGCATGTTCTCTTGGCAAAACTCGATTAGCTTTTGTCCTGCTTCATTTTGTACACCAAGGCCATGCCTGCCTGTTATCCTGGTGATTTCTTGACTTCCTACTTTAGCATTCCAATCCCCTATGATGAAGAGGACATCTCTTTTTGGTGTTAGTTCTAGAAGGCGTTGGAGGTCTTCATAGAACCGATCAACCTCAGCTTCTTCGGCCTCAGTGGTTGGGGCATAGACTTGAATTACTGTGATGTTGAATGGTTTG
Organism: Heloderma suspectum; assembly: GCF_057233095.1. Taxonomy (NCBI): domain Eukaryota; kingdom Metazoa; phylum Chordata; class Lepidosauria; order Squamata; family Helodermatidae; genus Heloderma; species Heloderma suspectum. Next base: position 196,872,512 of record NC_139458.1, read on the forward strand.
CCTTGGATTCGTACTGAGATCATTCTATAAGATTGTACCCCAGTACTGCTTTTCCCACCCTTTTGTTGACTATGAGTGCTACTCCATTTCTTCTAAGGGATTCTTGCCCACAATAGTAGATATGATGGTCACCTGAATTAAATTTGCCCATGCCTGTCCATTTTAGTTCACTGATTCCCAAGATGTCGATGTTCAATCTTGCCATCTCATGTTTGACCACCTCCAGCTTACCTTGATTCATTGATCTGACATTCCAGGTTCCTAAACAATATTGTTCTGTAGCAATGGATGAATCTGTCAGTTTGGGCTTCTCTCACTTTCCCATTTTTCCAGTCTAAAGTTTGGTTCATCCTGAACTTCAGAAAAATTTGCAGTGTTAAGTTCAGTTTGCCCTGAACTTTGAGAGTTTTTTTTTTAAAATTCACATGAAAATGTGTACACATTTTTACATGCAGTTTTGCCTAATATACACATTTTTGCAAGCAATTTTCTGGATATAATGCATTTTATGTTATTCGTATGAATATACACATTTTTGTGTGTACTTTCCCCTAATGGACACATTTTTGTACACATTTTTTAATTGGATAACTTCATCATATAATTCAGAGAATCAACCATTTCAAACGATAACTTATTTTCAGTTTGTGAATTGATTTGAAAGTGCAAAATTAAGTAAATTCACATTAAAATGCAATCTGAATTAATTTCTTCCCCATCCATAGTGCTTAACACCATAGATCTTTCAATATATAACTTCTGCATGTAACACATGGATATAATATGCATGAGAATAGTTCTCCATTGATCGAGAGACTTAATCAGAACTGCCTACTAGTTTCTACCAAGGGGATAAGGCACATGATATTTTAAACATATATTTTAGGATTGCATATGCAAGATGATTTATAATACACTTATTATTAGACTGCCAAAATTAGGTTTGGGGCTTTGAGCCAGATGGTAATTCATTGGTGTTGCTCTTCCATGAAATGGTTGCCTTGCATTTGTTTGTAACTGACCAATCTGCAGCAGAAAAAAGTATTCCAATAGGAGAAAAAAGCACCACTGCATTAATTTGAATATATTACACACAACGTGTTGCCTTGAGATTAAACGATTCTTGCCTGAGTAAGGGAAACTTAGTTATTACTACTATGCATTTACTTTTTAAAAAATCTTGTATTGCTCATCTCTCAGGCAAACTACTACAGTTCATTGTAGTAATTGCATATTTATTGTTAATTTTGTTCTTTACATGTAAGAATGAAAATTCAAGAAAGGCAATTACATTTTCACCCATACATATCACGATCTATAGGATTGGTATACTGAAAGTCGGTGATAACAGTTAAGACAGCCCACACTCTTTGGGCACACCGAGTTGCCTCTGCATAAAAATGAACATTCATGGACACATTTCTTATCTGTGTACATTTAGGGCAGCGGGAGCCTGTGATAACAGACAGAAAGGTCTATCCCTGCCTTGCCACAGTTTCAGACTCCTTTCTTCTGGAACACAGAACTGAGGGACGAATATGAATGCAAAGAAGAACTTGTAGTCCCAGAGATCTTTGCTTGAGCTCCATAAAAAGAGCCAATGCATGCTGATAAGGCAGAGTGTGTGGAGGGAGAGAGAGACCATGATTTAGAGACATTCCCTTACAAAGGACACAGTAAATATTAAGGCAGGGGTGTTGAACCTTTTTCAGCCCAAGGCCAAATTCCATTAAGAATATTAAGTTCTCAGGGGTTGTATTCCAGTGATGGGTGGAGCCAAAGGCTGTCAGGAAGGGACCAACGGCAAAAGGGCTGGGTCAAAACTACCAGTATATTTTAGCTTAAAGCTTTACTGCCAGTAACTAAGCCTTGGGAGAGGCATTTCAACCTTTTACAAAGGGCGGGGGGACTTCACCAAAACTGGGAAGCCACCAAATGATTGGTGGTTGGGGGAAAGGGTATCTGGCCATTTGGGGAACACTGGAAGGCCGAATTGGAAACCTGTGAGGGACAGATTTGGCCCCTGCGCCTGAGGTTCTGCACCTCCGTATTAAGGGTTGTTATTGAAGGTTAGTCTAACTTACATCCCATTCATTTAAATAGGTCTACTCTAAATAGGACTAACACTGGATACAGTCCTAATTATACAACATGCAGCAATTTGATGACTTGTCCTAACTTCAGTGGAGCTTGCTAGATTCATCAAATGACAAGTTTAAAAATCCAGTTTTCACAGGAAGCTGAAATTCAGATTATGGGGTAACAAAGTGCGGGGCTGGCTCTTCCATGCAGCTGGGTGAAGCAACCTATTTCAGATGGCACCATGAGAGTGGGGGGAGAGATAGATTAGCTGGTGTCTGAATGATGCAGCAAGAATTCTAAAAGTCTTGGTCCTACCAGGGGTGGTGCCATTTGGGCTCCATTTCAGGCAGCAAAATGTCTTGGGCTGGCAGTGACAGGGGAAGATGAAAGACTACGTATAAAAAAAAGGATGACCCTAGTACTAGCCCTGTTTGAACAGATTCCGTGATGGTTTCTCCACCCTTCAGTAAATTTGGGCCTCCAATGTTTTGCTATTAGCAGTACTTTGAATCAGCCTGCCTCCAGGGTGTTGATGGAATGTGCTGTAAGCACTACAAGAAATATCCATATAAAAAGTACTAGCTAGCCACCTGCTGGGTTTTGAATTTAAGTTAAATTGTCATAACGATTCTACGACAGATCTGAAACATAACAGCTGCTTAAAAGGGCCATAGATATATGCGCTCATCCCTTTGACTGATGCTGATAGAATCACACACACACACACACACACACACACACACAAACCTCGCTGCAGAGAATTTCCCAAGGAAGAAGAGACAGACAGCATATACAATAAGTGGGTTCATGCCTTGAGCCTTGTGATTACAGATTTTTCTCTCTCCTGGCCTGGTAGCACAGTTCAAACAGAAAAGAACAATTGATCAACAGTACTGGTTTCCAGGAACACAGGAAGCTGCCTTATACTGAGTCAGATGATTGGTCCATCTAGCCCAGTATACTGACTGGCAGCAGCTCTCCAGGGTTTCAGGAAGGATTCTTTCCTAGCCCAAGCTGGAGATGCCGGGGGTCGAACCTGGGACCTTCTGCAAACCAAAGCATGTGCTCCACCACTGACTCATGCCCTCTCCCCATAGTTCTGGTAGCAGGAAACGGTTATCCTTTATCTCACAAGTCACAGATACATTGTAAGTATGTCATGAGAACAGTAGCAGCTCAGCCTCTTCAAGCTCCTAATTGATCCCATGCTACCCAGTCACCAGTGTTCTTAAAATGGATGGACTGTGGCAAAATAAAGCAAAATGCATGGCCAAAACCATTGCAAAAAGTTGCCTAGATAGATCAAGAGCAACCTACATTATTTCCCCTAGGTGTTGAAGTGCTATCAGTACTTGCAATAAGCAAAATATTTGTGGCATGATCTAGCCCTCACTGGGCAGCTATATATACAAGAGGTGTCAGGGGTGTTTCTGAGCTCAGGGAGTAGGATAGCAGTTCAGATTCTGAAGGAGAACCATCAGACATGGGGGAGGTGTTTTCCCAGGCTAGACCAGATATGAGTAGGCCTGCGTCTCAGGTTACAAACATACAGATGGCTGAGCCAGAGGGTCCCTCCTCACCCCACCCCACCTGTGAGAGGCAGCGAACAGGAGGTTGACCTAATAGATGCCAGGCGCAGGCACAGAGCAAACAGAGAGAAAGCCGGGGAGGAACTTTATTTTCACTGTCTTACTCTACGTAAATATTTACGTAGACTAAGACAGCAAAAATAAGGGGGAACGCAAATAGCGTCCGCTACGCTATTTGCGTTCCCCCTTATTTTCGCTGTCTTAGTCTACGTAAATATTTATGTAGACTAAGACGGCCAAAAATAAGGAACGCAAATGGCAGTGGCCGTAGCCGCCGCCATTTGCGTACGCGTTTGTTTGGTTTTTTAACCCAGATGTGATAGGCTATGTAAAGACTTACGAATGAATTGGGGGGGGGAACACAGACTGCAAATGGTGGCGGCGGCGGCAGCCAGTCGGAAGACCAGCCACTGCCGCCGAAGCCGCTGCTAGAGCCACCGCCGTCCGGAACATCCGCTCCAGGTAAGTCTCGTCCAAGGGGGGATCCGCGGGGGGGCGGGGGGGCAGGCCATTCCACCACGGAGTTCAGGGGGCCGAATGCCAGTGCATTCACCACTGACCGAGATCCATTCCGAGATCCACCACTGACCATTCACTCACCGAGATCCGTGGCGGAATTCTCTGACATCCCTACATATTTCTCTCCAAAACCTCCAATAGCTAAGGTGTGGAAGTGAAAACTGCAGAGATCATAACCACAGCATTTTCTCTAGGAATAAATCACGGCCACCTGTGAATAAATGAAATCACCATCAATACATGGACAAAGGAGGAAGAGATGAAACTGTTATTTTTAAGCTTCTCATTACAATCAGTGCAGGCCTATGAGTAGAAATCATTCGTTCTTGACTGATGTGCAGAATATTCCACAGGGGCGGGCTTTTGATGTATTTGCTTCTTTTGTTAACAGTTATAACAATGTAAGATGCTTTGAGAGAGTGAGCATGAAACATTTCTCTTTGTAAAAAGCATAACTGAGTCCGTCGAACAGGATATTATAGGCAATGCCCCATGTGTTTCTCAACTTCACAGCAAAAGAATCTATCATAAAATCCTTGCCACGTTAATTACATTGCCACATTAATTACATTAATTAATAATGTCCTTTTTAGCACATTATATTTTATAAATCGTGTTGTTGTTGTTATTCATTAAGATTTTTCTAAATATGAACCATGCATTCTGAAACATGCTGAACAAGAAAATGGGTCACTGGTTGTGCAGGATTATTTCAACACAGGAGCCGATTAGCACTGCTGAGGCATTGCTTTTCCACAATTAGCTGGAAGCAAAATTTAAAATAGTTTCCATGCAGCACTTGAATTTAGCACTATTTGTTCAGGAACACCCTAAAAGATCCCCCTATGATGTTCATGTAATTTATTTATTTATTTATTTATTTATTTATTTATTTCTATACCACCCTGGGCGGCTCACAAAAATTGTAAGTCCCATTCAGAAAAAGTCCCCAGCAATTAAAAATTATTGCTAACAAATAAAAGCTTATTGCTAGCATGTCCAACATATTTTACAGCTATGTATTGATTCCAGCTTGGGGATTCATGTTTATACTCAGTCATTCTATTCCAGGGGACAACACAGAAAATGTATAACAGATAGCATGGAAAGCAGAAATCCTTCATTGTCATCCAACACCTTGTCATTCACAGATGTGATGTCATATCACTAAACAGCAAAGTACCTATCAATCAACTGTTAGAGAGGTGGGGTTTGTTTGTTTGTTGTTTTTATAAAGCACTGTCAGTTTCATGTACAGTAATGTGATGGATGCTTTAGGTGTGTGCTTGAACTATAAAGGAAATCCTTAAACTGACTGCAGAGATCCGATCTATGTCAAGAATGTTCAGCTTTCCATATTAAAATATGACACTCAAACATATCAAGTTTTACTTTCTTAATATAACGTGGAACTACAGTCTTCCCTGGCCTGAAAAATAAAATGAAGGAAGGAGAGGACTTGGGCTCCTAATGAAACATCTTTCTGGAAAAAAAGGACTTTCTGGTTACCCAGCCCTACTGCAAGGAATCAGTTCCCAGCTGGAAATCTTTGCTAATTTGGGGGTGGGGGTACAAAAGGTGACCTCAAGGCAACACTGCAGGACAAACATTAATTGTGCCCAATCTCCATGTTGATTACTGTTGGATTAAACATGCTAGAAGGGTCAACGAAGTTGGAGTGGGGATGAGCAACCCCCACTCAGCCACTGATGATAGCTTTGAAACAACCACAATAATGAGGACCTTTTATATGTAGAAACTAGATGCTGGTGAGAATGCAGTAAAATTAAAATGCCATGAGAGATGCACAGATCAGGGGCATGCAAGAACATTTCTGGCACGTGATCGTGCCAGTGCTGGCTCCAGGTTTCTGAGGGCCCCTGTGCAAGACACTCTCAATGGCCACCCTCCCTCAGTGAGTCTGCCTTTTCACCAGCAGCGCCATCACCAGCTGCAATTGTTTTTCATGCTACCAATTCCTTGCTTAAAAGGCAGCGAGCCAGTGAGCAAGTAGGTGGTGGCATCCATGGCTCCTCCTTCTCAACACCACTGTTGTCTGGCCCAGACTGAGAGACAGGTGAAAAAATAAAAATTTCAGTGGTGAAGAGGAGCTCTCGTCGGTGGATTCCTGCTGGGGTATGGGCCTCTGCCCAGCCATGCCTACCCTTGACACCATCCCTGATAGTTGCTATTAAACACTCACACACACACACCCCTACATTCATAGAGTTATTTGTTAGATTCATTCATTTTGTTTATTACACTAGTTTGTCATCCTCACTGAGTTTCAGCTTCCTGCACGAATGTTTTTGTTCTGGTGGCATGCCACTTACTGTGATTTACAGGGGATTTTGAGAGCAGCAGCAGAGCTCATCACTGGGTCTTCCTGGAAGCCACCATTTTATTTTTCCAGAATGCACCAGAATTTGCTTCACTTCAAAGCATTCTGGGGAGAAAATTGCAGTCTGGTGGCCAACCATTTTTTGGTGGAATATGTCATTATTTTTCTCCAGAACTCTCTAGAATGGTGCAACTGTTGAAGGTACTAAGATACGTACCTCCTATGTTAACGCACAGGGAAATCAATGGGGTATTGAAACAGGAGGGGGGGGAAGGGTGTTATAAAAAGGGGAGTCTTCAATACAATGTTAATTAAAATAATGCAATTTTAGAGTACTTTCTCTTCTCCCCCTCCTGAAACCTAAAATGGCACCCTCAATGGAGCATACACAAAATGAAAGGGAATATTTATCTGAGAGCACCTGCAAGTTACCTATTACAACCGAGTACAAATAGTGAATTAACCAAGTCAGTGTTGCACTGCTTCTGTGAAAGCCCTCCTGCGTCCTTGTAGCTATGAGTTTGCACAGCTGGCAAATTTAAAACAGCAATTACAAGTCCATTTTGGAAAGTTTGGGAGACTCTAAACAGCATTCAAGAAGAAATATTAATTAAAACAAGTATGATTCAAATGTCTTATAGGGCTCTGAGGTGCTAATGAACTTAATTATGAGCAATCATCAGATCTACACATTAGAACAGTGGATTTGGATGTCATGGAAGAAAAGCCTATTTTGTGTCATTTGTTTAAGGTTATTTAGTCTCTTAATGCTTCCAGTCTAAATCAGAAATTTATTATTATTAACACCATATTGAAGCATGGATGCATTTTACAGGTACCAGGTCAATTGTCTTGGATGCCTACAAGAATGAAAATTTAGGTCCCCCAAACAAGGCTACTACAAACTTGTCATCCTCATTGAGTTTCAGCTTCCTGAATAAATTATTTTGTTCTGGATGGCACACCACTTACTATGATTAAACATTTATTTGTTGTTGTTCAGTCGTTCAGTCGTGTCCGACTCTTCGTGACCCCATGGACCATAGCACGCCAGGCCTTCCTGTCCTGCGCTCTCTCCCGGAGTGTGCTCAAGTTCATATTCATTGCATCGGTGATGCTATCTAGCCATCTCATCCTCTGCCGTCCCCTTCTCCTTTTGCCTTCAGTCTTTCCCAGCATCAGGGTCTTTTCCAGAGAGTTTTCTCTTCGCATTAGGTGGCCAAAATATTTCAGCTTCAGCTTCAGTATCTGTCCTTCCAATGAGCACTCAGGGTTGATTTCCATTAGGATGGACTGATTTGACCTCCTTGCAGTCCAGGGGACTCGTAAGAGTCTTCTCCAGCACCACAGTTCAAAAGCATCAATTCTTCGGCACTCAGCCTTCCTTATAGTCCAGCTCTCACAGCCATACATTACTACTGGGAAAACCATAGCTTTGATTAGACAGACCTTTGTCGGCAAGGTGATGTCTCTGCTTCTTACTATGCTGTCTAGGTTTGCCATAGCTTTCCTCCCAAGGAGTAAGCGTCTTTTAATTTCATGGCTACAGCCACCGTCTGCGGTGATCTTGGAGCCCAAGAAAGTAAAATCTGTCACTGCTGCCATTTCTTCCCCTTCTATATGCCAGGAAGTGATGGGGCCAGATGCCATGATCTTAGTTTTTTTAATGTTGAGTTTCAAACCAGCTTTTGCACTCTCCTCTTTCACCCTCAACAAGAGGCTCTTGAGATCCTCTTCACTTTCTGCCATTAGGGTGGTATCATCTGCATATCGAAGGTTGTTGATAATTCTCCCAGCAATCTTAATTCCGACCTCTGATTCATCCAACCCGGCATTTCTCATGATGTACTCTGCATATAAGTTAAATAAGCAGGGTGACAATATGCAGCCTTGTCATACTCCTTTCCCAATTTTGAACCAATCGGTTGTTCCATGTCTGGTTCTTACTGTTGCTTCTTGACCCTCGTACAGGTTTCTCAGGAGACAGGTAAGGTGGTCTGGTACTCCCATCACTTTCAGAATTTGCCACAGTTTGTTGTGATCCACACAATCAAAGGCTTTAGCGTAGTCAATGAAGCAGAAATAGACGTTTTTCTGGAATTCTCTTGCTTTCTCCATGATGCAGCGAATGTTGGCGATTTGATCTCTAGTTCCTCTGCCTCTTCGAAACCCAGCTTGTACTTCCGGTAGTTCTCGGTTCGCATACTGCTGAAGCCTAGCTTGTAGGATTTTGAGCATCACCTTGCTGGCATGTGAAATGAGCGCAATGGTGCGGTAGTTTGAACACTCTTTGGCGTTGCCCTTCTTTGGAATTGGAATGTAAACTGACCTTTTCCAGTCTTGCGGCCATTGTTGAGTGTTCCAAATTTGTTGGCATATTGAATGCAGCACTTTAACAGCATCATCTTTTAGGATTTTAAATAGCTCAGCTGGAATATTGTCATCTCCACTAGCTTTGTTGTTAGTAATGCTTCCTAAGGCCCACTTGACTTCACTCTCTAGGATGTCCGGCTCAAGTTCAGTGACCGCAATATCATGACTATCCGGGACATTCAGATCTTTCCTGTATAGTTCTTCTGTGTATTCTTGCCATCTCTTCTTAATCTCATCTGCTTCTGTTAGGTCCCTGCCTTCTTTGTCCTTTATCATGCCAGTCTTTGCACAAAACGTTCCCTTGAGATCTCCGATTTTCTTGAAGAGATCTCTAGTCTTTCCCATTCTGTTGTTTTCCTCGATTTCTTTGCATTGTTCATTTAAGAAGGCCTTCTTGTCTCTCCTTGCTATTCTCTGGAACTCTGCATTCAGTTGGGTATATCTTCCCCTTTCTCCCTTGCTTTTCGCTTCCCTTCTTTCGTGAGCTACTTGTAAAGCCTCATCAGACAGCCACTTGGCTTTCTTGCATTTCTTTTTCTTTGGGATGGATTTCGTTGCTGCCTCCTGAACAATGTTACGGACCTCCGTCCATAGTTCCTCAGGCACTCTGTCTATCATGTCTAATCCCTGAAATCTATTCCTCACGTCCACTGTATATTCATAAGGGATATGATTTAGGTCATACCTGAATGGTTTAGTGGTTTTCCCTACGTTCTTCAATTTAAGCCAAAATTTTGCAAGAAGCAGCTCATGATCTGAGCCACAGTCAGCTCCAGGTCTTGTTTTTACTGACTGTATAGAGCTTCTCCATCTTTGGCTGCAAAGGACATAATCAATCTGATTTCGATATTGACCATCTGGTGATGTCCATGTGTAGAGTCGTCTCTTGTGCTGTTGGAAAAGAGTGTTTGCTATGATCAGCGTGTTCTCTTGGCAAAACTCGATTAGCCTTTGTCCTGCTTCATTTTGTACACCAAGGCCATGCCTGCCTGTTATCCCGGTGATTTCTTGACTTCCTACTTTAGCATTCCAATCCCCTATGATGAAGAGGACATCTTTTTTTGGTGTTAGTTCTAGAAGGTGTTGTAGGTCTTCATAGAACCGATCAACCTCAGCTTCTTCAGCCTCAGTGGTTGGGGCATAGACTTGAATTACTGTGATGTTGAATGGTTTGCCTTGGATTCGTACTGAGATCATTCTATCGTTTTTGAGATTGTACCCCAGTACTGCTTTTCCCACCCTTTTGTTGACTATGAGTGTTACTCCATTTCTTCTAAGGGATTCTTGCCCACAGTAGTAGATATGATGGTCACCTGAATTAAATTCGCCCATGCCTGTCCATTTTAGTTCGCTGATTCCCAAGATGTCGATGTTCAATCTTGCCATCTCATGTTTGACCACCTCCAGCTTACCTTGATTCATTGATCTGACATTCCAGGTTCCTAAACAATACTGTTCTTTACAGCATCGGATTTTCTTTTCACCACCAGACACATCCACAGCTGAGTGTCCTTTCGGCTTTGGCCCAGCTGCTTCACTCTTTCTGGCGCTACTTGGAAATACCCTCTGCTCTTCCCCAGTAGTATATTGGACACCTTCCGACCTGAGGGGCTCATCTTCTGGTGTCATCTCTTTTAGCCTTGTGTTATATTCCATGGGGTTTTCTTGGCAAGAATACTGGAGTGGGTTGCCATTTCCTTCTCCAGTGGACCACATTTTGTCAGAACTCTCTGCCATGACCTGTCCGTCTTGGGTGGCCCTGCACGGCATAGCTTATGGCTTCACTGAGTTACACAAGCCCCTTCGCCACAACGAGGCAGTGATCCATGAAGGGGATTTATTTGTTAGCTACATACTATACATTATATAATGCATTATTTATTTTAGCATACTATAGCGCCAATACATTGCTATATAAACTTTTCATCACTTATTGATAACATATATAGCAGAGTTCACAATATAATCACATGAGGGGGGTGATGTTGGTAGGCACCTGGGATATCCATAGATAAAAACACCGATGACTCTCCCATACTGCTGGGTATCAGTAGCAAAGCTGGCTCTCTGCAGATCCAGGATTAAAACACAGACACACGGACACACAATTCATAGCAGGGTTACCAACTCTACTGAGTTTGGCTGGGAAAGAGATGTAAAGGAGGAAGAAGGCTCTCACCCCAGCCTCTTGCCCCCCACTTCCATCATAATGAACTGAGGAAAGGTGGAAGAATGGGAAGTACAGGGCATTTGTATAGTCTCAGAGCAACTTGATTTCACTTGTAATCTGAATTATAATCTTGATGATATAGGAGACATCCCAAGAAGCAGGGAGAACTTGCATTTGATGAAGTGGGCAGCGTCCACAAAAGCTCACACCAGAATACACGTGTTCGTCTTTAGGGTGCTACAAGTCTCTTTTTTTGTTATAGGGAGAACAGGAAATGTGCAGCACAGATATAACACGGTGGGTAAGAGACATGACTGTGAGGCTGCCAGTCATGAGTTCCATCTCCACTGTGTGTCCCTCAGGAGGGGCCAGCCAAGATCATCCTGCACTCAGTGGGTAATGGGGTTGCATGCTCTGCCACCTGTGTAGCCTTCAGCAAGCTGCACAGACCCCCCCCTCCCCCAATGAGCCCAGTTGCCCCCCCAGTGGGCAGCTGTGGACAAGGAGAAGAGGTCTGAGCGGCAGTGGCATGCTGGACAGGTCAGCCAGTTAGGGCAGGCTGCCTACAATAACCTGGGGGTGCATAGTTGCACTCCCATGTGAAAAACCTGGCACCTAGTATCTTGTAGCTCAGCAGCAGAGCACATGCTTTGCAAGCAGAAGACCCCCCTGTTTGTTCCATGGTGCCTCCAGGTTTGATCCATGGTACCTCTCCTACCTGAAACTCCAGAGAGCTGCTGCCAGTCAGTGTCGACAGTACTGGGATAGATGGATCATCGATCTCACTCAGCATAAGGCAGCTTCCTATGTTGCTATGCTCCCGTGACATGCAAGTGCCTTCTCTCCTGTTCCCTGTGTTTCTCCATATTTATTATTTATGATTAATTAATTGAAACATTTTATACCATCATTCATCTCAGGATACTGGGGAGGTATACAAAATATAATAAAAACCCTAACATAATATACATTTTTTGAAACAATGTAAGAAAAGGTAGGAAACACATTAAAAAAGACAGCTCCTGTCGACCAGCTTAAGATTATTTATTTATTTATTTATTATATTTTTATTCTATCCAATAACCAACATTCCCTGGGCAAACTACAAGCAGTTATAAGACTAAAATGCTATATAAACTGTTAAAAATATAAAGTCGGAATACAATTTAAAAAATACAATACAGTACAAGATAAAATGCATGGGTGAACACATACGCTTTGATCTGGTGATTATATAGTGTCTGCACCAATCACATCTCCATGGGGAAGGTTTTCTATAGTGGAGGGGGGCACAACAAAGAAGGTTCTTTCCCTTGTCATCACATAATGCACCAATGGGACTTGGACAAGAGCCTCCCCAATGATCTTAAAGCACAGGCAGGCAAGTATATAGTCTCACACAAAACCTTTGTACCTTCCCCAATGTCAGGAGGTGTGAAGTTGGGATATGTGGGAACAGCTTGCACATTTCAGTGAAGGGACAGGAGGTGTGAAGCACCAAGTGCAGGAGTGGGCAATTTGTGGCCCTCCAGCAAATGCTGTTGGATTTCAGCTCCCATGATCCCTAGCCAGCATAGCCAATGGTGAGGACTGATGGGATGTGTAGTCCAAGGCCAGTAGATTTATTGTTGTGCACAATGGTGGCCAGAAAAGGCCAGTTCTGCAACATTAGAGGCCTCTTAATGTTGTGGAAATGGGCCTTTCTGGCCACTGTTGTGCACAACAATAAATCTATGAAAAAATAGAGCCCCATCTTGCATAAAAGATGGCAGCTTGCATAGAGGAGTGGGCAGCTGCAGCATGCTCCTGGACATCTCTCCAAGACCTCCAAGGGCTAGCACAGATGGGCGGCAGTGGAAGCTGCTTGAGCACCCGCCAAGCACAGACTCTAATGAGTTTGCCCATCCCTATGTGTGAGTGCAGTTCTAGTTACTTTGCAACTGCCTTCTGCAACCCACCCACCAGTCTTCAGCTCCACAATCACCTGCAAACCAGCATACCCATTTTGCCACGGTTTTGAGCATCTCACCTTTCACTGGAGAAACGTAATCAAAAGCAGTCAAATTGCCTGATGGAAGACTTATCATTTTTAATAAAATGCAAAAGAACATGCCAAAAGTGCATAGGGGAAAAAAAGCTATAAAAACCAATAGCCAGCAGGCACTTGGCATTTTTAATAAGGCGTTTTTCCATTTGTCGCATGCAAAGGTATGTTTTCCAACAGCATTACATTGTTGCAGCCACGCTGTTTAATGTTTACCTTAAAGCCTTCATACAGAAAATATAGATTCTGCCTTCACCCACTTTTATTGCAAAAGTTCTTATTGTTCAAAGGTGCTCCAGCATAGGAATGTGGGCTTTATCATTCACATTATGAACACAGCAAACACCAAGATAGTGACATGTGGATGAAACTCTACAACATTTCAAAGCCTGGGAGGGCTCCACTGGAACTTAGAGTCCACTTAAAGGCAAAGAGTTAAGTGAAAAATAAGTGCAGCGTTAATGACATACGATCAATGTTATTTCATTTTTAATGCATGCCTTGTAGGAACATGTATATTAATGGAAACAAGTAGCTTCTTTTTTTAAAAAAATAAAAATTAACATTTCTCTATATTCAGGATGGAAAGAACTTGAGGTTTAAAAGAATCAAATGCAGGAGAAAGTGAAGCTGACAGATTCATCTGTCCCTAGTCTGAGCTGCCTGCTGAGGCTTTCCAATCTGTGTTATACGCAGATGAAAAATGGTTTGCCATGTAATGGTGAATCCTCGTGCAGGCAGGATTTCGCTTGATAGTGGACTTGAATAGCTCCTGTGTGTGGACAGACTGAACTATAAACATAAGGTCAATTATCGTCCAGCAGTGATGCCAAAACAAGGTGTTTACTAGCTAAATCATACACTGAACTATCAAATCACAAATCACATCATTAAGGAATCAACAACATAATACTGCCATCTCATGGCAAAAGCATAAGGTAGTTTAGCTCTAAACTATACTGAGACTTTTTTCTGGATACAAACCTATTTCAGGATGTTCTCATCATGGAATTGGGCTACAAAGATATAGCTGAGTAACTGTACCCAATGAGTGCTCATTAATGACTCTACATCCACTTGGAAGGAAGTCTTGAGTGGAGGGTCACAGGACTTTGTCCTAGGACCTGTACTGTTCAACATTTTTATGAATGAGTTTGATGAGGGTGTAGTGGGGGATGGTTATCCTATTTGCAGATGACATAGCTGAATAGGATAACTAACACTATAGAAGACAGAATCAAGATTCTGGCAGGATGTAATACTGGGCCAAGATGAACAAGATGAAATTTGACAGAGATATGTGCAAGAATTTACATTTAGCTCTCTCACTCTCTCTTGCTCTCGTTCTTGCTCTGTGTGTGCGTGTGTACGCTGTACAAGTATAGGATGGGGGAAGAACTGGCTTGGCTGCAGTACTTCCAAGAAAGGAAGGAAGGAAGGAAGGAAGGAAGGAAGGAAGGAAGGAAGGAAGGAAGGAAGGAAGATAAATCAACAAATTGCTTGAGAGAGAACTGAAACTTGGAGAAGGTTGGTGTCCTGAAAGTTAGATCTTGCTGAGACTGAACTTGGATAAAATAGGGACACCATCTAGTTAGGCTAGCTGGATGCCTTTAATCCTGGTTATTTTATTGCCTTATTACTCTTCTGGTTCTGTTTTCTTGTCTGTCTGAGAGCCAAACTAAACATTCTGCTTATCACACACAGCAAAGCTATGTGTGATTGACTTACTCACTTGAGTGTAAGTGCACATGGGTGTGATTTGGATTGGGACCATGGTAACGGGGGGGGGGGGATTTAAGCTTCCCCCTCCAATTTTTATGCTGAAATTTCTGGGGGTGGGGGTAAGAAAAAGAAAAAGAAATTTCCATTGATTCCATGGCTCTGCTATGTGTGATTAGCACAACATTTAGTTTGGTCCTGAGTTGTATCCATTCAAAAGTTTAATTCTTTTCCCTATTAGCAAAACTTTTACAGTGCAATTTTAAATCATAGAATCATAGAATATTAGGGTTGGAAGGGGCCCATAAGACCATTGAGTCCAACCCCCTGCACAGTGCAGGAATCCAAGTCAAAGCATCCCTGGCAGGTGGCTGTCCAGCCTCGTCTTGAATGCCTCCAGTGTGGGAGAGCCCACCACCTCCCTGGGTAATTGGTTCCATTGTCGCATTGCTCTAACAGTCAGGACATTTTTCCTGATGTTCAGATGGAATCTGGCTTCCTGTAACTTGACCCCATTATTCCATGATCTGCATTCTGGGGTGATTGAGAAGAAATCCTGGCCTTCCTGTCTGTGACAACCTTTCAAGTACTTGAAGAGCGCTATCATATCTCCCCTCAGTCTTCTCTTCTCAAGGCTAAACATGCCCAGTTCTTTCAGTCTCTCCTCATAGGGCTTTGTTTCCAGCTCCCTGATCATCTTTGTTGCCCTCCTCTGAACCCTCTCCAGTTTGTCTGCATCCATCTTAAAATGTGGCACCCAGAACTGGACACAGTACTCCAGATGAGGCCTAACCAGTGCTGAGCAGAGGGGAACTAGTACCTCCCAGGATTTGGAAGCTATGCTTCTATTAATACAGCCCAAAATAGCATTTGCCTTTTTTTGCAGCCACATCACATTGCTGGCTCATATTCAGCTTGTGATCAACAACAATTCCAAGATCCTTCTCACTTGTGGTATTGTTGAGCCACGTATCCCCCATCTTGTAACTGTGCCTTTGGTTTCTTTTTCCTAGATGCAGAACTTGGCATTTATCCCTATTAAATGTCATTCTTAGGGATGTACGAAAGGTACTTACCTTTCGTGGATTATGTTTATGGTTGGGGGGGAGGCGCTCAGTCCCTCCCCCCGGAATCCTCACCGGGTGGGGAGGTGCTCCGTTCCTCCCCCCCCACCGGAATCCTGGCCAGCTGGCTGTGCTCTGCAGGGATTCTGCGGAGCCGCCGGCCGGCTCCGCCAGTAGCCGGACATCTGGCTGCTGGCTAGCAGGGACACAAATGGCGGCGGCCATAGCCGCCACCGTTTCCGTCCCTGCAGTCAGCTGTGATAGGCTATGTAAATGTTTACGTAGCCTATCACGGCTGACTACAAAAAAACAAAATGCGCTTAAGCAAATGGCGGCGGCCATGGCCGCCGCCATTTGTGTACGCGCATTTTTTTAATTTTCTTTTAAGTCACCCGTGATAGGCTACGTAAATCTTTACATAGCCTATCACGTTTTTTTTTTTTAAAAAAAAACTGGAAATGGCGGCGGCGGCAGCCGGATGGAAGACCGGCCGCCACTGCCGCCACCGCCAAACTGCCGCCGGAGCCGCCGCCACCAGGAAGATCCATTCAAGGTAAGTCTCATCCCGGGGGGGGTGGGGGGGCAGGCCGTTCCGCCACCGATTTTGGGGGGCTGAATGCGCTGGCATTCAGCCTCCCCGAGATCCGTGGCAGAATTTTTGTACATCCCTAGAACATACACAGCAAGGCAGAAAGCTCTTTCAATTCTGTATCTGAGTCAGGGGCTCCAGAAATGAACAGGAGGAAGGCAGATCTGCATGGAATTTGAGAAGCTTGGAAGAGAAGCGAGGGAGCAATTTGTTGCATTCATTTCCCACCTTTCCTCTGAGGAGATTAAGGTGGTGCATGTGGTTTTGTCCTCACAACAGCCCTGTGATGTAGGTTAGACTGAGAGAAGGTCACTGGCTGAAGTTCACACAGCTTTCATGGCTGAGACTGGATTTGAACTGGGGTCTCCCCAATCATGGTCCAACATTCTATCCATACAGGAAAATTCCAGAGAATATCCTAGGTAGGTCAGGTTTGTTCCCAAGGCTACCAACTAGCAACTGAGCCTTGGTTCCTCAGTCTGAGCAAATTATTTGTATGGGAGATGTTGGATATACCCTCTTGCTTTGCCTTTTAAAGAATGAAAAGGAATAAGTGAATTATTTCATATTCTTGATCTTTCCATGATGGGAGATACATTGCAATGTTGGGGGGGGATAAAGTAGAGCACTTATTTCATAGAATCATAGAATAGTAGGGTTGGAAGGGGCCTACAAGGCCATCGAGTCCAACCCCCCGCTCAATGCAGGAATCCAAGTCAGAGCATCCCTGAAAGATGGCTGTGCGGCCTTGTCTTGTATACCTCCAGTGTGGGAGAGCCCACTACCTCCCTGGGTAATTGGTTCCATTGCTCTAACAGTCAGGAAGTTTTTCCTGATGTTCAGCTGGAATCTGGCTTCCTGTAACTTGAGCCCATGATTCCGTGTCCTGCACTCTGGGATGATTGAGAAGAGGTCCTGGCCTTCCTGTCTGTGGCAGCCTTTCAAGTACTTGAAGAGTGCTATCATATCTCCCCTCAGTCTTCTCTTCTCAAGGCTAAACATCCCCTGTTCTTTCAGTCTCTGTTCAAAGGGCTTTGTTTCCAGCCCCCTGATCATCTTTGTTGCCCTCCTCTGAACCCTCTCCAGTTTGTCTACATCCTTCAATCCTGCATCCAATGAACCAATTTCATTGCTGAACTTCTCAAATCCGGAGAGAGCATTGCAAGAAAGGCATCCAGAAGGGCAAACTAGTCTATCAGAAATCTGGGAAATCTGTCACTAGAACAGCAGACTTTCCAACCAGCAGCACAGCAGTCGACAATGTTGGCAGCCAAGAGAGCAAACAAGGTCAGAAAAGAAACGGCTAACACAGACCAAAACACTGCTAGAAAAATACACGAAACATAACAACTGTGTTTAAATAACACTCAGGTCATGGCAGAAAGCTGACGGAGGCTACTGAATAGAAATCAGAGGCTGATACTTCAACTAAGCTCAAGTTCAAGTTATAAACAAGCTATTTATGTGCAATTTGGTGTCTTTGAGATGGAGGCAATATTGATTGTGGTTGGTAATTTTTTTTCCCCCTTCAGAAAATTTTCTTTGGGAATAGAAGTAGAGAAGCCTAATTCACAGGATCATTGAATCAACAGCCCTATGCAAACATGGCTCTCCACAGAGTCCACAGAGATGCCAGTGCATTCGGCCCCCCGAAATCTATTGCGGAATGGCCTGCCACCCCCCGCCCCCCACGGATCCCCCCCCGGGATGAGACTTACCTGGGGCGGATGTTCCGGATGTTGGCGGCTCCAGTGGCGGCTTTGGAGGTGGCGGCGGTGACGGCTGGTCTTCCGACCGGCCGCCGCCACCGCCGCCATTTGCAGTCTGTGTCTTTTTTTTTTTTCCATAGATGTGATAGGCTACATAAAGACTTACGTAGCCTATCATGTCTGGGTTTAAAAAAATGCGTTTGCAAATGTGGTTTTTTTGTTTTTTTTAAAACCCAGACATGATAGGCTACATAAGTCTTTATGTAGCCTATCACAGCTGAATACAGGGACGCAAACGGCGGCGGCTATGGCAGCTGCCATTTGCATCCCTGCAGGCTGCCCAGTGGCCGGATGTCCGGCTGCGGGCAGCCGGAGCCGGCTGGCAGCTCTGCAGCTTGGCTGCGGAGCAGAGCCGGCTGGTTGAGGATTCCGGGGGGAGGGACGGAGCGCCTCCCCCCCACCGTGAATGAATCCGCGAAACAGTAAGTGACTTTCGTACATCCCTATTCAGCGGGCAAAGCATCAGGCGGGCGCACGGGGGTCTGGCCATCCCTATCTGCACCTGGAATGTAACCTTGAATAGGGATTGGTTCATGTAGTGTCCAGTGTAGACCTGATCCACACCATCATCCCTGTCGTCCATTGCATGGATTAGGCCTAAGGTCATTGGGCTCTAGCCCAGGGATGGATGGACCTGTCAATTTTGTTTGCCTTCAGTTGCTCATTTGTCCAAGCTTAAGTTAAATTGGAAAATTGTGAACTGAATAAATTTCTCCCCCATCCCTTCTCTAGATGCGTAGTCACTTGCTAGACCATGGCTCCATCACACAAACATGAGGCATGTTCATGTTCTGTCAACCGTGAGTTTTCTCTAGTCGCTTCTCCTGAGAAGTTACACCATAGTTCAGTGCCAGAACACATGCTTTGTGTGTTTCTGCCCACTACCTCCAGGAGGGCTGGGAAAGGCCCCTTCCTGAAACCCAGGAGAGCCACTGCAATGTAGACAATACTGAACTAGATGGACCCATAGTCTGACAGGGCATAAGGCAGCTTCCAATGTGCCATAGAGCTAAAAACCTCTCATTCATCAACAGTCATTAGAGCTTGGATTTAAAGCTATGACCCTACTGGCATCTGATTGACAGAAGCAATGTTCTACATACATAAGGGCTGGCCAAGAGGTTTAATTTGGAAAACATTAACGTTTGTTTGGGAATGCGACAGGTTGGCTACATTTAAATTGCTTATGCTGGAGGGCTCAAATACATAACAACCATTAAGAAAGATTGATTATGGTCAGCATCACAGTAGTTATAACAGTAACACTGATAACAGCACATGTTCCAAGAAGAGCTTTGTGAAAGCATGATGCAACTATAAATTACATGTATTGTATTTACTATTTTACAGGTCTGTTTAAATATATAGTAAAGGCTTTGATTCATTAAAGGTTTGATAAACAAAGATGACTTTTGGCTTGTATGATCTCTGTTCCGATATTTGTCAGTAGTGAAGAATCCCCTGTGGAGAATTAATTTGTCTCTGTTAAGCTGATGGGAGGAACTGGCTTATCATTCAGTTAAAGGTTCACTCCAAACAGCATTTCATTTCATTTCATTTCCATTTCATTTGTTACATTTCTACACTCTATCCAGAACAGGTTGAACACACTCCATCTGGTCAGAAGAACCACCCACTAACAGCATCTCGGTCTTGTCTGGACTGAGTTTCAGTTTATTAGCCCTCATCCAGCCCATTAGTTGTAGCCAGGCACTGATCTAGCAGATCCGCAGCCTTACCTGATGAAGATGAAAAGGAGAAATAGACCCGAGTGTCATCACCATATTGAGGACAACACATTCCAAATTTCCAGATGACCCGCTCAACAGTTTCATGTAGATGTTGAATAGCGTGGGGAGCAAAACAAACCCCTGTGAAACCATATACTGAAGAATCCATAAGGTCAAGCAATATTTCCCAAGCACTACCAGCTGGAGTCGATCCTCCAGGTATGAGCAAAACCACTGCAGCCCAGACAATCATCTTAGAAGGATGCCATGGTCGATGGTATCAAAAGCTGCAGAGAGATCAAGGAGAATCAACAGGATCACACTTCCCCTGTCTCTCTCCCAGTGTAACATCATACAAGGCAACCAAGGCTGTTTCCATGCTGAAACCTGGCCTGAAGTGAAGAAAACCCTATTTTAAAACCTACAGTGTGTGTGCTATCCAGTACCTTTGTTCAACTTTTATTAAAACATTTCCCCAAGACCTTGGTTGTTTACTTGTTCATTTTTAATAATAATGTTTAGCATGAAGAAGAACCAGTAGAGAATGCCTATTAATGTTCAAGCCATTTAGGAGGTCATTTATAAACATATTGTAGGTCACTGCTATTACTGTGATAGGCAACAGGGTAATATTTTTTTCACTTGTGGGAAGTGAATGAACAAATACTGTTGCTCATGTATCTGAATCCATCTACTGAACTATTCCAGTTGATATGCAAATAATATGACCATTTATATTTATGAACTGCAAGCATTCCATAAATATAGAAAATCTGAAATTATCACATCATTGCATGATTAACATTCAAACTTATATAAATAACTATTAGGGATGGAACGCATTCAGTTTTTACAAATGCAAATTAGAGAACCATTATTTCATGCATAAATTAGTCTTTCAGATTTGCAATCTACATACTCTTTGTAACAGGAACCAAGGATAATACCCATTGCTTCCTGTCCATGATAGACAAGGTGAACTATTGATCCCATTTTTGTTTTTGTTTTTACACCTCTGTTAAGTACTTGAAAACTGACAAGATATTCCACTCTTCTTTTCTCTAGACTAACCATTCAACCTTTAAGTGTTTTTTGTGCTGGATCGTTAATAAATGTCTTAGTTTCCCTTTGACTCTCCTCTTAGGAGATGAACTCTGTCATTCTACATGGATGGTACTGGTTGCCAGTCAAGGACTTGTAGGGCGGAATGGTACCTTGAGTTGATGATACCTTCAGTTGCATAGACTAAATGGCCTGGTTCTCATGCCACAAGGGTGGTTAATAAGCCCACAGAGCATGGGTTCTGTGTGGCTTGTTAACCACCCTGGCCATGCACCTTCTCTCAGTTTGCACATCATGACAACCCACACCCAGCAAGGGTAATTAGGGAAATGAGCTGGCACATGACCAGCACGCACAAGGGTGGTTAACAAGCCACTGTCGCTTATTAACCACCTTTACATTGTGTGACCCCAGTCAATGTGTCTATTCCAGTGAACAGACAAATCAGGGACTTAGGTCCATCACTTTGGCACTGACAGCTATCCAGTTCCAAGGTAACGTTGAAGCTGGGATAAGCCACAGCATAAGATACAAGGGGCAGTATCCAACTGTATCATTCTGTTAGTGCAAATGATGTTACACAAGCAGAAATGAGGTTCTGAACTATGAACAAAAGAGGAAACCAACTAAAATTACATTTGTGCAAGCTAGGGATGTATGGATTGTGTAAAATCCATCCCATCTGTGTTTTTTAGGTTGTCAGGCACCTTTCATTCCATCATCCACCCATTGACAGAAATTATTTTTTTCATTTCCAAATTTGCACAAATTCACATGTGGAAAAATGCACAAATCCCCCCCCCCCCCGCACATTTTCAGACTTTAGCCTAGGGAAGAAAATGCACATTTTTGGTTGGTTTTTAATTTTTTTGTGTATTTTTCTGAAAAGAAATTTGCACAAAATTTAGGAATGTTGGAGAATTCCGCCATGGACTCATGGACTCCCTGGAGTCTGTGGCGGAACGGGGCAATCCCCTCTACCACTCCGCGGAATCCCCCTGGGACGGAGCCTACCTGGCGGCAGCAGCGGCTCCAGCAGCGGCTCCAGTCCAGTGGCGGCTTCAGCAGCAGGTCCAGCAGTGGATCCAGCAGTGGTGGCAGCTTCAGGTCATCTTCCGGCTGCTGCTGAGCTGCGGCCGCAAATGGCAGCTGCCGTAGCGGCCACCATTTGCGTCCTTGCGGAGGCCACAATAGGCTACATAAGTATCTATGTAGCCTATCACAGCAAAAGGCAGGAACGCAAATGGCAGCTGCTACGTCATTTGTGTCCCCGCCTTTTGCCATGATAAGCTATGTAAATATATCTGTAGCCTATCACGGCCTTCACAGGGATGCAAATGGCGGCCATTACGCCATTTGCATCCCTGCCAAGCTGTGATAGGCTATGTAAGTATCTACATAGCCTGTCACGGCAAAAGGCAGGGACACAAATGGCATAGCGGCCGCCATTTGCGTTCCTGCCTTTTGCTGTGGTAGGCTGCGTACATACTTATGTAGCCTATCATGGCCTCTGCAAGGACGCAAATGATGGCCGCTATGGTGGCCGCCATTTGCGGCCAGTGCAGCCCAGCAGTGGACGGAAGTCTGGCTGCAGGCGGCCCCGGCCAGCGGCTCTGTGGAGTTGCCACGGAGCGGAGCCAGTCAGGAAAGATTCCAGGGGGAGGGATGGAGCGCCTCCCTCCCACCATGGATGCCCCTCAGCGAAGCAAGGTAAGGTATTCCTACATCCCTAACAAAATTCCTGAAGGTTAGAAAAACAGTCTTCAAGTCCTAGGAATCCACCCGACAAGGGAAAAGCTGCAGAATTCACAGGTTAGATTCATAAAAATCCAAACTCATTTGGTTCTGTTGCAGATTTCTCCAATATCCTTAGTGCAAGTAGGGATGTCAGAGAATTCCGCAACGGATCTCGGTGAGGCCGAATGCCAGTGCATTCGGCCCCCCAAAGCCCATCATGGAATGAAGCCCCCACCCCCCCAACCCACGAAAGGCACGCGGGACGAAGTGCCCGCCGCCCCCACCCCATGAAAGGTGCGTGAAACGGAGCACCTACCTGCTCTTGTCCACGCTGCTGTGCGAATGGCAGCCGTCCTGCGGCCGCCATTCGCATCTTCCTCTTCAGCCATGATAGGCTGAATAAATACTTATGTAGCCTATCACAGCTAACGCAGGGACGCCATTTGCGGAGCGGAGCCGGCCGGCCAGGATTCCGGGGGGAGGCACGGAGCGCCTCCCCCCCCGGCGGAGCCAGGTAAGAGGGGTTTCGTATACCCCTAAGTGCAAGCAGTTGTACATTATACTTGTGCAAGCTGTTGTGCATAGTTCTTGTGCAACCTGCTGTGTAACTGGTTGCACAACAGGTTTCACAAGAGTTATGCCCTACTGGTTGCAGAATGGGTTGCACAACAGGTTGCACAAGTATAATGCACAACTGCTTGCACAACGATGCCTGCCCAAATGTAACTTTAGATATTGCACAACTGGTTGTGCAAACATAATGGGCACCCGCAAGATTCAGCAGATCTCTGCTAGTGCTATTTGAGTTTGTGGAAGGACACTATTGGATACTGCCCCACACCACAGTCTTCCCCAACTTCATTCCCTCCAGATGTTGCCCAATAGTCCTCCCAGGCACATATTAAAATGTTAGGGTATAAAATGCACAACAGTTTAAAAGAATATAAAAGATAAGAGATAAAAGAGAACAGCAGCTAAGAAGGAGCAGATAAAGTCCACATTTGCCCCTTTCCCCTTGTCTTTAAAGCTGCTGCCCTCTGCTGCTGCTATTTGCTGCTGGTATTGTGGCCACTGGTGTCTCTGGAGAGGCAGGTGGGTAGGTCTTCAGATCCTACATGACTCCAGCATCGCACTTGGTGCGACGCCAAGGTGCTGCCTCTGGCAGCCCCACCTTAAGTACCTGTGGGCGGGGGCAGAAGCAGGCACAGGATCACCCGGTGCAGCTGCTGGCTGGTCCTCCTTCCCCAGGCTCCTTCCCGAGCAGCCTCTGGCAGCCCCGCCTTAAGTACCTGTGGGCGGGGGCAGAAGCAGGCTCAGGCTCAGGATCCACCTGGTGCAGCTGCTGGCTGGTCCTCCTTCCCCAGGCTCCTGAACTTGATTCAAGATAACTCCATATGAGAATCAGTAAAATCATAACAATAACAGCAATAATCGCTAGGACCAGATAGGGTAGGCTACTGAATTCTAAAATGTAGTGTTTGGTAACTGACTGAGAACAATATTTCAAAGCCTTCTCATGTCTGGAGCATTTTGCCCAGTTCATTTTCACAACAAGACTAAATGAGAGCCAGCTGCCGTGAATGACATACCTATATTAGCATAACATGAACACTTTGCTGTATTATTAATTTTCATATTAGTCTTCATTTCATTGATGTAATCTAAAAGATGCTAAATTATTTAACATTAGATTGCTTACTAGAAATATGATTATGCTTATTACCCTAAGTAGAGATGGGCCATATGACATGATAGCAAATTACTCTACAAGAGCCAATGGACCAGTAACGGAACTGACTCTTTAACAAAAGGTGGGAGGTATGTGGAGCTCTTCCCAACACAGGAGAGAACATGGGGATCCTTGCTCATGTGGAGCTCCATTTGAACACCAGATATGCACCCCAGCTGTTGGACTGGGCTGGTTGTGAGGAGGGAGCCGAACCTGGGGAAAGAGGAAATTTCTGAAGTACCCCTGATCCAAATTTCTCCCTGAACTTTGGAGGTCCAAATTACTTGCAGTTGAACTTGTGAGCACTGATAGAACACCACAAAACTTAACCCCCAAAGAAGCCTGATTGGATTGTACATGCAGATTTATCAAGATGCTTTTTATGAGGTGTAGTGACGTGCATGCGTGTCTCCGTAAAATACCACACAGAAATAATTTTGTTACAGTAATGTGTATGATCACATTAATATTGCAGTTTTGCAGTATTCCATCATCACATGGTAATGGGGTGGGGGAGGAGATGAAAGGAAACTGAGAGCTGCAGCAGCAAATGGTGGCTGTGTCAATTCTGGAATTAATTTTAGAAATTCCTTCAGTTAAATGCAGGAGCGAAGCAAAGGAAGAATAAAGGAACAGAATTGGGGAGGGGGGAAATTCTCTCATGCTCTACTGGGGACTCTGAGGGCCAGATGCAGATTCCTTACTTTATGCACCACCATGAGAGTTACACTGAGAAGGACCCACTGGCCTGCTATCCACCCAGTGTTGGCTCCAGATCGGGGGGGGGGGGCAGCCAGCAGGATGCCCTGAATGGGCCCACTTCCTTGCCACTGTCACCACTCTGTGAGCTGTAACCAATTAAAAATCATGGTAGGGATGGGGGAGAATTTCTCCCCGAAACTTCGGGGGGACGAGTGCCAACGCATTCGGTCCTCTGAAGGTTGTTCAGGGAGAAATTCTCGGGGCCCCCCCCGCTCCCGGCCCCCCCCGGGATCGGACTTACCTTTCACGAATGTCCCTCCCGGCAGCGGGTCCCTGCGGCGGTTCGGCAGGTCTTCGTCAGGGGCGGGGGCGGCAGCCGGTCTTTCGACCGGCTGCCGCCGCCGCCATTACAAGAAAAGTAAAACAAAAAATGCCCCTGTGATAGGCTACGTAATGATTAACGTAGCCTATCACAGCTATATTTGCAAAGTCAGCCGTGATAGGCTACGTTAATCATCACGTAGCCTATCACGGGTGACTTTAAAAAAAAAAAAAGCACGTACAGCTAATGGCGGCCCCCATAGGGAGCCGCCATTTGCGTTCCTTATTTGGGCCCGGGTAGTCTACATAAAGATTTACGTAGACTACGGCGAAAATAAGGGCAACGCAAATAGCGTTGCCCTTATTTTCACCATAGTCTACGTAAATCACAGGGGCGTTTTTTTTTTTTCCTTTTGAAGTTCGCGGCCGGGGAGACGGGGTGCTTCTCCCCGGCCTGAATTTCGCCCGGACCAGGCGGGAAGCCTCCCCCCTGGCCTGAACTTCGGGGGGAGCAGCGAAGCACCTCCCCCCACCGCGAAGCAAGCTGCGAGACCAGGTAAGTGACTTTTGTGCATCCCTAAGTCATGGTCGTTTTTAACCCATTTCCGTCTACATCTCGTTTTTCCTCCCACACCCTACTGCAGGCATGAATTTGTTCATCATGGACTTTAACTGTGTTAGACCTTTGTAGTCTGAAGCAGAGTACGACAAATAAAAACATGGATCCTGTGTTCATTAGTATTTAATGAATAACAAATTGGCTTGCTTCTGCTCGTAATCTGAACTCATCTTTCTCCTGATTTTTTTTTCTTTCATTTACATGATCTCCTTTAGTGCAAATGAAGGGACTACACAAACAAAATTAGATGTGGCAGCTTTCTCTGTAACAAACAACTGGAAGAGGATCAGCAAAATGAAATTGCAAAACTTTCTATTTTTCACCATAGGAATGCTCAAATTGCAATTTCCGGTAGGTTCTTAGCTTTCAATTTATCAGCTCAGCCAGGAGACAACTCTTAAAGTAACCTTTTTTTTTCATTATGTTTTAAGCTTATTTTAAGAATATGGATTTAGCTTGTATAAGCTAAGTAGGTCCCCACTGAGATTTCTTTCTTTAACCAACAGAAACATTGTTCTAGGAAAGGCTACCAGTGGCACACGATGCAAACTTGGGAGAGCTCAGGGCCTCTTCACATGTTACATTTTAGGATGTACAGTAAAGATGATTTAAGTATTAATGCAACCAATATGTGCTTGCAAACATAGTAGGGATGTTGGAGAAGTCTACCATGGACTCCAGTAGAGACGTCAGAGAATTCCGCCACGGATCTCGGTGAGGCCGAATGCCAGTGCATTCGGCCCCCCAAAATCCATGGCGGAATGACCTGCCACCCCCCCGCTACCCCCGCGGAATGACCTGCCACCCCCCCAGGACAAGACTTACCTGGGGCGGATCTTCCGGGTGGTGGCGGCGGCTCAGGCAGCAGCTTTGGCAGCGGCAGCAGTGGTGGGCGGTCTTCCGACCGGCTGCCGCCACCGCCATTTCCAGGCTTGTGAAAAAGAAAAAAAAGACGTGATAGACTACGTAAAGATTTACGTATCCTATCATGGCTAGGTTTCTAAAAAAAAGAAGAAAAAGATGTGATAGGCTACATAAATCTTTACTTAGCCTATCATGGTTGGGGATGGGTTTAAAAAAAAAACTCCGCCGCCATTTGCGTTCCTTCTTTTTACCATCTTAATGTACGTAAATATTTACGTAGACTATGACAGCGAAAATCAAGGGAAACGCAAATAGCGTAGTGGGTGCTATTTGCGTCCCCTTTTGATTCGCCGTTTTAGCCTACGTAAAGATTTACGTAGGCTAAAAGAGTGAATGAAAAAGGGACACAAATAGCGCCCACTAAGCTATTTGCGTTCCCCTTGATTTTCACCATCATAGCCTACGTAAATATTTACGTAGATTAAGACGGTCAAAAACAAGGAATGTAAATGGCGGCTGTAGCCGCCGCCATTTGCATGCAAAGTTGTTTTGTTGTTGTTGTTGTTTTACCCAGAGCCCTCCGTGGCCGGAAATCCGGCTTCCGACGGCTCTGGCCTGGCTGGGCCGGGCCTGGCCAGCTGCTCCGCAGAGCTGCTGCGGAGCATAGTCGGCCGTTCGAGGATTCGGGGGGAGGAACGGAGCACCTCCCCCCCCACCATCAACATAATCCGTGAAAGGTAAGTCACTTTTGTACATCTCTAGGCTCCAGTGAGGCCGGATTCTTTGGAATCCAGCCCCCCAGAGTCCGTGGTGGAATGGACTACCCCCACCACCACCCCTGAAATCCCCCTGGGACAGGCCCTACCTGGCAGCGGATGCTCCGGGTCGGGTCGTCCTCCTTTTGCAGCTGGCCTGCGGAATGAAATGGCGGCCATCATAGTGGCCACCATTTGCGTCC
Source organism: Heloderma suspectum (assembly GCF_057233095.1). Lineage (NCBI taxonomy): Eukaryota > Metazoa > Chordata > Lepidosauria > Squamata > Helodermatidae > Heloderma > Heloderma suspectum. The sequence goes on from NC_139458.1 coordinate 196,900,493, forward strand.
CTGCTCTTTGTCATGATAGGCTATGTAAATACTTACGTAGTCTACCATGGCCTAAGGCAGGGACGCAAATGGCGGCCGACATAGAAGCCGCCATTTGAGTCCACAGCGTGGCAGCAACAGCCAGAAGTCCAGTTGCAGCCGGTCCTGGCCAGCAGCTCAGCAGCTTTGCCATGGAGCGGAGCCGTCCGGGGAGGATTCTGGGGGTGGGAGACGGATTGCCTCCCCCACCCAGCAGATGCCCTGACTGGAACCAGGTAAGGGATTCATACATCCCGAAAACATAGCCATCATATAGAGAATTTCTACATGAGGCTTGTATTGTGCGCTCATGATTGCTCACTAGGGATGTACGAAAGTCAATTACTTTTTCAAAGAGTGACATTCGCGGTGGGGGGGAGGCGCTCTGTCCCTCTCCCTGAAATTCTCCCTAGCCGGCTCTGCTCCACAGTGACTCCTCAGAGCCACCGGCGGGGGCCACCTGCAGCCAGACATCCGGCTGCTGGGCAGCCTGCACAGGGACGCAAATGGCAGCCGCCGTAGCCGCTGCCATTTGCATCCCTGTATTTTGCCATGATAGGCTAAGTAAATATTTATGTAGCCTATCAAAGCAAAAAAAAGGGGGACACAAATGGCAGTGGCTATGGCGGCCGCCATTTGCATTCCCTTTTTTTTTGCCGTGATAGGCTACTTAAATATTTACGTAGCCTATTACGGCAAAAGACAGGGGCACAAATGGCACAGTGGCCGCCATTTGCGCCCCTGTCTTTCACCGTAATTTTGTTGTTCAGTTGTTGTGTCCAACTCTTTGTGACCCCATGGACCAGAGCACACCAGGCCTTCCTGTCCTCTGCTCTCTCCCGGAGCGTGCTCAAGTCCATATTCATTGCATAGGTGATGCTATCTAGCCATCTCATCCTCTGCCATCCCCTTCTTTTCCCTTCAATCTTTCCCAGCATCAGGGTCTTTTCCAGGAAATTTTCTCTTCACGTTAAGTGGCCGAAATATTTGAGCTTCAGCTTCAGTATCTGTCCTTCCAATGAGCACTCAGGGTTGATTTCCTTTAGGATGGACTGATTTGACCTCCTTGCAGTCCAGGGGACTCGTAAGAGTCTTCTCCAGCACCACAGTTCGAAAGCATCAATTCTTCGGCACTCAGCCTTCCTTATAGTCCAGCTCTCACAGCCATACATTACTGCTGGGGAAACCATAGCTTTGATTAGACAGACCTTTGTCGGCAAGGTGATGTCTCTGCTTGTTACTATGCTGTCTAGGTTTGCCATAGCTTTCCTTCCAAGGAGCAAGCGTCTTTTAATTTCATGGCTACAGTCACCGTCTGTGGTGATCTTGGAGCCCAAGAAAATAAAATCTGTCACTGCTTCCATTTCTTCTCCTTCTATATGCCAGGAAGTGATAGGGCCAGATGCCATGATCTTAGTTTTTTTAATGTTGAGTTTCAAACCAACTTTTGCACTCTCCACTTTCACCCTCAACAAGAGGCTCTTTAGATCCTCTTTGCTTTCTGCCATTAGGGCGGTATCGTCTGCATATCTAAGGTTGTTGATAATTCTCCCAGCAATCTTAATTCTGACCTGTGATTCATCCAACCCGGTGTTTCTCATGATGTACTCTGCATATAAATTAAATAAGCAGGGCGACAATATACAGCCTTTTCGTATTCCTGTCCCAATTTTGAACCAATCGGTTGTTCCATGTCTGGTTCTTAGGGGTGCACGAAACCCACTTACCTGGTCTCGCAGCTTTTCACGGTGGGGGGGAGGCGCTTCGCTGCTCTCCCCCCGAAGTTCAGGCAGGGGGGGAGGCTTCCCGCCTCGCCCGGCCGAAATTCAGGCCGGGGAGGAGGCACCTCGCCTTGCCCGGCCACGAAATAAAAAGTAAAAAAAAAACACGCCCCCGTGATAGGCTACGTGAAGATTAACGTAGCCTATCACGGCTAGATCTGCAAAGTCAGCCGTGATAGGCTATGTAAATTGTCACGTAGCCTATCACGGATGACTTTAAAAAAAAAAAAGTGCGTACGCAAATGGCGGCCCCCATAGGGAGCCGCCATTCGCATTCCTTATTTGGTCGCTGTAGTCTACGTAAATCTTTACGTAGACTACAGCGAAAATAAGGGCAACGCAAATAGCGTTGCCCTTATTTTCGCCGTAGTCTACGTAATCTTTACGTAGACTACAGCGACCAAATAAGGAACGGGAATGGCGGCTCCCTGTGGGGGCCGTCATTATCTGTACGTGCTTTTTTTTTTTTTAAAGTCACCTGTGATAGGCTACGTGACGATTTACGTAGGCTATCACGGCTGACTTTGCAAATCTAGCCATGATAGGCTACGTTAATCATCACGTAGCCTATCACAGGGGCGTGTTTTTTTGTTTTTTTTTTAGTTTTATTGGAATGGCGGCGGCGGCAGCCGGTCAAAAGATCAGCTGCCGCCCCCGCCCCTGACGAAGACCCGACGAACCGCCGCTGGGACCCGCCGCCGGGAGGGACATTCGGGAAAGGTAAGTCCCGTCCCGGGGGGGGTGCGGGGGGCAGGGGGGTGCCGAGAATTTCTCCCCGAAACTTGTTCGGGGGGCCGAACATGTTGGCGCTTGGCCCCCCCGAAGTTTTGGGGAGAAATTCTCCGCCAACCCTACTGGTTCTTACTGCTGCTTCTTGACCCTCATACAGCTTTCTCAGGAGACAGGTAAGGTGGTCTGGTACTCCCATCTCTTTAAGAATTTGCCAGAGTTTGTTGTGATCCACACAATCCTATCATGGCAAAAAAAAGGGAACACAAATGGCGGCCGCTGTAACCGCTGCCATTTGCGTTCCCCCTTTTTTTTTCTTTTTGCCGTGATAGACTACGTAAATACTTACGTAGCCTATCACGGTCTCCGCAGGGATGCAAATAGTGTCCCTGCATTAGCCGTGATAGGCTACATAAGTATTTACATAGCCTATCACGGCTATAATGAAGAAGCGAATTGCGGCCGCAGATGCGGCTGCCATTCGCAAAGCAGCACAAATGGCTGCAGGTAAGCGCTCCATTTCGTGCATCTTTGGGGGCTTCATTCTGCCACGGTTTTGGGGGGGCCGAATGCACTGGCATTCAGCCTCACCAAGATCCATGACAGAATTCTCTGACATCCCTATTACTCACTCATGGTAGTTTGTGGGTCCTTTACACAATATCCTCCTCCTCCAGGGCCTCTCTCATGCTTTGGGACCATTATCACTTTCTTTTTTTCTTAACAGGGAAGGTGTATGTTTTTTTCTGAATGGTCTCTATAACACCATAGAAATGTCATGTAATTGCACAATTCAGTTGTACCACAGTGCCACCTAGTGGCTGTATAATATAATATATAGAAAGGCAGAGAAAGAAAACCGATGGGGGGGGAATGAGTAAAGGAGCCGATCTTAATCCCTCAAAGAATCTGGAACCCGAAGCCTTGGTAAAAGTGTGGGTTAAAAGCTTCATGTAGAAAAGCCCATGGAAACACTTGCCAGGGAGCCAGGTATACATGGCCAGTGTGGTGGTGTGGCAGAATTTAACTGGCTGCCACCTCTAAATCGCAACTAAAGAAGGGCTGGGGCTTAATAGTAGGAAGCAGTAGGAGTCAGTTAGATCATTGGGTTTTAGACAGTGTTAACCTTCTTAGAGCAGACCCACTGAAATTAATGGGACTTGACTAACATTGGATGCAACCCATTGGATACAGCCTATTACCATGAAGGTACTTGGCTGCTGACAAACCAGTGACACCCAGAGAAGGCACAGGCTGATGACATCATCCAAATATATTGAGATCGATGGCACAGGTCCAGAGTAAATTTTGTTAAGGATGGAGAACTGAGAATACAATGCTTAGCATATATACTTGGAAGTAAGCCCTGCTGGAATCAGCAGCTCTTTCTTATAAAGAAAGAGGTTTGGGATCAATGTGAAAGAATGTATTGAATCCATGATGTTCTTTTCACAAATGCAACATGGCAGCTCAAATTCAGCTGAAGCAACCTTCACATTATGGCTGTTGTACTTCAGTACACATAGCTTTCTCTCTCTATGAATGATACATTTGTCTCTTTCAAACATAAGAATATGAATAAAAGCAGTTGCAAGTGGTCAATAAAATAGGGATGTGCAAACCCATCCCCGTCCGGGTTCTCCAGGCACCTGCTCTCAAGCCTCTCCTATGCCTGGCGAGCAGCTTGCACTCACCCCAGCAGCCTCGCTGAGCTCTGTGGTCACTATTTTTTTTAAAAAAAAATGTTGATCACAAAATGTGCATTTTCACTCATACGCAAATGTGGAAATGTTTGCGATCGCCATTTTATTTTTCAAAAAATGATGACTGCAGAGCTCAACAAGGCTGCCGGGATAAGTGCAGGCCACTTGCCAAGCTTGGGAGGAGGTGAGCGGGGGCAGAGGCTCAGTGAGCAGAGCTTGGGGTGTGGGTGGGTGGGGGGGGTTCCACTGGATTCCCTGATAGAATTGGGTGCCTGTGCTATCCCTAAAATAAAGTAATCTATAAAAGTTTGCCATGCACTCCTACACAGACACACAACATAACAGAAATCTACAGCTTGCTTTCTTCAGAAGGAATATTACTATAGAGCTGACATGTTGTAGTTCAAATCTGTCCAAGATCATGGTTTTCCCCATTACCTCTCCGATGCAACTTTTCTTTGTGCATTAGTACCAAACTAAAAAATTAGGACATCAGTGATCCAATCTCCCCCATGAGTTTTTTTAGACTTAGAAGTTGCAGGGTGTGAACTGGATCACAGCCATGGCTTTGGGAGATGGGTTTTAAGCATTTCCCCCATTCCGCTGCACCAGTTTTAACCCTCCTGACCCCAAAGCTGCAATTTGCCACAGAGTGGGGAAAAGACAGGTACACTTAGGGATGTTGGAGAAATCTGGAATGGAATCAAATGAGTTCAGATTTCTGTGAATCCAACCTGCAGATTCCACAGCAGGCTTTTCCCGAGTCACACAGATTCTGCAGACTTGCAAATTAGGTTGGGGTGGGGGGGTTCCTGAAATTTTACACAAATTTAGTCATAGAAAAATGTGTAAAATAAAAAATACACACACCAGCCGAAAATGCGCATTTCCCCCATGAGCAAAAACATGAAAATGCACATGGAGGGTTGCGCATTTTTGCGAGTGCAAATTCACACAAATGTGAATTTGCTCAAATTTGGGAAATTTGGAAAAAAAAAACCCGATTCCCCTAATGAGCAGAAGATGGAAGAAAAGGCACCTAACAATTCATAAAATCCAGATGGAATGGATTTTACAAAATCTGTACATCCCTAGGTACAATAAGGGTTACCTGTTCCCCCCCCCCCCAGCATATCTGATTTTGCTGGGCCTTTGTATGTTGTACATGCATATGCTTCAGTTACACATTACATTTACAGACAGTGTGTGGAAGAAAGCCAGGCCCACGGGAATGATGGGGGGGGGAGGATCCCACTCACCCAATGTATGCCCATTTTACCCACCTTGTCTAATGTATGAAAAAAACTTGGAGTCAAGCTAGTATTGTGCTTACCCAGTATGCTATTTTTGAAAGTAGCCAGTAGTATATTCTTCTAAAGATGTATCTGCAAAGCCAAAATATTATTCCTGGCACAATTGGGAGAGACAGGTGTCCTATCAGAAAAAGGCACTGAAATGCTGAAAAGTATCTGTTGAGAGTGTGGGTGGTATCTGCAAAAATGAACACTTTTGACAAGTTGAGGGTTGTTGCGTACAGAAAGTTGGACACATATCTTGATTGATCTGTCACCAACCTACAGCTCCATCAAAGGACAAATCCGAAGAGCATTCCTTGCTATCAGAGGGTCACTCACCCTCTTGGATCATGATTACACAACGCTGAATTTGCTGGACTGCAGCTAAGAGGAGGTGAGCAGTGTTTTGAAACCATCTAAGTGCAGTATGCCTTTAACAGAAGAACTGATGACTGTGTGGGTACAAGACATGCCACATCAGAAAGTGCAAATGCAAGAGTTTCTCAACGATTTGCTGTATTTTATGAAAGTGCGAAAAGCTATGTCTCAATGCATCTTAAGCAACAAACCCAAGCTAAAAATTCACTTGCATTTAATCAGTAAAAAATGTATGCTGATTCACTGGTTATTAAAAAAAATATTTTCTCCATTTTTATCCCACCCTTCCTCCATAGTCCTCAAGGCAGTGAACATATTCCCCCATCCCCTTGCACACACAACAATCCTGTTGAAGTAAGTTAGTCTAAGAGACGGTGAACGGCTGAAGCCTGAAGGTCACCCTGTGAACGTCATAGCTGACAGATGGAATTTGAATCTAGCTCTTCCTGGTCCTAGTCAGTATCCATAAGACCATACTGGTGCTAACAGTGGCTAATAATAATCCTTCTACCCATCTTAAAATCCCTATATTTTGCCACCAAAACATTAGCTTTGTACATGCGTTCATTCATTAGTTATCACATTTCCTCATCTGCGTGTCAGCCATCCTGGAAAATGGCAGCTACAGAATTCATGCACCAGAATGGGCATGTCTACCCAAGTTCAATGTGTTCCTACAAGGGCCTGAAACACATACACATTTTGAGGTTCTCTGAACGTCTATTTTTTGCAGGGGTCTATGGCAGACCCAGACTAGTATGTAATTGACTATCTCCCTGCTGATGGTTTAGAACAGGGGTGGGGAACCTTTTCCGGTAGAGGCCAGATTCCCTCTTAGCAACTCCCATAGGGTAGATGACACCAGGGAGTGGGGACTTTCCCATGATGTCCTTGGGTCCCTGGCCAAAGTGCAGGCTGGAGCTCCTCCACCCGGCAACTCAGTTGGAGAGCTGGCTTTACTCTGCTTCTCCTGGTTGCATTCCTCCATCCAGCACCTGGGGCAGTGCAGGCTTCATTCTGTGCAGGCTTCCCCCAGTTAGGGAAGGCCCACATGGACTAAATCTCACCTAGGCACTGGCTTTGCTCCTCCTTCCCATTCACCATTTGGGGAATGTGGGGGAGGAGTAAGTGGCCTGAGACGATGCCTCAAGGGGTGCTCAGCCAGCTGCGCTCCTCTGTTGCCTTCCTCATGAGGGGAAGGCAGTGGAGGAATGAATCAAATGAGCCACAACCTGGAGTCCATGATTTATTTATTTATTTATTACATTTATATCCCGCCTTTTTTCCTCTTTCAGGAACGCAAGGCAGCTTACGTAATCCTTCCATTTTAGCCTCACAACAACAACCCTGTAATTTCTAGTGAGCCTAAGGCCTGATTCGCACCAGAAATGTGATGGCCACCAGAAATCTTAACTATAGGAGAGCCCTGCATTTGGTTAATGATTCATGTGCACCCCCACACCACATAGATCTTCTGATTTTAAAAATGTGTCTGTGTGTGCATGTCTATGTAAGTGTTTCTGTTTATGGTGATGACATAAAAGCCTGCCTAAGTAGCAGAAATTTATGTTGATCATTTTCCCTGTATGCAGATGAAGCAATGTAAAAAGCTTCAATTGTTGCATTTCTGCCTGTCATTTCAACTGCTGAAGCTGAAGGATCCTGTCCCCGGGGGGGGGGGGGGGGGATGGCAACCCTATTTGAGTTTCAGTTGGCAAGTTGTTGTTACTGTTTAAAAAACAACAACCCTTAACTCAGCATGATTTCACGGGTAGAGGAAACAACAAAATCAAAAGCTATACACTGACATATCAAATGACCAGATTTTGTTCTTACTGTAATATCTCATTTTCTTTTATGTTTTAAAGTTGAACTGAAACAGATGTGAGATGCGATCAGGCCATTTTCTTTTTGAAGGGGGAACATCTTATTGGCTCTCTAATGCAATCAAAAGCTTCTCACGCATATTTCTGTGATCCTCCAAAGGTTGCAAGTAGTTTAAGCAAAAAGAAAAAAATAGGGATGGTGGAGAATTCCGCCACGGATTTCAGTGAGGCCGAATGCACTGGCATTCGGCCCCCCGAAACCTGTGGTGGAACAACCTCTCACCCCCCGCCAGCCCGCGGAATCCCCCCCCCCCCGGGATGAAGCTTACCTGGGGTGGATGTTCCAGCGGCAGCGGCTCTGGCGGCGGCTCTGGCGGCGGTTGCGGCGGCGGCTGGTCTCTTGGTAGCCATGCCACTACGCCACTTGCATAGCTGCCTTTACCGTGATAGGCTACGTAAATACTTATGTAGCCTATCACGGAAAGAGCAGTGGCGCAAACAGTGTAGCGGCTGCCCCTTCCTCCCCTGCTCTTTGCCATGATAGGCTACATAAATACTTACATAGCCTATCATGGAAGCCTGGCAGGACGCAAATGGCGGCTGCTACGGCGGCTGCCATTTGTGGCCACAGCAGCTGGCCATGGCCGGAACTCCGGCTGCGGATGGCCCTGGCCAGCGGCTCCGCAGAGCCACCGCGGAGCAGAGTTGGCCCAGGGAGGATTCTGGGGGGAGGGACGGAGCGCCTCCCCCCCACTGCAAATGAAAGCTGCAAAAAGGTAAGTGACTTTCGTACATCCCTAGGAAAAAAGAGATTTTGGAGTCTGGAGGCATTAGTACAGGATTCCATTTGTAAATTATTAACAACAGAAAGAGCAAACATTTTGAAATACAGCTTTTAAAGTGTAAATTAAGGCAGCTACACTAGCCGAAATGCCAACTGGAGACTCTTTTTAAAAAATTAATAATACATAAGCCTGAAAAAGTTAAAGAACAAAGGATCAAAACTCTCATAAACAGATCATAGATAATGCTGATATATATGAAAGGGGAAAGAAAATAATAAAAGGAAAAAATGTCGGTGAAAAAGAGAAAAAATAATGACATGTAATAATAATTATATGTAATTACACATATATGCCCTGTAATTAGTAAACCTCATGTATTCCCAAATTTTGCATAGTTGGTCTACCATTGTCAAATACTTTGGAAACCTTGGGGTTTGATGCTGGCAACTTGCCTAGTCAGCAACCATTGTCACTGGATGGTCAGGTATGAAGGCCCACTGACAGAAGGGACAAAGAAGCATGTAACATCAGCTCCTACAATTGGCCAGCAGCATGAAGCCTCTGGATTGACTGGGCATGGTTTAAATACTAGGAACCTTCACCTGCCACATCAACAAGTACCTTCTGCTTGATGTAATTCATGTCCTAGCCTAAGCCACTGGTCTCAAGAATTCTCCTCAGGTAAACGCATCCTCCAAATCTGGAGGTGGATATGAGTGGTCAACCCTCTGCATAGGTTTGGCATCTGTCGTGTCTCATCAAAGTTTCCCTTGCACCCCTAACAGCTATTATAAATGCCCACTTTGGCACTGCATTTCTTCACCATCTGCACTGCCGCTTTGGTTTTCACACCTGCTCATTAGTTGTGGAACTCTTCCCCCATCAAGGTGACCAAGTCCCAGTTTCATCTTCCTCTCATTCAAATTTCAGCAGTACAGCAGTTTCCAAGGAGATGGATGCCTGCAGTGGCCTGTACTGTCTGTCTGTCTAGGCTGGCAGAGGTGCTTCTAATTCTGCTGCAAAAGTAATTCACCGTTCAGCTACCTAAGACCCTTTAAGTCAGGGATGCAGAACGTCAGGCCAAATTCAGCCTGCCTCAGGTCCCAATCTGGCCCACTGAGGTTCCTCAGATGGCCACACCCCTTCTCCTAGCCCCTCTCCCTTTCTCCCCAACTGCCAGCTTTCCCAGCTTTTCAATAGCTTCTCCCCATTCTAAAAGGCTGAAATAGCTCTCCCAAGGCTTAGTTACTGACAGTAAGAGCTTTAAGCTAAAATATGCAGGCATTTCGGCCCCCACCCCATCGACATTGACTTCCCCCATTTTGCTTAAGCCCTGCCCACCACTAGATTGTCTCCCCTCCCCTTTTGCTGAAAGAGGCTTAACACCCTTGCTTTAAGTGGAGATTCCAGGAATCATGCCTGTATATGTACAGTATATATGATAATTGATGATGTTTATAATTTATTATGATCCAAGATCAGCACATTTAAAACATACCATAATAACATTACACACAGTGCACATAAATATTCCACTATTACAGCAACAAGGCTCAAACAGGCTGCCTTAACCCCAAAGTATTAGCCAAATAGCCAAATACGATATTACTGTTTTGTCAAAAGTTTACGGCATACACTGGCCGTTGTGCAAAATCTAGGGATGTACAAATCCCTTACCTTATTCCGGTCCAGGGCGTCTGCAGTGGGGGGAGACGATCCATCCCTCCCCCTGGAATCCTCCCCAGCTGGCTCCGCTCCACGGCAAGTCCGCAGAGCCGCCAGCCAGGGCCGCCCGCAGCTGGACTGCTGTCCGCTGCCGGGCTGCAGCTGCAAATGGTGGCTGCCGTAGGGGCCGCCATTTGCGTCCCTGCATTAGCCGTGATAGGCTACGTATGTATTTACATAGCCTATCACGGCTAATGCAGGGACGCAAATGGCGGCCACTACGCCATTTGAATCCCTCCTCTTTTTGTGATAGGCTACGTAAATATATACATAATCTATCACGGCTAACGCAGGGATGCAAAAGGTGGCCACTACACCATTTGAATCCCTCCTCTTTTTGTGATAAGCTACATAAATATATACATAACTTATCACGGCTAAAGTAGGGAGGGAAATGGTGGCCGCACACTGGGGCAGCCATTCGCGGCCGCAGACCAGGGGCAGCGGATGGACAGGATGGCTGACACAAGGTAAGATCATCCATCCTAGGAAAGTTTTGCAGGGTGGCGGGGGGGGGGATTGCTCTGTTCCACCACAGACTCTGGGGGGCTGGATTCTAAAGAATCTGGCCTCACTGGAGTCTGTGCAGGAATTCTCTAACATCCCTAGCAAAACCTGCCCCCTTTATCAGTAAACTGGGGGCCTTGGTCAGAGACAGTTCCAGATGCTCATGTGCGTCTGATGAATATTGAACCCAGGAATTGGTGCAGGTACCCCTACAGATGGGTCACGGGCAGCTTCCTGGGTGGCAAGTGCAAAGGGCTTGAATCGCCGAAGGTTTGCTTGCTAAACTCCAAGCCCCCTCCAGCTCCGCAGCAGTCTCACTTCCATTTCAAAAAATTCAGTGGCTGCTTGAGATGTGACAAATGAATTGCGTTTCCTGCCATGCTGCTTTAGTATCATATGGCCTGATCTAAAGCCTATTGAGAACTCTGCAATGCGCCCCAGTAACTCTAAAGAACTGACGATAAGAGTACTACATCTGTAGAATCTACCTCTGAGACAGGTGCAGAATACAGTGCTATATGAAAGCCAAAGCTCTAGATTTAAAATGCACAGCTTTTGAATGCCATGATCTTCCTTAGAAGAAGCGTATCACTAAACAGAACGATTATATCTCTTTTGTTACTAAAACGCAGGAAAGGAGATGATGCCATTTTCCATTCAACAGCGTTTTCATTCCAGGTGTTACACCTGAAGTGTATAAAGCTCGAGGGGGGAGGGGGAGGCTTAGAGCGCAATTTCAGAAAAAAAATTACAAGTTTAAATCATTCTGTTAATCGCTCTTAATGCTATTATTTTCTAACAGTGCATTAAAAAGCCATCCAGGTTGTAATCTGTAACTCTCAGAGTGTGGTTTTGGTTTTTAATTCTATTCCTAATTATTCCACAATTTATTTCTCCATAAATTCCATACTGCTGAAAGGCTACATAAGTAAACAGCAAAAAAAGTCCTTCTAAATTCACTCAGGGCTTCACATATAAAACAGCTGGAAAATGGACTAGACAGAGAACTACATAAAATATACCACAGGGATTTAAATGTGATAAAGAGGATAGGAACTGATGACTTTCCTGTAAATATGAAGTTAACAGAAAATAATGGGTTTATGGGTGATTGTTCAAAGGGGTTTATTTTAATGCTAACTACATGTCATAACACATATTTGTAGTTGCAATAACACAGGGCATTGTGTTCAGCTTTAGTAATGTATTTTATATTCCATTTCAATTCAGTAATATTCAGTTGTGAGTTTAAATGTGATCTTTTCCAGTTCCAGTTATGGTTCATTTATCATAATGCCCTGGAGAGTTTTGTCTTCTAATTTTTGCCGTATTTGATAAATAAAGACATCACATTGTTTTGAATTGCCTTCTATTGCATTTCCATCTGATCTTTTACTTCTTCCACTATTTGGTTAGGTAACATTTAAAAACAACAACAAAACAAAACCCTCTGAAGGGCTACCAGATGGTATAACTACTGTCAGCTCAGTTTATACTTTAAGCAGGAAATAAAGTTTAAAACTAGCATTTTCAAAGAGATACAACAATTGTAGGAGTGTGTAAGTGGGGGGGGGAGATTGAGAGAGAGAGAGAGAGAGAGAGAGAGAGAGAGCGCACGCTGTGCACCTAGAGATGGGCAAATCTGTCAGTTTCACTTTCTCCAGAATATGAAGAATTTTGGTCAGTTCTTAACTTAAATGAAATGAAATTTTCACCCATCTGCACCTGCCAAATTCAATACATGCAGCTATTCCCAGCACAGAAAGGACCATGATGTACCTGTTGCCACATAATGTTAACATGGTTGAATGGACAGGGATTCAAATCTAGGCCTTTCAGAGCAAAGCACTCACAGCCCTGGGTGTAGATGGATGAATCTGTCATGGGCTATGTGATCCCCACCCTGTCTTGTTTTTAAAAATGCTATGCTGCCCATCAACCAGACCAGATGGATTCCAGGGTGGCATACAAGCATACAATTATACAGCAAGGCTAAAATACAATAGAACATCATGCCATAAAAATGTAAGGGATGAAAGAAGAAATCATCAACCATCTAAAACTATAATACATTATTAAAAATCAACTAAAACACCCAGGCAAATAGAAACATTTTAACTTGATACCCAAAAGAATGTATTGTTGGCACAAGGCAAATATCCCTTGGGAGGGTATTCCAGAGCTGGGGTGCCACCACAGAAAAGGCTCTCTCCTTTGTGCCTTCAGAATGTATTTCATTTATCAAAAAGGAACAGAACGAGAGAAAACTGCTCATTGCTATTACTGCTCTTTGGCACATGTACTGCTCTTTGGCACATAGTAGGTACTGCTCTTTGGTACCTATTATGATGTTATCTCCAAGCTCCAGAAGCATCTTCCTTGACCTAGTATGGCAGCGGCCTTCCACCCACCCTCCGATGTACAATTTTTTGTAACTATACAAAATAGAGATGAAAGCCATTTGGAAGGCAGGTCTTGTCCAAGCCATTTAGAAAGTCGACCAAAGCACAGTGTCATGCATTACGTCTAAAGTCCGACCTATCAAATGACACCCAAAATAAATGGAAGCAAGCTGAAATCTCTTTGTTAAGACAGTATAACTCCGAGTAGAGGCAAAACCACTCTCAACTATCTACTGGAAGAATGCACAATCGGTTTCTCGTACATGTTTGAATACAAATTTGAGCAATTGTCTGCCTTACAATAAAATAAAATTGGATACAATAGAAGGGCACTTCAGCAAAGTCAATGTTTGATGAGTTGCCTATTTTCCTTTTCAGAGGAAGTATTTTAAATTAAAGTGGCAGGCAGCAAATGATGTAGAATGCAACAGACACAATGAAGACTGGGAGGGCAAGTATGTCGGTATATTTCAGGAATAGTCAAAGAGTCAAAGACTATCCATGGGCAGCTTGGATCTCCAATGATGGGTGCAGGAAGCATGAGGATAATAAGGCTCTATCTGTAAATTGTTTCAGATGTTCAAAGGAAGCACTGAAAGAAGAGTGATTTAGGCTTCCCCTTCGCATGTTTCTAGGGATGGGTAAGTAATCCATTCCATTCTCATTTTGGTTTTACCAAAAATTTGCACAGTTCTCCATATTCAGGACCAAAAAAAACCCTTAAGTTAAAAAAAAAAATGAATGCAGGGGAAACTGAAATGGAAGGATCTGTCCATCCAGGCCCAGGGCTTTGAGCGCTTAGCTCTTAAAAGCCTGGGTTTGAATCCCTGTGTATTCAACCATGTTTTGCTGAATTGGGGTTGCCACCTCTTTTTTTCTGGCGGGCTCCTTCTCTTTAAGAGTGATATGGCAGGTAATTAGTCTCATGCTGGGAATAGCTGTACCTACTGAATTTGGCTGGTGTAGATGAGTGAGGATTTCGTTTCAGTTCGGTTTTGGTAAAAATTTACCAAGTTCTTCATATTTGGGAGAGAAGGAACTTGAGATATTTTTTAAAAAAAACTGAATGAGGGAGAAAGGCAAACTGAGTGATTCACCCACCCCTGCATGTTTCCAGTAGTGGGGAAAAAACTCATATCCTACATGAGATATGCCTGATCTCCCAATACTAGATTTCTAGTGGGGCTTGTGCTTACCTCCAGGCAGCCCTCAGATGAGATTAAAAATCCAAACTACACTTTACATCAAATGGGCTTTTAGACACACAAGCTTAAGATTAGGGATGTCCTGAACATCCCTGCAGGGGGTGGAGTCTGACAGACTCCCCCCTGTTCGACCCCATCAGACTCGGCTCGCCAAGCCCCCACCCCCGCCCATCAAGCTGCGTGAGCTGCCGAGACTTACTGGTCCCACCTGCAAGCACCCACAGCCAAGTCGCAAATGGCAACTTGCTATTTTCCATAAATTAAATCCTGCGCACAATGGCCAGCATTTTCCGGCCGGCCATTGCGTGCAAGATTTAATTTTCCAAAAACAGCTGGTACGGGTGCACAGCTCAGCTGGGGGAGGGGCATGATCCTTACTCCCCTTCCCATCTCAGCTACCATGAAGGCAGTGCCTTGAGGGAAGGAGGAAGGCAAGAGGGAAGCCCCTCTCGCCATCCTCCTCCTGTCAAGCCACTGCCACCACGTAGCTGGCCAGAGATGGCAGGGGGAGAAAGGAACCATCCTTTCTCTCCCCTGCCCACCATCCCAGCTACCCAGTAAAAATATAGAGCCCCTTTTACGCAAGATGGGGCTCTATATTTTCATAGATTTATCATTGCACACAACGGTGGCCAGAAAGGGCCAGTGCCACAACATCAGAGGCCACTAATGTTGTGGAAATGGCCCTTTCCAGCCACCGTTGTGCGCAACAATAAATCTACGAAAATATAGAGCCCCATCCTGTGTAAAAGATGGCGGCTCACATAGAGGAGTGGGCAGCTGCGGCACGCTCCTGGACAGGTCGCCGATCCCTCTAGGGGCTTGTGCAGCCTGGCCCGCACAGGCAGGCAGCAACGGTGGCTGCTCAAGCACCCGCTGAGTGCTGTCTCCAATGAGTCCATCCATCCCAACTTAAGCTACCACTCTTGCTTTGACGGAAAAGCTGCTTCACAGTAAGGAAAAGTGTGGTGCTTTCCTCCCATTCGGTATCCAGGAGCAAACCATGGTTTTTTTAGTCTCAGCGTTCCATTTGTGTAACAGCAGTTGGTGCTGATGCCAGGGGCCGCTCCTGTCCTACAGGGTGGCTGAGTGAATGAAATAATCCCGCCTTAAGCTTTAAAAAACAGAGCAAACTATAAACCTTAAAATGCACAGGAGCTGTTGTGGAGCCTTAATTTCAGAGTTATTGACAGCACTTTCCAGAATCTCCTCTGCTAACACAGCCAAATCTCATGTATCGTCTTGATTCCTAAAAGCAATCCCCCACACACACCTTTTATGACACACAGGGGGAAAGAGCAGCCAGACGAGTGGGGATTTTCAGCAGGAGAATGGTGTGTCTTAAACCTTTCCATCTACTCCAGCTCCTCTTGTCCTCCAGCTGCTACCTGCAGTAAGCAGCTTCTTCGGCGACAAAGTATCTTTAGGAATCTGAATGATCTGTTGTAAATGTAAAACATAACATTAATAGGGCAAGATAAATGTAAAACATAACATTAATAGGGCAAGATAAATGTGCTAGGGCCTTGATCCAGCATCTTCATTCCAACAGTAGAAGGTGGAAAGAGACTTCCACAGCCTCTCCTCTTTCCTCTCAACGAATGCACTTACAGTACCCTTTGCAGATCTTATTGCACTGAATGCACCAAGATCTAGAAGGCAGCCTGGTGCACTGGACATTGGGGGGGGGGGGGCATGGCTTATATGCATTCCCACATCCCCACCCCACTTTAGCTCTACACAAGAGTAGGCAAACACCTGCATAGCACTAATGCTTCTGCAGTGGAATTCTCTATTTTGTCTTTCTTGATACTTCTAGATTAATGAGTGATAGTTTAGCATCACTGTAACATCTGGGGGAGGGTGCAAAATTGATTGCAGTCTTTTGGGGGACAAATTAGCTAAAAACAAATCTCCAGGAATGCTTAATAAGCTTTTCAGCACCATGTTTAATCTCCATTACCAACCTACATGCAAACAGCTGAAGAAAAATTAGCCATTTGGTGGTGTATTGGGCTTCAAATACTGATGATTATTTGGTGATGTAAAATTAATGCATTTGTAATCAACATATTATTAGGACATCCATTTACATGCAATTATTTTCATAAAGAATTAAGAGCACAGAACAAAAGCTTCTGTGCCTGAGAAACAAAAGTAAAGGAATAGCAACTGTCTGTCTTAGGGGAAAATACACTTTTCTTCATTCAGGAAGCCTTGTTACTGAGACACTTTCAGCTCTTTTTTCTTCCATCAAAGGATAATGGGTTGGGACCAGAGAAGTAAGACCTTGTGCAATATGGATTTTTCACCTCCTTCTTCCACCTGCAGACTCTTGTGCCCACAAAACCTGTCCTGAGGGCTAGGGGACCCCTCAACATGGAATAACGTGTGACACAGTGGGCTGCATCTAGAGGTGGGAGTCAGCCGACGTTGGACACACCTAGTGTGAGAGCAGAAGTGGCTTTCACCCATTCTAGGGGCTTTCCAGTAGCAGTGTGTCAAAAATTTCTCCCACATTTTTTTCCAACCATTCTCATTCAATCTGATAGAAAAGAAATGGCTTTTGAAAAGAAATTCAAAGGAGAAGAGATTTCGGAGAAATTCTCATGGGCTGAGTTTGGGGTTCTTGTCCTTACTTTACTTATGAGGTGGTCATGGAGTGTACATGATTGTCCTGTCTTTCATTGTACAGAAATCTTTGCAGCAGCCTGTAGCCCCCTTAGCTTCCTGTACTTCAGTTAAAGCCATAATGAGGAAGACATCATGAGGCAATTCCTCCCATGGGGCTTTTTCAGTTCAGGAAGTGCAGCTGGCCTGGGAGGCTGCAGAGCAATGGAAAGATGTGTGGTAGAGAGAGAAAATACACACAGCACCCTCAGCCACCTCACAGTGATTAGGTATGCTGAAATATACCACCAAAAGAAATTCAAAATTCTGCCTCAGAAAAGTGGAAGCCTCAACACAGTTGCCACCTACAGAAGCAGTGCAATAAACCAAAAACCCTGAGGGGGGGGGAGAACCTGTGCTACAACCCCTTCCAATAGTGAGCCCTATCCAACAAAAATTGTTGGAGAATTTCTCCTCACCTAGAAGAAATTCACTGAAATTGTCCCCCCAAATTCTCTGCCCGCAGATAGGCTGGGGACCTTTGAGAGGCCATTTGTGCACAGCTCTACTTTCCAGATCCTGTGCAATGAATGCAATGCCTCCATCAGACCTCAGAGCCACAGACTGTATCTCCCCCACCTATGGTCCCAATGTGGCCTTCTGGAGTTGCCCACATGGCCACACCCCTTTCCCCCAACAACCAATCTTTTGGTGGCTTCCTACCTTTTGTACAGCTTTTTCCCCCATTGTGAAAGGTTGAAGTGCTTCTCCTAAGGCTTAGTTACTGGCATGAAGAGCTTTATGCTAAAATATGCAGGCATTTTGGCCCCTCCCCTTTTGTCTTCAGCTCTGCACACCACAGGAGTGTGAGCCCACAAGAGCTTCTCCAAAATTAAATTCAACTCTCAGGCTGAAAGAGGTTCAACGTCCCTTCTCTAGTCCTTTCTCCTGCTCTGTACTCACGCCCAGCAAAACAGAAAGTTTGAGGGGCTCACATCAGCCTAGAAATTGTTCTGTGTGGCACGGAAGCCCTGCTGCTTGATTCACACTAACTCTTCTATAGGATTATGCACACATTTGCATTGGTAATTCTCCACTTGATGTATCTATACAGGAATGTTGCAGAGTAGAATGTAGCCATGGCGGAGAATTCCGCCATGGATCTCGGTGAGGCAGAATGCCAGCGCATTCAGGCCCCTGAAATCCATGGTGGAATGAAGCCCCCCGCCCGTCCCCCGCAAAATGGGCCCGGAACGGAGCCTACCTTTGTCGGCCGTTCCAGTGCTCCTCAAATGGCGGCTGCGTCTGCAGCCGCCATTCGCATCTTTCGAATGGCTGTGATAGGCTAAGTAAATACTTACATAGCCTATCACAGCTAATGCAGGGACGCCATTTGCATCCCTGCGGAGGCTGTGATAGGCTACATAAATATTTACATAGCCTATCATGGCAAAAAAAGGGAACACAAATGGCGGCGGCTACAGCGGCTGCCATTTGCGTTCCCTTTCTCACCGTGATAGGCTACGTAAATATTTACGTAGCTTATCACAGCTAAAAAAGGGAACGCAAATGGCGGCCGCCATAGCCGCTGCCATTTGTGTTCCCTTTTTTTTGCCATGATAGGCTAAGTAAATATTTACATAGCCTGTCACGGCTAAAGCGGGAACGCAAATGGCGTAGGGGACTCCATTCGCGTCCCTGCTTTAGCCATGATAGGCTACGTAAATATTTACGTAGCCTATCACGGGCTACCAGAGGGACACAAATGGTGTCCCTACACAGGATGTTATTTGCGTCCGCAGCATCCCGGCAGTGGCTGGAGGCCCCGCTGCGGGTTGGCCCGGCCAGTGGCTCTGCAGCCTGGCCGCAGAGCAGAGCGAGCCAGGCAGGATTCCAGGGGGGAGGAACAGATCGCCTCCACCCCTTTGAGGATTCTGGGGGGAGGAGCGGATCGCCTCCCCCCACCTGCGGAACCTGGTGGAGCCAGGTAAGTTGGGTTTTGTACACCCCTAGAATGTAGGGTGAGGTAAGAAGGCCAAACAAAGGGGATCAAGGGAAAGAGGACATGGCAAGATTTTGCAGGAGGGGCTGAGTCTGTTCTTGGACAAAAGGAGCTGCTTTCCTGTAAGAAGGAACAGTTGACATTCTGAGGAATTTTATGATTATGCAGTTTTGAAGGAAGATATTAAAAAAAGAGATGTTAGACACCTGGGCAGGAAGTGCAACTGATTTGTACTCCCCATTTTTGTATTCCTTTGCAATATCTGAAATGGAGGCTCACAGATTTCTGCAATGGGAAGATGTGTAAGCCCCCATTTTTAAAATTATAAAGAGGTGCAATAATGGGAAGAATGAGACATTGGTACTTCCTGTTTGCCCTCTTCCCCCCTGCCCACACACACACATGCTCCAACATCTGAAACCACTCTTAGTTTGTATAGTTATACTCTGTGTATCTACAAAGCCTTGGGCAAATTGTTTGGCATCCCTCTATTTTAAATATCCCAATTCATTGAATGGATTATATTTACCATAGTTGAGGTTTGTTGTGATTAATGTGCTTGTACAGTTTTATGTTAATATAAAATACTACACAGACACAACATAACATTTCTCTTATTTTCTCAAATTAACATTTCTTTGCTTTTCTCTGGCTATTATTTGTAACTTAGCCCCTCAGGGAATAGGTACATGCAGACATATGGAGGTTTCACCAATTTATGCATGACATTCTTAGTCTATTTGTATTGTTTGGAAGATTAAATATTAACACTAAGTTACTCAGATCAGTCAGGAAGCTATATGAACATTCCCAACTTGCACAAGACTGTGTGTGTGGGGATGGGTGTGTATACACACACACACACACACACACACAATGTATGCACACATATACCAATACATACTGCAACCATAGTGGCTCCTATCATAATCAACTAACTTCCATACTGTCCATTATTTCACAAATCAAAATAGATAAACGATGTGGTAACTTCCCATGTTTCTTCACAAGGCACTGAGGCTGACTCTGGAGCCGCATCCATCTCTTCAAGATGTGTGAAAATTTGATATTCACAGAGAATACATTCAAGGCTAAAAATATGCATACTTGTCATTCAAAAAGACGCACAAATAGTTGGCTCAAGAGCTGGAACATCATAAAGTTCACTGAGAAGAAGAAACTAAAGTTGACCTTACAAAGGCCAAAACAAACAGCTTTACTGTAAACATTAGACTACATGGCAACAATAGCAAAATGTGAAAAATGAAGTGAGTTCCATTCATGATGAGGATCTTCAATATATACAATAGGACATGTCTATTAGCACTGTGTAGTTGATCTCAGAGATGGAACCCTTAGGATAGGATATGCTGTGCTACATGACCCATTCTTTCCCAGTTATACTGGCAGAGGGTTTACCTTGTTGGCTTTTGTCATGAAGCTACCTAACTAAACATAAGATCAGATAGAGACTATGTGGTGGAGTCCTTCTGCCTACTCAACCTCCCTTTCCCTGACAAATGCCATATGGATCTGTCTTTCTAAGCAACATTGACAATGGTAAGGTAAGATTTGTTGTTCAGTTGTTAAGTCGTGTCCAACTCTTCGTGACCCCATGGACCAGAGCATGCCAGGCCTTCCTGTCCTCCACTCCCTCCCGGAGTGTGCTCAAGTTCATATTCATTGCATCAGTGATGCTATCTAGCCATCTCATCCTCTGTCATCCCCTTCTCCTTTTGCCTTCAGTCTTTCCCAGCATCAGGGTCTTTTCCAGAGAGTTTTCTCTTCGCATTAGGTGGCCAAAATATTTCAGCTTCAGCTTCATTATCTGTCCTTCCAATGAGCACTCAGGGTTGATTTCCTTTAGGATGGACTGATTTGACCTCCTTGCAGACAGTCCAGGGGACTCGTAAGAGTCTTCTCCAGCACCACAGTTCGAAAGCATCAATTCTTCAGCACTCAGCCTTCCTTATAGTCCAGCTCTCACAGCCATATGTTACTACTGGGAAAACCATAGCTTTGATTATACAAACCTTTGTTGGCAAGGTGATGTCTCTGCTTCTTACTATGCTGTCTAGGTTTGCCATAGCTTTCCTCCCGGGGAGCAAGCATCTTTTAATTTCATGGCTACAGTAACCATCTGCGGTGATCTTGGAGCCCAAGAAAATAAAATCTGTCACTGCTGCCATTTCTTCCCCTTCTATATGCCAGGAAGTGATGGGGCCAGATGCCATGATCTTAGGTTTTTTAATGTTGAGTTTCAAACCAGCTTTTGCACTCTCCACTTTCACCCTCAACAACAGGCTCTTTAGATCCTTTTCGCTTTCTGCCATTAGGGTAGTATCATCTCCGTATCTGAGGTTATTGATAATTCTCCTGGCAATCTTAATTCCGACCTGTGATTCATCCAACCCGGCGTTTCTCATGATGTACTCTGCATATAATAAGTTACATAAGCAGGGCAACAATATACAGCCTTTTCGTACTCCTGTCCCAATTTTGAACCAATCAGTTGTTCCATGTCTGCTTCTTACTGTTGCTTCTTGACCCTTGTACAGGTTTCTCAGGAGACTGGTAAGGTGGTCTGGTACTCCCATCTCTTTCAGAATTTGCCACAGTTTGTTGTGATCCACACAATCAAAGGCTTTAGCATAGTCAATGAAGCAGAAATAGATGTTTTTCTGGAATTCTCTTGCTTTCTCCATGATCCAGCAAATGTTGGTGATTTGATCTCTAGTTCCTCTGCCTCTTCGAATCCCAGCTTGTACTCAGTTCACATACTGCTGAAGCCTAGCTTGTAGGATTTTGAGCATCACCTTGCTGGCATGGGAAATGAGCGCAATTGTACGGTAGTTTGAACACTCTTTGGCATTGCCCTTCTTTGGAATTGGAATGTAAACTGACCTTTTCCAGTCTTGTGGCCACTGTTGAGTGTTCCAAATGTGTTGGCATATTGAGTGCAGCACTTTAACAGCATCATCTTTTAGGATTTTAAATACCTCAGCTGGAAGACTGCCATCTCCGCTAGCTTTGTTGTTACTAATGCTTCCTAAGGCCCACTTGACTTCACTCTCAAGGATGTCCGGCTCAAGTTCAGTGACCGCACTATCATGGCTATCAGGGACATTCAGGTCTTTCCTGTGTAGTTCTTCTGTGTATTCTTTCCACCTCTTCTTAATCTCATCTGCTTCTGTTAGGTCCCTGCCTTCTTTGTCCTTTATCATGTCCATCTTTGCACAAAACGTTCCCTTGAGATCTCCGATTTTCTTGAAGAGATCTCTAGTCTTTCCCATTCTCTTGTTTTCCTCGATTTCTTTGCATTGTTCATTTAAGAAGGCCTTCTTGTCTCTCCTTGCTATTCTCTGGAACTCTGCATTCTGTTGGATATATCTTCCCCTTTTTCCCTTGCTTTTCACTTCCCTTCTTTCGTCAGCTACTTGTAAAGCCTCATCAGACAGCCACTTGGCTTCCTTGCATTTCTTTTTCTTTGGGATGGATTGAGTTGCTGCCTCCTGAACAATGTTACGGACCTCCGTCCATAGTTCCTCCGGCATTCTGTCCATCAGGTCTAATCCCTTAAATCTATTCCTCACCTCCACTGTATATTCATAAGGGATATGATTTAGGTCATACCTGAATGGTTTAGTGGTTTTCCCTACGTTCTTCAATTTCAGCCAAAATTTTGCAATAAGAAGCTCATGATCTGAGCCACAGTCAGCTCCAGGTGACGTTTTTACTGACTGTATAGAGCTTCTCCATCTTTGGCTGCAAAGTACATAACCAATCTGATTTCGATATTGACCATCTGGTGACGTCCATGTGTAGAGTCGCCTCTTGTGCTGTTGGAAAAGAGTGTTTGCTATGATCAGCGTGTTCTCTTGACAAAACTCTATTAGCCTTTGTCCTGCTTCATTTTGTACACCAAGGCCATGCCTGCCTGTTATCCCAGTGATTTCTTGACTTCCTACTTTAGCATTCCAATCCCCTATGATGAAGAGGACATCTTTTTTTGGTGTTAGTTCTAGAAGGTGTTGTAGGTCTTCATAGAACCGATCAACCTCAGCTTATTCAGCCTCAGTGGTTGGGGCATAGACTTGAATTACTGTGATGTTGAATGGTTTGCCTTGGATTCATACTGAGATCATTCTGTCATTTTTGAGATCATACCCCAGTACTGCTTTTCCCACCCTTTTGTTGAATATGAGTGCTACTCCATTTCTTCTAAGGGATTCTTGCCCACAGTAGTAGATATGATGGTCACCTGAATTAAATTCGCCCATGCTTGTCCATTTTAGTTCACTGATTCCCAAGATGTCGATGTTCAGTCTTGCCATCTCATGTCTGACCACCTCCAGCTTACCTTGATTCATTATATTCCAGGTTCCTAAACAATATTGTTCTTTACAGCATCGGATTTTCTTTTCACCACCAGTCACATCCACAGCTGAGTGTCCTTTCGGCTTTGGCCCAGCCGCTTCACTCTTTCTGGCGCTACTTGGAAATACCCTCTGCTCTTCCCCAGTAGTATATTGGACACCTTCCGACCTGAGGGGCTCATCTTCCGGCGTCATCTCTTTTAGCCTTGTGTTATATTCCATGGGGTTTTCTTGGCAAGAATACTGGAGTGGGTTGCCATTTCCTTCTCCAGTGGGCCACATTTTGTCAGAACTCTCCGCCATGACCTGTCCGTCTTGGGTGGCCCTGCACAGCATAGCTTATGGCTTCACTGAGTTACGCAAGCCCCTTCGCCACAACAAGGCAGTGATCCATGAAGGGGTAAGGTAAGATACCACTTTGTAAATGCTCAAGTGTATTCATTAAGGCTGTGCTCTGCCTCGTTATGAAGCCCGAATAATGAGGCAAGGCAGGCTTATTCAGAGCAAAATCCTCATGATACGAAGTGGGTCAGAGCAGTACCGAGGTGTCCCGGGGCAAACTGCCCCCCTGCCGATGAAGTGCCTCCTCTACCCGGTATATTCAGAGCTCTACATAATGCCTGAGCAGTCCAGACAGGCTGTCTCTAAAATGTATCAACTTCTGAATGCTCATGCAGAGGGGCATGAGGAGGAGGAGGGAGGGAAGGAGAGGCGAGCAGACACAGGAAGGCAGGGGAGGCGGGAAGGCGAGCACAGGAGGAGGAGAGAGTGTGCTTTGATGAATAGGAACTCTCAGCCAGAACCAAAGCCAGCAGTCTCCAATAGGGGTGAACGAAAGTCACTTACCTGTCCTCGAAGCTTGTTCGCGGTGGGGGGGAGGCGCTTCGCTGCTCCCCCGCGAAGTTCAGGCCGGGGGGGAGGCTTCCCGCTTCGCCCAGCCGAAATTCAGGTCGGAGGGGAGGCTTCCCGCCTCGCCCGGCCGAAAATCAGGCCGGGGAGGAGGCGCCTCGCCTCGCCCAGCCGTGAATGCCAAAGTTTAAAAAAAAAAAAACGCCCCCGTGATAGGCTACGTGACGATTAACGTAGCCTATCACAGCTAGATCTGCAAAGTCAGCCATGATAGGCTACGTTAATCGTCACGTAGCCTATCACGGGTGACTTTAAAAAAAAAATAAGCGTGTACGCAAATGGCGGCCCCCGTAGGGAGCCGCCATTCGCGTTCCTTATTTGGTCGCTGTAGTCTACGTAAAGATTTACGTAGACTACGGCGAAAATAAGGGCAACGCAAATAGCGTTGCCCTTATTTTCGCCGTAGTCTATGTAAATCTTTACATAGACTACAGCGACCAAATAAGGAACGGGAATGGCGGCTCCCTATGGGGGCCGCCATTATCCGTACGCGCTTTTTTTTTTTTTTTAAGTCACCTGTGATAGGCTACGTGACGATTTACGTAGCCTATCATGGCTGACTTTGCAAATCTAGCCATGATAGGCTACGTTAATTGTCATGTAGCCTATCACGGGGGCATTTTTTTTTCTTTTATTGGAATGGCGGGGGCGGCAGCCGGTCGAAAGACCGGCTGCCGCTCCCGCCCCGGATGAACACCCGCCGAACCACCGGCCGGACCCACCGCCGGGAGGGACATTCGGCAAAGGTAAGTTCCGTCCCGGGGGGGGTGCGGGGGGTGGGGGGGTGCAGAGAATTTCTCCCCGAAACTTGTTCAGGGGGCCAAACACGTTGGCGCTCGGCCCCCCGAAGTTTCGGGGATACATTTTCTGCCATCCCTAGTCTCCAATCAGAGAGAGTGGTGGAGGAAGGGGGTATATATACTTAGGCAAAAGGCTGTCTTTGGTTATTGCGCTAACTGTGTCTTTGGGAGAGGGCTGGTGTGGGTAGATGATCGTGTGTGTGTGTGTGTGTGTGTGTGTACCCGCACGCGGGCACGTATGCATTCCTAGGAGTTGTTCCTTCAATTTATTCGATTTTGATCACCATTAGGCTTTCCTCAAAATTTAAATTCAAAGGAAAAAGCTTGGTTGTACTGGGAACATTCCCTCGCTCATTGATCGTCCGTCCCCTTTGGGATGGAATCTTTTGCAGCACCTCTTCCAGCTGCCTTCCCCTATTTCTTTCTACCTCCAACTCATTTGTTATTTGTATTTGATTAGATTCATCTCTCCTTTCCATAGTTTTTCAACGTAATATAGCTTTTCTTTGCTTGGTGCTATGCTCTCCCCTCCCCCACTATTCCTGTGTTTGTTTATCTCAGTTTTGGACTCTCGAAAAGGCTGTGTTTGCTGTTTAAGGTCGACCTTCACTTCTGCTTTCTCCATTCTATTTCCTTGTCATTTTTGTCTGTCAACTCTGTCTCTTTTAGATTTTCAAAAACCCAGTCCCATTTTGATTTTTAAAAGCAAACACTGACTTCTGGGCATGTTCCTCCTCCCCACCTTTTTTTTTTTTAATAGTCAAATGCAAGCATTTAGTTTTTTTCTTTCTTTCTAAATTCTTAAAGAAAGGCATAGCATAGCAGCTGATGTGTGTAGTGTTTGGTTCCCGCCACACTGCTCCCATGCTGTAGTGAACTGTCTGTGTCTTCTGTCTGTGTTGATCCTCCCAAAACAGAAATTAAAGAAGGCTTTTTTAAATTATTGTTTGATTTGGCTCTTATCTTATTGCCTGTGCTGTCATCCTGTATTTCTTGAAGTTAACCTGGCTTCCATAAAATAACATGAAATATAAAACAATAAATTAAAGACACCCGTCATTTGCTTAGGTAGTTCTGCTTTTCTTTAGATCTTGTGTGTCTGTGTCCATGTGTGTGTGCGTGCTAGGTTGTTGTTCCATCAACACTAAACATCCAAATTTCAAGGAAGTGTTGAAAAAGCACAAGACACATAGTATTTATATTAATTACCTTCTTATTCCAGTAACACTCCACTGTGTGGCAAAGCAATCCAGTACAATATGAGGCATCTCTGGGGTGCTGGTAGGGGCAGAGGTGGGGAGAAGTTACAGCTCCTTGCTTTGGGAGTTTTCCTGGAAAAACTCAAATTTCACCTGCACCTAACACATATGCTGGTGGGCCAAACTGCCTAGGCTTTGGGAGGTGCAATGCCCTGGAGGGGGGCTGAGAGGGGGCCTGGTGTCATGCACATCCATGAAAACAGGGAGAAGTTACAGCTCTTTTCTTTCGGAGTTTTTGTGGAAAAAATCAAATTTAACCAGCACCTTGCACACAAGCCAGTGAGCCAAACTGCCTGGGCATTGGGGGGTGCAATGCCCTCTAGGGGGGCTGGGGGAAGCCAAGGTGTCACGTGCGTGTGTGGAAACAGGGGGAAGTTACAGCTCTTTGCTTTGAGAATTTCTGTGGAAAACATCATACTCTAACTCCATCCAGCACAAAGACCACTGAGCCAAACTGTCTGAAATTTTGTACACAGCCTCCTCTCCATGGGGGTGGGGAGGTCCCCAAAGTTCATGTCTGTATCATAAAAAAGAAAAAAGTTATGACTGTTTGTGTTATCCCACGCACATCAATAGGAAAACACCAAAAATGGGCAATCCGGGTATCTGAGTCTCTCTTCAGATTCAGATCCAAGTCAGAGTAGAGGGGGCCTGAATCGGTCCGAAGCAGATAGGGGTCACTTCAGAGGATCCAAAGCAGCATCCAAAGCAGATCGGGGGGTCCGTGCACAGCCCTAGTATTCACCCTGTGTTTGCATGCATTCTTGGGTTACTCTGGAGCTAAAAACTGCCATGTCTATAGGGATGATGTGAGATTATGAAGGATCTATTTCCCAAGTAATTAGGACTTGTGGGAGCAGCATTGTTAGATTGGTCTACAACGTTTTTGCACATATCATTTCATGTCTGAAAACCCCTACACAGTGTAAAAATAGCTCTAGTCCATTACATATTTATTTCCTGTTAAAATGCTTATCCCAATATCTCATAGGATATGAAATATTTAAAACAGATCAGGTGCTATTGGATAGAACATCTAGGCTGCTATTGGATGTAACATTTAGGCTGCAATCCTATACATACATTCCTCAGAGTTAGTCCCCTTGAACTCAATGGGACTTAATTTTGAGTAGACATGTATAGGACTGGAGTGTAAGTTTACAGAAAAAACTGTACGAAGGATACTGGAGAAATTATTTTCATGTCTTCACTTTCATGTACTCCCTCCTAAGTTCTGTCCAGAGAAGAGATTTAACACAAAGAACATAAGCCTACTCAGAACTTTTCAACCTAGCATGCAAATTAATTTGTACAATGACTAATTTTCTGACACTAAGGTTCATCCAATTTATTTACTTAAATTACATTAATTCACCAGCCTGACCTTTTCAACAGCTCGTATTGTCTCACCTGACAACTGTGTAACAGTGCTTTGCTGTTTCTTAATCAGCACACCATTTACTTAACTTTGAAAGCAAATATGAAAGCCAACCATTTGTGTGTCCTAACCATCCCCTCAGTTTCTAGAGCCCCGCTACCTCCTTCCCTTTCTATAGGGCTCAAACACATTATCATTCAAAAGCACATCAAAATGACTAATTGAAATTAGATTCAATATATGGGATGCTAGAATCTCACATCCAGTTAACAGCCTACGTGTGTACCAAAAGCAATCCCAAACTGAACCTAGGAATGTACGAAAGTGACTTACCTTTCATGGATTATGTTGATGGTGGCGGGGGAGGTGTTCCATCCCTCCCCCCGGAATCCTGGACAGGGGGGGAGGCAATCCGTTATTCCCCCCTGGAATCCTCGAATGCCGGCTGTGCTCCGTGGCAGCTCCGCGGAGCAGCCAGCCATGCCCAGACCAGCCCAGAGCCGTCCACAGCCGGATTTCCGGCCACGGAGGGCTCTGGGGGGGGCAAACCACGTATGCAAATGGCGGCGGCTATGGCCGCCGCCATTTGCATTCCTTATTTTTGGCCATCTGAATCTACGTAAATATTTACGTAGACTATGACAGCGAAAATAAAGGGGAATGCAAATAGCGTAGCGGGCGCTATTTGCATCCCTTTTTGATTCACCGTTTTAGCCTACGTAAATATTTGCGTAGGCTAAAACGGCGAATCAAAAAGGGACACAAATAGTGCCCGCTATGCTATTTGCATTCCGCTTTATTTTCGCCATCATAGTCTACGTAAATATTTACATAGACTAAGACGGCCAAAAATAAGGAATGCAAATGGCGGCGGCCGTAGCCGCCGCCATTTGCGTATGTGGTTTTTTGTGTTTTTTTTAAACCCACCCAGCCATGATAGGCTATGTAAAGATTTACGTAGCCTATCACGTCGTGTGTGTTTTTTTTAACTCAGCCATGATAGGCTACGTAAATATTTACGTAGCCTATCATGTCTTCTTTTTTTTAAAAAAAAAAAAACAAGACTGGAAATGGCGGCGGCGGCAGCCGGTCGGAAGACCAGCCACCGCAGCCGCCGCCGCCCAGAAGATCTGCCCCAGGTAAGTCTCATCCCGGGGGGATCTGCGGGGGGGCGGGGGGGCAGGCCGTTCTGCCACGGAGTTCGGGGGGCCGAATGCACTGGCATTAGGCCTCACCGAGATCCGTGGCGGAATTCTCTAACATCCCTAACTGAAGCATCACCTGTAACATCCATCCTACATGTCTGCAGGCAGCCACAGCAATCTATCACCATCATAAGTGAGAGAGGTACTGATGAAAAGCTGAGAAGCAGCGGAAAACAGTAGGCTATATTTGAGAATTCTGTAATATTTCACCACCAAGAGACCCACCCCCAATCCACAAATAATGTTCATTCCTCCCTAAGGACTGTGTAAGAAAAAGCTACTTTAGGGCAGTCACAGAATGGATCCCTCTGTGCCTTGGTTACATTGGCAGCTGATATACCAATCACATCTCCCTTGTCATGACTTTTTCCATGGCTGCTTCCAGACTGACATCTCCTAGTGTTACCGAATCATTGCTCTTCTGCTATAAGTTATATGCAGAATTGCACTTGACTTTCCACTCTTCAGGGGATATAGTCCTTTTGCTATGTGCACATCCCACTATGTTCCATCTATGGATGGGCGAGAAATTCAATCAGTTTGCATTGCAGTGCAAACTTTCTAAATTTGCACTTCTCAAAAAAGAACACAAACTGGAACACTGCTGGATGTCAAAATTCATACTGTTCATCTGGTTTTGATGCAGTTCAAAAGAAACAGAGATACATACATATGAAACGGTATGTACAAAACTGTGTACAAAAATGCTTCATTCAATGGGGAAACGCTTGCAAAAAAAAAGCATACATTTAAAAAAGTACACACACAAATGTGTCTATATGAAACAATGTGAACAAAAATGCATGTGTGTTCAAAATTCAGTGGAAAAATTGATATGTACCTTTGAAAAAGTGCACATGAAAATGTGCATGTTTGAAAAAAAGGCACAAAACCGCATATATTTTGAAAAATTCACATAAAAATGAGTACAAATTTTCACACAGACTAAAAAATAACCCCAACCTGAGGTGAAACAGGAAAGAATGACCTTAGCAGTGAAAAAATGAGAATTGAGTAAAATTGAGTTTGACAGATTCGCCCATCCTAATTCCATCCATTCTACTGCCCATGTCATAGGCATGTGGGAAAGGAATGAACAATTCACCTGAGCATACCCTTTTTAAAAATCAGTTTTAAATCTTTCTGTTTCTATTTTCAAAAGTGCTTTTCATTTAGCTGCTCTTGTGTGATTACAATAACTTTAAAAAAAAAGAATAGGTAAAAGGTGTTTTAGTGCTAATTAACAGATCAAGAAGGACAATTCAGAAAATGGTGCCGATGTTAAAATGGCACCAATCGGAAAGGTAGCGTGTGTGTTTTTATAATCAGTGTTTTAATTTACACTAAAAACATTTTCATTTAATCAGATTTCATGAACATTTTAATTTTTTTAAGGTATAGGTATTTTGGTGAGAATTAAAATATCATTTTAAAAAAACAATATGCTGATAAAATGACACCAATGGAAAAGATAATAGTGAAAGTGATCCAAAGTATAGCTGCAAGGATCACCTGCCCAATATAGTACTGCACACATCAAAATTAGCCCCCTATTAAAATGATGGAAGAATACCACTAAGGTTATCTAGACCACTAATGATCTGTTATTTCCAAAAAAAAGTTGGGTAGAGGGTGCTGCTGCACTCATGCCCTGCTTGTGGGTTCCTGGTCGACAGCTGGTTGGCCACTGTATGAACAGAATGCTGGACTAGATGGACCCTTGGTCTAATCCAGCAGAGCTCTTCTTATGTTCTTATGATTAAAAAAAATCCCTGTAAGATCAGATTATTGTGCTACTATCTGTAAAACTAAAGTAGGGGTGCAGAACCTCAGGCCCAGAGGGATCCCCAAAAGGCCCCTTCCCTCCCCATGGCTCCGTCCCCTTTCCCCAACCATTGACTGGGGAAAATATGGTGGTTTCCCAGCTTTTGTGCCGTTTTTCTCCCCTTCTAAAAGACTGAAATGTAATAAAGGCAACAAGAGCTTTAAGCGAAAATATGCTTGTAGTTTGGGGATTTAGGGCCCTTTTGTCTTTGGTCCCACCCATCACTGGAATGCTGCCCCAAAGAGTTTTTCTGAAATAGAAGTAGGGCCTTGGGCTGTCAGAAGTCCTGCTCCCCAGCTATGAAGCTACCAGGAGAGACTGATCAGGGAAGCTTTAGGGCAGTCTGAACAGAAAGTACGGGCGCAATCCTATGCATGGTTAGACAGAGAAAAGGCCTACAACTCCAAGCACTCCCCAGCCAGCCATGCTGGGAGCTGTAGGCCTTTTCTCTGTCTAACCATGCATAGGATTGCGCCCTAAATAACTTCCCTCCAAGATTATATTCTCATTTCTGAACTTTACATGACCCCAGTTCAGAAGCTCAGAACCTTGAATGTTCACTATATTTGAATCCTCTTGCAAATATGGAAGACGTTCTAAGTTCAGGTGCTGGTTAATTCTCCTGAATCAGCAAGTCAGCCTCAAAAGAGTTAATTAATGCAGCCGACAACCTTTTTAAAGACAGCCGTACATGAGAATCAAGTATGTTTCATAATCAGTCATAATGATTTATATTTAATAGAGCTTTCAGAAAATAGCAGCAGCAATATTTCAATACCACTCTGGAGGTAGCATGCAACCGAGAATTAGCACACACAGTAATTTCCATCCTGCTGCGAATACATTCTATTGCATGTTCACACCACATAGTTTTTTTAAAAAAATAAAGAAATAAAGGTAGTATCTGGCATGCCAATGTCAGTAGCCAGAGTTGGAATACAACAGGTAAACTGCACTGCTCTACTCACTAGGCAAAAGCAAAAGGCTACAGTCCTAGTGTTATTCTGTACTAATGTTGACCAATTCAGAAACTCACCAATTTCTTCATAAATTGCATGCAAAGAACTTAAGTTTTTAAAAAATTGAATGTGGGAGAAAACAAAACTAACAGATTCATCCATCCCAAGAGAAAATGTTAGTATTGGAGATGGCTTGTTGGTTATTTAGACTAGAAGTGGGCAGAAAGTAGAAGTGGGCAGAAAGTAGATTTCTTAATATTCTGGACTTCGATTCCCAGCATTCTTGACCATTGGCCATACTGGCAAGGGCTTCTGGGAGTGGAAGTCCAAACCATCTGGAGATCTTCCTCCTACCCACCCCTAATTTAGACTAATCCCCTTCAGTGGTAATTACAAACCAGAAGTAGGCAGAATATGGATCTGGGTCTATTAATAGATTTATGGTTGATTTGCAACAGATCAGCAAGGATTTTTGAGTTCTGAAAACCTACAAAATAATTAACATGCTAATTGCATACTACAAACAATAGTTGGCTGGGACACACTTCTGTAAAAGTCTGTGTGGCCACTGCAGATGGCCGCTGCAGTTAAATCCAGCCCTTCTGAGGCGCAATGGATTTCCCCACAACCCCCAGTTTGGCTTGCATTTGCGGGTATATCCCCAACATGGGGCACTCCAGATGTGTTGGACTACAACTCCCATAATCCCAAGCCAATGGCCATGATGGCTGGGGATGATGGGAGCTATACTCCAACACATCTGGAGAGCTACAGGTTGGGGAAGTTGTGCTAGAGCATAGCAAGTTCAGTCCACAGGTAGGGATAAGCGAATGAATGATGTTCAAGATCTCTAGGATTCTCCAAACATCTTGCCAGTCATGTTGTACCTAAGTCCTGTTTGCAATCACTGTTCACTCTGCACAAACAGGAAAATGGTGCAAATCAAACAATCATTGAACATGAAATTTGTGCAGATTTCCTAATTTACACACCTTTCCTCCATAGACTAAAGCAGGGCTGATTCAATCATAGAATCATAGAATAGTAGGGTTGGAAGGGGCCTACAAGGCCATCGAGTCCAATTCCCTGCTCAATGCAGAATCCAAGTCAGAGCATCCCTGAAAGATGGCTGTCCGGCCTTGTCTTGAATGCCTCCAGTGTGGGAGAGCCCACCACCTCCCGAGGTAACTGGTTCCATTGTCGTATTGCTCTAACAGTCAGGAAGTTTTTTCTGATGTTCAGCCAGAATCTGGCTTCCTGTAACTTGAGCCCATTATTCCGGGTCCTGCACTCTGGGATGATCAAGAAGAGATCCTGGCCTTCCTCTCTTGAGACAACCTTTCAAGTACTTGAAGAGCGCTATCGTATCTCCCCTCAGTCATCTCTTCTCAAGGCTAAACATGCCCAGTTCTTTTAGTCTGACTTCATACGGCTTTGTTTCTAGTCCCCTGATCATCTTTGTTGCTCTCCTCTGAACCCTGTCCAGCTTGTCTGCATCTTTCTTAAAGTGTGGTGCCCAGAACTGGACACAGTACTCCAGATGAGGCCTAACTAGGGATGTACGAATCCCTTACCTGGCTCTGCACAGGGGCATCCGCGATGGGGGGGAGGCGCTCCATCCCTCCCCCTGGAATCCTCGACGGGGGGAGGCGCTCCGTCCCTCCCCCCAGAATCCTGCCTGGCTGGCTATGCTCCACGGCCAAGCCGCAGAGCTGCCATCTGGCTCCTGCCGCCCGCAGCCGGACATCTGGCCGCTGGGCAGCCCTGCAGAAACGCAAATGGCAGCTGTTGTAGCCGCCGCCATTTGTTTCCCTGTATTGAGCCATGATAGGCTACATAAATATTTACGTAGCCTATCACAGCAGGGGGAAAAACCCCAGCGTACGCAAATGGCGGTAGCTGCCGCCATTTGCGTATGCTGCGTTTTTTTTCCCCCTGCCGTGATAGGCTACATAAATACTTACGTAGCCTATCACGGCAGGGAGAAAAAAAAACCAGCGTACGCAAATGGCGGTGGCCGCCTCCATTTGCGTATGCTGGGTAGGGATGTCAGAGAATTCCGCCATGGATCTCGGTGAGGCTGAATGCCAGTGCATTCGGTCCCCCGAAATCCATGGCGGAACGGCCTGCCACCCACCCAGCTCCCGCGGATCCCCCCCAGGACGAGACTTACCTGGGGCGGATGTTCCGGATGGCGGCAGTTCCAGTGGCGGCTTTGGCGGCGGCAGCAGCTGGTCTTCCAACCGGCTGCCACCGCCGCCATTTGCAGTCTGGTCACTTCTGGGTTTTGTTTTGTTTTTTTACATAGATATGATAGGCTGCATAAAGACTTACGTAGCCTATCACGTCTGGGTTTAAAAAAAAACACGCATACGCAAATGGCAGCGGCTACAACCGCCGCCATTTGCATTCCTTATTTTTGGCCATCTTAGTCTATGTAAATATTTACGTAAACTAAGACGGTGAAAATAAAGGGGAGCGCAAATAGCACCCATTACGCTATTTGCGTTCCCCCTTATTTTCGCCGTCTTTGTCTACGTGAATATTACATAGACTAAGACGGCCAAAAATAAGGAACGCAAATTCATTTGCGTACGAGTTTTTTTTTTTTTAACCCAGACATGATAGGCTAGGTAAGTCTTTACGTAGCCTATCATGGCTGAATACAGGGACGCAAACAGCGGCGGCTACGGCAGCTGCCATTTGTGTCCCTGCTAGCCAGCAGCCAGATGTCCGGCTGCTGGCAGAGCCAGCCGGTAGCTCCGCGGAATCCCCGCGGAGCGGAGCCGGCCGTCGAGGATTCCTGGGGGGAGGGACGGAGCGCCTCCCCCCCGTTGAGGATTCCGGGGGGAGGGATGGAGCGCCTCCCCCCCCAGCGGATGCCCCGACCGGAAAAGGTAAGTGATTCGTACATCCCTAACACTGGAGTTTCCCCCCCTCGCCATGATAGGCTACGTAAATACTTATGTAGCCTATGACAGCCTCCACAGGGACACAAATGGTGTCCCTGCATTAGCTGTGATAGGCTACATATGTATTTACATAGCCTATCACGGCTAGGAAGAGGAGGAAGCGAATGGCGGCCACATGCCTTTCCTGGGTTGGGGGGGCAGGGGCTTCGTTCCACGACAGATTTTGGGGGGCCAAATGCACTGGCATTCGGCCTCACCGAGATCCATCGCGGAATTCTCTGACATCCCTAGGCCTAACCAGTGCTGAGTAGAGGGGAACTCATACTTCCCGGGATTTGGAAGCTATGCTTCTATTAATGCAGCCCAAAATAGCATTTGCCTTTTTTGCAGCCACATCACATTGTTGCCTCATATTCAGCTTGTGATCAACAACAATTCCAAGATCCTTCTCGCTTGTCATGTTGTTGAGCTACGTATCCCCCATCTTGTAACTGTGCCTTTGGTTTCTTTTTCCTAGGTGCAGAACTTGATATTTATCCTTATGAAATGCCATTCTGTTGTTTTCTGCCCAGCGCTCCTGTCTATCCAGATCACTTTGAATTTTGTGTCTGTCTTCCAAAGTATTAGCTATCCCTCCCAATTTGGTGTCATCTGTAAATTTGATCAGCATTCCCTGCACCTCCTCCTCCAAGTCATTAATACAAATGTTGAAGAGCACTGGACCCAGGACTGAGCCCTGCGGTACCCCACTCGTTACCTCTCCCCAGTTGGAGAAGGTCCCATTGAGAAGCACTCTTTGAGTCCGATTCTGTAGCCAACTGTGGATCCACTGGATCGTTGTTTCATCTAGCCCACTTTGAGCTAGTTTGCTCCTCAGGAGATCATGGGGCACTTTGTCAAAAGCTTTGCTGAAGTCAAGGTATATGATGTCTACAGCATTCCCATGGTCCACAAGGGAGGTTACTTGATCAAAAAATGAGATCAGGTTCGTCTGGCAGGACTTGTTCTTGACAAATCCACGTTGGCTTCAAGTAATCACGGCATTGTTTTCAAGATGCTTCCAGATGGATTGCTTTATCATCTGCTCCAGAATTTTCCCAGGATTGATGTCAGACTGACTGATCTGTAGTTCCCTGGTAGTAATCTGTAGTTCCTCCTCCAGTCATCTGGCACTTCCCCCATCCTCCATGATTTCTCAAAGAGAATAGACAGCGGTTCTGAGAGTTCTTCTGCCAGTTCCTTTATTACTCTAGGATGCAGTTCATCTGGCCCTGGAGATTTGAACTCATTCAAAGTAATTCAGTGTTCCTTGACCATTTGCCTATCGATCTCAAGCTGCAATCCTGAACAGCCTGTACTTCACCTTTGCCGGGGGTGGGTGGGTCATAGACCCTCTTTTGGGAGAAGACTGAACCAAAGTAGGAATTGAGCACCTCTGCCTTTTCTTTGTCATCTGTTATCATTTTGCCATCCTTATTTAATAGTTGAACCACCATTTCTTTCCTCTTTTACTATGCACGTAGCTGAACAAAGCCTTTTTGTTGCTTTTAGCATCCCTTACTAACCTCAGCTTGTTCTCAGCTTTAGCCTTCCTGACGCCATCCCTGCAGTTCTGTGCTACCTGCCTGTACTCTTCCTTTGTAGCTTGGCCTTCCTTCCACTTCCTATATGTGTCCTTTTTTGTTTTCAGGACATCTCTAAGCTTTTTGTGAAGCCACATTGGCTTCTTCTGTTGTCTTCCACCTTTTCTTCTTGTTGAAATTGTTTGTAATTGTGCCTTGAGAATTTCATTTTTTAAAAGCTCCCACCCATCTTGGACTCCTTTTCTCGTTAGTCTCGCTTGCCATGGGACTTTACTGATCATTGTTCTGAGTTTATTAAAATCAGCTTTCCTAAAATCCAGGGTACGCGTTTGGCTACACTCGGCTTTTGCTTCCCTTAGAACCAAGAACTCAAATACAACATGGTCGCTTTCCCCCAGAATTCCTGTAACTGCTATTTTATCCACTAAGTCATCCCTGTTGGTTAGGATCAAGTCAAGGATAGCCGATCCTCTAGTTCCTTCCTCTACTTTCTGTAGGAGAAAGTTATCCGCCACACAAGTCAGGAATTTCCTGGAGGGGCCATGTTTTGCAGAATTTGTCTCCCAACAAATATCGGGGAAATTGAAGTCCCCCATTACTACTACATCATGCTTCCTTAAAACATTGGCTATTTGCTTTTCAAAAGTTTCATCCTCGTCTTCTCCTTGATTGGGTGGCCGGTAGTAGACTCCGACCATCAGGTTGCTTTTATTCTTTGCTCCATTTATTTTGATCCAGATGCAGGAGGAATTTACATGAAGTAGGAAATTGCACACGTCCAACTGGGAAAGTTGTGCAAATCAAACACGAGCACATGTCTGGTGATTTGTGAACATTTTCGGTGGACATGTGCTAGCGTTTGGTCCTTCAAATGGGGCACGCTCGCATATTTGGCGAGCAAAATCAAATTTCTCATACATCTCTATCCTCAGGCAAGTATTAGTTATACCAAAATGCATTACAAGAACTGGGAATGCTGATACAAACAGCAACTCACATGAAGTGTATATCTCCTATTCTGTAATATTTAGAACTTTATGCTGAGTCTGGATGTCATTATAATGTGCCGGTCCCCTCCCTGCTCCTCCTGATTGGCTGCCACTATTTGCGTTGCCCTTATTTTCGCCCTAGTCTACGTAATCTTTACGTAGACTACAGCGACCAAATAAGGAACGCGAATGGCATCTCCCTCTGGGGGCAACCATTAGCCGTACGTGCTTTTTTTTTTTTTAAAGTCACCCATGATAGGCTACGTGATGATTTACGTAGCCTATCACGGCTGACTTTGCAAATCTAGCCGTGATAGGCTACGTTAATCGTCACGTAGCCTATCACGGGGGTGTTGGTTTTTTTTACTTCTCTTGGAATGGCTGCGGCGGCAGCTGGTTGAAAGATCGGCTGCCGCCCCCGCCCCTGTCGAAGCCCTGCCGAACCGCCACTGCGACCCGCCACCGGGAGCGACATTCGGGAAAGGTAAGTCCCATCCCGGGGGGGGGTGCGGGGGTGGGGGGGCGGAGAATTTCTCCCCAAAACTACTTCGGGGGGCCGAATACGTTGGCGCTCGGCCCCCCAAAGTTTCGGCGAGAAATTCTCTGACACCCCTACCAAGTGCAATGTCATCCGAGCATAGGTACATTCTACTATGTACAGAGGTAGCGGGAGAAACTCAGTGGGGTTCACTGTTTTCAGAAACAGCCTTGCATTTCTTGTAATGCTTAGTTCACTTTTTTAAAAAAAAGTCTGTCATTTTTTCAAAAATAATTTGAAAAGTCAGCATTTGCCCTAATTTATGACTATGCCATTTGAGGACACATAATATGTTTAGTTGGCAACTTTAGAACATCATGAAATCCCCAATGTTGTGGAGTCATACAGTACTGAGATATATTTTGTTTGTAATTCAGCCCTCTGTCCTTGGTTAGTAAATGGCCCACCATGATAATCATGTTCAGGGTGTTGCTGAGTCAAGATGGTAGTAGGAGCCAGTTTTACTTATCTCATCAGCACAGCCCTCTATACGGAGCTTATTCATCCTTCAACTCTGCTACAGCCTCTGTAGTAATCCTTTACATTTAGAGCTCATGACCAGGGGAGGAAAGCAAGGAGGTCAAAGATGTTTTGCCATGGTTTCATTCCAGCCTGCTTTTCCATTGTATGAAAAGGGCAGCTTCCTTTCTTTCTCTCATAAGCATCATCTCCCCACCCCCACCTTCCCGATACACATGGAAATGTACGCAGGGCAATGTACACTAGTCCCATGAATGTAATTCTACACATGTAGCATATGTCAAGCTGAGAAAAAGAAGAAAATCTTGAAAGTAAAAGTGGGACTTGCAACAAAATGTTGCAGTGTGGAGTGCTTACTTTCAGTGTTTCTGTCAGTCATCCCTCCCTCCCCACACCCCATCATACTCCATTCCATTCTCCCTCCCACCTAGTTTTCTAGTTTTTGTCAGGGTGGAAACTGAGCTGATAGAACCCCAGAGCAGTTGTGATTCTGAGGAGGAACAGCAATCCGTGGGAGAGGAGCTCGCTCATCTCTCACAGGCACAGCAGCTGGCAGAGTTTCCTCCTGCCAGCATTCCTGGGAGAGATAGTGACCCTGGCAGCAAGAGAGTGCTGGAGGGGGGCTTGCTGGACACTTGACGCTGACGCAGGGAGCGATGACAGATGGAGGGCGCGGAAAGGAGGCGTAGCACTTGTTTGGCATGCAAGTAACAGTCGCGTCCCGAGGACCCAAGGGAAAGAGGGAGGATCTCTCCCTAGCCCATAAGTTTAGTGTCTCCCTGTGATTCTCCTTCAAACGGGGACCAACTGCCTAACCTGGAGCATAGGCTACTCTGCTATCTTTCCCCAGTGCTGTTCCTTGCTTAGTCACTGGTGATTATTAGCATCTGAAAGAGTCATTAAGTTGTAAAAGGATTAAAGCCTTGAAAAGAATCCTTTTGTCTGTGTCTTGAGTAGGCTATTGGAGTAGACTTTAAGAGGCAGCTAGGGCACTCCTGACAGTTTTATTCCCAATAATCAGCCAGCATTCAGTGGCCCCCCAATTAGAGTTAGGATTCCCCCCCTTAAATATATTTTATATATTTCTATAAATCTCAGGGTTCCCAACAAACATGCTGATGCCTCCCTTTTTGTGCATGGATGATGTTTTAGCAGCATTACCAATGGCACTCACACCCCGAACATCCAAAACAGAAGGTGTGATTGGTGTGGGATTGTACTGAACCTGTCTGGGAGAGGTGGGCAACTACTTTAAGGTGGGAAATTGTCAAATTGCCTTCCATAGGCAGGATGACATCCGTGGACATGGCATGGCACTGACATCATGACCCCACCCATTTTGCTTTCTCCGTGCCTCTCTCAGCATTGAGAAAGCGAGTTCGATGGTCCTAGAAGGAGCAGCAATTCCCAGTGCCAGCTAAATTGGGTGCCTTCTGCACGCACCTCTTTCTGTCCCCATTGGCCGGTGCTGGATAAATCCACAGAGGCTCCATGAGCCAGATAAGGAACCTCTGTGGGAATCTCCAAGGCAATTTAGGCTGGCAGGCTGGAGATTTATCACCCCTGCTACAGAGGATGGGGAATTGATGGGGAAAGAGGAGGAGTAATTAAACTTCACTTTTCAGACAGACAGACAGACAGAAGACATTGTTCTCCCTGTGTTCATGTGTAAAAATTTAAAGTACAAGAGAAAAGTTTTTTTTTTCATCATTTAAATCTTGCTATCACTAAAATCTATGATCATGCAGCTCACTGGCATTTAAATATTTTTAAACTCCTATGGTTTGATTCAGCCTCCATTGTTCCCAATGGTGCTGACAATTTGTCCTTAAGGCCATATTCTCCCCCAGCAGTGTTTAAATGAGAAAGATGTTCAAACTCTCTTTTAAAGGCTCACCTTCATTTAAATTCTCTACAAAGAAGGAATTTGGAATTTAAAAAGGAACACAGGCAACATTTACATGAGATGCTTTGCTTGACAAATCCCCTGAAAACATTTAATGTTTTGTTGCCATCTATCATCCATTGGCCACCCTGAACACCTTT
This sequence comes from Heloderma suspectum, assembly GCF_057233095.1. Lineage (NCBI taxonomy): Eukaryota > Metazoa > Chordata > Lepidosauria > Squamata > Helodermatidae > Heloderma > Heloderma suspectum. The sequence goes on from NC_139458.1 coordinate 196,940,718, forward strand.
TTTCATTTTAGAGCTGTCACATCAAGCAGCATTTGACTAAAATAAACCTTGAGAATCAAATCTTGATATACACTACAGCCTCTTCCGCTGCCCATAAATCATAGGGCTATTTGACTACAGATCCCTTTTTCATTTGGATGAGCTTTCATTCCATTCTGACTTGGCGGTTATAACTCATAGCCATATTTATTTATTACTGCTGTCCTTTAGCACTGCTCAACACCAGTAAACATGAGCCTTAACAACAACAGAGGTTCGAGACAGATGGAGCAGATATGGATGAGAAATTAGTTGTGTTGAGAGGGTTTTTTCCCCTAAAAATGTAGGAAATTCAAGCCTCCAAAATCAATATGTGAGCAGAGACAGAGTTGCATCTCAAAACATGAACTTTTGCAAGCTTGGTGATGCAGCTCATCAGGAAAAAATGTGTGCATTACAGAAAAGTGCTCACAATATGTGTATATTTGAGAAGAGTGCACACAAAACAGCAGTACATCAATGAAAAGTACTTGGAAAAATGCACACATCCAGGAAGTGTACACAAAATGCATATGTAACACTTTTCTTCAGGGTCTTTGAAGGGACTCACAGTGAAGACTTTGTACAGGGACAATTAACATACATAATTTTAATTTCTTAATGAAAAACAATAATAATGCACATGTAATCATTTTACATGCATAACAATTCACTTATCACCAAAACAATAAAAAAGAGCACAACCCTCCCAAAGTTCTGTCTTTCAGCTTGAGTCCACAACAAAAATATAAATAAAACTTCTCTCTGAAGCTTAGTTTTTCTGCCAAAGAAAGAAAACAGAGCCGCTGGCCGAGCCAACCTGCAGCGGGGCCTCCAGCTGCTGCTAGGCTGGTGCAGACACAAATGGCGTCCTGTGTAGGGGACGCCACTTGTGTCCCTACGCCAGCCCATGATAGGCTATGTAAATATTTATGTAGCCTATCACAGCAAAAAAAAAAAAGGGAACGCAAATGGTGGCGGCTATGGCGGCCACCATTTGTGTTCCCTTTTTTAGCTGTGATAGGCTACGTAAATATTTACATAGCCTATCACAGCCTGTGCAGGGATGCAAATGGCGTCCCTGCATTAGCTGTGATAGGCTACGTAAGTATTTACGTAGCCTATCACAGCCATTCGAAAGACGTGAATGGCAGCTGCAGATGCGGCCGCCATTCAAGGAGCACCAGAACGGCCGACCAAGGTAGGCTCCGTTCCGGGCCCATTTCATGGGGGGGGGCTTTGTTCCACCATGGATTTCGGGGGGCTGAATGCGCTGGCATTCGGCCTCCCCAAGATCCGTGGTGGAATTCTCCACCGTGACTACTCATAGTGTTTGTAAAAAAAAAAAAAAAATCATGACTCTTCAAAATAAATTCAAAGGGAAACCTCCCTACTAACCTGTCTCAAGAGTTCAGGATCTTTCAGAGAGGAGAAAGCAAGCTTATTCCACACTTCATCTGGTAACTGCCTAAATGGTGGCCACTCCCTATCTCTCTCCTTTACTGAGCATGTGCAGGAATATTCCCATCCGGAATTCTTAAAGAAAAATTTACCAGTTGGTTACATATACATTTGGGAAAATACACATAAAAGAGTACACAGTTCTTTTTTTAAACCCCACAGCACTTATGCAGAAACAGGACAGAACAAGCTTAATCCTGAAAATCCAATGATCTCTGTAAGAATGAGATTATTAGATCTGTCCTTCTCTAGGATGGTCAAACAACCCTGAGGAGCAGAGTCTGTTTTCAGAGTCTGTTTGATGGTTGTTTGACCATCCTAGAGAAGGACAGATTTAAATGATTAAATGATTAAATCAGAAAACTATTTAAATGCCACCTAAGACGCTTTCTGCCCTCCTCTAGCACACACCATTTCCCATAATATAGGGGTGTGTCAAACTTCTTACAGCCCAAGGGATGAACTCCGTTCTGCAGAAGCTATCAGCATATTGTAACTTCAAGGTCTTGCTGCCAGGAAATAAGCCTTAGGAGATGCACATCAATCTTTTAGAATGGGAAAACAAATGGCACAAAAGCTGGAAAGCCACCAAACAATTGGCAGTTGGGGAAAGGGGCATGGTCAGGAGAAGTGGCATAGTTAGGGGAACCACAGAGGGCCAGATCAGGACCCCAGGTGGCCCAGATTTGGCAAGCAAGCCCAAGGTTTGATACCCCTGCCATGATATCTTGTCACTTTTTCATTTATTTCATTTCTATGCAAAAATTCACAGAAGTTAAAACCACAAAATGCAGCGTAAAACAATATAAAATATGGAAGTTTAAAAGCACAATATAATGATACAATGAGAATAAAACCTAGCAGCAATGCAGAGATTTAAAATACAGATTTAAAACACCAGAGCTAAAAGACTAGGAAGCTAAAACACTACAATACTGGGAGAATAAAAAGGTCTTCCCCTGGCACCAGAAGGAGTACAACGTAGGCACCGAGTGAACATGTCTAGGGAGCTCATTCCACTGCTGGGGTGCCACAGCAGAAAAGGCCCTCTTCCTGGTAGCTACCCGCCTCACTTCCTGTGGCAGGGGCTCATGGAGAAGGGCCCCTGAAGATGACCTTAGTGTCTACACAGGCACATATGGGAAGAGTCAATCCTTCAGGTAACCTGGCCCCAAGCCGTTAAGGGCTTTGAATGTTAATACCAGCACTTGCCAAGGCTTCCTTCAGTCATTCTGGCAGCTTCAACTAGGGATGTCAGAGAATTTCGCCATGAATCTCAGGGAGGCCAAATGCCAGTGCATTCGGCCCCCCGAAATTGGTGGTGAAACGGTCTGCCCCCCCACCTCCGCCCCGCCAGGACAGGACTTACCTTGGGCGAATCCTCCTGGCGGCGGTGGCTCCAGCGGCAGTTCAGCGGCGGTTTGGCGGTGGTTCGGCGGCGGCAGCTGTGGCAGCCGGTCTTCTGACCGGCTGCCGCCGCCGCCATTTCCGGTTAAAAAAAAAAAAACGTGATAGGCTACGTAAAGATTTACGTAGCCTATCACGGCTAGATTTTAAAAAAATACCATGATAGGCTACGTAAATGTTTACGTAGCCTATCACGGCTGAGTAAAAAAAAAAACTGTGCGTATGCAAGTGGCGGCGCCCATGGGCGCCGCCATTTGCGTTCCTTATTTTGGCACGTCTAGTCTACATAAACATTTACGCAGACTACGGCGAAAATAAGGGGAACGCAAATAGCGTAGCATCTGCGCTATTTGCGTTCCCCTTATTTTCGTCATAGTCTACGTCAATGTTTACGTAGACTAGACGTGCCAAAATAAGGAATGCAAATGGCAGCACACATGGGCGCCGCCACTTGCGTACGCGCAGTTTTTTTTTTTACTCAGCCGTGATAGTCTATGTAAACATTTACGTAGCCTATCACGGCTGACTGCAGGGATGCAAATGGCGGCGGCTACGGCCGCCGCCATTTGCGGCCCGGCCAGCCAGGATTCGGGGGTGGAGGGACGGAGCGCCTCCCCCCCCCGGCCAGAATTTCGGGGGGGAGGGACGGAGCACCTCCCCCCCACCGCAAATGAAATTTCGTCACAGGTAAGTGACTTTCGTACATCCCTAGCTTCAACAGCCAGTGGTCTTGTCAAGTGCTAAGGAGCTCAAGCTGGGGGTTCTGCTAGCACAGCTCAGGCACCTAGCTGCCTACATTCCTGTGGTAGCTTGCAAGTGGAGGAACCCACTCACCTACTCTGTGCTGCACTGCAGTATCAAACCCAGCAGTGATCAGGCCTAAAGGGTCCCTCTGTCCCTATAAAGATGCTGACTCCAGTCTGGCTCCTCAACCTGAGCAACGTGTTCAGGCGCGGGCTGTGTTTTCTGCATGGCTCCCCACTGCATCATATATTTGCCTCCAGGCCACCCGCCCTTACAGTGCTCCCCTAATTGGGGATGGGGCAGTATGCTTCCACTCTTCTGCTTTACAGTGTGTCAATGGCCCCAGGTTTCAGACTGTCAGTTGGCAGAGCTTTCCTCCCTAGAGCCCTGAGCCCCTCTACCCAGAGCTGCACCAAGTGTCTTTGGAAGGGTCTGCTCACTGAGGATGGGTGAGGATTTTGCCCAGTCCACGTTTTGATGTGGCCTGACAAAAACACGGACTAGAATGCAGTTGCAACCGTAAGATCCATGTTTTCCAGAATGCTGTGCTCGAGTTCTGTCAATTTCAAACATGCACACAAAATGCACATACATTCAAATATGCAGAAATATGTATGCATTTGGAAAAATATGCACAGCCTTACTGTATCCTAAGAGGCCTGCTGGATTAGACCACGGATCTGTCTAACCTGGAAATCTGTTTTTCAACAGTGGCAATACAGATGCTTCCAGGGTACTTCTAATCAGGGCAAGAAGGCAGCCAAGGCCATCCCATGAAGATTAATGGTGGGAGATTCAGGACAGATAAAAGAAAGGACTTCTTCACCCAATGCATAGCTCAGCTATAGAAATCACTACCACAAGATAGAGCTGCTCACCCACTTGAATGGCTTTAAAGGGCATTGGGCAAATTCACAGAGGATAAAGCTATCACTGGCTATTAGTCATGTTGGAGATATGTTACCTCTAATATTGGAGGCCGCATGACTCTGAATACCAGTTGCTGGGGAACATGGGTGGGATGGTGCTGTTGCTCTCATGTCCTGCTTGTGGACTTCCCAAAGGCATCTAGTTGGCCACTGTGAGAACATAATGCTGGACTAGATAGGCCTTTGTTTTGATCCAGTAGGTTTTTTTAGGTTCTTGTGTTCTTATGCCCTCCCCCATTGTTCGCCTTTAGTATTAGGTATTCACAACCATTTATTTTATCTGCCCAAAGGCAAAACTGGAGGTGAATTTATAAAATCATGGCCAGATGAAATACCTTTAGGAATTTCAAGAAATAGAGGCCCTGTTCAGATGCACATTGGGGAAGACTGATTAGGCTAACCATGGTTCATGGTGGTTACTGCTAACTACTGTGAGTGCCACTGCCACACATGCAGGTAACCATGTTCTGCAACACGGTTAGAGTAGACTAACCATTCTCTAACTACCCTCCCTCCCGCAGGAACCCACAGCACTCGGGATGGGAAGCCATACATCCCAGCAGCCTTTGCACATTTGGCCATTTTGGTGCTTGGCAGTTCAGCAGCCTGCTGCCCCCTCACACCAGCCATGTCATTTGCTGCTCAGCAGATCTCGACAACAGAGATCTGCCACTCAGGCATGAGCAGCTACTCCGCCTTTGGCTGCTCTTTCCACAGAGCATTATGGCAGCTGTCAATTAACCATGGAGGCTGTTCAAACATCATGCTAAGCCATGGTAGAGCCCACTTACGATCTTGCAGCAGGTGGTTAGTGAGCACGGTTAGTCCATGCCTAATAAGCTACCATGGTTGGGAAAAATGCCATTCAGTCATCCTCCTAAGCCATCATGGTTAGTTCAAAGACTCTAACCATCATGGCTTAGCATGATGATGTCTGAACAGACCCAGACTGAATAAGATCAGCAACATTTTGGGTAGATTTCACACAGCGTTGCTTCAATCATTGCTGGGTCCTTCTTCAACATTACAGAGAATACAGTCCTCTGGCCTTTCTCTGCCAGGTATTTAACCTGCAAAATCATACACAGAAAGGGACCCCCACCCCCCAAATCTGCCATTCTAGAGCAGAAGTGGGCTGAAGGTACACAATAATCTACTGGAAGAACTCTGGGTGATTCTTGGCAAGGATTTCCAACTCCTAATAGCAACAAAAGGACATCGTCCCCTCACCCACCCACCCCACCCCCTAAAAATTATTCTGCTGAAATTAAGAAAGCTTGATGTACATGGGAATGAATTATGGTATGGAAGGATTGGGAGCTACATTCAGGTCTGATATTCCAAACAAGTTCCTGAGCTCAGAATTATTTCATTCTAAGTGTATGTCTTGCACCATGCTCCAATTAGTGAATCTTGGGGTTCTAGAAAAAAACTAACTTAGGGTGCAATCCTATGGCTGCTAGTCAGTGGCTAGACAACCACAGGATAGGTCGGTTCCCAGGAACCGACCTCCATCCCCTCCTGCACTGCCTCATAGGCAGCGCAGATCAGCCCCGCACTCCACGCTTGTAAGAGCAGCATGGAGCAGCAAAAACGGGGCATTCCTGGATGCTTCCTGTGTGCCTTCCAGCACCCCCCCCCCAACTTCCCACAGCTAGACAGCTGAAATTGGCTGTCTAGCCACAAATGCAGGGCAGCTGAAGCGTGGAGGGGAAGATCCCCTCCGCGCTGCTCCTGCCCTGCATTGGATAGGAGGCTGCGTCCGAGTTCAGAGGCGGCTGCCCATCCCCATAGGATTGCGCCCTCCACCCCACAAACCTGAAGTCCATTCCTGATCTGGAGTCATAAAATAGCTAGGTGAATCTTGATCACTGGATGGAACAAAAATACCACCAAAATTGGGTTGGGTGTGATGTGCAATTTCTTCCATACTTTCTAACATTTTCACACATGAAAAGAGACACATAGTTGTGTATTTATAACTTCCCTGTTTTTTCTTCACACATCTTTGCCCTCATCATATATGCTCACACTAATCATTTTGTTTGAAGGCATCAGCAAACTCTCTCCAAAAGGCATGTACCCTAAAATAAGGACTGTCGCTGGTCAATGGGGATAGAACATACACTCTTCTACAATTTAGCTATTCATCATGATCGAGACAGACATCTTTAAGAGAAAAGCTCAAAGGGTGCATTCACATGTATGGGTGACAGCCAATGTTGTGCATGCATAAGGCAACTCACACAACATATCTTTGTGTGGTGGCGTGGCTCCCACTCTGTGGAACTCCCTCCCTAGGGAACTCTGCCAGGCCCCTCTTTAATGAGCTTCTGCCATGCATTAAAAACGTGGTTGTTCAGGCAGGCATTTCGGGTGGGTTAGGGTATTTTTAGAAATACGTTTTAAAGTAGAATTTTACTGTTTCAAAATTGTATTGCTGTACATTGCCCAGAGTGGCTGGGTGACCGGCCAGATGGGCAACTAAGAAATTCAATAAATAAAATAACTAATATCTTTCCCTTCGCCCACTATGGACCCCTGTAACCTCCTCCCCCAAAAGCCATCTCCAGAGGGTTGGGGGACTTACTGAACATTGTTGGCTCTGTCTTGTGGGGCAGCAGTGGGAAGGGGGAATTGCTCAAAATCAGGCTGAGGAATCCTGTGCTGCTTGCAAAAAGTTACTGATTTGGGGCAATTTCCCCCTCCCACTGCAACCCTGTAAGGTATGGAACACAATGTTTTGTAGGTCCCCCTGACCCTCTGGGGAGGGTTTTGTGGGTTACAGGGGACTGCAGGGGGACAGAAAGGAAAGACGTGTTGCACAAACTTGCCTTCCAGTCACACGGTGCTGGATATCACCTGACGACTTCACATCAGTTCACTTGACTCCCATGTTATTTACAAGTTTAGGCCCTAAATTGGATGTCTGTAACTATAACAATAAATTTAAATCTAAACGTCCCAAGGACTCAGAGTGAGAAACAGTAATTATATAAGAAAGATTGATCCCTGTCTATGGAGGTTTCCCAAGGTCTCACGCGAAGACCTAAGTCAGAGAATGGCTAAAAAAATGATCAGATGAGCAGCCTGCTTAGTTAAATGCCAGCCACTAAACTAACGCATCATTGGTCTATTGCAATCTTTTCTTGGTGGAAGACAAAGGTGAAGCTGTGAGAATAATTGGTTCTGTCTATATATTTGTCATAATTTAATTTTTTTTTAGAGCAAAGCAGACTAATTTTTTTTCCTCTGTTTATCAGCTGGGAGAAACTAACAGACCATCAGCATTTACCATTAGATCTTGATCAATGTGATCCAATTTAATTAAAAGAAGGAGAACTGAGATTGGTCAGAAACAGACAGTTCTAGCTCCTGCTGAAAGAAATGAATAGACAAAATTAGAGAAGTATCTAGGGTGAATCTGCATGATGAAAAAGGTATCTAGGCTGCGCGGGTGGAAAATCACCATTTAAACTATTATTAAAGTGAAAAATGCTCCAATATTGAAGAGAGGTGGAATAATGGACAGAAAGACAGGCAATATAAGGCTGATTCTGCATATACAATACAACACAGTCCAATTCTGCAAAAACATATACATATAACATATATATCCTCGGACATGGTGGGGACAGTGAACTTTCCTTGCATAAACCACAGATCATTAAATATATATTGGTTTTTATTTTAGAAATACAAGATAATATAAAAACAAAAATATAAACCATGTACAAAACATGCAGTCTGTTTTATATTATTCATCACAGGATCTAAACGTATTTTAGAATCATTGTCCCTGAGCATATAGTCATTATATTAGCTTTAATCTCTGCTACAGCCCCAAAATAATCAGTTTGTAACTGTTAGCCTAATCTTATTATATGTTGCATTTTTGATGTTTTGCTGTAGTTGTTAGCTGCTTGGAGCGCCACTTTATTGTCGGGAAAGTGACATACATATATCAAATAAAAATCAAAGTGCTGGTCTGGTAGTGTCATTAATCTTGCATATAAAATGCCCTCATTAGAGCAGAGAACTATGATAAACTTAAGTTGAATTCAACATCACAAGCCCTCTTCCACTTACTTCCCAAGTTATCCAGGTCTCTTTTCAAAAGTCCCGAGACAAGTGCAATACTAGGGATGTACGAAAATCACTTACCTGTTTGCGGATTATGTTGATGGGGGGGAGGCGTTCCGTCCCTCCCCCTGGAATCCTGGCTGGGGGGGAGGCACTCTATTCCTCCCCCCCGGAATCCTCTACAGCCAGCTGTGCTCCACAGCAGCTCCGCGGAGCAGCCGGCCAGGCCCAGCCAGGCCAGAGCCATCCGCAGACGGATTTCCGGCCGCAGAGGGCTCTGGGGGGGGGGGGAAACCGCGTACACAAATGGCGGCAGCTATGGCCACCACCATTTGTATTCCTTATTTTTGACATCTTAATCTACGTAAATATTTACGTAGACTAAGATGGCGAAAATAAGGGGAACGCAAATAGCGTAGCGGACGCTATTTGTGTTCCCCTTATTTTTGCTGTCTTAGTCTACGTAATTATTTACATAGACTAAGATGGCCCAAAATAAGGAACGCAAATGGCAGCGGCTGTAGCCGCCGCCATTTGTGTACGCTTTTTTTTTTACCCAGACGTTTTAGGCTACGTAAAAACTTACGTAGCCTATCACGTGTGTGTAAAAAAAAAAAACTGCAAATGGCAGTGGCAGCAGCCGGTCGGAAGACCAGCCGCTGCAGCAGCCGAAGCCGCCACCAGAGCCACCAACGCCCGGATGATCCTCCCCAGGTAAGTCTCATCACAGGGGGATCCGCAGGGGGGCAGGCCGTTCCCCCACAGATTTCAGGGGGCTGAATGCACTGGCATTCAGCCTCCCCGAGATCCATGGCGGAATTCTCTGCCATCCCTATGTAATAGAAGTGAAAGCTGATTGAAAGAAAGAAAAAATAGTGTGCTTTCGCTCCAAACATTTTAATTCTAACAAATGCATAGGGATGGACGGATCACCCTGCAGCTGCCCTACGCAGTGCACACCGAACCCCCAGCACTTACCCAACCCAGGTGAGTGGTGCTGGGCAAGCTGCTGGGTTGTTCGTTAGGTGCTCAGCAATGGTGTGCAGACGTCCACTCCCTCATCACGCGCCATTTGCCACTCAAATGGCTGCTCATTCTTTTCCATAAGAATCCCATCTACACAAATGGGGGCCTTAACGGGGCAATGTCCTCAGACCCTCATTTGCATAGTTGGGATACTTGCAGGAAAGAATTAGCAGCCATTTCAGTGGCAGATGGTGGTTGATGAGGAAGCAGATGCCCACATGCTTGCCATGGGCTTCAATCCCCAATCAGGCGCCTGCGCCATCCCTACAAATGCACATGTAACCTTTGGGTCAGCACCCAGGGCTGGGTTCAGCCTCTAAGGGTTAGTTTCCTTCTTTTATATTCAGTTCTAGCTTGAACCCCAACCTGCGAAACCTGGGGCCCCAATTTGGATATCTGGGGAGCAGTCTCAGTTCCCTCACTCTTGGGATATGGTCAAACAAGAGTATGTATTCAAATTAGCAAACCCCAAATAAAAAAACCACAACAGCATCACAAGAGATTAGTAATGTAGCCAAAACCACAAAGATATCCTCAAGTTCAAACTGCCCACCCCTTCCCAAAATCTAGGCATGCCTATACACGTCTGTGTCCTTTGGCCTACTCACAGCTGATATGAGGATGCCATTGGTAAGTTGGGGTCTCTTGCAAGCTGAAAATGCAGTGCATTGCAATACTCCAACCAGCAGGTGTCAGCAGAAAGACTTTTGTAGCTCTTCTTGCTCTCTTTGCAGCTTCAGCATAGAGGATCTGCAAAGCAAGAGCCAAGGGGCTGGCGTAGCTCAAAAACCTTCCATCCCATTAGTGATTTCAGCCACAAAATATGAGCCCATGTGTGATTTCAGCCAATGGGAACTGGCTTAGCCATTCTCTATTTCAACTTTATTCAGCACAATAATCCAGTTCTCGTAGATATTGGGGTAACAAGTTCTAGTAACAACCAAGCTGTAGCAGCCATATCGGGGATCAGACTAAGTAGCCTCATGCAGTCTCATGCTTCATGTTCTTGCTGAGCTCTTTCTCCCTTGAATATATTGTTGTAAGCTGACGAGACACAGGAATTCCTTATCTTGTCAAAGGTCATACAATTGTATATCTTGTTCTCTGCTGTTCTCTTCTGTTCTCTCCTTATCATGGCTACCCTATAACCCAGTTCTTGTATTATAAACAATGGTGCTAGGAGGAAAAATGTTGAGGATTGCAACCCCATGCAGGAGGGGGAGGAGGAGCCATTTCATATATGTCACAATGTCTATAAAACCAATGTGCTAATGTAAATCGGGGCTTCTGGCTCTTTGGAAACGATTCCAGCCTTAAGCCCGCGCGTTAAATAAAGAATCTCTTTTTCCTTCACTCCGTGGTCTCTCTGACTCTGGGTTCTGCAACATAAATGGTGCCGTGACTCGGATGTGGCAGGCTCTGAGCCAGACAGGTGGCAGTTGCCTGCTCTTGATCACCGCACCGGGAAGACGAGCTCGGCGCATGCCTCCCTTTCTTGGCGCCACCGACCTTTTTGTCGAGTGAATGGGAGAAAGCCTGCACCGGGATCGCCCAAACGGCAGCGAGCAGCAAGAGAACCTTGGGAAGCGGAGGAAGGAACTTGAGCCCTGCCTGTATCGCAGCTGCAATTGAGTTGAAACCCACATTGGAAGCCTTCAGGAGAAAGGCAAGTATTTGGGAAAAAGAGGGCCCCGCCTTTAGGGAGAAAGGCCACTGGGCAGAAAAAAAGAGGGCCCCACCTTATGAAGAAGGTCAGTGTTGGTAGTATACGTATACAAAAGAACCTACTCCTTGCGGGTAGAAGGGGGGCCTGATCACACCCCCGAGTGGGCGCCAGTACCCAGCACGCCAGTACTCAGTAGGAAGCTGAGGAAGCTGGGGAAGCCGTTTTCCGCTCTGATAAAAAGTGGAAAAAGTGGGTGGCAGGGACATATAGATGTAGTGGAGAGATTGATGATTGTGTGAGTGGCTACTGCGGTTTCTGAAGCATACCGTTGACCGTCCGGGTGCCCAGGCCAGTAGCAAAGTGCGTGGTATGAAAAATCCTCTTGTGTCGGCCAGTGAGACCCCTTACTCACTGACCAATTCCCATTCCCTAATTGTGTCTGTCTTCAATTTAGGAGGGAGGCTATAGGTGGTGGGGAAAGCAAACCTTGCACCCCCTTGAAATGTATGTCAAACAAAGAAGGAAAAAAGTTTTTTTTAAAAAGATTCAGAATAGAGAGAGAAAACAGCAAAAAGCTCAAGGTCGAGCTGAGAGGAAAAAAAAAACAAGATCTGAGGCTGTTAATTAGAAAAATGTTGCAGGACAGTCTGGCTTTTAACAAAGCGTGGGAGCGTAAGAGTGTAAGGCCAAAGAAGTAGCTGTTAGCCTAGCGCGCCGAGAGAGGGGGGGCAGGAAAATTGCCCACAACGTTCTGAGTTGTGCAACATCATCACCTCGCCTAATTGAGATAAAATCCCTAAAAAATAGAAACTGAAAATGAAGACCCAGAAGATGAAGGCAAAATAAAAAATAAAAGTGAAGAATCAGCCCCCAGAGCACAGGCTAGACCCCTCTTCGAGTAAAAAGTGTGCCATAAGACTGTCCCAAAGCAGAATAAAGTGGAAAGACCACGTTGAAGATCTCTGTCAAGGTAACCGTGTTTAGCTTTGAACTGTGTTAAAATTGCATAGAGCCTGTAGCTACTGACCATCAGCTATATGATTTCTGAAGAGCGTAACCATTAAGCTTTTGCCGTGGGATTCCCTGCAATGAAGAAATCTCACTGATTTGAGTGTCCAGTGTTACACTGCCTAAGTGTGTGTGCTAAAGAGACCGAGAAACCAGACAGCATGTTCCTGGCCAAGCCAAAATCACGCTACTGCCATGCTCCTGGAAGCTGCAATAAACTGTGTAAGCTGAGAGACCCAACCTAATTGAGAAAAAAAGAAAATATTAGAGCAACTGTCTTAAAAAACAATGAGATCTATGTAGCTGGCTGGCTGACGCTGTCAGTAATGTTACAACTTTAAATTAAGACTGTTTTCCTGTTTGAGACCCCAGCGAAGAAAGCTAACCCGAGTTATTTGTTGCCCGTGCCAAAGCAAGAATTTGGTGGCCCTGTACCTCATCGTGTCCTGTTTTGAGCTTGAGATTTACAAATACAAACAAACTGAGAAGCTTGCCTTTGAAGTCCTGCAAATCACCCCACCGCCTCCCCGAAGATTAATGGCTGCCTGAAAAATGCAAGTATAAAGCGATGCCCATCACCCCCCAGCGTCCTGAGTTTCGGCACTCAGTGTTTCAGTGCTTTCGTGTACCAGGTTAGAAGAAAAAAAAAAAAAAGAGTAAGTTTTTAAAATGTCTGTAAGAGAACCTGACAGAAATAAAATAAAATTTACAGAGGAGTTGCCCAGGTTAAAGTGTCATGGCTAGAGAGCTGAGCTGTGCCGCTCTGTTTAGACAGAAGCCTTGCTAAAAAGTTAAAGGCCCTTGTCTGTCAGAAGGGGTGTAGGGCCACACTTCCCCTTTTTAAACTGATGCAAAAGTGGAGAGCCTTTGCTGGAAACATCTCATCTTCATTGCCCAGAGCCTTCCCTGTTTGCCTCCATCATTGTGTGGGCTTTTTAGAGACACTCTGCACATGAACTAAAATTTTAAATTGTCAAAGACTTGCCATGGACAGTGCTGTAAAGCTTTTGATGAACTCTCATCGCTGTGGACCGTGTGTCTGTGTTTGTCGTCAGCTCAGTGTACAGCAGGCTGAGTTTGATCTGTGACTTTTAAATTTCCTTCTGCCAGAACTCATGCAGCATAGAGTTGCTGATGCAAAAATGGTGACCTAGAACTCTTTGCGTGTGTGGGTATGCCCGTTCCTTGATTTTAATGAGCCCTGAGCTTTCAGCCAGAAGACCAGTATGATTGCTGGATCTGCTCCATCATGCCTTACCATGCAAAAGGTGTTTTCCATTCATTGTGTTAAATTGCAGAAAAAGTTTGTTGTGTATATTTTATGATTTCTTAAATATCATAAAATATATGTGATATTTGCAAATTAGTGTTAGTTGCAACTCCAAATAATACTAAGTGTGGTTCCCAATAGATGACAAGAAAAGAAAGACAAAAGCAAGTAGAAAAGAAAGAATAGAGAAAGTAGCAGACAGATAGAGAAAAGAGGGAAAAAAAAAAAAAAAAGGCAAGAGGCAAAGAAAAAACATTTATAAAAAAGAAGCGTGGCCATAGTTGCCCCCAGGGTAAATTAAAAGCAGCTGATTGTGCCTGGAGCTTATTACCTGAAATAAAGTAGCCACAATAATGTAATAGTTCCTTAAAATGAAAAAAATGTAACTAAAAGGAGAAAAAGAGCCTATCCCAAATGTGTGTCAGTGGGACTAGTGTAAGGCAGGAAAGTTTAAGTAAGTTTAACTTGAAAAAGACAAATAAAGAGACAAGGCTGGTGCATGGAGCAGAAAGTTTTCTATAAAAAGTTTGAAACATAATCTGCAATACAGGCAGATCAGCAAAGAAAAAGAAAGCAAAAAAAAGAGAAAAAATTTGTCTTCCCATACTAATAAATAAAAAGTGTTATCAAGCACTTTGGGAAGCGAAGTTGTTTACAAGAAGCTGTGCCTGAGAACCAAACACTTCTAGCCTATGCTGAAAATGCTTGCTAGTATTGTGCTGCCTCATGGGTAACATGTATAGTATAAAAACCCATTTAGCCCAATAGCTCGTGGTTTAGAGAAGCTGTCTGATCCAACAATTAAGTACGCCTGTGTGCTGTAAGTTACCCAATAAAGTCTCCTTGTAAATAAATCTCCCCCTCGCTAGAATCCCAAAACACAAGTTGGGCTAGAGCGCCTCACCCAGTATCAAACCCTGCTGTTAGAAGCCATGAAAGGCAGGTATAAAGAAGTCAATTAATATGACCAAAGTGTCTAAAGTGCTGCAAGGTGCCACCGAGGCCCCAGAGCGTACTTGGAGCATCTTTCAAATGCCTATCGCCAGTACACCCCCCTCGACCCAGAGGCCCAAGAAGACGTAAACGAAAAAAAAAAAGAAGAAGACCCGGCAGAGGCAGAAGATTCTTTAAAAAAGAACCAGTGTGCCCAGTGTGGACAAGATGGACATTAGTGGCATGAATGCCCAAATAAAATAAATCAAATACACAAAGGAGAAAACCAAAGGGGCCAGAATGGGCGAAGAAGGAGACAGCTTGAGAGGGGCCGTGACATTGACTGTGAGGGGCAGTAACATTGACTTCATAATTGACACTGGAGCAGCATCAAGAGCAAGCAAACGTTAGCCTTAAACAAGAAGTCCAAACACTGAGCAAAGGTCTTCAAGCCCAGTGTCGCTTTGTCTTAGAAAATAAGCCATTCCCATCACAGAAGTTCATCCTTTCCAACCAAGAGTTAAAGTATGAGTTAAAGAGGGAAAAATAACCCTTTGACTCCCAGATGGAGAGGACTCAGAACTGTCATACTTTCCACCCCCGCAGCTATAAAAGCAGCTAAAGTTAAACCCTAAATACATTGGACACGAGTCAAGAGAGCGAGAAAGAGAGAGTAGACTATAAACAGAAATCCTGAAAATCCTTTAAAAATCATTCTGAAAAAGCAGTAAGAAGACTCAGGCTAGACCTTACTGTAGACACACCGGGAAACTGTCCCCCTGCGTACGGTCAGACCTGCAACTGGAAAATTGAAGAAGGGGACTAGACCCTACTGCAGCTTGCCAGATGAATAGCTGCCCAGCGTACGGTCAGATCCCAAAGAAGATCAAACATGCGTATTGTAGTGTTGTAGTGTTAGTAGTGTTGCATTGTGTTTCCTTAATAAGATGAAAAAGGGGGGTCTGCCCCTGGAAAAAGAAGTTTGTCCCAGTGATTTGCTGATAATTACTGGCTTCACCTGGCTAACATCACGAGAGTAAAACATTTTTGTTTGCCAAGAGGTATACCTGCAAACAGGCTTATTAGCTCTTGCCTAATACCTGTCTGTAGACATCCTGAGAAAATTCAAAAAGATACCATGTTAAAAGTTTATGGTGTAAGTTTAACTTATTCCCAAAATGCTAATTGGGGCGTGGTTGCAAAGATCCTACCCCCTACAGAGTTCACTCTACGCACCCCCATCATTGCTGAAACAAATGCTACGTATGCACAAATGCTTAATTGTCAAAAATTTTTCCAGAAAATACAAAGCTATCCCTGGCCCCCTTCCACTGTAATAAAATTCAAAACATATCTTTTAATGATGCCCACATACTTTTGCCTCATGGATGGTTTTAGACATGTAATTCCCGCACTTGGTCATTCATTCCTGCCAACTTGTCTGATAACCACCCATGTTGCCTCAGCCGCCAATTGAACTGGTGCCAATTCTTCCCCTGTAGCCTGAAAAAATCCGTCAATGGCAGCCTCGAGCACTCCAACTAACTAAAAATTGTAATAGTCATGTGCAGTTATATTCTAACTCAGAAAAATTGGCCTTAGCAATGTCACTAGTTAGGGTTCCAGGTTTAGCCTTGGCTAATGGTCTAAAGAACAACTGGTTAGCTTGCAGCTTAGCCAAAAGCATAAATGCCACCTCACGAGCATTGTCATTGTTAAATAAAAAGTTGCGTGATCTAAGAGGTGCAGTTCTAGAAAACAGAGCTGGTATAGATTACCTCTTCCTTCTCCATCATTTAAGTTGTAAGACACACCAAAAGCTCTGTTGTTTTAACTTAACTGATAATGGCAATGCTATAAATAAACAAATCAACAAGCTGCACAATATAGTAGCTAACAAAACAATAAGACAAAACAATTAGCTCAATTAGTTAACCCCTTGGCTTCCAGATCTTAGCTAGCTTAAAAGCATTGTTCATCCTAATTCTACCAGTATTGTTCATAAAAGTTCTGTTATGTCTCTGCGTTCCTTGTCTTATGCGCTGTTTAACCAATCTGGTTTATGTCTCAGCTAGTAAAACTGCTGCCCCTACGCTCTAATAGCCCAACAAAAGGCTAAGTAATATGTATGTTACAAAAAGCTTTGTATAGTTATCAGTAATGCTATAATTGTAATGAAATTATGCATTTAAGGGGGGAATGTAGCAGCCATATCGGGGATCAGACTAAGTAGCCTCATGCAGTCTCATGCTTCATGTTCTTGCTGAGCTCTTTCTCCCTTGAATATATTGTTGTAAGCTGACGAGACACAGGAATTCCTTATCTTGTCAAAGGTCATACAATTGTATATCTTGTTCTCTGCTGTTCTCTTCTGTTCTCTCCTTATCATGGCTACCCTATAACCCAGTTCTTGTATTATAAACAATGGTGCTAGGAGGAAAAATGTTGAGGATTGCAACCCCATGCAGGAGGGGGAGGAGGAGCCATTTCATATATGTCACAATGTCTATAAAACCAATGTGCTAATGTAAATCGGGGCTTCTGGCTCTTTGGAAACGATTCCAGCCTTAAGCCCGCGCGTTAAATAAAGAATCTCTTTTTCCTTCACTCCGTGGTCTCTCTGACTCTGGGTTCTGCAACAAAGCATCTCTTCAATTTTAACTCCACTCCTGTGCTCCCATTATCACTTTGCTCAGGGTGACCCATTATCCAGATTCTTGCTTGATAAGGGAGATGCCACAAGAGTCCCAAGCACCCATTTGTTCCTTAACATATTGCAACAGTTACCGTCAGGCATACGTTGCAACTCAACATGCAGATCAGGCACCTTCACAATAATGCACCTTAGGCTACTTACAATAATAGTGCAATACTAGCCTCTACGCCCCTTCATGGATCACTGCCTTGTTGTGGCGAAGGGGCTTGCGTAACTCAGTGAGGCCATTGCTATGCTGTACAGGGCCACCCAAGGCAGACAGGCCGTGGCGGAGAGTTCTGACAAAATGTGGCCCACTGGAGAAGGAAATTGCAACCCACTCAGTATTCCTGCCAAGAAAACCCCATGGAACGTATCACAAGGCTAAAAGATATGACGCTGGAAGATGAGCCCCTCAGGTCGGAAGGTGTCCAATATACTTCTGGGGAAGAGCAGAGGGAATTTCCAAGTAGCTCCAGAAAGAGCGAAACGGCTGGGCCAAAGCTGAAAGGACACTGAGCTGTGGATGTGTCTGGTGGTGACAAGAAATTCCGATGTTGTAAAGAACAATATTGTTTAGGAACCTGGAATGTCAGATCAATGAATCAAGGTAAGCTGGAGGTGGTCAAACATGAGATGGCAAGATTGAACATGGACATCTTGGGAATCAGTGAACTAAAATGGACAAGCATGGGCGAATTTACTTCAGGTGACCATCATATCTACTACTGTGGGCAAGAATCCCTTAGAAGAAATGGAGTAGCACTCATAGTCAATATAAGGGTGGGAAAAGCAGTACTGGGGTACAATCTCAAAAATGACAGAATGATCTCAATATGAATCCAAGGCAAACCATTCAACATCACAGTAATTCAAGTCTATGCCCCAACCACAAAGGCTGAATAAGCTGAGGTTGATTGGTTCTACGAAGACCTACAACACCTTCTAGAACTAACATCAAAAAAAGATGTCCTCTTCATCATAGGGGATTGGAATGCTAAAGTAGGAAGTCAAGAAATCACCGGGATGACAGGCAAGCATGGCCTTGGTGTAAAAAATGAAGCAGGACAAAGGCTAATAGAGTTTTGCCAAGAGAACATGCTGATCATAGCGAACACTCTTTTCCAACAGCACAATAGGCGACTCTACACATGGACATCACCAGATGGTCAATATCGAAATCAGATTGATTACGTCCTTTGCAGCCAAAGATGGAGAAGCTCTATACAGTCAGTAAAAACAAGACCTGGAGCTGACTGTGGCTCAGATCATGAGCTTCTTATCGCAAAATTTCGGCTTAAATTGAAGAATGTAGGGAAAACCACTAAACCATTCAGGTATGACCTCCATCATATCCCTTATGAATATACAGTGGAGGTGATGAGTAGATTTAAGGGATTAGACCTGACAGACAGAGTGCCTGAGGAACTATGGACGGAGGTCCGTAAAATTGTTCAGGAGGCAGCAACTCAATCCATCCCAAAGAAAAAGAAATGCAAGAAAGCCAAGTGGCTGTCTGATGAGGCTTTACAAGTAGCTGAGGAAAGAAGGGAAGCAAAAAGCAAGGGAGAAAGGGGAAGATATATCCAACGGAATGCAGAGTTCCAGAGAACAGCAAGGAGAGACAAGAAGGCCTTCTTAAATGAACAATGCAAAGAAATTGAGGAAAACAACAGAATGGGAAAGACTAGAGATCTCTTCAAGAAAATCAGAGATATCAAGGGAACGTTTTACGCAAAGACGGGCATGATAAAGGACGAAGAAGGCAGGGACCTAACAGAAACAGATGAGATTAAGAAGAGGTGGAAAGAATACACAGAAGAACTATACAGGAAAGATCTGAATGTCCCTGATAGCCATGATATTGCGGTCACTGAACTTGAGCTGGACATCCTCAAGAGTAAAGTCAAGTGGGCCTTAGGAAGCATTACTAACAACAAAGCTAGCGGAGATGACAGTATTCCAGCTGAGGTATTTAAAATCCTAAAAGATGATGCTGTTAAAGTGCTGCACTCAATATGCCAACACATTTGGAACACTCAACAGTGGCCACAAGACTGGAAAAGGTCAGTTTACATTCCAATTCCAAAGAAGGGTAATGACAAAGAATGTTCGAACTACCATACAATTGCACTCATTTCACATGCCAGCAAGGTGATGCTCAAAATCCTACAAGCTAGGCTTCAGGAGTATGTCAACCGAGAACTACCAGAACTACAAGCTGGGTTTCGAGGCAGAGGAACTAGAGATGAAATCACCAACATTCACTGGATCACGGAGAAAGCAAGAGAATTCTAGGGATGTCAGAAAATTCTGCCATGGATCTTGGTGAGAAATACGTGGCGGAACGAAGCCCCCCACCCACCCCACGAAAGACACACGAAACGGAGCACTTACCTGCTTCTGTCCGCGCTGATTGCGAATGGTGGCCGCGTCTGCGGCTGCCATTCACTTCTTCATTATAGCTGTGATAGGCTACGTAAATAATTACGCAGCCTATCATGGCTAACGCAGGGACGCCATTTGAGTCCCTGCAGAGGCCATGTTAGGCTACATAAGTATTTACGTAGCCTATCACGGCAAAAAAACAACAACAGCAGCAGACGCAAGTGGCAGCGGCTATGGCGGCCACCATTTGCGTACCCTTTTTTTTTGCCATAATAGCCTACATAAATATTTACATGGGCTATTACGGAGGGAAAAAAGGGAAAGCAAATGGTGGTCGCCATAGCCGCTGCCATTTGCATCCGCTGCTTTTGGTGGGTTTTTTGCCATGATAGGCTATGTAAATATTTACGTAGCCTTTCACGGCAAAATACAGGGACATAAATGGTGGCAGCTACGGTCGCCACCATTTGCGTCCCTGCAGGCTGCCCAGTGGCCAGATGTCTGGCTGCGGGTGGCCCCGGCTGACAGCTCTGCGGAATCTCCCTGGAGCAGAGCCGGCCAGACAGAATTTTGGGGGGAGGGATGGAGCACCTCCCCGCCACCGCGAATGTCACCCTTCGAAAAGGTAAGTGACTTTCGTACATCCCTAGAGAATTCCAGAAAAACGTCTATTTCTGCTTCATTGACTACGCAGATTGACTACACATTGACTACTTCATTGACTACACAAGCCTTTGATTGTGTGGATCATAGGGATGTCAGAGAATTTCTTCACGAATCTCGGGGAGGCCAAATGCCAGCGCATTCGGCCCCCCGAAATTGGTGGAGAAACGGTCTACTACCCCCTGCCCCCCCAGGACGGGACTTACCTTGCTTGAATGTCCCTAGTGGTGGCGACTTGGGCGGCGGTTCGGCGGCGGGGCGGCGGCAGTCAGTCTTCTGACCAGCTGCCGCCGCCGCCATTTCCAAGTAAAACAAAAACAAAAACGAAACAAACATGATAGGCTACGTAAAGATTTATGTAGCCTACCACGGCTAGATTTTTAAAAAACACCGTGATAGGCTACGTAAATGTTTACGTAGCCTATCACGGCTGACTTTGGGAAAAAAATTAAAAACCCATAGGCGCCACCATTTGCATATGCACTTTTTTATTTATTTATTTAACTCAGCCGTGATAGGCTATGTAAGCATTTACGTAGCCTATCACGGCTGACTGCAGGGATACAAACGGCGGGGGCTATGGCCGCCGCCATTTGCGTCCCGGCAGGAGACGACATTTCGCAGCCGGAGGGACGGGGCGCCTCCCCCCCTGGCCAGAATCTTGGGGGGAGGGATGGAGCGCCTCCCCCCCACCGCGAAGCAAGCTTCGGGATCAGATGAGGGACTTTCGTCCATCCCTAGTGGATCACAATAAACTGTGGCAAATTCTTAAAGAGATGGGAGTACCAGACCACCTTACCTGTCTCCTGAAAAACCTGTATGAGGGCTAAGAAGCAACAGTAAGAACCGGACATGGAACAACCAATTGGTTCAAAATTGGGAAAGGGGTACAACAAGGCTGTATATTGTAGGGATGGATGAGAATTCCACCACAGATTTCAGTGAGACCAAATGCACTGGCATTCGGCCCACCGAAATCCGTGGCAGAATGGCCTGCCACCCCCACCCCCACCCAGATTCCCCCCGGGACGAGGCTTACCTGGGCGGATGTTCTGGACGACGGCGGCTCCGGCGGCTCCAGCGGCTCCGGCGGCTTCAGCGGCAGCTGGTCTTTTGACTGGCTGCCGCAACCACCATTTGCATCCTGGTCTTTGCTGTGATAGGCTACGTACGTATTTACATAGCCTATCATGGCAAGCCAAGCAAAACAAAAAACAAAAAAAAGGCATACACAAATGGCGGCGGCTACGTCGGCCACCATTTGCATTCCTGGCTTTTCACCGTTTTAGCCTACGTAAATATTTATGTAAGCTATTACGGCAAAAAAAAACAGGAACACAAATAGCGCCCACTATGCTATTTGCGTTCCCCTTTTTTTCACCATAATAGCCTACGTAACTATTTACGTAGGCTAAAATGGCAAAAAATAGGGAACGCAAATGGCGGCCACCGTAGCCACCGCCATTTGCATACGCTGTTTTTTGTTTGTTTTTTGTTTTGCCCAGCCATGATAGGCTATGTAAATACTTACATAGCCTATCACAGCAGCCTGGCTGGATGCAAATGGCGGCTGCTACGGCGGCCACCATTTGCATCCGCAGCAGCCCGTCCACGGCCAGAACTCCGGCTGCGGACAGCCCTGGCTGGCTGCTCCGCGGAGCCCCCGCAGAGCTGAGCTGCCCGGGCAGGATTCCGGGGGAAGAGGACCGGATCGCCTCCCCCCCCGTCGAGGATTCCGGGGCGAGGGATGGGGCACCTCCCCCCCCACGTGAATCAATTTCGCAAAAAGCTAAGTGACTTTCGTACACCCCTAGTATATTGTTGCCCTGCTTATTTAACTTATATGCAGAGTACATCATGAGAAACGCCATGTTGGATGAATCACAGGTCGGAATTAAGATTGCTGGGAGAATTATCAACAACCTCCGATATGCAGATGATACATCCTAAGGGCAGAAAGCAAAGAGGATCTAAAGAGCCTCTTGTTGAGGGTGAAAGTGGAGAGTGAAAAAGCTAGTTTGAAACTCAACATTACAAAAACGAAGATCATGGCATCTGTCCCCATCACTTCCTGGCATATAGAAGGGGAAGAAATGGAAGCAGTGACAGGTTTTACTTTCTTGGGCTCCAAGATCACCGCAGACGGTGACTGTAACCACGAAATTAAAAGACGCTTGCTCCTTGGGAGGAAAGCTATGGCAAACCTAGACAGCATAGTGAGAAGCAGAGACATCACCTTGCTGACAAAGATTCGTATAATCAAAGCTATGGTTTTCCCAGTAGCAACGTATGGCTGTGAGAGCTGGACTATAAGGAAGGCTGAGCACCGAAGGATTGATGCGTTCGAACTGTGGTGCTGGAGAAGACTCTTACGAGTCCCCTGGACTGCAAGGAGGTCAAATCAGTCCATCATAAAGGAAATCAACCCTGAGAGCTCATTGGAAGGACAGATACTGAAGCTGAAGCTCAAATATTTTGGCCACCTAATGCGAAGAGAAAACTCCCTGGAAAAGACCCTGATGCTGGGAAAGACTGAAGGCAAAAGGAGAAGGGGACGGCGGAGAATGAGATGGCTAGATAGCATCACCGATGCAATGAATATGAACTTGAGCACACTCCGGGAGAGAGTGGAGGACAGGAAGGCCTGGCGTGCTATGGTCCATGGGGTCACGAAGAGTCGGACACGATTGAACGACTGAACAACAACAACAACCTTCACCACTTGGTGGCTTGTGCGTTTTTTCTGCAATGGGGGTGAGGAACTTGTGGCCCTACAGAATTTTGGCCTACAACTCCCATGATCCCTCATCATTGGCTATGCTGGCCAGGGCTGATGGGAGTTGTAGGCCAAAGCATCTGGGGAGACACAAGTTGCAATCCTGTGCATATATTCTCTGTATCCTGAACATTTCAGCATGATTGGTGAAATACTGAGGAAGGAAGATCAGTTTAAAGAGAAAAACAACAACAAAAAACCCTTCTTCTGCCAAAACTGAGTTTGAGAATTTATATCAGCAACATTTTTGCCCACACTTTCTGAAGAAAAAAGGTTTTTTATTATTTAAAAAAAAATTATCACCTCCTATTCCTTTTGTATTGGGGTAAGTGAAATACTTTTTTAAAAAAAATCCATTTAAAGAAGAAAAAAAAGCTTTTTAACAAGTAATGAAAGCCAGTGGGACTAACCAGAAGCCCACACAGACAGAGAAGACTCCCTCACACCTAACAGCTGTTGGTTTAAAATGTTGAGGAGAATCAAAATCACTATGTTCCTCACACCCACACTGTCAAGATGCACCTTTTCATGGTGCCTCTTAAAAATCTATGGAATGGTCACTTCCTTTGACATTTCTCATTGCTGGCAACATCATCCATCACAGTGGTGCTCGGAAATAGAGCTACAAGCACCACATCCCAAGTCATTATCACCAGTTTCACTCTCAGCCCTGCTGCATCAGAGGAGAGCCCCATCTCCCACTGTCAACTCACAGCATAAAGGCATGGTCAACTCACCATCAGATTTTTCTAGCAATAGAGTAAGGCTCAGATGCTTCATAAGGCAAGACAGGACCAGGATAATGTGGGGCATCTTTGCTGATCCCAGGCACTCCATATCTGAATTTGGGACTGAAAGTCCAAGGAAACGTGTGGGTGCATGGAGGGTAAGTTGGAAGCAAGCACAATTTGTGACATTGCACAACATCGTGACTGATCACGGGGCACGTCAGATAAGGCGTCAGCCATAGCTTCCCATTTCTAGGGATGTACAAATCCCTTACCTGGCTCCATGCAGGGGCATCCGCAATGGGGGTGAGGCGCTCCCCCCAGAATCCTTACCGGCAGGCTGTGCTCCGCGGCCAAGCCGCAGAGCCGCCAGCCAGCTCCGGCCACCCGCAGCCGGACATCCGGCTGCTGGGCAGCCCTGCAGGGATGCAAATGGCAGCTGTCATAGCTGCCACCATTTGCATCCCTGTATTGAGTCATGATAGGCTATGCAAATATCTAGGTAGCCTTTCACAGCAGGGGGAAAAACCCCAGCATATGCAAATGGCGGTAGCCACCGCCATTTGCGTACGCTGGGGTTCCCCCCCCCCCGCTGTGATAGGCTACGTAAATACTTACATAGCCTGTCATGGCTATGAAGAGGAGGAAGCGAATGGCGGCTGCAGGACGGCCGCCATTCGCAAAGCAGCGCAGATGGGAGCAGGTAAGTGCTCCATTTCGTGCGCCTTTCATGGGGTGGGGGAGGCAAGGACTTTGTCCTGCGCGCCTTTCGTGGGGTGGGAGGCGGGGGCTTCGTTCCGTGATGGATTTCGGGGGGCCGAATGCACTGGCATTCGGCCTCACCAAGATCCATCGCGGAATTCTCTGAAATCCCTACCCATTTCCTGGCTTTGTGAAGTTTGAGCTAACATGAAATAGCCTCAGCTCTGGTCTTAAACTGGAAAGGTTTTTTGATCACTAAACACTGCAACAGATTAGTGGTCAGTTACTTTGATGGTCAGCCTTTAAGTAAACAGGCCATTCACTTGATCATTTCAGAGTTGCACTCTGAATTGGTACATATCCAAGAGGTCTATACCATGCTCTTTTTTAATGTATGGATTAGCTGCATGGATCCAGCACAAATTTATTTGATATACGTGTATTTAAGGCTAATTTTTCAATACCGACAATTAAATACTCTGGCTTGGGACCAGCGTATCTAAAGGAACATCTCCTACATGGACCTACTCAAGACCCTTAGGTCATCTTCAGAGGCCTTTCTCTGGGTGCCCCCCACCAAAGGAAGCTAGATGGGTGGCTACAAGAGGGCCTTCTCACTTGTGGCACCCCACTTATCAAATGAACTCCCCAAAGAGGTTCACCTAGTACCTATGTTATCTTTTCAGAGCCAGGCAAAGACCTTTCTTTTCTCCCAGGCATTTTAGAGACCTAATTCTAGATTTTTATAGTTGTTTCATCAATTCCTATGCTGTTCATTATTTTGCATTATATTGTAGTTTATTCTTTTAAATATTTTATTGTATATTATATTTAATTCTTCTATGGTATTTTAGCTTTTTAATTGTTTGCAATCCACCCAGAGAACATTACTTATTGGGCAGATTAGAAATGTAATGAATAAACAAACAATGCAATCTGTTCTTACGGACATTTTGTGAAGAAAACCAAGGCAGATTTTTTTCTGTTTCATACAGAAAATACACACAGCAGCTGTAGATAGACCTTTTTCTGTCAACTTATATCTGATTCTCAGTCTAAGAGCAGACCTTGTTTGTACAGGGTTAAATGTGGTGGTGGATGTGAGGAGATGGATATTCTGAATACCAATTTAGAACTATCTCCCAACCAGAGTTGTGACCTTCAGTATTTGCTTGCTGCACAGATTCAACAGATTCTGCTTTCTATAAAGCTGTTTTAACTTTCATGACAGGTAAATAGGATTATTTTACAACTATGATTTTCTATGTGTGAAATAGGCCTTCCTAAGGTGGTATGCAGACAGTTGAGGAGATATGGACAGCTGACAAAGAAAGAGTAGACTATGGATGGTCCCAGCCCATGTCCAACACTTCATCTACTAAAACTAGGGATGGGGAGAGTGTCATGTTTCCCGACTCTGAGCCTAGCACTTGAGGGTTCAAAGGTCCAAGAGTTCCAAGGTTGTCAGCACAAACAGGGATCAGGCAGAAGCCAAGATCTCAAAAGTTGACGTCACAGGCAACAAGGATTCAAACCAACATGAGAGTAGGGGTGTCAAATTTCTCCCCGAAACTTCGGGGGGCCGAATGCCAATGTATTCGGCCCCCTGAAGTAGTTTCGGGGAGAAATTCTCCCCACCCCCCCGCCCCACCCCCCGGGATGGGACTTACCTTTCCCGAATGTCGCTCCCGGTGGTGGGTCGCAGTGGCGGTTCGGCAGGGCTTCGACAGGGGCGGGGGTGCCAGCCGGTCTTTTGACCGGCTGCCGCCACTGCCATTCCAAGAAAAGTAAAAAAAAAACGCCCCCGTGATAGGCTACGTGACGATTAATGTAGCCTATCATGGCTAGATTTGCAAAGTCAGCCGTGATAGGCTACGTAAATCCACACAACTTGAAAAAAAGCCATTTTGCCACAGATTGGTTTCACATAAATCCAAACACATTTGAGTCTGTTGCAGATTTAGGGGTGTATGGATTCCCCACCATCTGTTCCTGTGGGTAATCCATGGGGGGTGATCCTTTCCTCCTCCCTGGAATCCTCCAGAGCAGTTCCACTCTGCTCGGATTCTGGGGAGGGGGGACTGGCTTGGGGGCGCTTACCTTCCCTCCTGCCAGCCAGAGCCATTCGCCTCCTCCCTGTCCCTGCTGATTGCCATGTCTTTAAAAAAAAAAAAAATTAAATGGCGATCCGAAGGATGTGCCCATAGACCTATATGCAAATAGAGTCATGAATCTAGGGGTGTACAAAACTCAACTTACCTGGCTCCTCTGGGGTCCACAGGTGGGGGGAGGTGATCCATTCCTCCTCTGGAATTGATAGGGGGGGGGCGATCTGTTCCTCCCCTTCCCCCCAAATCCTGCCTGGCCGGCTCCACTCCACGGCCAGTCCATGGAGCCGCCAGCCGGGACAACCCGCAGCGGGGCCTCCAGGCACTGCCGGGCTCCTGCGGATGCAAATGGCATCCTGCATAGGGGACGCCATTTGCGTCCGTATGCTAGTCCGTGATAGGCTATGTAAATATTTATGTAGCTTATCACGGCTAAAGCAGGGACGCAAGTGGCATCCCCTATGCCATTTGCGTCACTGCTTTAGCCGTGATAGGCTACATAAATATTTACATAGCCTATCACGGCTAAAGTGGGAACCCAAATGGCGTAGGGGATGCCATTTGTGTCCCTGCTTTAGCTTTGATAGGATACGTAAGTACATACATAGCCTATCACAGGCTAGCATAGGGACACAAATGGCAGCTGCTATGACAGTGCCATTTGCAGCCGGAGCCGCAGCCACCGCTTCATCCGCCGCCGCCACCAGGTAGGTCCATCCTGGGGGGATTCCACAGGGTGGCGGGGGGGGGAGGCCGTTCCACCACAGACTCCGGATTCTTTAGAATCCGGCCTCACTGGAGTTCATGGCAGAATTCTCCACCATCCCTACGTGAATTTTGCATATAGGTCTATGTGTCCATAGGCTTATATGCAAGATTCACCGCTCTATTTTGTGTTTAAGTCTAAGGGCACATCCTGCTGATCACATGTGCTCATAGACTTATACACAAGATTCGTGACTCTATTTGCATATAGGTCTATGGGCACATCCTCCCGATCGCCATTTTTTTTTATTTATTTTTTAAGACATGGCAATTGGCAGGGACAGGGAGGAGGCAGACGGCTCTAGCTGGCAAGAAGCAGCCGAGTGCCATTCCGCCTCCAGTCCTCCTGGAGCAGAACTAAGTGGTCCCAATCCACTGTGGATTCCTGAGGCCGGATTCCAAAGAATCTGGCCTCATTTGAATCTGCAGCAGTTTTCTCTGACATCTTTATGCAGATTTCTCTAAAATCCCTAGTTCCAAGACAGCACAGCACACAAGGAGCAGGCAGAAAGAGAGTCAGCAATCACCCCAGAAGTATACCAAGAATTAGCCAAGGAAACAGTCCAATCAAAAGAAGTTCAGGAAGGTCTAGTCAATGATATTTCCAGCAACTCTCTCAGCCTTATGCTGCTATTTTTATGCAGAGGCTCTCAGAGCCACACCAAGATACAGCTGTGAGCTGTTAGTGATTGCAGCTGAAAAGGTCCTCCTTGTGAGCAAGCATCCTACATACAGGTAGACCTTTTCTCACAAGGAGGCCACTGGTTCGGTCTAGCACTCTTTCTGAATTCCTAACTTTTCAGGTGGCATCTCTCCTGAGGGCTTGCCTCCATCTGTGAGACGGGGACCTTGTCCTCCACAGGTGATGCCCTCACAGTAGTCACCTCTGAAGGCCTGGGTTTCTCCTGGTCTACTGGTAGACCATG
Organism: Heloderma suspectum; assembly: GCF_057233095.1. Taxonomy (NCBI): domain Eukaryota; kingdom Metazoa; phylum Chordata; class Lepidosauria; order Squamata; family Helodermatidae; genus Heloderma; species Heloderma suspectum. The sequence goes on from NC_139458.1 coordinate 196,969,014, forward strand.
GGCATTGCTGGTGGTTGGTGGTTCCTGGTCCTCTAGGTCTTCCTCCAAGAGGAGTCTTCCAGTGGGGGCAGGACAAAGAGACTCAGTTTGCATTTGAGTGAGAACTTACCAAATTCTGCACTTTTGAACTACTATGCAAACCGAAACTCAGTTATCCTTCAAAATTTGCACATCTCTGAATTTTGCAATGGCATTTTCCAATCAAAAAATACATACAATATGCATATATTAGAGGAAATAACATTCCAAAATACATTGCAAGTGGAAAAGATATTGCAGAAAACATTATGCAATGTTTTCTGGCACTCTTGAATGAAACGGATTATCTAGATCCATTTCAATCGGGCTTCAGGCCTGGTTTTGGAATGGAAACTGCCTTGGTCGCCCTGTGGGATGACCTCTGCCGGGAGAGGGACAGGCGGAGTGCAACCCTGTTGATTCTCCTGGACCTCTCAGCGGCTTTCGATACCATCGACCATGGTATCCTTCTGGATAGGTTGTCTGGGTTGGGAGTTGGAGGCACTGCACTACAGTGATTCCGCTCCTACTTGGATGGCCGATTCCAGAAGGTGGTGCTGGGGGATTATTGCTCTGTGCCATGGCAATTGTGCCATGGGGTTCCACAGGGCTCTATTTTATCTCCCATGCTGTTCAACATCTACATGAAACCGCTGGGGGAGGTTATCCGGAGGTGTGGGCTGAGATGCCATCAATATGCAGATGACACCCAGCTCTACCTCACTTTCTCATCAAAACCAGGTGAGGCAGTGGCTGTTCTGAACCAGTGCCTGGGCACGGTAATGGACTGGATGAGGGCTAATAAACTGAAACTCAATCCAGACAAGACGGAGGTACTGTTAGTGGGTGGTTCGTCTGCCCGGCTAGGTGATATTCAACCTGTTCTGGAGGGGGTTGCACTCCCCCTAAAGGATCAGGTTCGTAGTTTGGGGGTGCTCTTGGATCCAGAACTGTCACTTGAGGCACAGGTGAACTCAGTGGCACGGAGCACTCTTTATCAGCTTAGGCTGGTATACCAACTACGCCCTTATCTGGACAGAGATAGCCTAGCTACAGTTATCCATGCTCTGATAACTTCTCGTCTGGATTACTGCAATGCGTTATACGTGGGACTGCCTTTGAAAACGGTCCGGAAACTTCAGCTGGTCCAAAATAGGGCAGCAAGATTGTTAACAGGGACTGGCCTGCGAGCTCATATTACGCCAGTACTTTTCCAGCTGCACTGGCTGCCAGTCCATTTCGGGGCCCGATTCTAAGTGCTGGTATTAACATTCAAAGCCCTTAACGGCTTGGGGCCAGGTTACCTGAAGGATCACCTCCTCCCATATGTGCCTGCCCAGACCTTAAGATCAGCATCAGCGGCCCTTCTCCGTGAGCCCCTGCCAAAGGAAGTGAGGCAGGTGGCTACTAGGAGGAGGGCTTTTTCTGTTGTGGCACCCCGGCTCTGGAATGAGCTCCCTAGTGAGGTTCGCCTGGCGCCTACATTGTACTCCTTTCGGCGCCAGGTGAAGACCTTTTTATTTTCCCAGGCATTTTAGCTTTCTGAATTTTTATCTTTGCTGTTTTAAATCTGTATTTTAAACTCCTGTACTGCTGCTAGGTTTTATTGTGGTTGTATTGTTATATTGTGGTTTTAATGTTCTATATATTTTAAATTGTTTTATTGTGTGTTGTTTGGTTTTAGTTTTTGTGAACCGCCCAGAGAGCTTCAGCTATTGGGCGGTATAGAAATGAAATAAATAAAATAAATAAATAAATAAATAAATAAATAAATTATATCAGGCAAAAATGCACACAAATATATATAGAAGAGATGTGCACAAAAATGTTTATGAACTTTCATGACAACTTAAAAAAAGAAAAGAAACAACTCAAAGTTTGGGATGAACCAAATTTAAGGGAAGAAAAAGTTTGAGATGAACTGAACCTCAGATTGAAAAAATTAGAGACCAGCATTGAGATTCATCCATTGCTAGTTTCTCCCTTGTTCTAGCATTGGTGATGATGGATACAGCTAGGCTTCTTTATATTTTTCATGGGTTTTGACAACTATGGACGCCAGTGAACTTTCAAACATGTTTGAGGACCAGATGGTTCTTCTCCTTTTGATAATATCTAGGGCAACATTTAAGAACATCTAATGCAATTTCTTAATATAAATTCATTACAAACAGATAAAGACGGAAGAACAAGAAGAACTGATAACGTTCAGATAAAAATAACATTTTCATAAAAACCATCTTCTTAGATAATACTTAGCTGAAAAAACACATAATCCAAGACTAGGGATGTACAAAAATTCCGCCACAGATCTCGGGGAGGCCAAATGCCAGCGCATTCAGCCCCCCGAAATCGGTGGCAGAACAGCCTGCCACCCCCCCCCCGCCCCCCTGGGATGAGACTTACCTTGGTGGATCTTCCTGGCAGCGGTGGCTCTGGCGGCGGCCGTGGTTCAGCGGCAGCGGCTGCGGCGGCCGGTCTTCCAACCGGCTGCTGCCGCCGCCATTTCCAGTTTAAAAAAAAAAAAGTGATAGGCTACATAAAGATTTATGTAGCTTATCACGGCTAGGTTTTTAAAAAAAACGTGATAGGCTACGTAAATGTTTATGTAGCCTATCATGTCTGACATTTTTTAAAAAACAAAAAACGCGCGTACGCAAATGGCGGCGGCCATGGCCACTGCCATTTGCGTTCCTTATTTTGGCACGTCTTTGTCTATGTAAACATTTACGTAGGCTAAGACAGCGAAAATAAGGGGAAGGCAAATAGCATAGTGTCCGTGGCCGCCGCCATTTGCGTACGCGCGTTTTTTGTTTTTTTTTTAAAGTCAGACATGATAGGCTATGTAAACATTTACGTAGGCTATCACGGCTGACTGCAGGGACGCAAATGGCAGCGGCTATGGCTGCCACCATTTGCGTCCCTGCTAGCCAGCGGCCAGATGTCCGGCAGCTGGCGGAGCCGGCCGGCGGCTCCGCAGAAGCTCTGCAGAGCACAGCCGGCCTGCCAGGATTCTGGGGGCGGGGGAGGAACGGAGCGCCTCCCCCCCCAGCGAGGATTCCGGGGGGAGGGACGGAACGCCTCCCCCCCAACCATAAACGTAATCTGCGAAAGGTAAGTGCCTTTCGTACATCCCTATCCAAGACCAAATACATACAGCCATATTACTTAGGTTAATCGTGTGAATAGTTAGGCGAGGAATCCTATTCACTTCAACAGCAGTCCCACTAAGCATGCGAATACAGAAACTTTTCTCAACCTGGTACCCTCCAGATGTTTAGGACTACAACTCCCAGCATTCCCAACTACTGCCCATGTTGGCTGCGGCTGATGGGAGTCAGTGTCCAAAGTATCTGGCGGAACCAGATTGGGAAAGGCTGGACTACAGTCTTAGTCAGATGGTGATCTTAGCCCTCATCAGTCTAGTCAGTAAATGTGTGTGTGTGTATAAGGGGGCAGCACTACAGTGACACATTCTGCCCCCACCCTATATGCATTGATGCTTGTACAGACCACCCTCATTAGTCCACACAGTTCAGTCTAGCCATGTAGTTGGGAATCCTCATCCTGCAACTGTATTTCAGTACATTATTTACTATATTGGGGGTTTTGTTGTTTATTCGGTCAGTCGCTTCCGACTCTTCGTGACTTCATGGCCCAGCCCACGCCAGAGCTTCGTGTCGGCCGTCGCCACCCCCAGCTCCCCCAAGGTCGAGTCCTATATTGGGGTGGGCAAACTTAAAAAAAAAAAAAAACACTTGGATTGTTGTGGTGTGTAAACTGGGCTACCTTAGATAGATGTAAGCCAATATTTCTGCAGTCTTGCACAACATTGTCTTTTTCCTGAGATTTCCTTTGGCTTTAGTTTCATTGGTCATTTTAGCTCAATCCCTGAATGTCACTATAAGATACAGAAAACACTAAAATGTAAGGCTCCCCCTCCCACTCCCCTCCATACAAAGCTGAACACTTTATTGTGCTAAGGGTCCATTTCAATTATTTCCTTCAAACAGAGGTCAAAGGCAACCGCAAAATCATAAAATATCCAAGGGATAAACTAACGTGCTGGTTTTGCTACTGTGCTTTTAAATCCTCTTGTACGTGTCTGGATTTTGTTCCAGTAGTGGTCACATTCTCAAGGGCACCAAGCAACATCTGAATTGGCAGTTAGATGGCCATTGGAAGAGAATGTTAAATTGTTTAAAGGGATATAACTTTCTCACAATACTACTCAGGGCACTTCTGTTTGGGGATCAATTCCACTAACTTGCATAGGTTTTCCTTACCAGTAAGTATGCTTATAATTGAGGCTTTAAATGGATACATACTTTTCTAGTATTGGTCCTAAACAATATGTCAGGAATACCAAGTCATCACTTCCATTCAGTGCAGAAATCTTACTGACCAGATATGAAAATGGCCTGATTCAGTTCTGACTGATTTGGAAGCAATCCACTTCAACTCCATACCAAAAGGGTGGGAGCACATATGGCTCATGGCCTGCCGGTTGCTCATCTATAGTTTAGAAAAAAATGAAATGAAAATATGCTATTTGGAGGAGATACATGTGTCTCTAAAACAGGAGTCACTTAGGGATGTCAGAGAATTCCGTCACGGACCTCAGTGAGGCCAAATGCCAGTGCATTCGGCCCCCCGAAATCCATGGCAGAATGGCCTGCCACCCCCCTCGCCCCCGCGGATCGCCCCCGGGTCGAGACTTACCTGGGGCGGATGTTCTGGATGGCGGCGGCTCCGGAGGCAGCAGCTAGTCTTCCAACCTGCTGCCACCGCCACCATTTGCAGTCTGGTCGCTTCTGGTTTTGTTTTTTGTTTTTTACATAGATGTGATAGGCCATGTAAAGACTTACGTAGCCTATCATGTCTGGGTTTTTAAAAAAAATGCGTAAACAAATGGCGGCGGCTATGGCCGCCGCCATTTGCATTCCTTATTTTTGGGCGTCTTAGTCTACATAAATATTTACGTAGACTAAGAAGGTGAAAATAAAGGGGAATGCAAATAGTGCCCACTACGCTTTTGCATTCCCCCTTATTTTCGCCGTCTTAGTCTACGTAAATATTTAAATATTTCGTAGACTAAGACGACTAAAAATAAGGAACACAAATGGCGGCAGCGGTAGCCACCGCCATTTGCGTATGCTTTTTTTTTTTTTTTAACCCAGACATGATAGGCTACATAAGTCTTTACATATGTCTGGCTGCTGGTGGAGCCAGCCGGCGGCTCCGCGGAATCCCCATGTAGCAGAGCCGGCTGTCGAGGATTCCTGGGGGAGGGACGGAGCACCTCCCCCCCCCGTCGAGGATTCCGGGGGGAGGGATGGAGTGCCTCCCCCCCTTCATGAAAGATTCCGCGAAACGGTAAGTGACTTTCGTACATCCCTAGAGTCACTAGTGAAGTCTCATTCTAGAGCAACTTCGATTCCGTTGACTACAGAGGGAAGCTTGGGAAACACAGAACCTGACCAAAGTGGCCCAGTTCTGCTCAAGCTTCATCTGAATCCAATGCACATCTCTAATAAATATATACCAATCATAATGGAATAATCTAGAACAGTCAGGAAACGAACGACATGGACTAGAGGGAAATGCAAGCCTATGATTACTATTCAAATTGCTTTGTCAATGACACTTTAATACTATTCTTATGTCATTCTTCAACCATTGATATTGTTTTGTTGGATAGTTAATAGCTTTCTTATGCTGCTTTCTAAATTTTCTAAATACTAGTGTTACTACGTCCATCTTCAAGGTCATAATATTTTTTTCCTATGTGAAGATAATATTAATTTCAGACAGTGTATCAATAAACCGACTGATTCTTTTCAATTAAAATCCCAAGGCTGTGGTCTTTGAAACTGGTCATGCTTTACCCTCTGACCTCCTGATTTACAAAAGCACAATTTTGAACTCAGATTAGACTACTGAATTTGACAAAGGCCACAGGTGGGAAGGAGGACTGGAACAAGATGTGCATTTTACATGCTGGTGGTACCTCACAATATCACCTTTGTATATTAGTAGCATGATGGGGAGAGGGAAAGATGGAACTCTGCAGGAAGATCCTGAGGAGGATCCAAGGAGATTATGAGCATCATAATAAAAGACTTCAGGGCTAGAAAGTCCATGAATTTCTATTCTCCATTTGGGTGCCTATTAATTTCAGTTCTGTTCTGAACCTTGAATGCTTAAAAAAAAAAAATCCTAGCCCACAGCAATTGATCGAGGGCTTCATCACATGGAGCTTTTATCCTGCAATTGGGATTGCTCCTTCACCCAAGTTTGTAGGCTCTTTACATGATGCCATGACCCTCCAGGGCATCTCCTGCACTAAATGCCCTTTGTTCCGTTTTTAAATAGATCATAGATAATGAGCCATCAAATTATCCTGTTGTGTTCCACTTCAGTTTCCTCCATGAAAAGAGTTAAAGTGGCGAGAAGAGGAGTGAGATCAATGAAAGATAATGGAAGATTCAGATATGGGGAGAAGGGGGCGGGGTTGGAAAGAAAGAGCCTGTAAAGGGAGCCAGTGGTGATCCTGCATTTAAAATGGAAGCAGAAAGCCCCATTTTAAATGTAGGATTTTAGGCTGATGTAGAAATGCCCCAAAATTCAACAGCCAGTAACACATTTTATAAATCCTGTTCTAACTTTGATTAGAGCGAGGCTGCAATCAAGCTCCATGTCCTGAGTGCAGCCCCAGTTCTCCAGAGTGAAGGATCTGAGGACTGCCATTCTAAATCCTTTGCACAAATCACAGAGGAATCCTGGCAGTCTCTGCATAATCCACTATCTTGTTCTTTAAAAACTGTTGGTTTTTAGCTTGACAACAGTGAGGTTTTTGTAAAAACATTGGAAGTTAGCAGCATTAACATATTTTGAGGCTGTCAATTGTATAGAATGTGTGATAGAAATAATCCTCTCGTGCATTTTAATCAGCATGTTTTCTAGCAGAAAAGTGGAGCTATAACCATCTCTAAAATACACTGCTTGGGGAAATTGTCTTTTGCTCACAGCTGAATCAAAGTATCATCCAATTGGCAGGAGTGGGCAACTTGTGGCCCTCCAGATGTTTTGGCCTAAACAATTTCTTATCCACCTATCAGGAAAGATTGTCCTCCTTCAGATGGGTTACAAGATAATTGAAACACATAAAAAAAACCCTTAACAATAAACATGAAGCTACAATTTCAAAACATTATGCCTAGGGTGACCAGGCATTCTACTCTACAAAGGAGGTGGTGGGCTCTCCCACACTGGAAGCATTCAAGGTGGAGCTGGACAGCCATCTGTCGGGGATGCTCTGACTTGGATTCCTGCACTGAGCAGGGGGTTGGACTTAGTGGTCTTATAGGCCCCTTCCAACCCTACTATTCTATGATTCAATGAGGACAGTCCTCTTTTTAAAGAGCTGTCAAAGGACCAAGTTTGGTTTAAAGTCAAAGAACCATAAGGAGGGAGAACTGGAGCCATGAATTTCCTCATCAGCAGTCACCTGGTCATAGTCATCCCCACTATGGTGAGATACATCGGATTTCTATTTCATTATAGTTATTATTTCTAAATTTGCATTTTTATATAAATTAGCATATGCAAATGTTGTGCAAATTGATACCCTCTTTTGTCCTCTTTTTTGGTGGGGGCAGGGTGATGCATTTCCTCTTTTTTGGCAATGAGAAAGTGGCCACCCTAATTAAACCAGCAGTGGCTAAAATATTTGCACAGCACTAGGGATGTACGAAAGTCACTTACCTTTAACGAAATTTGATTTGCGGTGGGGGGGAGGCGCTCCGTCCCTCCCCCTGAAATTCTGGCCGGGGGGGGAGGCGCTCCATCCCTCCACCCCCGAATCCTGGCCAGCCGGGCTGCAAATGGCGGCGGCCGTAGCCGCCGCCGCCATTTGCATCCCTGCAGTCAGCCGTGATAGGCTATGTAAATGTTTACGTAGCCTTTCACGGCTGAGTAAAAACCAAAAACAAAAAACTGTGTGTACGCAAATGGCGGCACCCATGGGCGCCGCCATTTGCATTCCTTATTTTGGCATGTCTAGTCTACGTAAACATTTATGTAGACTACAGCGAAAATAAGGGGAACGCAAATAGCGTAGACACTACGCTATTTGCGTTCCCCTTATTTTCGCCGTAGTCTATGTAAATGTTTACGTAAACTAGACGTGCCAAAATAAGGAACACAAATGGCGGCGCCCATGGGCGCCGCCATTTGCATACGCATGGTTGTGGTTGTGGTTGTTTTTACTCAGCCGTGATAGGCTACGTAAACATTTACGTAGCCTATCACGGTATTTTTTAAAAATCTAGCCGTGATAGGCTATGTAAATCTTTATGTAGCCTATCACTTTTTTGTTGTTGTTGTTTTTTTACTGGAAATGGCAGCTGTGGCAGCCGGTCAGAAGACCAGCCGCCACAGCCGCCGCCAAACCGCTGCCAAAGCCACCACCGCCAGGAGGATTCGCCCAAGGTAAGTCCCATCCCGGGGGGGCAGAGGGGCAGACCATTTCACCACCAATTTCGGGGGGCCGAATGCCAGCGCATTCGGCCTCCCCGAGATTCGTGGCGAAATTCCCTGACATCCCTACACAGCACATGAACCAAATGTTGACTGGAATAGAAACATATCCAACGTTTTCTTAAGAAACAACAGTGCTGAAAATATAGGCACACAGGGGGAAAGGCATTCCAAAGTTGTGAGGCCAGTGTAGAAAAGACCCTGACTCTGGTACCTGCTAATCTAACAGCTCATTTGGGCACAGGTGCTCCTTCAAATAGCCTAGCTCCTTGTAAGTGATTTCAGTAGACACCTTACCTAGCCTCCAAGATGGACAGTAAAATGCAGACATTGCTTTGCGTGCTGGTTTTTAGAATGATTGCACTTTGCCTTCATTGTCATATAATTGGTAAGATGGTTAAGGCATTACCAGCAGCAGCAAGCTGCATGTGCCCCATTTTGGCACATTTGGTTCCTTGAACACACAAATATTTCTGTCCTGAAGCTGGGCAGAAAATTCTCATGCCTGTGCAGAATTGTCTGAATGGGGAGGGGGGGGACAAATAAATCAGCATGATAGTTCACAAAATGGAAGGCACTGCTACTGTTGCCTGGACTCTTGGAAACATATTTATGTTCCCAGAGGAAAATTGCCCGCAGTCAACCTCCCACTTTTTTTATTAGATAATTATTTATTTTGTTCCTTAATTGGCTAATTAAGCCTGCATTGTGGCATCTTAGAAGCAAACTGTTCGATATAATTGCTAATGAGTAGGTTTTGTATTTTGTTGCAGAGAATTCATAAGTATTCTTCTCTGCCTAGTGCTAAGAGGTTTGTAATGGGTTTAGTGTGCTAATTATTAGTTATTTTGACACAGTGTGAAAATTCTAAGAACATGGGAAAAAGCAGACTTCGGGCTGGAAATCAACAAAATGCCAACAATATTCCAACTTCCTTAATTGGCTATGCAAAGATAGGGCCTGGACAGTTTATTTATTTTTGTTATCTAATACCAGAACACACAGTAGTTTTTGGTACTGACTTCCCATTGTTCATTCTTATTATTGCATGCATAGACTCGAGACAGTTCTGCCTCTGTTGACATTCAAAGATCCAAAATGTGCGTGTGGATGGGCAGTGGGTGCGTGGATTGTCACCTTGGCAAGTCCAACCTTCTTCATATGTATTCATAGCAGTGGTGTAGTGGAGTCCAGGCTCACAGGGATGCAGTGTTGACCTTCTTTTTAGCAGGGATGCCAACAATCTCTCTCCCCACACCCTCAAAATTCCCCATCGCCTCCACGCTTAGCTGCAATCCTCACAGTAGCTGGGGGAAAATGAATTTCCCCAGCAAGAACCTATTTCCTGTTGAAATGCAAAGTCTTTGGTGGTGGCTTGGTCTTGAACAGGTAATTAAGGGTGCAATCCTATGCATGTTTAGACAGAAAAAAGCCCTACAACTCCCAGCATTCCCCAGCCAGCAGCTGACTAGGGAATGCTGTGCGTTGTAGGGCTTTTTTCTGTCTAAACATGCATAGGAATGCACCCTAAGACACATTAGCTTTCCAAAGGACCTGTCCTCATGGAGATAAGGCTGCTAGAACTGTTCTGCTGACATCGATCAACACAGCTGCCAGAATGTTTGGACTCTCCTTCAGGGTTGGCTATAGGAATTGTCACGATGAGTGCCTGCACTTCAAAATTTACTGTGACACCACTGCTTCATAGTGACATATATGTATTATACATATAATAGACACCAACCAACCTTCTGATCCATACACTGGAAAAGTGGATGTACTAATCATGTGGTTGGTGCCCATGGGTGTATGCCATGAAGGAGGTGTGCTATTCAAAATGTGGAGGTAGGGGACACCAAGGGGATGGGAATTGTTGCCATAGCAATAAACCCACTCCCTTTCTTGTATACTTTGAAGGTCCACAGAGCTCCTGCCTTCGTTACATACTTCCTTCCTTTACTCAGGGTGCAATCCTATGCATGTTTAAACAGAAAAAAGTCCTACAATTCTCAGCATGCCCCAGCCAGTATCTCTGGCTGGTGAATGTGGGGAGCTGCATGACTTTTTTCTGTCTAAACTTGCATAGAATTGTACCCTTAGTTACTTCAATGCCACAAAAAAATAGATTTGTCTAGGCCTGCCTTCCCCATGCTGGTGTCCTCCAGATGTTTTGGACTACAACTCCCAGAACTCCTGAGCATTGGCCATGCTGACTGGAGATGATCGGAGTTGGCATCCAAAATTTCTGAAGGGCGCCAGGTTGGGGAAGACTGGTCTAGGCACTGTGCAGTGCAATTTAAAACAATATAATACTCGCATAATAAAAATGCAAAAAAGATCACAACAAATACATCAAGATCATGATAAAACATTGGTATCTGTGTTCACCTTATCATCAGACAGCTGATATTTCACATACAAGTTACATTCTTAAGGGCATAATCCTATGCATGTTTAGTCAGTTTAGACAGAAAAAAATCCTACAACTCCTAATGTCCCTTCAGCCAGACATGCTGGCTGGGGCATGCTCAGAATTGTAGGGCCTTTTTCTGTTCAAACATGCATAGGATAGTGCCTTAAGTATATGTGCCAAGAAATCCTACTAGAACTCTCCCACAAATGATGTTGCCAGCTACAATGTCAAGCGAATACCAGTGTCATATTTTCAAGTAAACATCATACTTTGGAAGACAGAGTTGTCTGAATAAATTCAACTAACTAGGGAGCCTCGTGGCCCTTGGACAATTGTTCACAGAGGCAATTTCATGCCATTTTCCTGGAGAGTGCCTTGATCAATCACAATTTGTTTGTCCAGTGTCAAGCAAGTAAAGTTCAAACACGATTTCAAAGGAGGAACGTGAACAACCATTTTTATTACTAAAGTTCTGGATATGTGTGCATCAGCCCAAATAAGATAATGATGCACAAGCCCTCTAACTGGGTAGAAGATAAAGCACCATACAATTTATGGGGCTTGCTTTCCTGGCTACAAGGGTTTGCAGATGAGCAGCCCAACTCTATATATGTTTAGTCAGAAATAAATCCCACTAAGTTGAAGGGAACTTACTCCTGAGTAAGTGCAAACAGGGTTGCAGCCTTTGGGTGTTTGTTAATCCACTGGGATGTCTGAAGCTTTAGGCTACAGCAGTAGCCAGAAGCACTTTTTGGCCACCATCGGTATAATGAAAAGGCTAATGCTCTTTCTTTCAGATTTAGATGTGGCAGGTTTTATGCAATCTCCTTTGAAACCTTGAGGCTGGACTGGGGTAATAAGCTATGCCTCAGGCTGCCCTTGATCACTTATTGGAAGTGACAGCTGGTAAAGCAAAAAAAAAATTGGCAGCCTATCTCTTAACAGGAATAACTGCAGGGACACATCTCACCTTGGCTTCAGGGTCTGCACTTCACCCATTTCCAGTAGCCTTCTGGCCATAATTTCAGACATTGGCTTTGATCTATGAAATTCTAAGTGCTTTCAAGCCTATATTCCATCTACTGCTTTCTCTCATTGTGCAGCCGTTGTAATCTCTAAATTAATCAGAGCTTGCTCTCATAAGAGTACTCCTATACACAGAATATGGAGTCAACTAGTTCTTCTTTCCTAGTTCTCCTTTGGGGCAAGAGAAATTCAAGAAAGCAATGCCCACATTCTAAAATACATGTACCTACAACTAAAGGCCTTTAAAACCCCCATCCAGAGCACAGCTGCAGGCCATCAGAGCCACATGAGGAATGGTCTACTCATGAGCAGAGTCTTGATCACAAGTATACCTTTACTCATGAGGAATCCTCATTCCTCAGGCAGGCACTTCTGCATTTGGCAGCTGGCCAAGCCTGAACCTTTAAGAGTCGGACACGACTGAACAACAACAACAGCCACTCAGTGTCTGCCTCCAAGTCCAGGAGGGAGCCAACCACATCTTGAGATGGAAGGGTAAATGGCTGTCTCCCCCAAGAGCCCAGCATCCCTCTCACCTACCTCAAGGTTCCCTGACACAGGCAGTTCCTCCATGACATTTGGCTCTGGGGTCTCCTGGTCATCCTCCAGAAGGGACATGACACAACCCAAGCCTCATATGCATCACTGTACTCATACAGGTAAGCACTGCCCTTGACCCCATGGAGACCCCATGGAGATGATGCTTTTCCTGAATGGTGTCCCATCACCTTGCCTTCTTGCCAGGACACTTGTATCCTCCTTAGTCCTCCTCCTCCACAAACCTGTGACATTTCTAGGGATGTATGAAACACCTACCTGGCTCCGCGTAGGGATGTACAAAAGTCACTTACCTGGTCTCGCAGCTTGCTTCGTGGTGGGGGGGAGGTGCTTCGCTTCTCCCCCCGAAGTTCAGGCCGGGGGGGGGAGGCTTCCCACCTCGCCCGGCCGAAATTCAGGCCGGGGGGGAGGCTTCCCGCCTCGCCCGGCCGAAATTCAGGCCGGGGAGAAGAAAGAAGAAGGAAAAAAAAGCCCCGTGATAGGCTACGTAACGATTTACGTAGCCTATCATGGCTAGATTTGCAAAGTCAGCCGTGATAGGCTACGTTAATCGTCACGTAGCCTATCACGGGTGACTTTAAAAAAAAAAAAAAAGTGCGTACGCTAATGGTGGCCCCCATAGGGAGCCACCATTCGCGTTCCTTATTTGGTCCCTGTAGTCTACGTAAAGATTTACGTAGACTACAGCGAAAATAAGGGCAACGGATGGGAGCAGGTAAGTGCTCTGTTTCGCACACCTTTTGTGGGTTGGGGGCGGGGAGCTTCATTCTGCGACAGATTTCGGGGGACCGAATGCACTGGCATTCTGCCTCACCAAGATCCGTCGCAGAATTCTCTGACATCCCTAGACATTTCTGGATTTACTGCAAAGGACACTAAATACTTGGAAGAATTCAAAAAGGGGGGGGATAACTTAATATCGGGTGGAGGAGGAACAAATAGAACTGGGGAGGAGTGGAAATCCCACACAGAAAAAAGTGTTTCCAAAAACTGTCCGTTATGCTAATTTGTACACCTAGTTACTGAAGCAACTGTTACTATCTACAATGCAATGATATCTGAATCCCTGATCTCATCTGAAATAGCATTTTCTGATTTCTCGCTAGAGAATCAGAGGTTTATTAAATAAACTTGCATGTTCCAGTTTCTTATATCCATGGGAATCTCAGGACATGTTGTTGTTCAGTCGTTAAGTCGTGTCCAACTCTTCGTGACCCCATGGACCATAGCACTCCAGGCCTTCCTGTCCTCCGCTATCTCCCGGATCGTGCTCAAGTTCATATTCATTGCATCAGTGATGCTATCTAGCCATCTCATCCTCTGCCGTCACCTTTTCCTTTTGCCTTCAATCTTTTCCAGCATCAGGGTCTTTTCCAGGGAGTTTTCTCTTCGCATTAGGTGGCCAAAATATTTGAGCTTCAGCTTCAGTATCTGTCCTTCCATTGAGCACTCAGGGTTGATTTCCTTTAGGATGGACTGATTTGACCTCCTTGCAGTCCAGGGGACTCGTAAGAGTCTTCTCCAGCACCACAGTTCGAAAGCATCAATTCTTCGGCGCTCAGCCTTCCTTATAGTCCAGCTCTCACAGCCATACGTTGCTACTGGGAAAACCATAGCAAGGATTATACGGACCTCTGTCAGCAAGGTGATGTCTCTGCTTCTTACTATGCTGTCTAGGTTTGCCATAGCTTTCCTCCCAAGGAGCAAGCGTCTTTTAATTTCATGGCTACAGTCACCATCTGTGGTGATCTTGGAGCCCAAGAAAATAAAATCTGTCACTGCTTTCATTTCTTCCCCTTCTATATGCCAGGAAGTGATGGGGCCAGATGCCATGATCTTCATTTTTTTAATGTTGAGTTTCAAACCAGCTTTTGCACTCTCCTCTTTCACCCTCAACAAGAGGCTCTTTAGATCCTCTTCACTTTCTGCCATTACGGTGGTATCGTCTGTGTATCTCAGGTTGTTGATAATTCTCCCGGCAATCTTAATTCCGACCTGTGATTCATCCAACCCGGTATTTCTCATGATGTACTTTGCATATAAGTTAAATAAGCAGGGCAACAATATGCAGCCTTGTTGTACTCCAGTCCTGTCCCAATTTTGAACCAATCGGTTGTTCCATGTCTGGTTCTTACTGTTGCTTCTTGCCCCTCATACAGGTTTCTCAGGAGACGGGTAAGGTGGTCTGGTACTCCCATCTCTTTCAGAATTTGCCACAGTTTGTTGTCATCCACACAATCAAAGGCTTTAGTGTAGTCAATGAAGCAGAAATAGGTGTTTTTCTGGAATTCTCTTGCTTTCTCCATGATCCAGCAAATGTTGGCGATTTGATCTCTAGTTCCTCTGCCTCTTTGAAACCCAGCTTGTACTTCTGGTAGTTCTCGGTTCGCATACTGCTGAAGCCTAGCTTGTAGGATTTTGAGCATCACCTTGCTGGCATGGGAAATGAGTGCAATTGTACGGTAGTTTGAACAGTCTTTGGCATTGCCCTTCTTTGGAATTGGAATGTAAACTGACCTTTTCCAGTCTTGTGGCCACTGTTGAGTGTTCCAAATGTGTTGGCATATTGAGTGCAGCACTTTAACAGCATCATCTTTTAGGATTTTAAATAGCTCAGCTGGAATACTGTCATCTCCGCTAGCTTTGTTGTTACTAATGCTTCCTAAGGCCCACTTGACTTCACTCTCGAGGATGTCCGGCTCAAGTTCAGTGACCGCACTATCATGGCTATCAGGGACATTCAGATCTTTCCTGTATACCTCTTCTTAATCTCATCTGCTTCTGTTAGGTCCCTGCCGTCTTGGTCCTTTATCATGCCTGTCTTTGCACAAAACGTTCCCTTGAGATCTCCAATTTTCTTGAAAAGATCTCTAGTCTTTCCCATTCTATTGTTTTCCTCGATTTCTTTGCATTGTTCATTTAAGAAGGCCTTCTTGTCTCTCCTTGCTATTCTCTGGAACTCTGCATTCAGTTGGAGATATCTTCCCCTTTCTCCCTTGCTTTTTGCTTCCCTTCTTTCCTCAGCTACTTGTAAAGCCTCATCAGACAGCCACTTGGCTTTCTTGCATTTCTTTTTCTTTGGGATGGATTGAGTTGCTGCCTCCTGAACAATTTTACGGACCTCCGTCCATAGTTCCTCAGCTCTGTCTATCAGGTCTAATCCCTGAAATCTATTCCTCACCTCCACTGTATATTCAGAAGGGATATGATGGAGGTCATACCTGAATGGTTTAGTGGTTTTCCCGACGTTCTTCAATTTAAGCCGAAATTTTGCAAGAAGCAGTTCATGATCTGAGCCACAGTCAGCTCCAGGTGTCGTTTTTACTGACTGCATAGAGCTTCTCCATCTTTGGCTGCAAAGTACATAACCAATCTTATTTCGATATTGACCATCTGGTGATGTCCATGTGTAGAGTCGCCTCTCGTGCTGTTGGAAAAGAGTGTTTGCTATGATCAGCATGTTCTCTTGACAAAACTCGATTAGCCTTTGTCCTGCTTCATTTTGTACACCAAGGCCATGCTTGCCTGTCATCCCGGTGATTTCTTGACTTCCTACTTTAGCATTCCAATCCCCTATGATGAAGAGGACATCTTTTTTTGGTGTTAGTTCTAGAAGGTGTTGTAGGTCTTCATAGAACCGATCAACCTCAGCTTCTTCGGCCTCAGTGGTTGGGGCATAGACTTGAATTACTGTGATGTTGAATGGTTTGCCTTGGATTTGTACTGAGATCATTCTATCGTTTTTGAGATTGTACCCCAGTACTGCTTTTCCCACCCTTTTATTGACTATGAGTGCTATTCCATTTCTTCTAAGGGATTCTTGCCCACAGTAGTAGAAATACTTGGAAATACCCTCTGCTCTTCCCCAGTAGTATATAGGACACCTTCTGACCTGAGGGGCTCATCTTCCAGCGTCATATCTTTTAGCCTTGTGATACGTTCCATGGGGTTTTCTTGGCAAGAATACTGGAGTGGGTTGCCATTTCCTTCTCCAGTGGACCACATTTTGTCAGAACTCTCCACCATGACCTGTCCATCTTGGGTGGCCCTGCATGGCATAGCTTATGGCTTCACTGAGTTACGCAAGCCCCTTCACCACAACAAGGCAGTGATCCATGCCTTGGATCACTAAAGACATGGGGGGGAGCAATCCTATGGCTGCTAATCAGTGGCTAGACGGCTATAGGATATCTTGTTTTCCGGGAACTGATCTTCCCTCACTTCCGCACTGCCTGCAAGGTAATATGGAAAAGTCCAGTGCTCCACGCTTGCAAGAGGAACACGGAGCAGCCAAAAAGGGTCATGGCTGGGGGCATCCCAGGGCAGGGGGGGCGGAACTGCCTGTATGACACATCCTATGTGTCATACAGCAGCTTCCTTCCCTGCTCCGTCCTCCTGTGGCTAGACAGCTGCAATTGGCTGTGTAGCCAAAAAAGCAGGGCAAGAGAAGGGCAGAGGGAACGATCACCTCCGTGCTTCTCCTGCCCTGCATTGGATAGACGGTCGCTTCCGAGTTGGAAGGTGGCCGCCTATCTGCATAGCATTGCACCCTAATTGATGCATTGTCTTTACTCCACAGAGCAGTGCCCCAATCAGCACTTTGGCATATAGACAAATATGTTCTTCATATGACATCACATTAATATATTCCTCAAGGGTAAAGCTCAGCATGGGTGTTAATCCCTGGACCACTGAACAGAAAGCAACCTTGAAAATATAAGAACATGTAATGGCCTAAGTGAGGTGAAATTCTAAACTGAAAACTGAACCAGTGTTGGTAAAATTGATCAGGAAGGAAAAAATGGAATCCAAGACATCTTGGTCTCACAGGGCCATCAGAAATCAAACAATATTTTACCTTCTTTGATAGATTCTAGGCATAAGAAGGGCAGTTCAGAACAAATGCCTTCTCTCTACTGCTCAGAAAAGCGATGTGGACAATGGAGTGGTTAGCTTCATGAAGATGGCTGATCATAACTGGAAGCAAGAACAAGGACCAAATATCAAGAGATTGGATCTAGACTTAGTCAAACTTAGAGCAAACCTATTGAAATGATTTCAGTGGCTCCACTCTATCTATGCCTAAATCTGAATCCACCCAGGATTTCAAAGTGCAGAACCCAAGCATACTAACCCTAATCCTAGATTTACTCCACAGAAAGGGAGTTCCCCAGTATAGATTGCCCCATTTTGACTCAGATTAGGGTGGGGTGGGCAACATGGGGCCCTCCAGATCAGATATTGTTGGCCTGCCACTCCCAACATCCCTCTCTATTGGCTACACCAGCTAGGGCTTATAGGAGTTGCAGTCCCACAAGCTGCCCTTTCCTGGATTAGGGTATGGGGACTGGCCTTCTGATGCCTTCATCTCACACTCACAGCCACATTCCTTGCAAGATCAACATTCTAGGCCAAGCCAAAATAGCCCTATCCCAAAGATGTGTTCTGCCTCTCTGCTACCTTTTTTCCACAGCACATTTAATCTCCACCACCACCACCACCACCACCACAAGCTTTATCAGTTTCTACCCAAACTCAGAAAACAAGAAGATCTCTTTTTTTAATCAAAAGCCCATTAGAATTATAATGGGATTGTGAACTTTGAATTACCTGTGCTAATTCAAAAACACTTTGAATACTTGACTTCATCCATTGATGTTTCACCTTTTGCAGCTACAATAGCGGTGTGCTGCAAGAAAATAAAATATGGTAAGGACTCAAACAGTAGAGGGCTTTAAATATTTAAAAGTAATTTGAATAGGTATTATTCATATTAATAGCTCTATTCTTGAGTGCAAATCAGAACTGGAAATTTTCAAATGACAAATATTACTATTAAAATTCAGTAATAAATGAATTTTTAATAAGGTAATGATCTTGTTAGCTTTAGAAGTGATTTGCTGTTTTCGTTCTTTTTAGAACACCTAAAAACTCAGTAAACCTCATCAGATAATTAACCGCCATTAATTACTTCCTACAAAAAAGAGTTCTTGTTTTATAATTAGGGGATGTGCTGTCATTATTATTTTTTCCCTTTACAGCAGGTGTCTTGTATAGAGAGTGCTACAGATATTGTTAACGTGTGGCAATATGAGAATTATGCTAATAAAAAAATGTAAGACAGTTCTTTTTACAAGCAAACTGTGGTTCATAAGTCAATGGATTCCAATTATACATAGAATTACCTAACTTCCCTACCCATCTAGGCTTCTTTTCTTGGAGTTTTCATAGAGGTCATTTGGGACTGAGGAGGCCATATTAACCTTGACATTCATTCATTCATTACATTTCTATATCACCCAATAATGAAAGCTCTCTCGGGAGTTCACAAAAGATGGCACTGAGTGGGTTACAGTCTGATACGTCTTCACTGTCTTGAATCCCACAATACTGGACTACTTCAGATGAATACAGGATAGCTATTTGCCAAGAGGTAACAATGCCAGTGAGTGACCTGGGGGAGGGGGGATCTCCATGACAATGGAAGGAGAAGCAAATGGAGGATTACCTGGATTATTCGAGGAATCACCTTTCCTCCATGCAGGGATCCACACATGAGTGCACTGCACCTAGGGATGTCAGAGAAATCTGCTGCGGACTCAAATGAGGCTGGATTCTTTGGAATCTGGCCTCCGGAATCTGTGGCAGAATGGCTCCATTTACCTCCGCTTAAGGAGGATTCTGGCCAGAAAGGCACTCCGGCTCTGGAGCGCCGGTGAGACGGTTATGGCAGCCGCCATTACCATATCACTGGAAGGAATATGGCTGCAAATGGTGTAGTGCTCACCACTTGTGGCCGTAAAGCCCTGAGTTTAACCTAAATGCAGCTGTAAACAGCTGCAATGAGGTTAAACTGAGGGCTTTACAGCTGCAAGTGGCATCCACTATGCCATTTGCAGCCGTATTCCTCCCAGCAATATGGTAATGGTGGCTGCCATTACTGTATCGCCAGCAGTCTGGAGCTGGAGTGCCGTTCCAGCCTGAAATTTAGGGATGTACGAAAGTCACTTACCTTGCCCGAAATTTGATTCGCGGTGGGGGGGAGGCGCTCCGTCCCTCCCCCCGAAATTCTGGCTGGGGGGGAGGCGCCCCATCCCTCCCCCCTGAAATTCTGGCCGGGGGGGAGGCGCCCTGTCCCTCCCCCCCCAAAATTCTGGCTGGGGGGGAGGCGCTCCGTCCCTCCTGCCGCGAATCCTGGCTGGCCGGTAACGCAAATGGCGGCGGCCATAGCTGCCACCGTTTGCGTCCCTGCAATCAGCTGTGATAGGCTACATAAATGTTTACGTAGCCTATCATGGCTGAGTAAAAAAAAAAAAAACCGCGTGTATGCAAATTTGCGTTCCTTATTTTGGCACGTCTAGTCTACGTAAACATTTACATAGACTACAACGAAAATAAGGGGAACACAAATAGCGTAGACGCTACGCTATTTGCGCTCCCCTTATTTTCGCCGTAGTCTACATAAATGTTTACGTAGACTAGACGTGCCAAATTAAGGAATGCAAATGGCGGTGCCCATGGGCACCGCCATTTGCATACGCACGGGAGTTTTTTGGGTTTTTTTACTTAGCCGTGATAGGCTACGTAAACATTTACGTAGTCTATCATGGTATTTTTTTAAAATCTAGCCATGATAGGCTACGTAAATGTTTATGTAGCCTATCACGTTTTGGGGTTTTTTTAAATTTTTCTGGAAATGGTGGCGGTGGCAGCTGGTCAGAAGACCGGCTGCTGCCGCCGCTGCCACCGCCAAACCGCCACTGCTGCTAGGGACATTCGCAGAAGGTAAGTCCCATCCCGGGGGGGCGGGGGGCAGACCGTTTCGCCACCGATTTCGGGGGGCCGAATGCACTGGCATTCGGCCTCCCCGAGATTTGTGGCAAAATTCTCTGACATCCCTAGCCTGAATCCTCCTGGAGCGGAGGTAAGTGAGGCGGTAAGGAGCCAGAGTGTGGCTCTAAAGAATCCTTGAGGAGTGGAGCTGCTCCGGAGGATTGTGGGGGGGAAAGAACAGATCACCTTCACCCCGGGCAGATTCCCCACCGGAACAGAAGGTGGGCAATCTGTACATCCCTAACTTTATAATTTCTTGGCAGAAACATACTTCTGGGGGGGGGGGCAATTGGTACTGAACATCATCAGACTGTCAGAGGCTACTCAACCAATGAGAGAGCCCCCCCATCCAGTATCTACCCCCCTTTCTCCTTCCCGCCAAAGTATCCTTTATGCGAAGGATCGAAGCCGCACGTTAATTACTTCCACACAGCAATAAACCAAACATAAAAGAAATGCAGCTTCGATCTCGCAGTATTTTGGCCGATGGGAATCTCACTGACTTCCGAAAGGACACACATAGGTTTGTGCTGGAAAACACAGGGATGGGAAACACAGGGACAGGAAACAGCCCTTGACCAGAGCAAGCTGCTCCAGCTGGTCCAGGGACTACAGAAGCAGGCAAGCTCCCAGAGAGCGAGCGAACAGAGCGAGTGGACAGGGGGAGCAAACAGGAGTTGGCCAGGGGAGTTGCAGTGGTTGAAGAGACAAAGGAGACAGAGGCTAAGAGGTAAGTGGGTTGCAGGAAGCCCAGGGGGCTGCCCTTTATCCTTCTGATTGGCTGTGAGCTCACCAGGTGCTTCTGAGAGCTCCAACTGAATTGGAGGGGTGTGGCCTGAGTACTCCCAGTAGCTGACTGGACGGGAAACTTCAGTCTGTTTCCCGCCTCCCAGCTGAGCAGAGCAGAGCAGAGCAAGCTGCTCCAGCTGGTCCAGGGACTGCAGAAGCAGGCAAGCTCCCAGAGAGCGAGCGGACAGGGGGAGCAAACAGGAGTTGGCCAGGGGAGTTGCAGTGGTTGAAGAGACAAAGGAGACAGAGGCTAAGAGGTAAGTGGGTTGCAGGAAGCCCAGGGGGCTGCCCTTTAACCTTCTGATTGGCTGTGAGCTCACCAGGTGCTTCTGAGAGCTCCAACTGAATTGGAGGGGTGTGGCCTGAGTACCCCCAGCAGCTGACTGGGCGGGAAGCTTCAGTCTGTTTCCCGCCTCCCAACTGAGCAGAGCAGAGCAAGCTTCTCCAGCTGGTCCAGGGACTACAGAAGCAGGCAAGCTCCCAGAGAGCGAGCGAACAGAGAGAGTGGACAGGGGAAGCAAACAGGAGTTGGCCAGGGGAGTTCGGCAGGGGAGGTCAAGGGGGAGGCCCCTAACATTTTTTTTAATTATTTTTATTTTTTATTTTAATTAACTTTTTTCCATTTATTTGTCTTGTAACACACACTTTCACACCAGTGGGACTCTGCTTTTAACCTCTACTGAGGAGAGGAGCAGGCACAGGCTAGTCTAGAACAATCACAAAGCTAGACACAAAAAGGGAAAAGAGGCTATGGAAGGACAAGACTCTCCAGTGGTGGTGACCTGCAAGGTGTGTGCAATGTTTGTTTTCTTGCCTGAGAACAACATGGCCTACACCTGCAACAAGTGCAAGTTGATCACGCTGCTGGAGGAAAAAGTAAGTGGACTGGAGCGGCGACTGTCGACCCTCCGGGGAATAAGAGAACACGAAGAGTTCTTGGACAGAATGGGGGAACTACAGCAGCAAAGGGCAGACCAGAAGCTTGAAGAGCAACAGCAAGATGAGGCAGTGGGAAATGCTGAGGTGAAGAAAAATGGAATAGAGGATACTCCTTGGAAAAGGGTGACAGTTAGGAGAAGAAGAACTAGATGCCACTCGGCACCAGTGGAAGCAGTGGAGCTGTGGAACCGATTCCAGGTACTTGAGGATGAGACTGGAGGACAGCCTGCAGAGGAAGAATCACAGGGGAACCTACATGAGAGTGAGCAAGAGGCTGAAGGTCAGTCAAACAGAGGCGATGAAACCCAGGCCTACAACAACAAGAAGAGAAGAGTGGTAGTAGTAGGAGACTCCTTGCAAGACCCAAGTATGTCGCGAAGACCCATGGACTCGCCAGTATTGTTGTCTCCCAGGAGAACAGATTAGAGACGTGACTGAAAGGTTGCCTGCACTCATAAAGCCCACTGACAGGTATCCCTTTCTTTTCATCCATGTGGGAACAAATGATACCGCCAAGAGGAGCTACGAAGAGATCACGTCAGACTTTGAAGCTTTGGGAAGGAAACTCAAGAACTTTGGGGCCCAGATAGTTTTCTCATCCATCCTTCCAGTAGTTAGAAGAGGGATAGAAAGGGAACGAAAATTACTCCGGGTGACTGACTGGCTACGAAGGTGGTGCCGACGAGAGAGATTTGGATTCTGGGACCATGGGCTATACTTCCTGGAAGATGGGCTGTTGGCTAGGGATGGGTTGCACCTCACAAAGGATGGGAAGAATGTGTTTGGCCACAGCATGAAGAACTTCATCAGGAGGGCTTTAAACTGAATCCTACGGGGAAGGGAAATGTAATGTTGGGGGTAACAATGGACATAGGCGCATGCACTGCAATGGAGAGAACAGCTCTGATAGAGCCCAATAATAGTCTTCAGACACATGTAGGAAGAAAGCCAGACTATGAAGCACATGGTCTTCGATGTCTATATACTAATGCCCAAAGAATGGGAAACAAACAGAACAAACTTGAACTCTTAATACAAGAGGGAAATTATGACCTGATAAGTATAACTGAGACTTGGTGGTATGACTCTCATGACTGGAATACAGCAACTGAAGGATATAACTTGTTCAAAAAGAACAGGAGGAACAGAAAGGGAGGTGGGGTTGCACTGTATGTGAAAAATACATATCTCTGCACAGAAATACAGGAGGAGGAGCTTGGTAGCCCCATTGAGAGCATCTGGGTTGAAATAAATGGAGCAAAGAATAAAAGGAACCTGGTGGTTGAAGTCTACTACCGGCCACCCAATCAAGGAGAAGACAAGGATGAAACTTTTGAAAAGCAAAAAGCCAATGTTTTAAGGAAGCATGATGTAGTAGTAATGGGGGACTTCAATTTCCCCGATATTTGTTGGGAGACAAATTCTGCAAAACATGGCCCCTCCAGGAAATTCCTGACTTGTGTGGTGGATAACTTCCTCCTACAGAAAGTAGAGGAAGGAAATAGAGGATCGGCTATCCTTGACTTGATCC
Organism: Heloderma suspectum; assembly: GCF_057233095.1. NCBI lineage: Eukaryota > Metazoa > Chordata > Lepidosauria > Squamata > Helodermatidae > Heloderma > Heloderma suspectum. The sequence goes on from NC_139458.1 coordinate 196,992,662, forward strand.
TAACCAACAGAGATGACTTAGTGGATAAAGTAGCAGTTACAGGAACTCTGGGGGAAAGCGACCATGTTGTACTTGAGTTCTTGTTTCTAAGGGAAGCAAAAGCCGAGTCTAGTCAAACGTGTACTCTGGATTTTAGGAAAGCTGATTTTCATAAACTCAGAACAATGATCAGTAAGGTCCCATGGCAAGCGATGCTAGCGAGAAAAGGAGTCCAAATTGGGTGGGAGCTTTTAAAACAGGAAATTCGCAAGGCACAATCACAAGCAATTCCAACAAGAAGAAAAGGTGGAAGACAACAGAAGAAGCCAATGTGGCTTCACAAAAAGCTTAGGGATGACCTGAAAACAAAAAAGGACACCTATAGGAAGTGGAAAGAAGGCCAAGTAACAAAGGAAGAGTACAGGCAGATAGCACAGAATTGCAGGGATGGTGTCAGGAAGGCTAAAGCTGAGAATGAGCTGAGGTTAGCAAGGGATGTTAAAAACAACAAAAAGGCTTTCTTCAGCTACGTGCATAGTAAAAGGCAGAGGAAAGAAATGGTGGTTCAGCTATTAAATAAGGATGGCAAAACGATAACAAATGGCAAAGAAAAGGCAGAGGTGCTCAATTCCTACTTTGGCTCAGTCTTCTCCCCAAAGAGGGTCTATGACCCCCCTGGCAAAGGCGAAGTACAGGCTGAAGGGGCAGGATTGCAGCTGGAGATCGACAGGCATATGGTCAAGGAACACCTCATTACTTTGAATGAGTTCAAATCTCCAGGGCCAGATGAACTGCATCCTAGAGTAATAAAGGAACTGGCAGAAGAACTCTCAGAACCGCTGTCTATTCTCTTGGAGAAATCATGGAGGACGGGGGAAGTGCCAGATGACTGGAGGAGGGTTAACGTTGTCCCTATCTTCAAAAAGGGTAAAAAGGAGGAACCTGGGAACTACAGAACAGTCAGTCTGACATCAATCCCTGGGAAAATTCTGGAGCAGATCATAAAGCAATCCATCTGGAAGCACCTTGACAACAATGCCGTGATTACTCGAAGCCAACATGGATTTGTCAAAAACAAGTCCTGCCAGACAAATCTGATCTCATTTTTTGATCAAGTCACCTCCCTTGTAGACCGTGGGAATGCTGTAGACATCATATACCTCGACTTCAGCAAAGCTTTCGACAAAGTGCCCCATGATATCCTGATGAGCAAACTAGCTCGAAGTGGGCTAGATGAAACAACGATCATGTGGACCCACAGTTGGCTACAGAATCGGACTCAAAGAGTGCTTATCAATGGGACCTTCTCAAGCTGGGGAGAGGTAACGAGTGGGGTACCGCAGGGCTCAGTCCTGGGCCCAGTGCTCTTCAATATTTTTATTAATGACTTGGAGGAGGAGGTGCAGGGAATGCTGATCAAATTTGCAGATGACACAAAATTGGGCGGGATAGCTAATACTTTGGAAGACAGAAACAAAATTCAAAGTGATCTGGATAGACTGGAGTGCTGGGCAGAAAACAACAGAATGGCATTTAGGGACAAATGCCAAGTTCTGCACCTAGGAAAAAGAAACCAAATGCACAGTTACAAGATGGGGGATACGTGGCTCAACCACACTACGAGCGAGAAGGATCTTGGAATTGTCGTCGATCACAAGCTGAATATGAGCCAACAATGTGATGTGGCTGCAAAAAAGGCAAATGCTCTTTTGGGCTGCATTCATAGAAGCATCGCTTCCAAATCCCGGGAAGTACTAGTTCCCCTCTACTCAGCACTGGTTAGGCCTCATCTGGAGTACTGTGTCCAGTTCTGGGCACCACACTTTAAGAAGGATGCAGACAAGCTGGAGAGGGTTCAAAGGAGGGCAACAAAGATGATCAGGGGACTGGAAACAAAGCCCTATGAAGAGAGACTGAAAGAACTGGGCATGTTTAGCATTGAGAAGAGAAGACTGAGGGGAGATATGATAGCACTCTTCAAGTACTTGAAAGGTTGTCACAGAGAAGAAGGCCAGGATCTCTTCTTGATCATCCCAGAGTGCAGGACACGGAATAATGGGCTCAAGTTACAGGAAGCCAGATTCCGACTGAACATCAGGAAAAACTTCCTGAGTGTCAGAGCAATACGGCAATGGAACCAATTATCTGGGGAGGTGGTGGGCTCTCCCACACTGGAGGCCTTCAAGACGAGGCTGGACAGCCATTTGTCAGGGATGCTCTGACTTGGATTCCTGCATTGAGCAGGGGGTTGGACTCGATGGCCTTGTAGGCCCCTTCCAACCCTACTATTCTATGATTCTATGACCAGGGTGATAGTGAAAGACACACCCCTGGGCAGGGCTGGCATAGCCAAAGTAAATGTGGGGTTGGGGCACACAATAACAAAAGCATGGAGAACCCAACTTAAGGAAAATAATCAGACTGAAATAGGGATGTCAGAGAATTCCACCATGGATCTCAGTGAGGCCGAATGCCAGTGCATTCGGCCCCCCGAACTCCGTGGCGGAACGGCCTGACCCCCCCGCCACCCCACGGATCCCCCCTGCTCCCATTTCCAGTCCAGGCTTGTGTAAAAAAAAAAAAAAAAAAAAGACGTGATAGGCTACGTGAATCTTTACATAGCCTATCGTGGTTTGGTGGGTTTAAAAAAAAAATGTGTACGCAAATGGCGGCAGCTACGGCCACCGCCATTTGCATTCCTTCTTTTTACCATCTTAATCTACGTAAATATTTACGTAGACTATGATGACAAAAATAAAGGGGAATGCAAATAGCGTAGCGGGAGCTATTTGCGTCCCCTTTTGATTCGCCGTTTTAGCCTACGTAAAGATTTATGTAGGCTAAAACGGTGAATGAAAAAGGGACGCAAATAGTGCCCGCTACGCTATTTGTGTTCCCCTTTATTTTCGCTGTCATAGTCTACGTAAATATTTACGTAGATTAAGACGGCCAAAAAGAAGGAATGCAAATGGCGGCGGCCGTAGCCGCCACCATTTGCATACGCGGTTTTGTTTTGTTTTTTTGGGTTTTTTTTACCCAGAGCCCTCCGCGGCCGGAAATCTGGCTGCAGACGGCTCTGGCCTGGCCAGGCCAGGCCTGGCTGGCTGCTCCGCGGAGCTGCCGCGGAGCACAGCTGGCCATTCAAGGATTCCGGGGGGAGCCCCCCCACCACCACCATCAACATAATCCACGAAAGGTGAGTCACTTTTGTACATCCCTAGACTTAAAGTAGCCTCAGGAAAACTGGTTTTTCTGCGAAAAGCTTCAGGGTGGCTGTGGGATGGCCGCAACGTCATGTGCTCCGAATGACCTCCAAATGCAGCCAGCTCACAGCAAATTGCCTGCAGAGACCGCCCCACCCCCCACCCCAGCTTATGTTAACAGTTGTCAGATGGTCATCTGTCTTCATCTATGGATATAGCCTTTTCTGCCTCCTTTCCCCAGGATGGTGACTGCATAAGCAAAAAAGGAACTGATTTGTATAGGTGATACTTGTTTTTATGGATTTTTAAGGTATCCACTTCATATGGTTTTTATGTCATGCCCCGCTTTGAAATGGCACTTCTCTTAAAGGCAGCCTAAATATAATTTTAAATAAATAAATAATGTCACAACTTTACATTTTATGTATTAATCTGAAGACATACATAATACTGAGTGCCTCCTCCAAGAGAAGCTCAGAAGGTGGCAGCAAAGGAAAGGGCCTTCTTGGTGGTGGCCCCCCATCTGTGGAATGAGCTCCCTGATGAAGTCCACCTGGCACCAACACTGTTATCTTTTCATCATCAGGTTAAGACTTTGGAGTTTGGGCTATTTCTCACACGAAGTTTTCTTTGCATTCCATTAAGATGCCTGTCTTTTATCGGCTCTGAATCTGTAATATGTACATTTAAAACAATTGGATACATGAAAATTGTGGCTTGGGAGAGGAATGGATCGGGGTCCTGCTTCTGGATATCTGGCTGAGAAAAGCAGTCTTGTAAGTCTCTACAACCTCTTCAGAACCAACATGAGGCATGTGTCGTTTTGCTTTGTTTTGACTCTGGTATCGATAGTAGAAGATGAAATGTCAAAATGAGAAGCAGCCATTGCTAGAACTCCTATTTAAGTGATTGCGCTGTGCACATAGATATTCCTGGGATTACCAAAAATATTTCCATTGACCTTCAGACAACAGCAGAAGCACACAATTGGGGGGGGGGGAGGCATCCCACAAAGAAGCAGATAACTTTTCCAGTTCATGCACCACTATGCTCGAAACAGAGTGCCAATCATTTATACAGATCACATGGCTCACATTGTTCCTATGATATCATTCCTGTTGGCAGGAAAGCTAAGCGTGCAAACTAGGCCACCAGAGCTTACATATGGGCTCTAATCGCCTTGATATCGATGATGTATGTATGGTGGTGGTGGACAGGGCTGGCCCTATGTCGAGGCAGAATGAGGCAGCCACCTCAGGCAGCAGGTGATAGGCAGCAGCCGTGGGGTGCTGGAGGGCAGAGCCGTGTGTGCCATGCAGCCGCCCTTGAGCTAGCCTGCCTCCACCAGCTGTGGTGGAGGATGATGTCCCATTGCCAGTGTGGAAAGAAGAGTCAACTGCCAGTCCAGTTTGGCTTTGTCACTTGGAACAGGGAAAGGCACCATCTTGTTCTTTGCCTCAAGCCCCAAAATGTCTTGGGTCAGCCCTAGTGGAGGGGATATCTAGCTTTCTCTAGATTACATCCAATCACTATTAAGACATATCAATCAGCTCTGAGTTAGGGGACCAGATATACTGTTTCAGCATACCCAGTCTCTACAGTACAGAAGGCCAAGGGGCTTCAGCCTAAAATGGTACCCACCTCCATCATGGCTGCATAATCTGTGGATGTTGCATGGCTGGCTTTTTGTTTCAAGCAGGATGTTTGAGAACACGTAATATGTTACACTGTGGTGATTCAGGTATAACATGGATGGGAGCTGGGGATTTTCAAAGGAGGACTGGTTCAGAAAAGGAGGAATAGGCTATTCTACACATAAGAAGAGGCATGGCAGAAGGTACAAAAGAGAAGGGGTAGAAGTGGGGATGTCGGAGGAATCCATTCAGGTGATGGAGTTCACTGAGCTTTCATCAGCTTGACTCCGCCCCCTTGCTTTCCTGTGAGCTGGCCCAACTTGATCTGCATCGAGTCAGGCCAGTTCGTAGATTTTCTGAGGGTTTAAAAATTTGCATAAATAGCAATTTACGCAAATTGCAGGTGCAATTTGCATAGCTTGTGCACATTTTGACAGTAATTTGTGCTATTTGTGCAAATTGCGGCCGTAGTTTCCACACATTATGTGAACTGGGGCCAAAATTTGCACAAAACACACAAATTGGCATTTATGCAATTAAAAAATAAATTAAAAGTTCCCGAATTGCTGGAAGAAACCTGTGGCTTGGCTTGTGAATGCAAGCTGAGTGGGGGGTAGAGATGTGAAGTCCTGGGGTGGGGGGATGGAATTTTTTATTTTTTTTTAAACCAACAACATTTTCCCCATTTTTTTCCGAGACCATTTTTGTTTTTTCCCAAAAAATTGAGCAACTTTGGATTATGAAATATTTTCTTTTAGAATTTAAGACAAAGTATTTACATATTGTTACCCAGACCTCAAAATGAGTTCTAAAAACTATGTAATAAGAACACATTTATAGAAAGCCTAGAGGTGTAAAATGAGTAAATGACTGGAAATAATGAAGCCATGGGGGAAAATATTTTTTAATCCTCTCTGTAATATTCCTAGAATAGTTTGTTCTTTCACTCCTTAGTAAAATTATTGATCTAAAGTATATTTTGTTGACAGACATTTATGCTCAGTTTCCCAACATGCGAGTAGAGTCGCCATTGTGCATTCTTGACAGTAAATGTATATTCTTGACTGTTTGGGTTTTGTTCTATAAAGGCCTGTGTTTCTGATGCTGTAGCAGTCATTTCATGTAGTTCTAATCTATTCAGACAAGAATTACAAATTTACTGAGTTTACTTTTAAAAGCTTTAAAATACAGTGATAATTTTATGAGCAAACTAAGTCATACATAAAATAACTTTAGGAACAGAAAAGCTGTTTTACCAAAGCAGCCTTCCTGAAATCTGATTTACTGGCAACAAAGGGCTGGATGTGCCTGATCTCGTCTGATCTTGGAAGTTAAGCAGGGTCCGCCCTGGTTAGTACTTGGATGGGAGACCACCTGGGATTGGGAATCAGGCTTCCTGCTTTGAGCTAGGGATGTACGAAAGTCACTTACCTTTCACGGATTATGTTGATGGTGGGGGGGAGGCATTCCGTCCCTCCCCCTGGAATCCTGGAGGGGGGGAGGCGCTCCGTTCCTCCCCCCAGAATCGTCCGTGGCCAGCTGTGCTCCGCGGCAGCTCCACGGAGCAGCCGGCCAGGCCCAGCCAGGCCAGAGCCGTCCGCAGCCGGATTTCCAGCCACGGAAGGCTCGGGGGGGGGGGACTGCATATGCAAATGGCGGCAGCTACGGCCGCCACCATTTGCGTTCCTTATTTTTACCATCTTAATCTACATAAATATTTACCTAGACTAAGACGGCGAAAATAAGGGGAACGCAAATAGCGTAGCCGCCGCCATTTGCATACACCTTTTTTTTTTACCCAGTTGTTTGAGGCTACATAAAAACTTACATAGCCTAAAACGTCTGAGTAAAAAAAAAAAAAAAAACTGCAAATGGTGGCGGAAGCAGCCGGTCGGAAGACCAGCCACCACCGCTGCCGGAGCCGCCGCCGCCCACAAGATCTGCCCCAGGTAAGTCTCATCCCGGGGGGGAACCACGGGGGGGTGGGGGGGTGGCAGGCCATTCCGCCACAGATTTCGGGGGGCTGAATGCACTGGCATTCGGCCTCACCAAGATCCGTGGCAGAATTCTCTGCCATCCCTACTTTGAGCAGGGGTTGGACCCAATGGTCTTGTAGGCCCCTTCCAACCTGATGCTTCTATGAGATCCCTAGGTAGAAGGGGAAACATGGAGAGAACAGTTCAGCACTCAGACAAGCAAAGCTGGAAAGGAGCTATAAAACAATATTTGATTCATTTATTCTTACACAAGCACTTCAAATTGTCTGACAAATGTCATTTTGAGTCAAATATACCCCAGATCAGAGGCAATGGCTCTACTGTATCTGCTATATAAGGAGTTGCTTTTTTTCCCTTTTGAGAGAGCACTTGGCAAGAAGAGACCATCACCTCCACAAAGCGTATGCTGTTCTCGAAACAAATGAGACAATTTTGAGGGCTTCTGTGGATAAACGAAACCATTTTTCTTCTAGCACCTTTTGGGAGTCAACTCAGTTTGTTGGACTGAAGACTGTCTTTTGTTTCTCCTCAGTGCTAAAGCCCCCCAAGCTATGGTCCCATTTCCACCAGGTCTCAGTTCTGAAACCTGACTTCATTGCCAGGTGTCTCAGATGCTGTAAATTGTCTCCTGCATTGTAGATCCAACACTGAGCACAGGATGGACATGATGATCCTTCCAACTGAAATTCTATGGGCAGTATCCTGTGCTGTTCACACAGCAGCGCAGTGGAGGCAGGTGGCTCTGATGTCAGTGGGGTGGTGAATCCACTCCGGGTTTCAGTCAGAACCAGTCAGAACTCTAAAGGAGCTATCCAAGGTGCTGAACACTATCCCCAAGATGGTTTTGGTGCCCTGGATAGCTCCTTTAGAGTTCTGACTGGTTCTGACTGAAAACCAGAGTGGCTTCACCACCCCACTGACATCGGAGCCACCCACCTCCACTGCTCCAGCATGACCCACTGCTAGCACACCAAGAGCTACAAGCTGTTAAAGCAACCCAAAATGACTGGAAACACCCATTTCTAGAACATAGCAGGTCAGCGGAGTTCACAGAAGGGAGTCCTGGTTACCTGTTCTGATCCAGAAACTAGAGTTACTGTTCATTTCCAGGGTTCCTTTACAAAGGGCTATCTCCCTGTTGAACAAGTGGTGAATCTTGCTTGTGCAACACAATCGGTGGGAGCACAGCGGCCGCACTGAGTACTGCTGTATGATTCTACAAAGCAAGAATAAGAATGACAGTGCCTCGGAACGTGAGTAATGCCGTTTGCTCTTCATACCACAAAGCACCACACACACGCGTCTGAGATTAGGGGCAAGTCAGGCATGTCGAAGATGCGGCTTCTAGATTGCTCTGAGCCCTGGCATGTCTCTTCAGAAATTAAGCACTGCCTCCTTCTCTCCTTGAGCTTTTCAAGATAAGCCTCAAAGACAACCCAATTATTAAATGACCTTCTTGAAAACCATTAGAAACCCTGCATATACAGAATTTCTTGCAAAATGAAAATTGGTTGACCTTTACTCAACTAATATGCAAGATATACTGCGCAAGACTCAACGCTCATAAGTGGTAAGCATAATAAGCTGAAACAATATTTGCTGAATAGTGGATTTCAACCATTTATAATGCCACCTTTTGATCTTTCTTTTTTTTCCTTCCAAAATTATGACTAGTTCATATGCAATATCTCAGTTCTATAATACTACATTCAAGGGAGCATGTTCAAATTCCAGTTTGTATAACTTAGAACAAGTATATGTGGAACAAGTATATGTGGAACTTTGAAGGAACCTTTAAAAAAAAAATCAGCCAAGTTGTCTATTAAAGGCTCATCGTAAATCTGCTAAAGCCTCTATTCTAAAACTTGCCCAGCACAAGATTCTTCATCATGTATGCACCAGATTAAAATAGAGATATGCAAAATGATATTGAGGCAGTTGGCAGGAGTATAAATAAGTTACAAGAAATAATAAACACATAATTTTGCCCTCTCTGCAGCAAACATTATAGCCACAGTAAATGTGATAGCCACAGTAAATGTTGCTGGTTACATAGCAAGGTCATTCAAGGTAGTTTTCTCTGGCTTATTTGAGCAGCATGGCAGATATGAAGTTTGGCAGACTGAAACAAAAGACAGAATATGAACATCGCATGAAATTAATTTTGCGATGTAAATAATGATTATAATTGCCAGCCAGAGGACAGAATGTATAGCATAATTCAATGCATAATGTGCCACCACCGGCCTGTGCATTTTCTCCTTCTAGAGAATGGAAGTGGGGAAATGCAGGGGGCAAGGACATCACATTGGGCATCTCTACACCAGCCTAAAATCTTGCATTTAAAATGGGGCTTTCTGCTTCCATTTTAAACGCAAGATCACAACTCCCTTTTTCACGTGCATCCCTTTCCCCCACCCTTTCCCCCTCCTTCTCCCTGTATCTGAATCTTCCATTGTCTTTCATTGATCTCGCTCCTCTTCTTGCCGCTTTTCTTCTTTTCATGGAGGAAACTCAAGCGGAACCCAATGGGGTAATTTGATAGCTCATTACCTGCGATCTATTTAAAAACAGAAGAAAGGGCCTTTAGTGCAGGAGACACCTTGGAGGTTTACAGCATCATGTAAAGAACCCGCAAACTTCTGTGAAGGAGCAATCTCAATCTCAGGATAAAAGCTCTGTGTGAAGAAAGCCACTGTCTGTGTATTACACTCGACATTATCAAGAAGAAGTCAAAAAGAGGGACGGAGTGGCAGCAGTTCCATGGCTCTTGTAACATCCAATTCCAGACTGAGAAACTAGATTTTCCCTGCATGGGAGACAGTATTTCAAAGACCTGAGATGATACAACAGAAGAACATTTTCTAAACAGCAGTAACTGCAATGATATCAGTAATATATGCAAACATATTATAGGGATGATACTCAATGAATAATATTTGGTAACCGTTTTTCATATCCTGCATATCTTTTCCAAAGTAGGACTTTAAGAGGTACAACTTGCCTGATGGAAAAGAAGAATGGTTTAGCTACATATTCTTTTTCCTATTATGCACACCTCTTTGATTCTGATTTTATTTTACTTATTGATATTTCTCTTGTGTGTGCTACAACGAAATGTGTTTTGGTTTTGTTCTTTTTCAGTGCTATGATCCATTATAACTCTCATATCAGCTGAAACATTAACAGCCAACCTGCAATGCCAGTCATGCAAATGCTGTGGAGATGGCTGATGCACATGCTGTTGTCTAGGGCAGGGCTAGCCCACAAGTTTTGGAAAGCCTTTTGATGCATTCTACAGGTACTTATTACATTTCTGTGCCACCCAACAGCTGAAGCTCTCTGGGCAGTTCACAGGAAATGCCTGAATAGGGCTTTTGGCAGGGCACTATCAGAAACAGAGTGCTTGACTAGACATTGGGTACATCACTTTGGATGTGACCCAGCATGACAAAAAAGATTCAAAGAAAGAGGAAAAAAAACCAAATAAAAATATCAACTTTAATACATTACAAGTATTAGCATGCCAATTTTTATGCACCTTTTTGCTGTCTTCTCTTCCACCCATGTTATAATTGACAACATCTTTTCTTTCCTTCTTAACTCTCCCAGAGAATTCAAGAAATCTCATTTATTTCTAACTATCCAGTGTCTTATTAAATGCCAAACACTCCCTACTCCAGACTGGCAAAAGTAAAAATAGAGATGAGAAATCACAAGGCAGAATTGAAAAACTGAATTGAAAGATAACACGGAGAAACAAAGAAACGGGGCAGCCAGCTGTATGGTTTCAGCATGTGCCAAGCTTCCTCTCTTGGCAGGATAGAAAATTAGTAAGTGTTTAATGCTGGAAGCATCACAGGAAAGATGGGCCCAGCCAAACAAATGCTTTCCATACTTGAGAGACTGCTGCATGGAGGCTAAAAATATGCATGAAAAGAGCAGAACAGTATGGAAGAAACATATGCCATGCTAGAGTGGAGTACATGAGAAACTGAGTAGCAGGAGAAAGAAGTGCTCTGCAGCCTGGCCTGCAAATAAAGATGGAGCAGGCCATCTCCCCATGCATGGCACAGATGTCCTGCTTATACAATAAAGGTTGTCTATGGTTCTGATGAAGGAGAGAGGTAGTTGGCTGCCCATCTAACTGCTGGAGGGACTGCGCTGGAGAGATTGGGTATCAGGAGCGGTGGAGGAGGGCATATGGGAGCGGCAATGGCTTAGTGGTAAAGCACGTGCTTTGCATACAGAAGGAACCCGGTTCAGTCTCTGGTATTTCCAGTGTATTGTTCTTTGCTTTTTAAAACAGGAATCAAGCAGTAGGTGATGGGAAAGACATCTGAGACTCCAGAGAGCCACTGCTAGCCAGAGTAAACACCATTGGGCTAGACAAAACAGTGTTCTAACCTGCGATAACACAGTTCCCTATGTTCCTAGGAGCTGCTTGGTTACCCTGCAGACCTTACTCATGGTCCAACTACACATTCCATTAATTGTGTAGCATGTCCTGGGGACGGGGGGGGGGAGGTTCCACTGGTGTCAATTTTAACCCTCTGCAGGGGTGATTTTGGGGAGAGGTTTAATCCTCCCCTCCTGGTTCATGGTGGTCCCAATAAAACTTGGGGTTATGTGCACTTATGAGAGAGGCAGAGAGAGGGAGAGGGAGAGGGGGAGAGAGAGAGAGAGAGAGAGAGGGAGAGAAAGATTACCCTCCTACATAGGCCCTTTCTTAGTGGTACAGGGCAGGTTGCAATAAAGCTCCCATTGGCAGTAGCCTCCCCATGCCCTGCCTCATCCTATGTCACTCACTCTGGGTTTTTCTTCCTGGAGGAAGACATCTTGTGAATCACACATGTGGGTCACTGTATGTCCAACAAAAACACTGTGATTACTTCTGGAAATGTGTGCCCATCATCTGGCTCAGTTTCCAGCCTTGCCCCCATTTCCCCATACATGGTCTTATTGGGGAAGGAGAACTTTCTGGCCAGAGAGAAGCAGCAGCAGAGAGATCATGCATAAGGTCAGTCAGTGAAGACAATGTAGTGCAGGAGCTCATTTCCAGGTAGGGATGGACAAATCAGTCTATTTCCCACCTGTGTCACCTTTGTATGTATTATGCACCCATAAGTTCATTCCATCCCGTATCTGAAAATACATTTAAAAATAAGCAAACAGTTCCATTTAAATATAATTTTAAATATGTATTTTTAAATGTCAAAATGCAACATTTCCAAGCATTTTTGTTGTTGTTCAGTCGTTAAGTCGTGTCCGACTCTTCGTGACCCCATGGACCACATTGGATACTTTTTTTTTTTAAGCCAAGAACTGCATCAGAATATTCTGTAAGTGTAAAAGCCACTGGATAACTAAGTTCCAATCTGCACATTAGTCTGGGAGGTTCAGTTCAGACCAGTTTGTATCAGGATCCTCAAAGGTCAAGTTCCTCAAGCATCCCTGGTGTCAAGAAGGGCCAAAAATCGTTCACTTTCGCCTATCAACTGCCTGTCCAGGTGGGAGTTGGATTCTTGCGGAAGATTTCATAAGCTGGTAGGGATGGTGGAGAAATCCGCCATGGACTTCAATGATTCTTTAGAATCCACCCCCCCAGAGTCCATGGCAGAATGGACTACTCCCCCCCGCTACCCCGCAAAATTCTCCCTGAATGGACCCTACCTGCCGCCAGCCGGTCCAGGTCCGTCCACTGCCATCCACTGTCCCAGTCTGCGGATGCAAATGGCGCCCAGCGTAGAGGACGCCATTTGCGTCCCTGCTTTAGCCGTGATAGGCTATGTAAATATTTACGTAGCCTATCACAGATAAAGCAGGGACGCAAATGGCGTCCACTATGCCGGACGCCATTTGCATCCGCAGCCCAGCAGGGGACGGAAGTCCGGCTGCAGACGGGCCTAGCCGGCAGCTCTGCGGACTCGCCATGGGGCAGAGCCGGCCGGGGAGGATTCCAGGGGGAGGGATGGATCGCCTCCCCCCCACAGATGCCCCGAACCAGAATGGTGAGTGGGGTTCGTATACCCCTATAAGCTGGTAGCCAGAAGGGAAAATGTTTCTGCATGAAACATATGCACTGAACAGGAAACCCAGTGTGACATAAATTAGGAAAATGAATTTAAACAGTTTATCTCCCCCAGCCCACCAAAATACCAGAGAACCTTTATGTTATAGTCATCATATGTGTTTGCCTCATAAAAATGAAAGTGCCCATAAGCTAAAAGAAACTAGAACAGCCCTGTAATACTAATGAATTATCATCATCATTATCACATTTCTATACCGCCCCATAGCCAAAGCTGTCTGGGCAGTTCACAAAAGTTAAAACATTGAAATACAACCTACAAAGTTTAAAAACCATTTACTTAAAAGCATATGGACAATATATATCCTAACATAATACTAAAAACAACTTTGAACTAAAAACATTTTTTTTAAAAAAAATCCAACAATAAAACAACACAGCTTAAAACAACACAGCTTTAAAAAGTATACAAAAGTCAGCGAAAGGAACAAGAGTTCTAAAAAGGGAAGGCCTGCTGGAATAACAGAGTCCTTAATGCCTGCTTAAAAACCTTCAACGAGGTCAGAAGGTGCATTTCACCCAGCAGGTCATTCCACAACTGAAGGGCGGCAAAGAAAAAGGCCCTCTTGCGTGTGGTTGCCAGTCTCACATTAGGCAGATGCAGCAGAGAGCTCTCAGAGGACCTTAGGTGGCAGACTGGAACATAGGAGTGAAGGCGCTCCCTAAGGTACCTTGGACCTAGACCATGTAAGTAGGGATGACACAGGCGCCTGATTCAGTCCAGGAATCTGGTGGACCTGCTCCTGCCCATATCCCCGAGCCCTGCTCACCGAGTCCCTGACCCTGCTCGTCCCCTGCCCGCACTTGGCGAATGGCCTGCACCCACCCCAGCAGCCTTGTTGAGCTTTGCGGTCGCCATTTTCTGAGAAATAAAATGGCAATTGCAAAAATGCACAAATTTGCACACATGACAATGCGCATTTTCGCAAATGCGAAAATGTGCATTTTGCGAGTGTGCATTTTTGTGAATGCGAAAATGTGCATTTCGCGAGTGCGCGTTTTTGCGTATGAGAGAAAATATGTATTTTATGGAAAATACGCATTTTCATACACACACTAACATGTGCCTTAGCAAAAATGTGCATTTCACACGTGAGAATATGTGCATTCGCAAAAATGCGCATTTTCAAGCATACAAAAACATGACCATTTTTGCAATTGCCTTTTTTTTTTTTTTTTAGAAATGGTGACCACTGAGCTTGATGAGGCCACTGGGGTGAGTGCAGGCTGCTCACTGAGTGTGGGAGGGGCTACAGTGCAGTCCAGGGACCAGCGAGCAGGGGCAGGGGATGGGCAGGAGTCCGAAGAACCCAGACAGGCATGAGTTCACACATGTAACGCTTTAAAGGTAAGAACCAGCACTTTATATTTTGATCAGAAACAAATTGGCAGCCAGTCTAAAGATTTCAAAACGAGTGTAATATGGTCTCCATGGGACATCCCAGAGATTAACCTGGCTGCCATATTTTGTACCAGTTGGAGTTTCTGAACTAAATATAAAGGCAGCCTCAAGTGCAGCGCATTGCAGAAATCAAGCCTAGAGGTTACCAGTGCGAGCTCTACCATTACCAGGTCCACATGTTCCAGGAATGGGCATAGCTGGTGTATCAGCCGAAGCTGATAACAAACACTTCTCACTGTTGGCTCCACCTGGGGTGCCAGGGGCAGGGTCGGGTCAAGAAGCACCCCCAAGCTATGAACTTGCTCCTTCAGGGGGAGCGCAACCCCATCCAGAACTGATGGACATACCTCAATATCTGAATTAGGACCTTCACGATGAGCACCTCTGTCTTGCCTGGATTCAACTTAGGGATGGCGGAGAATTTCTCCCCGAATCTTCGGGGGGCCGAGCGCCAACACATTCGGCCACCCGAAATCGGCGCTGAAATTCTCTGCCACCCCCCCAGGATGGGACTTACCGTAGCCGAATGTCCCTCCCGGCGGTGGGTCCCGGCGGCAGTTCGGCGGGCTTTCGGCGGGGGCGGGGGCAGGGGCGGCAGCCGGTCTTTCGACCGGCTGCCGCCGCCGCCATTACAGCTGAAGTAACAAAACAACAACCCCGTGATAGGCTACATAACGATTAACGTAGCCTATCACGGCTAGATCTCCAAAGTCAGCCGTGATAGGCTATGTTAATCGTTACGTAGCCTATCACGGGTGACTTTGAAAAAAAAAAAAAGCGCGTACACAAATGGCAAATAGCGTTGCCCTTATTTTTGCCATAGTCTACGTAAATCTTTACGTAGACTACCGGGACCAAATAAGGAACGCAAATGGCGGCGCCCCATGGGGGCCGCCATTTGCGTACGCGCTTTTTTTTTTCAAAGTCACCCGTGATAGGCTACGTAATGATTAACGTAGCCTATCACGGCTGACTTTGCAAATCTAGCCGTGATAGGCTGCGTAAATCGTTACGTAGCCTATCACGGGGTCTTTTTTTTTTTTTTTACTTTCGTAGTTCGCAGCCGGGGAGACGGGGCGCTTCTCTCCGGCCTGAATTTCGGCCGGGCGAGGCGGGAAGCCTCCCCCCCCAGCCTGAATTTTGGCCGGGCGAGGTGGGACGGCTCCCCCCCCTCGCCTGAACTTCGGGGGGGGAAGCGAAGCGCCTCCCCCCCACCGCAAAGCACCCCTGTGAAAAGGTAAGTGACTTTCGTACATCCCTAATTCAACTTCAACTTGTTCTCCCTCATCCAGCCCATTACTTACTTCAAGCAGTTATTCAGAGGAGTCATACCATCCTTGGATAAAGATGTTAAGGAGAAATAGATTTGGGTGTCATCAGCGCATTGATAACACTCAGCCCCAAACCTCCTGATGATCTCTCCGAGTGGTTTCATGTAGATATTGAACAGCATCGGGGATAGAATGGATCCCTGAGGGACTCCACTTAATAGTTCCTTTTTCGAGGAACAACTATTCCTGAGTGACACCATCTGGAACTTCCTGAGTGAAAGGAGCAGAACTACCACAGGGCGGTGCCCCCAACTCCCCACTCCCTCGGGCGATCCAGAAAGATACCATGGATGATGGTATTGAACGCCACTGAGAGATCCAAAAGAATCAACAGAGATGCACTCTCTCTATCGATTCCCAGGCAAATATCATCCACCAAGGTGACTATGGCAGTCTCAACTCCGTATCCTGCTCTGAAGCTGGTTTGAAATGGGTCCAGGTAATAGGTTTCATCCAAGACTGCTTGGAGTTGAATGGACACTGCCTTCTTGATTACCTTGCCCAATAATGGTAAATTACTTACTGGCCTGTAATTACTGAAGTCTAGCGGGTCAAAGGAAGGCTTCTTCAGAAGTGGTCTACACGTTGGAAAATTCCCTTCCCTTCGGGAGGCATTAATAATATTCAGCAAAAATTGCTTTATCGTCTCCCCTCCCTGGACTACAAGCCAGGATGGGCAGGAATCGAAAGGGCAAGTTGTCTTTTTGACCAAACCAAGCAGCTTGTCCACATCATTAGGAGTCACAAGATGAAAATGATCTAGTTTAATCATGCAAGGAGAGTTGCAGGACACCCCGCTGTTGATTTCTGTCTCCACAACAGCGTCCAAGTCGGCTGATATCCAAGAGATTTTATCCATGAAAAACTCATTAAAGTGTCACAGCGAGCTACCGAAGGCTCTAAGATCAGATTCAGTGTGTGTGTGTGGGGGGGGGGCTGACTCAGCTCCCTAACCACCTTGAACAACTCAGCTGGGTGCACGTTTGCGGACACGATACGTGTAGAGTAGAAAGCTCTCTTCACTGTATGTATTGCCACCTCATAGGTCTTCAAATGATCCCTATGACGTGTCTTGTCGGATTCAAGTTGGGTTTTCTGCCATCGGCACTCTAGTCATCCTTGCCACTTCAGCTCCCTCAGCCAGAATTGTACCTCAGCCAACTCTCTCAAGGCTGTAACATACAGAGAATGGAAAGGAAGCTGCTCACAAACAAAAGCAACAACTCCCATGAAACAAATCTTTTGCCATTGCATTTTTCTCCTCCCTCCCTCAAGAAATACTGCCTAAAACTATGTATAAAAGCTATTTAAAAAAAAAACTAAACAAAGCCATGAAAGGTGTGTTCTACTTCAATCATCTACTTGTATTTTTCTGCTCAATTGCTTTCTTGTCCTGGCATTTTTCGTTTAGTTTACCAAAGAACATCATTTATAGCTTTATTTACTCAAGAAAGGCCAAGACACTCAGAAGGGAAGAATTATGTAAACAGTGCACAATTCATAAGGTAAGAGGTGCTTGGATGCAAGCCTACTTGATAGCCAAATCCTCCACCCCAGTAACGTTTCCACTTCTCCAAGTCTACATGTATATAATGGCTGGCTACCTTTACTCTGGTCAGTGAAGACTGACAGAAGAGCTGACATAAGAGCAGACATAATTCCTACGCAGGAGTTGGCAACTTGCTGTTCCCATTCTTATTGCCCCCAGCCAGCATGGCCGATGGGCAGGGATGATGGGAGTGGTAGTCCCCCAGCAACGCATGGGTCCTCCAAACCAGCATATGTCAGGAATGAACCTGAGCATGTGGAGATAGCAGCTCAGACTCAGAATGGGAACAGCCAGAACCGGGGCTCCCTCCCTAGTGAGCTCAGATATGACAAGGCCTTCTTTTCAAGACCTTGGCACACAGATGGCTTGGCCTGAGCCCCTCCCCTTTCCTTCATGAGAACCCAGGTCTCCAGGGAGGAGGAGAGTGAGGGGCGTGACTTGAGGGATGCTGGGGTCCGTCACAGAGTGAAACAGAAAAAGTTAGAGTCAGAGCGCAGATGCTCCACCAGGTTGGCTATGCATGCTAGCCTATGTAGGATAGGGAGGTACAAAAGTCACTTACCTTTTCGCAGATGTGATTTGCGGTGGGGGGGGAGGCGCTCCGTCCCTCCCCCCGGAATCCTCCCTGGCCGGTTTCGCTCCACAGCAGCTCCATGGAGCCGCCGGCCAGGGCCGTCCGCAGCCGAAGTTCCAGCTAGGGATGGCGGAGAATTTCTCCATGAATCTCCGGGAGGTCGAATGCCAATGCATTCGGCCCCCCAAAATTAGTGGTGAAATTCTCCGCCACCCCCCCCCCCGGGATGGGACTTCCCTCTGTCGAATGTCCCTCTTGGCAGCAGGTCCCGGCGGCGTTTCGGCAGCGTTTTGGCGGGGGCAGGGGCAGCACCTGGTCTTCCAACCGGCTGCCGCTGCCGCCATTTCCCCGTAAAGTAAAAAAAAAATAAAATGATAGGCTACGTAAAGATTTACGTAGCCTATCACAGCTAGATTTTCAAAGTCAGCCGTGATAGGCTACGTAGATCTTTATGTAGCCTATCACGGCTGACTTTGGGGGGGGGAAAAAGCGCATACGCAAATGGCGGCGCCCATGGGTGCCACCATTTGCATTCCTTATTTGGGCACAGGTAGTCTACGTAAAGATTTACGTAGACTACGGTGAAAATAAGGGCAACCCTATTTGCGTTGCCCTTATTTTCGCCATAGTCTACGTAAATCTTTATGTAGACTACCCGTACCCAAACAAGGAACGCAAATGGCAGCACCCACGGGCGCCACCATTTGCGTACACGCTTTTTTTTTTTCAAAGTCAGCCGTGATAGGCTACGTAAAGATTTAAGTAGCCTATCATGGCTGACTTTGAAAAGCTAGCCGTGATAGGCTACGTAAATCGTTACGTAGCCTATCCCTTTTTTTTTTCAATTTACTTTTTTATTTCGCAGCCGGGGAGACGGGGCGCTCCCCCCTGGCCTGAAGTTCGGCGGCGAGGGATGGGGCGCCTCCCCCCCAGCCTAAATTTCGGCCAGGAGGGGCGGGGCGCCTCCCCCCCACCAAGAATTTCGGGGGGAGAAACGGAGCTCCTCCCCCACACACCGAACACAGCTGCAGGACCAGGTAAGGGACTTCCGTCCATCCTTAGTTCCAGCTATTACGGCGAGAAAAAAAAAGGAACGCAAGTAGCGCCCACTACGCTATTTGCATTCCCCTTTTTTTCACCGTAATAGCCTACATAAATATTTATGTAGGCTAAAACGGCTAAAAATAGGGAATGCAAATGGCGGCGGCCATAGCCACCGCCATTTGTGTACGCTGTTTTTTTTGGGGGGGTTGGCTTGCCGTGATAGGCTACGTAAATACTTACATAGCCTATCACGGCCTCCGCAGGGACGCAAAAGGCGTCCTTGCATTAGCCGTGATAGGCTACATAAGTATTTACGTAGCCTATCACAGCTATGATGAGGAAGTCAATGGCGGCCGCAGGGCGGCCGCCATTCGCAAGTCAGTGCAGAAGGCAGCAGGTAAGTGCTCCATTTCATGCGCCTTTCGTGGGTTGGGGGGGCGGGGGCTTCATTCCACCACAGATTTCGGGAGGCCGAATGTACTGGCATTTGGCCTCACCGAGATCCATGGTGGAATTCTCTGACATCCCTAATGTAGGAGGGAGCAACTGCAAGGGAGGAGCATCCCCCCTAAGCTAGTCTGGCCAGGAAGTTCTTGTTCAAACTGCTGGCAACTTCTCTAACTTCCACTTCGGCTCCTCTATTGGTATTCGTAATTGTGTGGAGTAGCTGTTTACTGTGTAGCCTGAGAGTTTCCTAGAATTTGCATTTGTAAAGAACCTGGTCGTTAACTAATAAAGTAGAGAGCCTGAAGCCTAGTATCTTGGAGTGTGTTGATTGCAAAGGGGGAGGACGAAGGAATGTGGCAATATGCTGCCAGAAACAAAAAACTCTGCGACCAAAACTTTGTGCATGGCTATAATGTAATGTCTCATAGTGATTCAAAATGGTTATTTTGAATAAGGCAACTGTAAGTTCATAAATTTATTTTATTTCAAATAGCTACCCAATGAATTTAGAGCTCTCTGTTCCTAAAATCATGCCTAGTTATATTTCTGGGTTTGAGGTTGTTGGTTTTTGTTCCTTGTGGGGTGGGTGTTCCAATGACTGGATTCATACTAGCTATCTTTCCCGGACTATTTCATCAGCTGTCCATGGCTTGGAATTTTAAACCCAATTAAGCCATTGTTTTTATTATCTAATTAGATAATAAGTAGCAAGTAGCCAAATCTGTGAAGTTTCATATAAATCATTAATGGTGCTAAATAACATTATATCTTCACAGTTTGCAAATATCTCTGTGAATAGCCTACCAGCTGTCCAAATATTAGCAAATTAAGGCCATGAATCCCCAAATACGAAATAGCATATTTCTTACATCCATTTCTCGTATTATTCTATGCAAGCTGAAATACTACTGAAAAGTTAAATATCATTTTACGTATCATCGAACTAACCATTGGTCACTTCAATACATAATGGCTAGACCTAGTTCATGATACACAAAATTGATAGGCAAAATCTTCATCCAGGTATTTATATTTACTGTGGAAAAATCTGGAGCAAACGTTCAGTTACCAACTGAACAACAGTTCAGCTGTTCCATGTTTATAGGATACATGGGATGGTTCCAGCACAATTTCATTCATTAGGGTTCGGCAGTGGTTTCCAATGTTTCTATCTTGAGGAACTCTTTCTACACCAGTGTGCCTTAGAAGAAAACCCTCAATGCCTTCTTTGGAATCCCCACATATTGCAAAGGATTCTGGGATATGCTTTGGAGTCATGCTCATTACATGTAGTGCACTATGAAGGCATGTTGAGTTTCACTGAGGAGGTGCTTTAACTGAAAGTGTTGCACCTTATGTGCTAGGAGCCTCCAACACCTCCCTTATGAGTATAAGAGGGTAGTCAGTGGGTCACAAGGAATTGCTGCAGGGATCTTGTGCGCTCCCACCTTTCTAGGTGACATGGATCTACAGAGAGTTTTGGTAGAGTCAGGCCTCTATTTTATTTATATAAGGACAGGGGAATCAGAACACAGAGCTACATTCCCTCATTAGCCTTATGGAAGAAAACAGAACCAAAGGAAGTGCCAAGGTAAGTATCTTCTCCCTTGTTCTGGGTTTGGGTTCTAGGTACTTTAGAGCAGGGGTGAGTAACTTGTGACCCTCCGGATGTTCTGGCCTACATCTCCCATCAGCTAGCGTTGACCATGGTGAGGGACAATAAGAGTTGTAGGCCAAAATATATGGACAGCCACAAGTTGCCCACTCCTGCTTTAGGCTGCTGAGCTCAAATGGTGTCTAGGGTAACTTTTCTCGGCAGGAAAGGGTGGAATCCATCAGGGGGAATGCTGGAGAATTCTGAGTCAGGTGGACTCCAATGAGTCCTCCTGGACTTGCCATCTCCCATACTCTCGGCCTCCCCTCCCCCACATCAGTCACTTCCTGCGCACTTCTGTCTCCTCATCCAATTTGCAAACAGATGGACAATATATACAGGATGAATGGGGACTCCTGTGGTAGTACCCTATTGTACCTGGAGGAGTTCAAGGAGACTCCATGGACCAGATGGGGAACCCCCATGAGCCAGATTAGGCTTGCAGGCTGGAGATTCACCATCTCTGATCTAGAGTAAGTGCAGGAGCCCTGATGTGTATCAGGACCCTGCCTTGGGGATAAGAGGCCTTTAACCCTTTTATATTGCCAAATATTGTTCTATTAAAACAAATGGATCACTATTTGGCAATATATTTAATTTCATTCATTCATTGCATTTATCACATTTATTACATTTCTATACCGCCCAATAGCCAAAGCTCTCTGGGCGGTTTACAAAGATTAAAAACCTTAAAAATGCAATATTGTACATAACATAAAAACTAATTACATACAAACATGCACACACACAAATATACACCCAAGCAATTTTAACAATCAACAGTAAGAAGTCACATGACCTGATTAAAAACTTAGCCAAATGCCTGAGAGCAGAGGAAGGTCTTTACCATGCACCAAAAAGCTAGCAATAGCGTAGGCATGGAGACCCTGGTCTGGATCACACAGGGAAACATGTTACCCTCCCCCCGCCTCCACCCACCCCTTCACCAGGATCCCAATCTGGATTGAATGCCCTGAACTCACTGTAGAGTTTAGGAAAAAAAAAAAAAACATGGTGGGGGGAGATGTAGCTGCTAGCTATGTCTTTAAAGTAATGTGTGCTTCAGCCCTGATATGCAGCAAAGCTTGTCTGCCATCTCTACTGTTTGTCATAGAGGAACCCCTGATAAACTTCCAAAGAACTCCACGGCATCCTTCAACACTGTTTGATACCAACTGCATTAGATTTCCTTGCACACAGGAATATGTCAAATATGCTGCTACTCTTTGTGCCAGGAACTTTTCATTCAGAAACCCGTGCTGAGTTTTCACCAGATATGAATCTCTCATTCAGCCATCAATGAAGCATTTGTACATGCATTGTCATTCATGATGGAACATAGGTTTGCTTGTTTTCCAAGTTAACACTGGTTTTCATATTGTTCTGGTGGCAGGGAAGAAACAAGAAAGAGGGGAAATCACTTGACTGGAAGGATGAAAGAAGTATGTTTAGATAGATAGCCATAGGCTTGCAAAGCAGTAACAACACAGCTGAGGGTTTCCATAGGAGATGGGCAACCTGTGGCTTTCCAGCTGTTTTGGCCTATAATTCCCATCATCCCTCACATTAGCTAAGTTGGCTAGGGGGCTGGTGGGAGTTGTAAGCTAAGCATCTGGAGAACCATAACTTGCCCAGCCCTGGTTTACACAAACAACATCTTGAAGAGGTCACACGGAGCTCACAAATGTCACCACTGCAAACATGGCATCAAACAAACATGACAACAAAAGCAGGTGGTGGGGTGGTCAGCTGAAAGTCAGTGTTTGTTTCTGGCCACACTTCTATTTCGTTCAGGTGTAGATACAAGTATGATGGTTATGTGTGGGAAACTGGGGTTCAGGCCTCCTCACACACTGGAGGGACTATCATATGGATTGGCTTATTGGAGAGCAAACTCCAATGCCCGCCCTCAATATGCTTTTTACTCCATGAGGTGACATTGGCTACTGTTGTGCGTCTCAACAACTACACCATAAGGATCAACTGCCATTTGTCTATGCCCTGTGCCACTGTGAAGGCTGGTGGGAAAAGAGAAGTGAAAGATCTAAAAACACAATAATGCATTAAGAAAAATCCTGAAAGACTAAAAAACCTGAGTGGGGGGAGTCTTCACCTGCCACTGAAAAAACTACACTATAGGCACCAGATGAGCCTCTCTGGGAAGGACATTCCACAGCCAGGGTGAAAAGGCCCTCTCCTTATTAGCTACTCACCTTACCTCATTTGGTGGGGGCCTCTCTAAAGATGATCTTAGGATCTAGGCAGGGGATACAGGTATGTCAGTCTAACTCCAAGCTTCCTTCAGAGGCTAGGGGTGCAATCGTATGGTTGTTCAGGCAGAAAAAAAGTCCTACAGCTCCCAGCATTCCCAAGCCAGCATGAAGGGCTGGGGAATGCTGGAAGTTGTAGGACTTCTTCTGTCTAAACAGGCATAGGAATGATTCCTAAAAGATGGATCTGCAGAGTCAAGTAAGGATGGGTGAACTTGCCACTGCTTGCCCTGTGTACTGCACGCTGGACCCCCACCCAACCTTGTTCACCGTGCATGGTGAGCTGCCAGACAGTCCACAGGCATGGGGCGAGTGGCACAAGGCATCCCACTGCTCCAGCAGCTGCCATTTTGGGCAAAATGATGGCTGGCTGGAATTTTCGCATAAATCCCCTATTTTGTGCAAATGGCACAATCCCTATTTATTATTTATGTATTGTATGGCACATTTACATCGCGTTGCAATAAAAACATAGAGCATAATTTATATAAAATATAGACAGGAATATTACAAACGTATGTCTAGGTTACAGATATCGTTTTTTACTTCAGTTGTCACAGCCAAGAAATCAGCAAAGTCTCCATTGTAGGCTCGGTTTTGACGCTCTGTCACTATATGTTGGATAGTTTGTTTTTCAGCCCCACAGTCACAATTTGATGATGCTGTTTTGCCCCATTTATAAAGGGCATCTACACATCTACCATGACCCATGCGAATTCTGTTCAAGGTTGTCCGTATTGCACAGGGCTGGTCAAATCCAGGTGGTTTTTCCAAGATGCAGGGCAAGCTTCAGCATTGTAGAGGGCAATTTTCTAGCCAATGTTGTTTCCATGTGTTGTGGAAATTGAAATCATCTTCCAGAAGAGCTTTAGCAGTAGAAATGGCTAGATGTCTCGATCTTAACCTGTTTTGCTCCAAGTAGGTTACGTTATTTAATATTGGTAGCTGGAGATTGTCAATAATCTTCTGGTATTCTTGAAGAAGGGCACTCTTTCATCTTGCATCCGGAGGTGGTATATGGCTCAAAACAGGCAGCCAGTATGTGGGAGTAGATCGTATCGTCCCACTAACAATACGCATTGACTCATGCAGTTGTGTATCGATCTTTCTCGTATGCAGACTATAAAGCCACACTGGGGCACAGTACTCTGCTGCTGAGTAAACCAGACTGAGTGCGGTCGTTCTTAGCGTATCTGCTGTCAAGCCCCAGCTAGTGCCACATAGTTTGTGTAGAATGTTATTTCTACTTCTCAGTTTGGCAGCAGTCTTTATCAAGTGTTCTTTATAGGAAAGTGTCCTATCCAGTGTGACCCCAAGATATTTGGGATGCATATTGTGATTGAGCCGGTTCGGTTTCCATTAAATTGAACGTTGAACTCTCTGCTTGCTGATCTATTACAAAGGTGGAAGCATGTTACTTCTGTCTTTGTTGAATTGGGCTGTAACCTCCATTTACAAAAATATTTATCCAGTGTGTCTAGATCGGAAGTGAGGACATCTTCAGTTGTCTCAAAGGATTTATGTTGTGTGGCTATAGCCCAATCATTCGCGTAGCCAAACTTCCTAGACTTTGTGTGTGGTATGTCAGCTATGTATAGATTGAAAAGGAGAGGTGCAAGAACTGAGCCTGGTGGTAGTCCGTTGTTTAAAATTTTAGGGATGCTAGTATCCTCTCCTATAGTCACAGAGAAAGTTCTTCGAGCAAGCATATTATCAATAAGTTGGGTAGTTTTTTGGCACGAGGTTACTTGTATTAATTTATAAAGTAGTCCATGTCTCCACACTGTATCATATGCTGCACTTAAATCTATAAAAGCAACTGAAGTTTTTTGCTTCACCTGATATCCTGCTTCTATATAGGTTGTTAGTGAAAGCTAGGGGTGTATGAAACCCCGCTTACCTGGCTCTGCCGGGTTCCACTGGGGGGGAGGCGTTCCGTCCCTCCCCCCGGAATCCTAGCCGGCCAGCTCCGCTCCGCAGCCAAGCCGCGGAGCCGCCGGCCAGCTCCAGCCACCCGCAGCCAGACATCCAGCTGCTGGACAGCCCTGCAGGGATGCAAATGGCAGCTGTCATAGCCACCATCATTTGCATCCCTTTCTTTCGCCATGATAGGCTACGTAAAAATTTACATAGCCTATGACGGCAGGGGGAAAACCATTTTTTTTTTTACCAGGGTTTTTTTTCCCCCTGCTGTGATAGGCTATGTAAATACTTACGTAGCCTATCATGGCCTCCACAGGGACACAAATGGCATCCCTGCGATAGCCATGATAGGCTACCTAAGTATTTACATAGCCTATCACGGCTGAAGAGGAGCAAGCGAATGGCAGCCGCAGGACGGCCGCCATTCACACAGCAGCGCGGACGGGAGCAGGTAAGTGCTCCGTTTCGCGTGCCTTTTGTGGGGTGGGGGTGGTGGGCACTTCATCTTGCGTGCCTTTCATGGGGGGGACTTCATTCCACGATGGGTTTCAGGGGGCTGAATACACTGGCATTCGGCCTCACCGAGATCCGTCACGGAATTCTCTGACATCCCTAGTGAAAGCACTTGGTCAGTGCAGCTTCATGCGGGGCGAAATCCAGCTTGTTCCACGGGAATTATCTGGAGTATCTTCTGGCTGATTCTATTATGCAGAAGCCTTTCGAGAAGCTTATAGACAGTGCTTAACAGTGTGATTGGTTAATAGTTCTTTGGTTCGTCATTTGTTTTTCCCGGTTTGAGTATTGCGATGATTTTTGCTTCCTTCATCTTGTGTGGTATTATACCTGTTTCCATAATATCCAAAAAGAATTCTGCCAACCATCTTTTTTATATTTTCTACAATGCAGGAGGAATTCAAGAAGTATACCATCAGGTCCAGGTGCCTTGCCAGCTTTTATATCCTTGAGTGCATTTGTAATTTCAAAGGGGGGAAAGGGCGTGAATATTCAGATTGTTCAGGACAGGTAGTTTTAAGAGCACTAAGTTTTTGTCTAAGTTGTCTTGTATGGACTTTGTCCCTTGTAGCTCTAGATGTAGACAATATATGTGCTGTGATCTTATTGGCTGAAATATGTTTCTTATCATTTATTTTCTTCTTACTTCCCCCTAATTTCCATAGCAATGACCATGCTTCTCTACTAGACATTTTAAAATTGAGCGATTCAACGGTCTCCATCCATTTATCTCGCTGTACTGTATCAAGGCTATGTAACAAGTCATCTGTGATATCATGGTCTCCATTTTTAAAAAATTCTTGATGCAGGTTCTCGCAGTTATCATTCCACCCCGGAATATATTGCTTGCAGTATCCTCTAGGAATAGCCTTTCTTGCCACACATATAAATGCGCCTGTAAGTCTCTCATAATTGTTGGAATTGGGGGAGATCCAGCCCAAGCATTTGTCTAGATTTTCAGTAAAGACATCCCATTTTGCCTTCTTGAAATTCCACCTTGGGCAGGGAAAGGATGACATCAGAGGTATACTTGTGCCAATTTCAATCAGAATTGGGTGGTGCTGGCTATGGGGGAAGTCTGCTAGTATCAGATGACAGGTTTTCACTGGCACTTTTTCCTTGTTGGTGGTCACAAAACACAAATCAGGGTTGTATTCCTTTCTCCAAGCTGCCGACTTATATGTTCCTCTGTCCTTTGCATCGAATATCAAATACAAGCTGTTATAATCTGCCCAGTTTACAAGTGCCTCACCATTTTCATCAGTTTCACTGTATTTCCACTGAGTATGATGACTATTAAAATCTCCAAGATAAACAGCTGGATGTGGAGACAGAGGTATAACTTGGGGGGCCACTTAGTAGCCGGGGGTTTATATATGTTAGTTATTGTTAATTCCCCTATTCTTACAGTTACTTCATGTATATTGTTGAGATTAGAGGCAGAGCACAATTGGGCATTTTCAGTTGACGACCTTACATACGTTGCCACTCCATAGGCATGGTGGTATGTTGCTCCCAGCAAGTCATAGCCAGGGATCCTGCCTCTCTGTCTGATTTGGTCCTCATTTTCAGCATAAGTTTCCTGGACTGCAACTACGTCGATGTCGTTATCTGCTAAAATCTGTTGTAGGACTTGGCACTTAGACCTACTTATTCCTTCTATATTGATCTGGCAAATCTTGGTAACAGGACCAAGATTCTTTGTCATGGGGTCCTGAGAAGGACCATTTATGTTCATGCCTTGAGGCATAATTTGATGCGATGTAATATAGCCAGGAGATCACTAGGATTGACTGGCTGCTGCAACTTCAAAGCTTCAGATGTTTCCTTCGAAGTGACTGTTCTTTAGCACCACCCAGGAGACACATGTGACTTAAGGAATGTCACAGACATGAACAGTCATTGTCCCCCCTAATTAGACCATTTACACCTGTAAGTTTGCATAAATGGCCCTATATATGGCCGCCATTTGCACAAAATGGAGGATTTGTGGGAAAAGCCCAGCCAGCTGCCATTTTGTGCAAAAATGGTGGCAGCTGGAGTCCCTGTTGCTGCCTGCCAATTCCTTGTTCTCTCCTCCTTGCAAGGAGAGAATGAAGGGTTGGCTGGCAGCATGGGACTTCTGCCCTTGCTGCCTCTCAACCCTTTGTGGTCTCCTTGGGCAGGAGTCCTGTCGCCACATGCCAACCCCTTGTTGTCTCCTTGCAAGGAGACAACAAGGGGTTGGTGGGCAGTGGAAAACCACAAGCTTGCCCGACTTGGCACATGCCAAATTGGGCAGGCTCGGGGGTCTGTGAGCTGGCATCCAGGGGCCAAGCTGGTGGTAATCTGCCAAGCTTCAAGCCCCAACTGGTCGCCTGTGCCATCCCTAGAGTCAAGCAGTCAGGTGGCTCATGTACATTTTACATGTCAAAATCCATACTTTCCCAAAGTTTGCAATGCAGTTCACCCTCCACCTTGAACGGCATACAAAATGTGTACATTTGAAAAATTGCACAAAAAATGCATCCATTTGAAAAAGCATGTACAGAAATTGTATATATTTGGTGAAATGTGCACAAAAATGCTTTATTCAATGGAAAAATCATTTGCAAAAAAAGTGTGCATTTGAAAAATGCTAGGAATTCAATGCCAAATAGCTTTAATGATAAGGCAACATCAACATGCAGATTACAGAAGGGTGTCTTTAAATAAAGGGGGTTGAATTCTGTTTGGGCATTTTGATATTTTACTTTTTATTTAAAAAAATATTTAAAAGAAACAAAACTTATATTACAGCATATTTTTCTAATTAGTTTTCTCCCTCCTGTTCTTTTAGAAATTGCATAATTTTCTGATGAATAAATACAGTGAGATAAAGAAAGGAATAATATTCCATGCATGTTTAGCTGCTTTCCTTGATATCACCTTGTAAAGCTTGTCACTTTGAGACATCTTTGTTCTTGCTTTCAATTGTATTGGCCACTTTGCTTCATTACTAATTTATGAATTGCCCAGTACCATTTAAGGCCCTCAAATGGCTAGTCTTACAGGTTATTTCTTAGGTAACCGATAACATCAATCACTCAGAATCTGATGGGTCTGAAAGCAGTAAAAACATCGTGCCATGTTGCCCTTTCGGATTGGAATCATTTTTTAAAAAAAAAAACTGACACTTTTTAGCTTTGCTTGAGTCTTAGAATACAGCTAGAATCTTTGTCTCTCTGTTTGTTGCATTAGACTTGCATTTTTGCTTTTCACGTAGTTGAGCAATACATTTTGTGAATCTTTAAACAAATACTCCTTATTGCTCAAAATGCTGAATGCGTTTCCAGAATATCAGACAGACAAATAGTATTTTTGCAGTTTCTGCAACCAGTTTCTTGACCGTCTTTAACACAGAGCACATTGCAGTCGTCTCATGAGGATGTTTCTTGTACATAAGTAACAGAGGGCAGGTCTGTCCTAAACTGATATAAGGCACCCCTAGTGACCATCACCTCCAGAGCTTCCACAGATGGTGTCAAATCCAAGAGGACCCCCCCCAACCTGCAAATTTGGTCCTTCAGTAGGAGTGTAACCGCATCCAGGATTGGTGCACACCTCTATCCAGATTGGTTGGTTTCCCTCCCCACAGCACCTCCATTTTTTCTGGATTAAGCTTCAGCTTGATTGCCCCCATTTCTATCACCTATCTAAATTTCCATCTATGGGCACAGACAACTTGGATGTTCAGGTAAAGGCCATCTCCCTGACAGACTCGTTTTCTATGTGTATGAAAGTGTCACCCCCTACAGGGGAGCATTCCATCATCTGAGCCACCTCCTGAAGTGGTACAGTGCAAGTCATACACTGAACCACTTCCTTTGCTGCTTGTAGGTGTGTGCAAATTAGCAAAACTCAAGCTTGTTGAGGTTTTCCAAATTCCACCTCAAAGCTCATTCTGACTCATGTCCGTATCAGATTGCAACCTTGTAGTGGGAGGGTTGCCTCTCTCTTTGTATAAAGATTGTCTAAGAACAAGGGTACCTGGCTCTAAGGATGTCCGTCACTGGGAAATCCACTTCTTTTTTGTCTCAATGGAGTTCTGCAGCGTGTACGACTTGCTTTGTGTCTGCAGGCTGTGCTGCGGGCTGTTCCCCGAACTCCCGGAACATGGGGGGGGCTTTTTTTTCTTTTGGGGGATTTTGTGATTGCACAAATGTCTGGGCAATTTGCACAAATTACAGCCAAATCTGCACAAATTATGCAGATTCAGCCATAATTTGCAATTTGCACAAATTTGGCCATAATTTGCACAAATTGCTTAGCCATCCCCCAAATGGATTTCTCTGACATCCCTAGTGAAAAGTAGAGCACTGAAAAAGTGGAATGCGGTACTTTGTACAGCTCTCTTCCTGATCAAGGTATCTCTTCCTTTCATATTTGTTGCAAGTAAAGCTTTAAGCACTCTGTTTGCCTGAAAACTAATGTGTTTCTCATGTCTTTTTATATCCAGTAATTTTATTACAGAAATTTTATACTAGGGGGAGACTGAACAAAGCAATTTAAATTCATTCAAAGGAGTCATGAGCTACACTGAATTTTGGTGGATGGATGAACGCTTCATCTTCTTTCTTCTATTTATTTAGTTAGTGAAAATCAGGATGATGTCTTTTCACAGAAATATATACAGTTTGAGTTTCCTGCATTTTCTACTGTAAAACAGCAATTATGGATACTCTTATGAAGTACACACTCCAAAGGGAATTTATCCATGCCTACCAATTCTTGGGAAAACAAGGAGAAAATAATTAAGTTCTTGAGTTTCAAAGTTTGTGAGATGACAAATTCATTGCATTACTGCTTATTATGTTGTAGCAAGCTCATTTATTTTAAGTCTCTGCCCACTTATTGTTTGTAAAACTCCCCTGGATACATCCTATGTTAGAATAGCTATTCATAATAATATAAACAAAGTTCAGTTTTGAATGATAGATTTAAGGCAGTGGGGTGTTTTTTTTCCAAACACTCCACCTCCAAGAAACACTTTCCCCCCGTTCAACTCATCTACTGAGGAACCTGTCTGCCTGCCACAGAACTCCAACACATGCCAGAAGATTCTGGGGCATGTTCTAGGGCACACACAGCCCTTACATGGCACTGACCAGGCCTCTTGGACCTCACCTTCACCCAACACAAATTGAAAGTCCACACTACCAAACGTGGGTCTCTTATCAGGCCACAACCTCAGGCAGCTGGTTCAGGCTCTCATGAATGGACAGCAAATTGTTAGTTATTTAATTATTTAATGTACTGTTTTACTTTTACTGTCAGGGACAGTGAACAGTATTTGTTAGGGATGTGCGAAAGTCCCTTACCTGAACCCGAAAGTTGATTCGCGGTGGGGGAGGTGCTCCATCCCTCCCCCTGAAATTCTGGCTGGGGGGGAAGCGCCCCGTCCCTCCCGCCGTGAATCCCGGCCGGCCAGGACACAAATGGTGGCGGCCATAGCCGCCGCCGTTTGCGTCCCTACAGTCAGCCGTGATAGGCTACGTAAATGTTTACGTAGCCTATCACGGCTGAGTGGGAAAAAAACCCGCATGTACGCAAATGGCGGCACCCATTCCTTATTTTGGCACGTGTAGTCTACGTAAACATTTACGTAGACTACAGCGAAAATAAGGGGAATGCTATTTTATTTTTCACTCAGCCGTGATAGGCTACATAAACATTTACGTAGCCTATCATGGTGTTTTTTAAAAATCTAGCCGTGATACGTAAATCTTTACGTAGCCTATCACATTTTTTTGGTGTGGTTTTTTTTACTTGTTTTTGGGGGGTTTTTTCACGTTTTTTGGGGTTTGTTTGTTTGTTTTTTACTTGGAGCCGCCACCACCAGGGACATTCGCACAAGGTAAGTCCCGTCCCGGGGGGGGCGGGGGACAGACCGTTTCGCCACCAATTTCGGGGGGCCGAATGCGCTGGCATTCAGCCTCCCCAAGATTTGTGGCAAAATTCTCTGACATCCCTAGTATTTGTGAGGGTTGTTGTTGTTATTTTGCCTCAGGTGATGCCTAACTAAGTTGATTGACCATGGGTACTATATTACCTTACCTTGTGTGAGATGGGGTGCCATTTGCTGCTTTGCCTCAGGTAGCAAAATGTCATGGGCCAGCCTTGACTAAAACTCACCCCAGCCCTTCAATGGAGGCTGGTGGCTCTAATTTCGGTGGGGTCGTGAGTCCCCTCTGGGTTTCAGTCAGTACAAGTCAGAATTCTAAAGGAGCTATCCAAGGGGCTGAATGTATTGGAGGGGCAGGGTTCAACATCTTACATAGCTCCTTTAGGGTTCTGGCTGGTTCTGACTGAAACCTGGAGTGGTTTCACAGCCCCACTGAAATTGGAGCAACCAGCCTCCACTGCAACCCTCCTTTGTTACAGTTAGGGACATACGGATTCCCCACCGTCCCTTCCAGTGGGGAATCTGGGGGGGGGGAGAGGCAATCCATTCCTCCCCCCCAGAATCCTCACGGAGCAGCTCTGCTCCACAAGGATTCCACAGAGCCGAGGACCGCCCCATTCCGCTCTCCGCATGCCCTGGATTCCCCCGGGTTTTTTCGGCTCCCCGAACTTATGTAAATAATTCCGTAAGTACCGCTGAAAATTCCTTTTCGCATGCCCGCCATCATTCTCTGTAAGAGTAAAGCCCTTCGTGGGGATTCCCCACGTAACTTCTGGTCACCTGACCTCACCAGACCTGACCTCACCGGACCGGACCTCACTGGACCTCATCTCACCGGACCTCACTGGACCTGACCTCTCCTCACCTCCACAGACCATAAACAGAAAAATGGAGGGCTTCCGTGGACTTCGCAACTGAGCCCCAGCGAAAGAAAGCCTCAGGAAAATGCCTTGTAAAAAGGGTAAAGCCGTTCACGTTCTTCCTCCATTTCCGATTTACGGATTTCTTTCCGTGATTATTTTCGTAAAATCTGCCATTCGGCAGACAAAAAAAAAAAGGGTCTGCATGAGCTCCAGTCTGGGTCGACCAGGCCTCCCCGTTCTGAGAATTCCACGGACCAGATTTGTCAGAATTCAATCCCATTTAAAATTCGGGTGGAATTCTCTGACATCCCTAGTTACAGTGGATTGCAGGAGAAGAGAAGTAGTGATAGGAAAACTGTATTTCAGGGAAGCTTGTCTACCATTACTGATTAACTCATTGGGGAATCCCTCACAAGCGTCTGAGGCTTCCATGGAGCACAGTTTGAAAAGCTCTGATTTAGGAGTTGAAAAAAAACAGTGACAGAGGTAAGACGTAAGATAGCCACTGTGAAGGGGAGGGATCTTCTGTCCTGCAGAACAAATTGTTAAAATCAAGGAATAATATGGACTTACACTGCCAGAAAGCTATGCACATTTCCACCAGGGAAGACAGGAAAGACTGTACAGGACAAAACTGTTGAAATTAAAGAACAAAAGTTATGAAGTTTCTTGCTTGCAGTAAAGCACTGTGATGAAAGTATATTCTATAACTTATGCCTTGCTGTTTTATTAGGGTGGGCATGTGTCTTCTTTTACAGAGAACTTTCTTCTATTTGAAGGGATGCCACAGGACTATACTTTATTTGAAGGTGTCCTGTATTTGAAGGGCTGCCCAGTCCAAGTCCAATTTAACAGTAAAGAACCAGATCAACTGATGCCCATCACCAGTTAGCACCTGAACAGCAGACAGGCCCACCAGTCACCTGGTCACAGTCTTCTACACTACAGTGAGATGTACTGTATTTCTATTTCAGTTCTAATAATTATTTCTACATGTGCAGCTACACATATAAATTAGCATATGCCAATTTTATGGAAATTGCTATCCTCTTTTGTCTTCTTTTTTATGATGCATTTCCTCTTTTTTGGTGATTCATAAGGGGCCACGCTATGTTTTATGTTTAATAGAATCTGCTGAGTTCACCCAGGCCATTCCCAAATTGCCTCTGTATAGCCCACTTGTCTTTCCCTCATAAACTGTTTGTAGGTTTTCTTCATGAAATTCATAAGGACTTCCTTTTATGCAGTAAATTTCCTTTATAGATTTACATTAGGGCTTTGGTCTATTTTTATGAATTAGAACAGAAAGTAGGTACAGACATGACCAATGAACTCTCACCACAGGTCAAAAACTAACCACATCCACTCAAGACCAAACTAGGTAAGATGAGAAATTCATTCTTGCTTTTGTCTTTTTGAAATTTTTTTAAAAAAGAGCAGCCATGGGGCCCCCAAGCCAGTTAACAATTGCAGTTAACTCTCCCAACCTCACCCTCAACCTATTTCCATCTTCCCCCTCCATTTTTTTAAATCGGCAGGATGTGCCCATAGACTCATAAGCAAAATAGAGCCATGAATCTTGTGTATAAGCCTATGGACACATAGACTTACATGCAAGATTCACGGCTTTATTTTGGATATAAGTCTAAGGGCACATCCTGCCGATCGCCTTTTTTTTTTTAAGAAATGGTGATCGGCGTGGAGGAGAACGGACCCAGTGGAAGAAGCAGCCAAGTGCTGTTCCACCTCCAATCCTCCTGGAGTGGAGATAAGTGGTGCCAATCCACCACGGATTCATTTGAATCCATGATGGATTTCTCTAACATCCCTACTTTAAATACGTATCTAGCAGCTGTGTCTTCTTTTGTTTTGATTTTTTACTGTAGAGCAGGTGCAGGGATCTCAGATTGGGACCCTAGCATGGGGGGTAGGTGGGCTTTTAAAATCTGGACAGGGGGTTCTGTGCCTACTTTAGAATACATATGAGAAGAAGACATAGCTGCTAGACACACTTTTAAAGTAATGTCTGTTTTGGCCCTGTGAAAAAGAAGGAAAGCATAATGTGTTTTACCTGGAGAACCACCTCATCAGAATATAAACTGTGACAGTTATGAGGGAACATAAGTACAGCTATCCTGGAAACTAGGCTTTCCTGAGAAATTCCCACTTTCTACTCTCCAACTAAATTTCCCTGTGCCAACTGCCAAAGAAAATTTCCCTCAGTGTATGAACATTGCCCCCATGAGACATGCTTTAATCAGGAGCTCTGGTAGATCTGTCAGTTTTTGACCTCAGAAATGTTTGTGCTAGGGCCAACCAGGGTGCAGAAGGTGGTTACACAGAGTGCAACCTGGTGGAACACAGGGTGGAACCTGGTGAGTTCTAGTTCAAGCAGAACTAAGAACAAAAGCTTTCTCTTTGCTTCTATGGCTAGTGTTGTGGTTAGACTGAGCCCATGCTTAGGTTCTAGCTTAGGGGTAGGGGAACTGTGGCTCTCCAGATGTCGATGGACTCTGATTCCCATCATACCCAGGCAGTATTGCCAATGATCGGGGATGATGGGAGTTATAGCCCAATATCTGGAGATCCACAGGTTTCCCACCCCTGTTCTAGTGCAAGGTGAAGGGACTGTGCAGGGAAGTTACTATAGGCACAATCATCATAGCTGCCATTGCCAAATCCCCACATTCCTCTGCTTCTACTCAGCCTACATACCTTGGCTCAGCAGAACCTGCTGAGATGATGTAGCTAGAAGCTGTTACAGATGAAGCACCTAGAAGCACCCTGTAGCCTTTCATGCTGCAGTGTGTGGAACTGTGAAGTGGTACAGAGGGCTCTCAGCACAACAGCCTGGCACCGTAGTGTGCATGTGCTTATTACGCAGTTCAAGCATGTGCACTGACTTATATTTTTAAAAAATATATATATCTGTATTTACTTTTTTTAAAAAAAATTGGCAACAAGCCCCAAATTCTGGCTTTGAGTTGAAAACTTCTGGCAACTGGCCCAGAAGTTAGACAAGAAAAAAACCAAAGTACCAGCTATACCAGATTGTTTTTCTCTCAGTTAGTTGGCAGCCCTAGTTCAGTATCTGGCATAGTTGTCCTTATAATATAAACATTATTTGGCAAAGGGGGCAGGGGTTAAAGTGCTTTGATGAAGATGGAAAAACTATCAAAGTCAATGGAAGAAAGAGCAAGAGATCAGTAAATTAGTCTCTTAGGACTGGATTGAGACCTACACTGGATCAGCTGCACTGGTGGAAGTGGACTTCCCTGTTCCCCCCTTCCCACAGCAGCCCATCCAGCTCCCTGAAAATGCTACACAGAGAGTCAGGAAACTCTGCTGAATGGGGTGGCCTATGGTGTGAGAGGGGCGGGGGATCCCAAAAATCAGGTGGAGGGACCTTCTGTGATCAGAGCCCTTCCTCTCCCAGAAGGCAGATCCTGGATCCAACCCTTAGTAAATTAGAGAGTAATATGACTGACAATTGAAAGGAAGGTCTTATATTCAAGTGAAAGACAACTTAGACAAGACACCAGTGATGTCAAAGGCAACACACTTGTTAAACAAAAAGATGTTAGGTGAACTTCAGAAATTGTGCAATACATACACAAGCACAATTCTTTAGTCATATTGCTTGGACCAATTCAACAGAACAAGACTGTATCAGCTTCAGCACACACCTCAGCTTCATTTATAGGGTGGCCGCTTATGTGTAACAAAAACAGAGGAAATGCATCACCAAAGAAGAGGACACCAATTTGCATACTGGTCTGCATGTCCAAATATATACGCATGTATAGGTACAAATTTAGAAATAATAACTATAATTTTAATAGAAATATAATACATCTGACCATGTGGAGAAGACTGACTTGGTGACCAGTGTGCCTGGCTCCATCTACTATCCCGTAGGGGTGTAAGGACCCCACCTACCTGGGTCTGCTGGGGGGTCCACGGGGGGGAAGGTGTTCCAGTCCTCCCCCCCAGAATCCTCCCTGGCCGGCTCCGCTCTGTGGCGAGTTCGCGGAGCTGCTGGCCGGGGCCGGCCACTGCCGGACTTCCAGCCGTGGCTGGTCTATGGACACAAATGGCATCCGGCATAGCAGACACTTTTTGCATGCCTCCCTTTGGCCATGATTGGCTACGTAAAGATTTACGTAGCCTATCACAACCAAAGGGAGGCATGCAAATGCCATAGCAGATGCTGTTTGCATGCCTCCCTTGGCCGTGATAGGCTACATAAAGATTTATGTAGCCTATCACGGCAAAAAGGGAAGGACGCAAATGGTGTCTGCTATGCCGGATGCCATTTTGCATCTGCACGGGGCAGCGGACGGAGCCAGCTGGAGCCGGCAGTGCCAGCCTGCCAGGTAGGATCCGTCCAGGTCAGACTTCGTGGGGTGGCGTGGTCCGTTCCACCACAGACTCGGGGGAGGCGGATTCTAAGAATCCGGCCTCATTGGAGTCCATGGCAGAATTCTCTGCCATCCCTACTATCCAGGTACTAACTCTTGATGGGCAACTTCCTTCTTATGGTTCTTTGACTTTAAACCAGACTTGGATATGGCACATCTTCAAATAGAGGACACCTAAAAAAACAAGACTGTCCTCAGCCCAATCCCAACATGGAAGACTATCCTCTGTAAAGTAGAGCACTTAGCCACTGTAACTTATGCCTGTTATTGTGATGTATGTGCTTATATAACCCAGGTAAGGAAGCATTAATAGAGTGTTAGGGACTGAGTGAAGGGGAGTGAGGGGTGCATGTGTGTTGAGTTTATAGAAGTCAGGAGCAGACAGGTAGTTGATTAGATATGGGGATGAAGATGGAGTTTTAGGGTTTGATAAAGCAACGTCTAGTTTGTGGGGTTTGTATGTAGAGTTTAGAAGGGGTAGAGTAGGTAGGGTAAGACTGAGAACTGAGTGATTGATTATATAACATCTCTTGTATTAAATAAACTTTAATTTGTTTGTTTTTAAATTATAAAATGCCACATCTTGTTCATCTTTCTGCACTACCAATAGTGTTCATTATTTAGCAGTAGTAGTATGGATGTTGATCTTGTTGTTAATATTATTATTTATTTCATTTTTATACTGCCCAATAGCTGAAGCTCTCTGAGCAGTTCACAAAAACTAAAACCACAAAGTGTGGCATAACACAATATAAAATATGAAAGCTTAAAACCACAAAATAACAGTACTACCAGAATAAAACATAGCAACAATGCAGAGATTAAAAATACAGATTTAAAACACCAGCGCTAAAAGATTAAGAAGCTAAAATGCTAAAATACTGGGAGAATAAAAAGGTCTTCACCTGGCACCAAAAGGAGCACAACATAGGTGCCAGGCGAACCCCTCCACGGAGCTCATTCCACAGTCAGGGTGCTGCCACAACACATTTCCCAGGTACTACTCCTGATTAGGTAAAGGGAACCAGTTAAGCACATTGGGTGTCTTTTTTACCTAGGGAATTTAGGGGATGAAACTTGTGGGACAGTGGGTACAGCTGACCAAAGCAGAGGCAGACGGACCTGGGGGAGGGTTACGTCACAGCAACCCTATCTGTTTAAGTGTCTACCATCAAGCCAGATCCAGGAGCTCCTAGATACTTTAAAAACAAGTCTGCAACTAAATAGAAGAATTGCATGGGTCATGAGAGAAACAAACAGAATAAAACTTGACTTGCACAATAGCAAGACAACAATGGTGGGCCGGGCCATCAATTTGCTTTATAACTAATGTCTTTTGAGTAGCAAAGGGAATTTAAGTGCTACAGTAATTGGAGTGCAAAAGAAGGGAGCATACTAGATCAAATAATAATATGACAACTTAATAAACCAGAGACAGTGAGGATGAAAGGCGAATGATGAAAATAATGGAAAACAGCAACAGTGGATATTAGAAAAGGGGGGAAATATGAGTAATGCTTTTATATGAATGACAAGGTACAATATCCAGACAATGGAATTTCAACAAGGGACTGCTAAAACATCCGAGGCATCATTGGGATATTACTACTATAGCATCAGAGGAAAAATAATCGTATCAAATCAAAGATGTGACAAGCTGTCCATTATAGAGGATTAAATAAGCAGCAGCAAGAAAGACTAAGAGGCAACCTTGGGGGAAGTTCATTATTTCTTTCCCCTGCATACAGCCAAAAGTTTTTAGCCACCTTTTTTTCTGGCAGGGCCCCAAAGTCTTTCATACCCAGCTGACAAGGTGAAATTCAACAGGTGAAACTCTCACATCACTACATCTTCATGCTGGAAAATCTATTGACTTTGCAATGCATCTCACGTGCAGCTTTTAAAAGCACAGAAGAGGCGACAATCCCATTTATTGGTGATAAACACAGCTTCCAAGATGTTGAAATGTATAGCTCACTGTGTAGAACTGGGTTCAGGAACTGGCAGTCAGGGTGCCAAATCCAGCCATTTGGGAAATGCCATCCTGCACCTCAGCTGCTTCTAGTGTCCAGCACTGCTTTCTCTCTCTCTTCTCTGTGAGTCAGGAAGGCCCAAACACTAGGGTTTGGATCCTGAGTTCTCTTCCATCAACAGATTTATAGGGATGTACGAAAGTCACTTACCTTATGACGAAATTGATTCACGGTGGGGGGGAGGCGCTCTGTCCCTCCCCCCAAAATTCTGGCCATGGGGGGAGGCGCTCCGTCCCTCCCGCCACGAATCCTGGCTGGCCGGGTCTGCAAATGGCGGTGGCCATAGCCGCCGCCGTTTGCATCCCTGCAGTCAGCCATGATAGGCTACGTAAACATTTACGTAGCCTATCACGGTATTTTTTAAAAATCAAGCCATGATAGGCTACGTAAATCTTTATGTAGCCTATCACGTTTTTGTGGTTTTTTGTGGTTTTTTTACTGGAAATGGCGGCAGCGGCAGCTGGTCGGAAGACTGGCCGCCGCAGCCGCTGCCGCCGAACCACCACTGAACCGCCACTGCCGCCGCCAGGGAGATTTGCCCAAGGTAAGTCCCATCCCGGGGGGGTGGGGGGGCAGACCGTTTTGCCACCGATTTCGGGGGGCCAAATGCGCTGGCAT
Organism: Heloderma suspectum; assembly: GCF_057233095.1. NCBI lineage: Eukaryota > Metazoa > Chordata > Lepidosauria > Squamata > Helodermatidae > Heloderma > Heloderma suspectum. The sequence continues at coordinate 197,032,131 of NC_139458.1, forward strand.
TCGGCCTCCCTGAGATTTGTGGCGAAATTCTCTGACATCCCTAGAACAGAATAGCTCCTCCTGTCTGTGGAAGGAACTCTGATCCAGTTGAAACTTCCATTGGAGGGAGAGGGGGCGGGGAGGGACATGATCTTCAGCAAATTTCCCTCTCTTTTGCAACTCTCCGCACCACCACAGCCACCACTGCCACAGTCCCTCAACACAGTGGAGCAGATTTTAGGGGGTCCAAGTGCCTGCAGGGGGAGGGAAGTGGGAAAAATGCCTCCCCTCCCCTTCTGCCAGTATCCCATGAGCAGAACTCCACTGATGAGATGCTGCTGATGATGGGGCTTTAATTAGGATCAAAGCCAGTTCAAATAGGGATGGATAAATCAGTCTATTTCCAGCCAATGTCAGTTTCACAAGCTCTCAATCATTAGACCATTCCATCCCGGTTTCTGTGATTTCGAAGGGAGGGCGGGGGGAGAAGAAAGAAAATTTGCATTTAAATCTCATTGTTCAAATTTTTACCATAAAAGATGCAGTTTTGTACAAAATGCCCCCTTAAAAATGAATGTTGTATACATTTTCCCCAATATATAAATTTCTGTATGCATTTTTTTGAGCTGAGAAGAACTGTATTGCAACATTTGGAGAACTGCACAATCCCAAGAATAACTGTGTTCCAATCCATCTATTCATCTGGGAAATGCAAATAAAGTTGGCTCCCTTAAAACTGTGGACAGAACGAAATTCTCCCCCATCCCTACTAAAAACATACCTATGATTAGGGATGTCAGAGAATTCCACATGAATTTTAAATGGAATTGAATTCTGACAAATCCAGTCTGCGGAATCCTCCTCAGAATGGTGCAGCCCGGTCGACCTGGACCGGAGCTCACGCAGACCCTTTTTTTTTTGTCCACTGAATGGCAGATTTTACGAAAATAATTACGAAAAGAAATCCGTAAATTGGAAATGGAAGAAGAACACGAACAGCTTTACCCTTTTTACAATAATAAACAGGCATTCTCCCTGTCACCCAAGGCTTTCTTTTTCTGGGGCTGAGTCATGAAGTCCATAGAAATCCTCCATCTTTTCTGTTTATTGTCTGGTGAGGTGAGGTCAGGTCCGGTGAAGTCAGGTCCGGTGAGGTGAAATCAGGTCTGGTGAGGTCAGGTGAGGTCAGGACAGGTCCGGTGAGGTCAGGACAGGTCTGGTGAGGTCAGGTGAGGTCAGGTGACTGAAAGTTACGTGGGGAATCCCTGCGAAGGGCTTTACCCTTTTTACAAAAATAAATAGGCATTTTCCCTGTGACCCAAGGCTTACGGAGACTGATGACGTGTGTGCAAAAAGGATTTTTCGTCAGTACTTACAGAATTATTTACGTAAGTTCAGGGAGCCGAAAAAAACTGGGGGAATCCGAGGCATGCGGATGGCGGAACGGGGTGGCCCTTGGTTCTGTGGAATCCTTGCAGAGTGAAGCCACTCCATGAGAATTCTGGGGGGAGTAACAGATCATCTCCCCACCCCCCTGCGGATTCCCCACCGGAACGGACGGTGGGAAATCCATACATCCCTACCTATGATTCAAATATATAGATGCACAAGCTAACATAAAATAGACAAAATCCTAGTGATACTGAAACTGCACTCCATAAAGTGCTTCCCCTAGTGATCAACAGCCAGACATATTTCTTTTAAAAGTCTTCCAGCATTTCAGGAAGCTGTTTGGTGTTGCATCTTGGAATTCTCCACAGAAATGGTATTCCACAATTCAGGAGCAACCTGAGAGAACACCTCTATGTCTGTGATTGCTGTCCTAGCTTGACATGTGAATAGTATACTAAAAAGGCACCTTCTGTAGGTCTTAGAAGGCACAATGGAACATAGTAGGGATGGGACAGAATTTAGTTCAATCTGCATTTTTAAGGGAGTTAACCTAATTTGGACTAATATATGGTTTGGAATGTGGTTTTCCTTCAGATTGGGCAATTCTCTGAATTTTGCAATTCAGTTCTCAGCTTGAAAATGCATACATAAATATCTAGATTAGGAGAAAATACATGCAAAAATCTGTATTTATAGGTAAAATGCATACAATTTAAGTGTGAATTTTCAAAATAAAAAATAATAAAAAATAAACCATCACAGAAAACAGGATGGAACAGACTTGTTATTGAACATATGTAAAACTGGCATGGATTGGAAACAGACTGATCAGTCCACCCTTAGGACATAAGGGTAGTGATGGTCCTTTAATTGGATTTGTTTCAAGACATTTATAGGTAATAGCCTGAACCCTGAATCTAGGCTCGAAGGCTTGTAAATGATAGCATAGTCAATGTAATACGCTTCTCTTGTCCAAAAAATGGTCGACCATAATATTCTCCACCAGCTAAAGTTTCCAGATCTTCACCAAAGACAGTTCCTTATACGGTGCATTACAGGAGCCCATCCTAATAGATGATGGTTGTTGGTTACAAACTTGAGTGAAAAAGCCATAGCCATCTTACCAGGTAGAGTTGATAGAAAAGCACTCCTGGTCATCCAGGAGCAGTGAGGGGTCTAATAAAACTTCAAGACTAATCAGAACAAGTGGGGAGGTAGGGATACATTGCTATAGATTTCTTGGACAGACATCTTAATTTCTTTAATGTCAGTGACAAAATATAGGCCCAGATTCCCTGCTTTTCTTTTGAAGTATCACAAAACAAAGGCAATGCCTTAAAAGACTCTCGGATAGATTCCTACCTCTTCATCTGACTTGTGTTTTCAACCACTGACAGTATTGCAACATGGTGAGTGATAAAGTGCCACGTTGCCAGTGATAAAGGTGACTCATTTTAGTGTTCCAATACCTTATACCTCTACCTCTGAAAACTATTTTCCTCTAGTGTTGTTCCAGATACACCTGCAAATCACTCTCATGCTTGCACAAAGATAAGACTATGCAATTTTCTAAATGCAATATATACCTGAACTGATTAGGGGTGCACGAAAGTCACTTACCTGGTCTCGCAGCTTTTCGCGGTGGGGGGGAGGCGCTTTGCTGCTCTCCCTGCGAAGTTCAGGCCGGGGGGGGAGGCTTCCCGCCTCGCCTGGCCGAAATTCAGGCCAGGGGGGAGGCTTCCCGCCTCGCCCAGCCGAAATTCAGGCCGGGGAGGAGGCGCCTCGCCTCGCCCGGCCGCGAAATAAAAAGTTTTTTTAAAAAAACGCCCCCGTGATAGGCTACGTGACGATTAACGTAGCCTATCAAGGCTAGATCTGCACAGTCAGCCGTGATAGGCTACATAAATCGTCACGTAGCCTATCACGGGTGACTTAAAAAAAAAAAAAAAGCACGTACACAAATGGCGGCCCCCATAGGGAGCCGCCATTCGCGTTCCTTATTTGGTCGCTGTAGTCTACGTAAATCTTTACGTAGACTACAGCGACCAAATAAGGAATGTGAATGGCGGCTCCCTATGGGGGCCGCCATTATCCGTACGCGCTTTTTTTTTTTTTTAAGTCACCCGTGATAGGCTACGTGACGATTTACATAGCCTATCACGGCTGACTTTGCAAATCTGGCCGTGATAGGCTATGTTAATCGTCACGTAGCCTATTACGGGGGCATTTGTTTGTTTTTTTCTTTTATTGGAATGGCAGCGGCGGCAGCCGGTCGAAAGGCCAGCTGCCACTCCCGCCCCTGACGAAGACCCGACGAACCGCCGGCCGGACCTGCCGCCGGGAGGGACATTTGGGAAAGGTAAGTCCCGTCCCGGGGGGGGGGTGCGGGGTGCGGGGGGGTGCGGAGAATTTCTCCCCGAAACTTCTTCGGGGGGCCGAACACATTGGTGCTCGGCCCCCCGAAGTTTCGGGTAGAAATTCTCCGCCATCCCTAGAACTGATACCCTCACAGCCTTGTGAGCCATACAGCAAATTCCAGACCTATCCCAGTTGCATGCAAGGGCCAAACTATATGTTATGCTAAGTGTGTCATGTTTTATTTTACTCTAGTGTAAACCTGGGTTGCCTTGATTCAGATTGGGACCACCACACTCTGGGATGGTGGTCTGCACCCATGAGTGGGGAGGGTTTTAAAAAGGTGGGGGGAATCTCCATTGGCATCAAATTCTGGGAAGGAATTAGAGGGGGGAGGTTAATCCTCCCTTCCTGGAGTGTAGTAGTCCCAGTCTGAATTGAGGCCACCTGGGCTTACACTAGAGTAAAACAAAAGACAAGCTCAGCTACATGTTACACGTTTAGCACAGCATGTAATTTGGCTCTCCAATTCATTCAGATAAGGAACAAGAGAAGAGGTAGGTAAGTAGGTAGATAGGTATATTACGGGCAGTGCTGGCCTATCTGTAAATTGAATATTCTGCCATATTAAGTTATAATGAGGAGGCTGTTCTAACCTTTATAAAAAAAAATAAAAAAAAGATCAATCTTTCGGAAATTTTCAGATTCCAGAAAGAAGTGTTCATTTCACTTACCTTGAAAATTTCAGGACAATTGATGAATTTGTGAGGGAGAAAGAGCAGTTTAAGGACAAAGAAAAGTGAAATCCTCCCTCTCTCAGAAGTGACTTTCACAAATGTATTGGCAATTTCTTTTTAGTCAAAATTACTGTTGAGACCAACAGGTTTTCACCTAAAACTTGGATAGCTTTCTATATTTCTTGTACTGGAGTTGGTGGGAAACTACTTTTTGTCAGAGCTCCATTTCATTTTTAAAATAAGCTTTTTTACATGTAGTGATTGTCAGTGGAACTAACAATAAACACAGGCAGACTCAGAAGCTCTCCCCACCACCACCTCCCATCACAGCTGATTTAGAATGTTGACAAGCAGGGAACTGCTGTTTATCTCATACTATTAGCTGCTGAGAAAGAGAAAGCTAAGTTGATGCCATTTGGCAGCTGGGGAGTGAATCTGCTGGGGTAGGTGGGCTGGTGGGAAGGGGTTCCGAATTCTGCTGGGAACTGGCATGAAATGAGGATTCTCAGTTTCCGAACAGATCCAGCCCCCCACTCCAGAAAACAGTCCACCAAACACATCTTGATAGGAGCCAGGAGGACTTCTTGAGTTCTACTGAAGGGAGTAAAGTATAGTGATTAGAGAAACTATGCTGGGTGGGCCTTTGCAGAAATTCAACTGGGAGAGATGGTAGTCCCATCTCTGTCTGAGATGTTTGAGATGAACCAGATGAACATCTGCCTGCTTTGATGGGCGGACACCTTGACTTCTACTGGAGGGAATGATGGGGTTACAGTTCAACACATCGGGATGGCACTGGGTTGGGGGTGGCTACTAAAAAAAAAGAGAGAAGCGGGACCTGAGTTCTTCATCATCAGTTTTCCACAACCCCAAAGTTATTTCTGCATATCATATTCTCCATCCCATCCACATAGTTTAGCTGCTTTGGGATTGGGAGAATGAGAATTTCACTCGCACTTTCTGCCCCCTTGGGGAGGATGTGGTGTGAGGCCAATTTCCCTGCTTTTTGGTGTTTGTTGAAAGCTGTATAGCCTTAACTTTTTGATAGGTCTTTTGTTTATTGAATTGACGCCTAGGGCTAGGGATGGCCCGACTCACCATTGTCTGGAGCTCGGGGCAGCTCGGCAAGCCTCCCTGCTCACCCCGGCCCCGCACACCAAGCGCATAAGGACTTGACTGCCAGATTCCTCAGCGCTGCTGCACATCCTGCATGCTTTAGCCCTCTCCTCCTTGCTTCCTTGACAGCCAGCAGGGGCAGGAGGAGGCCTCTGCACCTCTCCCAGTCACTCGCTGAACTCTGGTGTGCTTGGCGGCCATGTCTGTCAGCGCCCCACAGCTCGGCAAGCGGGAGCCAGGGGGCCATGCACAGGGGAGTCCACCAGCCTCCCAGACCAACCCGAGCACTCACAACATCCCTAGTTATGGCACAGCAGCAGTGAAGCCATATTGCACCTCACACTAGCCTTGTTGCAAGTGCAAGGGAATTCTTTCATCCGTGAGTAGTTTACAATAATCCAGTCTTTAAAAGGAGGAGAGTCACCCAATGGAGTTCAGGAACGCAAATAAAGTGTGTAGATATAGATCAACATTGTCACCCAGAACTGAGGTTAAGTTCAGAGCAGGTTCAAGAGGAGAGAGAGGATTTAAGGTGCACAAAAATGAAACTTACACTATTCAACCCAAGATTCAAATAATCTTATTTATTTGTTTGTTTGTTTATTTATTTATTAAATTTATTAATTGCCCATCTAGCTGGTCACCCAGCCACTCTGGGCGATGTACAAAGCATATAATAAAACAGTTTAAAACAATAAAATTCTACAATAAAAACATTTTCTAAAATACCCTAACCTACCACAAATGCCTGCCTGAACAACCACGTTTTTATTAATGCACAGCAGAAGCTCATTACAGAGGGGGCATGGCAGAGTTCCCTAGGGAGGGGGTTCCACAGAGTGGGGGCCACAACAGAAAAGGCCTTCTCCCTCGTCCCCACCAGTCTAGCTGTCCTGGCTGATGGGACAGAGAGAAGGCCATCCGAGGCTGATCTTGTTAAGCGGCCTGTCTGGTGTTGCTGGAGGCACTCCTTAAGATAGGCTGGGCTGGAACCATATAGGGTTTTAAAGGTCAAAACCAACACCTTGAATTTGGCCCAGAAAACAACTGGTAACCAGTGCAACTCCTTCAGCACTGGAGTGATGTGATCTCACCGGTGGCTGCCTGTAATCAGGCGAGCCGCCGTGTTATTTACCAGCTGAAGCTTCCGAACTGTCTTCAAGGGTAACCCCACGTAGAGCACATTACAGTAGTCTAAACAAGAGGAGACCAGGGCATGTACTACCGATGGGAGCAGATGGTCGGGAAGGAAAGGGTGCAGCCGCCGTATCAGATGGAGTTGATACAGCGCTGTCTGGCACACAGCTGACACCTGAGCCTCCATGGACAGCTGGGGGTTCAAAATGACCCCCAGGCTGCAGACCTGGTCTTTCAAGGGTAGCCATACCCCATTCCAAACCAGGTCGACATCCCACAGCCTCCTCTCGTCTCCCACCAAAAGTACCTCGGTCTTGTCAGGGTTCAGCTTCAGCTTATTCCTCACCACCCAGCCACTCACCGTCTCCAGCCATTTGGACAGGGATTCTACGGCCAAACCTTGGTGAAGATTTGAATGAGAGGAAGAGCAATGTGTCATCCGTATACTGATGATACCGCACCCCAAACCTCCTGATGATAGCCCCCAGCAGTTTCACATAGATGTTAAATAGCATCAGGGAGAGGATGGAACCCTGTGGCACCCCACAAGTGAGCGGCCATGGGTCCGAAACCTCCTCTCCCAGTGCTGCCCTGTGGTACCTGCCCCTATAATCTTCATAGGGGAAGTGGCAAAATAAAGCAATACTATTTCCTATGTGCTCTGCTACTGTGATTTTCCAGAGCATATAGAAAATATTGTTGCTTTGTTTTTCCAGTGCTCCAATGAAGATTATTCAAAATGCATAATAAATTGTGTTTTGCACAGCTTCCTAGTTCTCTCTTCTCTTGCTTCTTGCCTGAAGGAGTGGATACATAAATCTTCTTCCATTCCTGCACAGGAGCCTTCTATCCTTTTTGCCTTTACTCATTCAGACAAGACATTTCTGTTTGTGTTCATGCACAAACACAGGCATGTGTGGCTGAAATTTAGCCATGTCCTGATGATGATCCTATGACCTCTAAACTACATGGGAAATGTATTGTTGAAGGTAATGCTTTCTAGCACAGCTATCACATCATTCTCAGGAGAACACATCAGGATGGAAAATATATTTGTTATTGTTTCAAAAGGAACAGGAAACACAGAGCAAGACAACTCAGCAGGTCAATCAGGAGTCAGACCTCAGCAGCAACATACTTAGATCTTGGATTGAACTTACCACTTCACACACCTGCTACCTGTTGGCTGAGCAAGACAAAGGCCAGTAACGACAAAGGTGCAGGACCTGCTATGGGTCTCTATCTTGTACAGAGTACAATGAACAAAGCCTACCAACTATTCAGGTTCAGGTCTGCAATCTAGAAAAATGTCTTTAGTACTGATGGGCTCTAAGCAGCTGTATGAGTTGGTCTTAAGGAGACAGCTCCTCACATTTTTCCCCAGTCCAAAACATTGCAGAGGGTTATTGAGGGAGGCCAGTAAAAGCAATTCACCAGACATGAATCCTTCTGGAACATGGAATGTAACCAGACGAGATTCAAGCAACGCTTCACCCTGTTTGTTCTGGCAATATTCATTCATTCATTCATTCATTCATTCATTCACCACTGGCAATAGGTGCAAGTGGTGATGACAGCTTCTTACACAGCATCTTTTAAAAAGATGGCTTGTGTTGTTGTGAGGGAGATTGTAAAAAAAAGACAGGTTTCAACTCAAGACCCACTGTCAGTCTGTCATTCCGTAGAACTATATTTGAACTTTAAAAATATGACCCCTCACGCTTTAAGCTCAAGGAATTTGCTAATTTCAATTTGCCTTTTGAAAATGTGTCAACTGCATCAGTCATCTCTCAGTTATAGCAACTTCCTGACTGGGTATTTGGCAATGTGTTGTTGTTTTTTCTTGCACTGTAAAAAACTCCTCTGTCTGTCTGTCTGTCTGTCTGTCTCTCTCTCTCTGTCTCTGACTCTCTCCATCATTATATTCTCACCAATCACCCTTTTTCTGACTGTAACCTTTTTAAAAATTGAAAGGCTGCTGAACAGATGCGTGTAGAGTACCTTAATAACTGGATAATTGTTCAGATAATTATTAAAATAATAAATCCTTCAGATCAAATTTAAATAATTCATACAAACTTTTTAATAACCTAAGCATATTGTGTTGCTGTAACTATTGCTCAGTTCATGAGACTGGGATCATATTGTTGTGTGCATGAAATAAACTTCACATAGTAGTCCACTTCACGCATTCAACTCTCAACAAGTAAAAGGGCCTGCCAGAATGAATGGGCTAGTTCCACCCCTCTGATGATGATGCATGCACTGGAAACTCTCCTAACCAATGCACCATCAGCCAAGTCTGAAGAGGGTTACCTTCATCCACATAAGGTTTCAGACATGGGAAGGGAATCCAGATTGGACAGGGTTCCCATTCTCATGTTCAAAACCCTATCAAGACGCCCAACCCCCCAGATTCAGACAATTGTGCATTGGCTCAGAAGTGTTACTGGAGTACAAGATTAGGGATGTCACAAGAGTCCGCGGGAGGGGGGTGTTGGACTCCAACTGAGTCCTGCTCACCCACCCACCTGGACCCCACTTGCTGAGCCACAGGGTCCTTATGTACCTACTCATCAAGCACCCCATGCCTCGGCGAGCACCCAGCAACCGTCCACCCTTGTAGCAAGCCACCATTTTGCGCAACAATGATGGCTCGGGCCCTTCCTGAAAGGTAATGTTGAGCAATTGGCGACCATAAAGGGGCCATCTATGCAACATTACAGGAATGAATGGAGCGGAACTTTTCCTTCACAGATCACAGACTAATTTAACTGTCAACGGTAGGGATGGCGGAGAATTTCTCCCCGAAACTTCGGGGGGCCGAGCGCCAATGTGTTCGGCCCCCCGAACAAGTTTCCGGGAGAAATCCTCTGCACCCCCTCCGCCCCCCGCACCCCCTCCGCCCCCCGCACCCCCCCCCCGGGACGGGACTTACCTTTGGCGAATGTCCCTCCTGGTGGCTGGTCTGGCTGGCGATTCGGCGGGTGTTCGAGCGAGGCGGGAGCGGCAGCCGGTCTTTCGACCGGCTGCCGCCGCCGCCATTGCAATGAAAGAAAAAAAAAACGCCCCCTGATAGGCTACGTGACGATTCACGTAGCCTATCACGGCTAGATTTGCAAAGTCAGCCGTGATAGGCTACGTGAATCGTCACTTGGCCTATCTCGGGTGACTTTGAAAAAAAAAAAAAAGAGTGTACGGATAATGGCGGCCCCCATAGGGAGCCGCCATTCCCGTTCCTTATTTGGTCGCTGTAGTCTACGTAAATGTTTACGTAGACTACGGCGAAAATAAGGGCAACGCTATTTGCGTTTCCCTTATTTTCGCCGTAGTCTCCGTAAACAGTTACGTAGACTACAGCGACTAAATAAGGAACGCGAATGGCGGCTCCCTATGGGGGCCGCCATTCGCGTACGCGCTTTTTTTTTTTTTTTTTAAGTCACCCGAGATAGGCCAAGTGACGATTCACGTAGCCTATCACGGCTGACTTTGCAGATCTAGCCGTGATAGGCTACGTGAATCGTCACGTAGCCTATCAGGGGGCGTTTTTTTTTTTACTTTCGCATTCGTGGCCGGGCGAGGCGAGGCGCCTCCTCCCCGGCCTGAATTTCGGCCGGGCGAGGCGGGAAGCCTCCCCCCTGGCCTGAATTTCGGCCGGGCGAGGCAGGAAGCGTCCCCCCCCGGCCTGAACTTCGCGGGGGGAGCAGCGAAGCGCTTCGCCCCCACCGCGAACGGCCTTCGACAACAGGTAAGTGACTTTCGTCCACCCCTAGTCAACGGTAGGGATGTCAGAGAATTTCGCCACGAATCACGGGAAGGCTGAATGCCAGCGCATTCGGCCCCCCGAAATTGGTGGCAAAACTGTCTGCCACCCCCACGCCCCCCCCCCCGGGACAGCACTTACCTTGGGCGAATCTTCCTGGCAGCGGCGGCTCCAGCGGCGACTGCGGCGGCGCAGCTGCGGCACGGCGGAAGTGGCGGCAGCAGCAGCGGCGCGGTAGCGGCGGCGTGGCGGTGGCAGCCGGTCAGAAGACCGCCGCCATTTCCAGTAAAAAAAACAAAACAAAACAAAAAAAGTGATAGGCTTCTAGGGATGGATGAAAGTCCCTTACCTGATCCCGAAGCTTGCTTCGCAGTGGGGGGGAGGCGCTCCGTCCCTCCCCCCAAAATTCTGGCCGGGGGGGAGACGCCCTGTCCCTCCCCGCCGAAATTCTGGCAGGGGGGGAGACGCCCTGTGCCTCCCCGCCAAAATTCTTGCCAGGGGGGAGGCGCCCTGTCCCTCTGGCCGCAAAACCTCATCTCCTGCCGGGACACAAATGGCGGCGGCCATAGCTGCCGCCATTTGCGTCCCTGCAGTCAGCCGTGATAGGCTGCGTAAATGTTTACGTAGCCTATCACGGCTGACTTTAAAACAAAAAAAAAAAGTGTGTACGCAAATGGCGGCGCCCATGGGCGCCGCCATTTGCGTACACGCTTTTTTTTTTTTTTTTTTTTTAAAGTCAGCCGTGATAAGCTACATAAAGGTTTATGTAGCCTATCATGGTGTTTTTTAAAAATCTAGCTGTGATAGGCTACGTAAATCTTTACATAGCCTATCACGTTTGTTTGTTTTGTTTTCTTTTTACTTGGAAATGGCGGCAGTGGGAGCCAGTCAGAAGACCAGCTGCCGCCGCCGCCGAACCACCGCCGAACCGCCGCCAGAGCCGCTGCCGCCAGGGACAGTCGAGCAAGGTAAGTCCCGTCCTGGGGGCGGGCGAGGGGGGCAGACCGTTTCTCCAACAGTTTCAGGGGGCCAAATGTGGAGAAATTCTCTGACATCCCTATTAAGGCTACATAAAAATTTACATAGCCTATGATGGCTAGATTTTTTAAAAATACCGTGACAGGCTATGTAAATGTTTATGTAGCCTATCATGGCTGAGTAAAAAAAAAAAAAAGTGCATACGCAAATGGTGGCACCCATGGGTGCCACCATTTGTGTTCCTTATTTTGGCACATCTAGTCTACGTAAACATTGACGTAGACTACGGCAAAAATAAGGGGAACGCAAATAGCGTAGCGTCTACGCTATTTGCATTCCCCTTATTTTCGCCGTAGTCTATGTCAATGTTTACGTAGACTAGATGTGCCAAAATAAGGGACGCAAATGGTGGCACCCATGGGCACCGCCATTTGCGTACGCGCGTGTTTTTTTTTACTCAGCCGTGATAGGCTACGTAAACATTTACGTAGCCTATCACGGCTGACTGGAGGGACGCAAACGGAGGCGACTACAGCCGCCGCCATTTGCAGACCCGGCCAGCCAGGATTCGGGGGGGGAGGGACGGAGCACCTCCCCCCCCGGCCAGAATTTCGGGGGGGAGGGACGGAGCGCCTCCCCCCCACCTCGAATCACATTTCGTTAAAAGGTAAGTGACTTTCGTACATCCCTAGTCAACAGTCGGGTCAACTCCTTAACTGTCATTTCCCAACCACTCTTTGCCACCTAGCTAGGATCCCCAGCCAATTAGAATCAAATTTACATGATCCAGACCCCACCTAACAATATTCAAAGTGACGGTCTCTCTCTCCCCCTCTTCAGAACATCACTAAGCAACTACTAAACAGGCCTTTGACAGTAACAAAACAAGGCCTTAGACCTACTCAGATACATTGTAGCCTCACAGATGCCACACAGAGTAAACATTAAAGAACAGCAACAGTTACATACAGCCATTTCTTCACAGACACCATATATGTTTATAGCGTAGTTTGGCTCATGAACATATTCAGTTGCCCTTTTCTGTGGGTGGAAAACATGTCTTAAGCTTATCTGGTCTGATAGCTTTTGTTCAAGGTTATATGCCAAATTGGAAACATTTCTGTAATCCAGTAATTTGTAATGTAGTTTGGTAGAACTATGCATTGAACCTTTATTCTGCCTTTTATTCTATACTATGCTATTATTTGTCTTAAAACAAACAAACAAACAAGGGAATGCAACCATTTTCTTGTACTTAGTATATAATGGGCATTTGCCATGGGGCTGTTCATAATGTGCAACTCCACATCTACACATTCATGCAGAATCTGAATCTGAGTGCAGAATTTGTTTTTCTGAGAACAAAGGTGTATATTTTTAAAGATACTATGTTTTTAGCTCTTACACTTTTGGAGACACATTTGAACACATGTAAGCAATGTCAGCATTGGTCAGCAATGCTCCAGTGCTCAAAAAGAGGCTTCTCTTACCTTTGTGGCTTTTTGTTTTTCTACTCATGTTCTATTTTCATATAGAACAGTTGAAAATAACATTTTCCTTCCTCTCCTCCCTCCTCTGGAGCAGATTTGGGGGTGCTAGGGGCTGCAGGGGGAGGTGGAATCAGTTTCCTCCTTGTTCCACCACTGATAGAACCCTTCCATTGGTAGAGGGGCACTAGCTAGATTTCACCCAATGCTTCTGCAGTGCAGGAAAGCCCATTTTTGTAAGTGCCACAGTCTACTGTGCCACTTAAGTGCTACAATTATTATTAGTTTTTGTGTGGTGGGATCTAGTTTATTAGCATCAACAGCACCTATGGGCTAGTGCCTATATTTGTCCAATCAAGGGGTGATATGAGTCCCTCCGCTCCTCACATGTCACCTTGAGCTTTGGAATATCAGTCCTTCCTATGTACTCACACTCTATAGCACTAGTGATCACCTCCCTTAAAGAACGCTCTCCTAGAAAAGCTAAATTGAACACCATTGCCTTCCATTATGATGTGATGTAGATATAGCATTATCTGTGCACAGAACAGAATAGTGCTAAATCAAACATTATTCCCACAATTAAAAAGGCACTAGCGTGCTAATGATAGCCCAGCTATCATTAATGGCAGCCTCTTGTGAATGAGTCCCAAGTTTTGTTTTGTCTGTACTGGAAACTTTGAAATTTCTTTATGCATCATTTCTAATTGGAAGAATCTTCATTTGTTCACGTGCCATAAATGGTAAATTAGAATTCCAAGAAGAATTCTCAGTTTAATGGGATTATATTTGATTTCTTCGCATAATGTATTAATTAGCTGACATTTTACCAACTCCAGAGAAATCAGAGGGAATTATGACTATGCAAATGTTTATAAAGAAAGTACATTTCTTAATTTTTACAGTGCCAAAATTAGAATACAATGCAGCCTTTTCCAGCAACTTACTAAATTTACTGACCTGCTTTAGGAACCATGGAAAAACAGTGTATCAGTCCCTAATAAAGAAAAAATAAAATTGTGGCCGCTTCAATATGGCAGTGTCTATTAAAAGAGCAAACAGCAGTACATGGTAGGGCATATCCTTTGCAGGTTCAATCCCCGACTTCTCCAGGTAGAGGTAGGAAAGAATCCTGACTGAAACCCTGGAAAACCACTGCCAATCAGCATCAGCAGTACTGGGCTTGATAGACAGGGATGTTAGAGAATTTGGCCACGGACTCCAGTCTGTCTTTAGAATCCAGCCCCCCAGAGTCCGTGGTGGAACAGACTACCCCCCCGCCACCCCCCAACACCCCCCCCCCAGAATAGACCTACCTGGCGGTGGCAGCAGCTCCAGCAGCGCTGGCAGCTCCAGTGGCAGCGGCTCTGGCGGCAGCTCCGGGTTGTCTTCCGGCCACTGCCAGGCTGCTGCGTCCCTATGCTAGGCCGTGATAGGCTACGTATTTATTTATGTAGCCTATCACGGCTAAAGCAGGGACACAAATGGTGTAGGGGGCAGAGTGGAGCCCGCTGGGCAGGATTCCGGGGGGAGGACAGGATCGCCTCCCCCTCCGCTGACCGCAGCGGAGCAGGGTAAGTGGGGTTTTGTACACTGCCTTGGAGTGTTCTTCATAATAAGCACTACCACCAAATGTGAAAAACTACTATTTCTTAAATGTGTAGTCTGATCCTACGCATGTTTACCTGGAAGGAAGTCCAAGTTCAATAAGACGCGGCTGAGGAAATGTGTAAAGCAGCCTTTCCCAAACTGGTGTCCTTCGTGTATCTTGAACGACAGCTCCCAGAATTCTAATCATTTGCAATGCTGGGTGGGGCTGATGGGAGATGAAGTCCAAAACATTGGGGCGTCACCAAGTTAGTGGAGGCTGGTAAAGAAGATCATGCTATTAGATATATCACATTTATGATCAGGGTAGTATACATTATTCCCTTAACTCCATGTTATCCTCACAACACCCCCATGAATCAGGTTAGTCTGACAGTGGCTGACCCACAGAGCCTTATGATTAGGTAAGGATTTGAACCCAGCTCTGCCTGGTCCAAGTCCAAGACTCCATTATGTCACACCAGATGATAGCATTCTGTCATGTGTCAATGACTGCATGATACTCCACATGGAGCTGCCTTTGAAAACTGTTTGAAGGCTATGCAGAGCAAAGCAGGTCACCTTCTGAGGATAGTATGAGTGAAGATTATGTCAGAGCTCCAGAAACTGTACTAGGTTCATAGTTCTCATAGCTGCCACACATGATTCAAGATGCTCACTATGACCTTTAAAGCCTAACACACTTCAGGGTCTTCATACCTTTGAACAGCCTTCTCCAGCATGCCTTCTACAACTCCTATCAGCCAGAGCATGGCCAATGGTCAGGGATATTGAGAGTTGTAGCTCAAAGAATCTGGAAGGATTCAGGTTGGAGTAGGCTGCCTTAGAGATTACTGCCTTCGCCATATCCCATCACAATCTTAAGACTGACAAAGACTACCCTCTTCATATTGATATCTGTTCTGCAAAGTTAAATATTGAGATCATATTGAAAAAGTACAACCTGTTCCAGAGTTATGAACTCTTTTGACCAGAGGATGACCCAAGGTTGATGTCCATATGCCCCACTTTATACATCAATCTAAATTTATATCTGGTTTATATACTTCAGCCCCTGTCTAGGCCTTACATGCAGCAGAGGCTGGGAGTGAACCAACAGCAACATTGGCTTTTCCGCCAGAAGCATTCAAGGGCAGGATAAAGGGATCGAAGGGCCATATCCTGCCTGGTTTTGTTTCAAACATCTACCATCATTTTAAAAAAACAACTTATGTTCATAGACATTGTTTTCTACATGTACAAAAAAAAGAAAGTTTATGCTTTGCAAAATTCCACTGTGTTGCCTCCAGAGCAGAATGCATAATTTGCACCAACTAATTATATTTAATCTGGTTTTTATGCTTGAGGAATATCCACACTCTAATTACAATTTCCTACAATGCATTCATTATTTGGATTTAACAAATTCAAAACAATAACAAGCAGAGTGGCAGCAGGAGACAACGATTTTACAAAGATGACAATCTTTTAACTGATGGAATCCTAGAAGAGTCACAAAAAGACTTACAGCAACAATCTGAGTAAACAAATGCACGTTTACTCAGAAGTAACTCCCACTGATTTTAATAGGGCTTTCTCCTAGTAAATGTGTATTGCAGCCTTCTCCAACCTGGTGCCCTCTAGATGTTTTGGACTACAACTCTGAGCAATCCTGACCATTGACAATGCTGGCTGGGGCTGCGGAGGGTTAAAATCTAAAACATCTGGAGTGCACCAGGTTGGGGAAGGCTGGTGTATAGGATTACAGTCTTAGTGTCCTGGTGATGTTCACAGTCCCTGCTAGGATCAGTCCCACAAGGACCCGCTGAACTAGCAACCAAAATCAAGCTTTCTTATTTTCTAAATTGGCAAAATGGCTCTCAAAGTAAACAGAGGAACCAGCAGGGGAAAGAGCATCTGGCACTTGTTTGCAGTGCTTCAGGGCCAGCATCATGAGTAGGCATGGCCAGGCACCTGCCAAGGGCCTACATGCCAACAGGGGGCCATTGATAAGAGCCCTCTGGAGATGTTCCTACTCTTCACATGCTTGTTCACCTGTCCCTTGCTCTGGTCCAGACAATAGTGGTGGTGACAAAGAGGAACAGTAGTTACCACTGCCTGCTTGCTCGCTCACTGGCTCTCTGCCTGTCAAGCAAGCAAGCAATAACAATGATGAGAGAGAGGATGAGGAGCAATAGCAGCTGGTGACAATGGCGATGAAAAAGTAGACTCACTGAAAGAGGGAGTCCACTGAGAGTATCTTGCCCAAGGGCCCACAAAAACCTGAAGCTGGCACTGCAGTACTTGCTTATCTGTGTGACAAATCTTACCAAGTAGTAGCTAAGGATGGCATGGGCGCCTGATCGAACCCAGGAGTCCAGCAGACTCCCCCAGCCTACACCTGAGCTGTGCCTGCCAAGCCCTGTGAATTGCCCATATACTCAAGATTACAAGCATAAATGGGCCATTTACACCTGTAATCTTATGTATATGGGTGATTCATAGCACCATTTTGCATATAACTTTATGTGTGCCTAGTTGCGATTGCCATGCTTTTTCACAAAATGGCGATCGCAGCACTGGAGGACGAGTCCTGGGTGAGTGTGGGAGGTGCGGTGAGTGGTGTGGAGCTTGAGTGCAAGTCCAGGGCGGCACAAGCAAGGGCAGGGTCTGGGCAGATGCCTGGAGAGCCCAGATGGGGGGGGGAGCACTCATCCACCCCTACTAGTAGCTTACCACAGTATGCATGCAGTGTCTTGTTAAGTTGGTTGCAATGTTTGGCCGAGAGGTTAAAAGAATCCAGTCACACATTTACATTCAGAAACCCATTTGCATACAGAATGGTACAGTTCTTACCACTTGACTATATTGCCTTGAGAACCCAGATAGAGGCCCAAGCTATCTCAGAATGAGCTCTCTCACCCTAGTAGATTGCTCATATGTATAATCAAGCTACACACTAAGTGTTTTTTGTTGTTGTTTCCATAGATCAGGAGGAGACTGTGATAAAGGGTGTAATAGACTGAGGAAGTGGTAGTTTACCACTTGAGAAACATTTATCCATATTCAAAATAAGGAAGACATTTTCCTCCCCTGTACTTTAGGCACTGACGTCAAACTATGTTTTCCACTAACCATAGTTTAGCTAACACAAACTATGATTTTAGGTTCCCAAAAGAACAACAGGTAAACCATGGTTTATGGTTGCTTTTCAGCTTTAATGTTTCATAGTTTCAACGTTCAGCTATATAAATTCACCTGGGAGGTAGAGCAATGGCTGTAACTAGTCTGGGCTCAGGCCTGGTTTTGGGACCAAATCGGCCTTGGTCACCCTACTGGATGATCTTTCTCGAGAGAGGGATAGAAGGAGTTCAACCTTGCTCCTCTTACTCAAATCTAGGGATGGACAAAAGTCCCTTACCTGATCCCGCAGCTTGCTTCGCGGTGGGGGGGAGGCGCTCCGTCCCTCCCCCCAAAATTCTGGCGGGGGGAGGCGCCCCATCCCTCCCTGCCGAAATTCTGGCCGGGGGGGAGGCACCCAGTCCCTCCAGCCGAAATTCTGGCCGGGGGGGAGGCGCCCCGTCCCTCCGGCTGAAATTCTGGCTGGGGGGGAGTTGCCCCATCCCTCCGGCCGCGAATCCTGCTGTCCTGATGGGACGCAAATGGCGGCAGCCATAGCCGCCGCCGTTTGCGTCCCTGCAGTCAACCGTGATAGGCTACGTAAATGTTTACGTAGCCTATCACGGCTGACTTTGAAAAAAAAAAGCACGTACACAAATGGTGGCGCCCATGGGTGCCGCCATTTGCACATGCACTTTTTTTCCCCCCCCAAAGTCAGCCGTGATAGGCTACGTAAAGATTTACGTAGCCTATCACGGTGTTTTTTGAAAATCTAGCCATGATAGGCTACGTAAATCTTTACGTAGCCTATCACGTTTGTTTGTTGTTGTTGTTTTTTACTTGGAAATGGCGGCGGCGGCAGCCGGTCAGAAGACCGGCCACCGCCGCTGAGCTGCCGCTGGGAGCCGCCACCACCACCACCAGGGACATTCGCACAAGGTATGTCCCATCCCGGGGGGGCGGGGGGGTGGATCGTTTCTCCACCAATTTCGGGGGGCCGAATGCGTTGGCATTCAGCCTCCTGGAGATTTATGGAGAAATTCTCTGACATCCCTATCGCTCTGTGGCTTTTGATACCATTGACCATAGTATCTTCTTAGATCGGCTTCATGAGAAGGGTACTGAGGGCACTGTATTTCAGTGGTTCTTCCATTCCTATCTACAGGGTCAGTCTCAGAGAGTGGTATTAGGGGAGTGCACTTCACCCCACTGGCATTTGTGCTATGGGGTGTCTCAGAGCCCTGAGTCCTTGAGTGTCCCCAGTTGTTTCATCTAAAAGTAAGTTATAAGTGCTGGAGCAGGTCCCTTTTAGGTTCTTAACAGTAAACATATCATAGTTACAGAGTTTAAACAAAAGTATAGTACAAAAAAGATATCAGGAGAATACAATTACAGTTTGCAGTATTACTTTGGATGCCTTTTATTAAGTGGTTTGTATAATTTAACAGTTAGAATTGATTTGTAACCACTAATCATTTTGCTTCCAAATTGTCAGCTGCATAGACATGTTATGCAGCATTTAATTATTCATCGTATACAAAGAGAGATGACAAACATGCTGCTATAATCATGTTGATTATATCATGGTGAAATTGAAACATTTTCACTTGATCTATTAATCAATATGGTTAGCACTGTTGCCCAGAGCTCATTAAATTTTCATTGCAACTTATTAAAAAAAAACCCAAAAGATTAACCATATTTTTTTCAGCAAAGTAGAACTGTTCATATAAGAACAAGAGGAGTTTGTCAATCACTTATTTATTATAATCAACATTCTATAAACTCTTTCTTGGTGACCAATGAAAATGGAACCTTCTCATTCTTGATCTTGTGGGATGGAAACTGATAAAATGGGAACACTGGGAGAGAACAACAGTTTTGAAACAGCTGTGCTCGACATCTGCACAGGGAAACTTTTTGGAAGTAAATAGCCACATGTTTAGCCATGAAAATGATGTCTTCCTCTCATTGAATTGTATACTGTTGGTGGGAAAGGTTGATCACAGTGACATTTATTCATGGAGGCAGGGGGAATCAAATTTGGGGGGGGGGAACAAATGGGGAAGAAGGTCCTAACAAATGAGATTTCCTTCTGGAGGATGCCTGAAAGTTTATTTTCCAAAAATACACATGTCTGTTTCCTCAGTTTTAAAGTACAGAGCTTCATTTTGTAAGCACACAAGAACAGCCTTTCTGGGTCAGATCAAAGATGCATCTGGCTCAGCATTCAATTTCCAACTTTGCCCAACTAGAAGCCTCTTAAAGGTTCACAAACCAGGGCACGGAGACAACAGCCATCCCCCCTGGTGTGCCTCCGTCAAACAAAGGTTGCAGCAAAGCGCCAGCCTCTCTAGAATCCAGAGAAGAATGAGAAGAAGGTTCCCCACTGCTGGACTAGAGCAGGGATGGGGAATGCGTAGCCTTCCAGAGGTTGTTGAACTACATCTCCCACCATTCCTCCCCACTAGCTATGCTGCTTATGCCTGATGGAAGTCGCAGTCCAACAACAACTGGAGAGCCACACATTCTCCACGTCTGGACTAGAGTGTGCAAGGCAGGGCAGATGTATTTCCAGAGTGGGCCCACTACCTGCTGCTTTTCAGCAGTTCCTGGGTCAGCACCAGAAATAAATAGAGGCCTCCTGTGCAGCTAGAGCTGTGTGTTCTTGCCTCCCATGGAGACCTTACACTACAGCAGCCTTCCTCTACCTGGTACCCTCCAGATGTGTTGGATGGTAACTCCTATTATCCCCAGCCAACATGGACAACAGCAGGGGTGGGCAACCTGCAGCCCTAAGGCCTCATGCAGCCCTCAGCTTAATTCCATGAGGCCCTCTGCATGGGATCAATTCAGACCCCTGGCAAGAGCAAGCCACAGCATAGGAAGGAAGAAGGAGAGAGAGAGGAAGAGGGGTGCCAGTAAAACAGATATAAAAGGGAATGACAGAAAGACAGAAGGGGTGACTTTTGACTCTCACCCTGCTCACCACTGGCCTTGTCCCCACTCACCATAAACATGCAGCCCCTGGCAGATTATCCACAACGGAGTGTGGCTGTCAACAGAATAAAGACTGCCTATCTCTGGACTACAGTGTACAAGATGGGGGTCTGAAGCACAGCCCAGGAGTACATCCAGGCTACAGTAGACCCTATCTCAAATGCCCCAGGGTCCTCTCATACAGTGAGAGAGGGGGGAGTTTTACTGTCCTCTCTTACTGGACTGGACAGCTTCTCTTAAGGAGTGAAATGCAGAGAAGACCCCACATGCCGTCCCAGAAGTGTAGGCTTCCAATCCATCAGGATGTGGAGTTTTTGCCAGACCCCCTCATTCCATTACACTCAGTAGCTCATTCCCAAAGCAAAGCCCTCCAAGCCCAGCAGGGGGCAGTGTTTTTGCTGACCCCCTCATTTTTGGAGGACTTCAGGCATGCCAGAAAGGTTTGGCTTCTGCAAGCCACTCTGAAATTTGGGCAATATGGAATGATTTCATTCCATTCTAAGCTAAATCTCTTGAGGATCACAACTGGGCAGTTGTGCCCATCTGCACTGCCTCTGGAGGCACCATCTGGCTTTAATGACTATTACCCATCTATAGACCTATCCTCCACGAGTTTCCCTAACCATTTTGTTCCCAACCTTTTTAGAAAGGCACCTGGGCTAGTGGGCATCACAGTGTCTGTCGATCCCAGATTCTGTACCTTAAATGTGCATTGTTCTTCCTTAATTTGTCAAGGGTTTGCAAGCTGAAGATCTAACAGGATTCTAATCCTGGGTGTATGTGTTGCAAGAGAAACCTGGGTAATTGAAAAGTGCAGTGAATTTTATTCAAGCTGCCTGGAGCGCTGGCAACAACTGTTTAACTCAAGTGTTTTAAAAAAGATTGGATTAAAAATGGTGGGGGGGAAAAAAGAAGAAGAAGAAGAAAGGGAAAAGAAAGGAAAAAGCTTGTCCTTGTTGAAGGTTCAGGACCATATCTCCAGATCTCTAAGAAAGGCGGCAATCCATTTGCAAATATTGTCTCTATTAAGTCCATGATGCAAACTTGGGAAGATTGGGAAGAAAAAGAACTCATTTTGAACAGTTCAGTTTACATAACAAAGGAGGAAAAGGGGCCAAAGGGAAATTCACTGCGGGGATGACTTATCAGCACAATGTGGGATATGCAAATAATAGTGTGTGTTAGGCATCACCTTAATTTCAGGTTACAGTGGCTACCTGCCACTGTAGCCTGCAGCCTGGCTTTATCTGAATGCACAGAACAGATGAGCTTGGAATTGAGGGTAAGTGGAAAGAAAACCATGAGGGACAGCCTCAGTAATGTGTTTACAGGTTCTGTAAAGCAGTATCTTTCCCATGCAGCTGTTTAAATCCTGATAGCCTTTGCTGAGCATGTTACCTTTGGGAGCACATCCGCCTGTGATGTCTTCCACAGCCAGTTTATTTTGCACTATTGCATCCCAGCTAAGGAAATGCTACACTCGCTCGGAGTACAGCTAATTCTGTCAGTTTCACTGGCGACCCCTTAAGGGTGGAAATATTAGTGGTACGAACTGTTCACATTTGGGGATCACTCCAAGTCCTATTTAATTAGAGCTATTTCCCATGACACCTTCTGCAAAATGAGATGCTTATCATTCCCAGGCCCACAATCTTCGCACACACAGAGTATCCCATTGATTAAACATACATTGTTTGTATGCACTTTTTTTTTCCCAAAGGTACCTATCTTTTCATGCTCTTTTTCAAACTTATACATTTTTAGAACACATGTTTTTGTTCCACAAATCACATTGTAAACTTGAAAATGTACGGACTTAGATTGTAGATTGTGTTTGGGTCTGTACTAAGGTACAGGAGATGCAAATTGGGTAAGTTCTGGTAAAAAAAATGATCTGAAAATTTTTTCTCATACAACTGCTATATGCAACTGCTGCTACAGGGATGTGTGAACCCACCCCCACTCGAGTCCCCACGAGCTCGGCAAGCCACCCGCACTCAGCCTGGGTCCCGTCCATGAACACTTGCCATTTTTTAATGAAAAATGGAGCTAATTAAAAATGCACATATTTAAATATGTGCACATTCAGACTGGGAAAGCTTGATCTATGCAATATTACAGGCATAGTGCTTCTAATATTGGATAGATGAAGCTTTCCTACCTCAAACATGTACATATTTAAATATGCACATTTTTAATTAGCTCCTTTTTCGTAAAAAAAAAAAAAACAACTTGGCAAAATGGCGGGTGTTCGCGGATCGGTCCGGGTGAGTGCGGGAAGCATCTAGCAGGGACAAGTGAGGCTAGGGGCTGGAAGGAGCAGTCTGGGGGTGTGGGCAAGGGATAGTCCAATGGACTCCTGGACCCAGTCAGGCATCCACGCCATCCCTACATAGCCATGGACTGGAACGTTGAGTGCAACAATACATGACTGAAGTCAGAGCACCAGTGCTATGTCTCAGTCATACAAGATGCAGTGGATGTATGCAAGCCAAAGTGTGACTTTGGGGATTAACCCAGTGACTATAAAAGGTGAACAACAGTGCCAGTGTAGTTTATTCAAAAAGCCAATGTGGAGCTCTAAGTATAACCCAGTGAACAAGATGGTTGAACATTAGACTGGAAGACCTGAATTCAAAACCTACTGCATCCATACTAGTGTTGCCCCTTTTCTTCTTGTTCTTTCTTTCTTTCTTTTTTGGGGGGAGGTCAGGTTTGCTTTAGATGCAAAGGGATGACATGGGAGGTGAGACAAAGATTTCAGGGGTGAGGGGAACCCTGCCTGACATACTTTTGCACCTTTTTCACACCTTTTTTGCAGCCATTGTTTTACCAATTAGTGGCTACTTTGGTACCAATGTTTTCACTAGAAAGGACTTCTTCACTCCATGCTCTCAGCCAATCAGGAAACACATATTGAACAAGATGGCATAATGACATCACATACCCAGCCAGATTTGGCCACTTGATAACATCACAGGGGGCTGATGAAGCCCTCCCATTGCACTCATTCTGACTGAAGCGCGGGAAAAGGGAACACATCCCTGATGGACAACAATCAGACTAATGCTTCCTGTGAAAAACTCACCAAAATGGTGGGAGGGCATGAGTTTCACAGGGTCAAAATTTTTCAGAAAATTATCTGTCCTATTTCAGCACAGCAAGTCAATATGAATCAAAATTGAAACTGTGGCTGAGTGAATGACAAATGGCCCTGGGCTCTTATGGATGAAGGACCAACACTGGTTTACCAGCAGCAACCATTTTTTCCAAAGATGTCTGAGACTGTCATGGTCTCTCTAATGCAAGTTGCTTAAGGCAGAAGTAAAATAGCTAGGCGTAGCTGTCATCGCAAACATAGTAAACTATAGGAGCCTATAGGGGCAGTTATCATGCACTTGAATCACTTAAAATAATCTTTGAATTCACTTACGCGCAACCATATTGATTGTCAGGGTGTTGAAAGTCCATGCATCCATTGAAGGAATTTGGCTCAAAGGTAGACTGAAACTAAAAGGCAGCCTTTGATGACTATCTCAAACATTTCGGATTTGATCATTTTAATTTAAAAAAATGAGCCACACAGTAAACCTTGATTTAAAGTGAAATGGCTATTATCCTTATGTTTGATGCAGAATGGTGGCTACAGTTACAAAGTTCACAGTGTGATACTTTATATCACTTTCATTGACTGTTGGAGGAGATGCACCACTTGGAACATTTTATCTTGGCAGGTCACACAGAAAATGTGCTCACCATAACCTGATACAGGAAAACTGAAAGTTCAACTATTTGTTAGTAAGGCTGAATTTTTGGTCCCTTTGCAGGAATAGAGAAATTACTGAGGAAATTAAGACGTTATATCTAGGTTTGCTTTATAATGCTCACACATAATAAGAGTTCCATAAAACAGCTTCCCCAAATCTGATGCCTTCAAGATTCTTTGGAGTTACAACTCCCATCAGCCCCAGACAGCCTGAACAATGGGCAGGGAAGAAGGGAGTTGAAGTCCAAAACATCTGGAGAAACCAGGTTGAGGAGGGTTGCTATAAGATATAATCCTGAAGAGTCAGACTGCTGCTATTTACTATCAGGTTTGAGGGTGGGCCCAGCAAAGCACTGTTGTTGAGCCCCCTCAAATGGCTGTGCCCCTAGTTACTAGGAGATGATGATAGACCAGGCAGTGACAGTACAGGTGGCACAGAGAGGAGATGCTCCGGAGATGCTGTTTTATTCCTATCAATGCTGCTGATGGTTGGAGACATTATGGAAGGATTAAACAGACAGCTCCTACTCTGCAGCCACTCAGTGCAGAGCAACAAGGACAAAAGTTATTAAAGGGACCCATCTAGCCCAGGGCAACTGCCTACACTAGGCTGGGCTGGCCCTTTTAATTTTTTCCTCCTTTCCACTCAGTACCAAGAGCAGATTCCCAGCAGCTGCAGCAAGCAAGAGAACTGTCTGTTTGATCCCTGACACATCTCCCTGATGTAATATGTAGCAGGGCAATGCTACATTGGGGCACAGGGAAGGGAATAAACCAGGAATGGGCAATGTGTGGCCCCTATCACCCCACAAAATTGAAAAAAAAAAACTTTTATGGTGTCCAGAGTGACCATTTTGAACTTTTTATTTTACCCTTTATAGATCTGAAACCTCCCAGACCACTTATTAGAGATCCCCATCCACTTTTCTTCTGGGTTTGGGTCATGAGAGCTTCCTTTCCCCAAACAGTGATGCCTCCACTCAAAGTGTATGGCTTCACTTAACAGATCTAGTATAATAGTTACTACTACTATAGCTACTATAGTAGTTACTAGTACTATAGCTCCATAGCTACTACAGGGCATCAAAAAAGGGTCAAAATTAGCTTGCTACCAAATTTTGGCATTCCACAGCCACACCAAACATCATTGCTATCTATCCATCCATCCATCCATCCATCCATCCATCTATCTATCTATCTATCTTCAGCACCACAGTGGGAAGTGCAGCCCACTGGGATGTCCAGGAGGCAAAAATGCCCCCTGGACCTCCCGAAGTTGCCTACCACTGGATTAAGAAGATGGCTCTCTTGTTTCCTGTGGCCACTGAGGCTCCATTCAGCACTGAGTAGAAAAGGGAGGGAGGACCTTTAAAAGGGTCAACCCTGCCCAATACAGGCAGCTTCGCAGGGCTTGGTGATTTTTTTTTTTTAAAAAATGGCCCTTGCTGCTTGGTGCTGGAAGGAGCGGTGAGCAATTACGGAGAGCACCAGAGGCCAATGTAGCCTTTGGAGCAAGGCTAGATGGAGGACATCGGGAAGGTATTAAAATGATGGCTCCATTGCTCCCTCACTGCAGCAACTGCACAGTACTCTTCTCAGTGTTGAGTGGCAATGGAGGGAGAAAATCTAGATGAGGCCACCCAGCCCAGGGCATAGGCAGTCAAGTGCAGCAGTAGGCTCTCCTGGGGCCAGGAGACCCCAACATTTTCCCAGTTATGCCATGTGCTGATGCTAGGCCTGCTTGCTATGAATAAAATAGCATATTGTGTATAATGCACAATAAAACTCCTACTGCAGAGGAGCTTTGATGATAAGAGCCATCATAGAAAGGAGGGAAAGAAAATATAGGATAGGCCCAGTTCATACATTAGCCTCCCTGCCTGGGAGGTTCTTCTGCTTGGTCTGGTCCTCCATTGGACCAGTAGCATCTATAAAAAGGAACCACTTGCTTCTGGTTACTGCTGACATAGTTTTTCCTTCCTAGCCCCCAGGAAAGGGCAACACTGGAAGGAAGCATATCATTCACCCAACCCACAAGGCTTCTTCTTTACGAGTGCTACCCATGTGCTATGGGACCAACAATGTGGAAGTGGCTCCCATGCTACAAAAGTAAGGAAAGGATCCATTATGACTGGAAGGGGGTTTGCTTCAGACAGTGTTGTACAACACAGTGATGAGAACTGGGACACAGGAAGATGTCCAACCTGAAGCAGTCACACACAGAATCCACTCTGAAACTCTCATGTTCCTGCCAAGGTAGTTGGCTGAAGACATGTGAGTGGGGAGCGCCAAATATTCTTTAACTTTGATATTCACTTTGAAAGTAGCACATAAAAGATGGATGAGCAAACTACAAAGAAAATACTCAACATCCTGAACAACCTATGTATGTTGCTACACTGTTCAGTGCCCTTTTGTTCCCCAGGTTTCTTGCCCCTCCTTTTCTTCTTCTCCTCTTCCTTACTGTCCTTGTTGTCCTTTTGCCCACAAATGCCATTTAATCCAATTGGTTCTAGTGACCCATGTGATTTTTCTCACAAGCATTTTTGGCATCTTCATATTTTGACCGAATGGAACTATGGCCAAATGAGTCTGAGAACACTGATGGCAAATAAGCAGAAGAAAAACGGCAAAGAGTCAGACCTGAAACAATGTGAATACGTTCTTGTGAGTGCTGAATATTGCCAGCAATGGGAGATGATTTTTGAAACCTACAAAAGGAAACATAAAAATAAGGAATTTTAGCTCAGCGCAGGACAGACTGCAGCTCAATAGGGACGCTTATACTCTGCAAGCAGGAGGTCCTGGGTTCAATCCTGACTTCTCTAGCTAAAATTATCAAGTAGCAGTTGAGGTGAAAGACCCCTGCCTCAGACTGTGGAGCATGGGGTGCTGAACCATTTGCCAGCCCTAGGGCCAAATTCATTTTCAGAGCAGTTTTTGAGGGCCGTGTTCCAGTGGGAAGTGGGGCCATAGGCAAAAGGGGCCAAAGTGGTGGTGCTAAAAATACCAGCATATTGTAGCTCAAAGCTCTTTCTGCCGGCAACTAAGCCTTAGGAGATGCTTTTCAACCTTTTAGAGGGGCGGGGGGAAAACTGCACAAAATCTGGGAAACCAGCAAACGGATATGCATTCCCAAAATATGAATGTAAGTGCTTGTCTGAATATTTTAAATTGTGAAGAACTGCGTCTGAACAACCAGAGAAGCAAACAAACGTTAGAGAAATCCAGGGGGGTGCAGTTCAATAAAATTTCCTAGGTTCGGCTCACCAGACTTCATTCTGGTTCCCACTGTGGTGCCCAACTTGGTCTGCAGTGAGTTGGGCCAGTTCATGGCTTTTCTGGGCATTTTGTGCTTTTTCCCCCATAGGTCCTGCAATTTGCGCAAATCATGGCCAAATTTGTGCAAATTGCTCAGAAATTTGTGCAAATTGCAGAACCTGCAAAATGTGCAAAAACAGTTTCCAGAGTTCAGGGGAAAGCCTGCAATTTGGCTGGCAAACAGAAATTGAATCATTCATGCTGCAGAATTCCATCAAGTAAAAACAAAACAAAACACAGATTTCCTAGCAACAGACATCACACACTATTCACACACTAGTCTGAGAGTTATGGATCAGGTCATTTTGTATAGGAATTTTAAAAGCCTGAATCTCTCAAGCATACCCTAATAGCTGCTTCTTATAATCTCAAAATAATTTCTCAAGAATGGAATGTAAGGTGGAGAGCCAAAAGATGCAAAATGAGGCATATTTCCAGCCAAATTCTCCAGCCAGAATTCAATGGGATGAAAAAGACCACATTGTAAGTACTATGGGTGGGATCCAGACTGAGTTAGTCATGCTTTAGCCACACTGAAATCAATGGAACAGGTTGGTCATAACTAACAAAGGTTGACTAATGTGCAGCACAATGCTATGCATATCTACACAAAAGCAACTCACATAATATTCAGTAAGATTTCCCCTGTGTCAGTGTGTATAGGATTATAGCCTTAGTTTGATTTCAGCCCATAAATCCGACTGAGGCAGAAGAAGTTAATTAACATTGCAGTGCGGCAATAAACATGAAATAAAGGGGTGGATCCAGATATACTGTACTGATAGAAATGGACTTCCCTGCCCGCTCCTTTCCATGGAATGCCACCAGTCCCCTGAAAATGCCATGCAGAAAATCAGGAGAACCTGCTGAACTCTGGTGCAGGGGAGGGGATCACCAAAAACCAGGTGGAAGGGCCTTCTGCGAACAGAGCTTTTCCTCTGGCAGAAGGCAGATCCTGGATCCAACCCATTAATATTAATATTTTAAAGATCTTATCACATTTAAGCAAGGTCAGAATATCCTATATTTCCTTCCTCCCCCCCAAAAAAATATGCCTCTAAGAACACTTAGCAACAGCAGCATTAAAGAATGTATAGGCAGAATATCACCCTAGGAAAACTATGTATTTAATAATTGTAACACTTATAAATAAACAAATAAAGTTACTTTCTTCCTTACTCACAAGTAAAGAAGATTCTTCTACAACATTTTCTCAGAGTAAGCATTTTAGACCTGGAAGCCAATATTCTCTCTCTCTCTATCTCTCCCTCTTTCTCCCCCTCTGTCTTTCTCTCTCTATCTTTGATCCATTACTACTGCAATGTCTTCTATTCTGGTGCTTTCAAGGTCTCAGTAGACAATTACAGTAAAAAGGCACCCCTACACACAGCAATTTTTCTTTCACAGCATGGAGGCCATGTAGTATGAAATAAGGAAGTTATAGTAACAGGCATTAAGGTTACAGGTGAAGAAGGGAGGATAAAAAGCCCAATAATATCTGTTTCATCAACCCCTTTTTAAAAAAAAGATGTATCATTTTATGCAGATCCAGAGGGAGATAGCTTTTTCATTTAAAAATAATTAAAATAATTCTTACACCCAAAACTGATTCAGGTAGTAGTAGAACTATTTAAATGAGACGAAAAAGGACTGATTTGTGTGTGCTTTTTCTTGACACCCCGCCCCATGTTCTGCTCCCAGATTGCAGAAATGAGCCAGACTTTGGCATCATATCTCATATCCATCATATTTTGGGGCTCCATTCCACATAACCTTGCAGGTGGTACTCTGCTCTATGCCAAGCAGATGGTTGGCACTGTCAAAGCTGACAGTTCCAGTCACCTGCGGGGGGTGCAGGAGGGAATGGGGAATGAATTGAGCATCACCTTTCCCCTCTCAAACAGGGGCAGAACACTGCCAAAAGTCGCATTTAGCCCAGTGTTCAACTGTTATACTAGATCTGTTAAATGAAGCCAAGCACTCTGAGCGGAGGCAACACTGTTTGGGGAAAGGAAGCTCTCATGACCCAAACCCAGACAAAAGGAGGATGGGGATCTCTAATAAGTAGTCTAGTAGGTTTTAGATCTAAAGCATTATTTGGTTGCACAAGATCCATTCAGCAGTGAGTAGAAAAGGGGGGATCACAGGCAGGCAGCTTCACAGAGCTTGGTGGAACTTTTCAGATTTTTTTTTATTTGTCCCTTTCTGCTTGGTGCTGGAAGGAGTTATTACAGAGAGCTCCAGAGGCCAATGTAGCTTCTGGAGTGAAGCTGTATGGAGGACACTGGGAAGGGATTAAAATGATGGTTCCATTGCGCCCACTGCAGTGACTGCTCAGCACTCTTCTCAGTGTTGATTGGCAATGGAGGGAGGAAATCTCATTGAGCCCGCCCAGGCCGGAGAGGCAGTAGGCCCTTCTGGTGCCAGCAGGTCTCAAAATGTTCCCAGTTCTGCCATGTGCTGAAGCTAGGACTGCTCACTATGAACAAAACAGCATATTGTATATGACGCACAAATAAAACTCCTAATGCAGAAGAGCTTTGATGAGTCATCATAGAAAGGGGGGAAAGGAAATATGGGATAGACCCAATTCACACATTAGCCTCCCTGCATGGGAGCTTCTTCTGCTTGGTCTGGTCCCCTCACTAGACCAGTAACATCTATAAAGAGGAACCACTTGTTTCTGGTTACTGTTGACATAGTTTCTCCTTCCTACATCAGCATCACTGACTCTCAGGACTGGGCGACACCGGAAGGAAGCACATCAGGAATGACAGAAAACTGTCTACATACATCCCTGTGCATAGTGAATACATCCCTGTTCTCCCAAGCTTTTCCAAATTGCTAATGATAAAATTCCTGGTTGCTGTGTTGTTGTTTTAGGGTAGTGGACTGCTCTACAGTGTTTTATAGCTGTATTAGTTGTTGTTGTTGTTGTTGTTGTTACTGGGAGTGACAGAGGAAATTCCTTTCACATGAGCCTGACAAACGGGCATCTGCTGGCAATGGTGCCCTCAAGAGGGCCTCTCCTGCAGATCTTAATAACCAGGCAGGTTCATATTAATATTGTTATTTATACTACTTTGGATATTTCTAATAGTCAAACAGTTTTATAAATGAACTAGAATTAAGGTTAATTGAATAACTTACATTGGTACACAACATCTAAATTGAGACATGGTTTCGTTTCAATTATTTTAATTTGTTCTTTATGTTCATATATATTTCTATTTTAACAGGTAGCTTTCTTATCTTGATGGGTATGGGAAATTTGCTCCCAAGACACTTGGGTATTCCACTGCTAACATCCACAACCTGACCCTGTGGAGAAAATGATCCCACCTACCGGGTTCCCTTTTTCCCCCAGCAATGTTTATATTTCAGGGCTTAAGGAACTCCCTGCCGTAACTCAGAGTTCCGCAAGCTGACTTTTTTCCCCGCTGCCACCAATTCTCTTAGAATACTTTAAAAAAAAAACTCCATGTAGCTTGGTGTAAAAGGCTTAGAAGTGAGATGGGCACCAACACTAGAGACAGTATGAACTATTAAACTAAGGTTTTATTAAGGGATATTTGTACATAAGGGGAAAGAGTGTTGTTCACATTATAGGACGGGAATGCTTAAACATGCTTAAATTAAATATCCTTGGTTACCATACTTAATAAGAGAGTGTTCTTTCATAATAAGCTCTCAGCAGCTTTCCCTCCAGATCCAGTTCACTTAAACTCCATCCAATCCCTCACAACCAGGAATGGATGCGGTATAACAGTCTTCCTCTACCTTCAGCCCCTCCTGTTGCCTCTGGCTTCTGGGATGATGATACTGTATCAGGGATCACTTGCTGAAGCCACCTCTGACTGAATCCCCCTGGTGCTGCACTCTGCTGCTTGCCTGAAGCATCACCACCTCACAGCCCAACCTCCCGCTCTCCACAGTCACCAGCTCCGGGTTCCAGGGCTCCCACCAGAAGGGTTCTCTCAGAATGTCTTTCTCTTTTCCCAACTCTGAGCACTGCTCCCTTCAGCCAACCGCCAGGAACTCCAGCTCTTTCTCTATCATCCACTAACAGACTCCTCCCTGACTTTTTAAAATCTCCTGGCCATCACGCTCCCCATGGAACTCCCACCTGCCAATCATCTTTGCTGACCCACCCGACCAATCAAAACAAAAGTAACTTTCCCCCCTAAGCACTTTAAACAGTCTAAAGCCTCCCTTTATAAGCCACTGTAACGAAGGTGAAAGCTATTGTTTAACGCTCCATACACAGTAACAAAGCCTGGCCTCTGTAGTTTGATGAGCAACCATTTCCCTGGGTAGTGCCTCAGGCACTAATCTGGGACAAAGCTTTGCTGAAACATCAAAACCTGGAAAATCACAAAAGACAAATTAATTATCACAGCTTCTTTTCTAAGCCTTATCTCATTTAAAAGATCTGGTTACTACCCAGAAGTTAATATTGCATTCAAACTCATCGGATGACTGGCTATTTGCACATCTGACTACAGCACTTGCTTCTGGAGTAGATCCACATGTAACAACATACAGGGTGGCCTAAGACATTTTGCTGCTTGAGGCAAAGGACAAGATGGTGCCCCCTCCCGTTCCATGTACAAAAGCTGATTGGACAGGCAATTGACTCTTTCTTTGACACTGGCAATAGGACAGCATCATCTACTACAAGTGAAGGCAGCAGGCTAGCTTAGGGATGCAGGGCAGGCTGTGTGGCTCACAGCTTTCTCTCCTCCAACACCTTGCTGCTTTCTCCCACCATCTGCTGCCTGAGGCAACTGCCTCACTCTGCCTAAGGGTATGGCCGGCCCTGACAGCATAGCTACTTAGGGCCCAATCCTATGCATGTTTAGACAGAAAAAGGTCCTACAACTCCCAGCATTCCCCAACCATTACATTATTTAAATAAATAAATAATAAACAAATAAACAAACGCTTTGCCATTTTCAGCAGCATTAGCATAAGAGTTAGTTTGAGCACAGTGTGTTAGAATAGCAAGGGCAGGATATTACAGGTAATAAAGGTGCAAGCTAAGGGTTAATTTGTGGGGGGGTTAAAGCAGTCACAATAGCAAGGATTACTCAGGGCGCAGAGCTAATTAACAGCTGTGGATTCATCAGAGAGCCTTAGGTGCAAACAGGGTTTACAAGGTCCTGGGAGAGGGAAACGTCGCCTAGCCAATAAGTTTCCCTTTGGTTTCTTAACATACTAGCATGTTCAGTATGTTCTGTAGTGCTGGTTGTTTCATTCTGTTAGAAGCCTGGTCTGATTTGCTCTGCTGTTTTATACCTCTGAATATTTATCTATTTTATTACTCAGTAAAGTCAGCCAAACCCTTCACTTTCTGGATTCAGTCTGTTTTATTGTCACTTCTGCTAAAATGCAGTTCAGCAAATACTGGTGTGGCCAACACCTTAAACCTGATTAGAGCCTGTTTAATCTAAATTTGCCTCTGAAGTGTATTTCCATAGAATCAGAGCAACTAAGATGTGTCAGCTGAAAATTTCTTTACTGAATTATCACAGTGATATTAAATGACATTTTAAAAGTCAGGCTGATGTAATCCGGTCTTTATATTTGTCACCTTCTAATATAATGGGCAATGTTTCCTTCAAGAGGAAGAGCAAGCAAATGGAATGTTCTTCAGTCAATTGCTCACAGAACATAGAAAATGTCATTATTTGCATTACGCAGCCTGTAATTAGTTTCACCTCAGTTCTTTTGAAATGCTATCAGAATGGCAATAATCCAAGTTGAATGTGGTATGTAAATTAATTAAGGGGCGTTTTTTATTATGTTTTGTAACTGACTAAACCAGAGCTCTTAGCTCCCTTAGGCACTGCAGTAGAGAACAGCTGGTCATCTTTTCACCTTAAGAAGAAAATCGGTGTTTGATAATGAAATCTTGATCAACTACCATCTGCCTGCTAATGATCAGCAGACACGGCATAATTTGTCAACCTGCTGTACTCTAAGAAGAAGGTGGTCAAGTTGGGAAGCTCAGTTCTATGAATGTCTACTCAGAAGTAAAATCCACAATGTGCACTGGGCTCATGTCCATGAGACAGAAGGCAAGTAGTACAATGCAACATATGTCCACTCAGAAGTATACCACATTGAGTTCATGGGGCTTACACTGAAGCAAGTGCGCCTTATATGACTTTGTGCAGTTTGTTTTGTTTATTATTTCCTTAAAACATTTTTAGGCTGCCTTTTAGTGCCAAGCTCTCACAAGGTGGCTTCCATCATAGCCAGTGTAGTGTAGTGGTGAGAGTGACGGACTGGGAGCCGGGAGATCCAGGTTCTAGTCCCCACTTGGCCATGGAAGCTCACTGGGTGACTTTGGGCCAGTCACAGACTCTCAGCCCAACCTACCTCACAGGGTTGTTGTTGTGAGGATACAACGGTGAGGAGGAGGATAATGCAAGCCGCCTTGAGTTCCTTGCGAGAGGGAGAAAGGCGGGGTATAAATGCAATAAATAAATAAATAAATAAATATAAATATAATATCACAATAAAAATAAAGTCCTAGGAACGACACAGGAAGGTGCCTTCTACTGAGCCAGACCATCACTCTATCTAGCTCAGTACTTCCAAGACTGACTGGCAGAAGCTCTCCAGGGTATCCGGTAGGGATGTCCATTGGCAGAAAATCCAAAAAATCATTTTCGAGGTCAATGGATTTCTGCAGCACCCCTGAACAAATTCAGCTTGTATTTGGTTGCGTTTTTTTCTTCCCGAAATCTGGGAACTTTTTCAGTGTTTTTTAAAATGCGTAAATAGCAATTTGTGCAAATTGCAGCTGCAGTTTGCGCAAATTACAGCTAAAATTACGAAACTGTGGCCAAAATGTGCACAAATTGCTATTCAGGCAATTTTTTAAAAACTGAAAATCCACAAACTGCCCCGACTCAAAGCAGATTGAGTCAGGCCAGCTCACGGGAAAGCAAGCTGAAGTCCAGGGAGCCAAGCTGATGAAAGCTCGGTGAGCTTCACACACACACACACACACACACACACACCCCGACAGATTCCTCCGACATCCCTAGTTTCAGGCAGGAATTTTTACAGCCCTACAAGGAGATGCTTTCCAGACCTACGTGGGGATTGAAATTGGAAATGTCTGCATGCAAAGTATGTGCTCTACCACTAAGCCGCAGCCCCCCAATATAGACATGCAGGATAAAAGACAGCAACAAGAATCAATAACAGTAAAATAGCAGCAAAGAACTACCGGAATTAGAATAGAGTTCAATTCACTTACTTGACTTCACTATTAAAAGTTACACTCTGAAATTTGGGTGGTTTGCAGATCAGTACCAGCAACTTCTAATGTCCATTTCATCATAATAAGATGATGAGCTTATCTTATTATGATAAGAGCTACCATCCAAAGAGAAATAAAAGACTATATGGCTCAGTTTGCTCCAGGATCTTTTTGCTAGCTGCACACAACTACTGTTTTTCAACATTTTCCTCTCATCTAGAGATGTCAGAGAATTTCGCCATGAATCTCAGGGAGGCCGAATGCCAGCGCATTCGGCCCCCCGAAATAGGTGGCGAAACGGTCTGCCACCCCCCCGCCTCCCCCGGGATGGGACTTATCTTGGGCGAATCTCCCTGGTGGCGGCGGCGGCAGCAGCAGCTCTGGCAGCGGTGCGGCAGCAGCGGCGGCGGCAGTGGCCAGTCTTCCGACCGGCTGCCGCCGCCACCATTTCCAGTAAAAAAACCAAAAAAACAAAAAAAGTGATAGGCTACATAAAGATTTATGTAGCCTATCATGGCTAGATTTTTAAAAAATACCATGATAGGCTACGTAAATGTTTACATAGCCTATCACAGCTGAGTAAAAAAAACAAAAAAACCCGCACGTATGCAAATGGCAGCGCCCATGGGTGCCGCCATTTGCGTTCCTTATTTTGGCACGTCTAGTCTACATAAACATTTACGTACACTACGGCGAAAATAAGGGGAACACAAATAGCGTAGACACTACGCTATTTGCATTCTCCTTATTTTCACCGTAGTCTGTGTAAATGTTTACGTAGACTAGACGTGCCAAAATAAGGAACGTAAATGGCGGCGCCCATGGGCGCCGCTATTTGCATACACATGGGTTTTTTTGTTTTTGTTTTACTCAGCCGTGATAGGCTACGTAAACATTTACGTACCCTATCACGGCTGACTGCAGGGACGCAAACGGCGGCGGCTATGGCCGCCGCCATTTGCAGACCCAGCCGGCCATGATTCATGGCGGGATGGACAGGGTGCCTCCCCCCCAGCCAGAATTTCGGGGGGGATGGACGGGGTGCCTCCCCCCCGGCCAGAATTTCAGGGGGAGGGACGGAGCGCCTCCCCCCACCGCAAATCAATTTCGTCATAAGATAAGTGACTTTCGTACATCCCTACTCTCATCCAAAAGCCATTTGGGAATGATGTTACTTTTCAACAGTTAAAAAAATGGTCAAATTAAAGATTACCATAATCCCTTACAAAACTGTTCATTATAATTATCTGTACAGGTGGTGTACATTGAATTGGTGAATAAATTTTGTTACTGGTTCCTGGATTCATTTATTGTATGAAAGATACATTATTAGATTGTTACATGTGAGTGATCTGAAAAATTCAAAGCCACTGTGTTTTTTCTCTTTTTTTAAAAAAAGATATTTAAAACATCTTAAGAAGTATCCTTTAAAGATATTTCTACGCTGGCCTTTCCAAATTAATTTCTTGAACCCAGGAGTGTCTCTCCAGTGGGCTACAACTCCCATTAGCCCTAGCCAACATAGCCAATAGTAAGGGGTAATGGGAGTTGTAGGTCATAACATCTGGATGCCCACATGTTACCCACCCCTGCTTTAATTAATATAGCAGGGGTGCCATTTTGAAGCAGGAAGTGGTGTTAGATGTGCTGTTCATAGAATGCACAACCACAGCATTAGTGTGTCAGAAATTATGTCTATATTACTAAGAATTCTTTGGGTAATATTGTATTGTGCCTGTGGACCTAACAACTGCACAATGGGGTTTGGGGGCTTCTAAAAATAATCCAAACTAAGCGGAAATGCTAGTTTCCAGAATGGGACAGGTCTGTGGATCTTGCAGAATATCTCGGCTGACCTGTCCCAGTCCGGAAATGATCAGGCTTACCACAGGCTTACAATCTAAAAGATATGACACAAATGGAAAA
This sequence comes from Heloderma suspectum, assembly GCF_057233095.1. NCBI lineage: Eukaryota > Metazoa > Chordata > Lepidosauria > Squamata > Helodermatidae > Heloderma > Heloderma suspectum. The sequence continues at coordinate 197,069,071 of NC_139458.1, forward strand.
GGGAGGAGGATGGAGGAAGAAAAAGCAATTCAGGTACTAAATTCTTAGTTGCAAAGTTCAACACATCACAAACTTGGATCTAAACACAGTGAAAGGGCTGCTGCTTCCTCTCCCTCTGATGGCCTCAGCACCTCGCATAGTTTAATTCAGAAATCCCTACAACAAATCTGTAAGGTAGGCTGGTATTATTAATATCTGTGTATTACAGATAGGGATGGACGAAAGTCCCTTACCTGTCCTTGAAGCTTGCTTCGTGGTGGGGGGGAGGTGCTTCGCTTCTCCCCCCGAAGTTCATGCGAGGGGGGGAGGCGCCCCACCTCGCCCGGCCGAAATTCAGGCCAGGCAGGAGGCGCCCCATGCCTCGCCGGCGAAATTCAGGCCGGGTAGAAGCGCCCCGTCTACCCGGCCACGAAAAAAAAAAAAAACACCCCCGTGATAGGCTACGTAACGATTAACGTTGCCTATCATGGCTAGATTTCCAAAGTCAGCCGTGATAGGCTACGTAAATCATCACGTAGCCTATCACGGGTGACTTTGGGGGAAAAAAAAAGCACGTACGCAAATGGTGGCCCCCATAGGGAGCCGCCATTTGCATTCCTTATTTGGTCCCTGTAGTCTACATAAAGATTTACGTAGATTACGGCGAAAATAAGGGCAATGCAAATAGTGTTCCCTTATTTTCGCCGTAGTCTACGTAAATCTTTATGTAGACTACAGGGACCAAATAAGGAACGCGAATGGCTGCTCCCTATGGGGGCCGCCATTTGCGTACGTGCTTTTTTTTTTCCAAAGTCACCCGTGAAAGGCTACGTGACGATTAACGTAGCCTATCACAGCTGACTTTGGAGATCTAGCCATGATAGGCTACGTTAATCGTTACGTAGCCCATCACGGGGTTTTGGGTTTTTTTTTACTTTCCTTGTAATGGCTGCGGCGGCAGCCAGTCAAAAGACCGGCTGTCGCCCCCGCCCCGACGAAGACCCAACGAACCGCCGCCGGGACCCGCCGCCGGGAGGGACATTCGTGAAAGGTGAGTCCCATCCCGGGGGGGGGCAGGGGGTGGAGAATTTCACCGCCAATTTTGGGGGGCTGAATGCGTTGGCACTTGGCCCCCCGAAGTTTCGGGGAGAAATTCTCCCCCATCCCTAATTACAGATGGCTGCTGAAAGGTGGCTTGTCACCGAGTGAGTTCATGCCAAGATGAAATGTGATCCACAGATTTTAAGACTCTCAGCTCATCTTCCTAATGCCTCACTTATTCAGTATTAGGGATGTCAAGATTTTGTGAAATCCATCCTGTGTGTGTTTCATGGATTGTGTGGTATTGTTCGTTCACGGACGGAATCAGATTTTTTTTATCCATTATGCGGAAAAATACGCAAATAATTCCGTACCATGGTTCGTAACAATTTCCAGAATTTATGTTAGTACAAAACACTTCGCACATTGTGCCCCATTCCATTCAACCTTTCCCCGTGTATATTTTCTAGGATAGCATATGTCTCAGCAGAAACTTGTGTATTTTCCTACCAATAAATTTCCATAAATTCCAGGAAAGTGAAAAAAAAACCCAACAGTCCACCAACTCCATGCAGCCTGATGAGGCCAGTCCACAGTGGATTCTGCAGGTCGGATTCTTAGAAATCTGAACTCATTTTAATCCATCTTGAGTTTCTCCAGCATCCCTATTCAGTATATATGCAAGTTGAGGGTTGAGGGACAGTTCCATGATTCGTTATATTTTAATAAATCAGCTGTGTCAAAATTCACATAGGTCTTGTAAATGTATGAAGCTGCCTTTTGCCAGCTCATGCCACTGGCCCACCAACCCCAACAGTTTACTCCAGCCATCCCCAACTTGGGGCCCTCCCAATGTTTTGATGGAGCTACCACTTCCATAATCCCACAACCAACAGAGATTGCGATGATTATGGGAGTTGTAGTCCAATGAATCGGGAAGGCACCAGGTGGGGGAAGACTGGTCTACTCTGATGGGCAGAAATCTTTTTCAACCTAGCATGTACTCTGCAACTAAGCTATGGTTAATTCCATACTGATGTTTAGTTACTAAACATCTCCGAAGTACACAACTGATCACAAAGAGCAAAAAATCTTCATCATCATCATCATCATCTCATTTCCCTCTAGGTCACTCAAGATGGAGAAAACAAAAAAACAAAACTAGCTAGAACTGTATGCATGGCATTCAGAGCAGCAATTCCTTCCCTTGCTACTGCATTAAAGACAGTCTTGTACACAGAGATTTCTGTAGCTTTACCTGAAATAAAATTGAGAAATCCAGCGAGCCATTTATGTTTCCCTTTTGAACTTCCTACAGTCTGTCTAATCTTGCATTTTTTAAATATCTAACTCCCTCCCAAGGAAAACTCTTAATAAATAAATAAAGGTGTGGTGCAGTGGACTGGGAGTCGGGAGATCCAGGTTCTAGTCCCCACTCGGCCATGGAAGCTCACTGGGTGACTTTGGGCCAGTCACTGACTCTCAGCCCAACCTACCTCACAGGGTTGTTGTTGTGAGGATAAAATGGAGACAAGGAAGACCATGTAAGCCACCTTGCAAGAGGTAAAAAGATGGAGTATAAATGTAATAATAAATAATAAAAATATAGGTGTGTCCATCCCTCCAACCTTGTGGCTTTCCAAGGTCTCAGGCGGGGGTCTTTCCCATAAGCTGCTATCCGATCCTTTCAACTGGAGATGCCAGGATTGAACCCAGGACCTTCTGAATGCAAACCATGTACTCCACTACTGAGCAGGAATGGGAGAACCAGGGATGCTTGAGCTTACCAAGATTCTGTGAACACCACTTCGAAACTTGGTTTGCTTCACTTCCGGCCTGTTTTTCTTTTTGCTTGAATGGGGAAATGAGCACTTTGAACAGGGAAAGTGTGCATTTCATGTGCTTTTTCAAAAGTGTGCACCTTTCCGCCATTGACTAAAGCATGAAGATGCATATTTGGGGGGGGGGGGGAAGGATGTGCATTTTAAAGTGTGCATTAAAAAAAGCATTTTTTATTGCTATCACAAGTTCAGGAATATGCAAGCTTTGGGAGGAAAATCCATTTGCATTTGGGGTTGCAAGCAAGGCAAATTCTGATGATTTGCAAACAGAAAGAAAATTCTCATACATATCTACCCTGATGTTAGCCACTCCACTGTGGGTTTATTTCCAGAGTAGTATTTATTTATTCATTTCATTTCATTTCTATACCGGCCAATAGCCAAAGCTCTCTGGGCGGTTCACAAAAATTAAAACCAAAAAGCACACAGCAAAATAACCCCATGACCTCTCCAATGTTAATCTCAAAGCTCTTTCCAACTTCTGTCCTTATCACAGAAGTGGGCAATTTGTCCTCCAGATTTTTGCCCACAACTCCCATCAGCGGTAGTCATCATAGCCAAGGGAGAAGGGCGATGGCAGTTGCAGGCCAAAACATATGCAAGCTGGGGCAGGGGGGGTCACACACACAAAAATGTGCATTTTCATGCACATTTGTCCAAATGTGTACATCAGTTGTGTGCATTTCAAAATGCATGAACTTTTGTCCCACTAACTAAAGCATATTTCTGAGCATTTTTTAAATATACACATTTTTTTCATGCACATTTTTCAAATGCATGCATTTTCCAAACACTTCTTTTTGTCATGTGAATTGCATAGCAAGCTCACAAATGTACAGACCTCAGGCAACATACTACATTTAGGTCTGCACTCAGTCCTGAGTGGTGCAAATTGGATAAATTTGGGTCAAAAATGAACTGAAACCAATTTCTCACCACCCCTACTTTAAAGAAATGCCCCTACCCCAATATTCTGGTTCAGAAAATATTTCCAGCTCTTGTGCCACAAAGCAAATTCTACAACTGGGGCTTGATTGTGATGGTAAAGGGAGGAAGTATGGAAGGAAAGGGACAGCAGCCAATGAACTCAGCCCTTCTTGTCTGAAGTGATTACTTGTTGTAATGGCTAAAGTGAAAGAGCATCTGACAAAATAAAAACCAATAAAGAATTGCTGTCCAGGGTCAATCGCTCACACCTGCGTGGCAGCACAGCTAGAAATGTTTTCTCCAAGGATCAACAGTGTCACAAATATCTCAAGCCTACTGTCACTGGGGTCGAAAACCTCAGCCTTTACTGAAACAAACCTCCCATTCATTTCAGTAATGGTCTGGTCTCAGGCAGGATCAGCCCAAAGAGAATATTTTCTTATACCTAAGGTAACAAATCTGCCCCTAACTAAATTTCTCTCTTCAGAGACAGCACGGGCCCTTTTTCACCTCCTATTGCTTCTTTGTTTTGTCTCAGGGCCAGGAAGGAATGCTTGAATCTTTAATCAATCCTTTCACCGCCCATAATGGAACTCAAGCTTTTCCCTTTGCAGAGCTAAATTAACCCATTACATGGCAGCAAAACAACTGACGTTGAGTTAGCTGGGCTGACAGATTACTGTAGCAATCACATGATGATGATGGGTACTGGTGCATCATGAATACTCCAGCAGTCCTCCTGTGAGCAAACAGTTGGCATATGAGTTAGTATAGCCCCAAGCATGATGCCTTTAGGAAATATTCATGAACATACTCAGTTGTGTGGCCTTACTGTGTTTGTGGCTGTGAGATTAAAAAAATACACACACTAGTGCTCCCCCCCTCTGCCCCACTTTCTTGCTCAGGCTCTGTTTTATTTGCAGACCGTAGCACAGACCTAAAAGAGGGATTTTTATGTGCTCAGTGAAGTAGCTCAATAAATTTGGGGAACGGCTGTGGAGAATAATATAACAGAGGAGCTGTAGCAAAAGGTGCATATAATTTCACCTCTTCTTCATGGTCCACATTCAGAGCTGTTTTGCTCATCATCCTTCTCCAACGGACTGAAGATTTAACCCTTATGTGGTGGTGATGTATACCCACACCACTAGAAATGTTAAAATGCGATACCGGCTAAACAGCAGGCACCCATGGTGCTCGTTCTGAACGAATAGATCACTAACAAATCAAGACAAAACAAAGCTGCAATGCAGCTGCAAAACCATAATTTGTAAATAGGCAGCCTTGGCTTTTGTCAAGTGGTGTTATTGGTTTTGTCCTAAAATCAGACTCAAGGAATTCACCCGAGTTAAATGAAATATTCTATTGATAGTTGACCCCTTCATGGATCACTGCCTTGTTGTGGCGAAGGGGCTTGCGTAACTCAGAGAAGCCATAAGCTATGCCGTGCAGGGCCACCCAAGACGGACAGGTCATGGCAGAGAGTTCTGACAAAATGTGGTCCACTGGAGAAGGAATGGCAACCCACTCCAGGATTCTTGCCAAGAAAACCCCATGGAACGTATCACAAGGCTAAAAGATATGACGCCGGAAGATGAGCCCCTCAGGTCGGAAGGTGTCCAATATGCTACTGGGGAAGAGCAGAGGGTATTTCCAAGTAGCGCCAGAAAGAGTGAAGCGGCTGGGCCAAACCCGAAAGGACACTCAGCTGTGGATGTGTCTGGTGGTGAAAAGAAAATCCGATGCTGTAAAGAACAATATTGTTTAGGAACCTGGAATGTCAGATCAATGAATCAAGGTAAGCTGGAGGTGGTCAAACATGAGATGGCAAGATTGAACATCGACATCTTGGGAATCAGCGAACTAAAATGGACAAGCATGGGCGAATTTAATTCAAGTGACCATCATATCTACTATTGTGGGCAAGAAGAAATGGAGTAGCACTCATAGTCAACAAAAGGGTGGGAAAAGCAGTACTGGGGTACAATCTTAAAAATGATAGAATGATCTCAGTACGAATCCAAGGCAAACCATTCAACATCACAGTAATTCAAGTCTATGCCCCAACCACTGAGGCCGAAGAAGCTGAGGTTGATTGGTTCTATGAAGACCTACAACACCTTCTAGAACTAACACCAAAAAAAGACGTCCTCTTCATCATAGGGGATTGGAATGCTAAAGTAGGAAGTCAAGAAATCACTGGGATAACAGGCAGGCATGGCCTTGGTGTACAAAATGAAGCAGGACAAAAGCTAATAGAGTTTTGCCAAGAGAACATGCTGATCATAGCAAACACTCTTTTCCAACAGCACAAGAGGCGACTCTACACATGGACGTCACCAGATGGTCAATATCAAAATCAGATTGATTATGTCCTTTGCAGCCAAAGATGGAGAAGCTCCATACAGTCAGTAAAAACAAGACCTGGAGCTGACTGTGGCTCAGATCATGAGCTGCTTCTTGCAAAATTTCGGCTTAAATTGAAGAACGTCGGGAAAACCACTAAACCGTTCAGGTATGACCTCAATCATATCCCTGATGAATATACAGTGGAGGTGAGGAATAGATTTCAGGGATTAGACCTGATAGACAGAGTGCCTGAGGAACTATGGACGGAGGTCCATAACATTGTTCAGGAGGCAGCAACTCAATCCATCCCAAAGAAAAAGAAATGCAAGAAAGCCAAGTGGCTGTCTGATGAGGCTTTACAAGTAGCTCACGAAAGAAGGGAAGCGAAAAGCAAGGGAGAAAGGGGAAGATATACCCAACTGAATGCAGAGTTCCAGAGAATAGCAAGGAGAGACAAGAAGGCCTTCTTAAATGAACAATGCAAAGAAATCGAGGAAAACAACAGAATGGGAAAGACTAGAGATCTCTTCAAGAAAATTGGAGATCTCAAGGGAACGTTTTGTGCAAAGATGGGCATGATAAAGGACAAAGAAGGCAGGGACCTCACAGAAGCAGATGAGATTAAGAAGAGGTGGAAAGAATACACAGAAGAACTATACAGGAAAGGTCTGAATGTCCCTGATAGCCATGATAGTGCGGTCACTGAACTTGAGCCAGACATCCTAGAGAGTGAAGTCAAGTGGGCCTTAGGAAGCATTAGTAACAACAAAGCTAGCGGAGATGACAGTATTCCAGCTGAGCTATTTAAAATCCTAAAAGATGATGCTGTTAAAGTGCTGCATTCAATATGCCAACAAATCTGGAATACTCAACAGTGGCCACAAGACTGGAAAAGGTCAGTTTACATTCCAATTCCAAAGAAGGGCAACGCCAAAGAGTGTTCAAACTACCGCACCATTGCGCTCATTTCACATGCCAGCAAGGTGATGCTCAAAATCCTACAAGCTAGGCTTCAGCAGTATGTGAACCGAGAACTACCGGAAGTACAAGCTGGGTTTAGAAGAGGCAGAGGAACTAGAGATCAAATCGCCAACATTCGCTGCATCATGGAGAAAGCAAGAGAATTCCAGAAAAACGTCTATTTCTGCTTCATTGACTATGCTAAAGCCTTTGATTGTGTGGATCACAACAAACTGTGGCAAATTCTTAAAGTGATGGGAGTACCAGACCACCTTACCTGTCTCCTGAGAAACCTGTACGAGGGTCAAGAAGCAACAGTAAGAACCAGACATGGAACAACCGATTGGTTCAAAATTGGGAAAGGAGTACGACAAGGCTGCATATTGTCACCCTGCTTATTTAACTTATATGTAGAGTACATCATGAGAAATGCCGGGTTGGATGAATCAGAGGTCGGAATTAAGATTGCTGGGAGAATTATCAACAACCTCCGATATGCAGACGATACCACCCTAATGGCAGAAAGCGAAGAGGATCTCAAGAGCCTCTTGTTGAGGGTGAAAGAGGAGAGTGCAAAAACTGGTTTGAAACTCAACATTAAAAAAACTAAGATCATGGCATCTGGCCCCATCACTTCCTGGCATATAGAAGGGGAAGAAATGGAAGCAGTGACAGATTTTACTTTCTTGGGCTCCAAGATCACCGCAGACGGTGACTGTAGCCATGAAATTAAAAGACGCTTGCTCCTTGGGAGGAAAGCTATGGCCAACCTAGACAGCATAGTAAGAAGCAGAGACATCACCTTGCCGACAAAGGTCCGTCTAATCAAAGCTATGGTTTTCCCAGTAGTAATGTATGGCTGTGAGAGCTGGACTATAAGGAAGGCTGAGCGCTGAAGAATTGATGCTTTCGAACTGTGGTGCTGGAGAAGACCCTTACGAGTCCCTTGGACTGCAAGGAGGTCACATCAGTCCATCCTAAAGGAAATGAACCCTGAGTGCTCATTGGAAGGACAGATAATGAAGCTGAAGCTCCAATATTTTGGCCACCTAATGCGAAGAGAAAACTCCCTGGAAAAGACCCTGATGCTGAGAAAGACTGAAGGCAAAAGGAGAAGGGGACGGCAGAGGATGAGATGGCTAGATAGCATCACCGATGCAATGAATATGAACTTGAGCACGCTCCGGGAGAGAGCGCAGGACAGGAAGGCCTGGCGTGCTATGGTCCATGGGGTCACGAAGAGTCGGACACGACTGAACGACTGAACAACAAATTGATAGTTGAATCTTGATTATCCACCATTAAGAATGCAGAGATTAATGGAGAGGTATCCTACACAATGTCAGGATTGATTCTGAGCGCAGGGAGATAGTTAGTAGCTCAGATTCAGAAGAGGAGCAGCCAGAACTGGGGGAGGCTTTTTCACAGGCCAGTTGAGATATGGGTAGGGGTGCTTCTCAGGTTACCAGCTCCCAGATGGCCAGGCCTGAAGCTTCCCCCTCACCCCCCTGTGAGAAGCAGTGAGCAGGAGGAGGCGGGGCTTGAGGACTGTGACCTAAGAGACGTGAGGCAGCAGCGCAGAGCTAAGAGGGAAACATCAGGGGCGGAGCTCAGACTGTCGACCTGGTTAGCGATGCCTGAGAAGCTATGCAGGGAAGCATCACGCGAGGGGTGGGACCTCCCTCCCTAAGTTAGCCTAGCCAGATCGTTGCCCTTGCAAACTGCAGGCAACTTTCAGTGATCCCATTTGAATCCCCTGGAGGCATTGCTTTGTAGCCAGAGGGTCTGTGAAGATTTGCGTCTCTAATGAACCTGTGAATAATGAATTAAAGGCCTGAGACTGAAGCCTCTCCTTTTGTGTGTGTGTGTGCTTGAGGAAGGAGGGAGTTCAAGGGAACCCTGACACACAAGCAGATCACAATCCTGTGGCCTATGGAAAGAGAGAGCAGTACCAGTTCCACAATATGCTCTCTCTCTCTCTCTCTCAATCTCTCTTACTCCTTGCTAGTATGTTTATACGTCAAATACATGTTCCTTAAAACACCTTAGGTGCTTATCAAGTGGGGATGCCTCAGTGACTTTGCTGTGGCCAAATAGCTAGGGCTGATGGGAGTTGCAGACCAAAACATCTTAAGGGCCACAAGTTGCCCACCCCCGATTTAATCAAAAGAAACCTTTGCTGTAGCCATTCTTTGTGTGCAACTTCCCAATATATTTCAATAACGATCTCCTAGTAAGTGGGCAGCATTTAAAATATGTTATCTCTGATGCAGCCAAACTCTTCATGCCTTCTGCCATCCTAGGAAGGGTTCTCATGAAATCATTACTTCTGATCTCTAAGCATCCATCTCATGGAAAATAAGTCTATCCACGACTGTTTCTCATGATACCTGAATGGAACTTCTATGTTCAGAGCAATTCAACTCTGCATGGAATAAATGAATACTAGATCCCAGGGCAAACTGGGAGGGGTGTGTGGGGGGGCAGTGCCTTTATGCTTGGCATGCGAGCTTTCCAGAACCATCTGGTTAGCCACTGTTAGGAAGAGAATGCTAGTTTACATGTACTCTTGGTCTGATCCAGCAAGGTTCTTCTTATCTTGTATGTCCTAATAATTAGAAGCTAATGTTATACTTACCACAATGTGGTAAGTATAACAATGTGCTGGGTTCTAGTGATGATGATGGTTTCAGCAATATTATTATAAGCTACACCACACATGTGCATATGTCTCCTTTACTGATACACGTATGGGACAGTAGTGTCATTGCACTCTGCCAATGCAGAAAGAATGTCTGCCATTGCCTACAACAGGAGGCTGGGATTTGTGGCCTCCAGATGTCTTGGCCTACAACTCCCATGAAAGTGGTACTGCACCCTGCTATAAGGACTATTTTTGAAAGTAGTAGTAGAAAAAAGGGGGGGGGAAACAAGCAAGACACTGTACAATATTTTACTTAAAAATTAAAAGCAGAGCCTTGAACATAGGCTTAAAATACAATATATGATTAGAGCCAATTCATACATTACTTCACAAGCAGAATTTATAAAGGCTTTTAGCTTTGGTGCTTTTATTATGTGAACTGTATTGATGTTTTATTGTTATTTATTGTTTTGCTGGCTTCAATCCTAGTATAAGTTAACTTAAGGAAGTTAATGGAATGAAAGTTTCCCATTCCTTCCCCATCCCCAATCCTCCCTGCAGCTACCTGTGCCACCCAAAAAGCTTCTCCGGAGATTTGGGGCCTCTCCTGAAGAAAATAGTATAGGGTGCAGTAGGGCTGGTAAGGCATGGGGCAATTCCTGCAGTTGGGCTGCAATCGGGCAGATGCTTATGGAGGAGGGGAGAATCCCTTTGGGGTGATTTTCCCCACCTCCATAAGCATAGAGATGGCACGGGTACCCAAGAAGGTCCAGGAATCCAGTGGACCACCATTGCCCTGAGCTGTGCCCGCTGAACCCCCTGCCCAGTCTGCCCCCCCCTTGCTGAGTCACCTGCACTGACCCTGGTCCTGTCCCGTGATCTCTGTGCCCACCAGTTTGCAAAAAAATGGCATGCGCAGATATGAGCTCATTTGCTCTTCCGCAAAATGGTGCTGTGAATGGCCAATACACACAAGGTTGCAGGCATACATGGCCCATTAACGCCTGTAACCTTGCATATAAAAGCCATTCACAGAGCCATGTTGCGGAAGGGCAAATATGCGCATATCTCCGCCCGCCATTTTTTCGCAAAATGGCAGGCGCAGAGATCGCCAGACAGGCCCGGGGTGAGTACGGACAGCTCAGTGAGCAGGGGGGTGGCCAGGCACAGGTCTGGGGGTGTGCAAGTGGGGACAGGGGCTTGGCGGTCACCTGGAGAACCTGGACAGCGGGGCGCCCATCCATCCCTACATAAGCATCCCACCCCCCATCCCACATTGTTCAGGAAGGCCCCTAATCCTCTGCAATGGCTTTGGGGGGGGGGCACAGGTAGCTAAAGGGAGGAAGAGGGGATGAGAAACTTTCCTTCTATGAATGTATCTTAGGATCAAAGCCTAAGATGTGTGTGTGTGTGTGTGTGTGTGTGTGTGTGTACCGCTTTGTGAGAAGACTTTCTAAAAGGTGGGGCATAAATCCATTAAGAGTGCAATCCTGTGCATATTTAGATAGGAAAAAGTCCTAAAACTCCAAGCTTTCCCGAGCCAGCAATTCTGGCTGGAGAATGCTGGGAGCTGTAGGACTTGTTTCGGTCTAATCTTGCATAGGATTGCAGCATTGCGCCCAAAATAAACAAAGCATGCTAGCATGGGTGGTGTTTCCTTGTGGCCTTGCTGCACCATTAACACTTATGAACAACAGTGCGAGTTAATCGAATGGTGCGATCACTCCCCACATCAGTATCAAAAGTGTGTGGTGGGAACAGACTATACAGAAATATACCCTTTTCTACTTCTCTGTCTTTCTGAGAGGGGGTGGGGACTAGAATAGTAACATATGGATCAATCCCCATGTGTCTATATATTTTGGTCAATTCCTGGATCAGAACTGAAAGATTCCATTTTAAGTATCATTAACTTGTTTCTTGAGGCACAGCAAATAGAACCCTAAGCAATCAGTCACTCCCACACTAATGTGTGTGGGCGAGACTGCCTTGGTTACCAAAAAAACACACCAATGTTTTAGATTTATACAGAAAGAGTAGGCTGGTTCATATTTAGGAAAATTATACTTTCTGCTGTTCAGAAATAATGTATGGCCAATTTACTTCAGATACATTTGGAAGAATATAAATGCTTATTTAAAATCAACTAGTCACCTGTATTTGTTTTTGATTTTTGTTTTGTTTTTCACATATAAGTATTGAGTAGCTCCATGTATCAAAACACGCTGGTATAACATGGCAGTATGTTAATATGGGGCTTTCATTAAAAAGTTAGCATTCGTTTGAAGCTTTCTATGCCTGGGATAGGCTTATATGATAAATCACTATTGTGCAGTTCAGCTCTGAAGATTTATTTTAAGCTAGGGATAAAACAGGGTTGTGGTTTGGAGTGCACCTCATTCGGCTGGAATATTTAGCATCAGAAATAATGGAAGCTTTACACAGAAATGCCCCTGGTGATTTTTCTTTTATTTATTTATAAATTATTTGTCTCAATGTTTATGCAAACTGAATGTCAGCACAGCATAAGAGTACAGATTGGGGTGCATTTTTTCTAAGCAGAGGGCTTAACATTATGTGTGCCGTGCATGGTTTGCCACAACCGTGACAATTAATTAGTCCTGCTGTTGGTCAGTGGCTGTAGAACAGAAGCTGGGCGTATACCTGGGTACCAGAAGCATTTGTTCCAAAGCAATGGGTAAACTGGGAAATCAATTTATACTGCCGCTGACCAGAATAGCTCACTGGAGAGTCAGCTACAGTGGTAAATACACTGTTAGAAATAAATGCTACCTCCAGCTTTTTGAGCTTTAGGAAAGATGTTGCCAGTGAACACTTGGAGTTGGGCTTTTAGGTTTGCTCTTTAACAGAAACAGGATCCTTTGTTCTGAAGTTGGAGATACCTTTCCTTGGGCTGGATCCAGATTCATGCTGGATCCACTGAGCTGGTGGAATGGGACTTCCCTGCCCACTCCTTCCCACAGCAGCTCCTTTAGCCCCCTGAAAATGATACACAGAGAGTCAGGAGTAGAGCTGTGCACTGCTTCAGGTCTGGATCTGAATTCCAAACTGAAGCAGGGTGATTCGGACCAAATCAGTCCAGATCCAAAGCATGTCAGAATTGGTCTGAAGAGTTCCAAAGCAGGTTGGATAGATCCGAATCTCTTCAGATCACTTCGGACCAATCCAGACAATTCTGAGGGCCAGACAGCCTAGGGATAGACTGGCCTCACGCCCCCCCAAACATGCCCAAAGAGCGTACAAGACACCCAACAAGCCATGTGGGCCCCCTGCTCCTTACCCAGACCCATCACAAGTGCCCACAGCCACCGGCCTCTTCAATGGGGTTGCCATTGTCTTTTAAAGAAAGGCAGTCATTTATGCAACATTACAGCCTGTAATGTTGCATAAATGACTGCTTTATGTCCACTATTGGTGAAACATTTGATATACAGATATAGACGAGTCACCATTTTAAAAGAAAATGGTGACTCCCTTGAAGAGGCCGACAGCTGTGGGCACTCACGAGGGGTCCAGGTAAGGACCAGGGATCTCATGTGGCTTGGCGGGTGGCTTGCACACTCATTGGGATGTGATTCAGATGTGTGAATCTCGCTTCGAATCTGGAGAACAAAGTGGGTCATACTGGGTCCGAGTCAGGACAAAGCAGACCAGGGCTGATTTGAAGCTCCAAAGTGGGTTAGGGGGTCCATGCACAGCCCTAGTCAGGAGACCCTGCTGATTGCGGGGGAGCTATCATGGTGGGGCAGGGGAGATACCCAAAATTAAACAGAAGGACCTTCCATGAGTGCAGCCCTGCCTCTTGAGAAAGGCAGATTCTGGATCCAATGCCTTACTGACAAAGAACACAAGAATTGCCTTGGTGGGTCAGAGTGAGCACCATCCAGTGTTTCTGATCAAGGCCAGATAGATATGAAGATGTTGGCTTTTGTCCGCTAGCTGCCCCCAGTATCTACTATTCAGAGAGATACTGTCATGATACATGGAAGCTCCCTTTAGCTCTCATAGTTTATAACTAGTGCTGTGCTGAAAATTTCTGCCACATCTTTTTCAACCATTCTCATTAAATTTGATTTTTTATTATTATTTTTTATTTTGTGAAGAAAATTTTGGAGAGATTCTCATGGGTTGGGTTTGGGTTACTTTTGCTCGCCTTCCTTAGGAGGTATAGAATCATAGAAACTTAGGGTTGGAAGGGGCCTACAAGACCATTGAGTCCAACCCCCTGCTCAACGCAGGAAGCCTGATTCCCATGGAATGTGCACAAGTACATTTTACATCGTACAATCATCTCTCCAGGACCCTATAGCCTCCTAGGCTTCCCACACTTCAGTTAGGGCCTGGGAAAGGCATCATGAGATAATTCATCCTAGGGGAGTTTTTCAGATCCAGAAGTCTGGGCAGCCTTGGAGGCTGCAGAGCAATGCAGAGCTGTGTAACAGAAAGAAAAGACACACACGGCCCCCTCACAGTGATTAAACAAGCTCAAAAACATCCCAAAAATAAATCATAACACACCTTGAGAATGAGGCAGAATGATGGAAGCCTCTTGTCTGGGCAAAGAAAATGTTCAGAAAATTAGAGGACAGATTTTGGCACAGAACTAGCTCTACCACTAGGGATGGCGGAGAATTTCTCCCCGAAACTTCGGGGGGGCGAGCGCCAACGTGTTCGGCCCCCCGAACAAGTTTCGGGGAGAAATCCTCCGCACACACACCCCGCACCCCCCCCCCGGGACGGGACTTACCTTCACCGAATGTCCCTCCCGGTGGCTGGTCCGGCCGGCGGTTCGGCAGGTGTTCGAGCGAGGCGGGAGCGGCAGCCGGTCTTTCGACCAGCTGCCGCCGCCGCCATTACAATGAAAGAAAGAAAAAAAAACGCCCCCTGATAGGCTACGTGACGATTAACGTAGCCTATCACGGCTAGATTTGCAAAGTCAGCCGTGATAGGCTACGTGAATCGTCACGTAGCCTATCACGGGTGACTTTGAAAAAAAAAAAAAAAGAGTGTACGGATAATGGCGGCCCCCATAGGGAGCCGCCATTCCCGTTCCTTATTTGGTCGCTGTAGTCTACGTAAATGTTTACGTAGACTACGCCGAAAATAAGGGCAATGCTTCGCGTACGCGCTTTTTTTTTTTTAAGTCACCCGTGATAGGCTACGTGACGATTCACGTAGCCTATCACGGCTGACTTTGCAGATCTAGCCGTGATAGGCTACGTGAATCATCACGTAGCCTATCAGGGGGCGTGGTTTTTGTTTTTGTTTTACTTTCGCGTTCGCGGCCGGGCGAGGCGAGGCACCTCCTCCCCAGCCTGAATTTCGGCCGGGCGAGGCAGGAAGCCTCCCCCCCGGCCTGAATTTCGGCCGGGCGAGGCGGGAAGCCTCCCCCCCCGGCCTGAACTTCGCGGGGGGACCAGCGAAGCACCTCCCCCCCACCGCGAACGGCTTTCGACGACAGGTAAGTGACTTTCGTCCACCCCTATCTACCACTGCCCCCCTCACACCTGTATTGTAGTGGATGCAAAATGAGGGCCAGGCTGCCAACATGGTTGATGCTGTTGCCACTTGCAACAGCAGCACAAAAACCCAAAAACCCTTAGGAGAAAGAAAAGAGCTGTGCTTCAACCCCTATCAATGGTGAGCCCCTACCTATAAGAAACTGTTGAAAATTTCTCCTCCTCCTGGAGAAGTTCAATGAAATTGTCTGGCCAGTTTCTCTCCCCACAAATAGGGTGGAGAATTTCAAAAGGCCATTTGCTCACAGCTCTGTTTATAACCACTGATAGATCATGAACAACTGCCATAAATTGGTATAACAACTTTCTAAAACAATGTCAGGCCTCTTAAATTTGTTTACTAAAGTGTGTGTGTGTGTGTGTGTGTGTGTGTGTGTTTTGCATTGTTTAACACTTTCTGTTTTCATATTGTATTGTTCTTAATTTTTTATGTATAACCATCCTGAAATCCTGGGGGGATTAAGGTGTGATTTCTAAATTATTTTAAGGCACAATCCCATGCATGTTTAGACAGAAAAAAGTCCTACAATTCCCAGCATACCCCAACCAGCCATCTATATAAAGCAATTGGGAACGCTCATTAGGGGATTTGGAGCCATCAGTATGCTAATGACACACAGCTTTATCTCCCTGTGACTTCTGAATCAGGAGAGGTGGTGCAAGCCCTGGATCAGTGCCTGAACGCAGTAATGGGCTGGATCAGGGCCAATAAACTGAAGCTGAACCCTGGTAAGACAGAAGACTTGTGGGTGAGAGGTTCCCGAGTCCAGGAGATAGGCTCCTTGCCTGTTTTGGATGGTGTTGCACTCCCCTTGGAAGATCAGGTCCGTAGTCTGGGGGTACTCCTAGGGATGTACGAAAGTCACTTACCTTTCCACGGATTATGTTGATGGTGGGGGGGGGGAAGCGTTCCGTCCCTCCCCCCGGAATCCTCGATGGGGGGGAGGTGATCCGTTCCTCCCCCCCGGAATCCTCCATGGCCGGCTGTGCTCCGCGGCAGCTCTGCGGAGCAGCCGGCCAGGCCCAGCCAGGCCAGAGCCGTCCACAGCCGGATTTCCGGCCGCGGAGGGCTCTGGGGGGGGGGAAATGCATACGCAAATGGCGGCAGCTACAGCCGCCGCCATTTGCGTTCCTTATTTTTGGCCGTCTTAGTCTACGTAAATATTTACGTAGACTATGATGGCAAAAATAAAGGGGAACGCAAATAGCGTAGCGGGCGCTGTTTGCGTCCCTTTTCGATTTGCCATTTTAGCCTACGTAAAGATTTACGTAAAGATTTACGTAGGCTAAAACGGCAAATCAAAAAGGGACACAAATAGCACCCGCTACGCTATTTGCGTTCCCCTTTATTTTCGCTGTCATAGTCTACGTAAATATTTACGTAGACTAAGATGGCCAAAAATAAGGAATGCAAATGGCGGCGGCCATAGCCGCTGCCATTTGCGTACGCGGGTTTCTTTTTTAAACCCAGCCATGATAGGCTACGTAAATCTTTACGTAGCCTATCACGTCATTATATGTTTTTGTTTCTTAAACCCAGCCATGATAGGCTACATAAATGTTTACGTAGCCTATCACATCGTTTTTTGTTTGTTTGTTTTTACAAGACTGCAAATGGCGGTGGTGGCAGCCAGTCGGAAGACCAGCCACCGCCGCCACCGCCGCCACCGCCCGGAATATCTGCCCCAGGTAAGTCTCATTCTGGGGGGGATCCATGGGGGGGGGCAGGCCATTTTGCCACGGAGTTCGGGGGGCCGAATGCACTGGCATTCAGCCTCACCGAGATCCGTGGAGGAATTCTCTGCCATCCCTAGGTACTCCTAGATCCATCACTGTCGCTGGAGGCCCAAGTGGCCATGGCAGCTCAGAGTGCCTTTTATCAGCTTCGGCTGGTTCGCCAGCTATGGCCTCCACTGGACGGGGATAGCTTGGCCACAGTGGTACAGGTGCTAGTAAGCTCAAGACTGGATTACTGCAATGCACTGTATGAGGAGCTGCCCTTAAGGCTGGTCCGGAAGCTGGAGCTAGTACAGAATGCAGCAATTCAGCTGGCCCTTTTCAGCATGCAACTCCTTTGCTGAGGGAACTGCGCTGGCTGCCTAGTTGCTACTGGGCCAGGTTTAAGGGTTTGGTATTAGTATCGGTGCCTCCTAAAAACATCTTTATTTCAAGAAGCCTTCCTCGACTGACCAGCCATGGTTTTTATTGTACTTTGTCTTAAAACCAAAAATTTTAATATGGTGTTTTATGCTTTTTATCTTTTATTGTTCACCGTGCCGGAATCTGTCAAGATGTGGAGCGGTATATAAATGTTGGAAATAAATAAATAAAGAGACACAGACAGCAAAATCCTACAGAGGTCTGCTCAGAAGTAGGTCCCACTTAGTTCAATGGGATGTACTCCTAGATAAGTGTGCATAGGATTTCAGCCTGAATTACTGTTATAAGCCAGTAAATGGGCATATATACTATGTATGCATACATAAGGTACGATCGAGGAAGTTAGAAGTCCATTCGTTTAATGTCAGTCCAGGGCAGCCATCATGACCATATGCAACCTCCACTGAATTCATGCCACTGAATTCCAACTCCTGGAGAGCAAAGGCAGTAGGAGAGGATGTCCTGCAGAGGTGCCCTCTCAGAGGCATCTGGTTTGCTAGTGTGGGAAACAGAGTGCTAGATTTGATAGACCATTGGTCTGACACAGCGCAGCTTCTTCTTAAATCCCTTTGCATAAGAGTAAAGAGTGGTTGCAGTCCGTTGCTCAGATTGCTATAGGCTATTAGGAGGTATAAAGAGTTACAACACATTTTCTTAAAATACAGTTGCTTTGGGGGAGCAATTGTACCTTAAATGTATTCAAGAGAGAGGCTTCAAAGTGTGCCAAGAATCATTTTTTGCTATTGAAATCCTAAAGGTGCCCCGATCCTATTCTTTCTCCCCAACTCCTGGATATTCCCCTCCTCTATCCTATTCCTTCTCCCCCTCCCTCCTTGCCTGCCTCCCTTACTTCCCACTTTCTTTCTTGCTTTCTCCCTGTCTGCACAGCGAACTCCTTCCAGTGCTGGTTGTTTCGAACTCACCCAAGCCATTAGAGATGTCAACAGCTTTGTGGTTCAGAGGGAGGACTTTAATGAGTCTGGCTGAGGCTTTTATTCCACTCGTGCTCACCTCGAGCCTTCTAACAGTCCCACCGACTGAGATGGACACTAAATAATTTTAAAGTAGGCTGCTCAACAAAACACGTGCATCAGGATTAGCGTGCTTTCCATTCTAAACCTCTGCATTTGCGGCTTCAAGACAAAAACGCTGTTGTATTTTCTCTCTCTCCATCAGCACAATCCAAAACTTCAGCCTGCCCATGTCCCTCGCGCAGATCTGCTTGTTACCATGACAGCATTACAGTGTTCAGAGGCACTGCAGGTCTCTGAAATGATTAAAGTTTTCTCTCTGTGTGTTCATATTCATGTTATGAACAAGCTCATTGTAAATCAAAGTGTACTGGGGAGGAGGGGGGAAAGGGGAGCTCACACCTGGTAAGTAAAGAAAAATGGTAACCCTGAAGAAATCTTTTTAATGTAACCAGACATTTATTTCTCAAACTTGTATACAGCAGCCAAATATAGGGATGGCTGGAATGCTTACCTGCCGTTCCGGGGGGGGAGGTGTCTGCAGGGGGGGAGGCAATCCATTCCTCTCCCCCCAGAATCCTCTTTGGCCAGCTCTGCTCTGCAGCGATTCCGCAGAGCTGCCAGCCAGCTCCGAAGCCCCAGCGATATGACCGCCATGGCCGTATCACTGGGGTACCTAAGGTGAGTCTCTGGATGCAGGATGTCCCTGCTTTTACGTGTTCGGCTACACAAGTATTTGTGTAGCCTATCACGTTAATGAAAACCACGGATGCAAATGGTGTCCAGGACACCATTTGTGTCCGGAGACTCACCTTACCTACCCCAGCGATACGGCCATGGCAGCCATATTGCTGGGGCTTCGGAGCTGGCAGCAGGGAGGATCTGCTGGCAAGGACTTCGCCCTTCAGTAGAAGGTAGGGGATCCGATCCTCCACGGACTTCTCCGCGGAAGACCAGCCGCCGCAGCCGCCGCCGAACCGCCGCCGCAGCCGCCGCCGCCAGGAAGATCCGCCCAAGGTAAGTCCCATCCCGGGGGGGTGGGGGGGTGGCAGACTGTTCCACCACCGATTTGGGGGGGCTGTATGCGCTGGCATTCGGCCTCCCCGAGTTTCGTGGCGAAATTCTCTGACATCCCTACATAAGAAAAGCTCCAAATATACGAGGCGGACCAAGGTGCCTTGTAGATGACCTGCTTTGGTTTGAGGTGCCTTGGTGCTGTTCTGATCTGCTTCATAGTAAAATGAGGCACCTCTGAATCAGCCTGCTTCACCTCGTTATCCGGGCTTCAGACCGAAGCGGTGCACAGCCCTAATTCTTTTCATGAGTTTCCTGCATCATATCTAGTAAGACTGTGCACAGTCCTCCCGCTTCATTTCAGATGCCACTTTGGACCTTCCAAAGCAGCCCTGCTTCACTTCAGACCAATTCGGACCCCACCCACTTTGCTTCAGATTCAGATCCAAAGTGAGATTCAGATAGCCGAATCATTCTGATATAACATTCTCCCATTGACTTGCATTGGATAATAGTAGGGATGGCGGAGAATTCCGCCACGGATACCAGTGAGGCCGGATTCTTTAGAATCTGGCCCCCCAGAATCCATGGCAGAATGGCCTCCTGCCCCCCCCCCCGCAGAATCCCCCCAGGACGGCACTTACCTGGGGCAGATTTGGCGGTGGCGGATTCGGTGGCGGCGGTGGCTCCAGCGGCAGCGGCGGCTGGTCTCCTGGCCAGCTGCAGCAGGGCTGCTGCTGCCATTGCCGTTCTTGCAGCCAGCCGTGATAGGCTACGTAAGAATTTACGTAGCCTATCATGGCTAACGTAAAAAAACAAAGAAACAAACAAACGCAGCATATGCAAATGGCGGCGGCTATGGCGGCCACCATTTGCATGGCCTATTTTTTGCTGACCTATCTTACGTCAATATTTACGTAAGATAAAACGGCGAAAAAAAGAGGAACGCAAATAGTGTAGTGGGCCAGTAAATATTTACATAGGCCAGAACGGGGAAAAATAAAGGAATGCAAATAGCGTCCACTACGCTATTTGCGTTCCCCTTTTTTTTCCCCGTTTTATCTTACGTAAATATTGACGTAAGATAAGTTGGCAAAAAATAGGCCATACAAATGGTGGCCGGCGTAGCCGCCGCCATTTGCGTACGCTGCGTTTTTTTTTTACGTTATCCGTGATAGGCTACGTAAATTCTTACGTAGCCTATCACGGCTGGCTGCAAGGACAGCAATGGCGGCCACTACGGTGGCCGCCATTTGCGTCCGCACCAGGCCATCTGCAGCCAGAAATCTGGCTGCGGATGGCCCTGGCCAGCTGCTCCGCGGCCAGGCCGCAGAACGGAGCCGGCCATCGAGGATTCCGGGTGGGAGGGCTGGATTGCCTCCCCCCACCGTCGAGGATTCCACACAGAGGGACGGAGAAAAGGTAAGTGAGTTTTGTACATCCCTAGATAATAGAAACGGCCATGACTTTTGCAGTTTTCAAGATAAATACATGAAATTTTGGGATCTGTCAGCCCCCATGGAGCTAAAATTCCATCTGCTAAATTTCAGACAGTTTGGCCCAGTGGTTCTTGTGCTAGGTGCAGTTAAAATTTTATTTTTTCAACAAAAACTCCCAAAACAAACAGCTATATCTTGTCACTGTTTACAAAGAAGTGCATGAAATTTGGGGACCTGTCAGCCCCTATGAAGAGGATTCCAGCCTGCCAAATTTCAGACAGTTTGCCCAGTAGTTTTTGTGCTATGCACAGGTAAAATGTGTTGTTCTCAGAAACTCAAACCAAAGGTCATAAAGGGATAATCAGTGAAGTTAGGTGTTGAAGTGGTGATTAGGAGGAGGTCACTATCCCTAATCTCTACTGTAGGTTCTTTGAAGTCCATTACCCCTCTCCCCTTTCCCATTCAGCTTCTCAGTGGATGACCTCAGGCTCTCTTTGGCTGAATCTGGAATACACATTGCCTGGGAAAACAGGCTGCAGTAGATTTTGCACTAATGCGCTTTTTATTTTAGCACACACAACATTAATATTTTATCACCCTCCCCCACACCCTGGAGGATCTCCTCCTCTTGACCCTCCACCACACTGAGGACATCAGACACTTCTGACTTAATGTCCATCAGTGGGCTCCCATCTTCCACTACAGAAGGATATGCTGCTCCTTTGGCAAGAGTGCTACTGCTGCCGCCTGCACCAGCCTCCTCAAACAGAGACATCTGGGCACTGCAACTGGCCTCCGCACTCTGCTGCCCTACTACACCAGGATGCACTATCTGGACTATGGGAGAGCCAGCTTGTCTACTAGTGCTGCTAGTCCCAGCGGCACCTTGCCCACCTCTGCCCCTGCCAACAACACCCCAAAGGTGCCTCATATTGGGCTTGCTTGCTTTGCCACACAGAGTAGTATTATATTATTTAAACAATAGCTGTTAATGTGTGTGTAGTACTTTGCCCACTGTTTTTGGAAATGTGGACTATGTAGTGCTTTGTCCACACAGCACAAGCACACACGTACAAACACACACACAAAGACCAAAGAAAAGTAAACACTAAACTACAAGCAAAGGTGTGTGTGGGGGGAGCTAACTATAATCCTAAGAGAAGAGGAAAGGGTATTATTATTATTATTATTACTATTACTATTATTATTATTTTAGGGGAAAGAGATCAAAAATGGGAAGGGAATGAGTAGCGGAACTGAGAAGGGGGGTGGAGGGGAGCCAAGAACAAAGGACAGGGGAGTAATATATATGTGTGCATGTGCATGCGTGCGTGGACGCGCGCACACATGCGCGACTGTATAATCTAGACAGAATCAAAGTAAGGGCAAACTAATGGCTGAGAGAGAATTGAGAAGGGGGGAGCTAAAGAATGAGGCAAAGCAACTAAACTAAAATTTCCTGGTTTCTTAAATGAACAAACAAGAAGAATGAAAGGTAAAACGTATTACATAAGGTTAGGGTGGGGAGAGACTAAGACCCAGAGAGGAAATTCAAACAAGTACTAAATGTTTGGTTTTTTAAAGAAAGAGTCTACAAAAGGAAGAAAGAGGATAGTTGAACTGGGAAGAAAGAAGAGCAGTAGTCCAAACACACACAAACACGCGCGCGCGCACACACTCTGTGTTACCCTCTCCAGTAACACCACCAGAATTATCTCTCTTGCAATGAGCAAACACGGCCATTTTTCTTCAGTTTTATCCAGTATTCCTCTCCCCTCCTCCACCACTGTCACGGATTGGAGACTGCTGGGTTACATTCAGCCCTAATTTGGCAACTAGAGTTGCCATTCGCCAAAGCTCGCTCCCTCCTCCTCCTCCTCCTCTCCCCTTCCCCCCTCCCTCCTCCTCTCCTCCCCCTCCCAGATCTCTCTCAAATTGATACATTTGGAGCCAGCCCATCTGGGCTGCTCAGAAGGCATCAGAATAGCTCCGAATCTCCAAGGTGGACTGAGATGCCTCGTCAATGAGCCGCTTCACTTTGGGTCACCTTGGTGCTGTTCTAATCTGCTTCAGATCACACCAAGGCACCTCCAAAGCAGCCTGTTTTGCCTTGTTATTCAGGATTTGGACCGAAGCAGTGCACAGCCCTAATATCTAGTTTGTTCCTCTGATACCTAAAATGCTAGGACTAATGTATGCAGCAACAACAATACACAAATACATGGCTGCCATAAGAACATAAGAAGAGCCATATTGGATCAGGCCAAGGGTCCATCTAGTCCAGCATTCTATTCACACAGTGGCCAACCAGCTCCCCACAGGAAACCCACAAGTAAGACATGAGGGCAACAGCATCTGCCGGTCCACTGGTAAACATGGGCATGTTGCCTCTGATACTGGAGGAAGCATATAGTCATCAGGACTAATAGCCAGTGACAGGGCCGGCCTAAGACATTTTCCTACCTGAGATGAAGAACAACATGGTGCCCTCTCCTGTTCCATGTACAAAAGCCGACTGGACTGTTTCTTCAAGAGTGACAATGGAACAGCATCCTCCACTGCACCTGAAGTCAGCAGGCCATCTTAGGGGGCTCAGGGCAGGCCGCTCGGCACTTAGCTCTCTTCTCCAATACTGTGCTGCCGCCTCCCAGCATCCGCCGCCTGACGTGACTGCCTCACTTTTCCTAATGGTAGAGTGAAGTAGAGCGCCTGGCCAGCGATAGCCTTATCTTCCATGAATTTGTGTAATCCCCATGTCAAAAGCACTCTGCAAATAAATTGCACATTTACAATCTTTGCTGCTCTCTGTTGTTGTTTTTTAGACATCTCCATATTCTATCCTTTGAAGAACTAAGGTACACAAAAATGCCTATGTATTTGTCATCTTTCCCTGGGCTGACTTATATTCATATGAATTGTCAACACATATATTTACACTCCTCCAACTGAGGTTAAAACCACAGCTATTGAAAAAAGCACTGATGGATGGGGGAAGACCTGTTTAAATGGCCCCACTGTGCCCTATGTTGGGCTGTAGTTTGGATCAGTTTGGCATAGTGTGCAGTTCTAAGAATTTTTTTCTGTAAAAAAAACCTAAGGTGTGAAGCATACATTAAATATTAATTACTGCCTATATATTTCATTGAAAGGATCAACATTTTCGATGGGTTATTCTCTACGAGCTGAATAAAACCAAGCTCTTGTGCAAAAGTCACCATAAATTCACATTTCACACTCTGCTTTATATGCCTCTTAAATTTAAATGTAATTAGAAAGAGAATTAGGGATAATTTGTTGTAGTGCCTTTTTTGACATGTTTGGTAGTTAATAAAAATGATGCATGCAATCCATACCTGAGACTTAGTCCACGAGGATAAGTTGATCTTTATTGAAGGCTGTACTCGAGATTTCCCCAGGTGACAACTCAAATATATACAGCAGGATTGCAATTCCACAGTACGCCTGGACTGGATTGCTTTTTCCACAATGTTACTCCGATCACCACTAAATAACCTGGCGGTGACCTTTAACACGAAAGCAAAACAAATCAGAAGCTCATAATAGAGAAGCGAGAGGTGGCTAAACTTGAGTCTGCGTCATTTTAGACTTTCAGAGAAACAGTCAATTATAACTTGCACAAAGTGCACTTTGTTTTCTTGTTCTAAATATACCGGGCAAAGTTTTCTTTTATAAGTAAAATTATATTCAGCATAAAAATTACAGGATGTGAAACGGTGCCACCTCCAGGTTTTGAGGGGCCTTGGGCAAGGCACCCTCGATGAACCCCTCCCTCAGTGAGTCTATCTGCTCACCACCACTGTCACTGCTAGCTGACATTGCTGCTAATCCTCTTTCTCCTCATTGCTACCACTTGCTTGCTTGACAGTCAGCAGCGGCATCTACTGCTCTTCCTTCTCACCGCCACCATTGTCTGGACCAGAGCAAGAGACAGGTGAAGAGGAGGAGGTCTGGGGGAGTGGTGTTGTTAGTGGCCCACTATTGGGGTGTGGGCCCTTCACAAGTGCTCCACCATGCCTACCCTTGATGCCAGCTCTGATGTGAAAGTTCTGTTTCAGCTGAGCCAAGGGTTGGTAACAGATGATAATTTTACTTCCTCAACCTCATGCCCTCCATATGCGTGGGGGGGGGCAGATCACTCTGATCGCTACATCTCACCACTCAGCACTAGACATAGGCAACACTATTCTAGCACTGAGGGCTCCCTCTCTGTGCATGGGGAAAGGGATTCCCGAGCACTAGAGAGATGTTGCCTTTCTCTAGTGGTGAACGGTGAAACTCTACTTTAGCTCCAAGCAGTCAGATCAGAGCAGTCCCTTTATCGGTGCAGAGTGGGGCTTTGGTAGAGGGGTCTTGGAAGGGAAAGGCCTATCCCTCATGTCACCTGGCCCTCGGGGAAGGGGTGACAGAAAGCAAATCCACACACCCCGAGGGCCGGATGGGGTTGGAACAGTTTCCCACTCCTGCTCTTAAGAGATCTGGGCAGAAAGAACCTAAGATTACATAAATAGAAGGGCCTTTGGTCTAGCAGAACCTCTCACTAGTGATAGTGGCTAATGGAAGAGGGACGGCAGTTTTCAGTCATTCACCCTATTCCCTCCATAGCTCCCAAATCACTTCCCACACTGTTCCAGAAGGTTCCCCAATCTCTACAGATTTTCAGAGATACAGAAGGCTACAGTAGGGAGGGGGATCAACAAATATCACATAGGAACATAGGGAGCTGCGTTATACTGAGTCAGACCAATTGTCCATCTAGCCCAGTACTGTTGACACTGACTGGCAGCAGCTCTCAGGGGTTTCAGGCAGGATTTTTTATCCCTAACTGGAGATGCCAGAGATCAAACCTGGGACTTTCTGCATGCAAAGTATGTGCTCTTACCACTGAGCTCTTACCACTGAGCTACAGCACCTCCCTCTCCCACCCTTAGCAGTCACCAGGACTACCCTTTCTACGAGTAGAACTCTGCTCATGAGATTTTAGGATCTAACTCCATTCCTGTGCCCACTTCTCTAAAAATTAGGGTTCTTTTGTCTTGATTCATGATTGAATATTACTTAAAGTGTGTGTGTGTGTGCGCGCACATGCGTGTAGAAGAATTTCTAACTTTATCATACAAATAATGTTTCATGATTGAATTTCAGGTGTGTTCTACATTTCTTACACTTATTTATTTAGTAATCTGCCCAGTAGCAAACATTTTCTGGGCAGATTACAAAAGCCAAATGAATAAAATACAATACAGAAGCTAAGGGCGCAATCCTGTGGCCGCTAGTCAGCGGCTAGACGGCCATAGGATAGGTTGGTTCCCTGAGACCCGACCGCCACCCCCTCTCACGCTGCCTCGTAGGCAGTGCGGATCATCCCTGCACTCTGAGCTCATAAGAGCAGCACGGAGCAGCGAAAATGGGGCGTTCTTGGGGTGGGGAGGGTGGAAGTGCCTTTCTGACGCTTCCTATATGTCATCCGGTGTCCATCCATCCCTGTCCCCCCCTCTGACTTCTAGCGGCTAGACAGCCGAAATCAGCCATCTAGTCGCAAATGCAGGGCAGCTGAAGGGAAGAGGGGAAGATCCCCTCTACGCTGCTCCTGCCCTGCATTGGATAGGCGGTCACCTAAAGTTCGGAGGCAGCTGCCTATCCCAATAGGATTGCACCCTAAAAGAATAAAATACAATACAGCTTCTTTGATTCCTTACTAGATTTTTAGATTTCTTTTTTTACTATTGTTTTAACGGTGGTCACAATTTGTATAGACCTATACTAGAACAATTGCTTAAAATTGATCTGATAGTGACTGTGTTCAATCTGATATGAAAGAGATGTCATGCAAACATGGCAGTGAGAGGAAATATAACACACCATGGCAACTACTTAGTGTTATTCTGAGCTTGAACATCTTAATTTTGGTTACAGGTTGATTATATATGGTTATTTATTTATGAAATGTCATAGCCATCTTTCAAAATGTGAACATTTCCTAAAGCAATATACAGTATTACAATATACAGTAACATAACTTTGAAACATATAACAATATTAAAAATAACATAAGAATTATGTGCAAAAGAAATCAATAAAATCAGACCATTTCATTCAGTTTCGTTCTGTTCAGTCAGCCAACAGAGATCTAAGAACTGGCTCCTAAGAACAAATACAAATGTAATCTACCCTCTCAATTAAAAGCAGTCTGAAATAATAATAATAATAATAATAATAATAATCATGATAGAGCTTATCTTAAAGACAACAGAGAGGGAGCTAATTATATATCTCAAGAGAAAAGCATATTTTTGTTACATAAATGTGGAGGCACCACTGAAAAGGCCCAACAGACTAATCTCCCTTCCTGGCAGGCATACTAGGATGGTCTCCATAGCTGATCTTAATGCTTTGGCAGGTTTGTATGGGTGTGGGCAGTCTTTTGAGTAATTTGTCTCCAATCAGTTAAAGGCTTTAAAGGTCTCTATCAGCACTTTTATTTGGGCCTAGAAGTGAATAGGCAGCCAGTGCAACTGAAGGAGAATTGGTGTAATGCAGGAAGAATGTTTAGCCCCTGTCTATATCTGAACCACTGCATCTGCTGTGCGAGTTGTAGCTTCTGAACTGTCTTCAAGGACAACTCCATATATAGTTACTGCAGTAGTCTAGGTGCTGCAATCAAATGCAACCCATATCCCATTTCCTATGTGTTGAATTTGACACCAAGGAAGATCTGCGATTGGGAAGCAAGGCATTTTTGAGGTATCTCAGTTTGGTTGCCTTTTGGTGAAAAGACCTGCACTGAGATCAACATGAAATTATCCTTCAATTTGGGCTATGTTTTAAGATTAAATGGTGTGACCAGCCATGGCTCAGGGCTTGACATGATAAGTGGTTTGATGCTGAATCTGACTTGCTTGGATTTTTTTTCCCCTCTCTTTTAATTCTGCTCACTTAGAGAGCAATCCTATGCACGTTTAGACTGAATAAAGTCCTACAACTCCCAGCATGCACCAGCCAGCCATGCTGCGAATTGTAGGATTTTATTCAGTCTAAATGTGCATAGGATTGCTCCCTTAGGATGCCATCTTATATATAGACTTACCTGGAAGCAAGTCCAATTGAGCTCAATGGGACTTCTGAATAGACATGCATAGGATTGCACTTACAGGGTTATTTTGAGCCATTCATTTCTCTTGCGATAATCAAGGAAATGTTGCTTATCCTTAATGCTCAGAGTCAGCACAGATTATGCCACTTGTTCAGAAATGTTTGTTTAAGTTAAATTTAAAGTTAGTGCTTTATTTTGTACAAAAGACATTCCAGGAATCAGGCATAAGACTAGTGCTGTGCCAAATCCTGCTCCCTATTTGGGGGAATGTTTCTCTCCCTGAGAAAGAGGCATTGCTTTTTCTGCCTTTTTCGCAGGGAGGGGGAGAATTTCAGAGGATTTTCTCCTTGAGGAGGGGGACAGCGTTTCCACATACCTTTTTAAGTGTGAGAGGTGGTTGAAGGCTCTTCTTTCTTTTCTTTTTCTTTTTCACTTGAAAAACACCCCCAGCACGATACTCCTTGCAGACAGGCTTCTCCAGCCTGGAAGCACTTCTTGAACTGCCATGAGACCAGTGACCTCACCTTCTCCAACAGACATTCAGGAAGAACTCCCGGGTTGCAGAAGCTTCTCTGAAAAAGGCTTATTTGCAAAGAACAAATTGGGACTCTTGGAGCTTTAGAAAAATGCTTATCTTGCTTGTTCTGTATTATTGCAAGGAAGAGAAGAATTTTTCTAAAATGGACCATTGGAAGTGAGAATGTCTCTTTCTGAACACCAACATCTTCGTTTTAGCATAATTAATAATTCAACCTTTATTTAGTGCAGTATTCACTGAGCTTAGACAGAAACCTACTTAAACCTATACGAGTAAGTGATAATAAAATCATGTCATCAGCATATAGGAGAATAGAAACTTTTTTTGACCCAATTGCAGGAGGAAAAATCTCTGGCCCAGATAATTCTAAAATTGTATAATTCAAATATAAATTAAAAAGTAGTAGAGTCAAAAGACACTCTTGCTCTACCCCTCTGTTGGTGAGGATGGGTTCAGTTAATGAACTAGAACGTTCCTTCAGTTAATATCCACTCTTACTTTGGCAGTTGTGTTGGAATAGAGTTCCTTAACAAACAAAAAAGAGACATTGATCAATATTAGTGTTGGCCAATTTATGCCACAACTGCTTTCTATCAATTGAGTTGAAGACTGCAGCTAAGTCAACAAAGGCAACGTGAAGATATTTAGAGGATCCTGCTCCTGCAATGCCTTGTTGGGCTAAAAATAAAGAGTCAAGCAATGATCAGTAGTAATTCGGGCTTTCCTGAAACCAGCCTGTTCAGAATACATCATATGGTTAGAAGACTCCCAATCCTCCAGCTTATTTAACAGAATTTTACAATATAGCCTGGAGTCAATGTCCAAAAGACTTAATTGGTCGATAATTGTCAGGATCCTGCTTATCACCCTTCTTATATATTGGGACGACAATATTCTGTTTCCAGCTAAGTATATACCTGTACTGTTAATTTGAGTGAACACTTTGGCTAATATTGGAGCCCACCAGTCAGGAAAATGCTTGTATATTTCTGGAGGCATCATGTTTTCTCCTGGGGCCTTGCCCAGAGTTAGGGATGCAGTAAGGTTCTTCATCTCTGTTACAGTAAGATGGGGCCAATGAGGTAAATTAATGGCTTCAAGAGCTATTGGGAAGAGAGTTAGTTCCCACAAGATTGGGTCTATAAAGCATACTGAAATGAGTATCCCATTCACTTGCTGATATTTGCCCAACTATTAAAGATCTAACTGTACCCATACAATATCCCAAAACTGGGACATCTTTTTTTTTCCATTACAGCCAGGTCTAGCTGTTGCCATTGCAATTTAGCATATATCTCCCTTTTTTGTTCTAATAACCCTTATAAGATTACCTCAGAAACATTAAGTAGCAGTTCAGTTCTTGGATTCACACCTCACCTTTCACACCTATCTCTATGGCATGAACAATGCAGATTGTAAGCAAGAAAGCTAAGCCAGCTGGCATTGGGAATATATATTTGCCAAGGTGGAAAGCAGAAAAGGTTCCATGAAACCCTGTTGGAGTGTTACTTACAGCAGGTCTGAGCGGATGGTAGATCTCCAGATGTTTTGGAACTCCCAGAAGCCCCTGCCAGCATGGCCAATGGTCAGGATGCTAGGAATTGAAGTACAAAACATCTGGATATCTATGTTCTGTCCACATTCTACATTATTAGTATTCCTGATGCAGCTGTAATGTGTAGCACCATCCATCACATCATTCTGGTACTCCTTACAGAGAATGTCCATGTCAGACCTGCCCACATCCAGGAGACATGGTGACATCAACATTCTTTGTGCCAGACATCATAATGATATGATAGCTAGTGCTACATGCGATGGCTGAAGTGGTGATGCTGACATGCAGAGCACATTTCTAGCAGTGTTTTGCATGATGTTTGGAATGTGTGCTACAGTTAAGTTAGAAAAGATGCAATTAAACTGTCAACACGAGCAAGTTGATTTACATAGATATTTGAACCCATATCTTCATGTTGCAGATTTTTTTATGCAAGAGCTTGCACATCCATGTATTAAAGAACCCAAGTAGTTTATTGCCATGCACACAGCAACTATGTCCAGTCAACTGATAACCTAATAGCATACGTCCAATGTGTGTATTGTGATTTTAATATGATGTATTCCATGTGAGATTAGTGAGTTTGCTTCAATAAAGTAGGTTCAACTCTACTCAGAACTTCAGATAAAATTAGTGGCCCTTGTTCTGCTTTCTCCCAATTCCCCTATTTTGTTGAGGTTGGTTAAATGAAAATGCTGATTGGTTGAGCAGATGTGATTACTAAATTGATTCAAAGGATTTTGTCTTAGGACAAAGAAGACATAGAAACAAGAGTGATTACTTTGAAATGTTAACTATATCAATATGAAAAAGATTTATCTGAGTTAAAAGTGTTGCTGTGTGTCCTCATTCACACAGACATGCAACTTGCATGTATACATATGTAATGATCAATGCAGATCTAAGGGGACCTTTAACCAGAGGTGCCGTGTATACATAGTAGGGATGGCAGAGAATTCCACCACGGATCTCGGGGAGGCCAAATGCCAGTGCATTCGGCTCCCCGAAATCCATGGAGGAATGGCCTACCACCCCCCTGCCACCCCCGCGGATCCCCCCGGGATGAGACTTACCTGGGGCGGATCTTCCGGACGGCGGCAGCTCCGGCAGCGGCTGGTCTTCCAACCGGCTACCGCCGCTGCCATTTGCAGTTTTTTTGTGTGTTTTTTTACACACACATGATAGGCTACATAGGTTTTTACGTAGCCTAAAACGTCTGGGTTAAAAAAAAAAAAAGGCGTATGCAAATGGCCTTTTTGCCTATGGCCGCCGCCATTTGCACATGCCTTTTTTTTTTTTACCCAGACGTTTTAGGCTACGTAAAAATTTACGTAGCCTAAAACAACTGGGTAAAAAAAAAAAAAAAAAGGCATACGCAAATGGCGGCGGCTATGGCCACCGCCATTTGCGTTCCTTATTTTGGGCCGTCTTAGTCTACGTAAATAATTACGTAGACTAAGACAGCGAAAATAAGGGGAACGCAAATAGCGTCCACTACGCTATTTGCGTTCCCCTTATTTTCGCCGTCTTAGTCTACATAATTATTTACGTAGATTAAGACGTCAAAAATAAGGAACGCAAATGGCAGCAGCCGTAGCCGCCGCCATTTGCGTACGCATTTTTTTTTTCCCCAGAGCCCTCCGCAGCTGGAAATCCGGCTGCGGACGACTCTGGCCTGGCCGGGCCTGGCCGGGCCTGGCCAGCTGCTCCACGGAGCACAGCCAACCGCGGAGGATTCCGGGGGGGAGGAACGGAGCACCTCCCCCCCCATCCAGGATTCCAGGGGGAGGCACAGAGTGCCTTCCTCCCCTGTCCAGGATTCCGGGGGGAGGGACGGAACGCCTCCCCCGCCCACCATAAACATAATCCACTAACAGGTAAGTGATTTTCGTACATCCCTAATACATAGCGGACTTATACTATGCTTACAGATGGAGAACAGCTGCTTCTAAAACAGGGCAATTAGCTCAACACTTGTTCAAAGTCCAAAGACATTGATTTTATTTTGACAGATTCCCCCACCCCCCTAAAACACACACATGCACATTCATTGCAGAGGAGAAAATTGGCTTGATTATCCACCCATCCCCTAGCACATGGGTCACTATACTATTCTAATAGACGTAACTAGAAACAATATAGAAAAGATGAAGATTGAGGAAATTAGTGTTAACCATATAAGGAGGGGCACTATGGAAGTGGCAGAGCAGGAGATTGGAAAGCTATATGCCCAAGTAAGATTGGGTGCTGGTCAAAATGGTGGGCCACAGGGCCACGTTCCCAATCATTCTTGCTTTGCAAAGCAGCTTCTACGGCCCTGGAGCCTTTCCTGAATGCCTATTGGAGCGGGTGAGGTCACGTGGTCTCCTGGGAGTTCAGAAAGCGCTGCCGGACTGCAGAAGAGTCCTGGGCTCCTTCAAGCACAGGGGTGTTTTAGAAAGAAGACCCCTCAACCACCGCCTATGCTTTAAAACATAAGCTGAAATTCTGTCCCCCACCCCAGGGAGAAAGTTGTTCAAAATTCTCACCTCTCCCAGCCTCTTTTGCCAGAGGTTTTGTTTGGCCCCCACCACCCACCCCACAAAATGCCCAAAATGGAAGAATCAACATGTTCAGCACAGCACACAGGAGACAGAAAATGCATCTCACATGCTTTCTTTTCAACTTGAAAAAGCACTTGATTTTTTAAAAATGTATTTCATTTTTTATTTGGGGGCAACAGTGATATGCACATTGCAAAATATGTCTAGTCCCACGCTAGCTGGGTTATAGATTAGTTTTGAGAGGGGTCTGTGTCGATTCAATAGCAAAACAAGCATTTTTTGGCAGCGGTAACAACACCCAGTTGACAAGTCTAAACCCTTATTTACACATTCCAATTATCTGTTTGAGGGTCAACCCTTCATATATGTAAAAAAAAGTGTTTTGTTTAACATGAAGTGAACTCTGTTCCGTTTGAAAGAGAAAGGAAATTCAGAGGAGGAGAGTAGATGCATGTAGTCCACAGAGTACGAAAGACAAACGGGGGGGGGGGGCAGCGGGGAGAGAGAGGAAGTTACACTGTTCCTTGAAAAACAAACAGTAAGATAAATGCTTCAGTGTGAAGATTCTAGTTATGCTGTGGGGTTGTTGGATTTCATTTAACGTGGCAACTCTTTGTATATTTGTGACAGCGCTACAATATTGTGCCAGCCACCCTCCCTAGCCAGTAGAATATCTGAACTGAACCTTGTTATTATACTAGCTCATGCTATGAATTAAATATAGTCCTGACTTCTACAAGGAAGGAATGGAATCTGTGAAAGGTTTTAGAAAAAATGATAGAGCCAGAACTATACCGAACTCACTCTATACTTACTGGATCTATATAAATTGGTTGCCATATTCACATTTCTATATTATACTTCAAATCCAAGACATATGGTTGACCCATGTGCAATAAATTCTAGATTTTGTTCTGCCTTTTTCTTGTGAGTCTCTGCCATTAATTTATTATGGTAAAACAGAGAACTAATCCTCTGAGGAAGAACTGAAGAGTTACATGCTCAGGTTTCTTGTACTGAATCATACATGTTTGGATTTTTTAAATGGCTTTTCATTCACTATCCGCCAGGTCAGGACCATCCAGAAACTTCCTTCCCACAAATTAGACTATTGGCTGGTTCAAGTGGTAACCTGCATGTGTGACTGAGCCATCATGGATGTGGATCAAAAACCATCGATACAGGGGTGCTGTTATATGATACCCTACCTGTGCAAGTGCCCCAGATCATCTGAGCTGTGCCCTGGATCTTTTGAGCTGTCCTAATTGCCTTTTTTTACCTCTTTTTTTTTTACATTTTCCCTTGCATTGGAAAATAGAAATGGCCATAACTTTTTTAGTTTGTATGATAAATACATGAAATTTGGAGACCTGGTAGACATGGAGCTCACTGAACCTGCCAAAGTTCAGACAGTCAGGTCCAGTGGCTTTTGTGCTAGCCACAGGTAGAATTTGCTTTTTTTCAAGAAAATCTGTCAAAGTAAAGAGCTATAATTTTTTGTGCTTCCACATAAGTGCATGGAGTCTGAGGACCTGTAAGCCCCTATGGAGCTGACTGAAGCTGCCAAATTTCAGACAGGTTCAGCAAAGACAGTTAGGTCTTCATTACCTTGTCATGGTGCTGGAGCTTGAGCACTTCAATGACGTCATGAGCTAAACCATGAAGGAACACCCAAGACGGGAAGGTCATGGCAGAGAGGTCAGACTAAATACAATCCCTGGGGAAGGAAACAGCAACCCACCCCAGTATTCTTGCCATGAAAACTAAATGGATCAGTACAACCAGAGATATGTCAGTATACTATTGGAAGATGGGACTCCCAGGTTGGAAGATGGTCAAAATGCTACTAGGGAGGAACAGAGGATAAGTTCAACTAGCCCCAGATGTGATGGCACAGCTAGCTCAAAGCCAAAAGGATGGCTAGCAGCCAATGGTGCAGGTGGTGAATGACGAATACGATGTTCTAAAGATCAACACACCATAGGAACCTGGAATGTAAGATCTATGAGCCAGGGCAAATTGGATGTGGTTATTGGGGAGATGTCAAGATTAAATATAGACATTTTGGGTGTCAATGAACTGAAATGGACTGGAATGGGCCATTTCACATCAAATGACCACCAGATCTATTACTGTGGACAAGAGGACCACAGAAGAAATGGAGTAGCCTTCATAATTAATAATGAAGTGGCTAAAGCAGTGCTTGGATACAATCCAAAAAATGACAGAATGATCTCAATTCGAATTCAGGGTAAGCCATTTAACATCACAGTGATCCAAATATACGCCCCAACCACAGATGCTGAAGAAGCAGAAATAGATCAGTTCTATGAGAATCTGCAGCACCTACTGGATAGTACGCCAAAAAAAGATGTTATTTTCATTATAGGAGAATGGAATGCTAAGGTCGGTAGTCAAATGACACCTGGAATTACAGGCAAGCATGGTCTGGGAGAACAAAATGAAGCAGGACATGGGCTGATAGAATTTTGCCAGGACAACTCACTGTGCATAATAAACACTCTCTTCCAACAACCTAAGAGACGACTTTATACATGGACTTCACCAGACGGTCGACACCGAAATCAGATTGACTACATCCTTTGTAGCCAAAGGTGGCGGACATCTATGCAGTTGGTAAAAACAAGACCTGGAGCTGATTATAGTTCAGATCACGAACTTCTTATTGCACAATTTAGAATCAGACTAAAGAGAATAGGGAAGACCCACAGATCAGTTAGTTATGAGCTCACTAATATTCCTCATGAATATGCAGTGGAGGTGAAGAATAGATTTCAGGGCCTAGATTTAGTAGATAGGGTCCCGGAAGAACTATGGACAGAAGTTCGCAACATTATTCAGGAGATGGCAACAAAAAACGTCCCAAAGAAAAAGAAAACCAAGAAGACAAGATGGCTGTGTGCTGAGACACTGGAAGCAGCCCAACAAAGAAGGAAAGCAAAAGGCAACAGTGATAGGGGGAGATATGCCCAATTAAATGCAAAATTCCAGAGGTTAGCCAGAAGAGATCAGGAATTATTTTTAAACAAGCAATGCGCGGAAGCGGAAGAAGATAATAGAATAGGGAGGACAAGAGACCCCTTCCAGAAAATTAGAAACATCGGAGGTCAATTCCAGGCAAAAATGGGTATGATCATAAACAAAGATGGCAAGGACCTAACAGAAGCAGAAGAGAACAAGAAAAGTTGGCAAGAATATAGGGAAGATCTGTATAGGAAGGATAATAATATCGGGGATAGATTTGACGGTGTGGTCAGCGAGCTAGAGCCAGACATCCTGAAGAGTGAGGTTGAATGGGCCTTAAGAAGTATTGCTAATAACAAGGCAGCAGGAGATGATGGTATCCCAGCTGAACTGTTTAAAATCTTGCAAGATGATGCTGTCAAGGTGATGCATGCCATATGCCAGCAAATTTGGAAAACACAAGAATGGCCAACAGATTGGAAAAAATCAACTTATATCCCCATACCAAAAAAGGGAAGCACCAAAGAATGTTCAAACTATCGAACAGTGGCACTTATTTCACATGCCAGTAAGGTAATGCTCAAGATCTTGCAAGGTAGACTCCAGCAATTCATGGAATGAGAATTGCCAGATGTACAAGCTGGGTTTCGAAAAGGCAGAGGAACTAGAGACCAAATTGCCAATATCTGCTGGATAATGGAGAAAGCCAGGGAGTTTCAGAAAAGCATCTATTTCTGTTTTATTGACTACTCTAAAGCCTTTGACTGTGTGGATCATCACAAATTGTGGCAAGTTCTTGGTGGTATGGGGATTCCAAGTCATCTTGTCTGCCTCCTGAGGAACCTGTATAACGACCAAGTAGCAAGTAGCAACGGTAAGAACAGATCATGGAACAACCGACTGGTTTAAGATTGGGAAAGGAGTACGGCAGGGTTGTGTACTACCTATTCAACCTGTTGTAACCCTACCTATTCAACCTGTACGCAGAACACATCATGCGACGTGCTGGGCTTGATGAAGCCAAGGCTGGAGTTAAAATTGCTGGAAGAAACATTAACAATCTCCGATATGCAGATGATACCACTTTGATGGCTGAAAGCGAGGAGGAGCTGAGGAACCTCAAGACGAAGGTGAAATAAGAAAGTGCAAAAGCTGGGTTGCAGTTAAACCTCAAAAAAACCAAGATTATGGCAACCAGCTTGATTGATAACTGGCAAATAGAGGGAGAAAACGTGGAGGCAGTGACAGACTTTGTCTTTCTAGGTGCAAAGATTACTGCAGACGCTGACTTCTTGGGAGGACAGCAATGAGAAATCTTGATAAAATAGTGAAGAGCAGAGACATCACACTGACAACAAAGGTCCGCATAGTTAAAGCAATGGTATTCCCCATAGTAACCTATGGCTGCGAGAGCTGGACCATAAGGAAGGCTGAGTGAAGGAAGATAGATGATTTTGAACTGTGGTGCTGGAGGAAAATTCTGAGAGTGCCTTGGACTGCAAGAAGATCAAACCAGTCCATACTCCAGGAGATAAAGCCAGACTGCTCACTTGAGGGAATGATCTTAAAGGCAAAACTGAAGTACTTTGGCCACATAATGAGAATCCAGGGTACCCTGGAGAAGATGCTGATGCTAGGGAAAGTGGAAGGCAAAAGGAAGAGGGGCCGACCAAGGGCAAGATGGATGGATGATATTCTGGAGCTGACAGACTCGACCTTGGGGGAGCTGGGGGTGGCGACGGCCAACAGGAAGCTCTGGCGTGGGCTGGTCCATGAAGTCACGAAGAGTCGGAAGTGACTGAATGAATAAACAACAACAAGGTTCAGCGGCTTTTGTGCTAGCCATGCATAGGGTTGGCGGAGAATTTCTCCCCAAAACTTCGGGGGGCCGTGTGCCAACATGTTCAGCCCCCTGAAAAAGTTTCAGGGAGAAATTCTCCGCACCCCCCTGCCCCCCGCACCCCCCCCGGGACGGGACTTACCTCTCCCGAATGTCCCTCCCGGCGGCGGGTCCAGGCGGCAGTTCGTCGGGTCTTCGTCAGGGGCAGGGGCGGCAGCCGATCTTTCGACCGGCTGCCGCCACCGCCATTCCAATAAAAGTAAATTAAAAAAAAAACGCCGCCGTGATAGGCTACGTGACGATTAAAGTAGCCTATCACGGCTAGATTTGCAAAGTCAGCCGTGATAGGCCACATAAATCGTCACATAGCCTATCACCGGTGACTTTAAAAAAAAGCACGTACGGCTAATGGCGGCCCCCATTGGGAGCCGCCATTCACGTTCCTTATTTGGTCGCTGTAGTCTACATAAAGATTACGTAGACTACGGCGAAAATAAGGGCAACGCTATTTGCGTTGCCCTTATTTTCGCCGTAGTCTACGTAAAGATTTACGTAGACTACAGCGACCAAATAAGGAACGCGAATGGCGGCTCCCTATGGGAGCCGCCATTTGCGTACGCGCTTTTTTTTCTTTTTTTTAAGTCACCTGTGATAGGCTACGTGACGATTTACATAGCCTATCACGGCTGACTTTGTAGATCTAGCTGTGATAGGCTACGTTAATCGTCACGTAGCCTATCACGGGGTCGTTTTTTTTTTTAACTTTTAATTTCGCGGCCGGGCGAGGCGAGGCGCCTCCTCCCCGGCCTGAATTTCGGCCGGGTGAGGCGGGAAGCCTCCCCCCCGGCCTGAATTTCGGCCAGGCGAGGCGGGAAGCCTCCCCCCCCGGCCTGAACTTCGGGGGGAGAGCAGCGAAGCGCCTCCCCCCCACCGCGAAAAGCTGCAAGACCAGGTAAGTGACTTTCGTGCACCCCTAGCCATGCATAGATTTTCCTTTTCTCAAAGACGAAAACAAAAAGTAAAAATTGTCAAGCTACACAGAGGTTTAGAGATCCTAATCAGAAGGTTTTT
Source organism: Heloderma suspectum (assembly GCF_057233095.1). Lineage (NCBI taxonomy): Eukaryota > Metazoa > Chordata > Lepidosauria > Squamata > Helodermatidae > Heloderma > Heloderma suspectum. The sequence continues at coordinate 197,107,582 of NC_139458.1, forward strand.
AAGGTGACTATTAGGAGGTCACTATCCCCAATCTCTAGTGTAGGTTTTTTTGAAGTGCAAATAGTACTTTCCTTTTGTCTGTCCTGAATCTGCCACTATTCAACTTCACTGGATGACCTGAGGCTCCTCATTAAGGGAAGAAAAAAAAGTTCACCATCCCTTTGACTGCAGTACACATCACCTGGAGAAAAGTCACACTGAACTCAGCTTATTTATTGCACTGCTCCACTTTCACTACTCCATGTAATTTTATAACCCCCCCTTACTTGCCTTCTAAATTAAATAGCCCAAACAATGAAGCCTTTCCTTATAGAGTAGTGATTGCACACCACTCTCAATCACCCCACTGTGATTGGAGACGCTGGATTAAAATGTCAGCCCTATTGGAAGTTAGATGTCACTTACCAAGGCTTGGTTCCCCCCTCCCAACTCCTCCTCTCCCCCTCCCTAATCTTAAGGAAATTTTTAAATTTCCCAGGCAAGCTGTCTGGGCTTCAGAATCGTCCAAAGCAATCTGAAGCAATTTGGGCTGATCCAACCCACTTCGGGCTGATCTGGACCTGCTTCAGATCCAGACCGATTTGGTCCAAATCACCCTGCTTTGGTTTGGGATTCGGATCTGGATCTGAAGCAGTGCACAGCCATGCTTACTACAAACCTGCTTCTTCCTTCTGAGCTCAGTAGCCTTGCTGTTACTAGGAGGCCTTAGGACTAGGGATGGTGGAGAATTTCTCCCCGAAACTTCGGGGGGCCGAGCGCCAACGTGTTCGGCCCCCCGAACAAGTTTTGGGGAGAAATCCTCCACACACACACACACACCCCCGGGACGGGACTTACCTTCCCTGAATGTCCCTCCCGGCGGCGGGTCCGGCTGGCGGTTCGTCGGGTGTTCGAGCGGGGCGGGAGCGGCAGCCGGTATTTCGACCGGCTGCCACCCCCGCCATTGCAATAAAAGAAAAAAAAAAAAGTCCCCTGATAGGCTACGTGACGATTCACGTAGCCTATCACGGCTAGATTTGCAAAGTCAGCCATGATAGGCTACATGAATCGTCACGTAGCCTATCACGGGTGACTTTAAAAAAAAAAAAAAAAAGTGTGTACGGATAATGGCGGCCCCCATAGGGAGCCGCCATTCCCCTTCCTTATTTGGTGGCTGTAGTCTACGTAAATGTTTACGCAGACTACGGCGAAAATAAGGGCAATGCTATTTGCGTTGCCCTTATTTTCGCCGTAGTCTACGTAAACATTTACGTAGACTACAGCAACTAAATAAGGAACGCGAATGGCGGCTCCCTATGGGGGCCGCCATTCGCGTACGCGCTTTTTTTTTTTTTTAAAGTCACCCGTGATAGGCTACGTGACGATTCACATAGCCTATCACGGCTGACTTTGCAGATCTAGCCATGATAGGCTACGTGAATCGTCACGTAGCCTATCAGGGGACGTTTTTGTTTTTGTTTTTTTACTTGCGTGTTCGCGGCCGGGCAAGGCGGGAAGCCTCCTCCCTGGCCTGAATTTCGGCCGGGCGAGGCGGGAAGCCTCCCCCCCCCGGCCTGAATTTCGGCCGGGCGAGGCGGGAAGCTTCCCCCCCCAGCCTGAACTTTGCGGGGGGAGCAGCGAAGCGCTCCCCCCCACCGCGAACAAGCTGCAAGAAAAGGTAAGGGACTTTCGTCCACCCCTACTTAGGACTCACTCCCTTGGCAGACCATTAGGGACTCTAGTTTGAAGGCACCAGCCTTTTAAACTAGAGGGGAGAGTGCCACCTTTCCTTCCACAGTCTGCTCATTGTTGTTTTTTCTTTCCCCCCTGCTTTTCTGCTCTTATATGCCTACTGTTGGGAGCTTGCTGGAAATGAAATTTTGAAGAGGGAGAAGGAAGGGAAGAAAGAGTTGCTGGAGGATGGTAGGATGATGAGAGATGGTTGCATGGAGGGGAATAGAATTGGTAGAGGGAGAATGTAAGTGCTCAGTGGTGAAACAAAAGCATTCTGCATATGCTCAGAGGCCTTCTGTATTTAAGAACATAAGAAGAGCTGTGCTGCATCAGACCAAGCCAAGGGTCCATCTAGACCAGCATTCTGTTCAGACAGTGGCCAACCAGATGCTCATGGGAAACCCTCAAGCACTACATGAATGCAATAGCACCTCCCCCTCCCATGTTCCCCTGCTGCTAACGTGGTGAAATGTAAATAAATTCTAGTAATTCTAAATCTGCAAGCATGTATATCCTTCAGAAACTTTGCAGGTTTCTTGCCTGGGAGATGCCTCTAATGACCTGTGCATTTTCATATGAATTTATCCAAAAACTATTAGGGGGGGGTGAAGGGAAAGCAAGTCACTCCCTCCCTCAAATTGGAGAACTCCCCTTCCACATGAACTGCTGCATCTGTCCTTCTGAAACGTTTCTGGTTTCTTACTTAGGGACACCTCTAGGCTGTCTGTAATTTTCAGAACAATGGTCCACAAGGAACATAGGGAAATAAGTATGTCCTCTTTTGGAGACCTCAAAATGTCAAGGTTACCCTTGCACAGAATCCCCCACAGTACTCAACAGGCAGCATAAAGACTCATTTTTCCATACCTTGACTCAAGTTTGGTGCTGAGCTTAAGTGGACCGACTACAAACTGGCCAGAGCAGAAGCAGGATGTTTTCCAAAATGCTGAATTGGGGTCTGAGCTGAAGTGGGATTGGGGGGGGGGTGTCAGTGCACACTTCTTATGTATGTATGTAATCTATACACACACATACACACATGCAAGCACACCACACACACACACACACACACACATTTTAGAGGTGCGCTTAGACTCAGACACACATGGACACACATGTGTCACCTTTTAACCCCAATCATACCTTTTAACTTAATTTTCAATAGAGTCAGTTCATACATTCAAACCCCAGCCACAAATGAAATCATGTAATGATGAGAAATCTAGTGACATGCATAGGTACAGTGGTTTATGTGAAAGGGGAGTCCTCAAATTAGGGAAGGGGTGATTCACTTCCTCTTCCCTCCTCCTATGCTTTTTGGGGGGAAGGGGGGCAATTTGTATGAAAATCACACACATCATAGAGGTGTCCCCAGGCAAGAAACCTGCAAAGTTTTGAAACAATAGGGGCAGGGTGCATAACTAAGGGTGCATAACTAATAATAGGTACATAACTAAGGAGTTATGAGGTTTGAAAATGCTTTTTCATATGGACGCCTGGTGGTGGCGTTGGAAGAATGGGCCATCTCACAGTCCCATCCTTAGCCTGCCCCATCTCATCTGTTTTATACTGGCCTGTCCCAGCTAACTGTACCACTCTGCCCGACTCTATAACTGCATAGCAACTCCAGTCTTATGAGGGGAGATTTCACAAGTTTTACTGCTTGGTGAATATTCAGGAGGAAACAGCATGCAGAATCCCAAGGGCATACTTTGAAAATCACCTTTTGAACTGGTTGCGGCAAATAACAGTGTGAGTGAACTGTGAAGGTGTTGGAAATGGCTACCCCATGAAGTCTGTGGCTACTGAGTGGTGCTACTGATATCCCACAGTGGCCTAGGTGGCCAACGAAGGACTGGCTGATGAGCTTGGAAAATGTGTTCCAGGAACAAAAAGTACATGAGCTTGCTCATATCTCTAGAGGCATGTTTCCTGACTCTCTCTCTCAGGGAAGCATTGGTGGAGCAGCAGCACCACTAGGGTTTTTCAACTGATGCCTCAATGGACAGCCAATGAAGTGCAAGGTTAAGTGAAGGTTTACCACTTACTTAATTGCTGTTTGTTCTATGAAGGTGCAAGGAAGGTGGGGAGATGTAAAGAAGCAGGAAATCAAGTACGTAACCAAGGTGATACGTAACCAAGGGCGTGCCCAACACTGCTCAGACAAGTACAGGCTGGAGTGAGACCTTTGCTCCTACAAAAAGAGCCCTCTTTGCAGTGGATCTGAGTGATGGATCCTACGCTCACACAAACCTAAATACTCACTATAGTTGCCACTCTTCAGATTTTACTTCTCTCCTGTATGGTAAAGCTGTGATTCCATACACATTTAACTGGGAGTGAGCCCCTTCAAAACCAGTAATTAGTAGACATGTATAGGATTGCGCTGTAAATCTCTTTGAGTAAACCTGGAAGTTACACCTCAGCAGAAGGGATATCTCCTGGTCTTTGCACATGCACGTAAATGCACACATATAGCACGTATGGTAATGTAGTGCACAGTCTGCCCACAGCCATTTTTTGGTCTAAGAATGGGGTGCTACCAGTAAATGAGAGTGCCTCTATTGTGTGAAGCATCAGAGAACATGAGATTAAAGGGTTTGCACCATTCTTCAGCTGGGATCAGGCCCCCAACTAGTTCAACCAAGTGATTACCCAGAATACTTCCCCCCTAATCAATCTGTTCCTATGGTCATAAAAATCGAAAAACATTCTATTCAGGTGATAACGTTATTCTTTTCTAGAGGAGAGGTTTGATACTAACCCTTTTAGAGAGAGAAGCCTGAAACTAATAATTTATGAACTTAACTTGTGAAAGTGAAGCGTTTACAGCCTGCCCATCACCGAAAACAAGAAGGTTGGGAAATTGCCCAGTTCCAAGCAACCTAGTCTGAAGATGACAGTAGAAGTATTTATTCTCTCTTTTGCCTGCTTGAACACCGCAACAAAATAAAATAAAATACAAGAAAGTTATGCTGCCTGCCTCTTAGCCTACAGGACAGAGGCATTATATTGCAGTTAATGGGCCAACTACAAACAGAAAATTAATTTGGCAGCAATTGACTGATGCTGCTGAACCCACAGATGCATGGCACATGTTTAGAGCAATTAATCCTGCGTACAAGAAAAAAAAAGTTTCTGAAGGACAGGATATTTGCCAAAAGACATATGAGTTACACAGAGTTATTATAAAGAATTAGCCTAAGGGGGAAAATGAGTGACAGCTTTGGATAAGAAATGCTAAGGAGAGCTTAAACTGCAGTTCCCTGTAAAGGCTGTGTGGGTGGCCCTTGGAGGGCGAGCACCACTGAAGTGATCATGAAAAAAAGAATATCAGCAAGTCTTATGATCCGTCTGTATGCTCCAGCTCAACCAGTAGCCTTTACACATTCCTCTAATGTCCCCAGAAATGAATTATCTGCTTCAGACATTGGTAATCGGCTCACTGTTCACAAATGAATTATGAAGAAAAGCCATAATGGAAATCAGGGATAGAGACTACCTGGCCCATGGGCTGAATTTGGCCTATCAGTCCTGCCCACCTGGCCTGCAAAAGCCTCCAGTAAAGCCCCATCCCCACCCTGAAGTCCTCCCCTACCCAGAAGCCCCTCCCCTTTGCTGAAGGCCTCTTCCCATTGGAGAAAGGAGATGGTGCAGTAGAACAGCTCCTAACTGAGCCACTGCCGAGTGCTCCTTGAGGCAGCAGCTTCTCTTGCCCCTTGGCTTTCCCACTGGCTGTGTGTGTGTGTGTGTGTGTGTGTGAATAGGGTGTGTATGGGTGAATAGGGTGTGTATGTATGTGTGAATAGGGACTAGGCAAGCATTTGGAGGCTACATGCCAATGTGGGGGGTGGTCCTGTCAACTATGGGTTGTTGGCATACAGCACTATCATGCTCGCCTAGAGCCAATGAAGCCTTCAGGCCAGAAATGGTTGCCCAACCTACACAAATATACTGTAAATCCTAACTAACATGGGAGCTCTCCACAGAAGGTTTGAGAGATATGGTAAGAAGGGGAACTTACGTCAGCAACTTTACCATAGCAACTTTCTGTCCACACACATACCCTGTTGCCAAATTGCGGGTAAAGTACCACACAGCCCAAGACACATAGTCTTCCTCCTTTCACTTTTAAATGAAGGCTCAGTTAAACAAGTTGAACTCATTATACCACATCATATTTTGTGGGCTTCGCACCTCACCATGCTAAATCCCCCTTTCTTCCAGTGTTGTTTCAAAGAGATAGACCAAAATATGCTGCCACATTCCTATGATCAGTAAAAACAGATTAAGAATGAGATAAAAAGCTTCCTCTCAGAACCTGGGTTTGAATCCCTGTGTATTCCACCATGTTTATAGTGCTGAATTAGGGTTGCCACCTCTTTTTCTCTGATGGCTCCTAATCTTTAACAACCATATGGAAGGCAGGTGCAAGTCAACATGGTGATCTCAGTGGAGGAATAGCTGTATCCATTGAATTTTGCCAGTTCTGGTGGATAAAAATGTTGTTCCAGTTCTGTTTTGATAAGAAGTTACCAAAATTTGCAAACTTCTTTATATCCGGAATGGAAAGAACTTGAGATTTTAAAAATCTGAATGCAGCAGAAAGTGAAACAGATTCATCCATCCCTAGTGATTACTGAGCTGCCACCATATTGGAATTATGGGGGAGGTTAAGCAATGTAGTCCAGGTAGTAGGGTAGTAACACACTCTCTACATCTGGGAGCTTTCACATATTTAATCCATAGTAAGGCCTTCAGTTTAATTGGGACTCTACATTATGGAATAGTGCTGCAGTTAATTCCAACTTGCTTGAGAGATCTGGTGTAGCAGAAAGAACAAAATGGGGTCTCACCTGGACCAATTAGTACTGGTTGCTCCTGAGATTTTAGAGAATTTGAAATTAGGACACAGGAACTTTGAAATGGGTTTTGATGTAAAAAAAAAAAAAAAAGTCCTCCAGAAACACCAGAGAAAACAATAGGTATTAACTGCTCTCTCTCTCGCGCTCTCACTCTCTCTCTCTCTCTCTTTCTTTTTTCTTTTTTTGTTCCAGGAAGAGAGGAATTTGTATGCAATTCAACACACCTAGGATTTCTGCTGGAATTCTTGGTCCCAGGGATGAAGATTTTAACTAGGTTGAAGAGTTGAAGCTTCCTAAAAATGGCCCAATAGTGATTTATTTGTTGCACAAAAGGCCAGTTTGAATGCTGAAGACGTATGCAGACAGAATTTCATCACTTTTCTGTAGCAAAACAAGGCACAGAGGAACCCGCATTTAAGCAAACGTCTGGTCTGAGATCTATTCCATGAGTTGCATGTTGTTTTTTCAAGACACACATGGTACAAAAAAAAAAAAAAGAATACTAAATTGCTATGGCAATATTCTCAGGTTTAAAATAATGTGCCCAGAACGAACAAACAAACAAAAATACATGTGTGCTATGCTGATAGAAATGGAGAAAAATAAAAGCCAAAGACAACGCTAGGACAGAGAAAATGCATTTCTCACCCCTTGTAAAATTGCAGAAGAATGTAAGAAGAGTGCTGCTGAATCAGGGCATTCTTTTTCCCACAGTGGCCATTCAGACCAGAGCATTCTTTTCCCACAGCGGCCAAACAGATGTCCTATGGGAAGCCCCTAGCAACCTGCATCCAAAGGCTTAATGCCTCTGATACTGGAGGTAATATATTACCATCGTGACCAGTATCCATCGATAGCCTGATCTTCCATTAGCAATTGTTGTGCTTCATGAGTTCCATGGCACAAATGTTTGGTTAGAAAATGTATCTCCATTTATTTTCCACTTATGTATGTACAATATAGCCAAAGTTATTTTCTTTCTTTTTTTCAAACATTTATATACCACTCCACAGCTAGACAGATTCTGGAGTGGTGAATAATTAAGTCTGGTAGTCCTGTCCAGTGCGATATATCCCTAAGCATATTACTTAGAAGTATGCCACTCCAAGATTAATGTGTGACTGGCATTGCAGGTTAGTCAAGTAAGGATTTCGGATTGCAGCCAACCTGCACCCAACATCCATCCCTTAGTACTTAGATGTCGGGAGCAGGTTGGCACTGGACTAACCTGTGATGCTAAACACACCTTTCCCTTGGAGTGTGAATGCCTGAAAAGTGCTTCCTCCATGGCAATGCTTCAGGTGATCATGCTCCTGTGAGATCAGGGGTTGCTTGTGCATACGTAGCACTTTTCAGATGTCAGCAGATGTCAAGAGCAGGGGGCTGTGCTCCCCCACTCCATGTTCACACATTCCTCATATGCATGAGCCTATTCGGTGGTTTGCTTTTCTTTCATTTTGTTTTACTCACTTGCCTCACTTTCATTTCCTGATGACAACTCAAAAGGCGCCTGGCAACCTAATCACATAAAAAGCACTAATGCACCAAAAATTGCATTTCAGCATCTGTTATCTGTCTGTTTTCCTTTGCTTTTCTGAACCAGTCTTTTCTAGAAAAACCTTTTAAATTCACATTCATTTTTCCAGAAATCAGAACACTTGGGGATACTTTCAGACCATTTGAATCAGCTACATTTGACGGATGTTGTGAACTTAGCTGCAGATCTCTGATTCTGATACAATATCATTAGCTTTGTAGCCTGGGAGGTTTATATTTTCTCTTGTATCTGTGTGCAGTAAGCAAAGGAAGATTATAAACTGCAGAATAATTGACTTTAGTTGAAACCTTTACAAAGATAACATCTGCCTTGCTAAAACTTTCAGTTCGAGAACCTTCAACTTGACCTTATTTCTATTTATTTATTTATTAGGTGAAGTGCAGAGAAAAGAGATCAGCAAAACATTCTGCCAAGTGAATCAATATTTTAATTATTTTTTATCCTTTAAAAATGAATGTTTATTGCTGATTGTCAACGTGTTTACAGGATGAGGGTTGATTATGTTTGTTCTTGCAGCGGATGAGAGGCTGGTTCTAGTATAAAACCAGAAGCGTTAATTACTACTGAATATGCCTTCTGATCATTTTCCATGAGATGAACATCTTGTGGAAAATATATATTTTCTAAAATATAGCATCTAATTTCACATCACATTGTTACTGATTTGGCTGAATTGCTTTTGAGTTCTTAACGCCTGTTAAATTTAAGGACTGAAAAGACAGGGAAAACACAAAGTTGCAGGTGGATTGCAGATGCCTACAGCCGAAGCAAGCCCTTTCTTCCCCCACCTACCACAGGGCTACTAAATAACCTGATAGCCATGAGGATGACTACCAAAGGGCTGTACATGAGGGACATATGGGAACAAAAGGAAGAGAGGGGGTGACCCTGCCCACCACCAGCATCTGCCCCCAGACAGATTACACTGAGGGAATGCAGCCTTCAAAAATTAAGAGCCGGTGTGGTGTAGTGGTTAGAGTGTTGGACTGGGGCTTGGGAGATCCAGGTTCTAGTCCCCACTCAGCCATGAAGCTCACTGGGTGACTTTGGGCCAGTCACTGACTCTCAGCCTAACCTACATCACAGGGTTGTTGTGAGGATAAAATGGAAATGAGGAACACCAAGAAAGCCATCCTGAGTTCCTTGCAGGAGGAAAAAAGGCAGGATATAAATGTAATAATAAAATAAAACAAAAACTTAAACTCAATTATTCTTTGTTTTTCACACTTCTCTGAATTTTGTGAGGTAGTTCTCGGAAGAAAAAATGTGTTCATTAAGGAAAGTTGGATGCCAAAGTACATATGAAAACTGCACACAGAGAGGCGTGTATTAGGGGAAAGCAAGTGTAAAAAAACAAAACAAAACAAAACTAGAGAAAACTGTGTGCAGTATACTAGAGAAAACTGCACACACAAAATTGCATATGAACTGCACACCAGTCACTGGGGAACATGGGTGGGAGGGTGCTATTGCACTCATGTTCTGCTTGTGGGTTTCCCATCGACAGCTGGTCAGCCACTGTGTGAACAGAATAGAGATGTTAGAGAATTCCGCCATGGATCCCAGGGGGGCCGAATTCCAGTTAATTTGGCCCCCCGGAATCCGTGGTGGAACGGAGCACCCCGCCCCTCCACCCCACAAAAGCCCCGCGAAACGGAACCTACCTGGCTGCTGTTCCAGCTGCAGCTGCAGCTTCGGATCCGGCGAGGGTGGTGGCTCCAGCTGCTGCCGGGCTGCAGCGGCTGCAAATGGCGGCCACTGTAGCGGCCACCATTTGCGTCCCTATGCTGTCCCCGTGATAGGCTACGTATATATTTACGTAGCCTATCATGGCTAAAGCAGGGACGCAAATGGCGTCCCCTACGCCATTTGCATTCCCGTTTTAGCCATGATTGTTGTTGTTGTTCAGTCGTTCAGTCGTGTCCGACTCTTCGTGACCCCATGGACCATAGCATGCCAGGCCTTCCTGTCCTGCACTCTCTCCCAGAGCATGCTCAAGTCCATATTCATTGCATCAGTGATGCTATCTAGCCATCTCATCCTCTGCCATCCACTTCTCCTTTTGCCTTCAGTCTTTCCCAGCATCAGGGTCTTTTCCAGAGAGTTTTCTCTTCGCATTAGGTGGCCAAAATATTTCAGCTTCAGCTTCACTATCTGTCCTTCCAATGAGCACTCAGGGTTGATTTCCTTTAGGATGGACTGATTTGACCTCCTTGCAGTCCAGGGGACTCGTAAGAGTCTTCTCCAGCACCACAGTTCGAAAGCATCAATTCTTCAGCGCTCAGCCTTCCTTATAGTCCAGCTCTCACAGCCATACATTACTACTGGGAAAACCATAGCTTTGATTAGACGGACCTTTGTCGGCAAGGTGATGTCTCTGCTTCTTACTATGCTGTCTAGGTTTGCCATAGCTTTCCTCCCAAGGAGCAAGCGTCTTTTAATTTCATGGCTACAGTCACTGTCTGTGGTGATCTTGGAGCCCAAGAAAATAAAATCTGTCACTGCTTCCATTTCTTCCCCTTCCATATGCCAGGAAGTGATGGGGCCAGATGCCATGATCTTCGTTTTTTTAATGTTGAGTTTCAAACCAGCTTTTGCACTCTCCACTTTCACCCTCAACAAGAGGCTCTTTAGATCCTCTTCGCTTTCTGCCCTTAGGGTGGTATCATCTGCGTATATGAGGTTGTTGATAATTCTCCCGGCAATCTTAATTCCAACCTGTGATTCATCCAACCTGGCATTTCTCATGATGTACTCTGCATATAAGTTAAATAAGCAGGGCAACAATATGCAGCCTTGTCGTACTCCTTTCCCAATTTTGAACCAATTGGTTGTTCCATGTCTGGTTCTTACTGTTGCTTCTTGACCCTCATACAAGTTTCTCAGGAGACAGGTAAGGTGGTCTGGTACCCCCATCTCTTTCAGAATTTGCCACAGTTTGTTGTGATCTACACAATCCAAGGCTTTAGCGTAGTCAATGAAGCAGAAACAGACGTTTTTCTGGAATCCTCTTGCTTTCTCCATGATCCAGCGAAAGTTGGAGATTTGATCTCTAGTTCCTCTGCCCCTTCAAAACCCAGCTTGCATTTCCGGTAGTTCTCGGTTCGCATACTGCTGAAGCCCAGCTTGTAGGATTTTGAGCATGACCTTGCTGGCATGTGGAATGAGTGCAATTGTACGGTAGTTTGAACACTCTTTGGCGTTGCCCTTCTTTGGAATTTAGCCGGGATAGGCTACATAAATATTTACGTAGCCTATCACGGGCTACCATAGGGACGCAAATGGCATCCCCTACTGAGGACGCCATTTGCATCCACACCAGCCCGGCAGCAGCTGGAGGCCCTGCTGTGGGTTGGCCCAGCCAGCGGCTCCAAGCAGAGCCGGCCAAGCAGGATTCCAGGGGGGAGGAATGGATCGCCTCCCCCCACCTGCGGAACCCGGTGGGGCCAGGTAAGCAGGGTTTCGTACACCCATAGAGCAGAATGCTGGACTAGATGGACCCTTGGTCTGATCCAACATGCCTCTTCTTATGTTCTTAATTTTTGCACACAGGAAAATGCATACACATTTTCATGCAGACTTTAAAGAACCATTCCTCAGCTGATGTGGAAGCAGGATGGAAACAATCTGAAATATGATCCTTACAGAAAGCGATACAGACAGATTTATCCATCCCTTATGCATCCAGGAATGTCTAAGAAATTCAGTTCAATTCACTTTCAATCGGGATTTATCCAGTTCGCACAGTTTGAAAAATGCGCACAAACATGCTTTAATCAATGGGAGAAGAATGTGTATATTCTTCTTCGTGGTCTCTGTGCATCACACATATCGGTTCTGTGCCTGCGCGGAGACTCATTCAGGAAACTTCCAAGCTGAGTAGTTTTGGCAGAACCCCTCCCCCACCGTGTCCCACCTCCTCCTCAGTTCCTTTTCGACCACCTTAGCGTTAGGGATGGCAAAGAATTCCGCCATGGATCTCGGTGAGGCCGAATGCCAGTGCATTCGGCCCCCTGAAATCTGTGGCGGAACAGCCTGCCACCCCCCCGGCCACCTCCCGCGGATCCCCCCCGGGACAAGACTTACCTGAGGCAGATCTTCCAGGCAGCGGCGGCTCCAGCGGCGGCAGTGGCGGCAGCTGGTTTTCCGACTGGCTGCCACCGCCATTTGCAGTCTTGTCAGGTTGTTGTTGTTGTCTTTTTTACAAGACGTGATATCACGTCTGGCTTAAAAAAAAAAACGCGTACGCAAATGGTGGTGGCTACGTCCGCTGCCATTTGCGTTCCTTATTTTTGGCCGTCTTAGTCTACGTCAATATTTACATAGACTAAGACGGCAAAAATAAGGGGAACGCAAATAGCGTAGCGGACGCTATTTGCGTTCCCCCTTATTTTCGCCGTCTTAGTCTATGTAAACATTGACGTAGACAAAGATGGCCAAAAATAAAGAACGCAAATGGCGGCGGCCATAGCCGCCGCCATTTGCATACGCGCGTTTGTTTGTTTTAAGCCAGATGTGATAGGCTACGTAAGTCTTTACGTAGCCTATCACGGCTGACTACAGGGATGCAAACGGCAGCGGCTACAGCCGCCACCATTTGCGTCCCTGCTAGCCAGCAGCCGGATGTCCGGCTGCTGGCAGAGCTGGCCGGCGGCTCCGTGGAATCCCCACGGAGCAGAGCCAGCTGGCCAGGATTCCGGGGGAAGGGACGAAGCGCCTCCCCCCCCCCCAGCGGAACCTGGCGAAGCCAGGTAAGGGGAGTTTCGTACATCCCTACTTAGCGTTACTTCATGGGGAACTTCTTCGACATTCCGTCAAGCTATATTTTTCTACCTTTCTCTTATCCTTGCCTCTTTTTCCTTCTTCATCTTTTTTCTCCTTTACCTAAGCATGAGCGAGAGATACAGAGCGACCACTCGAAGAACTACAGTTACAGGTAAGCAACCTGACTTTTCAAAGATGTGCACAACTGATGTGTACATGTGGAAAAATACACATGAAAATACGCACTAATTTTCAGGTGAGAAGGGGAAAAAAGCAAAGCTCACAATCTAATACAAACATGAGATGGAATAAACTTCAAGGTGGGATGTGGAGCACAGTGATCTCAAAAATTTTCTTGTACATACATTTATGTACATAAAATTTTCTTGTACATACATTTCCCTATCCATCACTAGCTACAAGTGACATCGTCATTCCAGTACTAGATGCAGATTCAGTGCACATTGGCAAACAATTCAAACAGGAAAGAATAACGTGATAGTGAACCTATGTAACAGCTGCAGTTGGTGAATCTGCTGAGCAAAAACAGTATTTCCCAGGCTGTCTAGCTACATAGCTCTCATTCATTTTGACAGGTGAGCAACTCAATGGATTTAAGTTGCTTGCATGGGGTCTCTATCAGCCTCATATAACTAGATTATACATAAGCTATATAAATATGAGTGCAACCTCTCTAAGTTCAGCCCCTTTCCTGCTATGATTCAGCTATTACGGGTCAGAGGGGTTTGGGATTTTTATTTTTATTTTTGGACAACGTGAACATGACAATATGCGAGGGAGTGTAAGAGAACACTCGATTTCCTTCCTCTCAATTAACCTCCCATTTTCAAATTGTGTGCGCAGCTTCCCTCAGCTGCTTTCAGAGCATGTTACTCCCCTTGTGGGGCACCCATTTAGTGGCAGAGTAGCTCATCAGCCACACTAAATCTGCACCTACTGAAGCAAAGCTTTCCTTTGTCAGAACCTCTGCTGCAAAATGGATGCTTTATCCACTAATGACAGGTAGCAGCGGGGGCAGAATGAACTGGCAGATGCTTTAATAAAACCATTTAGGTGGTCAGAGGAGAGAAAATGACGAGCACTCTGTTACAGTTTTATCTCCTCACATCAGTACTCAACCTTAAAGCAAATCTAACCCTCCCTCCTCCTCCACACACACACACACCCCTGCATAAATATATATATTTAAAATCATGTAACCAGCAAAGCAGAACAGCATTAGTAAAAGTTATCATGGGCAGGAGGGGGAGGTTGTTACTTCTGTGTATTTTCAGTGCTTTTTAAACACAGAGAAATGGTCTTCTGACTACAGAACACAGCCATTTATTTTAGTTTAACAGCCACAACTTCCCCTAGACTGATTTGTTCTAAAGTAACAGCATGTAAGAAGAATGATGGCACCCTCACTCCAGCCCACTGCCAAGGCATATGGCAAGCCAGTTGCAGAAGTCTCACTGCATGCAAAATGACTGCAGAGGTCAGGGACGTCGTTCTGCCAGCACCTGTATCCCACGTTCCCACCCCTGAAAAATGCATATGGTGAAGGTTATAAGGGAGTGAATAGAGCAACAACATCTCTTTTCCTAATAATACTAGGATGCAGAGCCAAACTACTAGTTATGCTAATTGTGTAGCTGAGGTTGTGTTTTGTTTTACTTCAGAGCAACTGCATGTGGTACCAATTTGAAGTCAATGGATACTTTTTCCCTTCTTTTTTTAAAATCTCCCCCCCTCCCACAGGCTGGGTATTCAGGGGGGAAATGAGCGGGGGGAGTTTAATCTTCCCCTCCCAGAGCATGCTGGCCTGGATCTGAATTAAGACCACACAAAGTTACACTAGAGTAAAACAAAACACAAATCTCAGCTACAAGGCACGCGATGAGCGTAATGTTTAGTTGGCCCTCGTGGTCACCTAATGAAATTGAGTGGTAGAAACTCTTGAGAGACAACTAAGGAATTTCACACATTGTATAATTAACTTATGGGATTCATTACCACAAAACGTGGCTTAGATGGCTTTTAAAAAGGACTAGATACATTAATAGAGGATAGGGTCTCTTGCCAACTCTGCTAAATTGAACTGCATGGTGGCCACTTATCCATCACCAAAAAAGAGGAAATGCATCACCATGACTGTACCCTCTAGACTTCTGTACATTGAAAGGGAGCAGTAAATCCTCTCATCAGTAGGGCTTCAAAGGAAGGGAGGAACAGGAGCAGACTTCCCTGTTTTTAGCACCCTGTTGACTCACCTACTGACCAGCCGTGCCCAAGAAGTTGTGTGAATCAGACAAAGCTACCATGCACATAGGATAGCCTCAAGGAAAATCAACTCCAACAAAGGTGCAACACTACCTACGTCTGGGGATGTTCCCTTATTAGACTGTATGTGAATTCTGAGCTAGTCCCAGAAGCAGGAAGGAAGCGTGTATTATTTATTTACTTAAATATTTTAGCCCACCTTCCTCCCCTTTAAGATATCCAAAGCAACTCCCAGCACACATAGTAGATACTGGCAAGACACCATAACAGATACCAATCAGGTCATTTATGTCTGGTTTCCTTCTTGTTTTCAGTTCTCCATAGATATGCGACAGCAGTGAGCCTGGCTTGGTTCCTTACATGGGGTGACTGTGGAAATCATCACAATGTGGACTGGTTCTCCCATACAGGGCTGGATAGGGGGAAACATCCTCCCCCCACCATCCAACCCATTGCATGGAGGGAGGACAAGCACACCTGTTCTCCCCACTAACCTAGCGCTCCAGTCTCACCTGCCATCCCCAGACATCCAAGTGGGGGGCATATCTGAATATGGTTAACATTCATAAAATCTAAGGTGCGTAGATTTGGCCTAGGCCAAAAATATGCAAACAAACATGGGTTTGAATCTCTGTGCATCTAACCATGTGCTTCTACCTCTTTTTTTCTGACAGGTTTATCATCTTTAACAACTATATGGCAAGCAGGTACATCCTGGCTCTCCATGTTGGGAACAGCTGTACCTATTGAATTTAGCTGGTGCAGTTGGATGAGGCTTTTGTTTCAGTTCATTTTTGATAAGAATATACCAAAATTTGTGAAGTTCTTCATATTCAAAAGAGAAAGAACTTGAGATTTAAAAAATCTAAATGTGGGAGGAAGTAAAACTGACAGATTTGACCATCCCTAGCTGTTCATAATGAAAAGAGGCGATCCAGTATGTACTGGTGACTGCAGGCCAACATTACTTTGGCATAACCATAGAACATCATATGGTTCTTTCCTGACTTACTGTGTGAAGCACAGAATCCTGTTCACTATTCTAAGTCGAGGATGGATAGTGGGTAAACAGGGCTACTTCTGCTGTTCCTTCTCATGCAATTTCGGATGGAGCTTAATGCTTCCTTATCTTTTATTAGGGGCTTCAGCAGCTGATTCTCCCAAACGTCAGAAACTGATCCTCCAAGAAAAGTTTCAGTAAACTCTTGTTGGGGGAAGAAAGTATTTTGTTACAATGTGTTTGCTGACTGGATTCATGAAGAATTAAGTCATTTTCCTTTGGATAAACATACGTATTTTAAGCATTTATTGGCTCAAGTGATCCTTTAAGAAATTCAGTATGATCATACTGAAGTCAGCAGGAAAAAAAATTTCCATACTTCTATGGGGTGGGTAGATATTGCCATAGGAACAACAATTATGCTTCTTTTTAAAAAGGAGGCACAATACATTTATATGAACTTGGTTGTTGTTTTTAAATCTATTGGCCCATGTCCTCTTTTTGCACACTAGTCAGTTCCACCCCAGGGATTATCAAAAGAGCTGACAGACATTTGTGCTGCTGTTGGCTTCTTTCCTGGAGTGTTTCAGCAGAATTGCTATCTAGGAGATAGCTTCTTAGATCACATTAGAAAAACTGAGTGTATGTAGCTAATGGGTAATGCTTTGAGAACCTCTGGGTGTCGGATGGGCAGAATAGCGGAGAAAGAAATGCAAGAGGCGAAAAGCTTGCTTCTCTCAAGGTCAAAGGCGACAAACCAGTTGTTTTGGGAGATGGTGGCAGTATCGCCCATCATTCTCAAGCATCTGGCCTAGGGAGAGATATGTCATGTCTCTAAAATAGTGTGTGAGGAGATTATATCACTCCTCAACAGGGCTCCAAATTAACAACAAAGCAAGGTGAAGCTATGGGGCAGTTCAAGGCCACAAAAGTTCAGGAAGAAAGCTGACATGGGAATGGCCTACATAAAAGGTTTGAAACTTAGTTGTACCAAACATAATAAAGTGAAAGAGGGAGTGAATTTAGAAACAAGCAGTGGCTAAGGCACCAAATATCCACATCAAAGCCAAAGCCAAAGAAAGAGCCAAAGGGGAAGCCAGGTTGGTGAAAGTTTTCAGTTAAGCTTGTGAGATCTCCATATCTTGAAAAGGCATCTACACAGAAGATGCCATATTACCCCACTCTATTTATTTATTTGTTATTTTAACATTTTCTTGTCTGTCTTTCAGGGCAGAAGCCCTCCCAAGGCGGCTTACAGCAATAAAATACATAAAAACAGTTAAAATATTAAAAGTGATAAAAACACAATAAAATAGCAATCAAAACAACACTAAAAGCTGACAATAAAACCAGCAACAACAACAATGGCAATAACAGCAACAACAGCAGTCATATCAAGAGAGGGCCACAATAAAGTAATATATTTTCAAGGCCTTCTTAAAAGCCTGCAATGATGGACTATAGCAGACCTCTGATGGCAACTCGTTCAAAAGGTGTGGGGCCACTGCAGAGAAGGCCCTCTCACGTGTGATCAGCCACCTGACTGCTCTCATGGGTGGGCAAATGAGAAGGGCCTCTCTTCCTGATCTTAAAGCAAGGGCAGGCTGATATGGGTGAAGGTTGTCCTTCAAGTAACTTGGTCCCAAACAATTTAAGGCATTAAAGGTCAAAACCAGCACTTTTAATTGGGCCCAGAAACACACTGGTAACCAGTGCAGCTATCCGGTTCCTAAGCATGCATTGGTTAAGGAAGGTAATTGAGGTGGGGCAAACGGCACACCGTCTCTCATCCATCCCATCCTTGCCCTCATATCTGCTGTGTCATGAACCAGGCAAATTGTGTTCCTTGTTGCTTTTGGCTTGAGCAGTTAGCATTTAGGAGAAGCATGGAGGTGTGTGGAGGCTGGCTCAAGTGAAGGGAAGGGTATGAGTCAGTGGAATATCTGGCCCAGCAATCTGATCAAAGAATCATGAAAGCTCTATTCAGGCCAACTGCTCACACATTCCACTGGTGCTAGTGGGAGCTTTCCTCCCATTGAGAATAGCAGGCACAAGGGGGGCAACATAGAACCCCAAACTGCATGACAACATCACATCTAGTTTTGCTTTTAGACTGTGTATGTATCAAGGTTCAAATTCATTTCATTCCTAGCCAAACTCTGGGTACTCTACAGATAATATTCTTAAAGACATCCCCACTCTTAATCTAGTGAGACCTTTCCCAACCTGGTGCCCTCCAGATAAGAACATAAGAAGAGTCATGCTGGATCAGACCAAGGGTCCATCTAGTCCAGCATTCTGTTCACACAGTGGCCAACCAGCCGTCGTCCAGGAACCTAGAAGCAGGGCATTAGTGCAACAGCACCCTCCCACCCATGTTCCCCAGCAACTGGTGTACATAGGCTCACTGCCTCTGGTACTGGAGGTAGCACATAGCAATCAGGACTAGTGGCCATTGATAGCCTTTTCCTCCAGGAATCTGTCCAACCCCCTTTTAAAGCCATCCAAATTGGTGGCCATCAATCAGCTTCATAGGATGACCCTGGGTTCTAGTATTTTGACTTTGAGAGAGGGAGAAAAATGTCTCCCTATCCACATTCTCCAAAGTATGCATAATTTTGTAGACGTCTGTCATGTCTCTCCTTACCCTCCTTTTTTCCAAGCTAAACAATTCCAGTTGTTGTAACCTTCTCTCATAGTGGAGATGCTCTTATAGGGGAGATGCTCCAGCCCCTTAATCATTTTAGTTGCCCTTTTCTGCACTTTTTCCAGCTCTACAATATCTTTTTTTAAGGTGTGGTGACCAGCACTGTACACAGTATTCCAAGTGTGGCCACACCATAGATTTGTATAGGGGCGGTATGATGTTGGCAGTTTCACCCTCAATTTTTTCTCTAATTATGCCTAACATGGCTCCATGTCTAAAATGGAAATGTGTTAGCATACAATTCCCATCATTCCCCAACCAGCATGTGAGTTGTATTCCAACACATCTGGAGAGTGCCAGGCTGAGGAAGGCTGATCTTGTATCTAAATCTAATATACTGAGATTTTAAACTTCTGATTGTCTAGTACATGGAAGAGGAGTTCTCGTGCAGAGTGAGTTTGATGGTTCGATGTTGTACTGCTCAGGTGAGTAATTCACTCATGTTCACACAATTTCCTGCAAGGAACATAACTGAAATGAAATCCACTCTCAGTTTACCAATATAGAGATCATCTCAGTGGAAGGAAATAAGACATTATTAAAACATGTGCTGCACTGACTCTGTGATATGTTTACTTGCTAGTACTCTCTGAATGCTGGAATCACGGCATCAGGCAGCATCCAGCGTACATGGTCTACATTGTGCGGGATGGACATATAGGATGACACACACGCCCCGTGGTTGTGTCATACACAATTGCGTCAGACACAATACGCAGCCGTGTGGGATCATATCTTGAACAAGCGGTTCCATAAGGCTGCAGCTATGGGCGTCATCCAACATGTCACTACCGCTAACATAAATAGGTGCATGTAAATGACCTCTACTGCAACACCAAAAATGATTGCTGGTGCAACATGTTTCCCCAGAAAACCCCTCTCACCAGCAAGCACTATTGGCATTGCACTAGAGGTCTTTATGCTAGCACAACATAATTGGATACTGCCCATAATCTACAAGGACAGGTCATACTCACCCAAATATAACACATGTGGAAAGCTGCATATATGACTTAACACTTGGAGAGGCCACCAAGTGGCCAGTGGATTATGAGAAGAAGGTCTTGGTTAGCCCATTCCACAATCCATAAGTGGGGCCAAGGATGAATGAAATATCCTTCATAATTACTCTACTACAGGGGTGGGTAGAAGGTAGATGTCCAGATGTTTTGGACTTCAACTCCCAGAAGCCCCTGCCAGCATGGCCAATGATCAGGAATGCTAGGAGTTGAAGACCAAAGCAACTGGAGATCTACTTTCTGCCCACCCCTGCTCTGTTCCACAGATATTGTCCTGAATGTTATACATCTAATAGTTAGAAATCATTTGTGAAGGGAGGAAGGGGATTTCCCTGGCTCCCAGGAGTCGGTGAGCTGCCATCACCCCTTACATCCACCTCAACCTGAACCAGGGGGCTCTCAGACCTTACAGGACACCCTTGAGGCTTAAAGAATAGGGGGTTCAAACTGCCACACCCTGTTTCTAAGCCTTGAGCTTGAAACTTTAAACAGTAGCAATTAACCAAGCAGAAGACTCAGGATTTAGTACCAAGGCCTACTTGGAAGGAAGCACACACAACTCTTGAAGTGGGTGTTGTTTATTTACAAAGGGAAGAGGAGGGGAAGAGAGAATAAAAAGGCTTACAAGAACCAGAGTACGTTTGGAAAAAATGCTTCAAGGTAAAAACAACAAAGCTTACCTGAACGTACCTACACACACCCAAGGACGGGTCTCCAAATAGGTCAGGACAAAACAGACATATGTGGAGTCCAATGCAAAGGCAGAAACGAAGTCAAAGGCCAAGGGAAGCTTCAGCCCCCCTCTTTTTATGCTCAAGCCCCTGACAACTCCAAGAAGATCCTGTTTAGCCAATCACAGGCTTGCTGGAACAGTGTTCCCAGGCCCCTAAGGAGGGGGGAAGAGAGTTCCTACAGGAACGCAGCTGGGATCACTCAGTCCAATTAACTGGACAACTCTTTGGGGGCATTTTTAAAGAAATATTTTGCTTTGGTTGTTTAAAGTGTATTTTTGCATTACAATTTATTTATTTATTTATTTTGTGCATTATTAATAATCTTATTAAGGGAGAGAGGAAGAAGGGCGGGCGGGCCCTTGGAGTAACATTGACTGGCTTGCTGAGCAAGTCTTTAACATTTCAGTGTTTTAAGATGGAAAATAAATTGATTTTTTTTTCCTACACTCTCCTTACAAGTCCACCAGTTACAACTTTTATACTCATAATCAGTTACACCAACATAAATGAAATGGAATTACTCAAAACTTAATTTAGCCATACTTCTCACCTTATCCCCAAACCTTTCTCTCCCCACCATCATCTTGAATACAATTCATGTCTGTAAAAGCCTAAATCATAATTGCCCTGATTAAAGCACGACAGATTCAAAGAGCTAAAAAAATGTTAGAAATACAGCTCTGTGTGAACAGAGAAATTAATTACTCTAACAGGTCCCAGCAATCTTTTTCTAATTTATTTCATAACTACTAGAAGTTTAATAAACAGAAGTGATGAAATTTAACCAACCAGTCCTAGTATGAGTAGGGATGCTGGAGAATTTCTCCCCGAATCTTCGGGCGGCCGAGCGCCAACGCATTCGGCCCCCCAAAATCAGCAGTGAAATTCTATTTGCATTGCCCTTATTTTCGCTGTAATCTACGTAAATCTTTACGTAGACTAGACGTGCCAAAATAAGGAACACAAATGGCGGTGCCCATGGGCCGCCGCCATTTGCGTACGCGCTTTTTTTTTTTTTTCAAAGTCACCCGTGATAGGCTACGTGACGATTTACGTAGCCTATCACGGCTGACTTTGGAAATCTAGCTGTGATAGGCTACGTAAATCGTCATGTAGCCTATCATGGGGTCTTTTTTTTTTTTACTTTTTGTTTCGTGGCCAGGGAGACGGGCCACTTCTCCCCGGCCTGAATTTTGGCCGGGCGAGGCAGGAAGCCTCCCCCCCTTCACCTGAACTTCAGGGGGAAAAGTGAAGCTCCTCCCCCCCACCGCGAAGCCAAGCTGCGAAAAGGTAAGTGTCTTTCATACATCCCTAAGTATGAGTATGAAAGGTGAGTGCCATCCTGAAGTTATCTATGTTGTTGTTCAGTCGTTAAGTCGTGTCCGACTCTTCGTGACCCCATGGACCATAGCATGCCAGGCCTTCCTGTCCTCCGCTCTCTCCCGGAGCGTGCTCAAGTTCATATTCATTGCATCGGTGATGCTGTCTAGCCATCTCATCCTCTGCCGTCCCCTTCTCCTTTTGCCTTCAGTCTTTCCCAGCATCAGGGTCTTTTCCAGGGAGTTTTCTCTTTGCATTAGGTGGCCAAAATATTTGAGCTTCAGCTTCAGTATCTGTCCTTCCAATGAGCACTCAGGGTTGATTTCCTTTAGGATGGACTGATTTGACCTCCTTGCAGTCCAGGGGACTCGTAAGAGTCTTCCCCAGCACCACAGTTCAAAAGCATCAATTCTTCGGTGCTCAGCCTTCCTTATAGTCCAGCTATCACAGCCATACGTTACTACTGGGAAAACCATAGCTTTGATTATACGAACGTTTGTCGGCAAGGTGATGTCTCTGCTTCTTACTATGCTGTCTAGGTTTGGGAGCTTTCCTCCCAAGGAGCAAGCGTTTTTTAATTTCATGGCTGCAGTCACCGTCTGCGGTGATCTTGGAGCCCAAGAAAATAAAATCTGTCACTTCTTCCATTTCTTCCCCTTCTATATGCCAGGAAGTGATAGGGCCAGATGCCATGATCTTCGTTTTTTTAATGTTGAGTTTCAAACCAGCTTTTGCACTCTCCACTTTCACCCTCAACAAGAGGCTCTTGAGATCTTCTTCGTTTTCTGCCATTAGGGTGGTATCGTCTGCGTATCTGAGGTTGTTGATAATTCTCCCGGCAATCTTAATTCCGACCTGTGATTCTTCCAGCCCAGTGTTTCTCATGATGTACTCTGCATATAAGTTAAATAAGCAGGACAACAATATACAGCCTTGTCGTACTCCTGCCTCAATTTTGAACCAATTGGTTGTTCCATGTCCAGTTCTTACTGTTGCTTCTTGACCCCCGCACAGGTTTCTCAGGAGACAGGTAAGGTGGTCTGGTACTCCCATCACTTTAAGAATTTGCCACAGTTTGTTGTGATCCACACAATCAAAGGCTTTAGTGTAGTCAATGAAGCAGAAACAGACATTTTTCTGGAATGTTCTTGCTTTCTCCATGATCCAGCGAAAGTTGGAGATTTGATCTCTAGTTCCTCTGCCTCTTCGAAACCCAGCTTGTACTTCTGGTAGTTCTTGGCTCACATACTGCTGAAGCCTAGGTTGTAGGATTTTGAGCATCACCTTGCTGGCATGTGAAATGAGCGCAGTTGTACGGTAGTTCAAACACTCTTTGGCATCGCCCTTCTTCGGAATTGGAATGTAAACTGACCTTTTCCAGTCTTGTGGCCACTGTTGAGTGTTCCAAATATGTTGGCATATTGAGTGAAGCACTTTAACAGCATCATCTTTTAGGATTTTAAATAGCTCAGCTGGAATACTGTCATCTCCGCTAGCTTTGTTGTCAGTAATACTTCCTAAGGCCCACTTGACTTCACTCTCTAGGATGTCTGGCTCAAGTTCAGTGACCGCACTATCATGGCTATCAGAGACATTAAGATCTTTCCTGTATAGTTCTGTGTATCCTTTCCACCTCTTCTTAATCTCATCTGCTGCTGTTAGGTCCCTGCCTTCTTTGTCCTTTATCATGCCCTTCTGTGCACAAAATGTTCCCTTGATATCTCCGATTTTCTTGAAGAGATCTCTAGTCTTTCCCATTCTATTGTTTTCCTCAATTTCTTTGCATTGTTCATTTAAGAAAGCCTTCTTGTCTCCCCTTGCTATTGTCTGGAAATCTGCATTCCGTTGGATATATCTTCCCCTTTCTCCCTTGCTTTTTGCTTCCCTTCTTTCCTCAGCTACTTGTAAAGCCTCCTCAGACAGCCACTTTGCTTTCTTGCATTTCTTTTTCTTTGGGATGGATTTAGTTGCTGCCTCCTGAACAATGTTACGGACCTCTGTCCATAGTTCCTCAGGCACTCTGTCTATCAGGTCTAATTCCTTAAATCTATTCCTCACCTCCACTGTATGTTTATAAGGGATAGAATTTAGGTCATACCTGAATGGTTTAGTGGTTTTCCCTACATTCTTCAATTTTAGGGATGTATGAAACACTTACCTGGCTTTGTCCAGGGACATCCGTGGTGGGGGGGAGGCGCTCCATCCCTCCCCCCAAAATCCTCAAGGCGGGGAGGCGATCCATTCCTCCCCCCGGAATCCTGCCCGGCTGGCTCTGCTCCACAGCGGCTTTGCAGAGCCGCCGGCCAGGGCCGTCTGCAGCTGGAGTTCCAGCTGCGGACGGGCTGCTGCGGATGCAAATTGCAGCCGCCATAGCAGCTGCCATTTGCGTCCAGCGAAGCTGCCATGATAGGCTACGTAAGTACTTATGTAGCCTATCACGGCAAGCCAAAAAAAAATAACAACAGCGTACGCAAATGGCGGCGGCTATGGCGGCCGCCATTTGCGTTCCCTATTTTTCACCATTTTAGCCTACGTAAATATTTACGTAAGCTATTACGGAGAAAAAAAGGGGAACGCAAATAGCGTAGTGGGCGCTATTTGCATTCCTTTTTTTTCGCCATAATAGCTTACGTAAATATTTACGTAGGGAAAAACAGCAAAAAAAAGGGAACACAAATGGCGGCAGCTGCCGTCGTAGCCGCCACCATTTGCGTACGCTTTTTTTTTTTTTTTTGGCTTGCCATGATAGGCTACATAAATACTTATGTAGCCTATCATGGCAAACAGGAGGACGCAAATGGCGGCCACGGCAGCCAGTCGAAAGACCAGCCGGAGCCGCCGCTGGTGCCGCCGGAGCCCCAGGTAAGTTTCGTTCCAGGGCTATTCCGCGAGGTGGCAGGGGGTGGGAGGCCATTCTGCCACAGGTTTCGGGGGACCAAATGCCAGTGCATTCGGCCCCACTGAAATCCGTGGTGGAATTCTCTGCCATCCCTATTCAATTTAAGCTGAAATTTTGCAATAAGAAGCTCATGATCTGAGCCACAGTCAGCTCCAGGTCTTGTTTTTACTGACTGTATAGAGCTTCTCCGTCTTTGGCTGCAAAGGACATAATCAATCTGATTTCGATATTGACCATCTGGTGATGTCCATGTGTAGAGTCGCCTCTTGTGTTGTTGGAAAAGAGTGTTTGCTATCATCAGCGTGTTCTCTTGGCAAAACTCTATTAGCCTTTGTCCTGCTTCATTTTGTACAGGTAACAAAATGCTTGCCTGTTATTCTGGTTATTTCTTGACTTCCTACTTTAGCATTCCAATCCCCTATGTTGAAGAGGACATCTTTTTTTGGTGTTAGTTCTAGAAGGTGTTGTAGGTCTTCATAGAACCAATCAACCTCAGCTTCTTCGGCCTCAGTGTTTGGGGCATAGACTTGAATTACTGTGATGTTGAATGGTTTGCCTTGGATTCGTACTGAGATCATTCTATCGTTTTTGAGATTGTACCCCAGTACTGCTTTTCCCACCCTTTTGTTGACTATGAGTGCTACTCCATTTCTTCTAAGGGATTGTTGCCCATAGTAGTAGATATAATGGTCACCTGAATTAAATTTGCCCATGTTTGTCCATTTTAGTTCGCTGATTCCCAAGATGTTGATGTTCAGTCTTGCCATCTCATGTTTGACCACCTCCAGCTTACCTTGATTCATTGATCTGACATTCCAGGTTCCTAAACAATATTGTTCTTTACAGCATCGGATTTTCTTTTCACCCCCAGACACATCCACAGCTGAGTGTCCTTTCGGCTTTGGCCCAGCCGCTTTGCTCCTTCTGGCGCTACTTGGAAATTCCCTCTGCTCTTCCCCAGTAGTATATTGGACACCTTCCGACCTGAGGGGTTCATCTTCCGGCGTCATCTCTTTTAGCCTTGTGATACATTCCATGGGGTTTTCTTGGCAGGAATACTGGAGTGGGTTGCCATTTCCTTCTCCAGTGGACCACATTTTGTCAGAACTCTCAGCCATGACCTGTCCATCTTGGGTGGCCCTGTACGGCATAGCTTATGGCTTCACTGAGGTACGCAAGCCCCTTCGCCACAACAAGGCAGTGATCCATGAAGGGGGAAGTGATCTATAATGTCAGCCTATTTTTGTTGTTGTTGTTGTTGCATTGCCTTTCATTTAAAAAAAATATGTAAATCAGCTGTGTTATCCTTTGGGTAAATTGCTAATTCCAGTGAAACCAATAAGAAAATTCTATCTACTTTCAGTAAGTCCTGGTTCCATTGGTTTTATTGTATTTGTTTTTTTATTATGTATGCTGCTCTGAGAGCTTCCACTATAGAGTGACTCATACACTGAAAAGAAAAGAAGAAGAAGAAGAAGAAGAAGAAGAAGAAGAAGAAGAAGAAGAAGAAGAAGAAGAAGAAATGCCATAGTCATCTTCTAGGATTTCACTTTCTCTAATGTCTCTGTACCTGTCTCTATATTTCTGTGGGTTGTAGCCAATGGTGCTGTTCAGCCAGCAGAAGCAAGACTGCTGGTGGAATGGATTCCCCCTCCAAAGCAGATTGGGGGGGGTGCATAGGGGGCTGCAGGGGGGAGGAGAGGATGGGTAAGTGTTGCTGTGTGTAAAGAAGTTCTGAGAGCTTGGCTCCAAGTGTATATACCTACAATCAGGGCCAGAAATATTGGAACAAGGATAGCTGTTTTGGCAGTTGGCCTCTGCACACCACCACATTGAAGTTGAAAGGAAACACACCCAGATGGGAGTGAAGTCAGGACTTTCAGCTGTAATTCAAGGGGTTTGACAGAAGTGGGACACTAACCATTCAGGAAGGACAGCCAGGGGCATACACACACACCCATCATTGATGGCTCATAAGTAATGGAACAAACCAACATCATTTCAAACTTAAGGGTTGCCTTGAATACCTGGATGAAAATCCTTTGCAGTCAATGACTGCCTGAAGTCTGGAACCCATGAACATGACCCAATGCTGAGTTTCCTCCCTCAAGATGCTTTGCCAGGCCTTTACTGCAGCTGCCTTCAGCTGCTGCTTGTTTGTGGCTCTTTCTGCCTTCAGTCTTGTCTTCAGGAAATGAAAAGCATGCTCTACTGGGTGGAGATCAGGTGACTGACTTGTCCATTGCAGAACATCTCACTTCTTTGCCTGAAGAAACTCTTGGGTAGCTTTTGCTGTATGTTTTGGGTCATTATCCATCTGCAATATGAAGTGGCGTCCTATCAGTTTGGCAGCATTCGGCTGAATCTGAGCAGAAAGTATAGCCCTATATACTTCAGAATTCATCCTGCTGCTTTTATCAGCAGTCAGGTCATCAATAAACACCAGTGACCCGGTTCCATTGGCAGCCATACATGCCCATGCCATAACACTGCCTCCACCACGTTTGACAGATGATGTGGTATGCTTTGGATCATAAGCTGTTCCTTTCCTTCTCCATACTTTTTTCTTCCCATAGTTCTGGTACAAGTTAATCTTGGTTTCATCAGTCCAAAGAATCTTATTCCAGAACTGGGCAGGCTTTTTTAGGTGTTTGCTGGCAAAGGCTAATCTGGCCTTTCGGTTCTTGAGCGTTACCAGTGGTTTGCACTTTGTTGTGAAGCCTCTGTATTTACATTCATAAAGCCATCTCTTGACTGTAGATGTTGACCATGACATGCCTACCTCCCTAAGAGCGTTCTTGACCTGGTTAGATGTTGTGAAAGGGTTCCTCTTCACCATGAGCAGAATTCTGCGGTCATCTACTTTAGTTGTCTTCTGTAGTCCTCCAGGCCTTTTGCTGTTGCTGAGCTTGCCAGTGAATTCCTTCTTTTTCAGGATGTTCCAAACTGATGTATTGGCCACTCCCACTGTTTTTGCTATCTCTCTGATGGGTTTATTTTGTTTCCTCAGCCTAATGATGGCCTCCTTCACTTGCATGGACACCTCTTTGGACCTCATATTGGGAGTTCCAGTGAACAGCTACCAAATGCAAATGTAACACTCAGAACCACCTCCAGGCCATTTATCTGCTTGATTGGTCATGGGGTGCCCAGGAAACAGGCCACACCTGGCCATGCAGCTGCTTGTCAGCCATTCGTTCCATTACTTATGAGCCGCCAACGATGGTGGGGGGTGCATGCCACTGGCTGTCCTTCCTGAATGGGTAGTGCCCCTTTTGTCCAACCCCTTGAATTACAGCTGAAAGTCCTGACTTCACTCCCATCTGGGTGTGTGTGGTGGTACACAGAGGCCAACTGCCAAAACAGTTATCCTTGTTCCAATATTTCTGGTCCTGACTGTACATCTCTAAGGAGCTAAGGCTAGTATACATGTCAGTGGAGGCTGGTGGCTCCAATTTCAGTGGGGCTGTAAATCTATTTTGGGTTTCAGTCAGAAGCAGCCATAATTCTAAAGGAGCTATCCAAGGTGATGAACCTACTTTGGGGGATACAGTTCAGCACCTTTGATAGATCCTTTAGAGTTCTGGCTGGTTCTGACTGAAACCCAGAATGGATTCACAGCCCCATTGAAATCGGAGCCATCAGCCTCCACTAGTACATATATTGATTCATCCATTTTTTCCCTCACAGCAATGCAGCAAAGTAGGTTAGGTTGAAAAATTGGGATTGGCCCAATGTCAGCTGTTAGCTTCATGGCTGAGGGAAAATTTTAGCCCAAGACTGGCCCAATGTGCTAGTCAATCCAGCACTAAATTTACTGTTCATTTGTTTTCCCGAGATGATTCCCAAGTATAGTTCCATTTCCCCTTTCAAATAAAGTATAATGAGTGATTAATAAACTCTCTAGGCAGAAAAGACTAGGATATTTTCTCTATAGCCACTGTATTCTTACTCAGAAAAATCTTCAACAAGTTTGGAAAGTGAGTATTGTTCATGTGTGTAATTTTGCCCAGCATGGCACACTATGTTAGTGATAAGTAATAATAATTTTGCTACTGTTGACGTTTTAATTACAGGGATACTCAAAGTTCTTACCTACCTCAAGAATACTGTAACAGAAAAGAGGCAAGACACATTCAAGAGTTTTATCATGCCTTTTGTATTGCCAGCCACAATACAAAATATTGGGCTGCACCAAATGGTGGCTTTCTCTTAGCGCAACCTTCCCCAACTTGGTGCCCTCCAGATATTTTGGACTACAACTCCAAGGTTTCCTGACCCTTGGCCACGCCTGCTGGGGCTGATGGGTGTTGTAGTCCAAAACATACGCAGGGCAGCAGATTGAGGAAGACTACCTTTGTGGAAAGTGCTTGCACAAGTCAGGTACCCCAATTTTTACTGATCTCCCTACCTTCTGCAGCCCTCTGCATCATATCCTTTTGCATTCCAAAGGTCCCCTAACCTCCAGGAGCAACTCTGGGGGGAGGATGGAAGGCTTATGTAGGTAGAGGGGACTGGCGAAAATGAGATACCCTGACTTGTGTGAGCAGACTCAGTTTCCACTGAGACAAAGCCACCATTAGATATAACCCATTGTTAATTTAAGGGTGGACCTGAAGGTACAGCATTGGTAAAAATGGTGGCTGCATATGTAATTCTCTCTTCCTCACCCTCCATAATGACAGTGTATTTGGGTAATCACATAGCAAGAGCAGGTCATCCATGACATCAGGACATTAGTACATTTTGTAGACATTACAGAGGTGTTACCATTGGGGTGGGTGGGGAGGGGGTTTATAGGCTGCATGCACGTATGGTATGGTATGGTATGGTATGGAATGGAATGGAATGGAATGGAATGGAATGGAATGGAATGGAATGGAATAGTATAATAATATATAGTTCTATCCACAGAAGCATAGCACTGACAATGACTATCACAAACTAGTTTTGAATTGCAAAAATATGGTTTCATCACTGCAACCCTTAGCAACACAGCTAACTCTGAATAATTTCTGTGGCCAGCAAACAGCCACACCATCAAAATCTTGTGGTTTAACTTCCATTTTCAGTGGTTATCTCCTCTTAATATATGCATTAAGGACTTTATCGGTGTTTATACCACATATGTACTTCAAAAGCATAGGTGTCATGTTTTCAGATGAAAGAGATAAGAGTGATTGAACAAATCAAAGCATTATTAACATGTAATCTGCTTCAATCCAGCTCTGAAGCTGGATTGAAGCAGATCAATCTGCTTGATCTGATTGATCTCACTTTGATCTCACGGAGCTCACTTTGTCTGGGAATCATCGTCATCATCATCAACATTATCATCATCATGTTTTGTGGTTTGAGAATTTTATTCCAGAAATAAATTTCAATACTTTGGGCAGTATCCAACTGTGTCATTCTACTAGCGGAAATGACATTGTGCTAGCAGAAACTAGGTTCTGAACCACGTGCAAGAGGAGAATCCAACTGAAGTGATGTTTGTGCAAGCATAGTTGTGCAAGCAGCTGTGCAAGTGATTGTGCAACCAGTTGTGCAAGCATAATGTGCAAGCCCTTGCACAATGGAAAGGTTCGGCAGAGCTCCACTAGCGCTATTTGAGTTTGTGGATCGACACCATTGGATACTGTTTGTTTTTTAATGAGTGCTTGTGTGGTCATACAGCTGCCAGCTCAGGGTTCCATCAAGAAACAGGGCAAGAAATGTGAATGCATTCTAGACCCAATCCTTAAGCTAGCCAAGCTGTAGGGGCTGGGCAATGTCATCATCATTAGAGGGGTGGTCTGAGCCCTCAGCAGTTTGGCTGGAGAGAATCTACTCTCCCCAGATAGAAGACCTTGGCCATTACTGCCTTAGGGCTCACCTACAGATCCAGGTAATTGCCTCTGTCCCCAACATATATCTCCATAATAAAACAACATGAAGCCTGCAATCCTACACACACTTACCTGGGAGTAAGCTCCATTGAACCTAATAAGATCAGAGGTGTTATGGTAAAATTTGGGTGTGCTGGAGCTCAGCATGACAGTCACTAATACCACACCTCAAGAAGAATCTAAAAATGCAGGCAGCTGTGTTGATCCATAGGCATGTTCGTGTTAGGGATGTCTGTCGTGAATAACTCCGGCCATTTTGGGGCCTGCCCAACAGATTCCTGCAGCACCCCTGGCTCAACTTGCCTTTGCGAGCCAAGCTGGGGGTTTCTTCCCAAAATCCGTGTGTTTTTTAAAAAAATTGTAAACACCCATTTACGCAAATTACAGCTGCAGTTTGCGCAAACTGCAGCCATAAATTGTGTGATCTGCACAAATCGGTGTTTATGAAAAAAAATTGAAAAGTTCCTGACCTGCCACCATGGCCCATTGCTACCCAACCTCTCTCCCTGCTGCCCACAGCCCAGATAGGCCCTGCACGGCAGAAAAGAAAGGCTGTGGGCTCTTTGGGCTGGGGTGACAGCGGCAGGGAGAGAGGGAGGATTGTGCAGCAGTGGCAATGGTGGCAGCAACAGGGAGGGTGGGTTCCCAGCTCACAGATTTTTCTTTTTTTTCTTAGCCAAAGGAAAAAAAGAAGAGCTGGGAGCCATCCCACCCTGCCGCCACCATCACCACAGCCACGAAACCCTCCCCCTCTCCTTGACTTCATCAGCCCCAGGTGGAAAGCCCACCATCTTTCCTTTCAAAAGCATGGGGGCTCTCTGGGTTGGGGCTAACAGCAGCAGGGAGAGAGGGAGGGTTGCGTGGTGGCAGTGATGGCGGTGGTGGCAGGGAGGGAGGGCTCCCAGTTCTATAGTTGGAGGCAAAAAAAGAGGAAAATCCACAAGCTAGCCCAACTCGGTGCAATTAAGTCAGGCCAGCTGACTCGGTGTGATTGATTGGCCCAACTCGGTGTGATTGATTGGCCCAACTCGGTGTGATTGCTTTAGGCCAGCTCACAGGGAGGTGAGAGAAGGAAAGCTCAGTGAACTTCATCCTCCAGACGGATTCCTCCAACATCCTTCCTCTGTGCATGTGAGTGTGCCTGGCTGGAAAGAACTGAGTTCCCATCCCTAATCAGCCATGAAGGTGACTTGGACCAGTCATTGGCTGAGTTTAGCCTACCTAGGGACAATGGGGGCTGGTGGCTCCAATTCAGTATCCCCCAAATGGATTTAGCACCTTGGATAGCTCCTTTAGAGTTCTGGCTGGCCTGACTGAAAGCTAGAATGGATTTACAGGCCCACTGACATCAGAGTCACCCACCTCCACTGGTTAGGGATGTACGAGAATTTACTTTTTGCTTGCAAAACTTGCAACCATGTCCCATTCAAAGCTCCGAATGTGAGCATGAGCACATGTCCGCCAAAAATATTCACAAATTCTCGAACACAGGTTAGCGGTCATCTCGTTCCTGGTTCCCCAGTTCGATTTGCACAAATTTCCTAATTTCCACAAATTTCCTCCATAGACTGAATCAGCCCCACTTTACCCTATGGAGGGAATTTGCACAAATTGGGGGAAAATTGCACAAGTCTCCCATTCATTCGCTGCTCAGTTTGCGCAAGTTTCCCATTCACGCAGAGCAAGCTAAAACTGCAAACATGAATGGGAATTGGGCATGAGATGAGCAGCAAGCTGATGACTGGGCAAATCTGGCAATCTCAAACATAGCTCATTTGCCCATCCCTAGATTACACAACGCATCCTCCAACTTCACAACCTGATAATATTGGTCAATACCACTCCAGCAGATGATGTCATTGTTCCTGCTGTGAAAAACATACCATGGTCCTGCTTCACTACACCACTGAATAGGACTTATATCTGACTAGACATGGATAGGATTGCACTGTAAATAATACACCAAAAAGGCTAATTCCCAATGTGTGATATTCTCTCACCCAATGCAATGTCATTGCATTGCATCAAAACAGAACTTCTGCATCTTGCCACATTAGTTTCAGTAATTTCACTTTCCTCCCCCCCAAATCTGTTTGGCTTCCCTTAATTTTCTGTTTGATCATAATATTTCATATGTGTATTTCATCTTGAGACCCCTGTAATTTAGGGCAGATTTCTGTATTTATCTTCATTCACAAACTGCCTGTCAGTCTTGTTATATGTGCCTCAAAGGTTGTGAAATTATGCCATTTGACCCATGGAGATCAAGTGAGGCTGCAGATTTGCAGTATGCAAGTATGCAAAGTCTTTTTTTAAGACAACTTTTCAAGCATATGCTGAAGTGAAATCAAATCACAGAACCTACCACATTTTAATTGCCAGAAACGCTTACCGGTGGTTGAAAGATCTAATGCTCATTAATTCATTCTGAGCAATTAACAGTATTGCTCTCAAAAGCTGTGCTGCTGGAGCTGAAAATTAGACAAGGCCAAATTCAGTAAGAGGTGGATGAAATTATCTCCTGTATGAGTTAATTTTCTATCGGAAATGTGCAATCAGATGCTGCAAGGACTGGAAGTAAGAAAATACTCTCCATGAAAGCTTGTCAATCAACCTGGGAAATGTCTGAAGTACTTACTGAAATGCCAAGGACTTCTGATTTTCATACTGATTTACACAGTATTTCCTTACAGTGGTATTGGCCTCATGAGAAGAACAAAATCATAAACCCCATAGAACCCTGCAGTAGTTTGCATCAGAGAGGGGCTGGCTTCCAGGATTGACTTTGTTTTTTACTAGAACCCCAAGATTCACCAACTAGAGCCAGGTGTCAACTATTGGTTTTAGGAGTACTAGGACTGCTGGATAATTTTGTTTGGTCCACAATTTTTAAGCAAATCAATCCAATGCACACTTCCCAGACTAATAGGCAGACTGGAATATGGATATCCTCCAAGTCCCTCACTTCTCTGAATTTTGCAATATAGAGCAGTATCCAATGGGGCCATTGCACAACAGCCCTGGTGCTGATTCTGTTAAGCAATCGGCCCTTCCTGCTGCTTCCATTTTGCAAGCGAGACTCACCATTTGCACAATGGAGATTTAATGCTTCCTATAGGAAACCCCAAAATGAGTGGAAATGCTCTTTTCTGGATTGGGACAGGTTGGCAGAGCTCCTTTGAGAAAACTCCACTGACCTGCCCCATTCCATAAATGAGTGTTTCTGCTTGTTTCCGGTTGCTCCCGGAAACAGTACATCTCCATTGTTTAACCAGTGGCTCTCACTTGTGGAACCCAATCAGCATGGGCACAGTGCCCCATTGGATACTTCCCAGTTTTTGTGACTCAAAAATTGTGTCCACAAATTCCTATACTAAAGTTGCATACAAACATGTGTATATTACGGAAACGTGCGCACAAAAATATATATATTAGAGAAAGACGTGTACAAATGCATATGAAAATGAATGAATTTTCATGCAGTTTAAAAAAAAATCACAAAATGATGCAGAAATTGGACAAAATGGACTTACGATTAAATGCATGTGAAACTGACATGGATCAGATATAGACTGATTAGTACAACCCTAAGGGCAGGGCTGGGGAACTGGGTTGGTCCCATTGCTCAGATTGCCTCCCAGAACCAGGGACTGGATGAGGTCTGGAGTGGGTCTTTGCACCAAAGCCGGACGGACCAATGAAGCACCTCCCCCTGATATCATCTGCCTCCTTTCCCTGTGCAAAGAGAGGTGTTGAGTGACTGTTTCGTGCTTCTCTCTGCGCGGAGAAATGGACTTAGCAGCTGGCTTTGCCCTCAGTCCATGCCTGGAGGAGAGCTGCTGCCAGTGCCACCTGAGGATGGTGCTGGCTTCACTCCTCCCTTGTTTTCCATGATTGGGGATGACTCAGACTGTGCCAGGAAAAACTGGCTGAGTCCCAAGTTGGCTCTGCTCCTCTCTCTCCTCTTTGCCAATCAGAGAAGGGGAGCGAGGAGAGCAACTGGTTCAGGACTTGGCCAGCTCCTTGAGCTGTTACTCCCTCACCTTCCCTAGTTGGGAACCCCACAAAGCGCAGTCCCTCCCACCACCACCCCTCTGCTCAGAGGGAGTGGGGCATTAGGGAGGAGCCTTGCCTGAAGCCTTGCAGATTCAGCCCACAGCCTGGAGGTTGCCATTCCTGCCTAAGGGGCGCAGGCGTACATTTTGAACAAAGGAACAGGGTCCATCTGAGCACATGCCCAGCGGTAAAATTAGTTTTCAGTACTGAAAGTGAGTTTACAATTCCTTCACACACAAAAATACACTCCTGGTTTTCCCTCCTATGCTTCCAGCTTCCTTAATTAGAAAAGGCAGCCTATGTTCTTCCTTTTTTGTTTTCTTCTTTTTCCTCTCTTTTGTTGTCCCCCCCCCTTTGGGGGGGTCATGTTTGTTGTTTGATGTTGTTTTGCACACAAATAAACATAAATTAAAAGCTGATTTTAGGATGAGAATATGGGCCATTTAGTTGTTGCTATTGTTAGACAATTAGAAGTCAGAAACCCTTGCAGATTTACTACAGATCACCCAGAGACCTTCCAGTAGATCCCGATCTACCTTCTGCCCAGCCCTGGTTTACAGTTGCTTTTTCCAGTCCAACAACAGCAAAAACCATCAAGTGGAACTACCAGTTGCCCAAGAAGTTCCCTGTTTACTTCTTTGACTTGAAGAAAGAACTGAAACACAGACTTCTAAGAACGACACGTATTCTACCTATTTCGGTCTACTGAACCTTAGGATCAGAATTCCATTCAAACCAGTCTGTGATGCAGAGTTATCGGTACAGCTCTCGCCTTCTTGTGGAAAAGCTGATGTGTCTATATTTGCTTAGATTTAGTCAGGCTATACTATGGATTTGCTAGGAAATGAATAGGGGCATTCACAAAAAGCAAGCATCCCTGTTCAATTCCTCAGATGTAGGGAAGGGTCAAGCAGGGACCCACTTGAAGCCCGTGACACAGAGGCTTTCGGTAGGAGCCTTCTTGGCACAATGCTCAATCACCCATTGCCTCTTCCTGGCAGAAATGGATCCACATAGCATCATTTTCCCATGAGGAATGCTGGGATGAATAGTCCCAGTCCCTTCCCATTCCAAGCATCCAAATCGCGGCCTCCGCAGCTGCTGTTTTCCCCTTCTCCTGTCCAGGCAAGGTTTGTGGGCCTGAGGATGGGCAGGGGAAGGAAGCAGAGGTGATGGAGGTGGCAGTGAATGCTTTGGACGTCCATGAGTGTCCATGGATGCCCTTGCTTGCTCAGAGAGCATGCAAAATAGCAATCCTTTGTGTGTGTACATGGAGTACATGCAAAGGATCAAACCAACACGATAAACAGAGGGGTGATTATGTTTCCATAGGCTGTACCAAATACCTGAGGATAGGACGTGCTGGTTGTTTTGTTTTGTTTAATTTAATTTGCTCTGTACAGATGTAATCCTTAATGAGTGCCCCAGGAGCAAATACCTCCCAGTTATGGTGAAGTAAGTGCTACAGAAACCTTTTCTTATATATTCAAAGGTAGTAACTTGTAATGTGTAACTCAAAATGTTGGATTTCAAATCCAAACTTTTACACTGAGTGGCTTGGACAATAGTAACAAAAGGATTACGTGCCATTATTTCATGAGCATGAGCATTGCAAATGGGACATTTACATTTCCTTCAGAAACTAAAGGGTTAAACCCACCAGCATCAGATCATGTGAAGAAATTGGAGTGTTTGGATGCTTTAGTCATGCAGACTGTGCAAGAGCTCATAACCAATCTCAGTCTGAATAACAAAAATACAAAAGTTCATTAGTTAGCCCACATACAGGTACTGCGAATATAATAGATTCTACCAACAAACTGCCTAATTTTGAGTTTCAGCACCATCCATAGTTATATCTTAACTGCTGAGATTCCAAGTACTGTTCATATATTGTAAATTAGACACACATCTGTAGACCATAGGGATTCTAGTTAAAAAAAAACACCCAAAAAGTAGACCATGAAAGACTAAATTCAGACCACCCCAACGTACGTACACAACAAGTAATAATGACTTATCACATGAGCAGAGGCTGGAGACAGACAATAGTTTTTAAGAGAGTTGGAAGTGGAGTTGTTGCCTGGAGTGGACATGCTCATGTCCAGGTTTTGTCTCTTGTTGAACAGGCTTTGCAGGTTTCTGAAGACTGCAAAAACCTACCAAAGCCATGAAAAGAGAGAAAAGTGGGTTGGGCATGTGCACTTTAAGCAATGACACCACTCTCAATACTTTGAAAAATTACTATCTATTTCTGGTCACTATGCACTTACCGCTTTGAGATGCACTTATTCATAAACAAATGTGTAAACAATAGGGAAATTGATTACTTTTACTGTAATATACACAGACCTTAAGGACGGAGGTCTTCAAATTACTCATGTTAAGAGTGCACGCTTAATCATTTCAACATCACACTACTCCAGAATAAGAAGCAGCTGATTACGTTAAGGTAGTGCATTCAGTGTAGTCTTACTTGGGATTCTATAAAAACTCATTATAATGTGCCCATCGTAAATTACAAATGCTTATAATCAGGGATGTGCTAATCTATTCAGCCACGCTTTAAATATGAAGCATACGTTCCTGAATTATACTGATAGGATGTGTATAAACTTTGAATATTATATAGCTTTTGGTAGCTTTTTTTATTATTTTTCATAAAAGCATGTTCCAGAAACTACACACCAACCCATCATTTCCCTGCCCCTTTTACTGATTTACGTTTGTGGCTGTACAGTGGGAGATGAGAGGGGGAAGTGGGGCCATTCCATCCCTGCTTAAAGACTATTTTAATTTTTTCCTCTTCCTTTGTCCTCCTTTTCCCTTGTGTGTCATGTCTTTTTAGATTGAAAGCCTGCAGGCATGGACAGTCTTGTTTTACCAATTGCATGTAAGCTGCTCCAGGAGCCTTATTGGCTGAGGAGCAGGATAAAAATACTTTAAATAAATAACAATTTCTCTGGAATATATATACTAGAAATAAATGCCAAAAGGTATATCCTGAACTATTGGAAATAAATAGCATCTGGAACATTTTATGTAAAAGATATTCATTATCTAAACTGAAGGACAAAGGAAGAAAATAAAAAGGAAGAGCGTCAGGGCTCCCCTTATGACCTGGACCCCCTGAGCAACTCCTCAAAGATCTCTTGCCACCTTAAGAGTCCCACCTTCCTTCTTTTAAACTTCCTCTTCACACTAACATGGGGTTTTGGCTGTAGACGTGGGGTGACTGACACTCTAGACACAGGGTTTAACCACAACAGTTTACTAGTAGATTTAAAGCAAACAAATTACAACTACAGGTATTTACACAATAGAGCTGACTGATACAAAAGGCCTTAAAAGAAATAAAAGTTGCAAAATGCAGGTTCCTTTACCCCAGCTGTCCTTAGACTTTTCTAGGCTTCTTCTTCCTGCTCACTCTTCAGACTCTGCTCTCACTTCAGACTCTGGTTGCCTCTCTGCTCTTACTGGCTCTCTCATTCTCTTTATATACCCTCCTCCCTCAAAACCAAAAGTATTGCTTCTGACCAGAAGAAATGAAACCTAAGTGGAGAAACGAAACTACTCCTCTCAGGGTTATCCCCTCCCAACAGAAAACTCCAGGCCTCTAAGCCTGAACGTTTTTCCCCTTTGTCTCTGTAGGCCTCCAACCTTCAGAAAGAGACATTTGAATGGGACAGATTCCAAATTGGGAGCAGGGGGGGATGAAAATCTTATTCTGCAACACAAAATCTCTTTAGCAGAATCACATAGTAATAAACAGTTAAACTCCCAATGGTGCCATCCTACAACTTCCAGCATTCCCCAGCCAACATGGCTAGCTGGGGCATGCTGGGGGTCCTAAGACTTTTTTTTCTGTCTAAACATGCATAGGATGGCTACCTAAATGTATCAAGATAGACAGATCACTTCTAACTTTCCAAGATGAAATACTTTGCAGCGCCAAACTAAGAAAAAGTATGGGGGAAAGGTAGAGGAAAAATTATATAAATCTGTCCTAAGTTTTAATTCCCATTTGGCAAAGCTTTCCAGTTTAATCTTTTTGCAAAACTTGATGCGCTTCAAGCAAGCTTTTTAATGCTAGCCTTTGTATTGAAAACTGCAGGAGGGCTTCACTTTCAAATGTACAGGAGCCAAAACCTTTCATACAGGCTTGATATATAGGCCTGTTTGAGTCTCTGCCCATTAAATCCTCATTTTTCCCCCAAACCTGTTTTAAGTTAATATTGAAGAACATTATAGTTCTGTGAACTTTTTTCCTCTCTAAGGACAAAAATTAAAAGAACTGATGGGTTGCAAGAATGACAGTTCTGGGAATGTGCTCAAGAAAGAGAATGGAGAACAAAACTGGAAGTGTGTTTTTGCACATCATTTTACAATCCCCTTTTATTTTAGATAGAATTTCTACCAAGGATGGAAGGAGAGCTTTTCCTTCATGCACAGAAGTCCTTCGTATCCCTGCCAAGGATGCAAGCAAGCATGCCAATTAGTCCAATTTGAAACTGGGCTTTAGATTTCCAGTCAAGATTGTCCTCTATCCACTTTGAACTGCTTCCCATTACAAATTTCTCAAACCTGTTAATCCTCTTTATATGCTTCAGTCAATCAAGCTAGGAGGTGCAACATCCAGCTAATGCTAACATAGGCCAATATTAACTGGAAGAATTGGGCATGATCCAGCTAAAGGATAAGCACTTTGAAGTATCGTTGACTTGAATGAGAGAGGTTTAAGAACATGCATACCTCTCTCTTTGAAATTAGGGAGACTTAGGGTGCAAACCTATGG
The DNA here is from genome assembly GCF_057233095.1 of Heloderma suspectum. Classification (NCBI taxonomy): domain Eukaryota; kingdom Metazoa; phylum Chordata; class Lepidosauria; order Squamata; family Helodermatidae; genus Heloderma; species Heloderma suspectum. Next base: position 197,147,183 of record NC_139458.1, read on the forward strand.
GGATAGTGCAAGATGGGTGGAGCGTGGAAGGGATATTCTCCTCCATGCTCTGGCCACCTTGCTTTTGTGGCTAGACAGCCAATTTCAGCTGTCTAACTGGGGTACCTCAGAGCGGGGGGGGGGGGGCTGGATGGCGCATAGGAAGTGTCATACCAGCACTTCCATGGTCCCCTCCCCTCCCTGCCCCCGGGAACACCCCCTTTTCAGCTGCTCTTCCAAGCACAGAGTCAGGGACAACCTGTGCCTCTTACAAGGTGGCAGGGAACCGGATTTCTGGGAACCGGGCTCGGAGCGACGGCCAAAAAATCCTATGGCCGTCTAGCCACTGTCTAGGGGCCATAGGATTGTGCCTTTAAGCACTTTGAAGTTCTGTTGATTTCAGTTAACAGTTCCCCTCTCCTATTGAAATCAATGGGACTTTGCTTACATCTGCCTAGATCCTGGCCAGTTTTTGCATGTACCTAAGGGAATGTGCATGCTACTTACCTGAAGGTAGCAATACTATATATCCATTTACAAATAAGTCCCATTGAACTCAATAGGATTTAGTTTTGAGTAGATCTGTATAGGATTGTGCTATAAATACTTCTTGCAGAATTCAGTGCAGAATTAAATTGGCCTGTCTGTCAATCCACATTAGGAACAGCAGATCTTGGCATTTCCGTTGTAGCATTTGCTTTGGGAAATAGTTTTACCTTTGTTAAAAGTGAAGAATTGATTCTTTCCCACTTATATGGGATGAAAAAATACATTTGTTTGCTTATTTAATGATGGCACTGATTATTGGGAGGGAGGCAAAGGCAACAGTACCATATCAGCACTAAAAATAAAAGGAGATGACTGCGTGACAGCTGTCATTCAATGAGATAAGACAGAAAAGATGAAGGCAGTTAATGGACTAAAAAAGTAACAGTGGGGAGGATGGTTCTGATTATTTTCAGCATTCATTGCTCATGCTCATCTTCCTGCTTTCTGTTTGAGTGATAGCTCTTGGCTTTAGGAAGCCACTGCGAGCAGCAAGCGACAGTTTTAAATGCCACACACCCTCCTACTCTTTCAGACTAATAGCACCCTAATTAAGAATGTCCATCCTGAAGACATCATGCTCTACTTTAGAAGGTTATCAGACTAGGGAGATGGTCCATGGAAGTAGAGAGGAGGACCAATCAAGGAATGCAATAAAATGGCAAAAGCATTCAAGTTTTGCATCAATTGTGTTCTAGCCAACGCAAAGAACTCAGAAAGCATGTAAATCAAACCTGCTACTGTGAAACACATGTGTAGTGCCATTCACACACTTCCAGTTACACAACACAATAGGGGGAAAGGCTATGTATCACCTAGGGCACAATCCAATGCATGTTTAAACCGGCTGGGGCATGCTGGGAGTCATAGGACTTTTTTCTATCTAAACATGCAAAGGATTTAGGGATGTCAGAGAATTCCGCCACGGATCTCGGGGAGGCCAAATGCCAGCGCATTCGGCCCCCCGAAATCGGTGGCGGAACGGTCTGCCACCTCTCCGCGCCCCCCCCCCCCCGGGATGGGACTTACCTTGGGTGGATCTTCCTGGCGGCAGCGGCTCCAGCGGCGGTTCGGCGGTGGTTTGCCTTATTTTCACCTTATTTTCGGCGAAAATAAGGGGAACGCAAATAGCGTAGTGTCTACGCTATTTGCATTCCCTGTATTTTCGCCGTCTTAGTCTACGTAAATGTTTACGTAGACTAAGACGTGCCAAAATAAGGATCGCAAATGCCGGCGCCCATGGGCGCCGCCATTTGCATACGCGCGTTGTTGTTGTTTTTCTTTTAAATCAGCCGTGATAGGCTATGTAAACATTTACATAGCCTATCATGGCTGACTGCAGGGACGCAAACGGCGGCAGCTACGGCCACCGCCATTTGCGTCCCTGCTAGCCAGTGGCCAGATGTCCATCTGCTGGCGGAGCCGGCCGGCAGCTCCGCAGAATCCCTGCGGAGCGGAGCCGGCCGGCCAGAATTTTGGAGGGGAGGGACGGAGTGCCTTCCCCCCACCACTAATGTCACCCTTCGAAAAGGTAAGTGACTTTCGTACATCCCTAATAGGATTGCACCCCTAAGGGGGGTGTTTGTTGTAGATTGTATGCTTTGAGCTGTCTTGAAGGTCTTTGAACTAAAAGACAGAATTAAAATATTGAGAGAGAGAGAAAAAGACAGACAGACAGACAGACAGACAGACGGACAGACAGACAATTTCCTGCACTTTCCAAGCCTCAAGTAATGATTTTCAGTGAACAAGGTTTGCCTCTGAATTTGAGCCACTTCTGGTTTGTTGGTTTGTTTTATCAGCTTGGGTGTTGTTGCCTGCATGCCTTTTTCATGCTTTTTCCTGCCTCCCAGCTGAGCAGAGCAGAGCAGAGCAAGCTGCTCCAGCTGGTCCAGGGACTACAGAAGCAAGCAAGCTCCCAGAGAGCGAGCGACCAGAGCAAGCGAACTGTCAGGGTGGAAACTGAGCCCTTAGAGCCCCAGAGCAATTCTGATTCTGAGGAAGAACAGCAGTCCATGGGAGAGGAGCTCGCTCATCTCTCACAAGCACAGCAGCTGGCAGAGATTCCTCCTGCCAGCATTCCTGGGAGAGATAGTGACCCTGGCAGTGAGAGAGCGCTGGAGGGGGGCTTGCTGGACGCTCGGCGCAGACGCAGGTAGCGACGACAGATGGAGGGCGCCGAAAGGAGGCGTAGCGCTCATTTGGCGCTCAAACAATGGTCGCGTCCCGAGGACCCATGGGAAAGAGGGAGGACCTCTCCATAGCCCATAAGTTCAGAGTCTTCCCGCGGTTCTCCTTCAAAAGGAGACTAACTGCCTTACCTCGAGCTTAGGCTACTCTGCTATCTACCCCAGTGCAGTTCCTTGCTTAGTCGCTTGTGATTAGTATCTGTAAGAGTCATAAAGGAATAAAGAAATAAAGTCTTGGAAAGAATCTTCGTCTGTGTCCTGAGTTGGCTATTGGAGGAGACTGCAAGAGGCAGCTAGGGGACCCCTGACACGAACAGGGGGAGCAAACAGGAGTTGGCCAGGGGAGTTGCAGTGGTAGAAGCGACAAAGGAGACAGAGGCTAAGAGGTACGTGGGCTGCAGGAAGCCCAGGGGGCTGCCCTTTATCCTTCTGAGTGGCTGTGAACTCACCAGGTGCTTCTGAGAGCTCCAACTGAATTGGGGGTGGGGTGGCCTGAGTACTCCCAGCAGCTGAGTGGGCGAGAAGCTTCAGTCTGTTTCCCGCCTCCCAGCTGAGCAGAGCAGAGCAGGCTGCTCCAGCTGCTCCAGGGACTACAGAAGCAGGCAAGCTCCCAGAGAGCGAGCGAACAGAGCGAGCGAACAGGGGGAGCAAACAGGAGTTGGCCAGGGGAGTTCGGCAGGGGAGGTCATGGGGGAGGCCCCTAACATTTCTTTTTCTTTTTTAACTAACTTTTTTTTCATTTATTTGTCTTGTAACACACACTTCCACACCAGTGGGACTCTGCTTTTAACCTCTACTGAGTAGAGGAGCAGGCACAGGCTAGTCTAGAACAATCACAAAGCTAGACACAAAATGGGAAAAGAGGCCATGGAAGGACAAGACTCTGCAGTGGTGGTGACTTGCAAGGTGTGTGCAATGTTTGTTTTCTTGCCTGAGAACAACATGGCCTACACCTGCAACAAGTGCAAGTTGATCACGCTGCTGGAAGAAAAAGTAAGTGGACTGGAACAGCGACTGTTGACCCTCCGGGGAATAAGAGAACACGAAAAGTTCTTGGACAGAATGTGGGAACTACAGCAGCAAAGGGAAGACCAGAAGCTTAAAGAGCAAGAGCAAGATGAGGCAGAAGTGGGAAATGCTGAGGAGAAGAAAAATGGAGGATACTCCTTGGAAAAGGGTGACAGTTAGTAGAAGAAGAACTAGACGCCACTCTGCACCAGTGGAAGCAGTGGAGCTGTGGAACCGATTCCAGGTACTTGCGGATGAGACTGGAGGACAGCCTGCAGAGGAAGAATCACAGGGGAACCTACATGAGAGTGAGCAAGAGGCTGAAGGTCAGTCAAACAGAGGCGATGAAACCCAGGCCTTCAACAAGAAGAAGAGAAGAGTGGTAGCAGTGGGAGACTCCTTGCTGCATGGGATCGAGACCCAAGTATGTCATGAAGACCCATGGACTCGCGGCTCGCCAGGTATGTTGTCTCCCGGGAGGATGGATTAGAGATGTGACTGAAAGGTTGCCTGCACTCATAAAGCCCACTGACAAGTATCCCTTTCTCCTCATCCATGTGGGAACAAATGATACTGCCAAGTGGAGCTACGAAGAAATCACATCAGACTTTGAAGCTTTGGGAAGGAAACTCAAGAACTTTGGGGCCCAGATAGTTTTCTCATCCATCCTTCCAGTAGTTAGAAGAGGGATAGAAAGGGAACGAAAAATACGCCTGGTGAATGGCTGGCTACGAAGGTGGTGCTGACGAGAGAGATTTGGATTCTGGGACCACGGGCTATACTTCCTGGAAGATGGGCTGTTGGCAAGGGACAGGATGCACCTCACAAAGGATGGGAAGAATGTGTTTGGCCACAGCATGAAGAACTTCATCAGGAGGGCTCTAAACTGAATCCTACAGGGAAGGGAGATGTAAAGTTGGGGGTAACAATGGACGTAGGCCCATGCACTGCAATGGAGGGAACAGCTCTAATAGCGCCCAATAATAGTCTTCAGACACATGTAGGATGGAAACCAGACTATGAAGCACATGGTCTTCAATGTCTATATACTAATGCCCAGAGTATGGGAAACAAACAGAACCAACTTGAACTCTTAATACAAGAGAGAAATTAAGATTTGATAGGTATAACTGAGACTTGGTGGGATGACTGTCATGACTGGAATACAACAATTGAAGGATATAACTTGTTCAAAAAGAACAGGAGGAACAGAAAGGGAGGTGGGGTTGCACTGTATGTGAAAAATACATATCTCTACACAAAAATACAGGAGGATGAGCTTGGTACCCCATTGAGAGCATCTGGATCAAAATAAATGGAGCAAAGAATAAAAGCAACCTGATGGCCGGAGTCTACTACCGGCCACCCAATCAAGGAGAAGACGAGGATGAAACTTTTGAAAAGCAAATAGCCAATGTTCTAAGGAAGCGTGATGTAGTAGTAATGGGGGACTTCAATTTCCCCAATATTTGTTGGGAGACAAATTCTACAAAACATGACCCCTCCAGGAAATTCCTGACTTGTGTGGCAGATAACTTCCTCCTACAGAAAGCAGAGGAAGGAACTAGAGGATTGGCTACCCTTGACTTGATCCTAACCAACAGAGATGACTTAGTGGATAAAGTAGCAGTTACAGGAACTTTGGGGGAAAGCGACCATGTTGTACTTGAGTTCTTGGTTCTAAGGGAAGCAAAAGCCGAGTGTAGCCAAAAGCGTACCCTGGATTTTAGGAAAGCTGATTGTAATAAACTCCGATCAGTAAGGTCCCATGGCAAGCGATGCTAATGAGAAAAGGAGTCCAAGATGGGTGGGAGCTTTTAAAAAAGGAAATTCTCATGGCACAATTACAAACAATTCCAACAAGAAGAAAAGGTGGAAGACAACAGAAGAAGACAATGTGGCTTCACAAAAAGCTTAGGGATGACCTGAAAACAAAAAAGGACACATATAGGAAGTGGAAAGAAGGCCAAGTAACAAAGGAAGAGTACAGGCAGATAGCACAGAATTGCAGGGATGGCATCAGGAAGGCTAAAGCTGAGAATGAGCTGAGGTTAGCAAGGAATGCTAAAAACAACAAAAAGGCTTTCTTCAGCTACATGCATAGTAAAAGTAGGGATGTCAGAGAATTCCGCAACGGATCTCAGTGAGGCCGAGTGCCAGTGCATTCAGCCCCCCGAAATCCGTCGTGGAACGAAGCCCCCACCCCCCAACCCATGAAAGGCACGCGGGATGAAGTTCCCGCCGCCCCCAACCCACAAAAGGCGTGCGAAACAGAGCACTTACCTGCTCCCGTCCGTGCTGCTTTGCGAATGGTGGCTGTCCTGCGGCTGCCATTCGCTTCCTCTTCATAACCATGATAGGCTACATAAATATTTACATAGCCTATCACGGCTAATGCAGGAACGCCATTTGCATTCCTGTATTTAGCTGTGGTAGGCTACGTAAATATTTACGTAGCCTATTACGGCAGAGGGGAAAAAACCCTGTGTACGTAAATGGCGGCGGCTACTGCCATTTGAGTACACTGGGGTTTTCTCCCCCTGCCGTGATAGGCTACGTAAATATTTACGTATTTACGTAAATGGCGGTAGCCACCGCCATTTGCGTACGCTGGGTTTTTCCCCCCCCCTGCCGTGATAGGCTACATAAATATTTACGTAGCCTATCATGGCTAAATACAGGGACGCAAATGGCAGCGGCTATGACAGGCGCCATTTGTGTCCCTGCAGGGCTGCCCAGCAGCCGGATGTCTGGCTGCTGGTGGCCGGAGCTGGCCAGCAGCTCTGCAGCTTGGCCGCAGAGTGGAGCTGGCCGGGCAGGATTCCGGGGGGAGGGACGGAGCGCCTCCCCCCCCCAGCGGAAACAGAACGGAACGGAAGGTAAGTGTTCCGTCCATCCCTAAGTAAAAGGAGGAAGAAAGAAATGGTTGTTCAGCTATTAAATAAGGACAGCAAAATGATAACAGATGAAAAGGCAGAGGTGCTCGATTCCTACTTTGGCTCAGTCTTCTCCCAAAAGAGGGTCTATGACCCCCCTGGCAAAGGCAAATTACAGGCTAAAGGGGCAGGATTGCAGATAGAGATCGATAGGCATATGGTCAAGGAACACCTAATTACTTTGAATGAGTTCACATCTCCAGGACCAGATGAACTGCATCCTAGAGTAATAAAGGAAGTGGCAGAAGAACTCTCAGTACCGCTGACTATTCTCTTTGAGAAATCATGGAGGCTGGGTGAAGTGCCAGATGACTGGAAGAGGCTAATGTTGTCCCTATCTTCAAAAAGGGTAAAAAGGAGGAACCTGGGAACTACAGACCAGTCAGTCTGACATCAACCCCTGGGAAAATTCTGGAGCAGATGATAAAGCAATCCATCTGGAAGCACCTTGAAAACAATTCAGTGATTACTCGAAGCCAACATGGATTTGTCAAAAACAAGTCCTGCCAGACGAATGTGATCTCATTTTTTGACCAAGTAACCTCCCTTGTGGACCGCGGGAGTGCTGTAGACATAATTAGGGATGTATGAAAATTCCGCAACGGATCTCGGGAAGGCTGAATGCCTGTGCATTCGGCCCCCCAAAATCGGTGGCGAAATGGTCTGCCACCCCCCACCACTCCCCCGGGATGAGACTTACCTTGGGCGGATCTTCCTGGCGGCAGCGGCTCTGGTGGCGGCTCCGGCGGCGGTGCGGCGGCTGTGGCAGCTGGTCTTCCGACCGGCCGCCACTGCCGCCATTTTCAGTTTTTTAAAAAAACGTGATAGGCTACGTAAATGTTTACGTAGCCTATCACGGCTGACTTAAAAAACAACAAAAACCAGCGTGCATACGCAAATGGCGGTGGCCATGGCTGCCGCCATTTGCGTTCCTTATTTTGGCACATCTTAGTCTACATAAACATTTACGTAGACTAAGACAGCGAAAATAAGGGGAACACAAATAGCGTAGCGTCTGCTACACTATTTGCGTTCCCCTTATTTTCACCGTCTTAGTCTACATAAATGCTTACGTAGACTAGGCGTGCCAAAATAAGGAACGCAAATGGCGGCGGCCATGGCCGCCGCCATTTGCGTACGTGCGTTGTTGTTGTTCTTTAAGTCAGCCGTGATAGGCTATGTAAACATTTACATAGCCTATCAGGGCTGATTGCAGGGACACAAACGGCAGAGGCTATGGCCGCCGCCATTTGCATCCCTGCTAGCCGGCGGCTCCGCAGAATCCCTGGGGAGCACAGCCGGCTGGCCAGGATTCTGGGGGGGGAGGAATGGAATGCCTCCCCCGCGGCAAGGATTCTGGGGGGAGGGACAGAACGCCTCCCCCCCAACCATAAACATAATCCGCAAAAGGTAAGTGCCTTTCGTACATTCCTAGACATAATATTCCTCAACTTCAGCAAAGCTTTCGACAAAGTGCCCCATGATATCTTGATGAGCAAACTAGCTCAAAGTGGGCTAGATGAAACAACGATCCGGTGGATCCACAGTTGGCTACAGAATCGGACTCAAAGAATGCTTATCAATGGGACCTTCTCAAATTGGGGAGAGGTAACAAGTGGGGTACCGCAGGGCTCAGTCCTGGGCCCAGTGCTCTTCAACATTTTTATTAATCAAGCCAGTGTGCCAGTGTGGTTTAGTGGCAAGAGTGTTGGACTAGGAGCTGGGAGATCTGGGTTCTAGTCCCCACTCGGCCATAGAAGCTCACTGGGTGACTTTGGGCCAGTCACAGACTCTCAGCCCAACCCACCTCACAGGGTTGTTGTTGTGAGGATAAAATGGAGACGAGGATGATAATGTAAGCCGCCTTGGGTTCCTTGGAAGAGGAAAAAAGGGGGGGTATAAATGCAATAAATGAATGAATGAATGAATGAATGAATGACTTGGAGGAGGAGGTGCAGGGAATGCTGATAAAATTTGCAGATGACACAAAATTGGGTGGGATAGCTAATACTTTGGAAGACAGAAATAAAATTCAAAGTGATCTTGATAGACTGGAGGGTTGGGCAGAAAACAACAGAATGACATTTCATAGGGATAAATGCCAAGTTCTGCACCTAGGAAAAAGAAACCAAAGGCACAGTTACAAGATGGGGGATACCTGGCTCAACAACACGACAAGCGAGAAGAATCTTGGAATTGTTGTCCATCACAAGCTGAATATGAGCCAATAACGTGATGTGGCTGCAAAAAAGGCAAATGCTATTTTGGGCTGCATTAATAGAAGTATTGCTTCCAAATCCCGGGAAGTACTAGTTCCCCTCTACTCAGCACTGGTTAGGCCTCATCTGGAGTACTGTGTCCAGTTCTGGGCACCTCACTTTAGGAAGGATGTAGACAAACTGGAGAGGGTTCAGAGGAGGACAACAAAGATGATCAGGGGACTGGAAACAAAGCCCTATGAAGAGAGACTGAAAGAACTGGCATGTTTAGCCTTGAGAAGAGAAGACTGAGGGGAGATATGATAGGGCTCTTCAAGTACTTGAAAGGTTGTCACAGAAAGGAAGGCCAGGATCTCTTCTCAATCATCCCAGAGTGCAGGACACAGAATAATGGGGTCAAGTTACAGGAAGCCAGATTCCGGCTGAACATCAGGAAAAACTACCTGACTGTTAGAGCAATACAACAATGGAACCAATTCCCTAGGGAGGTGGTGGGCTCTCCCACACTGGAGGCATTCAAGACAAGGCTGGACAGCCATCTGTCGGGGATGCTCTGACTTGGATTCCTGCATTGAGCAGGGGTTTGGACTCGATGGCCTTGTAGGCCCCTTCCAACCCTATTCTATTCTACTATTCTATTTTTTCTGTTCACATGAGCAAGTGAATCACTGGGCTGACTGTATAGACACAGTCATTCTCCTAAATATTCTTAAAGACTGTAAAAGCTGACGTTTATAACCATTGTGTAGTCAAGATTATTTAGTAGATTTGTACTGTTGCAATTACATTCATTGTTGTCAAGTTATAACTTAAGTATCAAGGCTAAAATCAGCTATACTCAAAAGTCAGTCACTTTAAAAAATATTGTGGGGTGTGTGTGTGTGTGTGTGTGTACACAACACACACATGTGTACACACACACACACACGTTTTTACTGAAAACGTAAAGCTTTTGCTTTATGGTATAGAATTGGGCAATTTCCCAAGAAATATAAATATATATATATATATATATATATATATATACTGTGTGTGTGTGTGTGTGCGTGTACACACACACACACACACACACACACAGCACTGGTGAAGAAAACCATTTTTAATATGGGGAAATGGGCTATAAAGTGATGTTCAAAACCACTTTTAAGTCCCTCCAGCTTTATTTTAAACAGCTCTTGATGTTTAGAGTTTAGCCCATTATAATCAAAATGAAGAGACATATGAAAGTCTGCTGGAAATTGTACCATTGACCTATGTAGAATTTCTGATAGCATCAATAGTCTAACAACTAGCAAATAATCTTTTGAACATAAAAAGGTCCATCTGAAGTTACAGAAATACAGACCTAATTTTTCTTCTGTAGTTGGTCTTTATTAAATGATTGAAAAACACCCAGAAGGCTAGTTAAACAGCATGTAAGTATTATGTGTACTGACATTAGTAATAATAATCAGAAAATAGAAAAAGAACTCTAAATAATCCTCTGCATGTTTAGTTTTTCCTGTTATAGTGGAAATTAAATTTGATTAGAAATATTTTTGTAAAAAATTGAAGAGGGTTTTTTTTTAGGGATGGAAAATCTGTCCATTTTGGTTTCTCTCAGTTTCTCAATTTTCCAATATTGAGTTCATCCTTCACTTTTATATTTTAAGTTTGCATGAAAATGCGTATGAATTTATATGCAAATTTCTCCTAATACATGGATTATTGAAGCAATTTTGGCTAAAATACATGTTTTGCAAGCAATTTTCCTAACAGAATGCATTTTGTATCAATATTTTCACTGATATATGCACTTCTTTATGCACCATTCACCAATATATGTGTTTTTTTATTGGAGAACTCTAGCTTTGGTTCATGTATTGGTTCAAAAATGCAAAAAATTAAGTTTACCCTAAAATGTGAACCAAACAAATTTATCCCCCATCCCTAGCTTTTATAGCTGGAATCAACAAAATAACATGGGGAAGGATAGGGAAAATAAAAGAGGAGAAGAGTAAAAATAAACAAGGTGTAGGGAATGTTGTGCAAGCATAAGTTGAAATCCCATTAACAGCAAGGTGAACATTATGAATGATGTAAGAAAAAGTTAAAGGGCGAGTAGAGTAGGGGTAAGAGTGTAATCAGAGAGTTGTCATCTAAAGAACTTGGTACCATACAGCATAGAAAGAATCCAATTTTACGTGTCTTTTAATTCTCAGATGTTATTGTTCCAAGATAGCAATGCTGGAAAGATTGTAGATTTCCAGTGAAATGTTAGAACATTCAAAAAGCCTCAAACATTTTGGGGGTAAGCTGGAGGACCATTGCCCATCTTGGAGGGATCTTAATGACAATGGAATGAGAAGAACCTTGGAGTATTATCTGGATTTTCATGAAATTGGCTTTGGTCTGTCAGCAGCACATGACATGAAGCAAGAAAAGCCAAGTATGCACTATCTCAAACCCCACTTTTCTTGCTTCATGTGCCCTTGATGGGCCAAAGCCAATTTCCTGAAAAAGTCATCAACTCCGTAGGTGCTGCTCAGTGAATGAGAGAATTGTTCCCCACACCTGTCCACGCTTGCCTGCTCAGGAAAGTTTACTGGAAGCCCTGAAGTAAGCCCCTGTAATTTGCCACACACCTCTCCCTTCCCATCCAGCATTGGGGTGAATCCCTGTCCTGTAGCTGGAGAAAAAGCAAACCTTGCAGCATGATCCCCATGAAGGCTTACTTGAAAGTAAGTCCCATTGAACTTAGTGGGGCTTACTCTCCTGTTTGAGACTGCAGGGGAGCAAGATTTATTTCTTACTGGGGAAGTACTGTGTATTCCTTAGTTGTAGGTGTATTGCCACTGCAAAATGGCGGCTGGCCACCCTTTCTCCTCCCTCTTTTGTGAATTCCTTAGTTGTAGGTGTATCACGTGACTGCAAAATAGCAGCTGGCTGCCTTTTCTCCTTCTGTTCTGTGTATTCTGTATTGTGCACTACATATAAACTGGCTACTCCACTATTGTGACTGAAACAGGGCTACTGATGTTATGAATGGGAAAAGGAGGCTACTTATTGTGAAAGCAGCCCTATTGGAAATGGATGAAAAGGGGGAATGGGACCCCACCTATTGACCACCTCACTGCCAGGTCACAGCCACATTGCAGAGGCATGCCCAGGATTAAATAAATAAATAAATGCAGAGGAATGGGGCATACTGCAGGGGAACCACCTGGGAGCCACTTTAAGTAAAAAAATACAGAGTAGGAAGACTTTCAGAAAATGCAGCTTTTCAAGAGGGATGCAACTGGTTGGCTGTGGATTGGCCATGACATCATGTGTCCCTAATAACTTTAAACCACAGCAGCAGCAGAGAAAACTTCCCATGTAGATGTGCCCCTTGATGCAACTAAAAGGTTTAAGATGTTGTCCTTGTGCAATAAATTAACCTGGTCTTTAAGGATGATACCCAAGAGTTATGCTGAATTTTTAAGAACTGATAGAATGTAATTATAACCGACTCTAATTTTTCCTTCCCCCCTCCCCACTTAGCTATATAGTTCTCGTCATTCAGAACATCATGGAAATGATATATGCCTTTATCCCTAGATGTCTAGTAAATATTATTATTAAATGTATATATAAATTCTGGGTGAGTTAGGAATGGCATTAGAGGAAAGGTAGATAATTGACCCAGCATTTCCTTATACTCTGTGGTAAATGGGTTGTAAAGCCAATAGGTGGATTGACTTTTTATATCTTCTATATCAACCAATGGAATGATGACTGACTGCACAGATGAGCTATTTTGGTCCATTGTGATGTCTCACAATGTATCTGTAGATTAGCCATCCCTATCCCACCATCAGATTTCAATCTATATTAAATAGTACTGTTGCCACACCTCCTTTTTTTATTTGCCTAGATAAAGTTATTTTAACACATTTTGCCAGTTATAAATAATTTCTTGTGGAAGCACAATTAGCCTTGTTTGGAACATTGTTGATTTGGGATAGTATTACAATTTTAATTGCAGAAATTTGTCCAAACTAGGACAAATTTTAAATGTTGCCAATTTTTTATTTCCTGAATAATATTCTCCATTGCCTGCATGTTGTGTTTGGAGTGATGGACTCCTAGATATCTCTCATATTTTTGAACTTAGGAGAATTTGGTAGCAGCTTACTTATTTCTCTATTTAGCTTTAATCCTCAAATTTTGGACCTCGTTATTAACTTCAAAGCCAGAAATGTTACCGTACACATGCTTTGGATTTCCTCAAGAGATATCTCTGGGTTAGGAATAAACAATGCCATATTGTCAGCAAACCTAATCTTGTGAGCATTGGCATTTACCATCACACCTCAAATATTTTCAATATTATTTATCAATAGTGCTTAAAGGCTTGCTGGAGTGGCAAAAGAACAGAAGAGACATGGGGCACTCCTTCCTCATTCCCCTCCAGACACCGGTGGAGGAAATCTGTTGGTACCATGCCTTTGACATAATGTAAAATTGGCTTATAACATGCATGAATTTGTCACCCGTGCCCATCTTGAAAAGCAAGTGTTTCATGAACAGCTATTCAAGCCTATCGAAAGCATTCTGGGCATTTAACAAAAGGATAATGGCTTGTGTGTTATGCACAGTCTATGGAGGATACTATTAAGGATTCATTGGATCAAATCCAATATTTACCTCATGGGGATAAAGCCACAATGGTCTTTGTTTACAGTTTTTGTTTATTTTTATTTATTCAATTTATAACCTGCCTATATACAAAATACTGTAGGCGGCATACAGAGTTAAAAACAATTTTACCAAAAACAACAACAATATAAAGAATGCAGACTAGAAACAGTATATAACAAAGAAAAATAAGAATTCTAAAAAGGGAAGGCCTGCCAGAATAATAGGGTCTTTAATTCCCTCTTTAAAACCTTCAGTGAAGTCAGCAGGCACATTTCAACTGACAGGTCATTCCACAGCTGAGGGGTGGCAAAGGAAAAGATCCTCTCATTTGTGGCTGCCAATCTCACATTAGGCAGCCACAGCAGATAACCCTCAGAGGACCTTAAGTGGCAGACTGGGTTGCAGGGGAGAAGGCACTCCCTGACGTACCTTGGACCTAGACCATGAAAGCCTTAAAGGTAAGAACCTTTACATACTCAGCTGCATCCTGTTTAATCTGTTAGGACCAAAGAGAAAATTTTAATTTAGTGTAATTGGTCAAAATGACAGGGGGAAAAAGTTATGTAGTGCAGTTTCAGTATCACTATTTTCCTAGCTACACGCAAGCTAGATGCCAACCTTTATCAAGAATAAAATTAAGGAGTGTGGCCAACTGTGGTGTTATATTCTTTAAACTGCAGGTTGGTTTTGCTAGGGGGTGCACTAATTCCTAAGCTTATAATTCATCACCTCAGGGAATCGGTATACAGAAGTGAGGGAGGAGGAGGAGTTTGGGCTCTCCAGTAATACAGTGGAGGAGAATGGGATCTTGTGACATCAGATTAGGAGATGAGGAAAGAAGAAAAGATAAATTACTGCCATGCTGGATGTGGCTGGAGAAAGGAAATGCTGAGAGAAGAAAAGGGGTAGAGTAAAACAGTTGGAATCTAGAATCACTCGGTGTACCTGGGTTAAAACTGTACCTTCTAAAACTGTAGAAGGTACAGTTTTAACCCTGGCATGCAAGGAAAGCCTCAGGATCTCTTGATAGGACAATCAATATGGTAACTCAGATAAGAAAGGAGCCTACTGCTTACCAGCACATTGGAGTGAGGGTGGGGGGTTGTTTTGTGAAATTTTATCTGTGTTCAGTGCTGTGGCTCACATAAGAAATTGCTTTATATCAAGGCAGAAGACTTATCCAGCTAGCCCAGTATAGTCTGTTCTGACTGGCAGTGCTTTTTCGGGATCAGGCATGGTTACCCCAGCCTTGCTATCTAATAAATGGATCTCTTTGTAACTGGAATTGCTGGGGGCAGAAATCTGGGAACCTCAGCATATAAAGCATGCGCTCTATCACTGTCCGATGGCTCCTCTCCCAGGCTCTGGTAGGACACAGTTTCCTTGTCAGGAGTGCCCTAGCTGCCTCTTGCAGTCCCCTCCAATAGCCAACTCAGGACACAGATGATGAGGATTCTTTCCAAGGCTTTATTCCTTTATTACTTTATGACTCTTTCAGATACTAATCACTAGCGACAAAGCAAGGAACAGCACTGGGGAAAGATAGCAGAGTAGCCTAAGCTCCAGGTAAGGCAGTTGGTCCCCATTTGAAGGGGAACCACAGGAAGACCCTAAACTTATGGGCTATGGAGAGATCCTCCCTCTTTCCCTTGGGTCCTCAGGACGCAACCGTTGTTTGAGCGCCAAACAAGCGGTACGCCTCCTTTCGGTGCCCTCCATCTGTCGTCGCTCCCTGTGTCTGTGCCAAGCATCTAGCAAGCCCCCCTCCAGCACTCTGTCACTGCCAGGGTCACTATCTATCCCAGGAATGCTGGCAGGAGGAATCTCTGCCAGCTGCTGTGCATGTGAGAGATGAGTGAGCTCCTCTCCCACGGATTGCTGTTCCCCCTCACAATCAGAACTGCTCTGGGGCTCTATGGGCTCAGTTTCCACCCTGACATCATCCCC
This sequence comes from Heloderma suspectum, assembly GCF_057233095.1. Classification (NCBI taxonomy): domain Eukaryota; kingdom Metazoa; phylum Chordata; class Lepidosauria; order Squamata; family Helodermatidae; genus Heloderma; species Heloderma suspectum. The sequence goes on from NC_139458.1 coordinate 197,162,669, forward strand.
GCTCCCATGAGGCCCCCCTCATGCTCCTCCCCTGGGGCCCCAGGTTTGTGGGGGTACAGCTGGTGGAAGCGCCTCAGCAGCAACGGAGCATGTTCATTTTCCGCGGGTTCCCAGGATCGCTCATCTGGCCCGTACCCCTTCCAGTCCACCAGATCTTGCAGGCGGCCATGAGAAAGGCGGGAGTCCAGAATCTCCATGACCTCAAACTCCTCCTCCCCCTCCACCAGCACTGGTGGCGGGGGGGGGAGCCAGCCGAGCGATGAGGGTCGCCAGAAACCAGGGGGGACAGCAAGGACCAATGAAAAACAGGATGGATCTTCATGGAGGGGGGGAGAGCCAGGAGAAAAGCAACAGGGTTAATCTCGGCTGTAATCTGGAAAGGCCCCGTGCGGCGAGGTGCGAGCTTCCTTGCGGGGTGTTCCTTGCACCCACTTCCTACCTTGAACCTCAATTCTTGCCTCAAACTGGAACATCCAGCTTGGGCTTGAGCCACCATCTGGCCGTGACCACCACATGGAACAGGAAAGTTAGCTTTAAAGTATTTACATCTGGTTTTAAGGTGAATCTGTAATGGTTACTGAAATCTTATTACCTTACTAATAAAATGAATGGCTCATTAATTAATTCACAATGAATTTTGATAGGTATATTGTAGTGTGATGTTGTTTTGATATGAATTTGGAATGGCTATTTAATTATTTTGATTGATTGATTGATTGATTGATTGATTGATATATTTCTGTTCTCACGCTGTCATATTGTTTGTGTGTGATTTTCTGTAAGCTGCCTTTGGTTTCCTTTGGCAAAGAAAAAGGGGGTTATAAATATGAAAAGAAATGAAAATGAAGTTGAGAGTGCTATGGTTTCCTCATACATTTCAAACATGTAAAAGCTTCCCAGAAGAAAAAGAGTCCACAATTGTTGATCATATCTATCCTATTTTAATCTCAGTCTTCCTCCAAAAAGTTCAAGTCACATGCGTGGATATAAGGAGAGACCACACAACAACCCTATGAATCAAGTTAGGCAGAGAAAGTTTCTGGCCCAAGGTCAGCCAGTAAATTTTGTGGCTGAGTGGAGCTTTGAACCCAGGTCTCCCTAGCCTAAGACCAGCATTCTAACCACTACACCTCACTGGCTCTCTCTGAATAGAAGATGAACAAAACAGAAGATGTTTATAACAAAAGAGACAGTAATAGATTTAAACATTAAGAAGAACTTCCTAACAATGATGTTATGTGCTTCCCACTACTCTGACCAGTGAGAATTACTAGGGTGGGACTACAGAAGCTAGCTTCCTTTGGATGACAGAGCATTGGAGACTTTGAAAGTGTCTTTGTAACATCTGTTGTATTTAAAAATATAATAACAGAGCATAGTGGAAGCAAATGGATGCCTAAATCAGACAGCAAAGCCACTTATCCTGCATCAGATTCCCCAAGAGACCAACTATACCCTAAGGATCCTTCCATTTTAGCCAGCTCCAGATAAAAACTCTTCTCTGTTAAACTCTTCCTTTATAAGCATGCACATACAGCCTGCAGAACATCTGTCTCAAATCCCAGCAGAAAAATCAACTGATCATCCCTGGCTTTTAGCAAGCAATCAGCTTTACAAAGAAAGGTCACCCAGCAGCCACAACAAGAACAATGTTTGCATCACAGAATAATCTGCCAGATGTTTGCATAGCATCTCCTTTGGAAATCTGAGGAGACGCCCAGGACACCAGGTCTATTTAGGTATGGGATATAATGTTTTGGAGTAAGCCTGGACTAGATGATCCATTACATCATTATCCACTTCCAACTCTATGGGCCCTCAACATAAATTCTACATTCAAATCCTCCACTGTTATTACATTATGAGAAGAACAACTTCAAGCTACCATTTCTTTCTCATCTAAGTTTGTAAAAGGATTTTCCTTATTCTGCATTCTTCCTTCACAGATGTTGTACACATTTTAATGTCAGCGGCAGCATCTTTAAGTATCTTGAAATGTGTGCTATAATTTGTTTTCTGGAAGTGCTACTTTTTTCTGAGTGGGGAAAAATATATTGCTTCCCTATATTTTCATGTCACAGAAAACAGCGAGATTCAGTGCAGTTCTCATAACATTTCAGAGAGCATCACAATCACAAAATACACTAGGCACTTGATGCGAACTACAAACTTGCTATTCAACTACCATCTTGTCCTGCATGAAGGAAAGAGAAAAATGAATAGCCTGGTGAGCTGCCCACCATCTAGTTCCTGTTGTCCCAGCTAGGGATGGAAGAGAATTCTGCTTGGTCAGCATTTTTAAGCAAACTACCGTAATTTGCATATCCCAAACTAATAGGTGGATCTGGACACAGTTATCCTTCAGATTATGCACTAGTCTGAATTTTGCAATGCAAGTCTCAATGCAAAAACTGCATATAACAATGTGTATATTATGGAAAGTTGAGTACAAAAATGTGTATATTAGAGGAAGTTGCATACAAAATTTATATGTTGGGAAATGTGATTTTTGGTCCATTAAAACAATAGCAAACTAATGCAGAAATGGGATGGAGCAGACTTTTGACTGAATGCATATGAAATTAACATGGACTGGATATAGACTGGATTGTCCATCCCTAGTTTCAGCTGAGGTGGACTCATCTTCTCCAGTTGCCAAAGCAGGACTACTCAGGGCTGCCTCTGCATGTCTATTCAGAAGTAAGCAGGAAAAGGTTCAGAAGGGAGCAGGACTGAATCACTCAGCAGCTTCCTCCCCTGGCCCCACCCCTTATGCCCAGTAGGTAAAGGCTCTTATCTCTGACCAGCAGCTGATCAGAAATAAGTGCTTTCCCTTGCTTAGCACTGAGAAAGGGAGCCTTTCCCTTGCTTAGCACTGAGAAAGGGAGCCTTCTTGGATCCAGAACTGTCACTTGAGGCACAGGTGAACTCAGTGGCACGGAGCACTTTTTATCAGCTTAGGCTGGTATACCAACTACGCCCTTATCTGGACAGAGATAGCCTAGCTACAGTTATCCATGCTCTGATAACTTCTCGTCTGGATTACTGCAATGCGTTATACGTGGGGCTGCCTTTGAAAACGGTCTGGAAACTTCAGCTGGTCCAAAATAGGGCAGCAAGATTGTTAACAGGGACTGGCCTGCGAGCTCATATTACGCCAGTACTTTTCCAGCTGCACTGGCTGCCAGTCCATTTCTGGGCCCGATTCAAAGTGCTGGTGTTAACATTCAAAGCCCTTAATGGCTTGGGGCCAGGTTACCTGAAGGATCGCCTCCTCCCATATGTGCCTGCCCGGACCTTAAGATCATCGTCAGCAGCCCTTCTCCGTGAGCCCCTGCCAAAGGAAGTGAGGCGGGTGGCTACTAGGAGGAGGGCTTTTTCTGCTGTGGCACCCCAGCTCTGGAATGAGCTCCCTAGTGAGGTTCGCCTGGCGCCTACATTGTACTCCTTTCGGCGCCAGGTGAAGACCTTTTTATTTTCCCAGGCATTTTAGCTTTCTAAATTTTTATCTTTGCTGTTTAAAATCTGTATTTTAAACTCCTGTACTGCTGCTAGGTTTTATTGTGGTTGTATTGTTATATTGTGGTTTTAATGTTCTATATACTTTAAATTGTTTTATTGTGTGTTGTTTGGTTTTAGTTTTTGTGAACCGCCCAGAGAGCTTCGGCTATTGGGCGGTATAGAAATGAAATAAATAAATAAATAAATAAATAAATTTTTCAGTGTTAAGCAGGAGAAAGCATTTATCTCAGAAGAGCTGCTGATTGGAGATGGTGAGAGCTTTTCCGTCCATGGCAGAGGAGGCAGGGCCACGGGAAGAAGCTGCTGGGCTGGCCTTATCATGGGCTGGAGGTTCCCTGGCTTAGAAAGTAGTAAAATGGCCAATGTGACGCCCAGGGAAAACTCAGATGAATAATGCTTTTGTTTTTCCTATTTTGAAGCAGTCATGCAGAAGCTTCACAGATCAGTGACAGAGCACATGTTTGCATGCAGAAGGTCCCATCTCTAGGTAGGGCTGGGAAAGATTCCTTTCCAAAAACCTGGAGAGAAGCAGCCAGTTGGTTTAGATAACATGGAACCAGATACATCCATGCTCTATTTTGGTATGAGACAGCTTCCTATATTCCTACATATAAAATCCACAGGAGGAATTCCATTTCCAATTTCATTTTACTGGTCTAATTCCATTTCCAGTGGAATTTTCTATTTCCAGTTCCATTTACAGTCACACACACACACACACACACACACTATCTGCTGCCTCAAATGTACACCCATCATGCTTTCATCTGTTCAGTATTTTATACATTGTTCACTTTAATGCTAGGCCCTATATATTTTCATACATGAATTGTTCAGTTTCTGGGATCCAAGGTCGGAGCCAGGGCTCCAGAAACCACACTCCCCGCCCCCACCCCCTTGTAGCCAATGTGGTTCTCTCCCACCAGCTACATCTCCGCACTCAGAAACAGAGCACAGAGATGGGGAACAGAGGGCAGTCCCAGGGGCAGGGAGGGGAGGAGACCAGGGAAGCTGCATTACACAGCGTCCTATGCATGCCCCAGCCTCCTTCCCTCCCATTCAGTCAGAAGTGCCATGGCTAGACGGCTGAAATCGCCCACCTATTGAATGCAGGGCGGCCAAAGCACAGAGGTAGGGATCACCTCTGTGTGCTCTGGCCACTCTGCACTGGATACTTGGCAGCCTCTAACTTCAGAGGCTGCTGACTATCTCAATAGGATTGCGTCCTGAAAAATGAACGATGTGTATGTTTATGAAGTTATTGTATCAAGAGAAAAATGAAAGACTGAGGCAGGGAAAATCAGGCAGAATATGTTGGGGGAGATCTATTAATACTGGAAAGATTAATGCTTGATAACTTGCAAAGTGCTCCTTATGTTGTGTCATCTATTTGTTTATGTAATCAACAGAAATTTATTGTTGTGTTAATTTAAAAAAAAAAAAAGCTTCTAAAATTGACAGGAATTGTATAAATATAATTCATAATTGATATTTCAAAGTTATCACTAACTCAACTGCAAAATCAAGCTATATATTTAGGCTTGGCATTATTCAGTCTTATGTAGAACTGATAGTATAAAAGGTAACGGGAGTTGCAATCTTTTGCATGTGGAGAGCACCAGGTCAGGAAAATCTGATTATTCATTTATTTATTTATGACATTTATATTCTGCCTTTTTTCCTCCAAGGAAATCAATGCAGCTTACATGATCCTCCTCCTCTCCATTTTTATCCTCACAACAACCCCGTAGACTGAAAGCAAAACAAAAACCTTTATTCCTCATTAATCAACCAAGTGCTGCGTGACTTTCCGTTTCTGGAAGCCATCACAAAGCCCACATATGTCTAAAGCCCACATATGTCTAAAGCCCACATATGTCTAAAGTCACATTTCAGGTTGTCTTTGAAACATGATTTGTATTATTGGGAATGCTCTGGATGTCGAGGAGCTGCCATTCTAGAGATGTACAAAATTATTACTGAGGCGACTGGGAAACACATTGTCAACTAGAAACATGCTTCAGAATTAGCCATGGATTGAGTCAGCCAGCCACATATCAAAAGTCATAACTGAACACTGAAATAATCTAACATTACCAACAAAATTGATCAGTTCAGCAACAATAAAAGTTGAAGCACAGAATAAACTTTTCAGCCTTAAAGGAGCTCTAAATCTCTCTCTAGTGACAACAGCACCACCTATAGGGCAACAGCTATTTCTCCGTTATTCCTCCTTCAGCATAAAGAGCCTGAACTTTGAATTTATTGAGTTCAGGATCGTGCGCATCTATATATCTCTGCATGACAGTTTCACAGCCATTGTAAACGGGCACAACTCCTTTGGCTACCCTGGAAAGCAGTAGAATTACATCAGCTGAAGATATGACCTTCATAAATAAAGCATGGCCTTCATAGTAAAGTACATTTCGGTGATTCCAAACTCAGAAGACTAAAGGGGAAGAGAAGCGTAAGTGCTGAGGTTTCAGTTGCCACCGCTCTTATCTCCTGTCTAGTAATTTCAGCATTTATTGTGACGTCAAAAGAAGAAATATATGCATGAGTACAAGTCAAAAGAGATTGTAACATGTTTAACTGAAGTTCCAAAAAAACCCCAAACACCCCGAGGTAGTGCATAAGCCCTCCCTGCAAGCTCTGTCCACAGAGCCTTCCCACCAGCATCCCCTGCCATGCTTTGCATCTTTTCCAGCCACACACCAGCCTTCCCCAAGCTCCAGATTTCTGGACTACAACTCCCATGAGCCCTGGCCAGCATGGGCAGTGGTGGGGATGATGGGAGTTGTAGTCCGAGAGGTCTAGACAGTATCAGGAGAAGACAGCTGTGCAGTTTCCCCTGGTTCATATATCCAATGGCATGGAATCACCCTCATGTGGTGGACAAGGACTAAGATTTTTCTCTCTCCCTCACCCCACTACAAACACAGCATCCAGCATGAGTTGGACACTCCATGTTGTTTGTTGTTTATTCGGTCAGTCGCTTCCGACTCTTCGTGACTTCATGGACCAGCCCACACCAGAGCTTCCTGTCGGCTGTCGCCACCCCCAGCTCCCCCAAGGTCGAGTCCGTCAGCTCCAGAATATCATCCATCCATCTTGCCCTTGGTCGGCCCCTCTTCCTTTTGCCTTCCACTTTCCCTAGCATCAGCATCTTCTCCAGGGTACCCTGGATTCTCATTATGTGGCCAAAGTACTTCAGTTTTGCCTTTAAGATCATTCCCTCAAGTGAGCAGTCTGGCTTGATTTCCTGGAGTATGGACTGGTTTGATCTTCTTGCAGTCCAAGGCACTCTCAGAATTTTCCTCCAGCACCACAGTTCAAAAGCATCTATCTTCCTTCGCTCAGCCTTCCTTATGGTCCAGCTCTCGCAGCCATAGGTTACTGCGGGGAAGACCATTGCTTTAACTATGTGGACCTTTGTTGTCAGTGTGATGTCTCTGCTCTTAACTGTTTTGTCAAGATTTGTCATTGCTCTCCTCCCAAGAAGTAAACGTCTTCTGATTTCCTGGCTGCAGTCAGCGTCTGCAGTAATCTTTGCGCCTAGAAAGACAAAGTCTGTCACTGCCTCCACGTTTTCTCCCTCTATTTGCCAGTGATCAATCAAGCTGGTTGACATAATCTTGGGGGGGGTTTTTGAGGTTTAACTGCAACCCAGCTTTTGCACTTTCTTCTTTCACCTTCGTCATAAGGTTCCTCGGCTCCTCCTCACTTTCAGCCATCAAAGTGGTATCTTCTGCATATCTGAGAGTGTTAATGTTTCTTCCAGCAATTTTAACTCCAGCCTTGGCTTCATCAAGCCCAGCACGTTGCATGATGTGATCTGTGTACAGGTTGAATAGGTAGGGTGAGAGTATACAACCGTGCCGTACTCCTTTCCCAATCTTAAACCAGTCCATTCTTCCGTGGTCTGTTCTTACCATTGCTACTTGGTCATCATTATTAGGGATGGCAGAGAATTCCGCCATGGATCTCGGTGAGGCCGAATGCCAGTGCATTCGCCCCCCCCGAACTCCGTGGCGGAACGGCCGGCCACCCCCCTGCCCCCCTGCGGATCCCCCCCGGGATGAGACTCACCTGGGGTGGATGTTCCGGGCGGTGGCGGCTCCGGCGGCGGCTTCGGCAGCGGCAGCAGCTGGTCTTCCGACCGGCTGCCATCGTCACCATTTCCACTCTTGTAAAAAAAAAAAGACGTGATAGGCTACGTAAAGATTTACATAGCCTATCATGGCTAGGTTTAAAAAAAACACACACACACGACATGATAGGCTACATAAATCTTTTCGTAGCCTATCATGGCTGGGTGGGTTTTGAAAAAAAAAAAAATGCATACGCAAATGGCGGAAGCTACAGCCGCCGCCATTTGCGTTCCTTATTTTTGCCCTCTTAATCTACATAAATATTTACATAGACTATGACGGCGAAAATAAAGGGGAACGCAAATACCGTAGCGGGCACTATTTGCATCCCTTTTTGATTCCCCGTTTTAGCCTACGTAAATATTTACGTAAATACATAAAGCCACCGCCATTTGCGTACGTGGTTTTGTTCTTTTGTTTTTTACCCAGAGCCCTCCGCAGCCGGAAATCCGGCTGCAGACAGCTCTGGCCTGGCTGGGCCTGGACGGCTGCTCCGCGGAGCTGCCGCGGAGCACAGCTGGCCACGGAGGATTCCGGGGGGGAGGAACGGAGCGCCTCCCCCCGTCGAGGATTCCGGGGGGAGGGACGGAACGCCTTCCCCCCATCAACATAATCCACGAAAGGTAAGTGACTTTCGTACATCCCTAAATTATACAGATTCCTCAGGAGGCAGGCAAGATGACTTGGTATCCCCATCCCACCAAGAACTTGCCACAATTTGTTATGATCCACACAGTCAAAGGCTTTAGAATAGTCAATAAAACGGAAATAGATGTTTTTCTGAAACTCCATGGCTTTCTCCATTATCCAGCAGATATTGGCAATTTGGTCTCTAGTTCCTCTGCCTTTTCGAAACCCAGCTTGTACATCTCGCAATTCTCGTTCCATGAATTGCTGGAGTCTACCTTGCAAGATCTTGAGCATTACCTTACTGGCATGTGAAATAAGTGCCACTGTTCGATAGTTTGAACATTCTTTGGTGCTTCCCTTTGTTGGTATGGGGATATAAGTTGATTTTTTCCAATCTGTTGGCCATTCTTGTGTTTTCCAAATTTGCTGGCATATGGCATGCATCACCTTGACAGCATCATCTTGCAAGATTTTAAACAGTTCAGCTGGGATACCGTCATCTCCTGCTGCCTTGTTATTAGCAATGCTTCTTAAGGCCCATTCAACCTCACTCTTCAGGATGTCTGGCTCTAGCTCACTGACCACACCATCAAATCTATCCCCGATATTATTATCCTTCCTATACAGATCTTCCCTATATTCTTGCCACCTTTTCTTGATCTCTTCTGCTTCTGTTAGGTCCTTGCCATCTTTGTTTTTGATCATACCCATTTTTGCCTGGAATTGACCTCCGATGTTTCTAATTTTCGGGAAGAGGTCTCTTGTCCTTCCTATTCTATTATCTTCTTCCGCTTCCACACATTGCTTGTTGAAAAATAATTCCTGATCTCTTCTGGCTAACCTCTGGAATTTTGCATTTAATTGGGCATATCTCCCCCTATCACTGTTGCCTTTTGCTTTCCTTCTTTGTTGGGCTGCTTCCAGTGTCTCAGCACACAGCCATCTTGCCGTCTTGGTTTTCTTTTTCTTTGAGATGTTTTTTGTTGCCGCCTCCTGAACAATGTTGCGAACTTCTGTCCATAGTTCTTCCGGGACCCTATCTACTAAATCTAGTCCCTTAAATCTATTCTTCACCTCCGCTGCATATTCATGAGGAACATTAGTGAGCTCATATCTGACTGATCTGTGGGTCTTCCCTATTCTCTTTAGTCTGATTCTAAATTGTGCAATAAGAAGTTGGTGATCTGAACTACAATCAGCTCCAGGTCTTGTTTTTACCAACTGCATAGATGTCCGCCACCTTTGGCTACAAAGGATGTAGTCAATCTGATTTCGGTGTCGACTATCTGGTGAAGTCCATGTATAAAGTCATCTCTTAGGTTGTTGGAAGAGAGTGTTTGTTATGCACACTGAGTTGTCTTGGCAAAATTCTATCAGCCTATGTCCTGCTTCATTTTGTTCTCCCAGACCATGCTTGCCTGTAATTCCAGGTGTCGATTGACTACCCACCTTAGCATTCCAGTCTCCTGTAATGAAAATAACATCTTTTTTTGGCGTACTATCCAGTAGGTGCTGCAGATTCTCATAGAACTGATCTATTTCTGCTTCTTCAGCATCTGTGGTTGAGACATATATTTGGATCACTGTGATGTTAAATGGCTTGCCCTGAATTCGAATTGAGATCATTCTGTCATTTTTTGGATTGTATCCAAGCACTGCTTTAGCTACTTTATTATTAATTATGAAGGCTACTCCATTTCTTCTGTGGTCCTCTTGTCTACAGTAGTAGATCTGGTGGTCATTTGATGTGAAATCATGGCCCATTCCAGTCCATTTCAGTTCACTGACACCCAAAATGTCTATATTTAATCTTGACATCACCCCAATAACCACATCCAATTTGCCCTGGCTCATAGATCTTATATTCCAGGTTCCTATGGTGTGTTGATCTTTAGAACATCGGATTCATCGTTCACCACCTGCAGCATTGGCTGCTAGCCATCCTTTCGGCTTTGAGCTAGCTGCGTCATCACATCTGGGGCTAGTTGAACTTATCCTCTGTTCCTCCCCAGTAGCATTTTGACCATCTTCCGACCTGGGAGTCCCATCTTCCGATGGTATACTGACATATCTCTGGTTGTATTGATCCATGTAGTTTTCATGGCAAGAATACTGGGGTGGGTTGCCATTTCCTTCCCCAGGGATTGTATTTAGTCTGACTTCTCTGCCATGACCTTCCTGTCTTGGGTGTCCCTTCACGGTTTAGCTCATGACATCACTGAGGTGCTCAAGCTCCAGCATCACGACAAGGTAACAATCTCCTTTGCTGGAGGGACACTCCATAAGAACAACTATATCATGCAGAAGTCTGGCTCAAGAAATTCCCCAAGAAGTATCTTCACCCCACGTCTGGCTTGCCTGGCCATGGGAAGGATTTTTTTTGGGGGGGGGAGGCAGAGATGGATGCCACTGACATTCCTAAGTGGCACCACCAGGGAGGGGAGGGGCTTACCAACTGTTTTAGGCTGTGGAGCCCCTCCCTTCATCCTCTTTGAAGACCGGCTCCCTCCCTCCCACCTTGTATGCAGTGTGGGTTATGCTGGTCATCCTTTTGGGGGCTGAGTAGGAATTTTTGGCTCATAGTCAAATGCCTATGGATCTTTTTGCCTACTTCACACTGTAAGTGGGGTTGCGAGTTAATTTAGGGGTTTTTGGTCTTATTTAATCACTCGCGTTTATTCAGTCACATTTTTAAATAGGCGGTTATGTGTGGGCACCTTTGGTGGAGCATAGGTTTGGTGACCATTGGGAGGCACCATTTCTGGTGACTGGTAAGGCCTGAGGCTTCCAGCTCAGTAGAGATGGCAGAGAATTCCACCATGGACTCCAATGACTCCAGTAGGGATGGCGGAACGGAACACTTACCTCCACCTCCCCGCGGAATCCTCTTCAGCTGGATCCTCTGGCTCTGAATTTACAGCGATACAGCCGCCATGCCATATCACTGGCTGAAGGGACTGACTGCGGGTGCAAATGGCATCCAGGATGCCATTTGCAGCCGTAAAGGCCTTAGTTTAAGGTAAATGCAGCCATAAATGGCTGCATTTAGCTTAAACTAATACCTTTACGGCCGCAAATGTCATCCTGGATGCCATTTGCGTCCATGCTTTTCATTCACGCGATAGGCCACACAAATATTTGCATAGCCTATCACGTAAAACAGAGATAAAAACGGCCCTGTTTTTTCACATGATAGGCTCTGGAACCAATATTTCCAAGGACCGGAATGTAGATATTTCCACGGACCAGAATGTAGGGAATCTGCCCATCCCTACAGCTCAGGGTTTTGCAGCCCCAGTTGGAAGGTAAGGATTACCTTTGAGGCCAACTCTCCTCACCTACTCAGAGTTTTGCAGCCCAAAGGGTGTATGACAGAGGAAGACCTCCCGTCCCCAAATTGGGCAGTCCTGAGGGGTGGCGAGGCCACTCTATAGGCATTGAATGTCTCGCCCAATACAATGCCAGGCTATTCTGCTTTAAAGAAGTTGCCCACTTAGGTTTCCCTTTGCAGATCTGATCCATTTCTATAAATGTGGCCCAAATTTTATACTAGATACTTGCGTCTCGTCTCTTTATCCCCCCGTCCCCGTCCTTTCACCTGCAAAGTGCATGGTAGGGATAGCGGAGAATTCCGCCACAGATTCCAGTGAGGCCGAATGCACTGGCATTCGGCCCCCCGGAATCTGTGGCGGAATGGCCTCCTGCCCCCCCACAGAACCCCCCGGGATGGAACTTACTGGGGCGGATGCGGAGGATGCGGCGGATGCGGCGGCGGCGGAAGGTGCGGCGGCGGCGTGGCGGCAGTGGCAGAAGGTGTGGCAGCGGGGGCGGCAAGCGCGGCGGCGGTGGGGGTGGTGGCAGGGGCGGCAGAAGGTGTGGCAGTGCAGCGGCGGCGGCGAAAGGCGCGGCGGTGGTGGAAGATGCGGTGGTCGCGGCGTGGCAGCGGCAGCAGAAGGTGTGGCGGCAGATGCGGCGGCGGCGGAAGGTGCGGCGGCGGCACGGCGGCAGTGGCAGAAGGTGTGGCAGCGGGGGCAGCAAGCGCGGCGGCGGTGGGGGTGGTGGCAGGGGCGGCAGAAGGTGTGGCAGTGCAGCGGCAGCGGCGAAAGGCGCGGCGGTGGTGGAAGATGTGGTGGTCGCGGCGTGGCAGTGGCAGCAGAAGGTGTGGCGGTGGGGGCGGCAGGTGCGGTGGGGCGGGGGTGGCAGGTGTGGCGGGGGCGGCGGTGGGGGTGGCGGAAGGTGCAGCGGTAAAGGCGGGGGCGGGGACAGCGGTGGGGGCAGTGGCGGCTGGTGTTCTGCTTGGGCACAGCGTACACAAATGGTGGCAGCTACAGCGGCTGCCATTTGCATTCGCTATTTTTAGCCGTTCTAGCCTACGTAAATATTTACGTAGGCTAGAACAGCGAAAAATATCAAACGCAAATGGCCGCCGTAGCCGCTGCCATTTGCATACGTGTTTTTTTTTTTACTTTGCTGTGATAGGCTACTTAAATATTTATGTAGCCTATCACGGTTAAGTACAGGGACGCAAATGGCAGCGGCGGTGGCCACCACCATTTGCATCCCTGCTGCCCAGCAGCCGGATGTCCGGGTGCAGGCGGAGCCGGCCGGCGGCTCCGCGGAATCGCTGCAGAGTGGAGCCGGCCTGGCAGGATTCCGGGGGGAGGGACGGAGTGCCTCCCCCCCACTGCAAAGCAGATCCGCAAAACAATAAGTGACTTCCGTACATCCCTAGTGCATGGAGATTACACAAAGAGAGCATTCGTGCGGAAGATATTTATTTTGTATTACTATTTTGTTCATTTATACCAGCCGTCCCCAACCTGGTGTCCTCCAGATGTTTTGGACTTCAACTCCCGTTGTGCCCAACCAGCATGGCCAATGGTCAGGAATGCTGGGAAATGTAGTTGAAAACATCTGAAGGGCACCAGTTTAGGGAAGGCTGTTTTATACCCTGCCCTTTAAGCTACAGTACAAAATAATACAAGTAATAAAAAGAATAGTAAAAAGACTTTCAAGTAACATCATCGAATTCATCAGTATAAAAGTTCTAAAAGTTCTAAAACACAGTCAGAGTAGAGACAACAGGAATTACTCATAAAATGCCTTGTGGAACAAAAAGGTTCTCAGAGGACATTTGAAGATACTGAAAGTGGGGTTGTGGAAAGTCAAGAATCCCACAAGTCTGCTGTCACTACTAATAAGACCCTGTCCAACTAGATGCAGGAGTTGGGGTGGGGGTGAGCTTACTCCTCCACTATGTGAAGAGAGTCACTACAACCACGGATAATATTTAATTTGAGCTATATATTTTGAGGCCAGTTTTAACTATTTAGCTACACTGCAACCTACACTCCAGCCTTGTCACAAACTGCTGCATACTTTTTAATTCATTCATATTCATTATTATTTATTAAATATCTTAGATGCCTTTCTCAACAACAATAACAACAACAACAAAGACTCAAGGTGTCTTAACAACAGGGATTTAAACATACAAAAATGTAAAACAGCTAAAAGCAATTAACAATATAATACGAGGACCAATAAAACGATTAAATTAAGAAGCCCCATCATATGCCATCAAATGCCAGTGACTACAGGAAAATCTTAACCTGGAGCCAAAAAGGTGACAAGGTTGATGCCAGGCGAACCCCACTGGGGAGCGCTCCCCACCATCTGTATCCCAGCGTGAATCTATCTGTACTAGTTGACTTAACGTAGTTCTTGATTTCAGTGGAGCTGACATAATTTGAATATGTCAATTCATTTACTCAGTGAAGCACTTGCTAAGGATGAGAGAAGCTAACATCAAACCAGAAAACTCAGAAGCCTCACTGAAACAGAGAACATAGGCCATACCGGATCAAAGAACGTTTAGAGCTATCCAAATGTAAGACAAATCAGTAAAATAAGATGCTTCTGTGGCCGCTGCAATATTTATGCTGTATTGAAAACTTGGCATCCCTCAGAGGACATTCCACCTGCTCCCCTTCCCCAAGTATTCAAGTTAGGTCATTTTAGACTCTGAACCTCATGGTCTTACAGCCCTCCCTTTAGCTGGTAATGTGTATTACTTCACTCACTTCAAAATGGGGTGGGTAAGCCATCCATGCTGCATGGGGGGGGGGAGCTCCTGCTTATTCTGCTGTTTGGGGCCTAGACTACTGCTCCAGAGTCCTGTCCTGAATACACCACTGATTCCCCCAGAAGATTACCTCGGTATCATTCTTGAAGCACAGTTGGGTTATGCATGTACCTCTGTTTGTTATAAAATCCACCTCCGTCATAAACTGTCTTTTTTATGGAATAAGCACTACTGTCTTGGTTTTAAGCATCGGTTGTTCTCAGTCAGGCTCATACTGAAGTAAGATATTTGACTGCTCTTTGGAGAGCTTTTAATCCAGTCATCTGAATCCCCACCCAAATCAACATCCTAAAGGGTTCTCTCAAAGTCTCTCTTTTTCTTACATCCTGGCAGCCCTTTTAGACTTTGTCCTGCCAATTCAGCTTTGCTGAATTTAAATTTGTTAGACCCTCAAAGTTGCCAAAAGAGCTGCAGGAAGTTCATTTACTAACAACTAAAATCTGATTATCGCAACTGCGGTGACTCCGCTTTTGCCAGCCCAGGATTAAAGTTTTTTATGATACTTTTCCGACTGCAAGCAAAGCATGCAAGGTGTGACTGCATCCAACATTTTCAGTGCTGGGGGAGATTGGAGAGAGGAGGACTCACTTTCTTCAAAATGTGCTAGGGATTATTTATATATTGAAGATATTGATGGTAATACCAGAAACTAAGACCCACTTTGCGTGGCGGATGCTCAATATCAAAACTGTGTAAAAGTAATTCCATGTAGCACAGTGTTCACATGCAGCGGCCCATCAATGCAAATCCAGGATTTTCAGCACACCAACAATCCAATCCGGTTATGTTTGCAGTAGCATGAGAAGAACTGAAAAAGGTACGTTGTGCCCCACTGCCCAAGAATGGCTCAACAACTGGAGCAGTTTCCCTGCAGCTGCACATCAGATGATTGCCATGCTGCCATTCATTTGTGCCAGTGTTTGAATTACAGAGGGAAAAGTCTGGGTACCCATAATGGAAACCACAAACCTCACTCTCTGATTCCCCACAGTTTTAGCAAATCATGCCCCTAGTTAGAAACACTATGGAATCCTAGACGTGTCTACTTGGAAGCATGCCCTGCTGAGTGCAATGGGGCTTATTCCCAGATAAGTAGGTACAGGACTGCAGCTTACCCAAAAGGTAAGGGGGAAAGTCCCCTATGCCCTCCTGTAATTCGAGCACTGAATCAAGCTTAAAAATAACCAGGTTAAAATCTTCTCATGCCCTCCATTGGAATAATATAATATAACCTGTAGACGTATTATCTATGCAGGGGTGGGCAGAAGCAGAGCTCCAGGTGTCCTCCCAGAAAGCAGAGCTCCAGGTGTCCTCCCAGAAAGCAGAGCTCCAGGTGTCCTCCCAGAAAGCAGAGCTCCAGATGTTCTCCCACCATTCCTGAGCAGTGGCCATGCTGGTAGGGGCTTCTCGGAGTTCAAGTCCAAACCATCTGGAGATCTACCTCCTGCACACTTCTGATTTAGGGCAGACCTCCCTGCCCTGGTGTCTTCCAAATGTGTTGGACTACAATTCCCAGCAACGCCCAGCCAACCATTTGTAGTATTGGGGAATTGTAGTCAACCTGTAGGGCACCAGGTTGGGGAAGGCTGATGTAAGGGTTGTTGCTGTTGTTTTGGTCAGTTTTTTCTAGTACTATCTCACGTAGCACAGATATGAATTCATTTTGGGGAGTTCCATTTGGAGATGACTCAAAGGAGATAAGCAGGCTTCAACAGTTCCACTCAACATACACATCATGGTGAGTTTTGTGGCACCGCCCTATGTAGGGATGTACGAAAGTCACTCACCTTTTGACGAAATGTGATCCGAGGTGAGGGGGAGGCGCTCCGTCCCTCCCCCCCAAAATTCTGGCCGGGGGGGAGGGACTCCGTCCCTCCCCCCCCCTGAATCCTGGTTGGCCGGGTGCGCAAATGGCGGCGGCGGCCGTAGCCACTGCCGTTTGCATCCCTGCAGTCAGCCGTGATAGGCTACGTAAATGTTTACGTAGCCTATCATGGCTGAGTAAAAAAAAACAAAAAAAACCCCGCGCGTACGCAAATGGCGGCGCCCATGGGCACCGCCATTTGCGTTCCTTATTTTGGCACATCTAGTCTACGTAAATGTTTACGCAGACTACGGCGAAAATAAGGGGAATGCAAATAGCGTAGACGCTATGCTATTTGCGTTCCCCTTATTTTTGCTGTAGTCTATGTAAATGTTTACGTAGACTAGACGTGCCAAAATAAGGAACGCAAATGGCCGGCGCCCATGGGCGCCGCCATTTGCGTACGTGCGGGTTTTTGTTTTTTTGTTTTACTCAGCCATGATAGGCTACGTAAACATTTATGTAGCCTATCACGGCGGGGTTTTTTTATTTTTTTTACTGGAAATGGCGGCGGCAGCCGGTCGGAAGACCGACCGCCACAGCAGCTGCTGCCGAACCGCTGCCAGAGCCACCGCCGCCGCCAGGAGGATTCGCCCAAGGTAAGTCCCGTCCCGGGGGGGCGGGGGGGGCAGACCGTTTTGCCACCGATTTCGGGGGGTCGAATGCACTGGCATTCGGCCTCCCCGAGATTTGTGGCGAAATTCTCTGACATCCCTAAGGTAAGCGTGATGCGTGACCTGCCTTACTCCTAACTCTGACTGCACAGGTGGGCGGAGACCATCCCAGCAGTTGCATAGTGATCCCTGCCACCTCCCCATCTCCAAAGGTGGGAGGAAGGCTTGGGGTTGTTTGGCAACCATATGACCAAGGTGCCTGCAATGCGGGGCCTCCTGCTGACCATGCCAGCCTCTCCTGCTCCAGAGAAGGAAAGGCTGATAGGCTCGCTTGGGCACTGCTGGACAAAAGGCACCTCCAGGTCGTCCCCATGCTGGGGGAAGCTTAAGGGGCTGCTGCTTAAAGATGCTCAGGGGGTGCCTTCAAGCATCAGGGCCCCAGCTGGCAGGCTCCCCTCTGTGCAGTCCCAAGGAGCTAGCAACTTTTGGCTTGGCCTTGAATACATGGAACACACACTACTGCCCTTTAATGGCCCCTGCCCCTCTTCTCAGTTTCAATAATGATTATTGAAACTATGACCAGCTATGAAACCACACTCGGCTCTCAAGGTTCCCAACAATGTGTTAAATAGATGAGTTAAATAAGTTCCCAATGTTATCATTGCTAGAAATGTAGAGTGACCCATGGTCTCCTAATCCAATTAGAAACAGTTAACAAATAATCAGGAATAACATTAGACAATTCTAATAATTGAATTCATATAATTTAAAAGGAGATGAATATCCTCCAAATTGATTTTACACTGGGTGGTTGAATCATTTAAAAGATCAGCTTCATGTACCATGAAACAAAGTGTAATAAATTTATAATAAAATTAAGTAACGTATCAATGATTCAACTAGCAGCGCAACAGGTTTGAAATGACATTTCTCCAAGAAACCAATTTGCTACAAAATGTATAGCATTTATAGGAGTGGAATTCATTTAAAATTGGAAACACATTCCCATCTTCAATAGCATGAACATGTTAAGTAGTTGGGAGCTCTTGTAGTGCAGAGAAGCTGCTGTTTTCTGGCAAGATCAGAGAAAAAGCAGAAATGTAACCATTTATAGCTTTGGTATCTCTTGAGGACTGAAAGCCTAATTATTCCGATAAGACTCTAAAGAACAGCAACAGAAAGAAGCCTGATGGAACCTCTAAAAGGTCTTTTTAATCAGGACTCTGGGGGCCAAATAGTTAGACCGTAAGTGAAATCATCATTATGGAGTTCAAGCTGATCATTGCGGCCTGCAGCACTTTGGATAGTTTGTCTAAACTTGGAAATAAGCTATTAAACATATTTTGTATATGTACTTACACAAATATACTTACATTAGAAATTTTAAAAATACTAGGACAATGTACAAGTGAAATCCTGATTTTAATGATTATGTTGCATACCACTGGCAGTCAACCATTTTGGCAAGTCTGCCAAAGTATATGATCATGCTGTGGTAGTTTAGGAATGTCATGAGAGTCCATGTGGGGGTGGAGTCTGATGGACTCCCCTTCACTCGCCCTCCCAGACCCCGCTCGCCAAGCCACGAGGCACTCGCAGACCCACTCGAGCGCCCTGCGCCTCAGCAAGCACCTGGCAGCTGTCCACCCTTGTAGCAAGCTGACATTTTGTGAAACAATGGCAGCTTGGGCTCTTCTGGGAAGGTGATGTCACATAATTGGAGGCCAGAAAGGGGCCATTTATTCATTACAGGCATGAATGGAGCATTCACACCTGTAATGTTGCATAAATGGCCCCTTTCCAGCCACCAATTACACAACATTATTTCCCGGAAGTCCCCAAGCTACCACTGTTGCTCAAAATGGCAGATCACTATGAGGGCAGATGGCCCCATGGCTTCTCTGGGCACTTGGTGGGCCATCCAGAAGCTCACATGGCACCACAAACAGAGGTGGGCAGTGGTGGCTGTGTGGCAACTGCCTGACAAAGCTGGGCATGGTGATTCTGTCCATCCCTACTGTAGTTTGCCCCATAATAACATATGCAGTCCTTCAAACCTTGGGATGCTTTTGCCTCTAGCCAACTGAGTGTGGTGGCTGGCATCAGCACCATGTGAGAGAAGTGCCATACCACTTGCCATACCATCGGGCCACTTGCTCTTGGCTAGGAATGCTCCAAATTCTTACTTCCTAGGCTACTGTGGCACCCATGCTAGGCTGGCCATCCATTTTTAAAGTGAAATTTAAATGGTGGTGTGACACCAACGGTGGTGTGACAAACTCCTATATTCTGATGAAATTCAACAGTGCCACCTGGAGGGTCTGGGATTTCACACCCCCACAGTGAAGCCTGAATAAGCACATATCCTGAATTTTGCTTCTGACTAAACATCCAGAAGTTAAGCTCTTTTTCACAATGCTGCAGCTAGTTCTAACCAGCCAGCTCTTTTGACAAGTTAGTTCAGGGCTGTTAGAGAGGTGGACCTAGCCTCTAATTTTTTGCTTGGCTGACTAGACCACTGACATAAGAAATGGAGCTTATCTCACCATTCAACAAAACAGTCCATCTCTGCTAAGGGGTCAGTTTTTACAGATTCATAAATATGTGAGACTTCATCCTCAGTTCATCTTCCTGGTAACACCTAATGAGGACTCCAAAGTTGCTCTGTCTCTCAGACAGTTTTCTCTGCAAGGAGCTCTGCACATTTTCTGGAACCCAAATACTACTTAAGCAGTTAAAATGTATTAGCAAAGCGATATTGACTTTATTAATTTATACTTGGAATTCTCTGTGTGTGATTCTTGCTATCCCTTGTTCTTTCCTTCCCCACCCCCCTACAAATAAACCTATTTGTTATATTTAAACATCAGGCTAAATTGTTTTAAAAGGGAAATTCTCACTCAAAGCTTCCCCACGAGTAATATTGCACTGTTCCTAAGCTACCTCTTGAGTTCTTAGAATTTTTCATAAGGTTTTGTTAAGTTCTGTTTCTTTCAGGCTTTGGACAAGTAAACCCAAAACACCTTCCTTTTTACCATTACTCCCAGGCACATGTGAGCCCATTTTCAAAGTGTGTAGGTCACCACGCTATGTTCTGGTTGTGCCATGAAGACCCCTGGTTTTAAAAGCAGAGAGAAAAAAGTGGCTGACCACCTCAGACCACCTCATACATTACTGTGGGCAGCAGCAGCAAGTAGGAAGTAATTTTGTTTTTAAACAGCAAAGCAGGATGGCTCCCCCATGAGGGCCCCCAGACTTCTACCATAAGGTCCATGGCTAGTGCATCACTGCAGCTGGTAGTGACATGCAAGTAGGACTTCTGTGGCAGCACTGCATATGTTGAATTCTCTGCTCCAAGAGGCTCCTCCCTTTTTGAACCCCCACCTCTTTGGGAGTGGCTTTATAGGCCCAAGCCTGCTGTGGGTGGTGACTCACACCCAAAACAGTGAGACCAAAGGGGGTTGCCCCTGTGTGCTGTGCTTTCAGGTTTGTAAAAATGGTGAAAGCCATTTTATTTTATCTTTTGGCATAAAAGGGAGTGTTTTTTCCGCTATGCTGGGGGTGCGTGTGTTAAGTCTGCCAGAAACGGATAGTGGTATGACGAGTGTTTGGCGCATTGTTGTTAAGCTGGTGTCTTGGTGAGTAGATATATACTGGGGCTGGGATGAGAGTGGGTGTGGGAACTGCCATTTAGAGCACTTAGGGGCTCTAAAACTGCCATTTAGAGCACTGCCATTTAGAGCACTTCCAGAGTTGCCACAAAAGGAACCAAAAACAGATATTTGTACAGACATAGCCATTGGTGTTTAGTACAAAATGTTTAATACTATTTTAGAAGGCGCTCAATTACGGCTCCTGCCAAGCTATCTATCGTAATATAATTGGAGGATACATGGAAGAAACCCAAGAAACTTTTATTATGTTAAGACAAGACTATTATTAAGTTACAACTGCAGACCCATCAGTCCAGGTAGATTATATACATCTTCCACTGACAATGGTCAGCAAATATCTGAACATAAAACCACATTGCACCAGACAGAATGATCTGTCTAGCTCTATAGTGCTAATTTAATATTTCAATTTACAAAACATGCATTCGTATCCAAAGCACCTCTACACTACATTAAATAAAGTCAGTATTCCTGTTTCATATTATCAGTAAATGATACTGCCGGCTCCCTTAAAAAGAGCAGACCATTTGCTGATATTGATAAATCAACATAGCTTCGCTATCCCTGTAGTCACAGACTAAAGTGACTTTCCCATTTATTGTTAAACAACTGGGTTTTGAGAGTATTATTCTTTTAATGATCAACGTAAATGAAGTGGCAGATCAAAAGCTATGCTGATTACTGGAATATGCATAAATGTTGTTCCAGTTCACCCAGAGTTTATAAGCTGATCACACACTTGAGCTAGAAGTATTTTACTCGGGCTATGCATCCCTTTGAAATGTCTAATAATTAAAGACTACTGGGATGTTGAAGCCTTGATTTCCCCAGGTTCAGTGAAACATACAGAACGTTTGAAGTAAATGAAGGGTTTGTTCATTCCTAGGTCTGTTGGGCCTGTGGTTGAAGGAAAACTTGCTCTAAATTTCTCCTAACTGTTCATTTCAACCTCAATTGAAAACAAAACAAAAAAAGGAACACCTCAGATACGTAACAATATAACTGGCCAAGCAAGATGAAGCCTGTGGTTTGATTTGTCCATTTGGCATTCCAGGTTGTTTGTAAGTTTGTTCAAAAGCTAGTTTCTAATATGAAACTTCACTGAACACCAAGTGATTGGACTAAAATTCAGCGCATGATTCAGGTTCCAAGTTCAACAACCAGCTGAACCCTACACCCACTTTCAAAGGAAAAAGGGGAAATACATTGCTTTGTATCCAAAGGTGCCACGCCTTGAGCAGAAAGCAATTCCACTCACACAGGATAGGGGCTCACCTCACCATACTCACCTGTTCCCTCCTTCCACTGCATTCTATATCATTTCAGAGAGTTCCTCAAGCCTTAGGAACAGGTGGGGAAGCACACGTGGCTGCTATGGAAAGGAATAGGGATGCACAAAAGTTCCGCCACGGATCTCAGGGTGGCCAAATGCCAGCGCATTCGGACCCCCGAAATCAGTGGCGGAACGGCCCGCCACCCCCTGCCCCCCCCCCGGGACGGGACTTACCTTGGGCGGCTCTTCCTGGCAGCGGCGGCTCCGGCGGCGGTTCGGTGGCGGCAGCCAGTCTTCCGAGCAGCTGCCGCCACCGCCATTTCCAGGTAAAAAAAATAATAAAAATGATAGGCTACGTAAAGATTTAGGCTACGTAAAGAAGACGCTACGCTATTTGCATTCCCCTTATTTTCGCCGTCTTAGTCTACGTAAATGTTTACATAGACTAAGACGTGCCAAAATAAGGAACGCAAATGGCGGCGGCCATGGCCGCCACCATTTGCATACGCGCGTTTTTGTTTTTGTTTTAAATCAGCCGTGATAGGCTACGTAAACATTTACGTAGCCTATCACGGCTGACTGCAGGGATGCAAACGGCGGCGGCTATGGCCGCCGCCATTTGCGTCCCTGCTAGCCAGTGGCTGGATGTCCGGCTGCTGGCGGAGCTGGCTGGCGGCTCCACAGAATTGCTGCGGAGCACAGCCGGCCGGCCAGGATTCTGGGGGGGGAAGGACGGAGTGCCTCCCCCTCGTCCAGGATTCCGGGGGGAGGGACGGAGCGCCTCCCCCCCCTCACCATCAGCATAATCCCCGAAAGGTAAGTGATTTTCGTACATCCCTAGAAAGGAAGAGGTGGGAAATCCCAGTTCCAGGGCCAATCTTGTTATACACAAGAGCGAAGCAGCCTGCTTCATGTGGCACGATCATAGAATCATAGAATCATAGGGTTGGAAGGGGCATACAAGGCCATCGAGTCCAACCCCCTGCTCAATGCAGGAAGCCCAATTCCCAGGTGGTCTCCCATCCCAGTACTAACCAGGGCTGACCCTGCCTAGCTTCCAAGATCAGACGAGATGAAGGAGGCGAGGGGACCGATAGAGGCAGGAATGGGTGTCCGAGTGGTGCACCAAGACTTTTCAAGGGTTTCCCGTAGTGTGTGTGTTGAGGGAGGGGTCCTTGGGTTCCACTTCAGGCAGCAAAAGGTCTTGGACCGGAACTTCCCAGTTTGATGAGCAGAGGTCCGCCCACAGACATTAGTATATTGAGCAATGGTAGTGTGTTGTCTCATTTGAGTACTGAGATATCACAGTTAACCTAATATCTGCATCAGGGGTGCAGAACCTCTTTCAGCTTGAGGACCAAATTTCATTTCTGAGCAGCTCTCAGGGGGCCACATTCCAGTGGTGGGCGAGGCCAAAAGCAAAGGGTTGAGGCCAAAAATACCAGCATATTGTAGCTTAAAGTTCTTACTGCCAGTAACTGAGCCTTAGGAGAGGTATTGCAACCTTTTAGAATGGGGAGAAAACTGCACAAAAGCCACGAAACAGCCAATGATTGGTGGTTAGGGAAAAGATGGCCATGGCAGGAGAAGATGGCATGGCCATCTAAGGAACACTGCAGGGGTGGTTTGGGATGTGAAGAGGGCAAGATCTGTCCCCCAGGCCTGAGGTTCTGCACCCCTGATATACATATATTCCATAGTTCTCAGTTTGAAGACCATCCCAACCATCACATCCATTTTATGGCAGAGCGG
This sequence comes from Heloderma suspectum, assembly GCF_057233095.1. Lineage (NCBI taxonomy): Eukaryota > Metazoa > Chordata > Lepidosauria > Squamata > Helodermatidae > Heloderma > Heloderma suspectum. Next base: position 197,186,294 of record NC_139458.1, read on the forward strand.
GATGAAAATATGCCAGTTCATCACAATGTGATATCTGAACCTTTACCAGTGTGGCAATGTGATTGCCATACCAGTACAGATGACATCAGGGATGACATTAGGGGCTGGCATCACTGGGCATCTGCTGAAGCCCACACCCCTACAGGGGGCCCAGTTTCAAATCCCCAAAGCCTCCTGGCCCTGATGCTCCTTCTTGCCACCAGTTCACCTGCCCTTCCCGAGCATGCAAGCCGTAACAAGGAGGAAACTAGGGATGTCAGAGAAATCCATCTGGGGGGCTGAAGCTTGCTGAGCTTTATCAGCTCAGGCCCCAGGCTTTGGCTCACTTTCCCACAAGTTGGCCTGACTCAATCTGCATCGAATCGGGTCAGTTCACAGATTTCCAGGGTTTTATTATTTACGTAAAAAGTAATTTGTGCAAATTGCAGCCACAATTTGCGCAAATTATGGCTGTAAAAATGGCTTTTCATGCAATTTTTTTTTAAAAAAATGAAAAAGTTCCCGGATTTCAGGAAAAGCCCCATGGCTCTACTCACAAATACAAGCTGAGTTGGGGGCACCACAGAAATCCAGCGAGCCCCAAAATGGCCAGTTTTCCTGGCAGTGGACATCCCTAGAGGAAAGAGAACAGCTTCCTTTGCTTGTCTTGCACTCTTCCTCTGGGGAGTTGTACAGATTGGGCTCAACTAGAGTGGGCAAGTCAGTGGGCAGCAGGGCAGAAGCAGGAGGGGACCCGCTGAAGGCATATTTGACAGATTTCAGTTGCTGCCCTTATATACACTGTTGATTGTTACTGGAAGTATATATAAATTAGTCAATATGTTTTTTTGAAGGATTCACCTTCTTAGAACACCTAGTTTAGAAAAGCAGTGAGTGGGTGCACTCTCCAATGTATTCTTTCATGGCCAACTTCACTCAGAATTAGGGGTTGTCACCTTACGTTTTCAAAAGTATGAACTTGTGCAAAGTTTGAACATGTGCAAAGTGCCTCTTCCCTGAGCAGAGAAGTATTTTTAAAAAGAGCTTAAGGCAGAGTACTCCTGAGCAGGTGCAGAGAACCTGCATACCTTGATCTTTCCCTTCCAATAAGAAGTATCATTTAAAAAAAAAAAAAAGAATTGACAGGAGTCCACATGTGTGATGTCGGATTTCACCCTATCTGCCTTTAGTTCTTTGTCATCATGTGTCTGGATTTTGGGGGAATCAACCCACACTTGGTGTTTGTTTTTTTCTGCTGTGCTATGCTTCCAGCCACCATCACCTTGACTGTGCTTCATTCATTTTCCATCTGCTGACCTGCAAAGCGTTCTGCCCCCTACACTGTGGCCTGAAACCACCGTGATGTCTGTCAAAACCTGGCAGTGGTGAAAACAGATGATTCAGTGAATTACAGGATATAATGACAGAAATAATTACTCTGCTCCCGGGTGGGGATTTTATGCTGGCACTCACAAAGGTGCTTCTTTGCAAAGGTTTAGGGCTTGATCATAACCCATTTCAGGCATTTCTCTCCCAAAGCTCTGCTTGTAAAAGCATACCTTGGGACTGCATACCTTGGTCTTTCCTTTCCATTTTCTAAAGGTCATAACAAGAGAATAGTTTTCAAAAAATGTTAGTCCTTAAGAACAATGATTAGCAATTTCTCCTTGTAACAAGAACCTCCCTTTCTGTTAGCTCTTTATTGCTGAAAGGTTCAATGTATTACATTTCTGACCAAGGCTAATCAAACTCACCTAGCTTAGCTATCAGCATGAGCCTTCACAAAATAGCACCATACCCCCCATTAGTATCACAGCAGCCAGCTACAAAAGAGCCCTTTGGGTTAACAGTTATACAAGAGCAATAGCACTTCACACTCACATAATGTCTGGGAAGCTCTTTCTCCAGCCAACAGGAAGGGAGGGGCAGAAACTGCCTTGAAGAGAAATGATGAGACCAGGTTGGGTCACCTGTACACTTTTTTTTAAAAAAAGTCAATGCACATCAATGTGATAAAATTCCAAAAGTTGGGAAATTACCACACAGAACCCTAAGAAACATAATCAGACAGTACTATAAAGCCTCTGAGATAAAAGTCAGTGAAATGCCTACTTAAAATTCAAACCCATATAGGAAAGCATTTTTAAGCAATCTTTCTTGGTTCAATAAACTAGTCCTCTAGGTGAGTTTCCTGATTGCAGCCTCACCAGGAAAAGACAGAAGATTGCTCTTCATTTAGAAATTCTGATAATTGGAGGAGGGGGAGGCCCATGAATTGGCTGAACTTGTCTGTATTTGTGTGAAAAACAAAACATCAGTGACAGAAGATACTCCACTGTACTTAGTAGAAATTAAGTACATTCCCTACTACTGCACATTTTACAGGAACATTAAGTCCACCTTTTCAATGCAGTAGAAAGCCAAGAATGAGCCTTTAATGGCAAAATCCTTCACAGACAACACACTACAAGATCTCTCTATGGCAGATACATAATTAATAGGTGAAAAAGCCAGGGCTTTTCATGAAGGAGAAGGGAGACGTTCCAGTCAAATAACCAGTCACATCATGACATTTTGATTCTGGAAGAAATTAATTTTATGAACTGCAGGAGTTTGAAGCAAACATGTGAACACTAAAGAGACCTATTGCTGCCTTCTCAGCATGGAAGAAAGATTGAAAGCACTGCCAAAAAGAAAGGTTACATTCTTGAGGCTACTCTGTGTATAGACAATTTTCCCCTTTCTTTCAGGCTTTTGGAAGGGAAGAGAATAAATGGAACCACATGTCCTCACAGTGGGAACATCTGCTGCTTAAAAGTAGGCAGTGAAGGATAATCTTAGGTGACATAGCTAACCTCTAAATATGTGATGCATCTGAGAATACCTTTTTGGCTTGCAGGGAGGGGGGGACACATTACCAACAACTGGGGCTGTTCTGGTTTACATCAAGTTAAGAATGTGCCTCTTACTACACTTACCTAGGAGTAAGCCCTACTGAGCACAGTGGGACTGGATTGCTCTACATACATAATAATACTAGAAATGTCCAACAGCTCATGCAATAGGTAAACCCCTTCCTCTCCTCTCTCCTTCACCCCCAGCATTTCCACCATTTGCTCCCCTGCCTTTTGCCGTGATAGGCTATGTAAATACTTAAATAGCCTATCATGGCTTACTGCAAGGACGCAAATGGCGGCTGCTACGACGGCCGCCATTTGCGGCCTCAGCAGCCCGGCAGCGGCCGGGAGACCAGCCGAAGCCACTGCCGGAGCCGCCACATCCGCCGCCAGGTACACTCCATCCTGGGGCAATTCCGCGGGGTGGCGGGGGGGGGGGAGACCGTTCCGCCACGGATTCCAGGGGGCCGGATTCTAAAGCCTCACTGGAGTCCATGGCGGAATTCTCTGACATCCCTAACAGTGATAACATTCATGAGATGGCTCCTTCCCACACCAACTTTGCCCACATTTCTGGGAAGAATGTGTGATGTGGGTGGTCAGAAAAGGGAGAAAGATCACACAAATTGGACCCCCATGCCTTCAGGCTTCCACATGGAGCACGGCACCCACTTCACATGTAAAGTTATGTGTTGTGGAAAGACTTAAGTGTGCCCACTTCACCCCCACAGGAACAAGAATGTGGTAGTAGGGATGTACGAATCCCTTACCTGGCTCCGTTCAGGGGCATCCGCGGTGCGGGGGAGGTGATCCATCCCTCGCCCCGGAATCCTCCCCGGCTGGCTCCGCTCCGCAGCAAGTCCGCGGAGCCACCAGCTGGGGCCACCCGCAGCCGGACCTCTGTCCGCTGCCAGGCTGTCAGCCACAAATGGCAGCTGCTGTAGCAGCCGCCATTTGTGTCCCTGTGTTGCCGTGATAGGTTACGTATAGATTTACGTAGCCTATCACGGCAAACAGCAGGGACACAAATGGCATAGCGGACGCTATTTGCGTCCCTGCTCTTTGCCGTGATAGGCTACGTAAATACGTAGCCTATCACAGCTAACGTAGCGAGGGAAATGGCGGCCGCAGACCGGGGCCGCCATTCGCACCCGCAGATGAGGGCAACAGACGGCCGACACAAGGTAGGATCCGTCCCGGGGAGGTTTCACAGGGTGGCAGGGGGGATTGCTCCATTCCGCCACGGACTCCGGGGGGGGGGGATTCTAAAGAATCCAGCCTCACTGGAGTCTGTGGTGGAATTCTCTAACACCCCTATGTGGTGGTGATTCTACCAGAGAAAAATAATATAGTTTGTTGGTTGAGTAGATGAACTGGCCCTGTGTTTTGGAAGCAGGGCTGGCCCAAGACTCTTTGCTGTATGAGGTGACAGTGTCCCTATACCATATATAAATCTACCCAGACTGCAGTTGACTCTTACTTCAACTCTGAAAATGGGACAGCATCCTCCACTGCACCTGAGGGCAGCAAGCTAGCTTAGGGGGCAGAGAACAGGCTGAGTGGCACACGCAGCTCTGTCCTTCACCACCTCACTGCTGCGCTCCACACCCCCAGTCCTTGCCTCCTGAGGTGCTGCCTCATTCTGTCTAATGGTAAGACTGACCCTCAATGGAATTATACAAACACCAGCAGTTGTCTGTGGGAACAAGCCCAACTAGAAATGGAATGCCTTAACTGATCCCATTTCTTTGCAAAGAACATAGCAACAATGCTTTATGCACACTCTAATGATCCACAGGTTGCCAAGCACAAAAGAATGAAAGAAGGGTTTATAACGAAAAACTTTTATGAGCATTAATTGAGATTACCACCAATGATCTGCTGTTTTGTGATCAATGTTTTCTGGGTTTTTCCTGTTTCAAAGTTGCTAAGACAGGGTCAACAATACCTATTTAAGAAAGAAGCTGCCTTTTTTCTCCTGAGTTTATATTATCACACTCAGTTTATATTTTATACACAAATAATTCTGATTGATTAAAAAAAAAAAGAAGCTTTACCTGAAGAGGGTAAGACAGAGAGAGATAAAACTTGATCTCCATATCAGTGCTTTCTTTGTGATGTGCTAATCAAGGAAGGGACATCTCAATGCTCAGCGACGAATGGGAATTCAAACAACAGGCAGTGGAGAGGGCTTAGATTTTGATGCTTTCATTTCTGCAAAATGCTTAGTGACCTCCAGACTCCAATTCAGCCATACAAATGGAGCAATTGCTTTTAATAGAGACGTAGAGTAACCATTTGAGGCTGTCATTTCCCCCAGAATATTTCACACTGGACTTTCTCAGAAAGACAGCACAGGCATCAATTATCTAATGTATTAAATCCTTTTATATGATATTGCAGTGATTGTGACTGCTGTTCAGGCAGACAACAACAGACAAAAGCATCCCTCTCTTTTAGCTGTTGGCTGTATCCACAAGCAAAATGGCAAACAATCAAATGCGCCTTGTAAGGTCACACTTTTCAGTGCACCCAACATTTGCCGTCATCTCCACACTCGCACTCCAGTTGCCACCTCTGGATCTGGCTTTTTTTCATCCGCTAATAAGATGCTTGTGAAACTTCACGGTATTTTTGGTTATTTATCCTGTTACAGCTCCCTGATTCTGCACCGTGCATGGAGTCGGACCACGGGGCTTATCCTACATTCAAAGATCTTTGTATTGCAGACTTTATGCTGTCACATAAAGGAAAATTAAATATTGATTAATTAATTAATTAATTGGGGCATTCTGGATGTCCTAAAATTAAAATTATAGCAGTTGGGCAAATTGTGCCAAGCATCTCAAATCACACTGACTCCAGCACAGAAGCATAGTATGCCAAATTTGGTAAAAAATTTCTACTTCATTGGTGGATCTTGTGGGGAGTATTGCAACCTCGTCTGCAAGTTACTGGAAGGGGGCATTGTCGCAGTTAGTTAATTCATGGGAATTTTGACCACAGCTAGCCTTAGGAACTCTATAGACTACAAAGTGGTTTCCTGTGATTTCTTCCTTTTGCTCCTCCGTTTCCTCCCCCCCCCCCCCGCCTTCCACCATTGCTGGGAGCATGTGTGTTTGCTCTTTCACTCCTGCCAGTGTAACGGAACACAAAATGGACTGAACAAACTCTTACGCTGTACCCGTATATGCAAGAATAAAACTGCTTTATTTCCTTCACTGAAGAGGGGTGTGGTCTCCTTTATTGTTCTAAGATTGCCTGTGTATATGCGGGGCTGGTAAACGGTCATTCTGTTTTGCCTTTTGTTTTTTTTTCTCTGCTAATTGTCTTTCTGACAGGAGATGTCATTACTAAATAAACCCATCAGATCTACCTATCTGCCTGTGTACTAACTACGCCAGAGGTAGGCAGCATAAAGCTTGTGGACTCTGTCCAGTGCGTAGAGGCTTCTCCCTGTAGTCTAATTGATTCTGTGATGTTGCATTGTGCTGACAAAGCCAGATACAGCTCATGGGGCTTAGGAACATAGGAAGCTGCCTTATTCCAAGTCAGAACATCGCTCCATCCAGTTCAGGGGCGCACAACTTTTTTCACATTGAGGTTTGCATTGGGTGTTAGGTGACCTGTTGGGGGTCACATGAGAAAAAGGGTGTGTCCAGAACCAAAAGGAACTTCCATCAGTAGTCATTGTGGCCAACAACTCTGGCAGTGAAACATAACTGAAGCACCCCATAAATTATGGACTGGATAAGAGCAAACGAACTGAAGCTTAATCTGGACAAGAGAAAGGTGCCCCTGGTTAGTCAACAGGTAGATCAGGGAATAGGGATTCAGCCTGTGCTGGATAGGCTTACACTCCCCCTGAAATTTGGGTGCGCTCCTGCACTGGGCCCTGAACATGGATGCCCAAGTTTCCGTGGTAGCAAGGAGTGTATTTGCACATCTGAGTCTAGTATGCCAACTGTGCACATTCCTAGAAATTTCTGATCTTTCCACGGTCACGCATGCCTTAGTTACATCCCATTTGGACTACTGTAACATACTCTATGTAGGGCTGCCTATGAAAACTATTTGGAAAATTCAGCTGACCCAGAATGATGTAACCAGACTATTGACCAGAGCTGGCTTCTGAGATCATGTAACACCCTTGTTACAACAGCTTCACTGGTTTCTGGTCTGTTTCCAGGTGCAACTGAAAGTGCCGATTATGCCCTGTATAGCTTGGAATTGAGCTACGAAAGACTGCCTTCTCCTATACAAGCCTGCCCAGGTTTTACGATCATCAGGGGAGGTCCCTCACTCAGTGCCCCCAACATTAGAGGCATGCTTGATGGGGATGCAGGAGAAGGCCTTCTTGGTGGCCACTCCCAGGGTTTGGAAAACTCTGCCGAGGGAGGCTAGCTTGGCCCCCCTCTCTGCTGTCCTTTCACCAGCGGGCAAAGGCAGTTTTATTCAAGCAGGCCTTTAGCTGTTTTGATTCTGTTATTGTTGTGCATTCTTAAAGTGTGTTTTTAATATATTTGTTCTATGAGTGTTTTCATTATGTTTTTACTTTAAATGTATTTTATGATAGCCACCTTGAGGGCCATTTCCTGGTAAAATGGCAGGGTATAAATATAGTAGTAGTGGTAGTAGTAATACATCCGACATTGTATTTTATGTTATCCCATTTTATCTCATTCATTTTATCTCATCCCATCCTTTTCATAATGAATACCCCTATCCCATCCAATCTATTTTTTATCATCCCATCCTTTTTATAATGAAGACTGCCCACTTTAACCCACTTTATGCATTCTATCCCATAATAAACATTCCCATCACATCACATCTACTTTATTTTCTGTCATCCTATTTTATTCATTTTAGCTCATCCCTTTTCATAACAAAGACTGCCCACTTTAACCCACTTTAATTATTCCATCCCATAAAGAACACCACCCTAGTCCCATCTACTTTTTAAACATTCCATTTTACTGTACCAGTTTAGGGGCATGCTGGGAGATGTAGGAGTTTTAAATGTTATTTATTTATTATGCAGATTAAATACAGCTATACAATTTATATACTGCTTTCCACAGAAGTAGTTTCTGTCTAAACATGCTTAGGAGTTTGCCCTTATATATTTTATTCCCATCCCATCCTTTTTATAATGAACACTACCCCCATACCATCCTAATTTTTCCTCCATTTTTATTTTATTTTAGTTAATCTCATGTCATGTCACCTCTCATCTCAACTGATGTTATTATAATGAACATCCCACACTCTTCCTCCTCCTCCCCCTCTTCTGCTTCAAAGCATCAGCTTACTTTTGTTGGAGAACGCAGCATTTTGCTGATCTTCCTGGCAGCAGCGGCAGCGACTGCTTTTTCCCAGAAAACCTTCCAGGTGATCTTCTGGGAGACACTCCCAGAGGGCTCTATGGTTCCTGCCCCGAAATACATGGAGGATGGGATTACTGGTGGGGTGGGGGATCCATTATACTCGTGTACCATGTTGTAAGTCATTCAGTGTTTCTGTCAGCAGCAGCGGCAGAAGCTGGGGGGCTGCCACACTTGGGGGGTCACATCTGGCCTATGGGCCACACTTTTGTACCCCTGATTTAGCTCTACACTCACTGGCAGCATTTCACCAGGTTTTCAGACAGGAGTCCTTCTTGGTCTGGCTTGGAGATGCCAGGGATTTACCAAATCTGTATGTCTGTAGTATGGATGTAAGTCGTGGGTTCAAATATTCTTCTTTGCAACTGTATGTAAAATGTGTTTGCAACCCAGGACCTACAAAGGGTATGTACAGTGCCTTGCATAAAGATTCGCACACACACCCTTTGACTTTGTTGTGTTAGAACCTGGAATTAAAATGGATTTAATTAGGATTTCTTGTCACTGATCTACACAAAATAGTCCATAATGTCAGCGGGGCGGGGGGAATCTACCTATTTTACAAAATGATTTACAAATAAAAAACTGAAGAGTCTGGGTTGCATAAATATTCACCCCCTTTACTGTGACACCCCTAAATAATCTCTGTTGCAACCAACTGCCTTCAGAAGTCACATAATTAGTTGAATGGAGTCTACCTGTGTGCAATTTAAGTGTCACATGATCTTAGATTAAATACACCTGTTTCTGGAAGGCCCCAGAGTTTGTTGGAGAACATACCTAAACAAATCATGAAGACCAAGGAGCTATCAAAACAAGTCTGGGGAAAAGTTCTGGCGAAGCACCAATCAGGGTTGGGTTATAAAAAACATATCCCAAACTATGAACATCCCCAGAGCACTGTTAAATCCATTTTTACAAAATGGAAAGAATATGGCACAACCATGACTCTGCCTAGTAAAGGCCGTCCACCAAAACTCAGTGACCAGGCAAGGACAGCATTAGTCAGAGAAGCAACCAAGAGGCCAATGGTAACTCTGAAGGAGCTGGAGAGATCCACAGCTGAGATGGGAGAAACCATCCATGGGACAATATTCACCTAGGGATGGCAGAGAATTCCGCCATGGAACCCAATGAGGCTGGATTCTAAAGAAGTAAAACAGGGCCGCAAATGGCATAGTGGATGCCATTTGCGTCCCTGTTTTTTCACGTGGTAGGCTACGCAAATATTTGCGTGGCCTATTGCGAGGGGGAAAAAAAGCAGGGATGCAAATGGTGTCCACTATGCCATTTGCGGCCATAAAGGTCTTAGTTTAAGCTAAATGCAGCCATTTGCAGCTGCATTTACCTTAAACTAAGACCTTTACAGCCACAAATGGCATCCTGGATGCCATTTGCGTCCACAGTCAATCCCCTTCAGCCAGCGATATAGCATGGCGGCCAGCGGCTCCGCAGAATTGCTGCGTGTGACGAGGCAAACTGATGACAGCAGGGAGTGGTGACAGATGTTGTTGGACAGCAACTCCCATCAGCCCCAGCCAGCATAGCTGATGGTGAGGGAACAGTTGTGAATTGTGTTTAATGTATTTGTTTTATTATTGTTTTTGTTATTAGTGATTGTAAACCACCTTGAGTTCCATTTTTGATAGAAAGGTGGGGTACAAATAAATAAATAAATGGGGCTACAGTCCAACATCTGGAGGGCCTCAGGTTACCCCTGCAGTACAGGACAGAGAATTCCTTTGCTTTCAATAATCACAGGAGGTTCAGTGGTTCACATTCAGTCTTTTTATACCTACCAGGTTCCTGTACGTTGCTTGCTATTAGTTGGAGCTTCAGACATGTCATGTTCTAATACGGTTTTGTTGTTAGAATTCCTGCTCGGTTATTTGGCAAGTATTTTGAAAGCAGCATTTGCACCTGGCCAAATATTCTGTAAGATTCTTGATGGAAAAGATTTTAAAACTCTTTACATTTTTAACCTCTTTACATTTTTAACACTAGCTAGAGGAAAATATACCTACAAGGATCATTAACCTTTCTTTTATATCTATGGAATTAAAGGGGAGGAAAGTTTTCTGGGTATAATACTCAGGAGCTGTGGGAAGTGGGGGTTAGAAAGAAATATTATGCACATATATGCTTACAGTCAGGAACCTTCAGCATAATACATTGTCCCAATTTGCATTTTGTATGTATAAGGAAAGTCTGTGATTTGATTCAGATGCACAAAATAAACATACAACTCAAGATATGACACTAGAGAAGCCTAAGCAGACTAACTGGCAAGTCAGTGTTCCCCAGTGACAAATGCCCAAGAAAAAGTTCAGCACGATGAAAGAAATTAACAAAATGGCTCTGTTAGAGGAAGGATATAATGGAAGGTTAATGCGAAAGTTTTACAATGTTCAGAAGAGAGCAAATTGGTTTGAGAGAGAGGTTAGCTTCTTAAATGTTAAGATCATAAAGCTGAAGAGTTCCCTTGATTTATTATCAATTGAACACTGCTAATGTAAATTCTAGGTAACTGCAGTGGGCCATTCTACACTGAATTAAATGCTATCTACCCTTAATAAAGTTACACTGGTTAAGGACAATTTCAAATGGTACCATATGTAAATTGAGTTGGACTGACATCCAACAAGAAGCCAAGTTTGTTTTTCAATGATTTTTGACATCTTGCTGTGCATGAAGTAAAATATGAACAGGACAGTTTTAGATTCTATCAGGATCCATGTATGTTCATAACCTCAAGACTAGATTATTGTAACATGATTTTTTCGAGAGACTGAAGGCTGGGGATGCCACCAAATATGGAAGCTCGCTTCCAAACAGAGTTGAGTTGTCAGGAGCACAGTTTTGAAGTGCTTTGGAATCTGTAATGTTTTCTACAAATTCATAGGTATTTGGCGGGGGGTGCAGGTGGTGGGGCAGTTTGTTGATGCCAAAAAGACTTCAGCCCTGCAAACTTTACTCAGTTCAGACATGTTCTGTAATCCTGATCAATGGAACCCACGTAATAAAAACTGTGCACACATCATATTTAAATAGGAAGGATTTTTTTTACCTTTCTTTTCTTTTTTCTTTTTTAAAAACTGTGTGCATGGAGGCAGGGATTGTTTTGAACTTTTATCTATTATCATTAGGAAGACTTTTGGAATTCATTATTTGTGAATATGAATTCCAATATGAACTGACCTGATCTTTATCTCCTGGACTAATGTGCATTAGTCAAAACATAGTTTTCCCCTCGAGAATGATTCGACACAGTTTTCGACAACAAAGTCTCAATGTCAAAATACTTTTTAAAACGTCTGTTTTTGAAAAGAAAATGCATTTGTTTCAGATAGATTGAAAGAAAAATGAGCTTTACAATACATCTTTAAATGTGATTAAAAAGGGGGGGGATTAATGTGGAAATAGGATGAAATGGATTTAGGAGTGAACACATGTAAAAGCGAAACACACCGGAAACAAGACTCCTTCTCCTACCCTTCATTGTAATATGCTTTGTACATTTTAAGTACTCCAGGAAGAAGGAGAAGAAGAAGAAGGAGAAGGAGAAGAAGAAGAAGTGGTGAAGGAGCAGGAGCAGGAGAGTGGTTGTCCTGCTAATACAAGAGCTCTTTGCAAAAGCTCAAAATGTACATATTTTCAAAGGCAATGCAAAAGCCAGTGCAGAGATTCAGGAGTTTTTGTTTTTATTTAAGCTATTTCTATACCACTTATTATCCTAAGATCTCTAAGGGTGCAATCTTGTGGAGATAGCCTCTGAACTCGGAGGCTGACAACTAACCAATGCAGGGCAGCCAGAAGACGGAGGCGATCCTCACCTCCATGCTCTGGCCACTCTGCATTTCTGACTAGACTGGCGATTTTGCCTGTCTAGCCAGGGAGCTTTGGAGTGAGAGGAGGGGAGGCTGTGCAGTGCATAGGAAGCTGCGCACTGTGGCTTCCATGATCTCCTCCCCACCCCCAGGACCACCCCCTTTTCACTCTCTTCACACTCCATTTCCAAGCACAGTGATGTAGCCAGTGCCAAGAGAATCACGCTGGCTACAAGGATTCCATGCCAGCGACAAGAACCACGCCAGCTATGAGGCGGTGCAAAGAGAACCACGCTGGCTATACATAAAAATAATTACAATACAATGTAAAAACCAATGTGAAAACAATTTAAAATAATGAATACATTAAAGATGTTACAACAAGAACAGTAAAACAGCGTAATATCACAATTGGTCGCAAGTCAGGGAAAGACTAAGTAAACAAATGCATCTTCAAGAAGTTTTTGAAACTTGCCACAGGTTCCACCTCTCAAACCACATGTGGGAGAGTGTTCCAGATGGTAGGTGTCACTATCAAGAAGGCCCACTTATTTATTTATTTAAAACATTTATATCCCACCCTATATCATTAAGATCTCAGGGCAGCATACAGATAAAATCAATTTAAATAGTACAAAACAATAAATAATTTAAACAGCTAAAAACACATTAAGACAGCTAATAACAATTTAAAAATCTAAAACAATAAAGCAGTTAAAACAGTATGCAACTTTCAATTAGCCTGTGTCTGTGCCAATCAGGCCTCCAGGGAGATGGCATTCCACAACTGGGGTGCCACAGCAGAGAAAGCCCTTGCAGTACTTATGTACCATTACCTAGTGACACACTAGACCTCCTGGGAAGATCTCAGGAATCAAGTTGATGTATATAGGGAAGTTTCCAAAGAGCAATGTTCTTTCTGACATGCTAGCTTGGCAAATGCAAGCTTCTTTTTTTTCATGTGTCGGTGACCACATTCAAACATCTGATTTCTCCCACAGACATCCTGAGTAGCAATGTACTAGAATTTCAGTTCAGTTTGAAAATCACCCAAACTTGCCCCATTCTCAACCACGAATGTGAATGGGAGTGTATTCTTTTTGAAAAAATGTTCACACATTCCTGAACTTGCAATTGTGTTTGAAAAATGTATTATTATTATTTTAAAGCACACTTTGAAATGCACATTTAGAAAAAATATACACATTTTCATACTTTACTCAATGGAGCAGGGAGTGTGAACTTTTGAAAAATGTGCACAGAAATGCCCACTTTCCCCATTCTAAATGCACACTTTTCCCATTTGGATGAACAGAAAAACAGGTCGCAAACAAAAATGTGAGCAAGCTGAACTGAGCTTTGAAGGGAAGCTTGGAGAATTTCAGTGTGAGCTTGAACATCCCTGGTTCTCCCATCCCTGATTCTCAGGTGGTATAATTCTGTGAGAACTGACAGTGTGTCCTTTGTGAACATTTGCACCAGCTCTAACCCCTGCATGAACCAAGCTATACCGTTGTTAATTTCTCTTTTGAATTTTCTATCTCCTTTAAAAAAACAACAACAGCACACCAACTTGGATCCAAATTTAAATCCATAGAAGTTAACTTTGGGGCACAGCAAGTTCTTGAATCAAAGTCATGATATCAATAATTCACCACACTCCAGTGACCCTGGGAATCTGCCAGAAATAAAAGTAAAAAATTCCGCCTAAGATAGCCTTACTGCAAATAAGAGCCGTCCTGTTTCACAGGGGCAAAAAAATTATGGCTTCTCGTCTTTCATATATGCACTCCACTGCAGTCCAGAACTAGAAAATGAGGTTCAAGCTTTATGCTGAACTCTTGTAAATCCCAGCTATCCAAGCATCACTCCTCTGGATCAGATTATATTTGTTTGCAAATAATTATCTATTACTCCCTTGGCAGCACATACTGTCAGACCTGTTCAGCTCTTTTGTCAGTCTGTCATTTTCACACCCCTCTGTAGCTGACCTGAAAAGAGGGCATGAGCCACCCGTACTTGCAGATTTAATGGACTGAGAATGTTCAGATAGAAATCTTGCAGGACAGCTCCTTCAGTCTGCTTTACCTTTAGCTTTTTTGAAGTTTTGTGGTGATTTATAGCTATGCAGTAGCTCTAACCTCTGTTCTTAAAGGGGCCCAATGGAATTTTCCCTTTGTCCATGATGCTCATGCATGTAGGTCTTCAGACTATTAAATTATTATTATTATTATTATTATTATTATTCCCTTTTATTTCTGATGCTCAGAAGTGAGTGCTGATGCTTTTGTACCAAACAGCAACAACCATGCACCAGAGGGAGGTATTAGCAGGCTTGGGTAAAACCCAAGGTTTGCAGAAGCACAAAAATATTTAGAAAAATTATCCCTAAGGGGGAACTCCCAAACAGCCTATTGAGTGTGCTCAGTGGCCCAGGAATGTTGATAGACTGTTCAGAAAAAACAAAAACTCTGAAAACCAAGTGTGTGGGGGAAGGGGGAATGGAATATCCTGAAAAAGGAAATAATTGACCAACTGAAACAGTGGACTCCACACTGCAAAAAAATTTTGCACCACCCACTTGCTTATTTACAATATTTATATCCCACCTTTTGATCACCCTGTCCCACAAGGTGGCTAACAATGAATAAAAATCACAGTACAACAAAATTAGCAGATACACAAAAATACAAATGCCACAGTAATCAGCATCAAGAATAAAACATTCTAAAAGCATCAACAGCGTGCACACGCGCACACACACACACACACACACTATCAATAGCACAGAGCTCAGCCCAACATTTCTCAATTTGCACCAAAAACCTTCTGAAAAATAACTTGTTCTTACTAGATGTCTAAACTCCAACAAGGAATGAGCCAACCAAGCCTCACTAGAGAAGGAATTCCATCATCTTGGGGCTACCATTGAGAAAGCCCTGTCTCACATCAACACCCACCATACCTCAGACTGTGGTAGCATATGGAGCAGGCCCTCAAAGCAGAGCTTACTGTGTGGGAAGGTTCATATGGAAGGAGATGGTCCTTAAAGTATCCTGGTCCCAGACCATTTATGCCTTTAAAGGTCAGAACCATCACCTTGGATTGAGCCCCAAAACCAACTGGAAGTCAGAGAAATTGTTGCAGGATCCAAACTAACATGTTCTAAATGGCCAATTTTTGTTAAGAGTCTGGCAGATGCCCTGAAAGCCATTTTTTGGAAGAAGGGCAGGGTACAAATAAAATAAATAAATAAATAAATAAATAAACGGTCTGAGTTTATTTATTTATTATTTATTTATTACACAGATCTATATACTGCTTTCCAGTGAGCTATCAAAATGGTTAAAATCATCACCATCATCATCACTGGACTACAATAAATCTATAAATATAGTGCCTGGGTCAAATCTCAAGGAAAGCCTGTATGAAGAGGTGGGTCTTAAGCAGATGTTGGGGAGAGTAATCCTATGGTCCCTGGGCAACCATCCCAGGGACCATAGGATGGTTCAGATTCCCCCATGCAAGGACAAAGACAGTGCTCCAACCTAGGAAGGGGGAGTCAGAGATCCAACCCCAGTCTCTCACCCACTTGAAGCCAGCATGAAGTGAACCAAGCTGGCTGCCTCTCTGAGATTGGAAAATGGACCTCAAAGAAGGGGAAAAGGGGATGTTCCAGTGGGAGGAGAGGGGAGGAGACTGGAGAGGCCATGGTATCATTTAACCTGAGCCTCCCCCAGCCTCCTTCCCTCCTTCCCCAAAGCACCCTCACTAGATGGGCTGAAAGGCTTCTCTAGCGAAAAAGCAAAGATCAGAGGACAGGGAGGCAAAGATCACCTCCACCGCTCCTCATGCCCTGCTAAATGCAGCCTGGCAGGGCACAGGAATATTGAAAACCTCCAAATTCAGAGACTCCAAGCAGCAAGATGAGGCTCAACACAGAAGATGCCTGTCTAATGTCAACAGGGAGCGTGTTCCAAAGGAACACCCTAAACGTTCTGATCCAGCTACTTCTGAGGCAAACCTCAGGAGCATGTACTCCTTCTGAGGACTGCAAAGACCTCAAAACCCTCAGGGACATAAGGGGTGCGCTGATCCCTAAGGCGTATTAATCTGCTACTAAAAGGGTTAAATAAACTTGCTAACAAAAGACTGAAGGTGGCTAATTTGATCCGGAATGGTTGAATGACCTGAATGAGGGCTTGGAGGAGATCTACAAGAAGCCCCCCTAAAAGACCCCGGACTCCCATCAGACTTCTATTCCAGACCCTTGATCCCTGAGAAAGAGGGCCTTGAAGGTTTGATTCCATGCTGATGTATCTCACCAAGACTCTAACTAAGATTTTCCAGGACTGGCTTTGAACAAAGGGAAAAAGTGCATCTCTCATTATAAGCGGCTTCACAGAGGCTTGTTCAAGGCCACAGTGTGCTGGCAGAGTGTATCTGCAAAATGAACAGAAGAAGTGAGCATGCTTGGATGCCCATTAAGAGGAGGAAGAGTAGTGTTTTGACATCTCGTGGTGTACACCTGCAGGTAAGAAAATGTCCTTACTCGACGCTAGTTGGACGGGGGAAGTCGTAGCCCTGAACACGAGTAACAATTGGGAGGAGGTGTTTGGGAGGATATGACCAAAGATGACTAAAGATGACTGTGAGTTCAAAGAAATACATCAATCAAATTAACATGCCCTTATCTACTATTGTGGGCAAGAATCCCTTAGAAGAAATGGAGTAGCACTCATAGTCAACAAAAAGGTGGGAAAAGCAGTACTGGGGTACAATCTCAAAAATGATAGAATGATCTCAGTACGAATCCAAGGCAAACCATTCAACATCACAGTAATTCAAGTCTATGCCCCAACCACTGAGGCCGAAGAAGCTGAGGTTGATCGGTTCTATGAAGACCTACAACACCTTCTAGAACTAACACCAAAAAAAGATGTCCTCTTCATCATAGGGGATTGGAATGCTAAAGTAGGAAGTCAAGAAATCACTGGGATAACAGGCAGGCATGGCCTTGGTGTACAAAATGAAGCAGGACAAAAGCTAATAGAGTTTTGCCAAGAGAACACGCTGATCATAGCAAACACTCTTTTCCAACAGCACAAGAGACGACTCTACACATGGACATCACCAGATGGTCAATATCGAAATCAGATTGATTATGTACTTTGCAGCCAAAGATGGAGAAGCTCTATACAGTCAGTCAAAACAAGACCTGGAGCTGACTGTGGCTCAGATCATGAGCTGCTTCTTGCAAAATTTCGGCTGAAATTGAAGAACGTAGGGAAAACCACTAAACCATTCAGGTATGACCTAAATCATATCCCTTATGAATATACAGTGGAGGTGAGGAATAGATTTCAGGGATTAGACCTGATAGACAGAGTGCCTGAGGAACTATGGACGGAGGTCCGTAACATTGTTCATGAGGCAGCAACGAAATCCGTCCCAAAGAAAAAGAAATGCAAGAAAGCCAAGTGGCTGTCTGATGAGGCTTTACAAGTAGCTGAGGAAAGAAGGGAAGCGAAAAGCAAGGGAGAAAGGGGAAGATATACCCAACTGAATGCAGAGTTCCAGAGAATAGCAAGGAGAGACAAGAAGGCCTTCCTAAATGAACAATGCAAGGAAATGAAGGAAAACAACAGAATGGGAAAGACTAGAGATCTCTTCAAGAAAATTGGAGACCTCAAGGGAACGTTTTGTGCAAAGATGGGCATGATAAAGGACAAAGAAGGCAGGGACCTCACAGAAGCAGATGAGATTAAGAAGAGGTGGAAAGAATACACAGAAGAACTATACAGGAAAGATCTTAATGTCCTTGATAGCCATGATAGTAATGTCCTTGATAGCCATGATAGTGCGGTCACTGAACTTGAGCCGGACATCCTAGAGAGTGAAGTCAAGTGGGCCTTAGGAAGCATTAGTAACAACAAAGCTAGTGGAGATGACAGTATTCCAGCTGAGCTATTTAAGATCCTAAAAGATGATGCTGTTAAAGTGCTGCATTCAATATGCCAACAAATTTGGAACACTCAACAATGGCCACAAGACTGGAAAAGGTCAGTTTACATTCCAATTCCAAAGAAGGGCAACGCCAAAGAGTGTTCAAACTACCACACAATTGCGCTCATTTCACATGCCAGCAAGGTGATGCTCAAAATCCTACAAGCTAGGCTTCAGCAGTATGCGAACCGAGAACTACCGGAAGTACAAGCTGGGTTTCAAAGAGGCAGAGGAACTAGAGATCAAATCGCCAACATTCGCTGCATCATGGAGAAAGCAAGAGAATTCCAGAAAAACGTCTATTTCTGCTTCATTGACTACGCTAAAGCCTTTGATTGTGTGGATCACAACAAACTGTGGCAAATTCTTAAAGTGATGGGAGTACCAGACCACCTTACCTGTCTCCTGAGAAACCTGTACGAGGGTCAAGAAGCGACAGTAAGAACCGGACATGGAACAACCGAGTGGTTCAAAATTGGGAAAGGAGTATGACAAGGCTGCATATTGTCACCCTGCTTATTTAACTTATATGCAGAGTACATCATGAGAAATGCCGGGTTGGATGAATCAGAGGTCGGAATTAAGATTGCTGGGAGAATTATCAACAACCTCCGATATGCAGACGATACCACCCTAATGGCAGAAAGTGAAGAGGATCTAAAGAGCCTCTTGTTGAGGGTGAAAGTGGAGAGTGCAAAAGCTGGTTTGAAACTCAACATTAAAAAAACTAAGATCATGGCATCTGGCCCTATCACTTCCTGGCATATAGAAGGGGAAGAAATGGAAGCAGTGACAGATTTTACTTTCTTGGGCTCCAAGATCACCGCAGACGGTGACTGTAGCCATGAAATTAAAAGACGCTTGCTCCTTGGGAGGAAAGCTATGGCAAACCTAGACAGCATAGTAAGAAGCAGAGACATCACCTTGCCAACAAAGGTCCGTCTAATCAAAGCTATGGTTTTCCCAGTAGTAATGTATGGCTGTGAGAGCTGGACTATAAGGAAGGCTGAGCGCCGAAGAATTGATGCTTTCGAACTGTGGTGCTGGAGAAGACTCTTACGAGTCCCCTGGACTGCAAGGAGGTCAAATCAGTCCATCCTAAAGGAAATCAACCCTGAGTGCTCATTGGAAGGACAGATACTGAAGCTGAAGCTGAAATATTTTGGCCACTTAATGCGAAGAGAAAACTCTCTGGAAAAGACCCTGATGCTGGGAAAGACTGAAGGCAAAAGGAGAAGGGGACGGCAGAGGATGAGATGGCTAGATAGCATCACCGATGCAATGAATATGAACCTGAGCACACTCCGGGAGAGTGCGCAGGACAGGAAGGCCTGGCGTGCTATGGTCCATGGGGTCACGAAGAGTCAGACACGACTGAACGACTGAACAAAGACAAAAAAAAACTTCAAATTAACCCATTAGGGGTAATGCCAGAGATGTTCCCAAAACCACGTGGGCATAAAACATGAGATTGTTGGGGATAGAGAGACACCTCGCTTCTGATTGGTGAATGGGTGGTCTAATCACTCATGCACCCTATTTCTTATTGGAAGATGGTGGTCTCATCACTCACTGGGGGCCCCACCTTTGGCCAGAATAAGTGTATAAAAGCACAGGTAATGAGGGCTGCAGCTCACTTCGCTCTTTGGTTGCTTCACCTCTGATCTTCTCTGGAACAGCGGATCCAAGGATTTGGGTAAGTATGGACCTCTTTAGACTCTTCGACTTTGGAACTTAGAATTATTTCTGAAGTTAGGACTTAGAATATTTTCTGACTTTGGGAGTTGGATTTATTTCTGAAGATGGACTTAAGAGTTATTTCCAAGTCTTAGATTTTTCCTTTCACTTTAACTTCTACCTTTATTCTTCACATGCCTAGAGGAACTTAATAATGCTTTAGCTTAGTTTTTATATTCAAGTAATGTGCAGGAGGAGGAAAAAGGAGAGTTACCAACTACATTTTAGTTTAGTTTAGATTTGTTTTTGTTTAGCTTTAAACTGCAAGTAGTAAACAGGAGGAGTCATAACAATGTTAGAAACTCAAGCCGTTAGCTTATTAGCTAAATTTGTAGTACCAGCTTTATCGATTGCAATGCTTTTAATTAAATTCCTATTTTTGTTGCATTTGCTTTCCCTGTAAGTACAGAGAAAGTTTCTAACGCTCAAGTGCCACTACTTTCGTTTTATTTTGCAATTTTCTAAAATAAAGCCTTAAATGGATCTCAATTTACAGTTTTGTCTGTAGTGGTTTATCTGTTTGGATTAGCTTGGTTACCCACCGATGTTTCGGACCCATTTAGTGCAGGTTCTGAGATTAAACAGGACTGAATTTTCAAGGTAAGCTCGACCCAAGTTATTTAGGGCTTCACATTGGCCCAGGAGCTTACTGGCAGCCAGTGCAGTTCTTTTAGCAGAGGTTAGAAAAGAGGCCCTTCACAGCTGCATTTTGCACCAGCAACAGCTGCCAGACCAGGCCCAAGGGTAGCCCCACATACAGCACATTACAATAAGCCAACCTTTAGGATACCAAAGTCTGAACCACCAGGCATTAGCTTGAATATAACAGCTGTGAACGTTCAGCAAAGCAAATAGCCAGAAGGTCCAGATTCTACTGACCTCTAAGGGATGGGGGAGAATTTAGTTTGCATTTTAATGTGAACATACCTAATTTCACACTTTGAGACACTGTGAGAACCAAAACTCAGTTATCCTTCCAAACTTGCTATTATCCAAATTTTGCATTGGAGTTCTCCAATCAAAATAATATTGGAAAAATAATATTAAATTAGGAGAAATAATACCAAAAATGCATTATATTAGTAAAATGGCCTGCAAAAATATGTATAATAGGCTAAAATGCATACAAAAATGGAGAAATGAGGCAAAAATGCTTATGAATTTCCATGCCAAATAATAATAATTCTCAAAGGTTGGGGTAAACCAAATTTGGGAGAGCAATCCCAGGGCCGCTAGACAGTGTCTAGACTAGGGCTGCTGGAGACTAAAATGTGCTTGGATTTCTAAGAATCCGACCTGCGGAATCCTCTGCGGAGCGACCCCCTCAGGCCAGAGTCCGTGGACTTTCAAATGATGTTTTTACTTTCCCGAAATTTATGCATATAAATCCGTAGGAAAATATGTACATTTCTGCTGAGGAAATGTTGAATGGAATGGGGAACAATACGATAAATGTTACATACTAAAGTAAATTATGTAAATACTTACATAATTATTTGCGTATTTTCCGTATGACGAAAAAGAATATTTGCATCCGTCTCTGGGCGGACGACAGAACAAAAGGCACCTGACAATCTGCAAAACACAGACACACACAAAGTTTTTATACAGTCCGTACATCCCTAGTCTAGACGGCCAGAGGATTTTTCAGTTTCTGGGAACCGCACTCCCTGCCCTCTCCCCCACTGCCTCATAGACAGCAGGGTTCTTCCCTGTCTCCGCGCTCGTAACTGCAGTGCAGAGCGGGCAAAAGGGGGCCATTCCCAGGGGCAGGGAGTGGAGGAGACAGTGGAAGCATCATTACGATGCTTCCTATGTGCCATCTGGCCTCCCTCCCTCCCACTCCGACGTTCCCAGCTAAACATCCAAAATCAGCTGTCTAGCCACAAATGCAGGGCAGCCAGAGCATGGAGGGGAGGATCCATTTGGAGGCGCCCGATTATCCTGATAGGATTGCACCCTAAGAATGGAAAAATGAGAAACGGAGTTAAATTGACAGATTCGTCCATCCCTACTGACCTCTTGTCATAATTCCACATTGATTTATCACACATTGCAAAGCATAGCTGTTTGCCCACATATGAAACAGCTTGCTACTTCAAACAATCTGAGCAGTGCATCCCGTTTAAAGTTTACATGTACTAATCTTTTTTGACAGCCAGCTAAATAATAGGCGTGAGCCAATGAATCAGAAGAAGAGAACTGTTATTGCTTCTGACACTCATAATGTGCTTTATTATTTAATTAAGATTAACTAACCTGCATTTCTTCTTCAACACAGCTATTGCTCAAGAGGGACAATTAAATATAAATGTATGCAACCCCGCATCCTAATATAATTACCAGACCAAATAGTCAAGGATATTAGCTGGTAAGAGACAACTTATTTATGCAGTCAGACTAAGGTAATAGTGGCATCCTGACTTTCTTCCAATTAGGAACCCTAAATCAGGATAAAAACTAAATCACTCTGTGTAATGATGCTGCAGTCAGGAGGTTAAGCTGAAAAGATTGATTTCATCCGGCATCCATCTTAACCAACTGATTATAGCACTGCTGCAAAACACTTTATTCAGTTGTTGCACATAAGATAGAACACAATATATAGTTGCCACCACCACATTTGAGGGCACCAAATTCTGTAAGTTAGGGAGCAATCCTATGGGAATAGGTGGCCGCCTCTGAACTCGGAGGCGACCACCTATCCAGTGCAGGGCAGGAGAAGTGCAGAGGGGATCATCTCCTCCGTGCTTCTCCTGCCCTGCATTTGCGGCTAGACAGCCGATTTCAGCTGTCTAGCCATGGGAAGTGGGAGCGGGGGTGGCAGCAGCCAGACGATACGTGTGTCGTACCGGCATTTCTTCCAGCCCCACCCCCAGGAACGCCCTGTTTACCCTGCTCCGCGCTGCTCTTACAAGCGCAGAGCGTGGGGCCATTCCGCACTGCCTACAGCGTGGGAGGGGTGGGGGTCAGGTCTCTGGAAACTGACCTATCCTATGGCCGCCGAGCCACTGACTAGCGGCTGTAGGATTGTGCCCTTAGTTATGCATTGTGCGGAGGGCACCCCACAAAGCAAAGCAACCTTTGGGGTGGCTGCTGCTTCACCACTCTGAGACACAAGCACAAACTAATAGACACGCAAATACTTCCCCACTCTCTCAACTCAAATATTAAGGTCAGAGTGGAGGACAATGATATAGGCTGAGGAGCTTCTCTCTGCCTGTCTCTCATGTTCTTGATGAGAACATGAAAAAGTAAGTAGACGGTTGTCCGTGAGGTTCTTATGAGCAGTTGCATGGTGAAGCTTTTAAAAACAAAAACAACAATGACAATTGGCTATGGGTGTCCTTCAGGGATGCTCCTGCTCACAAGATGGGTGCATCCTGGTTGGCTCAGGGAGCTGATATGCTCATATTGGGTGTTCAAGCAGGCCTCCCAGATCCCCTGAATGACTGACTGCCCCTGGCCTTCTACTGGGAAAATGTCTCTGCACATGCATGCCCACTGCACAGGCACAATTAGCCTAGCCAGCACAGAACAAAAAAGGATTGGCTCCTGGGGGAGACCTAGGAGGAAGTGTGGCAGCAGTGCAGTGCATGCCACACACTTAAACTCATACATAGAGTGTGTACATAATATGAGGGGGGCGGGCAGGAATCTCTTGTGGGGAAGCACTGCCCTTCCTGCTGTCAGGAGCGCCCTAGCTGCCCCTTGCAGTCCCCTCCAATAGCCAACTCAGGACACAGATGACGAGGATTCATTCCAAGGCTTTATTCCTTTATTCCTTTATGACTCTTTCAGATACTAATCACTAGTGACTAAGCAAGGAACAGCACTGGGGAAAGATAGCAGAGTAGCCTAAGCTCCAGGTAAGGCAGTTGGTCCCCATTTGAAGGAGAAGCGCAGGAAGACTCTGAACTTATGGGCTATGGAGAGATCCTCCCTCTTTCCCTTGGGTCCTCGGGATGCGACCGTTGTTTGAGTGCCAAACGAGCGGAGTGCCTCCTCCATCTGTCGCCACCCCCTGTGTCTGCGCCAAGCGTCCAGCAAGCCCCCCTGCAGCGCTCTCTCACTGCCAGGGTCACTATCTATCTCAGGAATGCCGGCAGGAGGAATCTCTGCCAGCTGCTGTGCCTGTGAGGGATGAGCTGGCTCCTCTCCCACCGATTGCTGTTCCTCCTCAGAATCAGAACTGCTCTGGGGCTCTATGGGCTCAGTTTACACCCTGACAACTGCACTTACAGTAAAACTGCCACTGGCAGATCCAGTGGAGTGGTCCTACTTCCCATCCCTCTCATCCCCCCCAGCTTTATTCACATGGAGCTATTATCCTGCGATTGTTATCGCTCCTTCATGGAAGTTTGTGGGCTCTTTTGTCACCATAAACCTCCAAGGTGTCTCCTGCACTAGATGCCCTTTGTTCCGTTTTTCAATAGATCGCAGATAGTGAGCTTGAGTCCCGCCCCCCCCCCCCGTGTGTTCTGATTGAGGCCTCCCTGTGAAAAGAGTTAAAGTGGCTAGAAGAGGAGCGAGATCAATCAAATATAATGGAAGACTCAGATACAGGGAGAAGGAGGGGGAAAGGGGTGGGGGAAAAGGAACCATGTGAAAAAGGGAGTCATTGTGATCTTGCATTTAAAACCGAAGCAGAAAGTCCCATTTTAAATGCATGATTTTAGGCTGGTGTAAAGATGCCCCCCCCCCCCCCCGCAGCCTGAGAGAATGGCTGCTATCAGGTGAGAGCTGATGAGAACACTGTTCCCAGCTCTTAAAACATCAAAGCAGTAAGATAGCTGTTTGCAAGTAATGCTTGTATTATTGACCTTAATTTGTTACTGATGCACTATATAAACTGCAAAAGAAGAATACAACTAGTCAACTAATCACATAGAATTAAAATACAACCTGGCTTTAAACATTTTAAAAGACAAACCACTTCTTAAAAAATAAGAGAGACCAATAAGGTTACCTATTTTTTAAAGCCACCTGAAAATAACACTAACATAGCATTATAGCCAGTTTGGCCAGTCTCTTTTCCAAACTCAGCTACCTTTTTGGCATACATTGCCACAGCCCAGATGTGCACATTCTCATTAAGCAAGAAATCAAGAGCTGGAGAAAAGTCAGCTGTTGTTGTTTAAGCATATACTGCTCGATAAGAATTATCTTTAACTTAGATTAGATTAGAATAATTCTAATCTAGTTTAGAATATGTCCATGTGTTAAGAGAGGACATCTGGGTGGAGCTGCAATCTGCTCCCAGTATTCCCCATGTAACATACAAAGGGTGAATACATGCACGTCTCAGGGGAATGCATATGCTCCCAGTGCGTTTACAGCTCATGCATCTCCTTATAGGAGAGATGAATATGTTTGTCCTTTGTATATTACAGCCAACCCATAAAAAGAAGAAGCAAGGCTCCATTATGGTTTCTTTACCTACACTTCAGTACATTTAAAGCTGCCTCGCCTTTCAGACTCATTTGGAGAAGTTTGGAACCAGAGGGCCAAAAAGGACCATTTAAATTAACGGACACATATCTACACCAGTTTAATTAATACCACTTTTAGGGCACATTCCTATGGGGATAGGCATCCACCTCCGAACTCAGAGGCAACCGCCTATCCAGTGCAGGGCAGGAGAAGCACGGAGGGGATTGTTCCCTCCGTGCTTCTCCTGCCCTGCATTTGCGGCTAGACAGCAGATTTTGGCTCTCTAGCTTCAGGAAGGCGGAGTGGGGGAGGAGGCTGCCGGATGACACATTGGATGTGTCATACCAGCATTTCCACCTTCCCTGCCCCGGAACACCCCTGGAATGCCCCGTTTTGGCCGCTCTGTACTCATCTTGCGAGCGCGGAGCACGGGGCTCTTCCGCGCTGTCTCACAGGCAGCGCAGAAGCAGGGGGAGGTTGGTTATCTGGGAACCAACCTCGGAGCGCGGGCTCCGAGGTCAGTTCCCAGAAAACCACATATCCTATGGCCGTCTAGCCACTGGCTAGCAGCCATAGGATTGCTCCCTTAACTGTCATGGCTTTGTCCAGGGAATCTTAGGCATTATAGTTTGGTGAAAGTACTGAGAATTCTCTGTTAGAGATCCCTACACCCCCAAAGCAGAACTTCAGTCCCCAGAGTTCCCTGGGCAGTGACTGTAAAACTAATTTAAGTCTGTGGTGTACATTTGCTCTAAAGTCAATCTGTCCAGACCGTCTTCCATTTTATGTCTTAGTTTAAGCTGTGGACAGGCACCAAAGGAATATTATGTCAAGGGACTAGTACCATCTCAAATACTCTGCTTATACATCTTTGTCAATGGGGCACGCTACATAGAGTATTTGGGTTTGTACGTGGGAGATCTGGGTTCAAACAGACCTTCATGAAGCTTACTAGATGCCATTGGCAAGTGAACATATTTCAGGACTCATTCACACAAACAAGCAGTGCTTATTTTCTCTGTTCACTCATGTACCCACACAGATGGCCATGTGGAGAAACTTTAGTGTCAACTGACAGCTACAGCCCCTTCTGGGATTTCGGTGGCCCTTTCTCAAGCTACAAGAATCATAGCAATGGCTGTGTCCATTCCCACAGAAGCTACAGGTCCACACTAAAGGATGGTTCGTGTACTCTGTACACCAATTCCTAACTGCAAAATGGAGGGATACATTCCTATCACCCTGTGACACCTCAGATGAAATGTTTATCAATTGCACTGCCAGTCACTATACGTTGAGTAATAACATGTTGAGTATGTGCATCTGTGAATCTGACCTTTTCTGCCAAATCCAACTCTATGCTTAACCTACCTCACATAGGGTTGTTGTGTGAGTCTGAGCAGTTCACAAAGAAATTATTGTTTAAAAAAGTGGTATAGAAATTTTAAATACTTTACCTCAGGGGCAGATTCGATATACAGCCTTCACAAGAAACAATATAAAGTTTTGAAAACCCAGGAATATAGCTTCTTATAGACTCTCTACAATGTATTTATTTATTTAGTTAGTTATTTAGCAATATTTGTATACCGCTCCATATCTAAAACAGATTTCAGCGCGGTGAACACAAAAGATAAAACAGTAAAAGAATTAAAAGACTAAAACACCATGTTAAAATTATGCTTTTTAAAAAACAGAATGCCAGTAGAAACTGTGGCTGGTCAATTAAGGAATGCCTCCTGGAACAGTGCTGTTTTCAGGAGGTACCAGAAACAGCACAGTGTTGGCGCCTGCCTGACCCCAGGCGCAGGGAGTTCCAAAGAAAGGGGGGCCACCACACTGAACTGAAGGCTCTTCACCTAGTGGACTCCAATCGGGCCATAGGTCCATGTGGAACTACCAGGACCATGCAATATAGATATAAATAAATATTGATAGAGGTAGGAATATATAGATATATGGATATAATAGATATAGATATGGGAATGGTAGCATTCTTCATACTTATCACAGTATTTTTAAATACCATATTTAAAAGTTTAATAAACAGAAGAACTACAAATACTTTTTGAAAACTTATGTACCTTCAATAAAAAGTCCAACTCTTCTGATAAAAGATTTCTGCCCTGGTGTTTTTTCCCTTCTTCCTACTATTGACAATCATTATGGAAATTTCTCTTTTTGACCTATGATCCATAAGAGCAAACAAAATGACTAGCTTATGCCAGCAGGCACCGTGGTGAGGACCCATTATACTTAGACAGTAAAACATCAAAAAGATGGACTAGTGACACTTAAGAGATCACAGATAATATTATATAAGAATGCTCTGTGGGTGCTTTAAATCCTATAATGGTTTGGAGGAAGAGGAATAAAAAAAGAACAAGAAAAGAAGGGTATCGCCTCATAGGGGTCCCTGTGATTTACTTGCATTACGTGACTTTTGAAAAACTGTTCAAGAGAAAATTGTTTTGCACAGAGGATCACAAACGCCAGCTTAAGTTGAGATAAAAGGAGAATCTGAAAGAACATTTTCTCTTCAAAGGCTGGCTACTGTACATGAGTGGGGGGAGGGAGGAGAGAACTGAATATGTTAACTGGAAAGCTTTTGTTAAAGTGGAATTTCAAGGGAAATCATCTATTTTTAGCCTCCGTGTTCTTACCTTCCATCTCTCATTTCCGCCATAATTAGCAAGCAATTAGAAATAAAGGGTTTCATAACCGCAAATAAGTATTTTTAAAGGAAGCAGGAACATCAATGATCTTAATTAAATTGAAGATAATTATAACATTCACATTGAGTGCAATGGACCAGGAGGATTTTGCTCATTACACTTTTGAAAAGCCCTGTTTATTTACAGAGACTGTATAACACGGCACATAAAGGAATGAGCGTTGGTCATCTGTAATGTCCAGGCTGTGAGGCCATAATTGGATCTAGAATAGCCCCATGGGAAGCCATATGGACTTGATCTATATCCATCAAATTATATGCAGCATCCATGTGCTAATCCTGCAAATTATTTGCAGGCTGCAATCCTGCAAATTATTTCTGAATGCTCAAATCCTACATCCCAGGGAATCTAGCCTAAAGTGCTTCCTCACATTCCAAAAAGTACAGAAACCAGAAGTGCCAGTCAGGGCCAAACTAGAAGTGATGTCAAATGCATCTTGGTAAAGTAACAACATATGCATTTTTAAAAACTATGCAATGTAATTATTCCAGTGAAAGATAGCAGGTCAAGAATTATGGGAGAAAGATCTTAGAAAATCTGTATCATGGGAATTTATAGGATCTTATGGAAATGGATTCTGATTATGTTCTAATCTTAGGGCCAAACTAAATGTTATGCTTAATGCCAAGTGTGCAGCTACATCACTTCTTTCACTTTAATTAATTACAACCATGGGTCAGAGGAGGCGTTGTTATTGGGATTGCAGTACATGGGGAAGGGCGGTTATTCCATCCTTCCCCAACCATGATGCCCCTGATAGACACCCCACCACTATCACAAAGCACACAGGGGGCTATATTGATGGGTGGTGGTGGCTGGAGATGGAAGGTATAACCTCAATAACAATCACAACCCCTGCAGTGTGGGAATTCCCATTTTATGAGGGCACAATCCTATTCAGATAGGCAGCCACCTCCAGACTCAGAGGCAAGCACCTATCCAATGCAGGGCAGGAGAAGAATGGAGGGGATCATTCCCTCCATGCTTCTCCTGCCCTGCATTTTCAGCTAGACGGCTGATTGCGGCTGCCTAGCCACAGGAGGATGGAGCAGGGGAGGAGGCCGCTGTATGACACATTGGATGTGTTGCACAGGCATTTCCGCCCTCCCTGCCCCCAGACATGCCCCTTTTCAGCCACTCTGCTGCACTCCTCTTGCGAGCATGGAGGATGGGGCTGTTCCGCTCTGCCTTGGAGGCAGCACAGAATTGGGGGGAGGTTGGTTCTCCAGGAACTGACCTCAGAGCGCAGGCTCCGAGGTTGGTTCCTGGAAAACCAGATATCCTATGGCCATCTAGCCGCTGTCTAGCAGACATAGGATTGCTCCCTGAATCACCGTATCTGAGTCTGGGTCTAGACCTGCAGTGTAGCAAGGTAGAAATAAGGTAATAGAAAGGGCTGAACCACTTTTGACTATAGGGCTACATTTCTGAATGCTCCCCTCCCCATATAAATATTTTCTCCAAACAGAAAGCTAGCATATCTGGGAGAAAGGCTATTTTCGCCCAGTCCTTTGGCTGATGTACTCAATTTCTATTTGCAGGAAGGTGTGTGTGTGTTTAAAAAAAGAAAGAAAGAACAATGAAGGGGCGGTCTCAAAATATGACCCCGCCCCTTCTGCAGGCTGAAGCCCATGCTATCATTTCAGTATTTTCTTTTAGTACTTCATTCCACTGTGTGTGTAAATCCAGCATCACTCTTTCCAAAAGTGTTGCGAGATCTTTTTATTTGGGCTGGCTTTTAAAATGTCATGCTATGCAGTGACAGAGTAATTTTCAAATATACATATAAGAGATTTTCAAGACAGGAAAACAACTGAGATTATAGAGCTCATACATATATAGTGTTGGATTCAGACTCGGTCATAGTCAGGAATATGACTAAGAATATTTCTTCATGAGACTTTTATTACACACTCGTGATTGGTCACTCACAGAAATGTGTGGGACCTTTACATTATATCATCAACTTTCAGGGCATCTCCCACACTTTCTGACCTTTATCCTGGTTTTTAAAGGATCAGGGGTAATGCAGGAATAAATATTAATCTGCTTTAATGGCTGTGTGAAATTGTGCAATTCTGCCATAACACAGCGCCATCTAGTAGCTGTATAATGAAACATGTAGAACTTGCAGACAAGGAAGTCCAGGGGGAAAAAGTACATGTCAGCCCTTGTAAGGAGTCAATCTCACAAAGAATCTAGAAGCAGAAACTCCATTAAGTTGCAGGATAAAAAGCCTAGTGTGGAGAAGCCCTAAGGCTAGATCCAACCTCAAGAGCAAATGCTATTAAAGCATTCTTTTATACTGGTAAGCTAAGCCACTTGTGGAAAAAAAATGGCGGAATATAAATGCATAAATAAACAGAACAATATAAAATGGTTTTGCATGTGTAAATTTAAAAAGTCAATTCCTTTCATTCAGGGAAGCTCAGCTGTGTTTTAAAAATATCTTTTTTCATATCTGATGTCCCTGACTATTTTCAGAAAACCAGAAGATCCATAGACGCATTCTCCACTGAATGATTCACTTATCTTAAATCAATAAGCCGATAATTGCCCTCAAATCATTATTTTGCATCAGCGTTCCACTTTTCTTGTATTCCTCTTTTACTTTCAAGTTGGATGGATTGAATTAAAACTAAAAAAATTGGCTCAGATCACAAAACTCAGATCCTTCCCTGGTTTACTCTCCCCTTTCCCTCCCACACACTTGGGATTCTCGATTTTTTTTTTTAAGTCTACTAACAACATCAGCCCAGATTTAAAGAGTATTTTCCTTTCCAAGAGCTTTCATGCCGTCTGCTGTAGGTTGAGCCATTTGAGTATATTTAGCCATTTTAACCCTACAGTTGACACACATTTTCTACCATCTGGTACTTCTTGATTGCTCTGTCTTCACTTTGTTCTCTATCTGCTTCAAGCTTACTGAGGTGTAAAGAAAAAGACGAGGAGATGAAAATGAAAAGGAGACCTGTAACCCAAAACTGATAGAAACTTTTTTTTAAAGGACTGTAATATAACTCCAAAAAGGGGCTAGGATTTAATAATGTCATGCGACTAGTTCCCTGCACCCAGGGCGGGAGGGGGGGATGCCCTGTGGTTCTCCCATAGAAGCCCGCCATGTCCCATAACAACTCACTTATGAGGGTAGTTTCAAAAACTGTTTGTAATATGGCATGTCGGCCAAATGTTCCAAGAAAAGATAATGCCAAAAATCTCACTGGCATATCTAAAGTGGGCATTTGGAGCCCAGTAATTGAGGAAGGGGTGGGGGAGGAATTCTTCTATCCATCCCTCTAACCCAGGGGTTTCCAATCTTTTGGTCATTCAGCATATTTGGAATTTTGAGAGAGTGTCATGTACGTTTTCATAACATGGTTACCATGGGATGGCTTGCCCATTCATACAATGCCTGCCCTGGTGGGCATGCCTGGTCACAAAACACTAGTTTCCCAGAAGGTAAATGGTGACACTAAAGCAAAAGTTACTGTGACATCCTGACATTTAATCAAATCTATGAGGCTGGCCTCATACTGCATCCATCCAGTAAAACAATTCTAACTGAAATGTTAATAATGGATTGGGTATTAAATGCTCGGTTCTAGAACACAATAGTTTGTTAATTCACATATAAGAATTTGATTTGATGACCACTTGGGTAAGAGGGTGGCCTAAGGGAGATTTTTTCATGACTTCAGCATTTTCTAACACCATTAATATTACTCTAAGTTTGGGATGGAATTTGCAGCTATTTGGATCTTAGACTTGTGTTCTAATAATCCACTCGTACATGTGTTAATCTGTGTAATCATGAACTCTGGGAATAATTACTTTAAAATGTATCAGGCACAAGATTAAATACAAATAAGTAATATTCCAAAATATGCTTACAGTTAGTCTATTAAGGGCGTAAATCCTATGGGGATAGTCAGCCGCCTCCAAACTTGGAGGTGGCCAACTATCCAATGCAAGGTGGGCGGAGCGCGGAGGGGATCCTCTCCTGGACACCAAAGCCAAAAAAGAAACAGCTGCACCCGTTAGATTGCCAATGCATTTCAACACTTGGTCTTTATCAAGGGAACAACTCTTGGAGATTCTTTTGGAGGATTCCCTCTCCCTTGCTTCTTCCAAAGGGAATCCTCCAAAAAGGGAATCCTCCAACAGAACCACCAAGAGTTGTTCCCTTGATAAAGACCAAGTGTCAAGATGCATTAGGAATTCAAATGGTGCAGCTGTTTCTTTTTTTACTTTGGGGATAGTAAAAACCTCTCCTCCACACTCTGGACTCCCTGCATTTGTGGCTAGACAGCCAATTTTGGCTGTCTAGCTGAGGTAATCAGAGCAGGAGCGGGGGAGGCCAGACGGTGCATGGGAAGTGTTGTAATGATGATTCCACTGTCTCCTTCCCTCCCTGGGAATGCCTGCTCTTCCTAAGAACCACTCTGCCTACGAGGCAGTGGGGGAGGGGTGGTGAGCATGGTTTCTGGCTCCAAGCTTGGTTCCCAGAAACCGAAAAATCCTATCCATCGAGACACTGTCTAGCACCCATAGGATTTCTCTCTAAGAAGCAGAAATAAGACAGCCCAGTCTGGTCTACCATCTTGTAGACACATAGGAGTTTGCATTACTGATTTAGGGGTGGAGGGGGGAATGCTATTAGTGTCCAATACAAAATTGGTGGCGCCAAATTTGGTGGCATCTGGTGATGGCAAGTAATTTTCCAAATCACTTGACAGACAGACAGAAAGACAGACACTTGATTACTGTACAGCCATTGGCCTTAACAAAGAAAAATCCCCTGGGCGCAACCATTGCTTGCACTCCAACCGGGCACTACACCTCCTTTCCGTGCCCCCCATTTGGCGCCGCTCCCTGTGTCGGCGTCGCGCATCCAGCAAGCCCTCTTCCCGCACTCTCTCACTCCCAGGACCGCTATCTATGTCAGGAATGCCGATGGGAGGAATCTCTGCCAGCTGTTGGCCCTGGGAAGGATGAGTGCGCTCCTCTCCCAGGAGTGGCTGCTCCACCTCAGAATCAGAACTACTCTGGGATTCTATGGGCTCAGTGTCCACCCTGACATCATCCATACCACTCACTCCCTCACATTGTGCTTGTCTTGTAGTAATTCTATTTTTTTATTTTTTAAAAAACAACTTCAATTTAAGACGCGGGTGGGCAACTTGTGCTACATCCCTTCAGAATAATCTGTCAGGGAGCAGAGTCCCTCTATGCCTCCTCTCTCACACACAAACTACCCCCACTCATAACCACTTCTACTCACTTCTCCCTAGTCATTCACTCACACACACTCACTTCCCTCTACTCAATCACACATGCACACATCTACTCAATCATAGCTTGAGCCCTTCCCTTCCCTCCACCACTGCTGAAAAAATGGAGGGAAAGGAAGATGCCCTAGGAATGGGCTCTATGCTTCCTGCCATAGAAGCCTCATTCTTAGAGCATCCCTGAAGCATCCTGGGGGACTCGTCATGGGAATGCATTGAAAATCGCTTTCAGCTTTTCTCCACTTTATCCTGAAATTGGCTTTGGTCCATCAGCAGCACACTAAGCTGATAAAAGTGGACAATACCCCTCCCAAACCAATGGCTTTCACAGGTCACACTGCACTCTAATACACCTTACTTTGGGGTGGGGTGGGCAGAGTCAACCACGTATGAGAAGCTTGGTCCCTGCCCCCCTCTTTTCCTGCTCAGGGACAGGAAATGTACTGTAGGGATATCAGGCATCCAGAGAAAAGGCACAGAGCCTTTTGTCTGGAAGTTTCCCTACATCCCACCAACAAGTGTGCTTGCCAGTCTTTCTCCACAGAAACGAGACTCCCATATCACTAAACTTTAAACCCTTAAAGTGTTAAAGCAGTGAATCTTTAACATATCCCAATGTGTGTGGAGCCACGGTCTATTGCTAAAGCATCAGAGGGTTAAAGAGCTAAAGCATTTTAGCTCTTTAAACACTTTAGCACTTTAACCCTTTAATGCTATACCATGTCTACATATGCATTGGGATATGTTAAAGATTCACGGCAGGGGAGCAAGATTTATTTCTTACTTCTGAGTAAACACGTACAGAAAAGGGGGGAGCGTATGTTAAAGATTAAAAGCAAGCTACCTAAGGTGAATGAGTGTCCCCACTACTACAGTATTGTGAGGGGTCGCTGCTGTGCTCTGGGATTTTCTCAAGGGGAAAAGCTACTTGGGGACACAAGAGGGAATGGGCATCCCACCTCCTTGACTACATCACTACCAGGACAATGAGGCACGTCGAGGATTTAGTGAGGGGGGACAGGGTACACTGTGGCAAAACTGTGTTTGAGCCACATTTTAGGAAAAAGACACAGGAAAAGGACTTTCAAAAACTGCACCTTTTCTAGAGGAAAGTGGCAGCTTTGCTGTGGATTGGTGGCAACATCATGTGTAGCTAACAACCTCAAAGTACTCCCCCTCCACAGTAAATCACCCATGAAGGTTGGCCCCTAGGAAGAAGGCAAGAACCTTTTTTTTACAGCAGTGCAGATGCTAGAGGCCTTGCGGGCCACCAGACAACACTTGAAGGGGCTCCCTGCAGCCCACGGGCCATACCTTTTGCAAAAGTGACAGAAATTTAAACCAAATGGTACAGTGTTAAACCTTTAACTAGACTGAGGAAAGACATACAATACCTCACTCCACATGGGGCAGTGATAGAAACTAGGACATTCATCTACAGAACACTGAAAACAAGGGCTGGGTGAGAATTCCATTTGATTCATTTTTGGTTAAGAAATTGTTTACTGAAATTGTTTTCAGCCACTTAAGTTGTTTTTAAATTTTGTTTGTTCAACCGTTTTTAGACTATGTTTTATTATACGTTTGTAATGCTGTATAATGTTTTAATGCTGTAATTTCTATATTTTCTATGTGTGAATTGTTGTGAACTGCCCAGAGAACTTTGCCTATTGGACAGTATAGAAATGAAAATAACAACAACAACGACAACAACAGCAACAACCAAAAATTGCAAATTTCTTCACAAGCACAAGAGAAAGAACTTGAGAGTTTAAACATCCAAATGTGAGACAAAGCAAAACTTACAGATTCATCCCTCTCAAACTACAGGTAGCATAAGTTAAATAACAGGATGGAGAAATGGAAGGAGGTTTGGGCACTTTACAAAAGGATGGAGCCAGTCATATTCAGATGACCAAACTTTAGAATCTAATTTCCAGCATAATGTGCCAACTCCAGGATTTTGGGTGCCCTCAGGCATGGTACCTTCCATTAGCCCCTTCACTGTGGGAGATTAGCAAACTGTCTCTCACACTGTCTCTGACCTTCTTGGATGCTCCATACAAAGTGAGAATGGTGGGCCCTTAGCCAGTCTTGGGTCCCCAACAACTGGCTGACCTCATCACTCTCTGGGGTCGGCTGGGCATCTAAAGAAGGGTTCTCCTCCCTCCCCCAGTTCTTTTGATGTGCTGATTCAGTGCATCTAATACCTGAAAGCTGCACCCAAGCTGGCCTACTCTCTCAGTGGTCAGTGTGGCAGATGGGAGAGGTTTCAAAGGAACTGTTCCATTGGAAACCTCTGACAGAACCCAAAGGGGGGGAAATATCAGGACACCTGATAATGGATATCCTACATCGTGTCTGCAGTAAGAGACAGAGAATTGGAAAAGTCAATTTCATCTGCTAATATTGCTATGCTCGAGATGTGAAATGTTTTCAGTGGAAGCCCTGTGGGAACTGTTCCAGCTCTGATTTATAGCTACTGGCATGAAATACATGGCCAGCTCCAGCTTCATACTTTTTTTTGCATGTAGGAAACACAGTGTGTGAAGAGGCCTTTACGCAGGTCCCATAGAAAAAGGTCGAGGCACAAGGGACTGCCATAGTAATTATATTACATCAACTATGTCTTTTTTCTCGTGTTCAGAGTTCATTGTTAAGAAGCACAGGTCATCGATGTGATCATCTATTCCATAGGAAAGGCATTTCAAGTATACATACACCATAGTACAGCGCATTCATGAACCTCTACATTCATTAAGTAATTCGTTACGTATAATTCAAAGTTTGTAGCCAGCTTTGTTACTGTTAAGCAGTTTCTTTTTCTTCCATCTCAGTTTTAGAGGAGACACCACAACAAACTGATCTATACAAGTATGAGCCAGACGAGATACATTTCTAAAAGATCCCATTTCAGAAAGATTGAATCCTTATACAGCTACTTCTTGAGGTGTCAATAATTAGCAAAGAAGTTGAAGGTGTTTTATGTTTGTTTGTTTTTGTTTGGTTTGTGTTTGTAAAAAAATATTTCACATCACTTCTTGATTTCCAAAAATCCTCAAACAGAAAAAACATTGGGTGCTGTGTTTGCGTGAATGGGATGAGCTAATCACTAATCCTAACAGCTCCCTGCAGACAGAAAAATATAGTAATAAAACAATAGTATTTTTAGTTTCCTTAATAAGTATAAGACCATTTCTATTCAGTTTATAAATATTCATGAAATAAGCCCTTCAGTTAGGGGACAGGAAGAGGTTTTTGTTTTGTTTTTAATAGCAGTTTGTTGCAGATGTAAAAATTATGCCACAGTGAGAGGAAAGCTACAGATATGTGTACACACAACCAACTACACACACATACACACTCCAAAGTCTGGTATCGATACTAGATTGTCAAGAATATCTTCTTCAAACTTTTTTCGAACACAGACCACCATATCTAAAACAAAGGTAAGGATGTGCAACTCAGCAAAACTTGAGCTAGCCAAAGTGCTTGAAGCTTGTTTCATCTCGAGTCCATATCAGATTGTGAGCTTTTTTCACACAAAATTATGTATGTATTTCCACGTGTATTTTTCCAAATGTAGTGTACACAAACATTGTGCACATCTTTGAAATGTACACATTCCTTGCCCGTTGATTAAAGTGTGTTTGTGTACATTTTTTAAAAGCGCATATTTTTTCATGGGCATTTTTCAAATGAACGCATGCTGCCAAATGCTGGGGGGGGGGGGGTGTCCACAAATCACACTGTAAACTCAGAAACATATGGACTTTGACCAAAGATTGTATCCAAATCCATGTTCAGGCTGGGACATGCGAGCTGGGTAGATCCTGGTCAAAAATGAACTGAAGCAAATTTCTCATACATCCCTACCTAAAGGAGAAGGGGAATGGGAGCCCTTCAGAGGGCTGATACGTCAAATACCTCTGTAAAGTAGGTCAGTGTTATCTCCAGATTGTAGATCCGTAGGCATAAGTAGTTTGCATATAGCAGCCTTCCCCAACCTGGTGCCCACCAGCTGTTTTGCATTTCAATTCCCAGCATTCATGACTATTAGCCACACTGGCTGAGGCTGATGGGAGGTGGAAGTCAGAAACATCTGGAAGGCATCAGGCTGGGAAAACCTGATCTGAGACCATGTAGCAAATTTGTGACAGAGGTTAGATTTGAACTGGGGACTCCCTGGGTCACAGCTTAGTCTCTTAGCCATTATGCTACACCACCAACCAATAGCTTTACAGACAATATGCTAACTTGATGAACTATTTACAGCTGTGGCAATGTGTTTATTATTTATTTATTTCATTTTTATACCGCCCCATAGCTGAAATTCTCTGGGCAGTTTGCAAAATGATGTAATTAAGTATGGCAGTTGGAATCCATGGGCTGAACTTGTTTCACTCAGATAGATTGTGAAGCCATCTTTTTACTGTATACAATGCATGCGCTGACACACATGATGTGAAATTATAATATATGACAAAGACGATGAGGCTTGTGCACACTGGCTGCCCGGTTTTGCCTCCTCCCTTTCATAAAGCTGTAGGTTTTTATACCCAATATAGGTTGTGTGTGACTTCCTTTCAGCTGCTCTACCAAAAAGGAGAGCTGTAAAACAGGTTTAATGGAGCTAGAATCTCTTTCCCAACATATAGCATTCATTGAAACTCCAGGGAGAAATCAGGCCTTTTATAGCTCAGCTAACTCTAAAATAATGGTTCTTCCCTATCTAGCACCAAATAATCAGTCACTTCAGATGCGGCAGCATAGACTTTGAGATGTAGACCCCTATACTTCCCAGAAGATGGCATCAATCAGGAAGGTTTGGCTTTGTGAAGGAAATTTGCCTGTAATCTCATTTAGTTTTATTGGCGGAAGTATGTGTAACAGGTAGTAAGCTAGTTTGTCCAGGTTTGTGCACAGCTTTGGAATGTACAAACATCCTGTTGATGTTTGCAAATCACCCAAAAGCTGGTAGAAGGGAAGCATGAGAAGCATGGTAGAAGGGAACTTCCTCCTTCCACCTCCATAAAGCTTCTGGAACTCATGGTAGGCAAGATGGGGGGGAAATCCCACTTCCTTCAGTGTGTACGCCATACACATAGGCTTGGGTTCATATTCCACATAGGCTTGGATCTCTGCCCCATCCCTACCCCATTTTGAGTACGTGAAAGGTTCTGTAAAGTGGTGGGCTGCAACTTGGGGAGTCACATGGCTTATTTCCCCTACTGTGAGCATACGAACTGGGCCATATTGTCAGAATGTTGTCAGCACACTTCCCCCACCATAGGAGTGGGGTGGGCATTTCTTGCTGTATGTTTTAACAGCATTTTTTTAAAAGGTGGGGCTTGTATATTCAAAAGGAAACCCCCAAAGCTTTTGAAGAGATAGCTCTACAGCATGCTGGAAATTTTATTTCATCAGTCAAGGATGGTATAGTCAAGCAGATGTATTACAATGGCACGAAAGCCATTACACAAATTATTCCATTCAGAGCAAAATAAACTTCCCTGAGGTCAGTCAGAGTAGACAATGTCTATATTTTATTTTATTTTATTTTATTTTATTTTTTTTAAAGGAAGAAACCAGACACGTCAGTATTATTTACTCATAGCCCTCCTTGAAAAGGTATTTCTGTGGTTTGCTGAGACAATCCCAAATTGTCACTCAGAGTAAAGCACTTCTTCAAGACTGCACCCTAGAGATGGTATACAATGTAAATATTTTAATATTTTATAAGCTGCTGTTAATATGGAGTACCTCACCCTAATGAAGAATTCTGATTGCTTCCTTTCCACTCACAACTGAGTAGCTTTTATTCTAGTCCACCCAGCAATGCCAGCATTTGGCAAAGTTTTCATTCTGCTAGCACTGAGCTGGCTACGTGAAATGTGTGATAACCACTCTGTCAGCCAAGCAATTGCCGGTTAGTTTAACAGAAAGATGGCAACGACCCTCCTGAAGTCGTTGTAAGGTCCTTCTGTTCTATTGCTCACTCAAGGCATCTCTAAAGATGGGGGTGCCCCCATTCATGCGTCGAACAGGGAATGGGGAATAACTAAAAGAGCCAAAAGGGTGGAGGAGGGCAGCAGAGCCCTTGCCTGCTAATGGCTTTCCTCCCAGCCCCTTCCTCCAGCTAATTTTTAATCAATAGTAATAGTCTTAGTCAATTAATTGATGTATCTATTATTAAAATTTCATAGTGGTAAAAATCGTGTTTCTGAAGCAAGACACCTAATTTCTTTGCCTTTAGATCAGGGATGGGCAACTCTTTTGCCCTTGAAGGCCATACATGGCAGTGGGCAGAAGGTTGGGGGGTGCATACTGGCAGTAGCTATAGCCACAATTGGTAATCAGTGGCCCCTGGCCTCCCCCTCCCTCCTCATACACACAAACACACAGCTTTCCCCCTACTCCCTCTCCCACACTCAAACTCTCTCTCTCTCTCTCTCTCTCTCTCTCACACACACACACACACACACACACACAAGGTCATGTTGGTTGCACATTTCTGAAGTTCTGTATGGTAAATGGAAAAAGTTACCCTCTTGTGAAGGTCATAGGAATTCATTCAAAATAATTCATGTGGGAGAGCTAAAGTTCCAATCAATAATAGTAACAAATGGGACCTGCAATTTAATGTTGCCATGTGGACTGTTCCTGTTCAGGATTCTAGCCAGCAAGCCATATTCCATTCCTACTCCACGCTGCCCCCCCCCAATTTTCTAGCCAGCAAGCCATATTCCATTCCTACTCCACGCTGCCCCCCCCCATTTTCTAGCCAGCAAGCATGTTCTGTTCCATTCCCACTCCCAACTACCCCCACAATTTTCTAGCTACCAATTTTCTAGCTACCCCCACATGTCTGGCTTATTCAGGTAGTTGCATGACAGCAACTCTTGCCTCCCAATTTTTTTTACCAAATTGTCTCTGTCATGATTGGCCCCTGATCTGACTTCAGTACATCCAAAGTGTGACTTTCTGAAATACACAAGGCACTGTATGTAAAGTGATTGAAAGGTGTGTTTTTTTTTAATTGACAGATTTCACTCTTTTCAGGTGTCATCTAAAGACATTTAATAAAAATAGTATTAATAATTAATTAAATTTATGTGTTGCTTTCCACCACAAAAAACCCAGTCTCAACTCAAAGCCACTTGCATGCACACACCAATATAGATATACATAATTAATATAACAGAAAAACATATATATTTTAACAGGAGTCAAAGAAACCGTGTTGGACTTCATGCTGTAGAAGCACTGCAGAGAAGTTTCAATCTTCCAGAGTAACAGTGAGTTACTAAACAACAGTGTTATTAGTTAAAAAAAAAAATCTTGTTGTGTGAACCCAGTGAGCATAAGTTATACGAGGGTTGAACATCCCTCATATAGCCCATGGTCTGTTTTCAGGTTATGGAAGGATTGTTTAACCTTTGCATAACCTCCACTTGCTGAGTTCGCATGACACGGCAACCCCTAAGTAGGGGTTGTATATGCAATATGATGCCTGCAGCTGCCATAGCTTATCCTGGGTTCAATAACCCACAAAGAGCTGGAACGTATCCTCTGAACCTGGTCAGTGAAAGAGGAGAGGAGAAGGAGTGCCTATTCCTTCCCTCCCATGTGGTCTTTCTGGCATGCGAATTAGCAGCACACCAGGGCATAAAGACTGGGAGCCTATGAAACATGTAATTTTTCCAGGGATTACTACAGCTACAGTATGGATAGACTCTCTTACACAGATGTCTATCTATCTATCTATCTATCTATCTATCTATCCCTTTACTCTCCCTCTAGCCATACTGCAATTATAAAAGACTGTAAAGGAAAAGACTGGAAAATAAAATAAAGGTATATATATCTCCCACCACCACTCCCTTCTTCTGCAATTCCATGCAGGTTCCCAGCTGTATACTGTATATATACACAATACATTCTAATCTAACGTCAGCTATTCTATAAATATTTGAAACATCTTTATCAGAATTATATCCCAAAAGGATCCATCAAACATCTAGAACTGGAGGCACTGCATATAGAATGTTCCCTCGCATTTTGCCACAAGTTCCTTCAAGTGAAACTTGCTTCTCTATATCTTACAAACATTGCCAGTTTGTACATGTCGGCTCACTTCCAAACCTTTCCCAGCCACCTGTGAATTGCTGGTAATTCAGAATTTTTGCAGCAAATAAGCAATTCAGAATCACATATGTCGGAGAGCCAGAGGTTATTTCCTTTAAATATCCCAACAGTATAATAATTGGATCAAGTAGTAAATATTTCATGAATTGCTGGCTGTTTGCTTATTATCATGTAACAGGGGAACAGCAACCTGGGCTCCAACTGGTGTCAAAATGTAATACTATTACATGCTCCCCACTTCTCTCAGTGGGCTATACTTCCAGGGACAGCACTCTCGGTTTTAGCTTCCTTTGGATGAGACAGAGCACTGGATGCCTATGGTGTCCTTGTAATCTCTGCTTTATTAAGTAGAGTTGTATCAAGTTTTATTAAACATAAGTAGAGAAAAGAGAAAGCAAATATATTCCTATAAGCAGACAGCCACAACCTAAGAAAAATCCTGTGCAGTTCCTCCCCCTGCCCCCAAGTCTGCACCCCACCCCGCTACCCTTTTTCACCAAGCACCAGCTAGAATCTCCCAGCCCATCCTCTGGCAGTGTTTCAAAACTGCTGTGTCTCAGGCACAATCCGCAAGCACTCAGACCACCCCTTCTCCTTGGCCATTCAGGAAACATCCACAGCAATTAAGGAACATTTAGGTCCTTTTGTGTCCAATGCCTGACTCCCATCAAGTCACTTTAGACAAAACTGCAGTGATGATAAACCCCATTCACAGTAATCAGACAACAAATTTGCAATAGTACTAAGAAGAGGCTCTTACCTAAAGTTGCCAATGAACCAGATGAAAAGAGACCCTTGATTTTTTGTCTTGTTTTGTTTTGCTTTCATGACAGTTGTCAGAAAAGCAAAGACAATGCTGTTTTTTCCCCTCAGCTTTTCTTTTCTTGTTAGCCATGCACAACTGATAGCACTGGGAAGAAATACTTCCCCAGCCATTCTGCAACCCCACTTCCAAGCCACAAAAGAGGGACAAAACTCATTGGTGCTCCTCTCCCTTGTCAGCTGGCAGCCACCATGTTATTTTCCCCAGAATGCTCCTTGGAATGACAATACATCATGATTTAGCATCATTCCAAGGGGCATTTGGAGGAAAACAAAATGGTGGCCGCCAGCTGAGGAATTGAAGTTTTCCCTCCTACCTCCACGGTTTGCCCCACCTGTCACCCCAAAAGTACAAGATGGATGCCATCACCCCCAACCTGCCAAATTATTGGTTGAAATTGTGACTTTTCAAACATTTGGTCCAGGCCTAGTGAACAGAGAGATTTTGCATTGGGATCAGCCACTGAACCTGCCAAAAACCACTGGGCTCCACACTCCTGAACCCATTAAAAAACAAACAAACTCACCTTTGCTAAGCTCTGTCCTGCCTCTAGCCATGGGGAACTGCTCATGTATTAGACAGTGTGATTTCTACAGTTGTTAACCTTGCTTCCATCTGGCAGGGCATATTGGGAGAAAGAACTATCTATCTATCTATCTATCTATCTATCTATCTATCTATCTATTTATTTATTTTTGTAGTTCACCAAAACAGGACATTACTGGATGGCCATAGAATTTGAATTCGGTGCCTTCTATTCCCACAACTTGTGTGCGTAATTTAGTTTTTGGCTGCCTTACTGGAGAGTCCTGAAGTGTTGTTGGATCTCTTGTGGGGGCAAAACGTCCATCACCTTTCAAGCATTGTAAACACTGGGATTTCATGTGAGTTGCATATGGTTATACTCTGTAATAAAATGTATACATGACTTTTTGCTTTAATTATAAAAGTGCAGTAATACATAAGCTGCATGCTGTCTAGAGGAGAACCATTTACAAATCTCAGTGGCGTGAAGGTCAGGGCCAGCACAAGGCATTGGGCTGGCTGAGGCAGACGTGCCTCCATCACCCTTTCTCTTCCCCCTCCTCAGCTTGCTTTTTAAAA
Organism: Heloderma suspectum; assembly: GCF_057233095.1. Lineage (NCBI taxonomy): Eukaryota > Metazoa > Chordata > Lepidosauria > Squamata > Helodermatidae > Heloderma > Heloderma suspectum. Next base: position 197,229,658 of record NC_139458.1, read on the forward strand.
TTGTTTTTGCTGCAGCAGCACCGCAGACAATCCAGGGCCCGCTCGCCTCCTTGGGGCCCAGCTGGGTGCTCCAGAGAGCTCCCTTCCACATTCCTGCAGCAGCGAAGATCATTTAAACTTAATCAGACTGTGTCGCAGCAGTAGAAGTGGTCCACAGCTGGTGGCAGGGCCTGCAGATGGTGGTGGTGGCAGCAGCAGTTGGGGTGGGGGTATAGACGAGGGAGTACTGCAGCGGCGGAGGCAATGGGCAGCTTTGCAAGCACCACATGAGGGGCTCCAATCCGCTGCCCTTCCTGATCTGCCACCTGAGCCACATGGCTCATCGTTGTTCACGGTAGGTGTGATGGATTGTTGGTCTCACCCCAACAACCCTGCAAGGTAGGCCAGGCCCAACTTGGCCAGAAGTCTTCCCAAGATCACTCAGTAGTTTTCCCTCCCAGGCCAACAGGCACTGCATTTAGCACTGAAGCTACACGACATACCACACCAACTGGAAGTTGGATAAAAGTTTATTAGGGGAAAGGAACAAAGAGGAAGAGAAAGGGAAGAGGTGGTAGGTTATACAGGGAATTACAAGCAAGGTATAATATCCCAAAGCCAGAAACACCAGTCACCAAGGCACACACTCCCAGGAGCAAAACAAAAAAGCTACCTAGTCTATCCCATCCATACCAAAGTATGGGCCCCTCAGGATAGCCATCGAGCAGCAACACACCCTAGTACCATCAGGGCAGTACACCTAGTACCGCCTTTGTATTGCCCAGCCCTAGCAACTCAAGGCAGATTTGAAACACCCGATAGTAGCCCAGTCCCAGGACACCCCACTCCACCCTCCAAGGAGGCTGGATCTTCCCACCAGACACGGCTGTTATCGCTTTCCCAATTACCCGGAGCAGAGTGTGGCCTTGAGCTGCTGGGCTGAGAAATGGCCAAAAAACAATCAGCTTCCAGGTGGCTACTTCGTATGTGACAATGCAAGCGGCCCTCATGGCTTCAGCTTCTCATTCTTGACAGTAGGACTGGCACAAGATTCAAGTAAGGAGATGGCAAGATCCAGCAAGATCCAAGGTTCTGTTCAAGATCCAAAATTCTGTTCTGACTGTATTCAAGCTTAAATGGCAAAAAAAGGAAAGGAAAATGGAAAAGAAAAGAAAAGAAGTGTATTTTAAGTGAATGCTTGCTTATAAGAGCAAACTGGGAGCCCCTCGCACATACATTTGAATAATAATAATAATAAAAAATCATAGATCTCTTTTATCACTTCTAGTTTTGTACTCAGTCACAACTTGCTTTTGGTAAATTGTGACCCTGTATAGAGCAGGGGTGTGAACCTTAGGCCTGAGGGCCAAATCTAGACTACCTGGGGACTGAATCCAGCCCTCTGGATTTCCCCAGAGAGCCATGCCCACTTCTCCTGGCCCTCACCCTTTCTCCCAACCATCAATCATTCGGTGATTTTCAGGCATTTGTGTAGTTTTTTCCTAAAAGGTTGAAATGCCTCTCCTAAGGCTTATATAGCAGGAAGAGCTTATAGTTACAATATACTGATCTTTTGGGCCCTGCATCTTTTGCCATTGGCCTTGCCCATGATTGGAATGTGTCCCTCGAGAGTCTCTCCAAAATGGAAACTGGACCTTGGGCTGAAAAAAGGGTCCCCGCCCCAATGTACAGCACTCATATTTTTGATGCAGTGCTGTGTAAAACAGTGCACGGTGAATATGGAGGATGCACTGTCCACACAGCACCAGTTGGTCATGGCTGCTTATCCTACCATGTTGCCCCTCTGTGAATAAATAGTTCACTGAAAGCATCATAGATATATACCAGGAGTGGGCAAATTTAGGAGGTCTAGGGGCCATTTTCTCCCACTCAACCCTTCCCCTCTACAGTCCACACCTCCCCCACCCCCCGGCTGCCCCATGACACTGAAAAAGATAACCAAAAAAAATTGAAATGGTGTCTGGAGGTCTGTAGCGCCAAAAGGGTCAAAATTAGCTTAGCACTGAAGGGATCAAAAAAGGGTCAAAATGGCTGCCCTGGGCCCTAATTTTTTTTTAAACAAACTATTTTGGAGGGCTGCAGGGGTTCCATGTGGCCCACAGCCTGTGTGTTGCCCACCCCTGATACATACAGGTCATCTCTTCTGAAACCAAATACAAGATCTACTATCAATTGCCAATAAATTTGACTAGCTTTTAGCAACTTTTACTTTGTTTTTTGTTTTGTTTTTAAAAATGTTTATTTGTGTGTGTGTTTTCAGAACGAGGGTTGTTTTTTAAAACAAAGAATTATGTGGGTGAAAAAGCAAGCCTAATTTCTTGCCATGGGGAAAGTACACAGCTTGCTTTTGATGTCATGACTTCCACTCAAATTGACCTTATCTAACCTCTTTGGGCTTCTCACGCTGCACCTTAAAAGCATTTTAGACCTCAGGTTCAGTCAGCCGGTATGTCAGGAAGAAGAACATGATAGTGGCCAAGTTTGTGTCCCCCGGAGGAATAAAATGGTTTGATGCACTTTGTCAAAAGCTAGAATGGTGCTTCAATGGGCAATTTACTTTAAATGGCTGCAGTTATTGCTGGGCAAAAAGACCAGAGCCAAAGATAAAAACCATTTTTCAGATGGTTTTACTCAGATGGATTTAATTTGCTATGGTTAACTAACAGTATCCATGCCTTCTATGATGCCTGTACACTACCTGAAAGTTTGAAAACAAATAGTAAAAACTTCTCCATACAGTCTGAGCCCTTTTTCAGTGTATGTGCTTTCAGTCTACTATGTTTGATGTTTTTAATATACTGCAGACTATGTCAACACAATAAAAATTATAATTAAATATGGACTTACAAGTCTGTAATCATTCCATAAACATTATTGCTCAGGTTTTAAAATCAAACTACATTTTCCCTGTCTTCTATTCCCACCAGCCCATTCATTCCTCTTATCTGAGCATCTCTAACTCTGATCTTTCCTTATTAGAAAAAAAAATCTCCATAATGTACAAACATGGTCTCAATGTTGCAAAATATTATTTTTATTTCACTTCCAGAATTAAGATTTCTATGTCTGTAATGCTAACCACACTTATTAGGGAGTAAGCCCCATTGAACACAGTGGTACTTAACATCCAGGTAAACATACATAGAATTGCACTGTAAATCTACATAATGAAATGCCATCTGCTGATTTGAAGTGGCAGCCATCTTGAAATTATCTACTCCATAAGGCAATGTAACATATCAGTTATGTGAGTCAATTTGTCTGTGCTCCCCTCATTTACAGCAACGTTGATGACTTAATGCTTGTGTTCTTTTTGACCCTTCATATTAGCAGATACTCTGAGCAGAAAAGCTAAAACCTGTGCCCTTAAGGCTGCAATCCATAATACGCTTATGTGAATGCAAGCTTTACTGAAAACAATGACCTTCATTCCCAAGTTTGGGGTCAGGATACAAATGTAAAATGGATACTGATTATGAAACTGATATAGTGAAAACAAGCTGGTTGAATGTCCTGGCATGATGGTGCTTTGGCACAAAAAAATCCCTACCAAAAATAAGTAAAATTCAAATTAATTGGTGAAAGTGTGGACCCTCATCCTCAGAGAAAGCTCAAACTGCATCTCCCATCATCCCCAACCAGCACTGCTGTCTGGGGCTCAGGGGAGTTGTAGTCCAACACATGCAGAAGGTGCCAAATTAGGGAATGCTGCATTAGGCAAACAGTGACCTGGACAAAGTCGGGAAAGAGAACTTATGCAATAGGTCTGGAACTGGCTAGACTGCACCATACCATATTTTGTCTTTAAACAGCCCTTTATGCATTACTCCCATGAAGAGGCTCCACACATACCCTCCCCCTATGCACACTGTGAGTGGGCATATGCAGTGGGGAAATCTTTGCACACTGAGCTATGTGTGTTTGGTCATTGGGGGCAGGGCTGGAGAAGTCACACAATATTGTGTTTGGGGCCAGAAACATGGCCCCACTGCTCCTTACGGCCTGGAAGGCTGATGCCAAATTAAACAGAGCAGAGGACCCAGCAGTGAGAAGGCATAGAAAACAAGATACATGGGACTTTTGAACCTTACTGTAAATCTTGTCCTCTCTTTCCTCCTTCCCCCACTGAAACCTGAAATAGCTCTCCTACTCATCCAAATGTAAATTTTATTTATTTAAAACAGTAGCTCATTGGGGGGGGGGGGGGCATCCCAACCAATCAAGGTTCACGTATTGAGCAGGATAACATCACAATGCAATATATCCAATCACATGAGGCTATGTGATGACATCATTGAGAGCAAGTGAAGGCAACTCGAATGAACAGGAGAACATTTTCACAAAGGGTACTGCAAAACTGTCAAACATGGAGCCACATTTGGACTATGCTGAAAATGTCCACAAAACAAAAACAAAAAAAGAAACCCTGGCTAATTTGGCTCAGCTCCGCAATAAATACGATTCCACTGGGTAAATACTTAAAAGGTTTTAAGGTGGAAAAAACCTGGC